>NC_090444.1:574474342-575821842 GCF_031143425.1 Pleurodeles waltl | reverse complement strand
TCCTTGGGCATGAACAATGACTCATAATTAAACTGAAATAACAAAGGTTACAAGAGGAACACCACATGAAAAGGGATAGGGGAAATAGTTATTAACTAGTTAAGGAAAACAGAAGTACAGCATTGTTTTTTTCCTAAAAATAAAAGTGTGGGGGCCTACGGGGCTCTCCATTTAAAATAAATCTGTAAAAAAGTGAAGGTTTATCAGGGTCTCTCCCATAAAACAAACACATAAATACCTGTGAGATTTACAAATCTGGTAATATGTAAGTGAAGAAGAAAAAAGCTTGTAAATGTCACAAAACTGCTGTTTATGGCTGAAAAGAAATTAGCCTTGGATGAAGACAAAATATTTCAACAGATATTATTTGAAAACACAGAATAGGCAGGGTGTCAAAATTAATTACTGCTAATCCTCAAGTAAATAATTGCCCCAAAATAAATATATAGAACCTCATTTTATTTTTCGTGAATGTTTTTTCATTTCGAGTCGGCTATTTCTTTTAAGAGAAGTACACAGAATTGACCAAATAGCCTTGTAGGCTGGCTATCAAAATTGTTTCAAATAATAGAATTTTCTAAGGGAAAAAAGTACACATATTTGTATTGAAAAGTGCGCTAGAATCCAAACCTGAGTAGGATGTTTTAGTGCCTCTGACTTTAATGAAGTTCCTCATTGACGAGAAAAATTATAACAGTTAAGTAGCTTCTTTCTCAGCCAACCAAATCTACATTTTTCCCCCTCAATCCAGTGATTGGAGTTCTAGCAAAAGGGCATTTGCCTCGTTTGAAATTGATTCAGAGAATCATTGGTTCAGATTCTTACATTTTATTTTGCTACATCCATGGATTGCCTGGCAGAATATGGATTTACTCTGTGAGCTCCTAGAGAGACATCAGCAAATTATTTTTTCGAGGAAATTAATTTACAGCTTGAAAGACACAGCAGGCAGACTTATACTTGACTCTGGAATCTAAAGGGTGCCAATTGTTTTCCCTAATTGTTTGGCAGTGGCATGTTCATCAGCATTGAAGAATGCTAAACTTACCATTCCGAAGCCACAAGCCTACCATTCCCAGTCTGTCCCTAGCAAAGTCAGCTCCTGAACCACCTCTGTAAAATTGGTGTTACCCACAAAGGGCTTAATCCAACATAGAAGATTAGTGAGTTGAAGAATCGATGCAAAAAAATAAAAAAAAAGTATTTTTATGTTTTACCACAAACAGGCTTGACTTTACTGAACACACGTCTTAGATGAAGAAGAAAGAGTAGCTGAAGTTGCCTTTCAAGTGAACCACACATAGTCACAGATCCTGACCCCTGTACCTCGGAGTAAATTTGTCATGGGTTCATAAAATACAGTTGGAGATACCAGTATTTAGTTCATCAGACTAACAGACTCTGGACTTGTGTGGACAAAAACATTTATGTGACCTTTGAGAGTGTACGTCTGTTTTTCAGAGGTTCCCATCAGGCCTTCATCTTACACAGGATTAGAGCTGTGCAAGTTGTCACTGACAAATTCACAGTAATTATTATTTGGAACTTTTCAGAACACTTTCTTATGACCCATTTTGGGGGGGGGGGGTGATGCACATTGTGGAGATAGATGTGCTAAGCAGGCTTTCTGATCTGCTGCAAGTGGGTTAGCAACAAAATAATTCACTGTTGCAGGCTTGATAAAGAATGTTCATCAGAGAGAATGATGCGAATAGTCGATTGTAGCCCTATGCCTCAGCAGTAATGTATAAATCTGCTTCAACATACCACCAATTAATCTAGCCTATACCACCATACCTTAATAAGTTGTGCTCCAGCCCTTAGAGTCGCTGGAGGGATAGAGGGAGCCTTGGGCATGAACCATATATGAAGGCACTTACTTTATGGCAGTAGTGACAAGGTAGTGGCAGCTAGCCCACTCTCCCCGTCTTGCCTGCTGTACCAGTGCTTTCCGTGGTTCCCACTTCTCTGCAGTCACTTTCCTGGATGGTTTTGTTCATAGACATGGTTCCAGAGCTGACACCAAGAAGCTCCTTGGAGGTTATGGTGTGCTAAAGGTGCATTATTCAATGTCAGAAAGGGCGGGAAAGCTCTGTAAGAGACCTGTGAACCAGTCGCTGCAGTTTGCCATTGTGGCATGCTGGATTTGGCCCTGTTTGTTCAAGCTGTGCTGCAACATAGTGTATGTCATAATGATTTTGCTTGCTTGATGTCCTTTATATCTCTGGAATACTCATTGATATGTTTTGTGTGTCAGTCTGGTTGCACAGAATCAGAAGTGAAGTCAACAAGATTCTAGGTAAGTGCCAAACATTAGTTAACTTACAATGTCTACATTGATTCGCATAACACACTGTTTGCCAGATATGCAGTTTATAAAGGTCTGTTCAAGAGACCTAAAATTGTGATGTGACTGGTAGTCTGCTTCAGGTTAAACCACTTGTGCTGAGGAAGATATGGTACAAGCTGTACCTTTAAAAAGGATTTTGTAGTCTTGCAGCTATAGGCCTCCTTAAGTATCTATTCATTTTCAGCCAATTTCAGACCTGTCATTATAGTTCCGACTGGACTTAGCGTGGCTGCTGCTAATTGCTATAATGTTTTGCCTTTTACAGACACTTGGTTGATGATATGTTGAGTGCTGATGATGTCAGTTGCAGTAGTTCCCAGGTCAGTGCAAAATCTGAGAAGAACATGGCTGATTTTGATGGGGAGGAATCTGGCTGTGAAGAGGAGCTTGTACAGATAAATTCTCATGCTGAACTGACATCTCATCTCCAACAGCACCTTCCAAATCTTGCCTCCATTTACCATGAACACATCAGTCAAGGTACTGTAATAGTAATTTCTTTGTGGACAGTATTTTCAACTGCTTTAACAGTGAATTCAAAATGAATTGTTCCAATGTAGTCCGGTACTTCAAGGTACTCTAACCTACCCTTAGTTTTCACCTACACTATTCTTAAGTAGCATGTAATGTGTTTACTACAATTCTAAATGAAAACACAGATAAGAACCATCACTTTGTTCTTTTGCTTCCATAATGTGAGAACTCCCCTTGAAGACGTTTAAAGTGTTTAATTTCTGCAGAATACACTAGATATTCCATACTTCACAAGGGTGCAGTTAAAACTTCCTTTCATATTTCACAACTTTTAATATGTAACAGTGGGCTAATGTTCTGTCAGTGCCTATTTACAGTTGTGCCCACTCAAAGTATGAAGCACAACTAGAACCCTTACAGGTATTGCCCTCAGTGCTCTGTGGGTTGTTTCATGAAAGTACATGTGGACCTCTAATTCGAAACACATCGATGTACCCACCCTATGCTATGCATGTAGGATTATAATATTGTATCACCATGGAGTTTCTGGGTAATGTTAAACATTTAAACGGATATAGACCCACTTTTTGCATTAGTCCCATTCAGGAACATGATGTTCACGGCATAAGGCTATATCATTGTTTTTGTTAAATTAGTTGGAACATCCACTTCTGCATCTCACATTTCTTCCAATCAAATGCAGCATCCGTTGGCTTCCATAGGTATGCACTCATATCAAATCTGTAGGCCAAACATTTGCAGAAATTAATTTATAGACTTTAGTCCCAAGTCTACATGTTCTGTTGCATCTTCCAGTTGTCTGTCCGCTACCAGTCAGTAAAACGAGGTTTTACAGGATTTCAATGTGCTGAAAGATTATAGCCATAATTATTTAAGGGCTCCTAGTCCTTCTTGTGATAGTAATTCAAAATGTCACTCTTGGCTTAGGCTATGCCTTGTTTTGATTTGGGCCTGGTGTAAGGACCATCCTCTGCAGGAATACGTAGACGATAAACTGCCGCAGATGAACATTACAAAAGGATGAGAACAAGAAGTAATTTATCTCTTATGGTGAAAGTGGAAAAACGTGTAAGCATTTGCCATTCAGAAGCCATAGCCAGAAGTGAAACTTGTGATGAAGGATTTACTGAAGAGTTGTGATGCTTATGTTTGGGACCCATTGTCCAAGTGCTGTGACGTTCTACATCTATATGTTTGAGCTCACAGGGTCTGTCTGGGTATTCAATATCTTTTTGCCACAGAATAATGAGCAAGACGTGTTGATTTGGTACACAATATCACGTTAGTGTTGGTCATCGGTAAATAATCAGGGGTGGTCTTTTAAAATGTCCAGTAACATTCCAACTATAATGAGCTAGGTTCTGAGGAATAACAGCTGATTAATGGCAAAACACCTTCCAGGTGTCAATAAATGTAAACGCAGATGTCATCAAGAGTAAAATTTGTGAGTGTCAGAATGGGGACTATACAAAGAAATTATGAAATGTCATTTTCATTATATGAGGAACTCTGCAAGAATATCTATTCTCAAGAAAACAGGATGCCTAAGTTATGTAATTATTTGGTGACATGAACTTTCAGGAAAAAAGTTTCAATAAGCCAGTACTTAAGATTCACTTTTATCTGCCCCCAGTGATGTGTAG
Organism: Pleurodeles waltl; assembly: GCF_031143425.1. Taxonomy (NCBI): domain Eukaryota; kingdom Metazoa; phylum Chordata; class Amphibia; order Caudata; family Salamandridae; genus Pleurodeles; species Pleurodeles waltl. Next base: position 575,817,354 of record NC_090444.1, on the reverse strand, counting down.
GGCAGCTGAAGAACATGACTTCCATATCCTGGAGTCTAAGTGGGTGGTAATGTTTGGAAAACTGGCACTCTGATCAGTTAAAACCAATTTCTTCTAGGAATGCTATTTCCCCACCCGTTGGGACTGGGTGGCGCAAAGACTCCCTGGTGTTTCTGTCTCTGGCCTGCTTTTGCTAAGGTGATTCAAGAAGGTTGTGGCTTGAACACCACCAATTCCATTGTGTGGGCTACTGGCACCAGTGTTGGCATTCACCACCATGCATGGCTGTAGTTGGCTGGGTTCTCCTCCCTTATAGAAATGCCTTTCAATGGGACTCACCTGTTCGGAGTTAAGGCTGTTTCTACTCTAGAGCTTTTTAAAGAGAGCAAGTCTACTGCATTGCTCTCTGGCCTGTCTGCCCAACCTTGCCAACTGCAGCGATTCCACCACTACTTGCGCAAATTTGGTTGAGGTGCCCCGTACTGCTAGCCTGACCAGCCTCAACAAGGAACTAACATTTTTTGCGGTCGAGGCCATGGTACCTATTGCCATCGGACCGATTAGGGTATTTCTCACACCACAGCCATCAGTAGAATCTACTGATTATTTTCGGGTTTGCAGGCGATAACATCAGACAGGTATGTTCTTCATATCATTCGCAGGGGATATGCCTTAACTTTCCTCTTTCCGGCTGCACCTTCCCCCATACCCCCCACTAACCCTCCCCCTCCTAGGGACTGACAGAGGATCATGTCTCCATTTTACAGTAGGAAGTAGAAGCTCTTTTATCGAAAGGGGATGAGGAGAAGGTGCCAGTGCCAGAAGTAGGGCATGGTTGTTATTACTGCTACTTTCTGGTGCCCAAGAAAAAATGGAGGGCCACGGCCTAATATATCTGCACCTCTTCTGGAAGGAGAGATTCAAAATGCACGCCCTACCACTGGTCCTATCTTCCATAGTCTCTTGAAAATGGATGGTAGTGTTGGACCTGCAGGACGTCTGTTTCAATGGTCCCATCCTACTGGACACTTGGCGCTACCAGTGGTTTGTGGTGAAAGAAGAGTCATTTCCAGTTTGGGGTGCTCCCCTTTGGTCTCAGCAGTGCCCTTCGGTTGTTTACACAGGTGCTGTTGGTCACCTTCAGAGGTCAGGGGTGAGAGTTTTCCCCCCCTACCTTGACGACTGGCTGTTGATGGCGGGCTCCCCCCAGACAGTCTTCAACCACCTTAAGTCTGAGGCAAACCTCCTGTCACCCTTGGTTACCACTATCAATTTGCTGAAGTTACACCTAACTGTTTCTCTGACGCTCCCTTTCATGTGAGCCATTCTGGACTCTGGTTTTGTGCCTGTCCTCCGTAAAAGAGAGTCTAGAAGAGTAAATCTATGATCTCAATCTTTCAGCCTCGATCCTAGATTTTAGTGACGTTGGCTCTAAGGCTTCTCGGGCTGGTGCCTACTGCATTCTGCTGGTTGAGTACGCCAGGTGACAAATATGGGCTCTGCAATGCGATATGAAGTCCCAGTGGGTCCAGCATCAAGGGGACTTCTCCGATCACAGTTCGATTTCGCAAGAGACTCCAAAAGACTTGCAGTGTTGGTTGCTTGCCCACAGTTTTGTCAGAGGCAGGCCCCTATCTCTACCCCATTCAATACCAATGCATCACATCTGGGTTGTGGCGGCCATCTGGGAGAGCTGGAGAGCAGAGGACTTTAACGTCTGGAGTCTTGGCTCCTCATCAACCTTCTAGAGCTGGAGGCCATCCCCTGGGTGCTATAAACTTTCCTTCCAGCTATCAAGGGAAGGCTAATAGAGGTGCTCACAGACACAACCACCACCACCACCACCATGTGGCATTGCAACAAACAGGGCGGGGTAGGGGACAGGTACTTTGTGCCATGAGGTGCTGACCTTCTGGAAATAGCCTGTATCTCCAGGAAATTTTCCTGGTGGCGAACCATCTGGTGGGCTCTTTAAACACCAGGGCAGACAAACTCGGCCACCAACGCCTAACGAATTACGAGTGGCAATAACATCTGGAGGTCTCACAGGGCCACTTGCACAAATATAGAGAACTTAGGCTCAATCTGTTCCCCACTGACAACAAAATGCAATGTCAACACATCTGCATGTTGGAGTTTCTAAGGCGTCTTTCATTTGGAGATGTTTCACCTTGTGTGGAACTCTGGATTACTGTACGCATTTCCACCTATATCACTCCTGCTCCAAGTTCTCATGAAGATCAGGACCAACTGGACCCATTTCATCCCAGTATCTCCATACTGTGAACTTAATGTGTGGCACCCAGAACTCCAGGGCTTGAGCATATGTTCTCTGACCAGCTTCCCCCAGCCCCCCCCATCCTCCCCCCCCGGCCACCGGGTAGACCTGCTGTCACAGCAACTGGACCTTCACAACTCCACATTCATGCTTGGTGATTGAGCAGCCACACCTAAACAATCTCAGCCTTCCCCCGGAGGTGATGGGTGTCATCTGGGCAGCCAGATGTCCCTTGATGAAAACTGTGTATGCCTGTTGTTGGGACAAATTTGTGGGTTGGTGGGGCTCACAGGAGATTGCCCCCTGTGTCCCCATGGCGAGCTATCTGACATTCTTTTTTTGTTTGTTTTGTCTCTTGCCTGGTAAGGTTTTGTTTTGGACATGGTTAAGGGTTACCTTTCGGCCTTCTTACGGTTGCTAGATCAGCCCTCCTTGTTTGAATCATCTGTGATGCAATTTTTGAAACGCCTACAACCTATATTTCCGCTTTTTCCTTTGTAGTGCCCCAACATTATTCTGGCCCTCACTTAAGTGATGTGCACTCAGTTTAAACTGCTTCATAGTTATCATTTGCGGCTATTTTCTGTTAAGACTGTGAGCTTCCGCCTTTGTGTCAATCATTCATACACTACCTTCTTACTATACAAACTGGTTCTACAGACCTGAACATCATTGCTAACAAAATTTGTGATGTTGGTTAAACTAGCACCCTCCTGACCTTCTATGCTCTATTTCACACCTCTAAGGAGGAGGAGAGGCTCCATCACCTGGATTCCAAAAGAACGCTCAGCTTTTACATTAATAGTACAAAGAAATACTGAGTGGACAATCAGCTGTTTTTGGGGTTCTCTGGAGTTCTAAAAGACAAGGCAGAGCAGAAGCTCCGTTTGCGTGTTCGAGGCCCTCCTCCACCCGCAGGCATCCTCCTGCGCCTCATCCCTGGTGGCTAGTGGGCTCACTTGACCCGTGTGCCGCTTCCGCCGTCCTGTAAGTTGTTTTTTTAGCTTTTTCTGCGCCTCGCCGCCGGCGCTTCTGCCCCCATTGTGCCCCCCTGATTGCCGTCTCCCCGATCGTGTATTGTGCCATTATTGTATTTCTGATTGTGTGGTTTTCTTATTGTGACTGCCTTTAACTTTGCTCGTTTTCTGTGTTTTTGCCCCTTGTGCGCTCCCCGATCCCTGCCGCTGCCTCCCTGCGGCCCCGCCCCCCTCGCGCCCCCATTTGCCGCTCTCTCCCGCCTCCCAACTGCTCCTCCCTCCCCCCTCCCTTCTTAATGGCTGGCGCTGCGCGTCGCGAGTGAGCGAACTCTGACCTGTTTCAGGTCCTGAGCTCGCCCCCCACGACCGCAGCACCAACCTGCTGCCTCCTGCCTGTGTCCCCCGTCCACGCTGCCGTTTGCTTGTTCGAGGCCCTCCTCCACCCGCAGGCATCCTCCTGCGCCTCATCCCTGGTGGCTAGTGGGCTCACTTGACCCGTGTGCCGCTTCTGCCGTCCTGTAAGTTGTTTTTTTCGCTTTTTCTGCGCCTCGCCGCCGGCGCTTCTGCCCCCATTGTGCCCCCCTGATTGCCGTCTCCCCGATCGTGTATTGTGCCATTATTGTATTTCTGATTGTGTGGTTTTCTTATTGTGACTGCCTTTAACTTTGCTCGTTGTCTGTGTTTTTGCCCCTTGTGCGCTCCCCGATCCCTGCCGCTGCCTCCCTGCGGCCCCGCCCCCCTCGCGCCCCCATTTGCCGCTCCCTCCCGCCTCCCAGCTGCTCCTCCCTCCCTCCCCCCCTCCCCCCTCCCTTCTTAATGGCTGGCGCTGCGCGTCCGCGCCAGAGGCAAGCCCGTCTGCGCCCGTCCGCGCCTGGACCGCGCCCAGCGCCACCCCCCCTGGTCCTCACACCCCCCGCATCCGCTACTCAGCCAACGAACTCCGCGCTTTCAACACCGGCTCCTCCACGGAGTGCTTCCTGGCGTCCCCGAAGCACACTAAAGGACCTTTTTCCTGCCGCTCCTGCAACTTCTCCTGCATCAGATCGACAAAACCAACAATAGAATCACTCAACCCCAACCACCTGAACTGCATCCTCATCAACACCCGCTCCGCACGAAAACACGCCATCGAGCTCTGGGATTTGCTCAACTCCACTGCACCCGACGTGGCCTTCCTGACCGAAACCTCGGCTCCGGACATCGCCATCGCCATACCGGACGGTTACAAAATCACCAGAAGAGACCGAACCAACGGAATCGGCGGCGGAATAGCCATCGCTCACAAAGCTACCCTCAAAATCCACACCCACACTGACGACACCCTCAAGACAGCCGAACACCTCCACTTCCAGATCCACACAGACCCCAACACGACCCTCAGAGGAACCCTCATATACCGCCCTCCAGGACCAAGAGCCCCCTTCAGCGACACCATCGCCGACCTCGCAAGCACCCACGCCCTTGCTTCCCCGGATTACATCCTCCTGGGAGACCTAAACTACCATATGGAAAATAACAACGACGTCAACACCGCAGCACTGACCTCCAACCTCCTCAACCTCGGACTCCGCCAGCTGGTCAACACTCCCACCCACATCGCTGGACACACCCTCGACCCCCTCTTCACCTCAAGCAACCACATCTCGTTCAGCCACACCTCCGAACTCCACTGGACCGACCATCACTGCGTCCATTTCTCCTATAAGAAAACTACCGAGCAGCACCGCATCCATCTACCCCCCTACCGCCGCTGGGGCAAAGTCACCCAAGACCAACTGACCAGCACCCTCGTTAAAAACCCTCCACCCGACGCGACCGACCCGAGCACAGCCGCCATCAACCTCCATCAATGGATCCTCGACTGCGCCAACACCTTAGCCCCACTCAAGAAGCCCACCGCCAACCAAGGAAAGAAAAAACCAGCCTGGTTCACAGACGAACTGACCACCTCCAAAAGCCGTTGTCAGAAGCTCAAAAAGAAATGGATCCTAGAACGCACGCCCGACAACCTCGCCTCCCTCAAAGACGCAAACCGTGAACACCACCAACGGATCCGCGTCGCCAAGCGCGCCCACTTCACCGAACGCATCAACAACAACGCCCACGACTGCAAAGAACTCTTCGGCATCGTGAAAGAACTCTCAAATCCAAACGCCAACGACATCCCGCCCTCCCAGAAACTCTGCGACGACCTCTCCACCTTCTTCCACCAGAAAATCGCTACCATCCACAACAGCTTCAACACCGGCCCACCGCCAGATCCCCCCCCCGACGTCTCCAAACACGACTGCCGCCTCACCGCCTGGACCCACGTGGACGACGCAGAAACCATGGCAACCATGAACACCATCCACTCAGGCTCCCCCACGGACCCATGCCCTCATCATGTTTTCAACACAGCCAACGCCACCATCGCTCCCAAACTCCGCAAGATCATCAACCTCTCCTTCACTTCCGCCACCTTCCCGGACAGCTGGAAACACGCTGAAATCCAACCCCTCCTCAAGAAACCCAAGGCCGACCCCAACGATCTCAAAAACTTCCGCCCGATCTCTCTCCTCCCTTTTCCAGCAAAAGTCATCGAGAAGATCGTCAACACACAACTCACCCACTTCCTCGAAGACAACTCCATCCTGGACCCCTCACAATCCGGATTCAGACGAAACCACAGCACGGAGACCGCTCTCCTCGCCGCCACAGATGACATCAGACATCAAATGGACAACGGCGAAACCTCGGCCCTCATCCTCCTCGACCTATCAGCCGCTTTTGACACAGTCTGCCACCGCACCCTACTGACCCGCCTCCAGGAAGCCGGCATCCAAGACAAAGCCCTCCACTGGATCTCATCCTTTCTCTCCGACAGAACTCAGAGAGTCCGACTCTCCCCCTTTCGCTCCAAAGCCACCAACCTCATCTGCGGCGTCCCCCAAGGATCCTCCCTCAGCCCTACTTTGTTCAACGTCTACATGGCCCCCCTCGCAAAACTGGCCCGCCAGCATCACCTCAGCATCATCTCCTACGCCGACGACACCCAGCTCGTCCTCTCCCTGACCAAAGACCCACTCACCGCCAAAACAAACCTCCGCGAAGGACTAAAATCCATCGCCGAATGGATGAACAACAGTCGCCTGAAACTCAACTCCGACAAGACGGAAATCCTCATCCTCGGGCGCTCTCCTTCGGCCTGGAACTACTCATGGTGGCCCGCCGACCTCGGACCCCCACCCACCCCTGCCAGCCACGCAAGAAACCTCGGCTTCATCCTGGACTCTGCACTCACCATGTCCAAACAGGTCAGCACCGTCTCCTCCTCCTGTTTCAACACCCTCCGCATGCTCCGCAGAATCTTCAAGTGGATTCCAACAGAGACCAGAAAGATGGTGACCCAAGCCCTCGTCAGCAGCAGACTTGACTACGGCAACGCACTCTACACAGGCATCCCAACCAAAGACATCAAACGACTCCAGCGTATCCAAAATGCCTCCGCCCGACTGATCCTCGACATATCCCGCCAATGTCACATCTCCCCTCACCTGAGGGAACTCCACTGGCTCCCGGTGGAGAAGAGGATCACCTTTAAACTCCTCACCCACGCTCACAAGGCACTTCACAACGCCGGACCCTCCTACCTCAACTCCAGACTCCATTTCTACGCTCCCACACGTCAACTTCGATCCGCCAACCTCGCCCTCGCCGTCGTCCCCCGAATCCAGCGCAAGACCTGCGGCGGCAGATCCTTCTCCTTCCTCGCCGCCAAGTCCTGGAACTCTCTCCCCACACCTCTACGCCAGACCCAGGACCTCCTCGCCTTCAGGAGACTCCTCAAAACCTGGCTCTTCGACCGCTAACCGCAGCACACCTCCACCCGCCCCCCCCCCCCCCCCCTTCCCCCCAGCGCCTCGAAACCCTGACGGGTACATAGCGCGCTTTATAAATATCGTGATTGGTTGATTGATTGATTGAAGAGAACCATCTCCAGCTGGATCATGCTCTGCATTAAGATCTGCTAAGTATTGATGCAAAAAATGGCCTCTGGAAGGACTGCTAAGAGGACTTTTTCTCCACTTGGTCTTACCCAAGCGTCAGACTGGATACATATGCCAGGCAGCTATGTAGACGTTCCTCCATACAGTCACGAAACACTATTGTCTGGACAGTCAAGTTCGCTGAGAAGGACATTTTGGCCACTTGGTCTTACCAAAGCTTCAGACTCGGTATGAAAACGTTCCAGCAGTATTTCAGAGCGCTACGAGGTGGCGCAGTGTGGCTCTGCAATACTTTCTGGTTTGAGTCTGTCCACAGACTTCCCTCCATATAGGGACCACTTGGGTATATTGGTACCCTGAGGAAACTTCTGAGCTGGTAGCCAAGCCCTGCATAGTGTTAGTACAAGGCTTGATGCTTTCACGCTTAGAATATGAAAGCTCTGTGTCAGTGGAGTCCATAATCAGTGATCAAAAAACTTCAAGTAATTCAAAACACTGCAGCTTGGATTCTCCTAGGAATACTGAAAGACCAGTTCTTTTTGATCCACATTAGCCTCTGTACATTGGCTACTGATACAAAAGAGGATACAGTTTAAGGCCCTATGCCTGGCCCATTGGGCGATGCATATGAAGGGGCTGTTGATTCTACAACATTTGATTTGTCCATACTGTCCTAAGAGATTGCTGTGGTCCGGGAATCTAGGTCTGTTCGCCATTCCCAGAGTTAAGAATGCCTGGGGCGGGGAGGGACTTGTCCAGTGGTTAGCAACTAAACTGTGGAATACTTTGCCAGTGTCACTTAGGAAGGAGAATAATGACCTCAGGTTCATGAAACAGCTTATAACATTTCTTTTTATCAAAAAACAATGGTTTTGAGTCTGGTTTGCCCAATTTGCACTGGGAAGTTAGGACCAGCACTTCGATTGTAATCTTTGCTTGTCCCTGGATCATGACTAGGTGTTGTGTGAGGCATGTCTGGCCTTTTGTTCTTACAAAATACTTAGGCAACGTAGAGAACATCGTTGGGCCCACTCCACCATACAGACTCAACAAGTCGACGATGTGCCTGATATTTTCGGGGACCAGTCAGTAGAGCCCGGAATGAGAGATCGAGGATGCTGAGGCACTTGCTGTGCCTATGGTGTGCTGTGCTGGCTAGCAGTGGTGAAGGTTCTGACTCCGGCCCTGATCCCTCCACTTCACCAGGGCATGTTGAGTACACTGTTGAAAATCTCCCAGACACTGGTAAAACCATCTAAGGCTATGGAAGTAGGCTTATGGAACCCCACTGCTCTTAGGCAAAGGAGCAGACACAAGTCCTTCTGCCTCCAAAATGTTAGACAAGTGTCAAAAAGTCTAAGGCTTTAAAAGTTTTCCTTAGGGCTGGTACCTCAGATGTTGCGTCTTCTAAGCACCATAAAGGTGTCAGAGCTAAAACTGCCATCTTCAGACCCAAAGACACCCTCATCACTGAAACCATCTTCACTGTCAAATCCTGTCTGCACTGAAGCTACATGATATTTCATATTTTGCAGACCCACAGGGAGGCCCAGACACTGTCCGTGACCAATGGGATCATTATGATGTAGACCCAGTGAGTAAAGCTGAACCAGACCTGTACCCCTCTAAACCCTCGCCACCAGATGCTACCACAACCCATCATGAGGCTATTAGTAGGATGGCACAATATCATAAAGTGGATCTCTGCACTTTGCAGGATGAGGCTGACTTCTTAGTAGAGACACTAACTAGATCACATTGGACAGTCCAATGCTTATCTATGTTGAAAGGAATGCTTAAATCCACAGAGGAGATTTGTAAGCAGCCAGTCACATCCAGGGTAATAACACCAAGGGTGGACAAAAAATACAAGCTATGTCCATCTGACCCACTTTACATTAAGGGTCAAGTTACCTCTGATTCCTTGGTAGTTCACGTGGCTAGGAAGAGGGCTAATCCCCAGGGCACCGGAGATGCCACTCCAACAGACAAGAAAAGTTAAAAAAAAAATATGATGCAGCAGGAAAATGTGTTGCTGCACAAGCATCTAATCATCTCTGCATAGCTAACTCATCAGGTTTATTTTAATGTTATAATCAAGTCTAATGGGAAGGGATGCATGAGTTAAGCAGGATCTTCCTGAACAATATCACCAAAGGGGGTCTCAGTTACTGGAAGGAGGCTGACTCATTTCCAGTGCCATCATTCAGTGCGTACTAGATTCTGCTGATATCAGTGCACGGGAAGTCAAAACCAGTAATATTAGGCACCATCCATGTCTTAGAGTGTCAGACTTTAGGCCTGATGTTCAGCAATGTTTGCTCAATCTATCTTTTGATGGTTAACATTTATTTGGACCACAAGTAGATAAGATGTTAGAGAAAATTAATTTAAAAAGATACAGACACAGCCAAAGCCGTGGGTGTCCTACAAACTTCCCTGCATGGAGGCTTCTTTTGGATGGAACAGTATAGAGGTACAGCAAGACCTGCTACATCTACAGGCTCAGACATTGCACAAAAACAGCAAGGCTCATACCAGTCCCAGTATACCAGAGGTACCTGCTACAGACCACATTATAAAAATAATAGAGGCAGTGGTCGTGGTTCCGCCTCCAAAACCATCACTCCTACTAAGCAGTGGTAGAATAAGGCTCCCCTTTCAACATATAACACCAGAAGGGGGACGGCTATAACAGTACCAACAACACTGGGCACAAATTGCCACCTGTCAGTGTGTCCTTTCCGTCAGCAGAGACCGGCTCTGCCAAGAACTTAAACAACCCCACCCATAATACCATAACAAACACAAAATATATCACCAAGAGGAGGGTTAAGCACTGCTTCAAAAAAGGAGCTATAGAAGTTATCCCAAAACAACATCAACAACACAGGGTATACTTCCTTATACTTCTCGTTCCCAAAGAAGACAAGATGTTAAGGCCAATTCTAGACCTCGGGCCACTCAGCAGATACATCTCCTCATAACACTTTCACATGGTCACACTACAGGATGTGATCCTATTGTTATAGTAAGGAGATTTCATGACAGCCATAGATTTCAGACGCCTGCTTCCACATTCCCATACACTCAACACAGAGTTGCAATCTCTTTTCTCAAGTGAACAGGCAGCTTCACCAATTCAAGTTATTGCCATTCGGAGTAACTACAGCTCCACAATTATTCACCAAATGCCTTGCAGTGGTAGCAGCTTACCTCAGAAGGGGGTGGCACACATGTTCCCCTACCCGGATGATTGGCTCTTCTAATTTCCCACCAGCCAGCAATGTATACAGGACATACACAAGGTTATAAACCTTCTGTACAAATTAGGCTTAATATTCAGTACAGCAAAATCTCACTTCTCCAACCTTTGCAAGAGCATCCTTTCTTAGCCGGAACATTAAACTCCATTACAGCCAAATTCTATCCCATTCCGGATAGGGTGCAAAAGTTGCAGTTAGCATTGCCTCTGTTTTAACCACATCATCATGCCACAGTGAAGATAGTTCATCAGTTTTCTCTTAATGATGGCACCATGCATATCCATAGTACCAAACACCCGACTGTATATGTGCCCTCTTCAGTGCTTCCTTCAGTCACAGTAGTCTCAAGCGGAGGGGCATCTACAGGATCTAGTGTTTGTATGGCCAGCGACTCATCACTCTCTGCAGTGTTGGAACAGCAACAATATGTTGTAAGGGCAGCCCTTCAAAGCCCCTGTTCCACAAATCACCATTAACAGATGCGTCCCTGCAGGGTTGGGGGGTACATATACAGACCCTCCTAGTACATTGTCTGGGGCCACCAATTTAGAAACACTTTCACATCAGTGATCTAGAGCTTCGAGCAATTCAACTAGCTCTAAAAGCTTTTCACAACCATCTTGACAACAAAGTAGTCCTGGTCTGTTCAGACATGATTACAATGCATTATATTAAATAACAGGGCGGCACACACTCTACAGCTCTCTGTCAGATTGGGACACGCATGACATTGAGCCATTCATCACAAAATCCACCTCCTGGCAGAATACTTACCAGGAGTGGACAGCCACTTTGCAGATATGCTCAGTAGAATGTATCAGGCGGTACACAATCGACATAATACTTCTCCACTCATACTTCAAACGGTGAGGAACCCCTGGAGGTAGACCTCTTTGCAACACAACAGAACGCAAAATTCCAAAGCTTCAGCTCCAGGTTTCCTCACTCCCAATCCAAGGACAATGCTGTATGGGCTTATGCTTTTCTCCCAAAAACTCCTCACACTAATCCTAATAACCCCAACATGGATGTGCCAAGCATGGTTTACAACCCTACTACAACTGTCTGTAGTCCCACATGAGGAGATACTTCCCTGGCCACATCTAACTCAGGACCAGGTTAGAGTAATACATCCAAAACCCACACAGCTCAATCTGGCGATTTGGCTTCTGAGGTCTTAGAATTTGAACACCTTAATCCCCCAAAGGAATCCATGGACATTCTAAAAGAAGCATGTAGACCAAGTAGACAAGCATGTTATGTGGCGAAGTGAAAACGTTTTGTACATTACTGTTTAACCAAACTTCCATCGCCAGCGGTACAAGACCTCATTAGTTATCTCTTCTGTTTAAAGCAAGCAGGCCTTGCGTATACGTCACTTACTCTAAAATTTAGCAGCTCTAGCTGCTTACATGCAAAACAGATGTGTTACTATTTAAAGTTCCAGTAATCCAAGCATTTATGTAAAGCCTTAATAGTCATACCCCCTTCCACCCCACCAGTACCAGTCTGGAACGTTAATATTGTTCTCACAAGACTCACGGGACCACCCTTTCAGCCACTTTATTCTTGCGATCTACAATTCCTCACATGGAAGGCAGCTTTGTTTGGTAGGTATCACATCCCTTAAAAGAATAATTGAACTCCAAGCTCTCACATTGGAAGAACCTTTCTTCCAAGTATATCCATCAAAATTAGCACTTTATACTAACCCAAAGCTCTTCCCTAAAGTGGTGTCTGCTTTCCATGCGAACCAAACAATAGAGCTACAGTTTTTTTTTTTTACTAATCTAGATTCAGTGATTCAGTAGCAGAAAGAGCTCTCCACATGCTAGAAGTTAAGAGCATTAATGTATTACATAGCGAGAACTAAACGTTTTCGTAAAACACAACTCTTCGATGCATTTGCAAAACGCTGCAACAAAGTTCTCAGATGGGAATAGCCAGATGGATAGTTAGATGTATTCGGATTTGCTTTGGCAAAGCAAAGCTAGATCTACCTATAATTCCAAGAGCTCACTCCACAAGTAAAAAAAAAAAAAACGCTTAATGGCTTTTTTAGGAAACATCCCACTAGCAGATATTTGTAAAGCAGCTACACTGAATAACCCACATACATTCAGAAAACACTATTGTGTTGATGTCTTAGCTAATCAACAGGCTAGAGTGGGTCAAGCTGCATTACAAATATTTTTTCAAACGTCTACAACCACTAGCTGTAGGAGGCTGGACTGGCTTGTAGTGAGTACCTAGGGGTACTTGCACCTTGCACCAGGCCCAGTTATCCCTTATTAGTGTATAGGGTGTCTAGCAGCATAGGCTGATAGATAATGGTAGCTTAGCAGAGCAGCTTAGGCTGAACTAGGAGACGAGTGAATCTCCTACAGTACCACTTAGTGTCATATGCACAATATCATAAGAAAACACAATACACAGTTATACTAAAAATAAAGGTACTTTATTTTTATGACAATATGCCACAGTATCTCAGAGTGTACCCTCAGTGAGAGGATAGGAAACATACACAAGATATATGTACACAATACCAAAAATATGCAGTATAGTCTTAGAAAACAGTGCAAACAATGTATAGTTACAATAGGATGCAATGGGGACACATAGGGATAGGGGCAACACAAACCATATACTCCAAAAGTGGAATGCGAACCACGAATGGACCCCAAACCTATGTGACCTTGTAGAGGGTCGCTGGGACTATTAGAAAATAGTGAGGGTTAGAAAAATAGCCCACCCCAAGACCCTGAAAAGTGAGTGCAAAGTGCACTAAAGTTCCCCAAAGGACAAAGAAGTCGTGATAGGGGAATACTGCAGGAAAGACACAAACCAGCAATGCAACAACAATGGATTTCCAGTCGAGGGTACCTGTGGAACAAGGGGACCAAGTCCAAAAGTCACAAGCAAGTCGGAGATGGGCAGATGCCCAGGAAATGCCAGCTGTGGGTGCAAAGAAGCTTCTACTGGACAGAAGAAGCTGAGGTTTCTGCAGGAACGACAAGGGCTAGAGACTTCCCCTTTGGAGGACGGATCCCTCACGTCGTGGAGAGTCGTGCAGAAGTGTTTTCCCGCCGAAAGACTGCCAACAAGCCTTGCTAGCTGCAAATCGTGCGGTAAGCGTTTTTGGATGCTGCTGTGGCCCAGGAGGGACCAGGATGTCGCAAATTGCGTCAGGAGAGAGAGGGGACGTCGAGCAAGACAAGGAGCCCTCTCAACAGCAGGTAGCACCCGGAGAAGTGCCAGAAACAGGCACTACGAGGATGCGTGAAACGGTGCTCACCCGAAGTTGCACAAAGGAGTCCCATGTCGCCGGAGACCAACTTAGAAAGTCGTGCAATGCAGGTTAGAGTGCCGTGGACCCAGGCTTGGCTGTGCACAAAGGATTTCCGCCGGAAGTGCACAGGGGCCGGAGTAGCTGCAAAAGTCGCAGTTCCCAGCAATGCAGTCTGGCTTGGGGAGGCAAGGACTTACCTCCACCAAACTTGGACTGAAGAGTCACTGGACTGTGGGGGTCACTTGGACACAGTTGCTGGATTCGAGGGACCTCGCTTGTCGTGCTGAGAGGAGACCCAAGGGACCGGTGATGCAGTTCTTTGGTGCCTGCGGTTGCAGGGGGACGATTCCGTCGACCCACGGGAGATTTCTTCGGAGCTTCTAGTGCACAGAGGAGACAGACTACCCCCACAGCATGCACCACCAGGAAAACAGTCGAGAAGGCGGCAGGATCAGCGTTACAGAGTTGCAGTAGTCGTCTTTGCTACTATGTTGCAGTTTTGCAGGCTTCCAGCGCGGTCAGCAGTCGATTCCTTGGCAGAAGGTGAAGAGAGAGATGCAGAGGAACTCGGATGAGCTCTTGCATTCGTTATCTAAAGTTTCCCCAGAGACAGAGACCCTAAATATCCAGAAAAGAGGGTTTGGCTACCTAGGAGAGAGGATAGGCTAGCAACACCTGAAGGAGCCTATCAGAAGGAGTCTCTGACATCACCTGGTGGCACTGGCCACTCAGAGCAGTCCAGTGTGCCAGCAGCACCTCTGTTTCCAAGATGGCAGAGGTCTGGAGCACACTGGAGGAGCTCTGGACACCTCCCAGGGGAGGTGCAGGTCAGGGGAGTGGTCACTCCCCTTTCCTTTGTCCAGTTTCGCGCCAGAGCTGGGCTAAGGGGTCCCCTGAACCGGTGTAGACTGGCTTAGGCAGAATTGGGCACATCTGTGCCCAAGAAATCATTTCCAGAGGCTGGGGGAGGCTACTCCTCCCCTGCCTTCACACCATTTTCCAAAGGGAGAGGGTGTAACACCCTCTCTGAGGAAGTCCTTTGTTCTGCCATCCTGGGCCAGGCCTGGCTGGACCCCAGGAGGGCAGAAGCCTGTCTGAGGGGTTGGCAGCAGCAGCAGCTGCAGTGAAACCCCTGAAAAGGCAGTTTGGCAGTACCAGGGTCTGTGCTACAGACCACTGGGATCATGGGATTGTGCCAACTATGCCAGGATGGTATAGAGGGGGCAATTCCATGATCATAGACATGTTACATGGCCATATTCGGAGTTACCATTGTGAAGCTACATATAGGTAGTGACCTATATGTAGTGCACGCGTGTAATGGTGTCCCCGCACTCACAAAGTCCTGTGAATTGGCCCTGAACAATGTGGGGGCACCTTGGCTAGTGCCAGGGTGCCCTCACACTAAGTAACTTTGCACCTAACCTTTACCAAGTAAAGGTTAGACATATAGGTGACATTTAAGTTACTTAAGTGCAGTGTAAAATGGCTGTGAAATAACGTGGACGTTATTTCACTCAGGCTGCAGTGGCAGGCCTGTATAAGAATTGTCAGAGCTCCCTATGGGTGGCAAAAGAAATGCTGCAGCCCATAGGGATCTCCTGGAACCCCAATACCCTGGGTACCTCAGTACCATATACTAGGGAATTATAAGGGTGTTCCAGTAAGCCAATGTAAATTGGTAAAATTGGTCACTAGCCTGTTAGTGACAATTTGAAAGAAATGAGAGAGCATAACCACTGAGGTTCTGATTAGCAGAGCCTCAGTGAGACAGTTAGTCACTACACAGGTAACACATTCAGGCACACTTATGAGCACTGGGGCCCTGGGTGACAGGGTCCCAGTGACACATACAACTAAAACAACATATATACAGTGAAAAATGGGGGTAACATGCCAGGCAAGATGGTACTTTCCTACACTAGCTAGCCACTGCTTTTGGGGAACATTGCTTTACATTCTATGCTAAGCGCACGTATCCACAATCAACACATGCTATAATTGGAATACATATTACAGTGTAAGCATCTGTTCGTAACATGTAGTGCCGTAGATTCATATGCACCCACCCTCCTCCCTGGAAGCTAATGGTTGACATACTTCTTTATTAATATTTTACCGTATCCTCATCTTCACTCAGGCTCATTGTTAGAAATAGGGTCTCTAGTTGGCAGTCCGTTTGCACTCTGTCCAAGTAGGGACCCTCACTCTAGTCAGGATAAGGGAGATACCCACTCAAATAACCCCTGCTCACCCCTTTAGTAGCTTGGCACGAGGAGTCAGGCTTATCTCAGAAGCAATGTATAAAGCAATTGCACATAACACAGAGTAATAAGTGAAAACACTACAAAAGGACACTACACCGGTTTTAGAAAAATAGCCAATATTTATCTATATAAAACAAGACCAACTACAATAAAAATCCAACATACAGTAATAAAAATATGAATTCTGCAAGATTCACTCAAAAATGCAGTTCCTTGAAGTCGATAGCTCCACTTGGGGCTATCACGGCGTTAAGATCAGCAAAACCAACAGTTCAGGCCGGCTGCGGTGTTGCGGGCCAGCTACGGTGTCAGGAAGACCCCCAAACAGTACATTGGATTTGCAGGGCGTCGTGGTCCTTGCTGTGAGACTCGGGGAGCGACGTCGCTGACGTCGCGGTGTTGGTTCAGGAGTCGTTGGGCCCTTTAGGTCACATGCGTTGCAGATTGAACTCCAGGCTGATGAAGTCAGGTGCGCGGGCATGGATGGCGTCTGGGCTGCGGTGCAAAGTGGGACAACGCGACGTGCGGTGTCCATAGGTCACGGTGCTGAAGCGCTGTCATCGGTGGGCCCAAGCCAGCGGTGCGGGACGGTGCTTCGTGACCCTCACAAGCGGTGTCCACAGGCCACGGTGCAGGCAGGATGCCTGGTGACAACACAGGAGTCAATGGTGCTGGCGTCGATGGACCGGGGCTGGTGTGCGGGACGGGATAGTGCTTTCTGTACCTCACAAGCAGTGTCCACAGGCCACGGTGCAGGCAGCGGTGCCGGTGTCAGCATGAACGTCGTCGCCGGGGATGCCCAGGCTGCAGTGTGAGCAGGCGATGCCGGAGTGCGGGGCCCACAGGTCGCGGTGCGAGCAGTGGTTCGGTGAAGTTGTCTGATGACGGCGTCAGTGAGACCAGGGTCACGGTGCGAAGCGGGGCAATGTGACTCCGTGCGGAGTCGGCAGGTGACTGTGCAGGCCAGCGGCATCGTTGGCGGCATCACAGTGGTTTATCCTCTTGAGCAGCACAAAACACACAGTTTCCAGTGCTGCAGGTCGATGAAACTGAAGTCTTTGGTGTCCCTGAGACTTCCAACAGGAGGCAATCTCTACTCCAAGCCCTTGGAGAACTTTCTCAAGCAAGACACACAGCAAAGTTCACCCTTTGCACTCTTTTCAGGCAGAAGCAGCAACTGCAGGCCGGTCCAGCAAAGCAACACAGCAAAGGGACAGTACTCCCTTATACCCAGTACTGCCTTAGAAGTTGGCAAACTTCAAAGCAAATCCTCAAGTGTTTGCAAGATCCTTCCTTGTCCAGGCCAGGCCTCAGACGCACACCAGGGGGTCGGAGACTGCATTGTGTGAGGGCAGGCACAGTCCTTTCAGGTGTGAACGACCACTCCTCCCTCCTCCTAGCTCAGATGGCTCATCAGGAAATGCATGCTACACTCCCGTCCCCTTTTGTGTCACTGTCCAGAGAGGTGCAAAACAGCCCAACTGTCAAAGTGACCCAGACAGACAATCCACAAACAGGCAGAGTCACAGAAAGGTTTACACAAGAAAATGTCTACCTTCTACAAGTGGCATTTTCAAACAGACAGTTTAAAAACCAACTTCACTAAAAGATGTATTTTTAAACTGTGAGTTCAGAGGCCCTAAACTCCACATTTTTATCTACTTTCAAAGGGAATCTGCGCTTTAAGGATGTTTAAAGACAGCCCCCATGTTAACCTATGAGAGAGAGAGGCCTTGCACAGTGAAAGCCGAATTGGGCAGTATTTCACTGATAGGACATATAAAACACACTAGCATATTTCCTACCTTAAACATACACTGCACCCTGCACCTGGGGCTACCTAGAGCCTACCGTAGGGGTACCTGACATGTAGTAAATGGGAAAGGTTTAGGCCTGGCAAGTGGGTACACTTGCCCAGTTGAATTGGCAGTTTAAAACTCTACACAGACACTGCAGTGTCAGGTCTGAGCCATGGTTACAGGGCTACTAATGTGGGTGGCACAACCAGTGCTACAGGCCCACTAGTAGCATTTGATTTACAGGCCCTGGGTACCTCTGGTGCACTTTACTAGGGACTTACCAGTAAATCATATATGCCAATCATGGATAAACCAATCAACAGTACAATTTCTATAGGGAGCACTTGCACTTTAGCACTGATTAGCAGTGGTAAAGTGCACAGAGACAATAAACAAGCAAAAACAGACCTATAAAAATAGGAGGAAGAAGGCAAAAAGGGATAACCCTGCAAAAAGGGCCATTCCCAACACTCATCCTTTATCTCACTATGTTGCTCTTATGCTAAGCTTACCCGATGAGCTCGAAATAATCTAACAAAGGAGCCGATGATCATGTGCAGCACAAACTATAGGAGGAGTCACTTATGCCTCATGACTCAAAAGACTTTGAAGAAAAACATGTTGCAGACGTCCAACCCAACACTAGATGGCAGGAATGTGCTAAGCATATGTATCTAAGCATATGAATCTACATCACATAGATTGCTTGCATGGTAAGTAACATATTTTCTCTATTATTTGTACTATTTACATCTCATTCCCTGACTCTAGCTCCAGATATGACGTCTCGCCGGAAGCCTGCACCCAGAACTAGGAAACTACCACAAGGTTCAGGCTCGGACAGCCAAGACCAATCACACCACTCTCAGCCTCGAAAAGACACCAGACAGAGGATCTTCCTTCCAAAGCACCATCAGATAAATGTCTATGAACGCCTGGAGAGTGCCATGTTGATAGTGACCCACCAAAAAAAAGGGGGGCTAGGCCAGACACTTAGGGTTTGCCACATTGGTCAAAACTGTTTGGCATGAAAAAGGACTTTCAAAATCAGAGTAATCTCAACATCAAGGCAGTGAACCTCAAGTCTGATAGGGCACGAGTCCAAACGTTTTTCCGAAATCAACACTAAAACAAATTACAACTCCTGGCACCAAAGAGGGCGAGCAATGTGACTAGTCAGATTCTTGCACCTTGATCTGCAGCAAAGCATATAATAGCATAGCTACCTTCTTCAACTAAGCTTACTTAAATGTGAAGGGGATCAGCATTTGAAGTGGCTATATCAGAAGATATTAGGGCATGCTTCATTCCTAAAAAGAGACGGGTAGAATCAGCACTACATAAGCCACAAATAAGTGTGACAACCAAACCTCTACCACCTCTGCAAATGTCGTCAAAACAATCCATTCTCTCTGAGAAGCACATAGTGACAGAGGCACTGCCAATTCATGAAAGTACAGACTTTATGAATATTAGGACGATATCTGGCATAAATATAGTGCTGACTTACAGGATGGCCCCTTATTAGAGCCACCTCCGATACAAGAATCACCTTGGGGTGATACATGTGCATACCACACGGTTATAGTGAAGGCTGTACAAACTCACAATGTGACAATACAGGAGGACAAAGAAGATGTCCTCATCCACACACTTTCATAAACAGAGCTCACCACACAGTCTCTTCCTATGGCAAAGACTGTTTTAAACTGTTCAACAGCGAACTTTAAGTACCCAGTGAAATTGAGGATGGTAACTGCTAAAAGTGAAAAAAGAAAGCCATACCTATGCCACAGGATGAATTATTAATACAAGAATATGTTCTGCCCGACTCACTCATCGCCCACACTGGACAAAAAAGTGTGATCATGCAAGATACTGGCACTCGCTGACCCCGGATAAAGAAAGTAAGTGCATAGACACAACATGAAAGTTCTTGAAACAGCAACACAGTGGCACCGTCCATGCTCAGTGGCTGTCTTGTCAAGATATAACGGATCAATGGGAGGAGATGGCCACACTATTGCAACACCTCTCTGTTACCTACAGGAAAAGAGGTAAGGAGACTGTGCATGAGGGGAAAATCATGCCAGATGCTGTTATGTACTGCTCTCCAGATGCAGCAGTTATATAACACAGGCAAGTCAACAAGTGCCGTGCATGGCTTAGAATCTTGGTCTTTCCTCCAGAGGTGCAGCAGCATCTCATAAACCTCAATTTCAACAACAAGCTTTTATTTACCCCAGAAATAGATGTGATGGTTTAAAAAAATCAAGATATATTTGCTGCCAAAGCCATGTGGTTTTACTACATCCATAGCAAGAGCAGGGTTTTTGGAGGCTTCACACACTCAGACAACAATTTCCACAGGAGCCCTTACAAGGAGAATAGCAACAGCATAAGCAAGGACAGTATCCAAGAGTGGGCTTCAGATGGAACAGCTGCACCAAGGGGAGAGATGCACAAGGTAGAGGCATCTTTGATTCCAAGCAGTGATCCCACCCCCTCCAACTGTCTGGGAACGACTGACAATAAACCTCCCTCATTGGCAGTATTTCACCTCTGACCAGTGGGTCCTTTCCACTGTTAGCCCCCGTTATTGCATAGAATTTCACCCCACCAAGCATACCACATCCACACTACATCATTGAGGACCATCGCAAACTCTTGCTATAAGAGGTTCAAGCTCTGCTATTAAAAGAGCAGTCTGTGTATTTCAACAAATTCATACAAGACATGTGGTCAGTTCCTCATACTCAAGACAAAGTATTGTGGACAATACTAAACCTTGTAGTGTTCATATGAAGCATTATATCACCTCACATCAAAATGACCCCTCTGCATCGTGTCATTACTCTGCTGCAAGTGTGGGGGCAATATGGCAACTGTCAACCACTTCAGTATATGAGTTCATCTTGCTCACTGCTAGTACCTCATGTTTGGGGTTCATTATCATTTCAGCATATTACTGTTCGGAGTTATAGCAGCCCTAGAAGTATTCATTAATTGTCTTGCCATTGTTGTAGCTCTTTTACAGTGCAGACTCATTAATGTTTTTCTGTACCTTGATGATTGGCTAGTAAAGGGGAGTATCTACGCACTGGTTTACCTCATTCAGAAGTTGGGATTTTCTGTAAATAGAAATAAATCTCATTTTTGACCTCAGAAGATTCAAGCATTTCGAGGAGCCACATGAAATGCAATAACAAAGCATTGCATTTCATGTGAAAGTGATGTATTTCAACACTGCTTCCCCTTTTCCAAAGGTCATATCGTTTGACAGTGAGAATTATTAAACCGTTAGGGATGATGGAGTCATGTACTCCACTAGTACCAAATGCTAGCTTACACATGCTTCGACTTCAAGTGCGTTTTACAAGATTGGGGTCTCAGGCGACTGAGGAATTGGAAGATCTGGAGTTGGAGGATCAGAGTGTTCAGCACAACTTAAATGGTGGAATCAAAAGAATCTCTTGCTGTGAAGGTCTTTTCTCAACAGCCACAAGTGACCATCAGTACAGATGCATTCACACTGGGTTGAGGAGCACACATGATCAGTTTAACAGCCTTGGGCAAACAATCACCACAGGAATATCTCCTGAACATAGGTCTACTGACAGTGCAACTAACTTGTGGACCATTTCACACACACACTAATGCAACAAGGTACTTCTCAGTCTCAGACACCATGACAACCATGTATTACATTCAGAGGCAGGGGCCCACACACCCTCCACAGGGATGTATAATGGAAAAACGCATGCATATATCACATATGCTTTTACAAAGTGGTCTCCACTACCTCCACGTCTTTACCACGCATGCCTTTACAGCAAATTTCATAGTAAAAACATGTTTGTTAAAGGAACGTGCGTGGTAAATTCTCCTCCACCCTGCCCCCTTACACCTGATACCATACTTAACCCTGCCCAAGTCCCTAAAACTGCCCCTTCCACTCTCTACCCTGAGCCCTAAACCCTTGCTGCCTTGAACCCTAAAGGTAACCCTGACCTGTCCTCAAAACTATCCCAACATCCATGTCCCTGACCTGAACCCTAAAATCTACCCTGCCCTGTCCTAAAAACTACCCTGGCACCACCCCAGCCCTGAACCCTAAAACCTACTATGCCCTGTGCTTAAAACTACTCAACCACCCACCCTAAAACCTACCTAACCTTGCTCTAAAAACTGCCAGACCCCACCGCCCTGTACCCTAAAACCTACCCCGCATTGTCCTAAAAACTACCCTGACCCGCCGCTCCTGAACCCTAACACCTAACCTACCCTGTCCTAAAATCTACCCTGACCCCCCCACCCCTGCCCTTAACCCTAAAACCTACCCCACCCTGTCCTAAAAAACTTCCTCACCCCTGCCCTGAACCCTAAAATCTACTCCACTCTGTCCTAAAAACTACCCCAACCCCCGCCCAGAACCCTAAAGCCTACCCCAACCTGTCCAAAAGACAACCCGCCCTGATCCCTAAAACCCACCCTGTCCTAAAAACGACCAAATCCCCCAGCCCCCGCCCTCGACCCTAAAACCTACCCTGCACTGTCTGAAAATCTACCCCAACCCCCTGCCCGAACCCTAAATCCTACCTCATTCTGTCCTAAAAATGACCCTGACCCCTCCCCCCACCCTGAACCCTAAAGCCTACCCCAACCTGTCCTAAAAATGACCCCTCCCTGAAGCCTAAACCTAACCCGCCCTGTCCTAAAAACTAACGGCCCTCCCACCCCCGCCCTGTACCCTAAAACCTACCCTGCACTGTCCCAAAATCTACCCCAACCACCTACCCTAAAACCTACCTCATCTTGTCTTAAAAACTACCGGACCCTGCCCTGTCCCCTAAAAAATACCCCGACCCCACCCTAAAACCTACCCCACCCCCCACCCTAAAACCTACCCCACCAGGTCCTAAAAACTAACCTGATCCTCCATCCCTGAACACTAAAACCTACCCTGCCCGGTGCTAAAAACTACCCGATTTCCCCCACCCTGTCCTAAAAACTACCGGACCCCACCCTGTACACTAAAACCTACCCCACATTGTCCTAAAAACTACCCCTCCCCCTCCTCTGAAGCCTAAAACCTAACCCACCCTGTCCTAAAAACTACCCGACCCGAACCCTAAAACCTCCCCTACCCTGTCCTAAAAAAATACCCCTACCCACCCACTCCTTCCCTGAACCCTAAAACCTAACCCGCCCCATCCTAACAACTACCCGGAAACCTCTGCCCCCACTCTACCCTAAAGCCAACCTGCGCTGTCCTAAAAAGTACCCTGACCCCTTGCCACGTCCTGAACCCTAAAGCCTACCCCGCCAAGTCCTAAAAACTATCCCAACCACCCCCACCCTGAACCCTAAAGCCTACCCTGTGTTTAAAAACTACCCCTGAACCCTAAAATCTACCCTCCCTGTCCTAAAAACTACCCCTGACTCCCCACCATGTGCTAAAAACTACCCAAACCTCCCTCCCCAAACCCAGCCCTACTTACCTCTCTCCTTTGTCCTCTGCTCCTTCCTGGACACCTAGACCGCTTTATCTGCCGTTACCATTAATATGCATAGTAAATGCATATGCTGGTTAATGGCAGCGTGGACAGTGAATTACGTTGTAATATCTAGCGCAGACAGATTGGTATTGGTATCCATCACCAGGCTTACGTGGTGGATAACAACTTTACAATCTTATCAGCAGAAGCCATCAGCGCACTAACAACTTGTAAATGAACACTCATTTTGCTTTCAGTATTGGAGCACACGGACAGTAGATTTGTTGAACACATACAAGAACGCAAAATGCCAAAACGTCATGTCCAGATACCATCACTTGTAGTTTCTTTAATTCCCTACAACATAGTTGGTCAGGGTATTTGCTAACACTGTTCCCCATTACCATTGATTACATATTTCATCAAGATAATGCACCAATCTTCAATATGATACTCAATGCTCCATCATGAACTCGAAAGCCATGGCTCTCTTTGATTCTAGAAATGTCAGTCCAGAATCAGACAAGCTGCAACTGTGTCCAGACCTGCTCGCACACCATCAAGACCATTTACTACATCACAGCTAGCAGTGAGCTTAATCTTACAATTTGTCACTTGAAACTTTCAGCCCTTACCTTTGCTGTGCAAACTATTTGTCAATTGCTACGTTTGAGTCCGGCCTAGCCTCCACTTTAGTGCACGTACACTTAGCAGCTATAGCCGTATACCTTCAAAATAAACAGCATCAGTCCATTTTTTTCAAATCCTGATAGTCACAACCTTTATGGAAGGCTTAAAATAGGTAACATCCTCCAGATTACCTCTAGTCCTTAAGTGTAGAAATCTTAATATTGTTCTCACTCAGCTGTTGAGGCCTCCTTTTGAGCATCTTATTGTGTACTGCAATTACATTCAAGGAAGGTAGTTTACTTAGTAGCAAACACATCCTTGCACAGAGTTAATAAGCTACTGGCTGGAATGCACCAGGAATGCACCGTTGCTTGTTGCACAAGATAGTGTGGCATTTTCATGTTAATTAGTCCATTGTACTATTCCCCCACCGGCTACAAAAATACATGATTGCAGAAAGAGCGCTACATACTTTAGATCAGTCTTCTACATCAGGTAGCGTATGAGCTACTAACAGTTCACTGGCTGTATGTAAGTTGCGCTCAAGTGTGCAGCCTAGCCTACTAAATTAGCAGCTATTGTGTGATTGAATTCAT
Organism: Pleurodeles waltl; assembly: GCF_031143425.1. Taxonomy (NCBI): domain Eukaryota; kingdom Metazoa; phylum Chordata; class Amphibia; order Caudata; family Salamandridae; genus Pleurodeles; species Pleurodeles waltl. The sequence goes on along the minus strand of NC_090444.1, from coordinate 575,792,786 downwards.
CATATGTGTATCCTTAAATAGAAAAGCATGTATTCTGGATGAAAGCATATGCTCAAAAAGTGATGTTTTGAGAAAAATGGATTTCCAAAATATATTTAAATCTGAAATAAAATGTGAGTGATACATCATGCAGGTTTGGGGAGACTTAGTACAAATAATACCTTGGTGTTAATGGAATTCCAGCTGTGGTTGTCCGGTATAACTCATGTAGAGGCATTCCAGATTGATAAAGCCTTTTTTTTTTTTTCACATTACTGCTTACAAATCTGCCTTGTGCACTGAGGTGGACACTACTAGTAAACTTGTGTAGGGTGGCCACTGTTATAATCGTGTCTGACTTGGTCACTATTTCAGCAGTAATGATAGTAGCTCAGGAATATTTTCAAAGAACACCAGTAGCTCCTGTTATAGAATAGGGTGGAGGCCCCTGCCTTAGATATTAGAGGAGCCATTATCTTTTATTCTTGCCATTCCAAGTACATTTGAAAAACAAAGCAACTATGTTTCTTATTCCCAGCTGCATATTGCGACCCAGTATCATAGGCAGGTAGAGTGTATGGTGTATTCAGTTTGGTTATGCTAAAACTAAATATACATTAATCACCAGTTCTAGAACACATTCTACCCATAAGAAAATGATCACTAATGCTGTTTTTTGCGGGTAATCTCTGATTAGCAGAAATCTGCAACACTACTTGGACATTTAGCCACTCATTCACAAAGAACCATTCTGTGGACAATCATAGCAGGCATGAATCGCAGGTTGGAAAAATGGTACTTATGACATTGAAACATCTGTTACGGCATCTGTTACAACTTCCAAGCTACCTCTTCAAGGTAATAGGTACAGCTTTTTAGCCTATGCACCAGCAAATGATCTTCATGTACCTGTAATAATAGAATTGCTTCTTGTAGTGTTATTTATTCAAGTGTGTCCTGCCTGCTTTTTCGGATACAAACAAGTAGTAAGATATGAGGTACTTTTTATTTTAGCACTACATTTTATTATTCCATGTTGTTACACTTGTTTTGCAGAGATCATAATGCTGCACACTTACACACTTATACGCCCCTAAAGGGTAAAAGCACAATCAGAGGTAGAGTTTTTCTCCTGATGCATTGTGGGGTTTTGGAAGGGTATCACAAGTCACCTCGAAACCGAAACTCATTCTTCAAAGGCATACATCTTGTAACATCAAGCCAAACGGTAGATGTCAGGAGTGTGAACAGCATGCGAATCCACAGAACTGCAGGCTGCAAACCACTTGTTAAAGTTGAGCTGAACTTGATATCAGTCATTGACTAGCAGACTGCTCCTTTGCTTCTGCATTGGTCAGATTTGTTCCTATTTCTGGTGCTACATCTTTAAAAGAAAGGAAGGAGATAACTGTTGGATCCTCAGAGAAGGCCAGCATATATCCAGTGGAGAGTTCACTCTTCTGCAGTCTGTGAATCGTCTACACACTGACGTGCCACAGAGACTATCATAGGGGACATAGAGGAGAACCTGCAGGCTTACCCAGGACATTCTTATCAGTGGCTTGCATAAATGAAAAAAAAATTAAAGAGAAGTTACCAAGCGTGATAGACAAACTGCAGAAAATGTGGTAGAGATGCAGGAGGTTGGAGACCTAGATATTCTCTACTGGTGGCCATGATGAAATTACTTGTAAAACCTGAAGTTCTTTAAGATCGCTGAATATGTACCAATCTGATTGTTTTGGGTGTTGTGGCCTAAATATCACAGAAGCCTTCCTTGGCAAAATACTCAAAATGATGGCTGACTTACTTTCAACCATCTAAATATAATAGTCCATTGAAGGTGATATACAGGCTTGCTCCCATCTAACACAAAATTCAAACCGGAGTAGGCAGCAGAGGGACTGTGATTTTGAGTAACATGGATCTGGGCAATTGCATATTGTGGAAGAGCTTACCTAGGAACTCTTTGATTATGGGAGAGCGATTCCTTCTACTTTTCTAGACTTGCATCTAACTGCACTTGCAAGGAAGAAAGTTTTTTTTTTTTTTTTTATAAACAAGAAAGCACTGCTGGCAAAAGGACTTAGTCTCACTGAGGTTCCTTGCAAGTCTGAGGACTGAACAAAAGAGCAAATCGTTTAGTTACACACACACATGACTCACTGAGCAACAATAGCATGAATTCCAGATTCTAAATGTGGTTATTCACTGCAATGTTGTAGCAACAATGGGAAATAAATGTTGTTTATGCCATAAAGGAATTCTAGGGTTGGTTGACAGGACTGTCTTTGAGTTTGCCTGTGCAGTGCCGGCTCTGTGCTCCACTGGTGAGCAGAGAGCACAGCTTCAGCCAGAGAGGAAGTTGGAAGACACAGGGTGGTGGAGGTGGGTGGCAGAAGGCCAGATTTTTATTTATTTGTGACTGGGAGAAGAGGTACTGTTATGTATGGTTCCCCTGTTACTCATCTGACCCTGCATACCAGTTCAAAGCAGGAGCAAATGTTGAAGGGGACCGTACATAACATAGAATGATACAGGTAAAAAGTAAATAACAAGGATTTTTTTTTTTACCTCTAGGTTCTGCTTGACACCATAGACAACTGTGGCCTTGCTTTTGTGGTCTGGCTGATCGTGCTCAGAACCCGGAGGTTCAAAAATATTCACTATTATCTATCATTCTTTGTGTTCTCCCAAGTTGAATCAGCACATGCATGCTTGAGAGTCTTCTGTCAGAGATAGAGAGGTAGCCTTGGGTGCATCCTAGGGGAGTGGTGAAAAACAGTTTCCATTCTGAGGAGGTTTGAGGTTACATCTACAGGGGTTGCAATAAGAGGAGACTATGTTGTATGAAAAGGGTCTTACTGCTGTCTCTCTCCTTTCCCATTTCCTCCTTGGGATCTAATGAGCCACAAAGTTTGCTTCTGAGGTGATCCTTTTGGGGAATAGTTTAACTATAAATACTTTAGGAAATTAAAATATTACAGAGTTGTCACATAGGAGTATACTATAAATGTAAAGCTTATCAGCAATGATTCTCTTCTAATTGGTTACCGGTATACAGATATAAACCTGAAAAATGACTTACCTTGTTAGTTATTGGTTTTTCGTCCTGAATAAATGAACTATAATTCTGATTGAGTTTGTATTAAACAGTCAAGTTTTTGCTAATTGAGAACTTGATTTGAGGAAATAACTCCTAAAATCAAGGTGCATTAGAATCAGATAAACTTGACAGTAAATTGACAGTAAATTGTACAAGTCCACCTTGTGGTTGACTTAGATCTTATTTTGTCATTTTCCTCTTTGAATCTCTGGATCCTTAGCCTTTGTTTACTAAGTTTACGGACTTGTAGTTGTGAAGCATGTTTTAGAGAAATGGCAGGAGGCACCCACTGAAAGTTCATGGATGATTGGTTTAACTTGCTGGCAATATTCTCTTACCATCTAATAGGATTTTGGAGTGTTTGTCCAAATTCTGAAATTTACTCTTACATGCATGTTTCTCCTGTGTGTCTTACTCATCTCTCGTCTTTTGCATTAGTTTCCAAGATTTTATTTTCTTTTAATATGGATATTGTCGACATTTTTAACAAAGGTGCATTAACCTTTATTCCCTTTTGCCTTTGACAAGCTGTGACTTGGCTTTTTAATTTACTATTGGGTAAACTAAAGAGCTGTGCTGTCCTTCATGGAGGGTGTTTTGTTCCATAGCACTCAAAGATGATGTTTCAGATGTATAAGTGAGGGAGTCAATACAAAGTAGAATCCTCTGACCTTCCAATAAGTTGGTAAAGATTTTTTAAATGTACCTCAGACGATAATAGTTTTCAGAGAGAGAAAAACCATGGTACTCCATTAAGCAACAGCCCAGCCATTCAGAAGACTATATTGTTCTAATCTCTGTTAGGCACCATAGTTCAATGATGTAGGCCTTGTCTACCTTATCTGCTAAACAGTACTTTTGGATCCAGACTTCATGTAACACACTTTTCACACTTTTAGTTTATTCAAAGCAAATACTGGCTTAATTCGGTCTACCCTTAAATGTGGTCATGTTTTTGCAAATTTATGAGTTTCAGTGTAATGCACATAAAAGGAGCTTTTGGTACATATTACTGAACCTTCAATCTCATCTTCTATAGGATCAGCAGTTCATAAACACCAGTACAGCAACAATGCAGTTGCGGATATCAACTTGGATAATGTTTGCAAGAAGGGAAATACACTTCTGTGGGATTTGGTTCAGGATGATGATGCAGTAAGTTAATTTTCAGAGGTACAGGTGTTTGTTACCCTGCTGCTGTTTTAAATTACAGCTGTTTTGTCTGAAAAAAATTAGAAATGTCCAGCTACTTTTGGGGCTACGTAGCAATATGCAAAAATGTAAAATAAAGCTGAAAATTTATGGTGCTCTTTTCTCCCTGTTTTTGCAGATTCATCTATCTGAAGGATTAATTAATGAAGCAGAAAAACTCCTTTGTTCTTTGGTTTGCTGGTTTACTGACAGACAGATCAGAATGAGATTTATTGAAGGATGTTTAGAAAACCTTTCTAACAATAGGTATTGGACAATTTTTTTATTTATTTAAATGCTCACAATAAAACAAGTGTGCTCCAAATATTGTGATTTTCCTGCCAGTTTACATACACTTTGCATGGTTGTGTGCACATTGTAATCACTTGCGTTTCAAGAGATTCATAGATAAACATGGTATCACTTCATTTGGTCTTTATAACGATCCTTATTCTTTGAAAGAGACCAAAGCTCAGGCCTTGCGACCATTCGCTCCTGACTTGGACTTCTGCATTTCAAAGCACAGACGAGTTAGTTTGACTTCATGAACATTTTTTATGATTGTTTTTTCTATTCTTTTAGAAATATTTTTTTTTTATTTGAAGAGATTACCCTATGGACCTACTATAATATTTATTTTGAAAGGAGAATGTGGTTTAATGGTTGAGCTGCCATTTCTGGAACCAGATTACAAGGGATTGAACCTCCTCTCAGTATTTGATCAAATTAATTTGCCCATGTTTTAACGTGTTTGTCTGTTGTAGCTCCTGTATCTGTAGATATTGTAAGAAATTGGGAGCTCCTAAATGATCCTACCCCCTGATTTTTAAGCACCTGATTGAAGAAAATAAATCCAGGGTCCAAATTTAAGCTTTACCAATGTACATTTGGGTGCAGAAGTAGAAACTGAAAAGTTATGATAGTCAAATTTTGCATCGTGAACCTACTCTAGGTTTACATGCTATGTATTATTCTATCATGTAATGGTTAGGTCCAAAAATCCTCTTGAGCTTTCCTAAACGTTTTAGTTTGGGTGTTGACCATCATTAGTCACTATGCACCAGTGTGTGTAATCAACAACGCAAGGTAATTTTTTTGCTGTTAGGTTTGGAAGCAGAGGAGGGATTGGCGGACGATACACAAAGAAACCTAGTGGCTAAAGTAGAGGCCAAAATATGAAGGAGATTTGTTTTTCTAGGTCCTTTTCGATTGTAGGAGAGCCTAGAGGTGTTGCAAATATGTGGCTCAGGTGAAACAGGAGAGCTGGTGGTGAAGGGAAGTGAATGATTCCCGGGACAGGAGCAGCAGTTCAGCCTTTGCCTGATTTGTAGAGGAATGGACTTGTTTGGGCGGCCTGAGGTGAAGCAGTGCGATCAGAATTTCCGGAACTCAAGCTGATGGCTCGGAGACTGGGATGTCTTGACAAGTTAAATAACTGACCCACGCATGCCATGTTTCTGTATTAAGACAATAAAAAATGACAATGTTGTTTATTAAAATAAATAAATGTTTGCTTGAGCCAAAGAGGCATTATAACCACTGGCAATTGAAAAACGTTGTTGTGGCAGAGCACTTGCAAAATTGTTTTCTTTTTTTATTATTAACATCTTTTTTTTTACTTGTTTTAAGAGGGCATTAAATTTTAGTAGTGCCAAGTCATCTCATCAGTAATTTTGCAAATAATTACAAAAAATACCTTTGTTTACTTGATTCCATTTGCAGAATTATAATAGTAGTGGTTAATGTGTAGCAGAGTATAATGTCTGTGTACTAGACAGAAATTGATGTTTTATGGGCAGAAATGTGATAGTTTATTTTCTAGTTATACTTACTTATTATTTAGTGAGTAGGTAGCCGTGGGAGATGTTACCGCTATTTCCCTGAAACAGCCAAACTAGTGTTATATAACAAAATAAATGTGAACATTAGCAAAATTACAGTATTTTAGCAAGACCCATATGCATTCTAATCCTCGTTATTCTCAACACACATCTACCTGCTAGCATTGTACATGTGCATGGGTACTGATTGCAGAATTGGGGGGTGTCTGCACTAAGAGTCAGCCAGGATCTACTCCATAATTCTGAGTCTTAGAACATTTGAATCTGTATGAAGACTTATATGTGGCCAGTCAACAAATGTTCTGTATCACTAACACGTTTCGAAAATTTAGAGAAGCTTTGTGCTAGCGCCTTCCTTATGGTAAATGACATGATGGTTCCTTTAAATTTCCAGTTCATAGTATGGAACCCCAAATATGGTGATTTAGGTGAACAGCAGTTCAGTACTGGTGTCTGGAAAAAAGAATAATAATCTAAAATGTGGCTTGGAAGTATTTTTTTCTTTGCTTAAGGAAGATAGACGTTTTTGGGGAAAGAAACCTAAATGGTCACGTACAATGATTGCACCAGTCTCAATAGAAGCTGATCTCCCCAACCTAGGATTTTTCCCAAAAGCATTTGATTTGACATCAAGAGTCACTGGATTGCTACCCTGAAACTTGATTAGCCACTATGGGTGGTGTTCAATAATAAAAATTTTTAGGTGTTTGCAGTAATAAGCACAATTAGAACATTGTAACGTTGAGACCTTAAGTGAAGAGATAAGTGCATCTCAGGGTGATTAACTGCTCCAACATTCCAATATTTATCTTTTTGTTGCTCCCTTTTTAATTTAGAACGTCTACCCTTAGTGTGTGGAATGTTCTAATAGCCTTACAGCCCTTCTGCCTCAGGCTATAGTGGTTGTTAAAGGCACTCTTCCTTGTTATTGGCCCTCAATCAATGATACTTTTATTGCACAATTTATATCATAGCAATTATATGGAAAAAGAAATAAACTGGAAATTGACTTATTGGTAGAGCACTATTTTAGATGAGAATCATGATCTATTGAAAGTTAATTTGCAATGTCAAGAAAGCTTGCTAAAAACATTAGTCATACATTTTTAATAGCTGCAAGATATTTGAAGGTCGTCACCATTCAGAAGGTGCACTACCAAGTCTCTGCATCTCCTAATATTCAAGAATAACAAAGGTGTTCCTAGTAAATGCTTTCCCGGTGATGTTAAAACAGAATATATGCAAGAGTCCCTTTGCCAGAAGAGAAGAGGTGGCAGTTAATTGTTTCTTAAGAATGTTGTTGACTATTGGAGTCTTTCCAGGCATTTAAGGTCCTTTAGGGGAGTGTTGACAGCTATAGTAAATGCTCCCATGTCCCTTCTGGAGCTGATCTAAGTTGTGTGGTGAATAAAACATGAGATGAGACCTCATGGGTATGACATTTTCTGATGGATACTTCTAACTGGGAATTCCTCAGCTTTATAATAGCCCCCAAGCATCAGACTGGATTTGAGAAGTTTACAGCAACGCTGCTGTGAGCTGGTGGGTAGCGTTGTGCGGGTCAGTGACTCCCCGGCGGTGACTGAATAGTGCTGTATATAAATGTCAATCCTGCGCACTCAACTCCGGTTCTAGCCTACTCCTTTTCTGCAGACTCGGTGCATAAAACAGTTGTTGGTTACAGTGTATGTAAGGGATACCCCTGCTAGTTGACATCAGTTGCTCTCGTTCCACCCCTTTCGATGCAAATCTAGAGCTGTGCTCCCAAATTTGTCTTAAAACTACTCTAAAAGCTCTTCACAGTATGCCAAGGAATTGATATCTGTACCAGAACTCTGTAGAAAAGTGACCCTTTTGGCATGGTTACCCTTATACTTTTTGCCTGCTATCTGACGCTAACGTGACTGTGTGTGTGCTGGGATCCTGCTAACCAGGCCCCACCACCTTTGTTCTTTCCCTAAACTGCACTATTGCTTCCACAATTGTCACACCCCTGGCACACAGCTAAGTCCCTTGTAAAAGGGACCAGTGGTACCAACGGCCCTGTGGCCAGGCAGGGTCCCTAAGGTCTTCAGCATGTATTGTGCCACCCTAAGCAACCCCTCACCAAACGCATGCACACTGCCCTTGCAAATTGTGTGTGTTGGTGGGGAGTGCCATGCCCACCAACCACTGCCTGTGGCATAGCTAAGTCACCCCTCTAGCAGGCCTTATAACCCTACGGCAGGGTGCCCTATACCACAGATGAGTTTGGTAGCAAACATTCCTGCTCAATAAACCCACACTGATGCCAGTGTTAAATGTATTGCAAAATGCACACAGAGGGCATCTTACAGATGCCCCCTGAAATTCACCCAACCTTCTAGTTTGTGGCTCATCGGTCTGTGCCAGCCTGCCACTACCAGACAAGTGTTTGACCTCATGGGGTGAGAGCCTTTGTGCTCTCTGGGGTCAGAGACAGCGCCTGCTCTGGGTGGAAGTGATTCACACCTCCCCCCTGCAGGAATAGCAACACTTGGCAGTGAGCCTCAAAGACTTCTACAATTTGTTTTGCTGCCTTAGGGCACTCCAGCTAGTGGAGATGCTCCCCCCTAACCCCTGACCAGGCCCCACTTTTGGTGGCAGGTCCTGAGGGGAAAATTAGTAAACACCAAGAAGAATGTTTACCCCAGCTGGGACCACGCATAGGGTGCCCAGAGCTGAGGTGAACCCCTTCTTGGCAGAATCCTCCATCTTGCTTTGGAGGGTGTTAGCCACCAGGAGGGTTAGGAATGTGTCCTCCCCTTTCTAAAGGGAGTGGGCACAGGAAGGGTGCTAGCTGCCCTCAGGGTCAGTAGCCAGTGGCTACTACCCTCTGACCCTTGTAAAGCCTCTAGCTCTAGTATTTAGGGGCACCCCTGAACCTTTCTCTTCAGATTCCTAGAGACCTTAAAGAAGAAGGAGGACTGAAGAGCCGCACCAGCAGAGAACACTCCAGACGTGAAATGACTTGGCCCCAGCCCTACCTGCCTGCAGCTTCAGGACTCCTGCTATAAAAAGGCGATGCATCCTGCAGCACCCCCAGAGGACTACCTGCCTACCCAAGGACCAAGATCTCCCAAGGACAGCGGCGCTGTCCACAAAGAACCCTCCTAGAAGGACTCCAGACCCTTGTGGATCTGCGAGTCCCGCCCACTCTGCGCCCGAGTCCAGGTGGCCCACTGGTCGAGAGAAGGTCCTGAGGCGATTCCAACCTTGAGTCCACCCTGGGTTGACCCCTCCTGACCAAAATGACGATGCCTGCAGCCTAATTCCAGAAGACCTCGCTGACCGCGACCGGTGAGGATTTCCCGACACCTAAAGATACCGTTGCACACGCAGTCCCTTGGCCTTGGGGAACCCTGCTGAGGGTCCAGCAATGTCTAGTGGGCTCTCTACTTGCCTGTCCAACCATTGTTATTCTTTAGCCGCCTCCCTGGTCCAAGCCTGCAGCCTGTTTGTGAAACCTGGGGTTCTTTCATTGAAAAGCATTGGCCGCCCAACGCTGTGTTTGCAACCTGCAACACTGCCCCAGTGCCACTGAGTGTGTGTGTTTGGTGTTCACTTAATCCCCCCAGGTCTGTGCCCTGAAGTTGCAGGTACTTACCTGAAAGCGGTTTCTAAGTGCCCCCAGTCTCCATAGGATTAATTGGGCACCCAACAACAAATTTGACCAATGCACTCAGCTGGCCCCGTGTTGCTGGTGGTGCACCCTTGGTGTCTTCCTAAACATTGCCCTGTGGACACCTTAACCACCAAAGACTGGGATCGTAAGTAAAGTACTTATCTGCAAATCATGTTGTTACCTTTTTTCCCCTAGGATTGCATTGCTTTCTATGAGAAATTGCACTGTCTACTTTTGAAACTGAAAAGTATTTCTTAACCTGAAAACTGTTTTATCTGTGAATTCTAAACAAAGTGCATTTGATACTTGAAAGTGATAGATTCTTGAAACTGTACTTAACTGCATCAAAGATCCTCTTGGTACTAGAAATAAATTAATAAAGTCTATTTTTTGATACATAAACATTAGCCTGGAGTTAGTCATTGCGTGTGTGCCTCATTTCTTGATTGTGTGTACAACCCACGCTTAGTACTACCCTCTGATATGCCTAACTGCTCGACCACACTACCATAAAAATAGAGCACTAGTATTATCTACTTCAGCCTCTGCAAAGCCTTTGGGGATCCACTGGACTCTGTACATACTATACCTTACTTTGGTATAGTATATAGAGCCAACTTCCTGCAAACTCCATTCGGATTACTGGCGGTGGACACTCCGTTAATGCTGACTGTACCTGTAGGACCAATTACTGGTTACCAACTCCAGCTACTCACTCAAACCTGCTGAAATTTAACAGGGGAAAATATATGCTTTATAATGTATCATGAATTTTGGTGCATTTAACAAAACCCTTGTTATTCCCTATAAACTCATAATAGGTGTCATTTATTACACTGGGTAAATAACATACCCCATTCTATCGTTCTTTATCTGGGGCAATAAATAACTCCGTGGCTTGTAATCAACCCCTTCAGACAAATATTCTAATGGAGATTCCTCAGTCTGGGCCAGTAACATCAGAACCCTTGTTCCCATTCAGTGACACCCTCATGGACGCCTTGACTACTCTGTGGTTAAAAAACGTGTTCTTTTCTGCCCATTAGTCAGCATGTGATCAGGGAACACAATCTTGCATCTGGTGATGCATATTTTCCTCACCACGCACCCTACTCTAGAGAGTCTCATTGTATGGGCTTTGACCAATAAGGTTAATCCTAACTCATTTCTAACCAGTCCCCTGGATGGAGAATCCAAAAGGTTTTGTTCTTTTGGCCAGCATCTGTTTTTTTCCTGTCCCTTGCCAATGCGGCCATAAATGTAGTCTGTTAGGCTGCTGTAGATGTGCCAAACCGGATGGTTAGCTAGATCTTGCTGATGATTGAGGAAGACTATAGGATCTTTTTTGCCCGGATTACACATCATGGGTAGGCTACCTGTTATCAGAGTTTATTTTTTTTTCTGAATTTCAGTGGTATTTTCTTAGTTTTTCCCAAACCTTTTGAAATCATTGTTTATCTGTGTTTTTCCAGCTGCCTAACCCCTAAAATAGACAACAACTGTTTTTCAGTGTTCACATAATATATTATTTTTTTACAGTGAGGGTGTGTAGTGTTATCCCTTTCGTAATGTGTCAAATTGGCATGTGCTAGACTGTGATAAGCATAGAAAGCTTTAAATTGCACTCTCTCACATCGCATTACCCTCTCTCACATCTCATTACCTCTGGCGCTCTGTCAGGACTGTCTGGTTTATATAATTATTTATGGATTAAAAAAGTAAGAGTGGTATATTCAAATGTGTTAATAAATTCCTGGACACAGTTGGGGATCATTCACCTGCTACTTGGTGAAATGTATGACATTTGTAGGGGCAGTCAACACTGCCAACAGCATAGAACCTTGCAAAATCCTTAACATTTTTAATTACACTGGATTAATTTGTAGCCCTGCATTCTAAGGTACCTGAATGTGATGCTTTAATATGCTCACCACTGCTTTTCTTCACTGGTTGCCTTTCTACATTACAGTGGTGCTGCTGTTGTGCTGACATTCATAGCTATCCTGTGTCCCCATATCAAATGCTTCATTTTAAGTATGTCATAACCTTTTAACAGTTGTTGCATTGTATTCGGGGAATTGAAATGTTGCTGTTAACATTGCAAGTATTCCTTCAAAAGCCTTGCCAGTAAAGTGCAGTTGGGTAAAAAGCGAGGATTAGCAGACCATGTTACACACTGGAACACCTTGTCACTTTGAATTTTGTTGGTATGTGAAAAGGTTTGTGTCATGCTTTCGCCGCTGTCCCATGTACATGGTGACAGCACTATTTTCACAGTGTTATGCCCTGTTTTACTTGTGATGTGCAGGCATCACTGATGGACATGCACTTTGATGGGTCTTTACTCAGTGGAGAGAAGGCATTGTCTAAGCTAGAATGGTTTAAAGATAGTAGGGCCACATCATGTTCCTTTGGGCTTTTGACTCATGTAAAACAATTTCCGTATGGGTTCTGCAAAATTAGAGGGTAGACCTGTAGACAAGGGCAGTCTGCCCAGCCAGTGATGTAGCAGATAGCCTGGTCTTTCCAAGGTGGCGGATTTGGAACTGATAGACATCGCGCAGGCCATAAGAGGCAACAGTCCTCCACCTTCTCTTCCCCTGCTACGATAGCTACCAAGCTGCTTTAGTTTAGCTACAGAAGCTTGGGAGACATGATTCGGTATTTTCTGTCGGGTTGCAGTCCATCATGTCCAACAGAATGTTACAGATTATCCGAAGCGGCCATGCCTTGCCTTTTGTTTCCTACCCAGTCCCAATCCTCCCACACTGGAAAGTGTTTCTGAGGAGCATCTGTTGGTCCAGCTACTCCTCATCCTCTCCAAGGGTGACTTCAAATGGGAAGTAACTTGGATGGAGGTAGATGTTGTAATTTACACTACCTCCTGTAGGAGGCTGGACTGGCTTGTAGTGAGTACCAAGGGGTACTTACACCTTGCACCAGGCCCAGTTATCCCTTATTAGTGTATAGGGTGTCTAGCAGCATAGGCTGATAGATAATGGTAGCTTAGCAGAGCAGCTTAGGCTGAACTAGGAGACGAGTGAAGCTCCTACAGTACCACTAGTGTCATATGCACAATATCATAAGAAAACACAATACACAGATATACTAAAAATAAAGGTACTTTATTTTTATGACAATATGCCAAAGTATCTCAGAGTGTACCCTCAGTATGAGGATAGCAAATATACACAAGATATATGTACACAATACCAAAATATGCAGTAATAGTATTAGAAAACAGTGCAAACAATGTATAGTTACAATAGGATGCAATGGGGACACATAGGGATAGGGGCAACACAAACCATATACTCCAAAAGTGGAATGCGAACCACGAATGGACCCTAAACCTATGTGACCTTGTAGAGGGTCGCTGGGACTATTAGAAAATAGTAAGGGTTAGAAAAATAGCCCACCCCAAGACCCTGAAAAGTGAGTGCAAAGTGCACTAAAGTTCCCCAAAGGACATAGAAGTCGTGATAGGGGAATTCTGCAGGAAAGACACAAATCAGCAATGCAACAACGATGGATTTCCAGTCGAGGGTACCTGTGGAACAAGGGGACCAAGTCCAAAAGTCACAAGCAAGTCGGAGATGGGCAGATGCCCAGGAAATGCCAGCTGTGGGTGCAAAGAAGCTGCTACTGGACAGTAGAAGCTGAAGATTCTGCAGGAACGACAAGGGCTAGGAACTTCCCCTTTGGAGGACGGATCCCTCACGCCGTGGAGAGTCGTGCAGAAGTGTTTTCCTGAAGAAAGACCGCCAACAAGCCTTGCTAGCTGCAAATTGTGCGGTTAGGGTTTTTGGATGCTGCTGTGGTCCAGGAGGGACCAGGATGTCGCCAATTGCGTCTGGGGACAGAGGGGGCGTCGAGCAAGACAAGGAGCCCTCTCAGAAGCAGGCAGCACCCGCAGAAGTGCCAGAAACAGGCACTACGAGGATGCGTGAAATGGTGCTCACCCGAAGTCGCACAAAGGAGTCCCACGTCGCCGGAGGACAACTTAGGAGCTCGTGCAATGCAGGTTAGAGTGCCGTGGACCCAGGCTGGACTGTGCACAAAGGATTTCCGCCGGAAGTGCACGGAGGCCGGAGTAGCCGCAAAAGTCGCGGTTCCCAGCAATGCAGTCTGGCTTAGGGAGGCAAGGACTTACCTCCACCAAACTTGGACTGAAGAGTCACTGGACTGTGGGAGTCACTTGGACAGAGTTGCTGGATTCAAGGGACCTCGCTCGTCGTGCTGAGAGGAGACCCAAGGTACCGGTGATGCAGTTCTTTGGTGCCTGCGGTTGCAGGGGGACGATTCCGTCGACCCACGGGAGATTTCTTCTGAGCTTCTAGTGCAGAGAGGAGGCAGACTACCCCCACAGCATGCACCAGCAGGAAAACAGTCGAGAAGGCGGCAGGATCAGCGTTACGTAGTTGCAGTAGTCGTCTTTGCTACTTTGTTGCAGTTTTGCAGGCTTCCAGCGCGGTCAGCAGTCGATTCCTTGGCAGAAGGTGAAGAGAGAGATGCAGAGGAACTCGGATGAGCTCTTGCATTCGTTATCTCAGGAATCCCAAGAGACAGAGACCCTAAATAGCCAGAAAAGAGGGTTTGGCTACCTAGGAGAGAGGATAGGCTAGCAACACCTGAAGGAGCCTATCAGAAGGAGTCTCTGACGTCACCTGATGGCACTGGCCACTCAGAGCAGTCCAGTGTGCCAGCAGCACCTCTGTTTCCAAGATGGCAGAGGTCTGGAGCACACTGGAGGAGCTCTGGGCACCTCCCAGGGGAGGTGCAGGTCAGGGGAGTGGTCACTCCCCTTTCCTTTGTCCAGTTTCGCGCCAGAGCAGGGGTAAGGGGTCCCTGAACCGGTGTAGACTGGCTTATGCAGAAATGGGCACCATGTGTGCCCATGAAAGCATTTCCAGAGGCTGGGGGAGGCTACTCCTCCCCTGCCTTTACATCATTTTCCAAAGGGAGAGGGTGTAACACCCTCTCTCAGAGGAAGTCCTTTGTTCTGCCATCCTGGGCCAGGCCTGGCTGGACCCCAGAAGGGCAGAAGCCTGTCTGAGGGGTTGGCAGCAGCAGCAGCTGCAGTGAAACCCCGGGAAAGGCAGTTTGGCAGTACCAGGGTCTGTGCTACAGACCACTGGGATCATGGGATTGTGCCAACTATGCCAGGATGGCATAGGGGGGCAATTCCATGATCATAGACATGTTACATGGCCATATTCGGAGTTACCATTGTGAAGCTACATATAGGTAGTGACCTATATGTAGTGCACATGTGTAATGGTGTCCCCGCACTCTCAAAGTCCGGGGAATTGGCCCTGAACAATGTGGGGGCACCTTGGCTAGTGCCAGGGTGCCCTCACACTAAGTAACTTTGCACCTAACCTTTACCAGGTAAAGGTTAGACATATAGGTGACTTATAAGTTACTTAAGTGCAGTGTAAAATGGCTGTGAAATAACGTGGACGTTATTTCACTCAGGCTGCAGTGGCAGGCCTGTGTAAGAATTGTCAGAGCTCCCTATGGGTGGCAAAAGAAATGCTGCAGCCCATAGGGATCTCCTGGAACCCCAATACCCTGGGTACCTCAGTACCATATACTAGGGAATTATAAGGGTGTTCCAGTAAGCCAATGTAAATTGGTAAAATTGGTCACTAGCCTGTTAGTGACAATTTGAAAGAAATGAGAGAGCATAACCACTGAGGTTCTGGTTAGCAGAGCCTCAGTGAGACAGTTAGTCATAACACAGGTAACACATTCAGGCACACTTATGAGCACTGGGGCCCTGGCTGGCAGGGTCCCAGTGACACATACAACTAAAACAACATATATACATTGAAAAATTGGGGTAACATGCCAGGCAAGATGGTACTTTCCTACACCTCCCCATCCCAAAAAAGGACAGAAGCCTCATGCCAAGCCGTGGCCTGTGACTCATGAAGGCCTCTCTGCAGAAGGACAAAACCAGAATGCTCACATTAACTCAGATCCTATTTGCTCTGGACCTGGGCGGACTGGATGGTGTGTTTAGAGTTGCAGGACCCTTATTTTAAAGTACTGGTCCTGCAGTCTCACACACGTTACCTGCAGCTCCCAGTGGGCTGGGAACATGTTCAGTATGCCAGGCTCCCCTTTGTCCTACATTCCACCCTCAGGTGTTTATGAAAGTGTTGGTGGTGGTTGCTGCCCATGTTCGGAGGTTGGGAGTGTCTCTGTAGTCCCATACCACAATGACTGACTTTTGTCAGTCATAGGCCACCTCCGGACAAAAGCCAAGCTCCTAACATCATTTGGTTTTATTATAAATGAGCTAAAGTCCCAGCAGCTTCTTTAGAGTGGTTTTCATTCATTTGGACAAACCTGGATGAGCTACTAGGTGTTTTCTCCACTGCAGCGTCCAGAACATTCAAGCGATATTCTCCATATTTTGGGCTCGATCCTGGATAAGGGCGAGAGTGAAAGTGAGGCTTCTTGGCCGCTTAAGCTCATGCGTTCTCCTTGTAGTCTGCACCAAGCGGCACATGTTGGCTCTGCAATGGAACATGAACTCCCATGGTACCCAGCATCAAAGGTGCTTTTTTGGAGCCATCCAGGTCTTGAAGGAGATTGCCCAAGATCTGCAGTGGTGACTGACCATTCACAATTTGTCATGTAGCAGACCACTCTTCCTTCTTCTCCAGGTCTGACTGTGGTGATGGATGCATCCCTAATATGCTGTGGCCATCTGGGGTAGGTGGGGATTGGAAGCCATACTCTTCTTTGGAGAGCTAGCTCCACATCTGCCTATTGCATCTGTGGTCCATTTGTTGGGCCTGATGGCTTTTCCCCCATAAGTCAAAGGGAGGCTGGTGCAATTTCTCCTGAACTACATCACTGCTATGTGGTACTGCATCCCTGGAGGTGGGTGGAGCAGCTAAACATCTTTCTAGTCATCAGTCACATGACTGATTACTTTTTTGCAACATGACTATATGTGGATTTTGGGCTCTAGCTCAGCCTGCACCTAGGGAAACCTAGCAAACCTGTACATTTTATAACACTAGACACCAAGCGGAATCCGGGATGGGGTGACTTGTATGTCTCTTACCATATATGTCTACTCAGAATCCCTTGCAAACTTCAAAATTTGTCTAAAAACAAATTTTCCTCACATTCCAATGATGCAAATTTATGGAATCTGAGGCAAGCCACAAACCTCCTTCCACCCAGCATTCCCCCAAGTCTCCTGATAAAAATGGTACCTCACTTGTGTGGGTAGGCCTAGTGCCTGCGGTAGCAAATGGGCCAAAATGGAATATGGATATCACATTTTTCCTCTAAAAACAAACTTGTTTTTTTGCAATGAGCCTAGCTGTGGATTTGTGGCTCTAGCTCAGTCGGAACTTAAGGAAACCTAGCAATCCTGTACATTTGTGATAACTAGACACCTAGGGGAATCCAGGATGGTGTGACTTGTGTGGCTCTCACCACATTTTCTTTACGCAGAATCCCCTGCCAACCTCAAAATTTGTCTTAAAAAAACACATTTTCCACACATTTCTGTGATGGAAAGTTCTGGAATCTGAGGGGAGAAATACATTTCCTGACACTCAGCATTCCCCTCGCGCTTCCCATAAAAATAATACATCACTTGTGTGAGTGGGCCAAGTACCTGTGACAGGCAAGGGCCAAAAATCGTGTAGAGCTTGTGGAGAACCAAACGGGATCCAAGAGGGCAGTTTTTTAAATCTGTTTTTAGGGTGACGCTGCTGTAGGCACCCACACAAGTGAGGTATCTTTTTTATCTGGAGACCGAGGGGGGAACGCTGAGCGGCAAGAAATTTGTGGTTTATTTCTGTTTGTGGCACAGAAATGCAAGGAAAATGTGTGATTGTAGTTATATTTTGAGGTTTGCAGGACACTGTGGTAAGAAAACGTGTTTTGTTCCACAAGAGGCTTACCACCCTGTACTCCCCTGGATGTCTAGTTTTCAAACAGATCTAGAATTGGTAGATTTTCCCTAGACAAGAAGCAAGCACTCTACCAAGTCTCTTACTTTTGTGATGTCCCAGGCACTCAAATCGTAAAAAAACACTCCATTAGGTTTCGTTAAAAAAAAACCTCACAGACCAACCTAGTTAACAGCATGCTTCATCATTGGGGTCCCACCTGTCAGGGGTGTGCTTCGACACCTGATTACAGCAGAACGGTTTTTTTGTTAGTTGAATTCCCAACTGAGAGAAGTGCAATAAAGAGGACATTATTTTTTTTGCATACATACTGGTTGGATTTGGCATGAGGGTGAGTGATGGTTCAATATATAAAAGTTTATTAACAAGAGATTTCACAAAGATGAAATGCACTGTTAATAATTGAAAATGTATAAAACCGAATCAGTGACTCGCAGCTTGTGAGCTATAAAACTGCATCAAGGCTCCAAACTCTTTACAGTCCATTCACACTCCTTTCATACGCGACACACCCAAGACCATTCGCGCACATTAAAACACTCGCATCAACAGACCCGCGCCATTGAAGGGCCCATCACTTTCATACGCCCACATACCTGACACAGCAATCACACCGGCTAACTGAGTGTCTGGATTCACATTTGGCTAGCAGTGCGTGTTGTGACCAGCAGTAAGTCACTACTCACACACTGCTAGCCAAGCACCAGCTCACACACACATCGCCAACCAAGCACCAGTCCATGCACACACGGCCCAAGTGCCAGTCCATACACACCGCCAGCCAAGCGCCAGTCCATGCACGCTGCCAGCCAAGCGCCAGTCCATGCACGCTGCCAGCCAAGCGCCAGTCCATGCACGCTGCCAGCCAAGTGTCAGTCCATGCACACGACCAGCCAAGTGCCAGTCCACACACACCTCCATCACATTTTTTGTTACAAAAAAGAAAAAACAAACTGATTGTAGTAAATACAAAACTACAAACACATAAGCTCTAACTAAATATGTGAAAGTAATGCCAACCGTGACACTGAACAAAACATATAAAACAATATATAACAGGTGGTTATCCAGTATTGGATCTTTCATAAATTCACATGCTTGAATCATCCCCGTCGTCGAAGTGGGAGTCCCACGGTACATAAAATAGCAATAAATAATAAATAAAAATGTTTTGCCATAGGCTATAATGGAGCCAGAGCTTGCTCATATAGCCCATCCATGTCCTTTTGTGAAAGGACCCAAACCTGCCTGCTGTCCAATCAGGCACCAGCACCCTCTAGAACCTTCTCCAGAGAAGCTCTTTTCCTCAGATTTTCTACCGCACGTCGTGTGAAGGGAGTCTCCCTGAGCTCTGCTCAGTTTTTTCTTCTACTTCAGAGATTTTCTCTCAAGAAAGCTTCAAATATGTCAGATTCTTCTAAAAAAGGCCTTTTCCGCCCTTGCAAGACCTGTGGGAAGAAAAGGCTCCATGTGGATGACCCACATAAGGACTGTTTGTACTGTCTCTACCCACAACATCAGGTTAAGGACTGCAAAATATGTCGCACCTTCTCCACAAAGACCCTCAGAGACCGGGAGGGCAGGCTCCTGACATGGTTACAGGCCAAATCCTGTACTTCAGGTGAGGAGAGTGGGTCAGAGAGGCCACATAAAAGGTCCAGATCTGAGGACCTAGGCCACATAGAGAAATCCAGGAAGAGGCAGAAATCTCATCATGGGAAGGGCTTACAGACTTCAGTCTCCTCTGAGCCTTCCTCTCCTCTTCAAAAGAAGGAGTCCTACCATCTGTCTCCTTCTTCAGAGCCTTCCACTTCTGGAAAAATGACTCTGAAAATCAGATCAACGACGACAACACCGTCGACGACCGTGACGACGACGACGACGGTACCTACATCTACCGTCTCCACTTCATCGTCGACGACCTTAACATCGTCGGTAAGGGGTCCGATCCCCTCTCTCCAGACTCTGTCGACGACTGCCCCATCGACTATAACTTCAGCGACGCCATTCTCATCGGTGATATCGCCATCGACGGGGTCAAAGAAACTACCGTCGACGACACTACCGTCGACGACACTACCGTCGACTAAACCATCGTTGGCGAAACCATCGTCGGCGACGCCACCGTCGACGGAAAAATCTCTACCATCCACGGCTGCATCAACTTTCACGCCATCGACAGCAGTGATGCCTAGTAGACAGGTTGAGGCCACTCCTACCTCTTCCAGGTCTCCAGATTTCCGAGCCATGGCCAGCATCAGAAATTTACCTACACAGGACATTTATCCAACCGACACATCTCCAAACAAGGTGTCAGCTTTACTACCCAGTCATCTTCTTGACTGGGAGGAATCGGACGAAGGTCCTTTCGGAGATGCACATAGCCCTTCGCAGCTCCATGTCAAATACCAAGATGACGATGAAGAGGACGAGTATGAACAGTATCAACCATACTACTCTCATCAGGACCAATACTATGAAACATGAGAGCCTCAACACAGAGACACCGTACAAATGCCTTCCTCCTTAATCCAGGATTTACAATCCATGCTTCAGGATTATAGGAGAAGGTTTCCAGCGGAAGGTCAACCATCGGCGCCGGTCTCTACGGTGATGCCAGTTAATGCTCCTCCTCCTCCAGCTACTCCAAGATCAACATCACATTCGGTGTTAGCTGCACCCCCCAGAGATGAAGGTTCCACTTCAGGGGAAGAAGAAGAACAAGAAGAAGGAGAAATTTCCACTCCACAACATCCTACCGAGGAATGGGATGATTACTTGGCCCCCACTCCTTCTCCACCACCTCATCGCCCCTCTGATTCTCCGCCCGAGGACATAGGTGGTTTCCATAATCTTATGGACAGAGCCGCAGTGCGTTTCCACCTACCAACATCTGTCTCCTAATCGGAATGTTTCCTGCATGATTTCAAAGAACAATCACTGAAGTCGGTACGGTCCATTCCGATTATTGATTACATATGGAGCGAGGGCACAAAAATTATGCGGAATCCGGCTACGGTTCCTCCAGTTCCACAAAAACTGGATAAAAAATATAAGGCTACCCAAGATTCTCCGGCATGCCTTACTGGACATCCAAAGCCTGATTCGGTCATCTCACAGGCTGCTCAAAGACGCTCCAAAAATCCATCAATGCCTATCTCTACTCCTCCAGACAAGGAAGGTCGCAGACTGGATAATATAGGCAAGAGATTCTCCTCCATGTCTGCAATCACGGTCAGGGCAGCAAATTCATTAGCAATTTTAGGCCGATATGATTGTCAAATGTGGTCCGACATGCAACCTTTCCTGGACCTCATCCCAGAAAATAAGCAAGAAGAGCCACGAAAGATCCTACAGGAAGGTGAGCGTGCGTCGGAAGAGATTATTGACTGCGCTCTGGACATAGCCTCTACTGGTTTCCGCCAACTAGCGGGTGCCGCTGTCTTACGACGACAAGGTTGGCTCAAGGCCACATCCTTCAGACCAGAAGTGCAGTCCCGAATTCTAGACATGCCTTACGATGGGGAATCTTTGTTTGGCAAACATGTGGATGACGCACTTCAAACCATTAAGACGGACACGGCCAAGTCCCTGGGTACCCTGCAGTACAGGAAGCAGCCCTTTCGAGGGGCTAGAGGGAGAGGTTTCACCTCATTTCGAGGTTCCTTTCATAGACAATACCAACAATCCCAGTACAGGCCTTCATACCACCAGCAGTACAGGCAATCATCGACTGCCTCCTATACCAGACAAGGAGGGAAACGAAGGCAGGGTTCACAATCCAGAGATCAACCCAGAAAGCAATGATCTTCCACAGGCACCGGCTATGCTCCCTCAATGCTCGCAACATCAGCAAATAGGAGCAAACATTTCCAACTTCATCCATCAGTGGAAGAAGATAACATCAGACAAGTGGGTGCTGGATATAGTGACAAGAGGTCATACCCTGGAGTTCATACAAAAGCCACCGCTTCACCCACCAACATCAGGCAGCTCTCTCCACCTTCGTCTGCTTCAAGCGGAAGTCTTCAGCCTTCTGGCCAAAGGGGCTATAGAGACAGTTCCTCTGCAACAACGGGGTCTCGGATTCTACTCCCGTTTTTTCCTCATAAGGAAGAAGTCAGGAGAGTGGCGTCCTATATTAGACCTCAGGAAACTCAACAAATTCCTTCGGAAACAATCTTTCAGGATGATCACACTGTCAGATATCTTGCACCTCTTGAATACTGGAGATTTTATGACAACCTTATATCTCCAGGATGCCTACTTCCACGTTCCAATACATCAAAAACATCGCAAATATCTCCGTTTTACAGTAGCCGGTGCCCATTATCAATTCAGAGTCCTGCCATTTGGCCTCAGATCAGCTCCGAGAATCTTCACTAAATGCCTTGCCCCAGTCGCAGCATCCCTCAGAAGCAAGGGTTTCCAGGTGTTCCCTTACCTGGACGACTGGCTCATAAAAGCTCCGTCATCGCTACTAGCCTCAAAGCCACAGATGCCTGCTTAAGGCTATTCAACAGTTTGGGTCTAACAGTCAACCTACAAAAGTCAGTCGTGTTTCCCGCGCGCAGGAGAGTTTTCCTGGGAGCAGAATTGGACACTATCCAAAACAAGGCATATCTTACCCTAGCAAGTCAGCAGAAGCTGACCCAATTGGCTGTCACAATCTCCGCAAGAAAGTTAGTTTCAGTACGACTATTCAAATCACTTCTGGGCATGATTTCCTCAGCCATAGTCCTAGTACCGCTGGCAAGACTCAAAATGAGGCCTCTACAAGAAGAACTACAATTTCAATGGATCCAGTCTCAAGGATCCTTCGACGCCTTAATAACCATCACACCAAGGATTCGGCAAACGTTAGAATGGTGGTCTCACATCAACCACGGTCTAACTTTTCTGGCACCAATAGCAGATTTCGTTATCACCACGGACGCCTCCTTGGAAGGATGGGGAGGCCACTTACAGGACATGCGCATTCAAGGCAGATGGTCCAAGCTCCAAAAAGAGATGCACATAAATCTGTTGGAACTGAAGGCGATTCATCTTACGCTCAAAGCTTTTCTGCCACGCATCGCAGGATCATCAGTGTTAGTCAGAACAGACAACAGAACAAGCATGTTCTACATCAACAAACAGGGAGGAACAAGATCCCTCTCCCTCTCAAGGGAAGCTCAGTCTCTCTGGAACTGGCTCACACGGAACAACGTCCGCCTCAGGGCAGAGCACCTAGCGGGTGTCAACAATGCTCTAGCGGACTCTCTCAGCAGGACAGACGACAACTGTCACGAGTGGGAACTCAACCAGACCATACTCGAGAGCATTTTTCAACTATGGGGTCGGCCGATCCTAGACCTGTTCGCCACCAATCTGAACGCCAAATGCCAGTTTTACGCGAGTCGATACCCGCTCCCGGGGTCGTGGGGAAATGCTCTTTTGAAAAGATTGTCCGGGATCTTTGCATACGCTTTTCCCCCCATTCCACTGATTCCCAGACTCCTCAGGAAAATGAAGACCGAATGCTGCAAGATCATTCTCATAGCCCCCAAGTGGCCGAGGCAGTACTGGTACACTGAACTCCTCCTCCGGTCAATAGCCAATCCAGTCCGTCTCCCTTGCAACCACAATCTTCTATCGAAGAATCAGGGTCTCATCTTACATCCCGACCCAACTTCACTGCACTTGCATGCTTGGCTCCTGAGTTCAGAGAGTTCCAAGATATGAACATCGACCAAGAATGTAGGCTCATATTATCTAAAGCACGAGCAGAGAGCACGAACAAGACATACAAATTAAAATGGAAGAGGTTCTGTGTTTGGTGTTCTCAGAACAATTTTTACCCATTTCAAATCAATCCTGAGCAAATTCTTCCTTAACTGCTCTCCCTTTCCAAAGCTGATCTTTCCTATGCATCAGTCAAGATTCACCTAGCAGCTATAGCCTCTTACAGACGATCAGCTAACATGCCGTCTATTGGTTCAACTAGGGTAATCAAACAGTTTATGAAAGGACTGTTCCGAACCTTTCCTCCGGTACGCTTACCTCCGCCAGAGTGCCACCTTAATATTGTTCTCTCCCAACTCATGAAAGCCCCTTTTGAACCCATCCATAGAGCTGAACTCAAGTACATCACCTGGAAAGTATCAACCTTGCTCGCTCTCACCTCTACCAGAAGAGTCAGTGATATACAGGCGTTCACTACCAAAGAACCTTTTTTAGTTTTTTCTGAGGATTTCGTTATGCTCCGAACCAATCCCAAATATATTCCCAAGGTTCCATCTTCGTTCCACCTCAATGAATATTCTACGAACCTTTTTTCCAAACCCTACTACGATAGCAGAGAGAACTCTCCATTCTTTGGACATTAAACAATGCCTAAAATTTTACCTGCAAAGTACCAAGCACATCAGGAAATCAGACCAACTCCTAGTATCTTATTCTCTGGGACGTCAGGGAACAGGAGTAACCAAGGCCACTATAGCCCGATGGATTTCTTCAACAATCCAATTTTGTCACACCAAGGCAGGAAAACTCTTGACTAGGCGCCTGAGAGCCCACTCCACAAGAGCTGTCTCCACATCGGCTGCTTTGAAAACTACGCATTCTTTTACGCAGTACTTTTGTTTGGAGTCATCACAAAGAACAGACTCTCTAGTAGGACAAGCTGTGCTACGCCATCTCTTTCATTAAGGTGAGACCTTTCCTTAGTTATAGTCATATGGTTTGAGATGCAAATAACCATGTTTCTCTTATGCTTCCATGTGAATATGTAAAGTGTATGTATGTACTTATGAATGTGTATACACGTACTTAAAGTATCTGTATTCCTTCGTAACTCACGGTCAGAAATGTATGAGTTTTCTATGATTGTTATTATTATTATGATTATTATTATTTATATTTGAGATAGTGGGTCTTCATGCTCGCACCCTCCACCCACGCTGGATACAATGTTTTTCAACCATACTGCTGTCTATTCAGATTCAAGAATGTGAATTTATGAAAGATCCAATACTGGATAAGAAAACAAGTTACTTACCTGTAACTACAGTTATCCAGTATTGGTATCTTTCATAAATTCACATGCGACCCACCCGCCTCCCCTTTGATGCTCGCATTTCCTCTCAGGTTTTAATTAATTTTTCACTCTCGTGCTGGAAAATCTGAGGAAGAGAGCTTCTCTGGAGAAGGTTCTAGAGGGTGCTGGTGCCTGATTGGACAGCAGGCAGGTTTGGGTCCTTTCACAAAAGGACATGGATGGGCTATATGAGCAAGCTCTGGCTCCATTATAGCCTATGGCAAAAAAATATTATTTATTATTTATTGCTATTTTATGTACCGTGGGACTCCCACTTCAACGACGGGGATGATTCAAGTATGTCCCCATCTCTAAGATGCCCTCTGTGTGCATTTTTTAATAAATCCAACACTGGCATCAGTGTGGGTTTATTATTCTGAGAAGTTTGATACTAAACTTCCCAGTATTCAGTGTAGCCATTATGGAGCTGTGGAGTTCGTTTTTGACAGACTCCCAGACCATATACTCTTATGGCTACCCTGCACTTACAATGTCTAAGGTTTTGCTTAGACACTGTAGGGGCATAGTGCTCATGCACCTATGCCCTCACCTTTGGTGTAGTGCACCCTGCCTTAGGGCTGTAAGGCCTGTAAGAGGGGTGACTTACCTATGCCATAGGCAGTGTGAGGTTGGCATGGCACCCTGAGGGGAGTGCCATGTCGACTTAGTCATTTTCTCCCCACCAGCACACACACGCTGTGTCTGTGCTGAGTGAGGGTCCCTAGGGTGGCATAAGACATGCTGCAGCCCTTACAGACCTTCCCTGGCATCAGGGCCCTTGGTACCAGGGGTACCAGTTACAAGTGACTTACCTGGGTGCCAGCGTTGTGCCAATTGTGGAGACAACAGTACATTTTAGGTGAAAGAACACTGGTGCTGGGGCCTGGTTAGCAGGGTCCCAGCACACTTCTCAGTCAAGTCAGTATCAGGCAAAAAGTGGCGGGTAACTGCAACAGGTAGCCATTTCTTTACAACCACAAAAAAGCTTCTATTTTTATTCTTTTTTTTATATTGATCGTACCAGAAACCGTTGAGTAAATGATCAGTTCTTCCTAGAGATTTCTCGAGCGAAGAAGAGGAAGGCAGTACAGAAGTGGGCCCTGTTGTGATGAATAGTGCTTTGTAAGTGGATCTGCTATGTGCTGTCCAAGAAACAGCCTCCCTGTGGATCTGAAAGCCCATTACACCTTGATCAAGACAGCTACGATTTTTAGCACGAGAAATGTCTGTCCATGATATCCATTAGGCTGCGATATGGAAGTGGTGCCTACATTCATGAAGCACTGTTGCTGTGACAGCCAAATCAAAATGGAAGGACACTTTACTTGATTGGTTCTGCTGGTCTTTTCGTTTTAAGCCCACTCCACAGACTCTATACCTTTAGGAGGTATTAATCTGTGATTAGAAGGATCCTTCTGAAGAACAAGTTACTTACCTTCTGTACCACTTTTTCTGGTGGTTACTTGATGTAACCGCAGATTCTTAACTGCCTTCCCACCTCTCCTCTCTGTGAAATGGCTTCTCTTTGACATCTAAGAAGATCCCAAGTTAGAGATAAGCACACTGAAACCAGCAGTTTTACTTAATGCATCAGAAGGTTCATAAGGGAAAAGGCAAGAAACTTACCTTATCATGCAGGGCTGGTGCTTGTGCACAGCTTCACTTTGTCACTTCTGGGGCAGTATAGAGCAGCACAATGCCACCTACATCACATAGAAGCATTGCTGAAAAATTGTTTATTGCATCTGGCTCCTGGGGCATATTGTAAAGGTGAGCAATCTGCAATTAGATGGAGAATCCATCAGAAATTGTGGTACTGAAAGAAAATAACTTGTTTGTCTGTGGAGGTTATAGTTGAGTTGAACTTGAGCTTTGCTTTGTGCCATCAGGTACAGTGAAAAGCAGTCCATACTCACCCATTTGAAAAACTTCCCATTGAAGGCCTCCAAACCAAATGTAAAAGTAGGCATCATCTTACTTTTAAGTACCTCTAAGTTAAAGATGGATCTGTTAGCTTATTAATGGAGGACTAGGGATGTTGAGGGCATTGCTGCTTGTTGTAATTTAGTGCTTCCTCTTTCCTCCAACAAGAGAGCCAAGTATATATATATATATATATATATATATATATATATATATATATTTAACACATTTGATGTTAGTATTGTCTAGGTGCTAGTGATCCTCTTTGATGACATTTTGACCAAAAACAACTACTTTAGATTTTCTCTGTTGATCTAAATTTGTTTGTGTGGTATTTGTCTACATCAGAGGTTCCCCCCCATCCTGTGGTCCAGGGACCCGAGGGGGTCCAGGAAGCCTCCTCAGGGGGTCAGCGACTGCTTAGAAAAGTATACAGTGGGGGTCCACTGAAGTCAAAAGGTTGGGAACCACAGGTCTAAATCATTAGGTGCTGTTTGTTAACTGCTGTCCAGTTCAAGACGACAGTATTTCTTGCATATTTCAGTATGTTTATTGGCTGACTGTAAAGTTTGGAGGCGAGTGTTTAATTGTTACAAAGAGCCACACCAAGATCAGCTATGTAAACATTAGTCAATAGTGGGTCTGAGACACACCCCTTCTTCAGGACCCTGTTGGTAAATACCTTTGTGGTTAACTGTGCCAGGGTCAAGGCGGATTTTTAGCCATGTTTTTGTGTAGATAGTGGTTCTCCGAAGAGCAGATGATATTTCCCCAATTGTAATAGTTTGCCTTAGGGTTTGCCAGTTCATATAGTAGCACTTTGGTGAAGGATACGACTTCCAAGTCGAGCAGGTGTATGGGGCATCAATTTGCTTGCACATTGTGCCTGTAACTCTGGCTCAAGACTTTTACCAACCATTGTAGCTCTTAACAACGGATTGTTATGCTGTAGTATAAAATACCAAAAACCATTCAAAAATGAACTGGAATTGTGATTTAGAAGTGAAGTTTTAAAATAAGGTTATTGCATTGATGTGGCCTTTTTTGTCACAAAGGTAGATAATAAGGGAGCATAGCCAGTTATGAGACGAACTGTTGTTTGCCTTCACAAGTATAAATTACTTCTAGGGACTGTCCTTCCCCTCACCACCATCGTACACAACATATTATGTGCCACACGTCAGTGTTTCATTTCAAACAAATATGTATTTTTTCTCAGCAGGGGAGAACCATAAACAAATACACATGCCATATAAAGACATGGAGATTGTCAGTTTTAGAGTTTTTATAATACAACAGCTTTTTGTTAAGCAACTGAGATAGTGGATCCAGTTTTTTGTTAGCTTAAACATCATTATGTTCAGTTTTGTTATTCCAGGATTAACAAGTGAAACTTTATGGTAAATACGTTTTAACTTGGTATTCTCAGTTGATGAGGTGTGACACATATCTCCAGCTTAGGATCCACATTTTACATATTCCCCCAACAACACTGGAAGACTCATTTAGAATGCAGAAAAAATAGAAGATGAAAATACTTGAGCCACCCTTCACAACTGTGAATTAATTTGAGTGACATTCCTTTTTGTTATATCCATGTTCACCACATCAAAAGAGGACCAACCATATTTGTAGGCGTCCATTAAGCCACATGTTACTAAGATGACCTGATGTCTGTCTTCTTGTAGACAATCTTAACCAGTGTGTTAGCAACTAAATACATGTCCCAAATGTATACAGCTGTTTCGCCTGTGGCGGTTAATAGAAAAACATAATTTCTGGGAATTTCTTTTGAGGATGCTCAGGAAAACATACACGGAAGAATTTTCTCCCCAGCCCTCATCTTAAAATATTATGTCCTTAGAGAATGTGAAGGAATAGTCAAAATACAAGAGCTTTGTGTAGCTGTCACCACAAATTATATAGTAGTGTTTCCTTATCCTTCTGTTGTCAATCTGAGGAGTTTTAATATTTTGCAGCTGTAGTTGGCAATGTTGCTGCGACCTACAATGGAAAATAACAAATTTGAACTTCTTTACTATTAAATGCAATGATCATGAAGTTTGGTATAACGGTTAATGAAGTTTGGTATAACATTTTGAGAGAAACTATCTTGTGGGCAAAAGTCAGCTAGGAAGCATCCGCTGCTTCCAGGTAACCCATCATCCCTTATGCCCACTGTACATTTAGTGCCAAAAAGGAAAACTAATACCTGTCACAATTTACCCGATGTGGAGGGAATGAAAGGGGCAGATTTTTGCATGTGGCAGTTTGGCCCTTAGGGCTTTAGATGAGTTACTTACATATTCACACACTTAGTGCATAATTACCAAAAAAGCAGGAAAATGTTATCCAGTGAATGCACAACCGCCACTTGGTTCAATAGTAGCTGATAGTATGAAGATGACCAACCATACCGAAGCAATACCTTTGGACACTGCTGGTGCCATTATTCACTCCATTAGTTTTGAGAATCAGTGAATACTCACATGCATGTACTGTACATTATAGGGAAAACTTCAAGTGTTGTGCTAGCAAAGCTCTTTAATATGCCCATTGATGGGCAACAGATTTTTAAAACCACAGAGAAACATTTAAACCAAATTAACTATATTTAGCTCTCCAAGAAAACCGATCCTGTTTATACCAGGACTGAAACATTGGGGGGTTTGAGTAACCATTATTAGAGATTGCAGCCCTCCCTCAAAAGCTATGAGTTTAGTGTCTGTGCCCCCATCTCTTTAAACCTCTACAGTGGATACTCTACCTCCGTTGTGGGAGTGGGGAGTAATATTTGAAGTTTTGGGAATGAGGTACAGGATGATGTCAGACCAGTAGGCTGTCTGGGTTGCTCAATCAAAGTACTCCTGTTTGTTCTTTGTAACCCTCCGCCATAGTAGTCTCCGAATTCTTGACGACCTAAAGGGAAAGGATGCTCCATTTGGCTTATGTTCTTTTTTATATAGGTGATTGCTGAACATGTTTCTCAGGATATATTCATTCTTATAATTAAACTTAGAGACATCATTCAGGACTCATCTGTGGAAGGCTCTCAGGTGTCCATATATTTTTAGGATGAGTTTTTGTGGTGGTTTTTAAGATTAATGGTAGGAGGGCATTTCCAGTTTACATCACTGCCTTATCTGCCATGATAATACCGACAAAGATCTTGGTAGTGGTTACCATGCTCATGTTGAGGAAGGATGCACTGATCAAGGTGAGAAGCTCTACCACGGTGAGTGCACTCCTGTACAGTCAATGATTATAAACACCAAGAAAGCAGCTTGCTTCTAGTACAACTCGTTATTATGTTATTGTGAGGTGAAGTTTGTAAATGGTTTCCCTCACATTGAAAGATTAATGCATATCAATGATGAAGTCACTGTTTTATCCAGAGATGTGGCTCTTTGTAGCAATCTCTTTCCACCTCCTGAGTCTCATTCCCTTTCTCATGCCAGGCCCTGGTACGTCGCCGCTGATGCTGACTCCCCTGATGCTGGAGAAAGAGTTGCTCATCGTCCTCTCTGGCTCAAAGTCTGCGCCGCTCTGACCTCGATCAGGGTTGTGCCCTGCTTCAGTTGAACCACAGCCTTACATGCTTAACGTCCCACTTCCACAAGGCAGATCTCATACATTGCATTCTTTGTGTGGACAGATGCTGATAATGACTGGGGAAACTGGCCAACCCTACCACAAAACAAACTGGTATGATGACCTCCAGGATACCAGTGGTCTTGACACCTCTCATGATTCTGGTTTTATCTCCCCCCCCGCCCTGCCACTGAACAAAATGCTTCCTTTGTGATGGGCATGCAGAGGGCAGCCACAGTTCTCAACCTCTAGCACTCCATTTTAGATGTCAAAACCTATGTCATAACTGGCGTACTCCATCTGGGGCAAACCCCACTACCTTTCAATGGTGCACTCACTAATACTCTCCTGGGGGTCTGTGCCAAACCTTGAATTGGCCTTCCATTCAGTCACCAGATTGCAAGGCGCCAGCGGCCTGCCCCTGGCAACCCTGCCTTTTTTGGCTCAGCACCCAGCTCTTGATGGTGTAGGCTTCCATTCGACACACCCAAACACTTTCCTTATTACTCCCCCCTGATAGGGAGCCAAGAGTTGAGACCTTTGGTGAGAGTTTATTTTCTTCCACTAGTTTGGCCCTCAGGTCAATCAAGGACGGTTGCCTGCTGGACCATTAGTCCCATGCTGACTGAGATTCAGTTGCTCATGTCCTCCCAGGTTTCCCAGAAGACCTTTGACCTGTACTAACCCAAGCTATACAGAACGACTGAGACACTGCCAAATTCTCAATTCTTTGTGGGCTGCATACCACGGATTCTTTTGGCCGAGCCATCGAAAGTAGAGCTGTCATTCGTCTCCACACCTGATTGGGATTTACAGTTTTTTTTCAAGCGATGTCCAGTCCCTTATGGACATGCCTTTTGGCGCGACTCTCCTCTTTTGGGAAGAGGCAGGTTACACCCTAGAGCAGTTCAAAGAGGGTGGGCCACAACACTCTCTTTTGGCTTATCTGCCTGCCTCACCAGCTGCCTCGATCCTACAGTTCCTTTCGTGATTTACCAGAGGTACAACATACTGACAGCCACTTCAGTCTCAGCAAGCCCTTTTGGGACCCACCATCCACATGGTCAGGGACAACATCCTTCAGTCCACTGCCCTTTGACCCTGCAACTCCAATTGCTAAACCCCTTTAGCTTTCCCTTAGTGGAGCACAGCCACATGGGTGGCAGCAGGATTCAACAATGCCTACTGGGCTGGCAGGCCTTGACATCAGACAGGTAGTTCCTACTCCATACCTTTCATGGCCACTCCGCTGCATCTCCCACCATCCCCAAAATGATTCCATCTTACAGCAGGAAGTGTAAACCGGTTTGGCCAAAGGGGGTATCTATTAGAAGAACAAGTTACTTACCTTTGGTAAATTAATCAGTCAGATCTTTAGAGCATGGCTAATCACCCATAAGGTCCGAAGGCGCTGTTTGTGGGTCCGCTGCTCAGTCGAAGAGCCAGGTCTTGCGGTCCTTCCTGAATTGCTTCATTGAAGTGGTAGGCCTGAGCTTGAGAGGTAGCATGTTCCATGTCCTGGCTTCCTGGTAGGAGAAGGATCTTCCTTCTGCTGTGCTTTTCCAGATCTTGGGGATGGCTGCAACGGTGAGCTGGGAGGAACGGAGATGTCTGTTGGGTACGTAGAAGGCGAGGCGGTGGTTGAGGTATGCCGATCCTATGTTGTGCACTGCCTTGAAGGTTTGGATCCGGAGTTCATATGTGATGCGCTTGTTGACTGGGAGCCAGTGTAGGTCTCTAAGGTGGGAAGAGATGCGGCTGTGCCGGGGGATGTCCAGGACGAGTCTGGCTGCTGCTTTTTGGACTCTTTGTAGTCCAGATTGAAGTTTCTTGGTGATGCCGTCATGGAGTGCATTGCCATAGCCCTGTTTGCTGGTGACTAGTTCGTAGGTGACTGTCTTCTTTGTATTGGAGGGAATATACTTGAAAATCTGAGGGTGTGAAAGCATGACGAAGAGATGGCATTTGATTTAGCGGGTCATGGATATAGAGGAATCCAGGATGATGCCCTGGTTGCGTGCGTAGTCCTCGTGGTCGTTTTTCCAGAGAGATGGGCCACCAGGAATCAGCCCAGGCGGAGGGGGTGGAGCCGATTACAGGGATCTCTGTCTTGTCCGTGGCTTCCATCCAAGCGGTGACTGCTCTCATCCAGTTGTGGAAATTCCTCTTGGCCTTTTCAGAGTCCTCGGTCAGTGAGAGGATCAGTTTTTGGTAATGCTCTTTGTGTTCCTCCCATCCCCTCTCTTTAATAAATTGGCCTCTCTTCATTAATAAGGTCCCAAGTCCAGGAATCTGCACACTGGTGTTGAAAGCTGGCGCTCTATATAGCGCAATAAAATGAAGTACACTGTGCAGAGAGTTCAGTGGATCCCCAATTGTTATTGCAAAGACAAAAAAAGATTGAACTAATGCTCTATTTTGTGGTAGTGTGGGCGCGCAGTTAGGCTTGTCAGAGGGCAGTGCTAAGCATTTGTTGTACTCACAGAAGCAATAAGTGAGACTGACACTCAAAGAATAAACCCGACAGTAATTTAGAAAAACATTTGTCTCACACAATAAATTTGTATTCAGGTAAATAAACTTTTAAGCATAAATACTTTGCAATTTCAGAAATCAACACAGTGCAATTTTACGAGTTCTCTCCATGTTATCCTATGGACAAAACAATGTACAGCAAATACAGGGTTAACAATGACTTACGGAGACAATCTCAGGGAGCAAAGTTAAGTACCGGGCACTGATCAGAAACACACCAACAGGTCACACCAGACGGTACTAGGGCAGCCGGGTTCAGAGGTGCAGTAAGGCGTCGTGTGCCCAATGGTTCTTTAAGGGAGTTGGACCTTGTGACAAACTGGTTGCACGCTCTGGCTAGGAAGCCAGTCAGGGACAACAAGCAGGTAAGTAGTAGAATTGGGGTGCTCGGGGGCATAGGTGCACCTCTGGTCCTCTTCTCTTGTGCCCAGGGGTCACGGATGCAGGGGGTGTGTCAGGGTGGTCTGGCATGTTGGGCTGCAGGTGTCGTCAGGGAGTCTGGCAGGGGTGGACTTAGGTTGGACTCAAGCTCTTGTGAGCCGGGGGACGTTGGCACTGGTGACCCATCTCCGCTGGGGTCAGGGGGTGACAGGTGCAGTGGTTGCTAGAGATGTCGGATTTTCTTTCTCTACAAACCTGTGGGAGAGGAAACCTGTGTGCAGAGGCTGCAGGCATCTCGGTAGAGTCCTTGATGTGTGAAACCACACTGGACTCTGTCTCTGGGCAGCTGGGGACCTTCGTTGGCACAGTTGGTTGGCTTCACCTCGGGTCATGAATGTCGGGTGCAGTTGTCACTTCTGGTGTTGGGTTTCTGGGTCCTGCAGCTGCAGTGTTTTCTTTGGAGATTCTTGTTGCAGGGCAAGTCCTGCTGCCCACAGGAGAATTGAGTCTTTATTGAAGGCTGGATGAGTTGGCTTCTGCAGAATCATTTGAGGCCAGCAGGCAGCCCGGTGTGGTCAGCTGGTTCTTCTTTTCTTTGTCTGCGGGTACAACTCTTCTTTGACTGGATCGTCTTAGGTTGTCAAAAATCTGAGTTCCAGGGTTCAGCAGTGCCATCTAACTACTCAGTTAAGGGGTGTTACAGGGAATGCCAGGTGGTAACCAATGGGATGACCACCTTTAGGGTGACTACACACTTCTTATGACCACTTCCAATGGGAAGTGGGCATAGCCCAAACCCTAATGGCCTAATTCCATACAAGCAAGATGGATAAATTTGAAAAGTACTGTCCACTTCAGCTCATCCACCTTAGGGGTGGGACTGGCATGAAGTTGGCACTACTCATAATTTAACTAATTTTCCTGTCTGTGCTTCTGCCAAAAGTGAGGTCAGGACAGGGGAAGTTGGTCATCTATGCCATCTGGAGGGACCTGGGTCACATTACAAAGGCAGCAAGGCTTTTGAAGCTCCCTGCCCTGGAGTGTCCGTTCTGCCTGGAAGAGGTAGTCACACCTCTGCCCAGAGCGGGCCTTTGTCTCAGGCCCTCAACAGCGCTGGCTCTCACCTTTAGGGGCTAGAAACCCGTCAGCACACTAGTAGCTGCTAGTATTTCGAGGAGCCCCTCTAAGGTGCCCTCTGTGTGCATCATTGGGGTCAGTAAGGATTTATTATCCTGAGATGTTTGATACCAAACATCCCAGGATTCAGAGATGCCTCCATGTAGCTGGGAAACTTGTAAGGACCCCTGTTCAGCACATGCATTTAAAATAGCTTCCCTGTGCACTTACAATGTCTCAGAATCGACAGAGGCATAAAAGGGTCATATCTGCTCATGCATGCATGCCCTCACATGTGCCTAGATGCACCCTGCCTTATGGGTGACTTACACCTGGCACACGCAGTGATAGGGTACCTGGCACACAGGGATGTGTGACAGGCCTTGTTTTAAATTTAGCCTGCACCAACACACACAGTCTGCAATGGCAGCACTGTGTGGGTATTGTGAAGGATCCCTGAGGGTGCTACAATTGGTGCTGCAGGCCTCAAGAGATCTTCCTTAGTACCCCAGACCCTAGGTACCACAGGTATCATTTACTAGGCACTTAGAGTGGTAGCTAAAGAGTTTGTCAATTGTGCAAAATAACTGTGCAGTTTTGAGGAAAGAGATCTGGCACTGGGGACCTGGTTAGCAGAGACCCTGGGCACTAGCAGCCAA
Source organism: Pleurodeles waltl (assembly GCF_031143425.1). Taxonomy (NCBI): domain Eukaryota; kingdom Metazoa; phylum Chordata; class Amphibia; order Caudata; family Salamandridae; genus Pleurodeles; species Pleurodeles waltl. Next base: position 575,757,797 of record NC_090444.1, on the reverse strand, counting down.
AGCCACATCAGAAACCAGGCAATAAGTGGGGGCTAACCATGTCAGAAAGGGTGGTTTCCTACAACTGGTCATAACCAATTTGCTATGGGGCATTGTGTCTGGGGACATGGACAGCCTCGAAAGCAACTGTTGTCAGTGTGCAGGAGTGGCACTTATATTGGCTCAGCATGTCATTTCTGGAGCGGAATGGCGTCTGTGTAGAGCCACATGGCATCACCTACCGGTGTGCAGAGGTACTGGTGAAATAGATTCTGGTTCTAGTCTGACGCTTGGGGCATATTCAAAAGGTGAGGAATCTGCGGTTAAATATAGTCTCTACCAAAAAGAGCATTACCAAATGTAATTAACTTAAGATTTATAGAGACCACCAAATGTGTAGGGGTTAAGTATGACCCTGTCAAACTTTAGCAAAGGATTCTCTGTGTTAAACTTCAAATCAGTATCCAGGGTTTCCCATTCAGGCTGTCACTCCTTATTTAACACTTGTGTTTGTAATTACATGTCCTGTTTAAGTGGAGATTCTTTTATCCACACATCAGAGCCATGTACATCTCGCTTTGGAGAATGAGAAGATGATACACAAGATTTTGGAGATGCTGTTAGGATACAAACCACCAAAGCTATGGACTCAAGCTAAATACATGGATATATGTACTAATTAATGTGCTACTTCAAAGCTTTTTAAGTTAATGCTGCCGGTCTTTGTAGTGTCCCAAAAGATTTATAAAAGTAGAATACTAGAAAGCCTTCAGTCTCTGAAGATCATGTAGGTAAGGCTCATATTTAAAATCTCTCATTGCTCAATTAATTAAAAGATACCTTTCTGCTTTCTGCCAAAGCATAATATATCAGATCAATCGGACTTACATTTTTGCATTTTTAATGATGTGGTCACTATTTGATACACTAAATATTTATTTATTTACGATGCTTCATCAAAAGACTGTTAATGATGGCAGTTACCTTTTCTTGGAGACTTAGATTTGATCACTATTTTTCATCACACATTCATTACTTTACATTAAGGTTATTGCCCACTGTGGGATCTTAAATAATATTAAAAATATTAAAAATCCTTTGTGTGTGAATTATTTTGGGACCCTTTTTCAATGGACAGACTGAGAGACAAAATCTCAACATGTTCCTATTTTTGTAAATCATTTAACAAGGCAAACCTATACTTTAAAAGCATCAGAAAAATGAATTAATTTGATAATAAAACACAGCACTACTTTGTTGCTAGATTCATTGTTATAGTTGCTTTGTTCTTAGAGGATTATGTTGTCTTCCCCAGATGTGGAGGAACTAAGTCGAGGATTATGTAGTAAGCAGCCACCAGAAGAACACATTACAGTTGTTTGATAACGTTTTTCACAGGGATAATTATTGACCTGGCTTCTTCCCTTCTACAGCCTGTGTCGCCCATTATGTTTTTTTTGTAACCTCCCTGGACTATGTGGCAGGGTGAAAATGAGTACAACTGACTTCAGGGACATCACGCGGTGTCTTTAGAGGCATGTTTTTACTTACTGTGTTGTAATCAGTCATGCTCAGCAGTATTGCACCAATTTGACTTTATGCAATTGTTTTCAGCTCTAGTTTGATTATGGGATTTTTCCACAAGTAAATACCCTCTGAAGTCCAGCCATGTTATGTAAATCTGTAAAATTAATGTTTGCTTCTAAGACTTATTCATGAGAAAAAATATAAGCAATGGCACACCATTCATTCTTTCATACCAACTTTTTACTCAAATCATCCCGTGCATGAACATTTCATTCTATTACGTAAATGTAGTCATACACATCCATGGAAAATGATGTTGGGCTATATATAAAATTAAATATCCCAATTTATACATAATGCTTGATCTCAAGAATCTATAATAAAATGTATTTATATAATATTGAACTCTCTCATGAAGCATTCAGATTGATGTAGCCACAGTGCTGCAGTCACTGATGTTGTGTGGTAATCTATTCCCATCCATACATCTTTTAGAGTTAGGTTCCTCTCCATTCAGGAAGTCAAACTAGATGTGAAGTGTTTATGTACTACAAATATTAATTTGTGTGAAAAATGTGCTTGTTTTTACAGATCAGTAGTAGTGTCACTCCGTCTTCTTCCCAAGTTATTTGGCACATTTCAGCAATTTGGAAGCAGTTATGACACCCACTGGATAACAATGTAAGTGGAAAATATTGATAATGTTGGTGATTAGTGCATCAAGGCCTTCAAAATATTTGTCTCCAATAGATGTTTCTGTTTCCGCAGGTGGGCTGAAAAGGAACTAAACATGATGAAACTCTTCTTTGATAACCTGATATACTACATTCAGGCTATTAGGGAAGATAGGCACAAGCATGCATTGTAAGTATTCTCTCTTTCCTCTGTATAAAGGTATTTAATTTAATAGTTATTCTACTTGTATTCCTTGTCTGAATTTGCTTAGTCTTGTAGACAGTTACAACCCATCGAGGACTCCATCAGTGTAGAAGACTTCTTCAGCAGCAGGCTCCAAAGACTTTGAGTAACCAGTACTTTAGTGGCACCAGGAGGATCTTGATGTGACGCAGAATAGACTGCCATGCACCACCAAATAAGGAAAATCTAAACAAAATGGCCTTGGCCCACAACTAGAGAAACGTTTTCTCAGAAGAGGGCACTAACCTTTGAGGATGAGTTTGCTTTGGAGACCCTCCTAACTCCCAGTCAATCAACTGACTGAATTATCAGCCCTCCTCTAATTCCTTACTTCTCGTAGTCATCCTCCTGCTCCACAATCTGTACCACAATGATCCCCCCCCCCTCCAGCCGCACCCCCTGCATCACCACCTCCACATTTGCCATACTGTTTCTGACACTGTTTCTATGGGGGAAGGCCATCCTTTTCATTCCACTGACTCTTATGATGCCCCATATAATGTTGTGCCCACCAATAACTCATAAAAAGACTTATGTTGATCCCATAGGAGGTCCAGACCTAAATCACTATCCGGTAAGGGCATCACGCATAGAGAAGACCACTTCTTATAATGTGGTGGACAAAACGGTGGCCACTTGCCACAAGGTGGATATACATGTTCTCCAGGAGGAAGATGATTTTTAGTGGAGACATGGCCTGGGTCAGATAGAATGATTCATTTTCTCCCCATGCTAAAGACTGTTAAAATCTGTCACAGACACCTTCAAGGAACCCATCAAGATGAGGGTGGTAACTCCACTGGTGGAGAAAAAATATAAGCCCTCCTCAAATGACACACCCTAAATCAGGGGTCACACCTCTATAGGCTCTCTGGTGGTCTATACCGTATGGAAACAGGCCTCTGCTCAGGCCACAGGCGAAGCTCCCCTGCCCGACAAGCAGAGCAAGAGACTTGATGCTGCCAGAAACAAGGTAACTGTAGGAGCCACCACTTGCTGGAAGATAGCCAGCTTGGTCAGCCTCCTCTCCCTTTATGACAGGACTCAATGGTGGTTATGAAGGAACTAGTTAAGACTTTCCTGAGTTTAGAAAAAGGGTTGAGGAATTGGTAGCAAAAGAAAAGACCATCTTCAGTGCTACTTTCCACTGTGACGTGGACTCTGCTTACACTATCTTGAAGGGTTAACACCAGCATCGTTACCAGATTCCATGCATGGCTCCATAGCTCAGACTTTAAGCCCGAAATCTAAAAACATCGGCCCGACCTGTCTGTCAGCGGCGAACATCTCTTCATCTGCAGGTGGACCAGCTGTTAAGAAAAATCAAGAAGGATAGTGATACCTCCAAAACTACGGGCATCCTACTTTATTCCTCAGAGGCTCCTATCAAAGTCACAAGTCTAGGGCCAGTTCCAAAGCCACCTTCTCAATCCTTCCCCCTCTTAACACGGGCAGCAACAATCATGCCACCATCAGTCACCATGAGGGTGCACCGGGAATGCCTGAAAATACAACAGCAACAGGGACAGCAGTAAAGGATGTTGCAACAAAGGTGCCTCCACCTCAAAGCTCTCTTTCCGCTTGCCTCCGAACACACAACACCTGTTGGGGGCAAACTACAGGGTTTGCTTCTTCACTGGCAGGAAATCATAGTAGACAAGTGTGTATTAGTGGTGGTTTGACATGGATCCTGTCTAGAACATTTCACACCTCCTCCCATCATCCCACCCTGAACCCAGACCCTCACCGTCACGTTTAGCAGAGAGCATCTTAATCCTTCTAGAGGAAGAGGTAGAAGCAGTCCTTCAAAAAGGGGCAATTGAACCAGTGCTCACCACTGTTGGTGTACAACACCTGCAAGGTTCAGGGTTGTAGTCACTCAATGTCCTCATCCCCAGTAAGGGAAGGTCCCTCAGGCCAATTCTGGACCTCAGACCCCTCAACTGTTGCATCCTCTTCCAACACATCCATATAGTAATGTTGCAGGATGTCACCTCTGTCCTTTAACAAGGAAACCACATGGTGGCGTTAGACCTCACTGATGCCAACTTTTACATCCTATTCATCCCACACTCCAACATTACCTACTCTTCGTTGTAAGTGGCCATTCCTATCAGTTCAAGGTGCTTCTATTTGGTATCACCACAGCCCAACTGGACTTCACCAAGTGCCTGGCAGTGGTAGCTACCCCTTAAGGTGGGGGGCATCCAAATTTTTCACTACCTTGACAGTTGACTGATCAAGAGCTCAGGGAAGCACCAGTGTGTGGTGCATATGTGGACTACTACCTCACTCCTATACAGCCTCAGGTTCACTATAAGTGCTACCAAGCTACATGCTTTTCAAATTCAGCCCTTCTTAGGGGCAATACTAAACTTAGTCACAGGCAGAGACCACATAGCACACAAAAGGTCCTGGCATTTCAGCAGCTCTCAACTCTTTTTCAGCCAAATCCTCATCTCATTCAGACCATTTAAACGTTTCCTAGGAATGTTAACATCATGTATTGCCATAGTACCCCACGCCTGGCTACATATTTGCTCGCTGCATCAGTGTCTTTCAGCCCAGTGGTCACATGCAGAGAGTCAGTTAGGGGATCTAGTGTTGGTAAGGGCCAGTGGTAGAAAACAGCAACCTGTTGCAGAGAAGGCCTGTTTTAGACCCAATTCAAGCTGGATGGGGGAGGCAGGGAGTATCTTAAACATGCAGCTGTGCAGGGCGTGTGTGCCCCTCATCAACAAGGTCACCACATCAACTATGTGAAGCTCGTTGTCATACAGCTTTCCCTCAAAAATGTATTTCCGCTAATTTAGGGCAAGGTAGTCCTCATGAAGACGTACAACATGATTGCCATTTACCACCTATAGAAACAGGGCAGCACTTACTCTCTACCTCTCTCTTTGTTGGCCCAAACTTCTGGCATTGGACTTTCCACCACCATATTCACTCAGTGGCTGAGTAGTAGGGGGTTGGACACTAACCTCGCGGACCTTCTCAGCCGGACACTTTAAGAAGTCCATGAGTGAGAATACCTACACCAGTACATTCTTTGCTGAGGCGGTCCCCAAATAGACCTATTAGTCATCCCCAAAACTGCAAGATTCCCACGCTTCTCCCCTATGTAACATGCCCACAGTCAATGGACAATACACTATGTTTGAGCTAACCAGGGATCTTGGCTTAAACTTTTTATTTTCTCCCACTCCATCCATTCCTGTTATAGAAGCAGACATCTCAGACTCGTAGTCATAGGCCCCACCTGGGCCTTGTACCCATGGCACTCAGCGCTCCTCAAACTGCCAATCAGCCCCCGCAAGAATTTCCCCAACAGTTTGGACCTTCTCAGTGGGAACCAGGGTCAGATCAGACACTCTGAACCCAAACAGCTCCATCTAGTGACTTGGCACCTGAAGTCGAAGGGTTTGGCTGCCTGCATCTTCCACAGCAGTGTATGGACATCCTGTGTGAGTCCTGCAAACCTACCACATGGCCTTCTGTGTAGCGAAGTGGAAGTTATTTGTTCACTACTGCATCCACGAAACACCTGGACCCCCTAAATCCTACAGTCCAAGATATCATCCTCTACTTGCTCCATCTCCAAATATTAGGGTAAGCCTCCACCTCTATACGGCTCCATTTAGCAGCCATAGTAGTTTACATGCAAAACTGGATATGTTCCTACTTCTGTATACCCACTGTTAAACTCTTCATTGAAGGCCTCAAAAGGGTAATTTGCCACAAAGTTTCCCTTGCTCCGGTGTGGAATCTTAATATCCTCCTTACCAGACTCAGGGGTCCTCCCTCTAGCTCGCCCTCCCCCCTTTGAGCCTTTATACTTTTGCCCTTTCCAGTACCTCTCCTGGAAAGTGGCCTTCCTTGTGACCTTAACATCTCTTAGAAATATTAGTGAGTTGCAAGCCCTCATACTACAGGAACCCTTTCAGTCAGTTTCATAAACTTAGGGTGGTATTCAGAGCTAACCCTAATTTCCCTCCTAAGGAGGTCTTCCCTTTTCATCTCAACCTGACCATAGAGCTTCTGGTCTTTTTTACACAATCAGACTCTGTAGCGGAGAGAGCTCTCCACAATTTAGATGTCAGATGTGCTCTCATGTCCTACATAGGTCCAAGTTAATTTAGCTAGGCAGAATAACTGATGGTAGCTGTAGGAGGCTGGCTATGTTTATACTATGCCAAAGTAAGATATAGCGTGCCCAGAGTCCAGTGGACCCCCATCGTCTTTACAGAGGCTAATGTAGATAATAATAATGCTCTCTTTCGTGGTAGTGTGATTGACCAGTTAGGCTTATCAGAGGGTAGTTCTAAGCATTTGTTGTACACGCACAGTCAAGAAATGAGGCACACTCTCATAACGAACTCCAGGCCAATGTTTTATGTATCAGAAAATATACTTTGTTACTTTATTTCTAGAACCAAAGAGATCTTTGTTGCAGGCAAGTACAGTTTCAAGAGACTACAAATTTCAAGTATCAAATGCACTTTGCTTAGCATTCACAGGTAAAACAGTGTTTTGATGGCATGTGTGCCTGTAGATACACATGCTTTGCATCTGGGTAGTGTTGCACGTTGGTTTGCTCGAAGAATCTTTTCAAGTCACGAGATCGAGTGACTCCACCTCTCGGTGATATTGCGCATGGAGATTAAGCCCTTTGTTAGATTGTTTTCTCTCCGCCGTCTGGTTCGGTCTTTTTGCTCTCGCTCTGGTATTCCTTGGGTTGGTCTATCCCAAACTCTTCCCTTCTGTCTTTCTTCAGTGACTGTATAGTATTTTGATTGCATTTTCCAAACTCACCGTACTTGAACCGAATTCCTGCGTCAGGTGTTGGTTCACCACCCCTTGTGGCTTGGACGCCCTTCTTGGGCCTACTCCTTTACGTGCTGTCGGAATATGCAGGAATGGACTCCATTTAGGTTCTGTTCTTGATGCCATTCCAAATTTCCTCACACCGATCAACACCTGGTGTGTAACTTGTGCTTATCTCTGGTTCATAAAGTCGAGAACTGAGACGCATGTAGGTTTTTGGACTTCTGTCAAGATATGATAAGACCCCATTGGGACGAGATGAAAATGCTGCTTCAGTACCTTCCAGAGGAACATTGGAAAAGGGGACAGGAGATAGTCTCAGAAGGGCATGCCATCTCAAACAACTCCATTAGGTGTGCCATTGATGCAGCGGATACCACTGCACATGGTGTAAACACCAGTGTTATCATAAGAAGGCATTCTTGGCTGAGATGCACAGGCTTCAAGCCAGAAATACAACAAGCAGTTCTCAACATGCCTTTTAATAAAGAACACGTGTTTAGTTCAGAAGCTTACACCATAATAGACAAGCTAACAAATCCATCCACTGAGCCTTCCACCTCCCAGACCAAACCGGGAACACACTTTTAAAACAGAGGCTCCTTCAGAGGCTCTTACAGGGGCGCAAATAATAAAGGCAGAGGTGAGGCGTACACCTCTAAAGATTCTGCCTGAAACACACACCAGTGACTGCTTACAGATTCCTCCAGCACACACGTCTCCATCAGGGGGAAGACTAGCACATTTCTATCCCCAGTTGTCCAATATCACAACAGATCAATGGGTTCTATCAATTATCCAACATGGTTACTGTCTAGAACTCATCTCCACTCCACGAAATATTCCCCCATGTGCTCTCAAACTTTCACACAACCATCTCACTCTTTTTAAAGAAGAGGTACAATCCCTTCTTCTCAAAGGGGCTATAGAACCAGTTCCTCTGTCTCAGCCAGGGTTAGGGTTATTCCCTATACCTCCTTATGCCAAAGAAAGATGGGTCACTAAAACCAATTCTAGATCTCAGACCTCTCAACCTATACATACTCTCAAAGCATTTTAATATGGTCACTCTGCAAGATGTTATTCCCCTATAAAACAAACACGTCTTCTTCAGCCACACCTCCGCTCTACACTGGACCGACCACAGCTGTGTCCACTTCACATTCCGACGCGAGACCCGCCACCTCCGCACTCAACCCATCCCTCTTCGACAGTGGAACAAGATCCCCGAAGAGCAACTCTTCTCAGCACTCGCCGCCAACCAACCCACCCTCACCACCGACCCCAACGACGCAGCCCTCAGCCTCACAAACTGGATCTCCAACTGTGCAGACAACCTTGCTCCCCTCAAACGCACGCATCGACAGACCAACACCAAAAAAACCTCTCTGGTTCTCTGACACCCTCAAAGAATTAAAGAAAACTTGTCGCGCCCTCGAGAAGGACTGGCGCAAGGACCACACCGCTGACAACATGACCGCCCTCAAGAACGCTACCCGCGAACACCACCGCCTGATCCGCGCTGCTAAAAAGACCTTTTTCACCGACAGACTGGACAAAAACAGCCACAACAGCAAAGAACTCTTCAGCATCGTCAAGGAGTTCTCCAACCCCAACGCCAACGCCGTCACGCCCTCACAGTATTTGTGTGAATCCCTCACCACTTTCTTCCATCGCAAGATCAGCGACCTCCACAACAGCTTCGGACACCAGACCCAACATAACACCACCGAACCCGCACCCCCGGCCATTACCCTCAACAACTGGACCCACATCAACACTGAAGAAACCAAATCCATCATGAACTCTATCCACTCCGGCGCCCCTTCGGACCCCTGCCCTCACTTCATCTTTAACAAAGCCGACGACATCATCGCCCCGCACCTCCAGACCGTCATCAACTCTTCTTTTTCTTCTGCTACCTTCCCCGAATGCTGGAAACACGCCGAAGTCAACGCCCTACTAAAGAAACCTACGGCTGACCCGAGGGACCTGAAAAACTTCCGCCCCATCTCTCTTCTGCCTTTCCCAGCCAAGGTAATAGAGAAGACCGTCAACAAACAGCTGACCACCTTCCTGGAAAACAAGAACCTGCTCGACCCTTCACAAACCGGATTCCGAACCAACCACAGCACGGAAACCACCCTCATCTCAGTCACTGATGACATCAGAACCCTGATGGACAACGGTGAAACAGTCGCCCTCATTCTCCTCGACCTCTCGGCTGCCTTCGACACCGTCTGTCACCGCACCCTAATCACCCGCCTCCGCTCCACCGGGATCCAAGGCCAGGCCCTGGACTGGATCGCCTCCTTCCTCTCAAACCGTTCCCAAAGAGTTTACCTCCCTCCGTTTCGCTCAGAACCCACCGAGATCATCTGTGGCGTACCTCAAGGCTCATCGCTCAGCCCGACACTCTTCAATGTCTACATGAGCCCCCTCGCCAACATCGTTCGCAAGCACGACATCATCATCATCGCCTCCTACGCCGACGACACCCAACTTATACTCTCCCTCACCAAGGACCCCGCCAGCGCCAAGACCAACCTACAAGAGGGTATGAAGGACGTCGCAGATTGGATGAGGCTCAGCCGCCTAAAGCTGAACTCTGAAAAAACGGAAGTCCTCATCCTCGGCAACACCCCGTCCGCCTGGGATGACTCCTGGTGGCCCACGGCCCTCGCACCGCACCGACCCCCACAGACCACGCCTGCAACCTCGGCTTCATCTTGGACCCTCTTCTCACCATGACCAAGCAAGTCAACGCCGTGTCCTCCGCCTGCTTCCTCACCCTCCGCATGCTCCGCAAGATCTTCTGCTGGATCCCCGCCGACACTAGAAAAACCGTGACCTACACCCTCGTCACGAGCCACCTGGACTACGGCAACACCCTCTATGCCGGGACCACAGCCAAACTCCAAAATCGCCTGCAACGCATTCAAAACGCATCGGCACGCCTCATCCTCGACGTACCCCGCAACAGCCACATCTCCGCACACCTGAGACACCTGCATTGGCTCCCAGTCAGCAAAAGGATCACCTTTCGACTTCTCACCCACGCACACAAAGCCCTCCACAACAAGGGACCGGAATACCTCAACCGATGCCTCAGCTTCTACGTCCCCACCCGCCTCCTCCGTTCCTCTGGCCTCGCGCTCGCTGCCGTCCCTCGCATCCGCCGCTCCACGGCGGGTGGGAGATCTTTCTCCTTCCTGGCGGCCAAGACCTGGAACTCCCTCCCCACCAGCCTCAGGACCACCCAGGACCACTCCGCTTTCCGGAGACTCCTAAAAACCTGGCTATTCGAGCAGCAGTAACCCCCCCTTTCCCCTAGCGCCTTGAGACCCGCACGGGTGAGTAGCGCGCTTTATAAATGTTAATGATTTTTGATTTTATTACAGTATGGCAATTTCATGACACCCCTAGATATCAAAGATGATTATTTTCACATTCCCATTCATTCAGCTCATCTCAAATACCTCAGATTTGTCATTGCAGGAAAACACTATCAATTCAGTCTTACCATTCGGGGTAACTGGCTCATCAAAGCCAATACCATCCAACAATGTCAGAATCTTACTTGGTACACAGTAGACCTTCTGCACACTTTGGGATTTACCATCAACTTTCTCAAATCCCATCTCCAACCCTCCCAGATGCAGCCTTATCTGGGAGAAATTATCACTCAGGGTTGGCATATCCAAACCCAGTCTGGATTCAAGCTTTCCAAACTCTTCTGTCTCAGTTACAGGAGAACCACACTTAAAATGTGAGACTAGTGATGCAGGAAGCCAACATTGCCATTGTACCTCATGCCAGACTACACATGCGCCCATTACAGCAGTGTCTGTCATCAGTTGTCTTAGTCACAGGGTCATCTCCAGGATCTAGTGTTGTTGGACTGCCAGACTCACTGCTCTCTGCAATGGTGGAATCCCACCAACCTTTCCAAGGGGCGGCACTTTCAAGACTCTGTGCCTCAGATCACTCGCACTACGGATTCATCACAGATAGGTTGGGGAGCTCACCTCAACAACCTTACAATACAAGGCAGGTGGTATCCCATTCAACAAACTGATCACATCAACTACTTGGAGTTACTAGCAGTCTTTCTAGCGCTCAAAGCATTTCTGCTACAACTCTCTCACAAGGTGGTTCTAGTTTGTACAGACAGCATGATAACCATGTGTTATCTGCAGAAACTGGGGGGGGCATACTCGTCTCAATCGTTCCTTCTTGCCCAGACAATTTGGAAATGGGTAAGTGACCATCAAATTCACAGAATATGGCAGAATATCTCCTAGGAATAGACAACCAGTTTGCAGACATCCTAAGCAGGATTCAGCAACAAAACCAAAATGGGAACCTCACCCACAAGTATTTCACCAATAGTTTCACCTGTGGGGAACACTAGAAATAGACTTCTTTGCCACCGCAGAAAATTCAAAATGCCAAAACTTTGCATCCAAATACTCAGATACTCAATTCAAGGTCAATGCTCTATGGATGATTTGGTCAGGGATATTTGCTTACACTCTTCCGCCTCTCCCATTCATTCCATTTCTCATTTGCAAATTGAGACAAACATCATTCACCATGATCCTTGTAGCTCCCACATGGGCACGCGAGCATTGGTACACAACACTGTTCGATGACTCTTTGGTTTCCCATCAGAACCTCCCCAGCAGCCCAGACCTTCTGACTCAAAAACAAGGTCAAATCTGACACCCAGACCCCAAAACACCCAATCTCGCAATATGACTGCTGAACTCATAGAGTTTGGTTCTTTACCACACTCCTCTGAATGTTTGGGCATTCTTCGAGAATCACGTAAACCTACAACTAGACAGTGTTGTGCTGCAAAATGGAAACATTTTGTTTGCCATTGTCAACCCATACAGAGCATCAGTATTTATTAAACTGCATTTAGCAGCTATAGCTGCTTACCTCCAAAACAGACAACATATTTCTGTATTCAGAATTTCAGTAATCAAAGCCTTTAAGAAGTCATTAAAGGAGTCTTTGCACCCAGGGTTCCTTAATGTTGTCATTACTAGACTCATGGGTCCACCTTTTGAACCCATGCACTCCTGCTCTTCACAATTTCTTTCATGGAAAGTTGCCTTTTTAGTGGCTATCACTCACCTAAGACGTGTAAGTGAATTACAAGCTTTCACTCTTGAAGAACCTTTTTTCCAAGTATATAGAGATAGAGAGTAGTCCTTGGAACAAACCCTAAATTTCCCCCAAAAGTAGTTTCACCATTTCACGTTAACCAATCAGTTGAGTTACTTGTTTTTTTCCTACTGCCAGACTCAGTCGCTGAGAGAGCTCTGCACATACTAGATATTAAAAGAGGTCTTATGTATTACATTGATAGGACTAAAAGACTTAGAAAAACTAAACAGCTTTTTGTAGCATTTTCAACACCTCACAAAGGCAATCCAATTCCAAAAGCTGGAATAGCTAGATGGATAGTTGAGTGTATTCAAGCTTGTTATCTTAAAGCTGTAAGACAATTACCTACAGCTCCTAGAGCACATTCAACTAGAAAAGAGGTGCTTCTATGGCTTTCTTTTTTAGTAAACATTCCAATAGCAGATATTTGTAAAGCTACTAATTGGTCTACACCACACACATTTACTAAACACTATTGTGTAGATGTTTTAGCTCACCAACAAGCAAATGTTGGCCAGGCAGTGCTCAGGATCTCTTTTCAGGCTACTCCAACACCTACAGTCTAGCCACTGCTTACTTGGAGGGGACTGCTTTACAGTATATCCAAAGCATGTCTATCTACAGCCACACATGCCATCGAATGGAAAGTGTTACTTACCCAGTAGATGTTTGTTTGTGGCATGTAGTGCTGTAGATTCACATGTGCCCTCACTGTGGTCGTTGTAGTAGAATTATTTTACAAATATTGTACATATGTATATACACTGCATGGACATCCTTTTTAGGTTGAGCATAGCAGCGCGCAAGTGCTACTTTGCCGATGTGTTGGTATTTATCTGGGCTTATATCCATGCCCACATCACACCCACCACTACCACTCGTTCCTGGGCTTGCCTTTCAAAAATCCTTTGATGACATTGGTAAATGATTTACCTTTGTCCCTCCTTGGGGAGGTTTTGTTACCGCCTTGGCCATCACCCCAGTTACATGGCTAATTGCACTTTTGCTGATAAATTTTACTGTGAACGAACTTCTTTCCTTTTGTATGTCTCTTCATGCTGATGCTCATGGCAGCCGTGGCGCTGTTAATTGGCGCGCTTATGTGAAACTTTTACTTTTAATTTTCAATTTATGTGGGAAGAAAAGTCTGGTTAGAAGTTTACAATGCTAATAGTTCTAATTTGAGCAAATGTGAGACCCGTTGCATTGCAATTGCTTGTTTCTATAACGTGTGTGTGTGTGTGTGTGTGTGTGTTTATATAGACACACACATACTCCTTACCTCACCCGCCTGCGGGGAAAACAGTCTAACAAAGGACTTGATGCCCATGCGCAGTATACCAGAGAGGAGGAGTCACTCGATCTTGTGACTCTAAAAGATTCTTCTGACAAAACAACTTGCAGCACTCTGAGCTCAACACTCGATGGTGGACTTATGCAAAGCATGTGAATCTACAGCACTACATGCCACAAACAGATGTCTACTGGGTAATTAACATTTTTCTTACAGGTAAGTAATACTTTTCAGTTTCAAAAGTGGACACCGAGTGCAATTTCTCATAGAAAACAATGCAGTCCTGGTGGAGGAAAAGTAACAACGCAGTTTGCAGGTAAGTATTCGACTTACAATCCCAGTCTGTGGGGGTTAAGGTGTCCACAGGGCAAAGTTTAGGAAGACACCAAGAGTGCACCACCAACAACCGGGGGCCGGTGGTGCACAGGTCAAAATTGGTGTCGGACGTCCAATGGAATATTATGGAGACAGGTGCGCAGAAAGAAACAACTTTCAGGTTAGTACCTCTGATTTCAGGGCACAGACCTGGGGGATTTATATCAGCACCAGGACACAGACCTTGAGGTATTTAGATCAGCACCAAGCACACACCCTCGGCGCCACAGCGGCAGCCGGGTGCAGGGTGCATACAGTGTCGGGCATCCAGTGCTTTTTAAAGAGGGAACCCCAAGAGTCACAAAGATGCTGCAGGCGTTGTACAGGGAGTTGACTGAATAAAACCAACTGCTGGACAGGTAAGTATAGAGCCCACTGGACTTTGCTGGACCATTGGTTGTGTTCCCAAGGCCAGGGGGCTGCTGGTGTAGGGGTACCTTTAGACATTGGGAAATCTTCACCAGAGCCTTTCGGGTGTCCTCTGGGTTGAGGCTGCAGGTGTCGTCGTGTTGGTCAGGAGGGGTCAACCCAGGGTGTACTTGAGGTCAGAATCGCTAAGGGACCTTCTCTTGACTTGTGGGCCACCTGGAAACGGGCCGTGGGTGTTGGGTGCAGAGTGGGGAGGACTCGCTGTTTCAGGGTGGTTCTGGAGTCCTTCCTGAAGGTTTCTTTGTGGATAGGGCTACTGTCCACAGGAGATCTTGGTTCTTGGGCAGGCAGGCAGTCCTCTGGGAATGGTAGATTCTGCTGGTCCTGCAGGATGAGTCATCTTCTCTTGAAACTGCAGACAGGTCGATAGGGCTGGGGCCAAGTCAGTTGATGTCTGGAGTCTTCTCTACTGGTGCGGCCCTTCAGTCCTTCTTCTTGTCAGGTCTCCAGGAATCTGAAGAGCAAGGTTCAGGGGTGCCCCTAAATACTAGTTTTAGGGATATTAAAGTGCAGTAGCTGTTGGATGCTGTCCCTGAGGGTGGCTACACCCTTCCTGTGCCCACTCCCTTTGGGCAGGAGGAAACATTCCTAACCCTCTTGGCTAATATCCTCCAAATCAAGAAGGAAGATACTGCCAGGAGGAGTTGACCTCAGCTTTGAGCACCTTGGGGATGGTTCTAGCCGGGTGTAGTCTGAAGGTGGGAGACAACAGCCTTGGGTGAGCCCACCTTCAACGGCCAGTCATAGAGAAAGGGGAAGACTGGCATCCCTGATCTACGCACCTTGGTGAACAGCCGAGGGGCGCTGGTAAGGCCAGAGGGGAGCACGATGAACTGAAAGTGCTAGTGAACTACCATGAACTGCTGGTAACATTGGCAGGATAGGGATGCAAACATAGGCATCCTACAAGTCCAACGCTGCCATCCAGTCTCCAGGGTCCATGACAGACAGGACCTGAGCGAACTTGAGCATTTTGAACTTCTCCTTGATGAAGAAATTGAGAGGGCGCAGGTCAAGGATAGGATGAAGGCCTCTGTCCTTTTTGGGCACCAGAAAGTAGCGTGAATAGCAACCACAGCCTACTTCGGACGTCGGCACCTTCTCTATAGCACCCTTAGCCAAGAGAGTTACCACTTTCCAGCAAAGAAGGGAAAGATGGCCCTCCGTCTTTCTTTTGTTTGAAGGTGGCATAGGGGGCTAGGCGAAGTCTTGAAATGAGAGGGAGTAGCCACTTCGGACAATCTGCAGAACCTACCTGTCCTTTGTCATAGACTGCGAGAGGGGCAGGTGATGGCGAATCCTGCGGCCAATTGGGTGCCCATGAGGGCAAATAGATGGCTTGGAGCCTGCCAGGGAAGTGGTGGGCTGGCCCATATCCGGCTGATCAAACCCATGGGGTCTGTAGGCACCGCATCTGTGGCCACAAAGTCTGGGAAGCGTGCATGCTGCAGTGGCTGTGCAGGCAAGGACACAGTTGGAAGCCCCTCCCATGGCCACCAAAGGAGCAAAAGGTCAATTCGGGGGACAAAGGACCAGTGAAAGCCCCAAGGACGTGGCCATAGCTTTGCTGTCCCTAAAGCGCTCCAGCGGTGCATCCGCCTTTTTCTCCAAAAAGACAGGAGCTAACAAAGGGTATGACCATTAGCGACACCTTGGCATCCCTAAAAAAAAAAAAGGCAGTTTTTCTCAACCAGATGTAAGGCCACTGTCAATGTAACCGCTCTGTTGCTGGTAACCAGTCCATAACGGATGGTAAACTTTGCTGCGTCTCTCCCGCCTGCAGCAGCCTGGGAGAGCATCCCACAGTGAATGGGAGTAGTGGCCCAAAAGGTTTCAGGTTGCAGCGAACCCTCCCATTCTTCCCAACGTACCAGGCCATAGGAATAAGGCTCAGGCTCTGGCTTGGAAGGCATGGCTCTGAATGGCACCAGATGTCAGGGTAAGGGCGGCAGTTCCAGGAGCATCTGCATCGGGACCACCACCAGGGACGGTTGAGGTGGCACGACAAGCTTCAGTCTGGATCCAGGAAAGGATTCTTTGGGCCCTACTGGAGTCTGGCCAGAGCTGCCAGTGCAGAATCAGAAGGGGTCCCTGCCAACCCCTCGGGCCCAAAGGCGCTTGTGCCAGAAGGGGTCCGTGCCATCGAAAAATTTGGTGCATGGCTTCATTAAACTCTGTTAGGCGTGGGTTAGTCCGGCTTCTGGAAAATTGGAGAAGTGCAGAGACAGCCCAGGGGCAGGCGCTACCAGGAGCCAGACCTCGAATGCGGATGCTCCCTCGTCCCGTCGGTTGACTGATGTTGAGAAATGCAAGACCTCTTCAACAACTTCTTCTAATGGCGGGACTTACCAGAGTGACCTGGTGATTTGGAGTGTGATGAACATCTCAGACTCCTCAATCGCTCCTGGGACCTTCCGCTTGACTGGGACCATGATTATCTGGGCGTTTCATGCTGATCTGCAAGGAGCTTAAGGAATTGCTCCCTGAAAGCCTTTGAGTTCATGGTGCAGCAATCAGAGCAAGACTTAGGTTCATGGTCGCGCTAAAGGAACCAAAGGCATACGAGATCCTGTTCAGTCTGACATTGGTCGATAACAGGCACCTCAGGATTTGAAGCTGGGCTTTTTGGATGACATTCCCGCCATACCAGGAGACAAAAACCTTGAAAAACAAAACATGAAATAGTTAGTCAAAAACTGACTAGGGGTAGCTCTTCTCTAAATCTGCATTGGCTGACGTGGAAAGAAAATAAATGACGTCAGCATGCTCGGGTGGCATTTTACAGGCACCTCAAACATCACCACTGGCTTTGACCCTATGTAGTGCCGAATGACACCACCTACTGGCGCTCAGGGGTACTGCTCACGAAAAATTTCCATCTCCAGTCTCATGCCTTGGGATAATTCTAAGGTAAGGAATCTGTGGCTAGAAGGTTGCATGTCCTGGGCTTTTAGGTCTGGTAGGAAGTAAAAAGTGCATTCATTTTAGGGAAGGACCTAGTAGGCCCTCTGCACTTTAGTGGCCTGGATATAAAAAGCATGTGACTGAGATTAGAAATGAGCTACCATCAGTCTACCCTCATCCTAGTATGAAGAACCAGTGTCTCACTCGATAATTGGGTGGGAACTATGGTTGCATAGACAAAGCCTAGCTTCTGCTGTAGAACAAGAGAAGAGACAAAGCACTGCCAGCAGACTAATTGAGCCCTCTGAGAAAGTCATAAGCCAAGTCAGTAAAAAGTCAAATGATAGAGAGGTACAGTCTATCCCAAATCATAAGACTTCCATTCATAAATTTAGTACCCCTTTCCTTCAAACTGCTGAAATGTTCAAGTGGAAACAAGATTGCTGCAACATTCTTGCTCAGCACGAGTTACATTTTTGTGAGCAAAATGTGCCAATCTTTAAACAGCTATTGGCTTTGATACCTCAAAATGTTTATTACCATTAACCCTGATAATAAAGATACAAGGAAGTGGTGGGAAGGTTATTCTGGAGGAAAGCAGGACATTGTCAAACTTCTCTCTAATTAAGATTCTGCTTATCTAACCAGATACATTTAAAATGGAGTAATGAAATACATTCTCTGACACAATGATTTAACTAAGCTTGAATTTTAATTCTAATTGGACTTATTAAAACAGCAAAAATCATTTTTCTTTGAAAAAAAGTGTTCTGGAGATCACAGATATTCTATCTTTATGCTCTGTGTATTTACCAGATGTTTCAATACTCTGATTCTACCTTTCTTTTTAAAGTACTTACCTAGCTGTGGAGGTATGCATACTCCTGGTGATGATTACCATTTTGCAAACTTTAACAATATCCAAAAAGGAAAATGTTACTGACCCTATAAGAATAAGTAGCATGTGGTACTGTAGACTCACATGATCCGCATACTCTTGCCATCTAGTGTTGGGATCAGACATTTGCAAGTTATTTTTCTTCACATAAGTGTTTCACGTCACAAGGTATAGTGTGCCTCCTCCCTTAGTTGGCAATGTGCAAAGGCACCAACTTCACGCTAGATTGTTTTTCGCACAGCTGGAGAGTAGTATTGTGCAGTGAGTAAATCTGTGATGAGAGCCTCATGCTTCCAGGCTGGAGGGTAGGTGAATCTACAGTACTACAGGTTACAAACATATGCTTACAGGATAAGTAACATTTTCTGTTTGAAGCATGTGTTGCTGTGGATATGCTTTGCATAGACAGTAAAGCAGTACCCGCCTACGAGTGGTAGCTAGTGTGTGAATGATGCAGATGTCTGAAATAAGGTCCTTAAGATAATCTGGACAACCATTGGCTGTTGTATAGCTAGGCTCTCCACATAATGCTTAGTGAATGTGTGTGAGGTAGACCAAGTGGCTGTTTCACATAAGTCAGCTAGGGAAATATGTCTCGGGAAAGCCATTGTTGTGGCCTTTTTGCCGGTAGAGTGCCCTGGATATGACATGGATGTGTCTTTTAGCTTTGTAGTAGCAGATGAGGGGCACTTGACTATCCATCTGGCAATGCCTGCTTTAGCTATGGGTCTGGCCCTTGTGAGGTTTATCAAAGGCTACTGTAGGAAAGTGCCCCTTTTGGCATGGTTACCCCACCCCTTTTTTTTGCTGGATATCTGATGCCAACTTGACTCTGTGTGTGCTGGGATGCTGCTAACCAAGCCCCAGCACCTGTGTTCTTTCCCTAAACTGCACCATTGCTTCCACAATTGGCACACCCCTGGCACACAGCTAAGTCCCTAAGTGGAACCAAGGGCCCTGTGGCCAGGGAGGGTCCCTAAGGGCTGCAGCATGTATTATACCACCCTAAGGAACCCATCACCAAACATGCACACTACCGTTACAGCTTGTGTCTGCTGGTGGGGAGAAAAAGGTAGAGTCGACATGACATCCCTTTCTGGGTGAAATACCCACAAACCACTGCCTGTTGCATAGGTAAGTCACCCCTCTAGCAGACCTTACAGCCCTAAGGCAGGGTGCCCTATACCACAGGTTAGGGCATAGCTGCATGAGCAATATGCCCCTACAGTGTCTAATTGCATTCTTAGACATTGTTAGTGCAGTGTGGCAATATTGAATACATGGGCTTGGAGGTTGTCATTACCTATTCCATAGCTCCATGATGGCTTCACTGAAGACTGGGAAGATTGGTAGCAAACTTTCCAGCTCAGTAACCCCACACTGATGCCATTGTTGGATTTATTGAAATCTTAGAGATGATGGGATCTTAAAGATGATCTGTGTATTTCACCCCACCCCTTATTGTAAGGCTGTCCAGTCTGTGCCAGCCTGTCACTAGCAAATACGTTTCTGACCCAATTGGGTGTGAGCCTTTGTGCTCTCTGGGGTTGGGAACAAAGCCTGCTCTGGGTGGAGGTGCTTCACACCACCCTCCTGCAGGAACTGCAACACTTGGCAGTTTGCTTCAAAGGCTCCTGCCCTATGTTACACTGCCCCTGGGCACTCCAGCTAGTGGAAGATGCCCGCCCCTGTGCTGGGGTTCACTATCAGCATGCTGAAGTCACACCTGTCTCCGTCTCAGATGCCCCTTTCATCTGAGCTGTTCCGAACACAGTGCAGTTTTGGGCAGATCCTCCCGAGCAGCGAGTCCAGGATATTTAGGTTCTGATACTGAAGTTTGCCTCTGCCCTGGATTTCAGTGAGACTCAGTCTGAGGCTGCTGGGGCCTATGGCCTTCTGCATCCTGCTGGTGACAAATGACCGCTGCCATATGCGGGCTCTGCAGTGGTGCTTGAAGTTCCAGTGGGTGCAGCATCCGAGGAACCTCTCTGAAAAGGTCCAGATCTCGGATGGTACTGCAGACAACCTGCAGTAGTGGCTAAGGAACTGCAAATGGGTCAGTAACAGACCCCCTTCCCTAGCCAGATCTGACAGTGGTGATAGATGCATCACTCCTGGGATGGGGTGGCCATCTGGGAGAGGTGGTGATCGGAGAACTCTGTTCTCTAGTGTAATCCGGACTCTACCTCAACCTGTTGGGGCTCCGTGTGATCCAAATGGCATTGAAAGCCTCATTGCTCTCCATCAAGGGAAGGCTAGTGTAGGTGTTCAAAGACAACACACCGCCATGTGTTTTTGCAACAAACAGGGTGTGTTTGGGTTGTGGACCCTTTGTCAAGAGGCTCTGTCTCTCTGGGCAGGGCTGGTACACCCCTGGCATATCCCTGGTGATTCAACATCTGGCAGGCTTTCTGAATGCCAGAGCAGGCAAATTCAGCAAAGATGCCCAGTGGATCATGCATGGCAGCTCCATCTACAGGTGGTGCGTGGTCTCTTTGAGCAGTGGGGAGAGCCTTGGTTAAATCTACTCGCTACCGCCAAGAACGTACAGTCACCAGTTCTGTGTGCTGGAGTTTCCAAGGCGGCTCTTGCTTGGAGACCCTTTTCATCTTGAGTGGCGCTCAGGCCTTCTTGTACGCCTTTCTGCCTATACCACTCCTGCCCAGAGTTCTCAAGAAGATCAGGTATGACTGGGTCCAAGTCTGATGAATAGGCACCACCCCAATGCACTGTCAGCAGTTCTTTCCACACCATCATTGCAAATCAGGAGAGAGCTACCTCAGTCCACTTTTTGGACTGTTGACCTTTGGTTAAAATTGTGTCACCCTAAAGCTCCCAGTGTGCAAAACTCCGCAGATACCGGAGGAGGCCCTTGCTATCGTCTTCCAAGCTGTCAACGATGGGAGAGATGTGGCAAAGTTCACGATACGATGTGGGCTGGACACGACCGACTCTCTGGGCACATAGGTTGCTACGACGGTGGCCTTGAGACGCCACGCCTGATTGCGTACTTCTGTTTTTTTGAGGGATGTCCAACAGTCTCTCCTGGACATACCCTTTGATGGCTCCTGTCTCTTTGGAGACAAGGCGGACTCTGCCTTGGAGAGATTCAAGGACTCCCAGGCTACAGCTCAGTCCCTTGGCCTTTTTGCTGCCCCTCACCCCCAACAGTCCTCCTTATGCCCCTTTCGTGGCTCCCACCCAGCCACCGTGACGCCCATGCTGTTCAGCCCCTGCGTGGCCGGGGACATGGAATCTCACATAGACGTGGGGTGGGGAACCAGGGGTCTGCCCAGTCCACCCCTGCCCTCGCTGCAGTCTCCAAATCCTCCTAGTCCATCCCCTCATTCAGATCCAGTTGGCAGCAGGATTTGCCATCACCTGCCCCACTGGGAATCCATCACTACGGACAGGTGGGTTTTGCAGATAGTTCAAAAGGGCTATTCCCTTCCTTTCAAATCTGCCCGACCAGCCATGCCTCCATCAATCAGCCGGAGGATCATCTGGCACATCTCTGCCAGGAAGTCGCAGCTCTCTTGGCCAAGGGAGTCATAGAGAAGGTCCCTGTGCCAGAAGTATGTCGTGGTTGTTATTCCTGCTACTTTCTGGTGCCGAAAAAGGACATGGGCTTACGTCCTATCCTAGACCTTCGGGACCTCAACTACTTCCTCAAGAAGAAGAAATTCAAAATGCTCACCCTGGCTCCGATCCTCTCTGCCTTAGACCCAGGAAACTGGATAGTACTGTTGGACTAGTAGGACGCTTATTTCCACATTCCCATCCTGCCTGCCCACTGACATTACCCTTGATTCGTGGTTCGTCACGAGCACTATCAGTTTACCGTGCTCTCCATCAGCCTTACCAGCGCCCCTCGGGTGTTCACGAAAGTGATGGCAGTGGTTGCAGCTCATCTGCGCAGGTTAGGGGTCTCTGTCTTTTCCTACCTCGACAACTGGCAGTTGACGGCGGTCTCTCCCCAGAAAGTCGTCTCGCACCTTACGACTACGGCGAGCCTCCTGCACATGCTGGGGTTCACTATCAATGTCCGAAGTCACACCTGGCTCCCTCTCAGTCGCTCCCTTTCATCTGAGCTGTTCTGGACACAGTGCAGCTTCAGGCTTATCTTCCTGAAAAGCGAGTCCAAGATATTCAGGCTATGATTCCGATCTATAAATCAAAAATATACACACAGTTCCTTCGCAAAAAAAATGTAACCCTAAATCACAGGTCTCTGGGAGTCAAAATATTTGAAGCAAAAGCCCTCACTCACCGTTCGGTGACCTGCTTCATCATAGGGCTGTGCTCCTCGTCAGGCCGGCGCTGCAATGCCTGACAGGCCCCACTGGGGGGCTCTTTGTCGGAGATCTTTTGCAAATGATGACAAGCCGGTCAAGACGAGTGCATATCAATCTTCTGGAGCTCCGGGCGATCAGGCTTACGCTGAAAGCATTTCTTCCCTCTCTCAGAGGGAAAGTAGTGCAGGTGTTCACGGACAATACTACCGCTATGTTGTACTGCAACAAACAGGGCAGAGTAGTGTCCTGGACCCTTTCTTAGGAGGCACTACGCCTCTGGACATAGCTGGAACATCAGGGCATTACCCTGGTGGTTTTAACATCTGGAGGGTTCTCTCAACGCCAGACCGGACCAATTCAGCCGTCGATGCACAGCCGATCACGAATGGCATCTCCATCTGGAGGTGGCGCAAGGTGTCTTTCAGCAGTGTGGAAAGCCTTGGTTAGAGCTGTTCGCCTCCGCAGACAATGCGCAATGTCAGCTGTTTTGCGTGTTGGAGTTGCTAAGGTGGCACTCGCTCAGAGACGCTTTTCGCCTCGAGTGGAACTCCGGTGTTCTTTACGTCTTTCCACCTATACCACTTCTGCCTAGAGTTCTCAAGAAGATCAGGAGCGACCGGGCCCAAGTCATCTTGGTGGCTCCGGATTGGGCACGGAGAGTTTGGTATCCAGAGCTATTGCGCATGGCCATTGATCCTCCACTCACATTGCCTCTTCGGGAGGATCTTCTGTCACAGCAACAGGGAACGGTTCTCCACCCAAACCTGTCCAGTCTCTGCCTCCATGCGTGGAGATTGAGTGGCGGCAGTTGATTACTTTAAATCTGCCACCCGAAGTCTGCAATGTTATCTTGGCAGCCAGACGTCCCTCCAGGAAAATGGTATACGCCTGTTGTTGGCATACATTTGTGGCATAGTGTACCAACAAATCTGTTGATCCCCTCTCTGCTCCTCTATTTGAGGTTCTTTTGTTCATTCTTTCTTTGGCCCAGCAGGGCTCTGCTTTGGGCACCCTTAAAAGGTATTTATCTGCCATTTAGGCCTTTCTTAGGCTACCTGATCAGCCCTTACTTTTAAATCTCATATTGTCAATAGATTCCTTAACGGTCTCACCCATTTATTTCCTCCCACTCCATTTATTATGCCTCAGTGGGACCTCAGTCTTGTCCTTACTTAATTAATGTGTATTCCATTTGAGCCGATGCACAATTGCCCTTTACGGCTCCTCACTTTCGAGACTGTCTTTCTTGTTGCCATCGCTTCTGCTTGCAGTGTGAGTGAGCTTCAGGCTCTTTCTTCTAAGCCTCCATTTTTGTCTGTGCACCCTGACAAAGTGGTGTTGCGTACTAAGGCTTCCTTCCTTCCTTCCCAAGGTTGTTATGCCTTTTCACGTAGGCCAGACCATCACCTTGCCTACTTTTTACGCACCCCCTCATCCTTCCCATGAGTTGGAGAGACGCCACCGTCTGGACCCAAAAAGAGCATTGGCGTTCTATCTTAATCGTACTAAAGATTTACAGAAGGACGATCAACTCTTTGTCAGGTATGTGGTTGCAGAGAAAGGGAATGCAGTGCAAAAATGTACCATCTCTCGATGGGTACTTCTTTGCATCGAGATGTGCTACTCTTTGGCCAAGAATTAACCCCCTTAGGGCCTGCATGCTCATTCCACCCGAGCGACTGCTGCTTCTACTGCATTAGCATGCAGAGTTCCTGTCCTGGATATCTGCCAGGCAGCTATGTGGGCCTCCCTGCACACATTTGCTAAACATTACTGCCTGAACAGTCAGGTCTGTTGGGACGGCTACTTTGGCCATTCGGTCCAGCAGAACTTTCTAGTATGATGTTGGTTTGCAGCCCACCTCAGAGGATGGCATTGCCTGAGTAGCTATTCTAAGGTAAGGAATCTGCAACTAGAAGTCTCTATCAGATGTACAAGTTACTTAGCTGCGGTAACGAAATATCTGGTAGAGACATATTCTAGTTGCACATTCCTTACCGAAGCACCCATCCTCTCCACTTGTGAACTGATTTCTAGGGACAGAGATTCCCCCTCTAGGTCCTTAGATCTGGTGCACCAATCTCAGTGTCCTTGGTGCCTCTGCGCTTTGGCGTGGTAAGTCATTCAGAGACTGACTTCTCTGCGCTGAGGCAGCATCTATGTACTACTCCTAATGTCATCACGGCGACTACGACGCCCGCAATGCCACTTATCGACGCGCAAAGGTATTGCTCGAAGAAAGTCTCTGGATCCAGTCTGACACCTGTGGGAAAATTCAAAGGTAGGGAATCTGCAACTAGAATATGTCTCTACCAGATGTTTTGTTCTCGAAGGTAAGTAACTTGTACATCCGCATTCCTGTTCAAATCACCTTTTGTGCTTGTTTCCTAAAAGGACTTCAGCATGTTGCCTCCAGAACCCTTAATTATGCCGCTGAGGGATCTCAATTTGGTTTTAACATTTTTGGTGTGCTTGCCATTCGAGCCTATTCATAGCTGTCCTCTACATTTTTTGACCATCGAAACAGCCTTCTTTAATGGCCATCACATTGGCCAGGAGCTTTAGTGAGCTTCAGGTGCTCTCTGTGCACCCTTCAAACACCAACTTCTTCTTCGACAAACTGATTCTCTGAACCCGTGCCTCTTTACTGCCAAAGGTGGTAATGCCTTACCGCATCTTGCAAAATATTACACTGCTGACTTTCTTAGCTCTTCCCTACCCTTTCAAAGAAGAGGAGAGACTCCATCCCATAGACCCAAAAAGGGCATTGTTGTTGTACATTGATTGCATCAAGGAACATCATGTGAATGATAAACTCTTTGTTGGGTTCTCTGGAGCAAGGAAAGCAGAGTACCGGTCCTGGACATCTGTCTGGCTCCTACATGAACTTCCTGAGGTACTGCTCAAGATTTCCCAAATCCAGTCTGACACCTGTGGAATATTCTAAAGTAAGGAACAAGCAGCTAGAGAAAGTCTCTATTGGAAAAGTGTTACAGGTACAAGACCTTTCCTGTTCTCTTGAAGACCATAACCTAGCACAGAATCTGGAAGAATTTCTGCTGCTCCAGTAACTTGGTTATCCAGCTGGACTTTTGCTGTACCAGAGGCCCAGGGATGCCAGTGGTAAATGCTATTATCATTCCTTCATACTTACAAGTACCTCATAAACTGCCCAAGGACCCCATAAATAGGTCCGGCACTGAAGGAGTGATTATATTGAGTAACATAATGTTCGATGGCATGTGTAGCTACAGATACACATGCTTTGCATAAGTTCTCCATCTAGTGTTGGACTCGGAGTGTTACAAATTGTTTTTCTTCGAAGAAGCTTTTCCAAGTCACGAGATAGAGTGTCTTCTCCTCTCGGTGATAGTGCGTATGGGCATCGAGTCCTTTGTTAGATTTTTTTCTTTCCGCCGTTGGGTTCGGATGCGTTTCCTCTCTATCCGGCGAATCTGTGTTTGGTAATTCAGAACTTAATCTAGTCTTTCTATAATATCGTCTGTATTGTTTTCGATCGTGTTTCCATCTCTACTCGATCCGATTTAGACCGCCAGGGTTGAATTTCTTACCCTTACAATGGCAACGCCCTTTAAGGGCCTTCTTCAATGTGAATCTGATGGAACGAACTCCGTTTAGATTCTGTCCTCGGTGTCATGCTATATTTCCATGCACTGATCAGCATTCTGTGTGCAATCTGTGTATATCTCCGGACCATCAAGAGGACAATTGTGATGCCTGTAGATCTTTTTGATAAAAAAGTCTCTTCAGGACTGTAGAGCTAGTTGTCTCGAAATGATGTCCAGATTCACAGAAGACACACCAGACATCTTTGGCGGAAAACATGCCCAAGAAGAAGTTCCACAAGGGGCAGTCTTATCCATCAAGATTCAGACTCCGAAGAACACAACGACAGCCACTACGTACCTGTGGTGCAGTAAATGCATACAACTGCCCCATCACACCACACAAAAATAACAAAAAATATTCCAGCACTAATCGTCGATCCTCCACTGCCTTCGGGCCATGGTCAGATTCGGAAAGAAAGTCCTGATGACCAACCTTTGGGTTCGGACCGAGATTTAAGACTAAGATGCACTCGACTTTGATCAAACAGACTCCTACACCAGTCTTCGAGTCGAGCCGAAAATCAGAGAGCACATCTTCGGAGCTGAAAGGATCAGCAGCATCTTCTGAGCTGAAAAAGATTACAACATCTTCGGAGCTGACACTTTCAGTTCGACCAAAACACAAACTGTCGGAGTCGTAAGACATGGGTAGCAAAGAAACTACTTCTACCCAAGAATCCCCAGATATTCAACCCATTTTAGAGGTGATGGATGTCAAAGAAAGAAAGATACTTATTCAAAAGGACACAGGAAGAATAATTGCCTCCCCTCCAATGTCCTTTAAAAGGAAATTGACTTTTAAAGACACTTCAAAAGATGCACCTCTATGAAAGAAGGTCTTCTAGCAAAAAACAACTGGGAGAGGCTTCAAAGCAGAAACAGCTTTCACCCCCACATTCTCCTATTCCTCCTTCCACACCACCTCCACTACCATCACCCACATATGAGGTACAATTACCACCACATACATCCTCAGTCTCAACACATGGGGATGATCTTAGTGATAACCAATAGGACACAGACCCATGGGATACATATGATTCGGATTCCATTTTACAAAATGACCCTCAGTTATATCCTGCCAGACCCTCACCACCAGAAGACACTACAGCATGTAACCAAGTACTGGCTAGAGCTGCAGCCTACCATAATGTGCAAATGCACACTGATCATGTAAGGCAGGATTTTCTGTTTGACACATTGGCATCAACGCATTAGCAGTACAAATGTCTTCTTGTGCTCCTAGGTGTGCTCAGACATGCTTCCAATATCTTTCAAGAGCCTGTTAAAGCTAGGATTATCACTCCTAGAGTAGGCTCAAAATATAAACCAGCACCCTCAGGTCTGCGTTTATAGGAGCTCAACTACCTCCTGATTCCATTCTAGTTGGTGCAACAACAAAAAGGGCTAACAGTCAGTCCACAGTATATGCCCCTCCTCCTGATAAGGAAAGCAGGAAACTCGATGCAGCTGGGAAAACGGTGGCCTCACAAGTTGCAAAGCACTGGAGGATAGCCAATTCACAAGTTTTTTTGGCTAGATATGACAGAGCACACTGGGACGAATTGGAAGAGCTGTTACAATGCCTCCCTCCAGAACACCAAAAAAGTGGACAACAAATAGTTAATGAAGGGCAAGCAATATCTAACAACGCTATTAGATCTGCTATGGATGCAGCTGATAGAGCAGCTAGATCAGTTTACACCAGTGTGCTTATTAGGAGACATGCCTGGTTAAGATGTTCAGGTTTCAAACCTGAGATACAGCAGGCAGTGTTAAACATGCCTTTTGATAAGAAGCATTTATTTGCCCCTGAGGTGGACACAGTAATAGACAAACTTAAAAAAGATTCAGAAACAGCTAAGGCCATGGGGGCTTTGTATACTACACCCACCAGGGTTACGTTTCGTAGACCACAATTCGAGGGGGTTTCAAACCATCGTTACGGAAACAGTAGCCACCCATCAAAAACAATTCTACACTAGAGGATCATTTAGAGGCTCCTATAGAGGATGCAACTTTGGAGGAAGAGGTAGACCCTCCACATCCAGAGGTTCCTCACAATCAAACAAACAGTGACTTTCTCGCCATCCCCATAGAGCACACATCTCCTGTGGGGGGAAGACTGGTAAATTTCTATCCACAATGGCACAACATCACTACAGATTAGTGGGTTCTGTTAATTATCCAACAAGGTTACTGTCTAGAACTCACTTCCACTCCACCAAACATTCCACCTCGTTCACACAAACTAACTCAGGAGGATCTCATTCTATTAAAACAAGAAGTACAATCACTTCTAACCAAAGGTACAATAGAGGTGGTACCTATAGCTCAGCAAGGGAAAGGGGTATATTCTCCATACTTCCTTATACCAAAAAGGATGGTACTCTCAGGCCAATCCTGGATCTCAGACCTCTCAATCAGTACGTCCTCTCAGAGCATTTCCACATGGTCACTCTTCAGAATATCATTACCCTACTACAAAAACAGGACTACATGTCAGCATTAGATCTAAAAGATGCTTACTTCCGCATTCCCAGACATCTATACATCTAGCACATCGCAAATATCTAAGATTTGTGATAGCCTGCAAGCATTACCAGTTCAAAGTGCTACCCTTAGGAGTAACAACAGCACCAAATGCCTCGCAGTGGTTGCAGCATACCTCAGAAGGCAACATATACATGTCTTTCCCTGTATGGACGACTGGCTCATAAAAGCCAGCACCATTCAAACCTGTTAAAAACACACACAATACCCAATTGATACCCTACACAGTCTAGGGTTCACAATCAATTCCCAAAAATCTCATCTCCAACCAGTGCAATTACAACCATATCTAGGAGCAATTCTGAACACTGTCAGCATTAGCGTACCCAACTCCACAGAGAATTCAAGGATTCCACAATCTTATATCACAGCTACAAAACAATCAAATTGCACAGTAAGGTTTATCATGAAACTATTGGGAATTCTGGCATTGTGCATAGCAATAGTACCCAATGCACATCGAAACATAAGACCCCTACCACTGTGTCTCTCGCAACAATGGTCTCAGGGCCAGGGTCACCTTCACGATCTAATGTTGTTGGACCGCCAGATTTACAACTCTCTGCCATGGTGGAATCACACCAACTTATCAAAAGGGCGGCTGTAGGAAGCTAGCTCTGTATATGCTATATCAAACTGAGATATAGTGTGCACGGAGTCCATGGATTCCCCAAGAGGCTTGACCGGGGCAATAATAGATAATACTAATGCTCTATTTGTGGTAGTGTGGTCGCGCAGTTAGGCTTATCAGAGAGGTAGTGTTAAGCATTTGTTGTACACACACAAGGAATATGTGAAAACACACTCTCAGTGACTTAACTTCAGGCCAGTAGGTTTTTATATAGAAAAATATTCTTTTGTTAATTTATTTCTAGAACCACAAGATTCATTTAGCATGTAAGTACATCAAATTAAAGGTACTTTGCATAGTAATACTTAGGACTTTGTATAGAGTCAGTATTGTACACAATTATCTTTAAAATGGCAAAAAGCTATTTCGAAAGTGGACACTGCAATTTTCAACAGTTCCTGGTGGAGGTAAGTAAACTACAGTTTCTGAGGTAAGCACCACACTTACGGGTTCAGTCTACAGGGCATAGGTAGCCCACTGTTTGGGGTTCAAGGTAACCCCAAACACCCAGCACCAGTAACACAGCGCCGGTCAGGTGCGGATGTCAATCAGGAGCCAAAATAACATGGGCGCCTATGGAGACAGGGGGTACTCCGGTCCAGTCTGTTTGCAGGTAAGTACTTGTGTTGTCGGAGGGCAGACCAGCGGGATTTGGAGGAGTACTGGAGGGGCCTCAAGTAGGCACAAAAACCACACCCTCAGCGGCACAGGGGAGGCCAGGTGTGTAGGAGGCTGGCCTGATTTGTAGTGGGTACTTTGGGTACTTACACCTTATACCAGGTCTAGTTATCCCTTGTTAGTGAATGTAGTAGTGTTCTAGCAGCTTACGCTGATAGAGGTAGCTATAGCAGAGCAGCTTAGGCTGAACTAGGAAACATGCAAAGCTCATGCAATACCACTTACAGTTACTCAGTACTTATACACAAGTAAAGACAATACTCAGTGTTACCAAAAATAAAGGTATTTATTTGGGGAACACAGTACCAAAAATATGTTAGAGACGATACTCTTTCTGGAGGTAAGTATTATACACAATATATACACTAGACACCAACATTAGACAAGTAAATAGTCATAGAACAATGCAAACAGTAGGAAATCCTATAAAATGCAATGGGAGAAAATAGGTTTAGGGGCAAAACAAACCATAGACTAAAAAAGTGGAATGTGAATCAGGAATTCCCCCCCTAGAAAAGTGTAGTGTGTACAGAATCGCTGGGAGAGTAAGAATACAGTAAAGGTAAGTAAATTACCCCACCCCAGAGCCCAGAAAAGCAGGAGTAAAGCACTGCAAGTTTCTTTAGGACACACTACACCTCGTTTTGGGGATTTTGCAACAGCCAACCAAGTCGGCAAAGAACAACTGCTGGATTATTGGACCTGAAGACCTGCAAAGGAACGGGACCAAGGCCAGAAGTCGAAAGAAGTTCCAGGAAGGACAGGAGCCACTGCCACCCAGAAGAGGGTGCAAAAGAAGAGTCCCCGGTTAGTTGAAGACTGCAGAAATGCACCATAGGAAGATGCCAGCGGGTTCCTGCGTGATGCAAAAGATGTCCCACGGCGTGAAGATTGTTGCAGACGAGATTTCGTGTTGGAAAGCACCAACAAGCCTTGGCTACGGCAAAAGTGCGTTTTTCATCAAATGGCACTGGATGGACCCAGGAGGGACCTGGGGGCCTCACCTCTGTGTGAGGAGGAAGAGAGGTCTCTCAGCACTTTAGAGACCCCCCCAGGAGGCCAGCCAGCACCCCCAGAAGCCGCAGGATCCGGGTTCAAAGGAGGTGCAAAATGCGGTTGATGCTGCAGCACAACAAATGAAGGTCCCACGTCGCCAGAGAACATCTCAGCGAGTTGAGCGTCGCACGGTGGAGTGCTGGGACCTGGGCCAGGCTGTGCACGAAGACATTTTGCAAAGAGTGCACAGAGGCCTCAGGAGGCGAAGACACAAAACACAGGGGTACCATCGTTCTCGGGGAAGGCTAATTGCATCAGCAGGACCTCAGGACAGTCTGTTGGTTGATGATGTCCACCCTCTCTGTCCTTAGGAGCACGCTCGTCACAGTAAGAGGAGTCCCAGGGTACCGGTCATCGCCTTGGAAGATGCCTGCTTGGAGCAGGGGACTGACTCTGTCACTCCACTGGAGATTTCTTCGGTCCTTCTGGTACAGGATGAAGACAGAGAGTCCCCAGAGCATGCACACCGTGGAAACTGTTGCAGTTGCTGACTTGGAGCTGAGGGTGCTGAAGAAAAGTATCTCTTGTAGACACCTTGTGCAAGTTACTGCGTTTCTTGGAGCAGGCTGCGGTTGATCCGAGGTCAGATGATGCTGAAGTTGTTGCAGAGGTTTCCTGAAGGAAACTTGCAAACAAAATCTGAAGAGAACCCACAGGAGAGACATTAAATAGCCCCGAGAGGGGGATTGGCTACCTTATGAGGTATGGATCTATCAGGAGGGGTCTCTGACGTCACCTGCTGGCACTGGCAACTCACAGCCCTCCAGAGTGCCCCCACACCTTTCAAAGCAAGATAGCTGAAGTCTGGGACACACTGGTGGAGCTCTGGGCACCACCCCTGGGGTGGTGATGGACAGGGGAGTGGTCAGTCCCCTTCCTTTGTTCAGTTTCTCGCCAGATCAGAGGAGAAGGGGTCTCCGAACCAGTTTAGACTGGTTTATGCAAGGAGGGCACCATCTGTGCCCTTCAAAGCATTCCCAGAGGCTTGGGGAGGCTACCCATCCCCAGCCTGTAACACCTATTTCCAAAGGAAGAGGGTGTAACACCGTGCTCTCAGAGGAAATGCTTTGTTCTGCCTTCCTGGGACTGGGTTGCCCAGACCCCAGGAGGGCAGAACCCTGTCTGTGAGGTGGCAGCAGCTGTAGCTGCAGTGCAAGCCTCAGAGCTGGTTTGGCAGTACTGGGGGTCCATGGTGGAACCCCCAGGATGCATGGATTTGGCTCCCCAATACCAGATTTGGAATGGGGGGCCAATTCCATGATCTTATACAAGTTGCATGGCCATATTCGGAGTTACCATTGTGAAGCTACATATAGGTATCGGCCTATATGTAGTGCACACGTGTAATGGCGTCCCCGCACTCACAAAGTCCAGGGAAATTGCCCTGAACTATGTGGGGGCACCTTGGCTAGTGCAAGGGTGCCACATATAGGTGACTTATAAGTTACCTAAGTGCAGTGAAAATGGCTGTGAAATAGTGTGTGCACTATTTCACACAGGCTGCAGTGGCAGTCCCGTGTAAGGGTTTGTCTGAGCTCCCTATGGGTGGCAAAAGAAATGCTGCAGCCCATATGGATCTCCTGGAACCCCAAAACCCTGGGTACCTAGGTACCATATACTTGGGACTTATAATGGGGGGTCCAGTGTGTCAATTGAAATTGGTGAATGAAGTCACTGGCCTACAGTGACAAATTTAAAAGCAGAGAGAGCATAAGCACTGAGGTTCTGATTAGCAGAGCCTCAGTGAGACAGTTAGGCACTACACAGGCATACACATTAGGCCACAAACTGAGCACTGGGGTCCTGGCTAGCAGGATCCCAGTGAGCCAGGCAAAACACACTGACATATACTCACAAGCAGGCCAAAAGTAGGGGTAACCATGCTAGAAAGAGGCTACTTTCTCACAAGGTGCAGTGTGGAAACAGGGCGTCGGGTTCTCAATAGAACTCTATGGAGAGACCCGGGGCTCACTTAGGCGCTGCAGGCAGGGCACAGGGGGGCCTCTCGGGCAAGCCACCGAATGGACAAGTGTGAGGGACGCCTGTTGTTCATTGCTGCACCGGTGTTCGGTTTCTCTCGGGCCTGGGGGCTGCGGGTGCAGTGCTTCTCCAGGTGTCAGATATCTTCGTCCCGGGCAGTCGCGGTCAGGTGGGGTCCTCGGGATTCCCTCTGCAGGAGTCGTCATGAGGTGCATAGTGGTCGGCCCAGGGTGGACATGTCTTCTGAGTCGCTTGGGGGTCCTCTCTGGATACTTGGTTTCTCTGGACACGGACCTGGGTGTCGGGTGCAGAGTACTTGGACTCGTGCTTCTCCAGTGAGGTGAGAGTCCCTTTAAAGTTGGTTTCTTGGTCTTCTTTTTGGACACAGGAGTTTTTTGGTCCTCCGTGATGCAGGCCGTCCCCTGGAGGCTTTTCGAGGGTCACTGGTCCTGCAGGACGCGTTGATTCTTTCCTTCAGCTTTTTGAAGTAGGAGACGGGCCGGTAGGTCTGGGTCTGAGCTCCACTAGCTGGAATGCCCTGGGGCACTGTAACACCAGGCTTGCGCCTTTCAGGCTCACCGCTAGGTGTTACAGTTCCTGCAGGGGGAGATGTGAAGCACCTCCACCCAGGACAGGCCTTGTTTCTGATCACAGAGTGCACAAAGGCACTCACCCCATGTGATCAAACTCTTCCGGAAGTGGCAGGCTGGCACAGACCTGTCAGCCTTGCACTAGCAGTTGGGGTAACATACAGGGGGCATCTCTAAGATGCCCTCTGTGTGCATTTTCCAATAAATCCCACACTAGCATCAGTGTGGGTTTATTGTGCTGAGAAGTTTGATACCAAACCTCTGAATATTCAGTGTAGCCATTATGGTGCTGTGGAGTTCATAATGACAGACTTCCAGACCATATACTCAGTATGGCTACCCTGCACTTACAATGTCTAAGAATTGACCTAGACACTGTAGGGGCATATTGCTCACGCAGCTATGGCCTCACCTGTGGTATAGTGCACCCTACCTTAGGGCTGTAAGGCCTGCTAGAGGGGTGACTTACCTATGCCACATGCAGGGATTTGTGAGCATGCCACTCTGAGGGGAGTGGTATATCGACATTGTTTTTTTTCCCCACTAGCACACACAAGATGCAAAGCATTGTGCATGTACTGAGTGAGGGGTCCCTGAGGGTGGCATAATACATGCTGCAGCCCTTAGGGACCTTCCCTGGCCATAGGGCCCTTAATAGCATGGGTACCTTTTACAAGGGACTTAGCAGTGTGCCAGGGCTGTGCCAATTGTGGAAACAAGGGTACAGTTTTAGGGAAAGAACACTGGTGCTGGGGCCTGGTTATCAGGGTCCCAGCACACTTCCAATCAAAGCTGGCATCAACACTAGGCAAAAAGTGGAGGGTGACCATGCCAGCAGTGGCATTTTCCTACAGCGGCCTTTTAAGGACGCTGTGCCACAGCCTATAATCACCACAGATGCATCAATGACAGGTTGGGGAGCCCATTTCAACAATCTTACTATGCAGGGAGAATGGGACTCAGTCCAGCAGACTTACCACATAAACCACTTGGAATTGCTAGTAGTGTTCCTGGCACTGAAAGCATTCCAACCACAGATAACGCTCACAACAGTAAGAACAGAGAACATGATAACAATGTATTATTTGCAAGAACAGGCACAAACAATTTGGAAATGGGTTATTCACAATCGCATTCAACTACTTGCAGAGTATATCGCAGGGATAAACAACCAACTAGCGGCCCTCCTAAGCAGGACACAGCAACAAGTACACGAATGGGACATTAAGTCACAAGTAATTCAACAGTACTTCCACATGTGGTTAACACCAGACATAGACCTTTTCACAACAAGTGAAAACACAAAATGCCCAAACTTTGCACCGAGGTATCCACACCCTCGATCCAAGGGCAATGCTTTGTGGATCAATTGGTCAGGGATATTTGCTTTTGCTTTTCTCCCTCTCCCATTAATTCCGTTTCTGGTCAACAAGATGCATCACACCTCCCTCACTATGATACTCGTAGCTCCCACGTGGGCACGTTAACACTGGTACACAACACTGTTGGATCTATCTGTAGTACCACATCACAAGCTCCCAAACAGACCAGACCTATTGACTCAAAACAAAGATCAGATCAGGCATCCAAACCCCAGGATGGAAACTTTTTGTATATTGCTGTCAACCCAAAAACATTGATCCTCTTAAAGCATCAGTACAGGATATTGTATGTTATTACTTTACTTACAAAAAGCAGATATTAGATATTCATCTTTTGACATTCATTTAACAGCAATATCAGCCTACCTCCAAAACAGACAGCATACCTCTTTGTTTACAATTTCTGTTATAAAAGCTTTTATGGAAGGCCTTAAAGTTAAACCACCCAGAGCTACACCAGCTCCTGTCTGGAATCTTAACATTGTTCTCACAGGCCTTATGGGTCCACCATGTGAACCCTTGCTTTCTTGTGCTCTTCAATTTCTCTCATGGAAAGTTGCTTTCCTGGTACCAATTACTGCCTTAAGGAGAGTTAGTGAAATTTAAGCATTCACTTTAGAAGAACCTTTCTTCCAAACTCATAAATACAAATTAGTACTTAGGACAAATCCAACATTTCTACCCAAAGAGGTTTCACCAATTCACATAAATCAGTCAGTGGAATTACCAGTCTACTTTCCACAGCCAGATTCATTTGCTGAAAGAGCAATACACCTCAAAAGAGCTCTCATGTATTATATAGACAGAACAAAATATTTTAGAAAATCTAAACAACTTTTTGTGTCTTTCCAACAGCCTCATAAGGGTAATGCAATTTCAAAACCAAGAGTGGCCAGATGGATAGTAAAGTGTATTCAAACTTGCTATCTCAAAGCTAAAAGGCAACTATTAGTAACTCCTAAGGCACATTCTACTAGAAAGGAGATTCAATAGCATTCTTAGGAAATATACCAACGGTAGACATATGCAAGGCAGCCACATGGTCCACACCACTCACATTTACTAAACACGTCTGTGTGGACGTGCTATCTCGCCAACAAGCAGATGTTGGTCAAGCAGTGCTTAAAACACAATTTCAAACTACTCCAACTCCTACAGGCTAGCCACCGCTTACTTACCCAGTTTCCATCTGTTTGTGGCATGTAGTGCTGCAGATTCACAGGCGCCCTTCCTCCTCCCCAGAAGCCTGTAGCCATTGTGTTACTTTCTTATGCACATATGTATATACATTGCATGGACATTTTCTTTACTTAATATATATATATGTACATATACAATTCTTCACTGCTTACTTCTCCCTCCTGCGGGAAAAACAATCTAACAAAGGACCCGATGCACATGTGCACTATCACTGAGAGGAGTAGTCACTCAATCTCGTGACTCGAAAAATCTTCTTAAAAAAAAAAGAAAAACTTGTAACAATCCGAGCCCAACACTAGATGGCAAATTTATGCAAAGCATGTGAATCTGCAGCACTACGTGCCACGAACAGATGTACAATGGGTAAGTGATATTTTCCTTTCCTCACTTATTGGTAATCAGGAGCTTAAGATGAGTAAGTTTGACATAGATGTGTGGTAGTCATCATTAATGAGCCATTACTGTACCTTACTGTTAGATCTGGCATCCTTGGCGTGGTTTCCCCTTTCTGACCTCCTGTTTTTCTGACTTCATTTTTGCTGGCTTTAGGATTCTGTTCACTTCACCAATGTTAAAGTGCAGGTGCTCTTTACTCCAAAACATGGTGATATTGGCTTATCCACTATTGACCTATTTAATGTACTTGTAAGTCCATAGTAAAGTGCACCATGTGTGCCCAGGGCTTGTAAGTGAAATGCCACTAGTTGGCTTGCAGCACTGATTGTCCCTCCAACTACAGTAGACCCCTAATCATGTCTCAGGCATTCCCCTGCAAAGCATGTGGACGCAGTTTAAACTACCATTTAGACCTGGCAAATGCACCAACTTGCCAGGTGCAAACCTTTTTTTATTGCCTATAGGTCACTTCTAAGGTACGCCCTGGTTAGCCCCAAGGACAGGGTTCAATGTATTTAAAAAGTTGGTTATGTACTTTTAAGTTTAGCATATCTTGGTAATTAAAAATTATTACATTTGTTTTTCGCTTCTGCAAGGCACATCTCCCATATGGGGTTACCTTGAAGCAGCCTTTAAGTGTACTTCCAACTGCAAAAAGATTGAAATTTGGAGTTTGGTGTCTCTGGACTCACAATTTTAGCCTGAAAATGACACTTTTAAAAAGTTGGCATTTTCTTACTTTAACCATTCTTTGCCTCTGTCTGTCTCTGAATACACGTCTGGGTTGAGTGACAGCTAGGCTTTGTGCATTCCCTTCAGAGAGTCACACACAAAGGTTGCTGGGGTGCCTGTTTACCTCCTGATGGCCCATCACCAGGATGATCGGCCTTCCTGGGCTAGATGGGAGGAAGGAACTGACACATCTGAATAGGTCTGTACCTGTCTCAACACAAAAAGCTGCGTAACCCCTTTTAGAGTGTCTGGAGTCAGGGAAGGAATGGCAGGGACCTTTTACACTTCAAAGGCTCTACTGGTAATAAGTACTGGACCCCAAACTCCACCAAATCAAGGCACTTCAGAATCTGAGGACATTCTGCCAAGAAAAAGGACTTCTCTGCTGCCAGGAGGAACTGCCACTCTGGTCAACCGCATTGCTGTGCTGTCCTGCTGCCCCTTACTTGGTAGTGAGAAGAACTTGGGTTAACTCTCTACATCCTCACAAGATCCAAGAGACTCCAAGGGCTGCTGGCTTGCCTTCTGTTCTGAAAGTCTCGGCTCCATTAAAGACTTCCCTCAACCCTAGATTCAGCTGCTGGTCTCTGCCACTGTGAGTCCTGCCCTGCCAAGAGGTGCCAATCCAGTCCTCGGCCTTGAGAGAGGACTCTGCAGCTGTTTTCCGTCAAAAATCGACACATCAAGGTCATTGCGCCACTCAAAACTGACATAGTGCCCTTCAATGCCGATGCATTGCTGATTTGACGACGATGCAGGACCTGACTGTGAAGTTCAGTGACAATGCAGCTCCGATCCAAGGACATTGCTGCACAGCTCAATGAGGATGTATGGCATTCATTGAAAGGGTTTTGACACCAATGCAGAACCAGACTGCGAGGCTCAACGACAACGCATCTACCAGACTGCATGAGTTGAACTGAATCATTGAGTCTTTGACATCACCTCTTGCTTTATCCAAAGGTACTTTTTCAATGGACCGTGCATGGGTTTTAGTCAGCAGGAACTTTGGATGTTTCCCAGTCTAGTGCAACCTCAAATAATCTTTCAGCTCTATTGAATTTTTAGCACTGTGTTGCAGTTTATTCTTTAAAAATTCATATCTCGAGTTCTGCTTATTGGTGCTTTGTTATTTTAGTCTTGTTATACTCCGATAAATTTTCTCTATTTTATAAAACTGGTGTAGAGTCTTTTTGAGGTGTTTTTCACTGTTACTGTAATTGAAGTGTTGCACAAATACTTTACACATTATCTCTCAAGTTAACCCTGGCTGCTCTGTTCCAAGCTACCAAATGTTGAGCACAGGTTAATTTCGATTGTCTATCTGACTTGTCTTGACTAGCATTATGTCCCTACTTGGACAGGGAGCATACCTCTGCCAACTAGAGACCCAGTTTCTAACACTTACTTATTCTTACTTGAAAAAATATATACTAATTAACATTATTTATTTTACATATGCAGGTACAGTCACAGTGCTGAGGTACAAGTTCGCCTCCAGTTTTTGACATGTGTTTTTTCAACACTGGGCTCACCGGACCACTTTAGTAAGTTTGGAAAGGGTGGCTAAATGTTTTTGACAATATGAAAGCAGTATTTATAGTTTACTAATTTTAAGGAAGAATATGTTGTTCAGGAAAATATCACAGATATCTAATAATGTACATGTAAATACATACTTAAACCCCATTGCATGACTTTGCGGTTAAATAGAGCTAACAATAAACTTATGGGCATGTAGGTTGCTGGCTTCTGTATGATGTATTACTAAGATCTTATTGGTGTTAGGTTAATTCATTATGATTTGTTTTGTTAATTATTGTTAGTGTCTCAGTTTGGTTTTATGTTTACATGTTCTTCTGAAATATAATTTTGTTTCTAAATAAAGTAACAATATTGAACAAACTAATTTCACCATTCAGTATTTTACTTGCGAGTACCACAGCAAATACAGTAAGCAAAAGGTCAACTTAAATTTCAGTTCTTGAGCGGTCCTCCCTTGTCAACAATTCTGTCTAACCTTGTTCCAAGACGATTGGAGAACTCTCTGGTAAAAACAGTGGCAATTCACATCCCAAACCAGGATAGAGAAAATCACCCAGACTCCGATGAACATTAAGTGTAATTCCTCCTTCTTTCAGTCCCTGTATCTTTTTTCATTGTAGGGCATTTAGGAAGTTGGCTCTCTATATAGTGCGCTAAAATGAAGTACGTTGTGTAGAGAGTGTCCATTTGATCCACAATTGGTACTGCAGAGCTAAAAGGAGATAGGACTAATGCCTTATTTGTGATAGTATGGGCTGAGCGGCATGGGCGGCTGGGTCTAGAGTGCCAACACAGCGTCGGGCACCCAATGCAAGTCAATGGGGGAGATCAATTTGGGAAAAAGGCTGCATACTTGGGCCAGGAGGCTGAAGGTAGAAAACCCACAGCTGCTTAGGCAAGTTCTGATGCTAAGGGACGTAGGGACACTGCCGCTCCAGCGCCCCTAGACCCCGGGGGCTCTGGGTGCAGGGGTGTCTTTTGGCATCCGGAACAGCTTACCGGGCAGGGGGAGTTTGAAGGC
This sequence comes from Pleurodeles waltl, assembly GCF_031143425.1. Lineage (NCBI taxonomy): Eukaryota > Metazoa > Chordata > Amphibia > Caudata > Salamandridae > Pleurodeles > Pleurodeles waltl. The sequence goes on along the minus strand of NC_090444.1, from coordinate 575,717,783 downwards.
TACAGGTTTTGAGGCAGAGTCTGGCAGGGCTCAGCCCACAGTGGACTCTAACTCAGAATTGCTGGGGAACCTTTGCAGGACTGGTGGTCCACTTCAACTTGGTCGTTTGTGTCGGCTGCAGATGATGGTTCGGAGGCACTTTCGTGGTTCCCCAGGGCAGTGTTCTTTTCTTTTAAAGTTGGGTTCTTCTTGAACAGTTCTGCTGTTATTGGGAAATCTTGATCTTTGGCGAAGGCAGGCAGTCCTCCCAAAGCTTTGGAGGTTGCTGGATTGCTGGACAGTTTGTCTGTTGGACCAGGATTGTCGAGTTCTGCAGACAGGCCGGTACGGCTGGGACCAAATTAGTGGGTGTCTGCAGTGTTTTCAAATTGTAACAATAACGACTCTCCTACTTAATATATACATAGACAACAACATATTTGACTAATACAAATAATGAAAGCTTTATTGTATATCACAATTAAAACAAACACTCAATGCCCACATATATTCAACAAAATGTAATTAACAACACAACATAGACTCAGACCGACTACAGTGAAACCAACGTGCAAACCACAGATTAAATCAAAAACCGACACACGAAAACACAGAGACAAAAATAATGTCTTCAATATAATAACATATATATACATCACAACTATCTTCAATGAAATGGTGTATATATTCATAAAAATGCAGAATGATACACAAAAAAAGAAGAGGAGGAAGAAGAATAGCTCTAAATGTGTCCTTTCTTGTATTTGGCAGTTAAAATTCACCGCCAGAATCGTGTACTTTTCTATCTTCAGTTTCTTTAGTGGATTTCCAAAATGTTCTTGCAAAACTCAGTATATTCTCACTTTTCCAGAGACGTGTGTTGATCCTTTAGCCAGCAATCATTCATTAGTTCTTGCAACAGCATGGAATCACATTGTTATGTTTTATAGATCAACCCGAACACAGGTGCAACTTAGGTACTATTTACCAGGCACTATTTGCCGACGCGCGTTTAGGTGGCTCCGAATTTAATACTAATGTTGCAGCCACCTTCCTCAGGACCAAATAGAAATAAGCACCAAAAGAATAATGATATATCTACAAGAAAGAAAAAAACTTTTTTTTTCAAATTTCAAGTAAATTATGCAAAAATCTAAGCCACGTCTGTGTTGTTAATACCTCAAAATAATAATAATGCAGTGCCAGCGAGTGGTCACCGGTAGTATTAGCCAGTGGATGTGAACATTCATATCAAGAAGTGAACGTAATCAGTGAAAAAGTGATGATGTAGCCCAATACCAGATACAAAAAACTAACTTTAAAGAGAAAAAGAAAAACAGATAGGCAAATACAGGAACAACTGTGTGACCATCACCCTAGAAAAGCTACTTCAAAAGTAAATAAATAAGTTTTAATTAAGTAAACAAAACTGCAGCTTACAGCAGTACTCAATGATGTTGCGCTTTCCAAAAATGAGTCACTAATTTCCCTAATTATCATTCTGTGAGACAGTCAAGGTACACACAGTATAATAATCTGACAACAGAAAAAACATAAAAGCCTCAAAATGTCCTAATAGCACAAGGCTTCGCATTAAAGTTTCAACAGATAGCGGTTAGCCAAACAGACGGTTTATTAACCCTGAGGGTGTTCTAAATACGTCACAAAAAAATCAACGTTTTATATATTCTGAAGAGCACGTATATTGTAGGCAGTGAATAACCCCCAAAATATATCTTACAGGGCAAAACTCCTACCAAAACCTATTTAAAGGAGCATCAGAATGTGTCTCACTCGCCGCACCACAAAGTTAATGCCAGCACACAAATCTCCTCCTTACTGCTGTCTGGTGTTATAAACACAAACCGCATCGTGGTCAGAAAGGTAAACGTAACTCACTGCTCACCCTCTGAGTAACAACAAAAAGCCACAATACTCGCTCGGCCGCTAATAAAGCACATTCATCACACAGTGCTTACCTCGCATGTGGAAAGCAGTCTCATGCTCCATGCCCACTTGAAATGATTAGAAAGATATTCGCGCCCGCCAGAAAACACGTGTCTTATGTACCCCCTGGCTCCAGCCTGTTACCAATGTAGTGAAAATAGATGATGAACTACTCGTGAGAAATGTTACCCGTTCTGTCAAAAAATGGCAGCTATCTTAAGCAGATCTTATTTGCTAAAATACAATATGATCTTATTATAAAATCGCTGATGATCTAACAGGTAACAGCGACTGCCTATTAGCACACAAACAGCCCATTAGTTAAATTAATAGCCACCATAAAAAAAACTTTAAAAAATCAAAATAAGCAAAAAAAAAAGGCTGTTTATCAATCATAACAGATCTTATGCATAAGCAACCTTCCACTAAAACAATAATAAACCAAAACCCATCAAACTTAAGGCATTAATAAAGACTATCCAGACAGAGACAGCTAAATGAAATTCCAGAGATGTCAGCTGCAGCACCTCTACATCCACTAGATAGCAAGAATATGTCATTTAACAAAATACTTCAAATAAGTACATAGGTAAGTTCAAAGAACACATATACAACATACATCTGTGCAGAACAGTTATCTCTAATCTCTTTATAGTGTATTCTGACACGGTATTTCTTCATTCAAACCTTTGTGAAATGTCTCTAAAAAGAAAATCCAAGAGACTTCTCGCTTCTTCCTCATCTTATCAACATCATAGCCACGTTTCGGGACGATCTTCTCCAAGATCGTCCATCTAATGTCATCTTCCTTGTGGTTATATTTACGCCAATGGGCACACAGAGGGGCATGATGTTTGTGTTTTCAAAGATGATCTGTGCTCATGGTACCTAGTTCTGAACTCCCTCGATGTTTCACCCACATACCTTAAGTTACATGGGCAGATAATCAAATACACAACATTCTTGGATCTGCAGTTAGACATAGTTTCTAAATCGATGGACCTTTTATTGTACGTGATCCTGTCAGACACTATAGCTCCCCTGCATGCTACACAGTTGCCGCATTTATGGTTACCCATAATCGGATCATAGCCAGAAATAGACTTTTGTGTAGATTCCTTACAAGCATTTACTCCCGATTTTACCAAAATGTTTCTCAAATTACTATTCTTTTTAAAAGCATACAGTGGTTTCTCTAATGGTTCCATATCTGATCTCACGTTAAGGATGTGCCATTGCGAATTGATAATTTGTCTGATTTTGTTGTTTATATTTGAGTGACGAACAGCACATACTAATCCATCACTTGCCTTCTTCTCAGCTTTTTGAAACCTGGATTGACGGTCATAATATTTTGCTCTTTTCAAAGAGTCCTTTATTAACTTAGGAGGATAAACTCGAAGTACAAATTTCTTAGCCAATATTTCGGAATGCTCTAAAAAAATCTTTCATATCTGTGCAGTTTCCTCTAATACGCAGGAACTGACTAAATGGAATACCTTGTCTCTGACATCTAGGATGGTAGCTATCAAAATGTAAAAGAGTGTTCCTAGCTGTAGGTTCGACATATAATGAAACTGCAAGTCTCCCATCCTTATGCATAACGCATACACCCAAAAACTCAACCTGGTTGCGATCACTCTGCATAGTAAACTTTAAATTTGGATCACACAGGTTAAGCCATGCAAAAAATTATCTTGGCGTTGCCATTTCTCCCTTTCAAACAAAAAACACATCATCAGTATATCTAGACCACGAAGCCACGTTCTCCCCCAAAAAAAAATAGGGACAACCTCATTGTAAAGGAACTTTTGTTCGAATTGTCCAACATAGAGATTGGCAACACTAGGGACACAAGCAGCTCCCATGCTGACTCCTTTAATCTGTTGAAAAATGGTTGCATTGAACTCAAAATAGTTATTATAGAGCAGTATCTCAAGGCAGTCCCTAATAAATTGATTCACTGGACTAGATTCAACCTCCAGTAAAATCTGTTCAACGCACTCTAGGGCTAGTCGTTGTGGAATATTAGTATTCAATGCTTCCAGGTCCATTGTAACCAATATATCTTTCTCTGGATCAAATTGAACACCCTCTATTTTAGAGATAAGATGACCCATGTCGTTAATATAAGAGGGAAGTTCCAAAACCAATGGTTTAAGAAAATGATCAACATATTGAGATAATGGATTAACGGCCGAGCCAGTTGTAGACACAATTGCTCTTAAAGGAGGATCACTACGATTTTTATGTATTTTGAGTAGCCCATAGATTACAGGTAACAGAGTGTCTCTGGGAGTATGGAACTCAAGTTTCCTTTGACAGATAGCGCCCTGTTGCAATGCTAAATAACTCCTTTCCTTTATCATATTTTTGATACGCTGTTCAGGGTTTAAGAGCACCTTCCTGTAAAACTCTTGACATTGTAACATGATCATCATTTTGTCAATATACTGTATAGTATCAAAAACCGCAATGCCTCCTCCCTTGTCACAAGGTTTGATTGTAATCTGTTTGTTATCTTGTAACCGTCTCAAGGCAGGATTTTCTTATTTATTCAAATTGAAATGAGGTTTAGGAACATATTTCAATGCATTAGACACTTTCTTTAGGACTGCTTTTTCAAAGATCGAAACTTCTGGATTCAAACTTTGGAATCAATGTTTGGCAGAAACGTAGAACACGGTCTTAACCCAGATCTGTTTTCTTCCGTCGGTAAAGAAGGTGTTTCAAAATATTTCTTAAGTCTAATCCTCCTGGAAAAAGTGTGTTAATCTCTCAAAAGTTCAAATTTGTTAATATAAGTACTCGGAACAAAAGAAAGTCCATTAGACAATACTCCTTCAGAATGAGTATCTAGGATCGTCTGGCTTAGATTAAATATTGGGATGGTATCGAATCCCACCAATATTGGTTGCGTCTGGTTTGTAAGAACTGCAAAGGCTGTTCCCAACTTACAAATCTGTTCCCTCGATTGTAACGAGGTCTGGATCTTTAGTTGCTTCTCCTGTTGCCTAAAAAACGAGTATTAGTAAACAGTTGATCTGTCTGATTACATCTGTTTCCAAACACATCAACCTGGTGGGAACTTCCCTCACCCTCCGAGTCTGACGTATCAGAAAATGTAACTATCTTTCTCTTCCAGGGGATCCTCATCAATAGTCATAAACATTGAATATTCCCGCCTTTGTGCGGGGACCCCGGAGCATATATAAAATACACACATATAAAGTATGAAATATGCACGAAAAATATACATAGCATTTTTAGTAGACAAATTTTCATACTAAACTCATATATACATGTGTAAAACAGCAATGCAGGCTATAATCATAAACAGGCTAAAATGCTTTATTTCTATGGAGTTTTTTTTATTTTTTTAAATTCTTTACAAAATTACAATAAGAGAAAAAATATATCAACCAAAGCCCCAAAACTGGGCCTAGGGAAAGAAGCAGTAGTAATCATCAGAGAAAAAGAGAAAAAACTACATTGAAAAACAATGGAGCATTCTTAGCCAATAGGCTGCATGCAGGTTAACACAGGAGAACCATAAAAACTTTGGCACCGTGCCTTTAAGACCCTGAGCACCTCCAGTATCCCACCATGCCTCAGGGGTGAAGGAGAGGTGACAGTTGGTTCACAGTTAGGTCAGTTCTTTTTTCCGGCTTCTTCTGAGAGGATCCTGGAGCATTGAGCTCTCAGTTTTTCTGAGTTTTTCTTAGAAAAATACTTTACAAAAGTGTTTTTTTCCTACTTTACTCGACATCTAACATCATTGTCTGAGTCTGGAAGTTTTTTCCTGACTAAAAAATGCCTTCACTTTTTGTGAAATGCCCTTCATGTGGGAAGACGAAGGCCCAGTCAGATCCACACACTCTCTGCATTGTGTGCTTGCCTCAGAGTCACTGCCCTGACACTTGCAAATACTGCAAGAACATGTCAAAGAGGACTCTGAAGGACAGGGAGAAGATCAGGCTTCATGGGCTTCATGAGTGGCAGAAAACATCATCCTCTTCGCTTCCCAGGCAGCCAACAAGCCACTCTCAGGAGAGACAGGTTAGATCGACATCAGCAGGTAGGAAGATACCTGTTTGTTCCCCGTCGACGTCGTCGCTGCCACCATCTCACCGCCATAGATCGCTGTAGACGGATACGGCGTCGAGGGAACATGGCCACCGCAGGGGTAGATCTCCGTCGACGGCAACCCGCCGATCGATGTCGACCCATCACCGGCGTGCCCATTTGCCGCCGAAGGCCTCGCACCCCGCGATGTCAAGAAAGACGACTTTGAAATCGCCCCAACGGCGAGAGCGAGGACATCCGCCGTCTGCTGCCCACCGCTCGACGTCGAGGCACACGACGGTGAGCAGGTCGCCGTCCAGAGATCGCTGTTCGACGTCAAGACACTCAACGTCAAGACACTCAACGTCGAGACAGGAACAACCGGCGGCGCTCCCTTCGTCATTACAGCTGTCGACGCAGGTTTTACCTGTCTTGCAGGGAGCAGAGCATCGGCTTCCGCCAGCAGATAAGACCACTCCATCTCCAGTGGTCTCCATAAGAAGTGGTTCATCTCGGTCGAGAGTGGCATCGTCGAGGCATGTCTCACCCATTAATCTGTCACCAAGATGGTTGGAGAGCCTCAATAGACCAACGGCCTCCCCGGATTCGCAGTATTCAAGGATGTACTCTCCTACTGCCTATCTCCTGAGAACACCATCACCGACAGCGCTGGCAGGACGGGCTCGTTCTGCTTCTCGCCAGCCGACCACGAGGCCTGGGCGCTCTGCTACAGCATCTCGCAGCAGGTCACGTTCCCAGCAACGTTCTAGGTCACGATCAAGACACACAAGGTCGCCCTCTTGGTCATCGTCGGGGTCATCCGTCAGACGATACTCCCCCACCTTAACAGATTCTCCACCAGCTAGGGTTTCACCGGTGGACGACATCACTACTTTTAATGAGGTGCTTATCAGGGGAGCACAGAAACTAAACATAGAGGTTCCAGAACCATCAACCTCCTCATCTGTCATTTGTGAGACTCTACAGCATAGAGCGGTTTCGAAAAAGCTACTGCCGCTGGTGCCTGGTCTGTTGCAACCAACCATGGACACCTTTTTAGCGCCAGCCACCCTCAAATCAGCTCCTGCTAGGATTTTGAAAAAATATAAAGCGCCTGAACAAGATCCTTTATTCCTCAGAACGGATCCGCCGCCGGACTCAGTCATATTGTCCGCAGCCCGAAAAACTCACTCAGTGGCATCATCCTCCACGGTTACACCGTACAAGGAGAGCAGACATCTAGACTCTCTGGGGAGAAAAATGTGCAGCACGGCGGCATCTTTGATGAAGGTCTCCAGCGCGTCTGCACTCCTAGGCAGATATGACCGTTCACTGTGGGACTCTCTGAACAGGTTCACAGAAAAATTACCTAGAGAGGACAGGCAGGACTTCCAAGAGATCCTTCAAGAGGGATGTCTGGTCTCCAACCAGGTCATCAGCGCAGTGGCACATGGGGCAGACTTAGCTGCACATGGGTACGCACATGGGATTTGTCCAAGAAGGTCTTCCTGGTTGAGACTGACTGGATTAAAACAGGAAGCACAACAGCGGAACCTAAATCTTCCGTTCAATGGGAACTCGCTGTTTGGTACCCATACGGACGAAGAAATGGTGCGCATGAAGACAGAAGTGGACACCATGAGGGCAGTAGGCCTGGTGAGGAAGAAGGACTTCAGGCGAAAGTATAGGCCTTATGACAGGCGCCCTTTCCAGCAGTGGGTTCAAACCCCTCACTAGTCCCAGAGGCCACAGCAGAGGCAGGGACGCCCGCTTTTTCAGTCTCGCAAGGCCACGAGGGAACGAGGGTCAAGTAGACCACAACAGTCCACACCCAAAGCGCCGGCCAAACAATGAGGACTTGCTTCCCTTAACGCTGTGCACCACTCCAGTGGGGGGAAGTATCACAGACTTTATTCACGAGTGGCGGGCTATAACAAAAGACGAATGGGTGCTCAACATTGTCGAGAATGGCTACTCTTCTTTTCCGGCAACCTCCACCGCACTTGCCACCAGCCAAATGCAATCCGTCTCATGTCAGCCTATTGCACAAAGAGGCTCTCGCCCTTTTACGAAAGAAGGCAATAGAAAAGGTTCCACTCGCGCACAGAGGGAAGGGGGTTTACTCCCGTTATTTTCTGGTAGCGAAAAAAGGCCAAGAGGGCGTTTTCAGACCAATTCTGGACTTACGGCTACTGAACAAGTACATAAAAAAGCAAAAGTTCAGTTCAGATTTTCCCTCAGCTACATCGGGGAGACTGGATGTGCTCCATCGACCTGCAGGATGCATACTTTCACATCCCAATAGTTCCCAAGCATCGGAAATTCCTACGCTTCCAGATAGCCTCACAGCACTATCAGTTCAAGGTGCTACCATTCGGCCTGAAATCTGCCCCCGCGTTTTCTCGAAATGCGTGGCAGTGGTAGCGGCACATCTACGACAACAAAATATATTCATTTACCCATACCTAGATGACTGGCTACTGAAAGCCTCCTCTCCGGAACGGGCGAGAACCCATCGGGACATTGTGCTCAAGGTTTTCGAGTCTCTAGGTCTTCAAGTCAACTACCAAAAGTCCACCTTGATTCCAACGCAGAACCTCCACTACCTGGGAGCAATACTAGACACAGAGCTCCAAAGAGTGTATCCTTCGGAGGAACGACTATTATCAATAAAGAAAAAGTGTCAAGACCTGTTAAACTCCGACGCACCTACGGCCCGTCAGGTGACATCTCTGCTGGGATCCATGGCATCATGCATTTTCATTGTCCCAAATGCCAGGCTACATATGAGGCCCCTCCAAGAGGCGTTGGAAAACAACTGGAACCAAAGGACAGGTCGCTGGGAGGACAGAGTGCGGCTGCCGATAGCAGCACGTCAGTCATTACAATGGTGGATGCGCAGACCTCACCTGTCAGTAGGAGCTCCGTTTCACCAGGTAATTCCATCCGACACTCTGGTAACGGATGCGTCTCTTCAGGGATGGGGGGCTCATCTAGGTCCTTTTCAAGCTCAGGGCCTGTGGTCCGACAACGAAAGGAAGTACCACATCAATCTGCTGGAGCTCAGAGCGGTCCATCTAGCTCTCAAGTCTTTTGCTCCATCGATTCAGGGGAAATCTCTCCTAATACAAACGGACAATACAACAACAATGTATTATTTGAACAGACAAGGGGGAATGAGATCCCTACACCTATCTCGGGAGTCCCAAACAATCTGGCATTGGCTCCTAGCGAGAGGAATGTCGCTTACAGCGGTTCACCTACCGTGTCAACAAAATGTGGAAGCAGATTTCCTGAGCAGACACCTAGAGGACGCCCACGATTGGGTCCTGAATGACGAAGTCGTCGAAGACATCTTCGCTCAATGGGGTCGGCCTCAATTGGATCTCTTCGCAGACGAGGTAAACAGGAAATGCCCAGCCTTCGCGTCCAGGTTCTACCGTCCGGGATCTCGAGGGAATGCCCTGTTGATCGACTGGTCAGGGATATTTCTCTACGCTTTTCCACCGATCCCCCTCATACCGGCAGTGATCAACAAACTTTACAGATCCAGCACCAGAATGATTCTCATAGCTCCGCAATGGCCCCGTCAGTTCTGGGACACAGATCTCCTCAGCCTATCGGAACAACCTCACAGGAGGCTGCCGTGCAGACCGGATCTTCTGAGCAGGATGGAGGGCAGGGTACTGCACCCCAACCTACCCTCTCTGAGCTTGACAGTATGGCTCCTGAATTCTTGCAGTATGGGCACTTAGGGCTCTCGCAGGAGTGCATGAACATCTTAAAGGAATCCAGACGACCTTCCACGCGGCGTTCTTACGCGTTCAAGTGGAAGAGGTTCTACATATGGTGCTGTCAGCAAGGTCAGAATCCCATACGGGCTCAGGAGGAGGTCATACTGTCGTACTTACTCCATTTAGCAAAATCCGGTCTACAGGTATCATCTATTAAGGTACATTTATCTGCCATTACAGCTTATCGTAAATCACCTTCTCAGGAATCCTTCTTTACGAAACCAGTAGTCAAGGATTTCTTAGAAGGTTTGAAAAAAGTTTTTCCGCCCATTAGGAGACCCTCTCCTCCATGGGAGCTGAACATAGTACTATCAAAACCTATGGGCCCTCCTTTCGAACCTATACACAAAGCCTATTTGCAACACCTTACGTGGAAGACGCATTTTTTGGTAGCCATTACGTCCGCAAGGAGGGTCAGTGAAATTCAGGCTTTGTCCTCCAAAGAACCGTACACAGTCTTCCACGACAATAGAGTAGTTCTGCGAACTCACCCTTCATTCCTTCCGAAGGTGGTGTCAGAATTCCACATCAATCAGACTATTTCTCGACCAACTTTTTTCCCCCAATCCGGAGACTCTGGCGGAGAAAGCTTTGCACTCCCTAGATCTGAAAAGAGTGCTAACATTTTATTTGGATAAAACTAAGCTGATTAGACATTCCAACCACTTGTTTATAAATTATGGTCATTTGAGAACAGGAGAGGCAGCATCTAAACGAACCATATCAAGATGGATAGTTTCTTGTATTGTTAATGCATACCAGTTGGCTAACAAACAACTACTTGCTAGACCTAAAGCGCATTCTACTAGAGGAAAGGCGGCTACTGCTGCCCTCCTTAATAATGTTCCAATCTCTGAAATCTGTAAGGCTGCTACATGGAAGTCTGTACATACATTTACTAGACCTTACTGTTTGGACTCAGATGCAAGAGCAGACGCCCAAGTTGGCCAGGCCTCTCTGAGAAATTTGTTTGCTTGATACATATCTATTCCTGCACTTCTATTAGACAGTCCGCAGAGTCAAGGGATGGGCTTGCTAATCTATTCAATGTTTATGACTATTGATGAGGATCCCCTGGAAGAGAAGGATAAGTTACTTAACTGTAAATCTTAGTTCTCTTCCAGGGGTATCCTCATCAAAGTCATAAACAACCCACCCTCCTCCCCGGACGCACGTCTCCTAGAAGTGCAGGACAGACTATCTTTTGAATCGGCTACACAGATTGTCACCGTAAAAAAGTACTGACCTAACTGTGAACCAACTGTCACCTCTCCTTCACCCCTGAGGCATGTTGGGATACTGGAGGTGCTCAGGGTCTTAAAGGCACGGTGCCAAAGTTTTTATGGTTCTCCTGTGTTAACCTGCATGCAGCCTATTGGCTAAGAATGCTCCATTGTTTTTCAATGTAGTTTTTTCTCTTTTTCTCTGATGATTACTACTGCTTATTTCCCTAGGCCCAGTTTTGGGGCTTTGGTTGATATATTTTTTCTCTTATTGTAATTTTGTAAAGAATAAAAAAAAAAAAAAAACCTCCATAGAAATAAAGCATTTTAGCCTGTTTATGATTATAGCCTGCATTGCTGTTTTACACATGTATATATGAGTTTAGTATGAACATTTGTCTACTAAAAATGCTATATATATTTTTCGTGCATATTTCATACTTTACATGTGTGTATTTTATATATGCTCCGGGGTCCCTGCACAAAGGCGGGAATATTCAATGTTTATGACTTTGATGAGGATACCCCTGGAAGAGAACTAGGATTTACAGGTAAGTAACTTATCCTTTTTGAAGTCCAGTCCTGTTTCTCTTGAATTGTCTGAACTGGCTGCCTATAATAATTCTCAGATAGATAGGGATATGTCCTTTCTAAAGTGAAATAACGGATGTCTTTCTTCAATTTTTTTGGCTTCCTTTTCACTAAATACTGGTTAAAAGACTCAAACTCAATAGTTACCTTCTCCCAATTTTTTCTTAGCTTCTTCTAATGCCGTGGTCTGTTTAATTTTTCTTCTATTTGTTCTATCTCATTAACTAAGAACAACACAATTTCCTGTGCAGTTTTGATTATTAGTAACAACAAACCCTAGAGCATCTATTGGAAATAAGAGACCACTTTTCCAAAAAAGCTTTAATTTCCACAAAGAGACCCGGTATATTCCTAACTCAGTCCATTTGGAATCACTCCTGCTTTCAGGTATTCCAAAATGAACTCTGCATGGGCTTCTGTCCTACAAGCTTTTTTCTTCAGATTAAGTAACTTAATCAAATCATCTTTCAGATTATTAGACAGACTAAAGCTCTGTGCCGAGTTAGCGGAGACTCCCACAATTCTATAAAAATCAGCTTCAGAAAAACCAAAGGTTTTAATGCTCTCCATCAACACCACTAAACAAGTGATAGGGCAAAAAAAGAAGAAACAAAATAAACAACCACAAACAAAAAAAATATAGTAAGCCAAAATAAACACCAGATAAATATACAAATATGCAAATCCACTGGCAAAGAAAAACAAATACAAAGACAAATGCCCCTACAGCAACTGCTGTAACTCAAGGAAAAACAGCAAAAAGGGGTCCCTGAAATGATGAGGAAAGAAGACCAGGGAAACAAAATGCAAATTGTAACAATAACAACACCCCTACTTAATATACATAGACAACAACATATTTGACTAATGCAGTGTTTTCTGCTGATGTAACTGTAGTGTCCGGTTCTTCTTAGGTCATCAGGATTCTGAGTTCTAAGTGTCAGGGGTGCCACCTAAATACACAATTTAGGGCCAATACAGGGAGCGTCAGACACTAGCCAACTGGCTGACCACCTTCAGGGTAACTACACCCTTCTCATGACCACTTTCGCTGGGAAATGGGCATAACCCGAACCATAGTGGCATAATTCCTTACAAACAAGATGGAGGGATTTAAAAAGTAGTGTCTACTTCAGCTCATCCTCCTTTATGGGTGGGACTGACTTGAAAAGGGCACTGCTCCTAACTGAACTAATTTTCCCATCAGTGCTACTGCCAAAAGTGGGGTCAGGACAGGGGGTTGTTCATCTCCACCATCTGGAGAGACCTGGGTTGCATTACAAACGCAGCAAGGCCTTTGAAGCTCTCATCCTTGAATGTCCATCCTGCCTGGAAGAAGAGATGACACCTCTTTCCAGTGTAGGTTTTTGTCTCCTGTCTTTGAGAACACTGGCTTTCACCGTGAGGGTCCAGAAACACATCTGTGGTGGCTGAATTGTTCAGGACCAGGCAGTCAACACACTAGTAGCTTGTAGGTTTACAGGGGTCACCTCTAAGGTGCCCTCTGTGTTCATTTCTTAATAAATACATGTTCGATGGCATCTGTCGCTGTAGATACACATGTTGTGCATAGCCCGCCATCTGGTGTTGGGTCGGAGTGTTACAAGTTGTTTTTCTTCTAAGAAGTCTTTCGAGTCACGGGACCGAGGGACTCCTCCTCTTTGTCTCCATTGCGCATGGGCGTCGACTCCATCTTCGATTGTTTTCTTTCCGCCATCGGGTTCGGACGTGTTCCTTTCGCTCCGGGTTTCGGAACGGAAAGTTAGCTTAAAATCGGAAAATTACGTCGGTATTGTTGCGTTCGGGATCGGATTAGATAGCATTGACATCGAACCGATAGGATATCATCTCCGTTGCCCTTCGGGGTAGTTTTCGATCCCCCGTCGGGGCCTGGTCGGCCCGACTGCGTGTCACATCGACGCTGATGGAACGGACCCCGTTCGGATTCTGTCCTAAATGCCACAACAAATACCCATATACAGACCAACATTCGGTCTGTAACCTGTGCCTGTCGCCCGAGCACAGGGAAGAAACTTGTGAGGCCTGTCGTGCGTTTCGGTCCCGAAAAACGCTCCGTGACGGCCGAGCCAGAACACTGCAAATGGCGTCCACGCCGACAGGACACCGAGAATTCGAGGAACAAGAAGAAGTAGAAGCCTTCTCGATCCATGAATCGAACTCGGACGAATTTGACGACCATGAAACAGTGAGTAAGACGTCGAAGATAGCACATAAGAAAACTGACAAGGCCCAGGGGACGCCACTGCCATCAGGACATGGCTCAACCCATAAAATCGGTGACCGACCATCGGCACCGAAGAAGGCCGAAATAGTGCCGAGATCGTCTGACTCGGGTCGAGACACAGGCACCCAGCCATCTCGGGACCGAGATAGTGCTGCCGACAAAGTTCGACGCCGAGATAGCGGAGCCGAAGCTGCTCGACGCAGAGACAGCGGCACCGAGGAGGATCAACGGCGAGAGGGTTCGACTCCGAAAAAGCGAAAAGTCGCCTCGGAGCCGAAAAAGAGCGTGGACATAGTCTTGGTGCCAAAACGACCCGCAACCGAGCCAACTACCGGTTCCTATTCAGAGGAACAATCACTGTCCTCTCAAATGCGGAAGCATAGATTCGAGGAGGAATTGCAATCCACTGAGGTGGACCACACTCAAAAATGGATTTTTATACAGAGTGGAACAGGGAAAATAAGCACCCTTCCCCCTATTAGGAGGAAGAGGAGACTTGAATTCCAACAAGAACAAGCACCACTAACAAAACTGGTCAGGAAGGTAACTCCGCCACCCTCTCCTCCACCTGTTGCTCACATTTCACCGGCGCAGACTCCGTCACATTCACCGGCTCACACCACCTTCAGCCAAGGTGACCAGGACCAAGATGCTTGGGACTTATACGACGCCCCAGTGTCGGACAACAGTCCAGAGGCGTATCCTACAAAGCCCTCACCACCAGAAGACAGCACAGCATATTCACAAGTGGTGGCTAGAGCAGCAGAGTTCCACAACGTGTCTCTACACTCGGAGCCTGTCGAGGATGACTTCCTCTTCAACACCCTCTCTTCCACACATAGCACCTACCAAAGCCTGCCTATGCTCCCAGGAATGCTAAGGCACGCAAAGGACATATTCAAAGAGCCTGTCAAGAGTAGGGCAATAACACCGAGGGTGGAAAAGAAATATAAAGCACCTCCCACCGACCCAGCTTTCATCACCTCACAACTGCCACCAGATTCGGTTGTGGTAAGGGCAGCTCGCAAGAGAACAAACTCTCACACATCGGGCGATGCACCACCCCCAGATAAGGAGAGCCGCAAGTTCGATGCAGCCGGTAAAAGGGTCGCAGTACAGGCTGCAAACCAGTGGCGCATCGCTAACTCTCAAGCGCTCCTAGCGCGCTATGACAGAGCCCACTGGGACGAGATGCAACACCTCATTGAGCATCTACCCACAGAACTACAAAAGAGGGCGAAACAAGTGGTTGAGGAGGGCCAAAACATCTCCAATAACCAGATACGCTCCTCTATGGACGCAGCGGACACAGCAGCGAGAACAATTAATACGGCAGTAACCATACGAAGGCACGCGTGGCTACGAACATCTGGTTTTAAACCAGAGATACAGCAGGCGGTGCTCAATATGCCATTCAGTGAGCAACAATTGTTCGGACCTGAAGTGGACACGGCAATTGAGAAGCTAAAAAAGGACACTGACACTGCAAAAGCCATGGGCGCGCTCTACTCCCCGCAGAGCAGAGGCACTTTCAACACCTTCCGCAAGACAACCTTTAGAGGGGGGTTTCGGGGTCAAGCCACATAAGCCAGTACCTCACATTCAGCACCGTCCACCTACCAGGGACAGTACCAAAGGGGAGGCTTTCGGGGCCAATACAGAGGAGGACAATTCCCTAGAAGCAGGGGAAAATTTCAGAGCCCCAAAACACCTACAACCAAACAGTGACTCACACGTCACTCATCCCCTCCACAGAACACTAGTGGGGGGAAGAATAAGTCAGTATTACCAAGCGTGGGAGAAAATAACAACAGACACTTGGGTCTTAGCAATTATCCAACATGGTTATTGCATAGAATTTCTACAAATCCCTCCAAACATACCACCAAAACCACAGAATATATCAAAACAACATTCGGACCTCCTAGAAATAGAAGTTCAAGCATTACTGCAAAAGAACGCAATAGAACTGGTACCAGATACACAAACAAATACAGGGGTTTACTCACTGTACTTTCTAATACCAAAGAAGGACAAAACACTGAGACCAATCCTAGACCTCAGAACACTGAACACATACATCAAATCAGAACACTTTCACATGGTCACGCTACAGGAAGTGTTACCATTGCTAAAGCAACAAGATTACATGACAACCTTAGATCTCAAAGACGCGTATTTCCACATACCAATACATCTGTCGCACAGAAAATACCTAAGGTTCGTATTCAAAGGAATACATTACCAATTCAAAGTATTGCCGTTCGGTTTAACAACTGCACCAAGAGTCTTCACAAAATGCCTAGCAGTAGTGGCTGCACACATCAGAAGGCAGCAAATACACGTATTCCTGTATCTAGACGACTGGCTAATCAAAACCGACTCACTGACAAGGTGCTCACACCACACAGATCAGGTCATACAAACCCTCTACAAACTCGGTTTCACCATCAACTATGCAAAATCACACATTCTGCCGTGCAAAGTACAACAATACCTAGGAGCGACAATAGACACAACAAGGGGAATAGCCACTCCAAGTCCACAAAGGGTTCAAAATTTCCACAAGATTATACAACGCATGTATCCAACACAAAAAATACAGGCGAAGATGATATTACAACTCCTAGGCATGATGTCATCATGCATAGCCATTGTCCCGAACGCAAGACTACACATGAGGCCCTTACAACAGTGCCTAGCATCACAATGGTCACAAGCACAGGGTCGCCTTCTAGATCTGGTGTTAATAGACCGCCTAACATACCTCTCGCTTCTATGGTGGAACAATATAAATTTAAACAAAGGGCGGCCTTTCCAAGACCCAGTGCCACAATACGTGATAACAACAGATGCTTCCATGACAGGGTGGGGAGCACACCTCAATCAACACAGCATACAAGGACAATGGGATGTACATCAAAGAAAGCTGCATATAAATCACCTCGAACTACTAGCAGTTTTCCAAGCATTAAAAGCATTTCAACCAATCATAACTCATAAATACATTCTTGTCAAGACGGACAACATGACAACAATGTATTATCTAAACAAACAGGGGGGGACACACTCGACACAGCTGTGCCTTCTGGCACAAAAGATATGGCAATGGGCAATTCACCACCACATTCGCCTAATAGCACAGTTTATTCCAGGGATCCAGAATCAACTTGCAGACAATCTCTCTCGAGATCACCAACAAATCCATGAATGGGAAATTCACCCCCAAATTCTAAACACTTACTTCAAATGGTGGGGAACACCTCAAATAGACTTATTTGCAACAAAGGAGAACGCAAAATGCCAAAACTTCGCATCCAGATACCCACACAGGCAGTCTCAAGGCAATGCCCTATGGATAAACTGGTCAGGGATATTTGCGTACGCTTTTCCCCCTCTCCCTCTCCTTCCATATCTAGTAAACAAATTGAGTCAAAACAAACTCAAACTCATACTGATAGCACCAACATGGGCAAGGCAACCATGGTACACAACACTGCTAGACCTCTCAGTAGTACCCCACGTCAAGTTGCCCAACAGGCCAGATCTGTTAACACAACACAAAGAGCAGATCAGGCATCCAAACCCAGCATCGCTGATTCTAGCAATCTGGCTCCTGAAATCCTAGAATTCGGACACTTAAACCTCACACAAGAATGTATGGAAGTCATAAAGCAAGCTAGAAGACCATCCACTAGACACTGCTATGCAAGCAAATGGAAAAGGTTTGTTTGCTACTGCCATCATAATCAAATTCAACCATTACACGCATCCCCAAAGGATGTAGTGGGTTACTTACTACACTTACAGAAATCGAACCTGGCCTTCTCTTCCATTAAAATACACCTCGCAGCAATATCTGCATACCTGCAGATTACCCATTCAACTTCACTATTTAGGATACCTGTCATTAAAGCGTTTATGGAAGGTCTCAAAAGAATTATACCACCAAGGACACCACCCGTTCCTTCATGGAACCTCAACATCGTCTTAACAAGACTCATGGGTCCACCCTTTGAACCTATGCATTCTTGCGAAATACAATTCCTAACCTGGAAAGTTGCATTTCTCATCGCCATCACATCTCTAAGAAGAGTAAGTGAAATTCAGGCGTTTACAATACAAGAACCTTTTATCCAACTACACAAAAATAAAGTAGTCCTAAGGACCAATCCAACATTTTTGCCAAAGGTTATTTCACTGTTCCACCTAAATCAAACGGTAGAGCTACCAGTGTTCTTCCCACAGCCAGATTCCATAGCTGAAAGGGCACTACATACATTAGACGTCAAAAGGGCACTAATGTACTACATCGACAGAACTAAAAACATCAGGAAAACTAAACAACTGTTTATTGCATTTCAAAAACCTCACGCAGGAAACCCAATATCAAAACAGGGTATAGCCAGATGGATAGTTAAGTGCATCCAAATCTGCTACCTTAAAGCAAAAAGACAACTGCCCATTACACCAAGGGCACACTCAACCAGAAAGAAAGGCGCTACCATGGCCTTCCTAGGGAATATTCCAATGCACGAAATATGTAAGGCAGCCACATGGTCTACGCCTCACACATTTACCAAGCACTACTGTGTAGACGTGCTATCCGCACAACAAGCCACAGTAGGTCAAGCCGTACTAAGAACCTTATTTCAGACTACTTCCACTCCTACAGGCTGAACCACGCTTTTTGGGAGATAACTGCTTACTAGTCTATGCAAAGCATGTGTATCTGCAGCTACACATGCCATCAAACGGAAAATGTTACTTACCCAGTGTACATCTGTTCGTGGCATGAGACGGTGCAGATTCACATGCGCCCACCCGCCTCCCCGGGAGCCTGTAGCCGTTTCGAAGTTGATCTTGAACATTTGTAAATTTGTAAATATATCACTTTAAACCACATTATGTGCATACATATTTACTCCATTGCATGGGCACTATTACTATAATACACAACTCCTACCTCATCCTCTGCGGGGAAAACAATCTAAGATGGAGTCGACGCCCATGCGCAATGGAGCCGAAGGGGAAGAGTCCCTCGATCTCGTGACTCGAAAAGACTTCTTAGAAGAAAAACAACTTGTAACACACCGAGCCCAACACTAGATGGCGGGATGTGCAAAGCATGTGAATCTGCAGCGTCTCATGCCACGAACAGATGTACACTGGGTAAGTGACATTTTCCATATGTTCAGTTGAGCTTAGGCTCAGATTTCACGCGTACAAAACCACTGAAATTTACCAGTTCGAGAATAGAGGTATTTAAAGTAACTATAACTCGCACCCCCAACATTTACTATTAATGTTTCATTGATATATTTATTGATGCTATATAATTTGTCATAAGTACTGTAATATTTTGGGTAATTAGCAGTGCATGGCGAGGGCATGAGATAGTTACCTTAGGCTGCGAGTTAGTTACTTGAAATAACTCCAAGTAAGTTCAGAACCTAATTATAATGTCCCTGTAACCTTTGTTTTTTTAAATGAGTGTATACGAATATGTATATATATTCACTGAAAAAAACAAAGGTGACAGGAACATTATAGTTAGGCTCACGTTTTAGACATACAAAACCATAGAAATTCACCTGGTATAGTTAGTTATCTCAAGTAACTTGCGCCTGCTGTACAGTTTTTTTGTAAATTTGTTTTTACTGCAGGTATTACATTGATAATAACATCAGTGATGTTATCAAAGATGCCATGAGTGCTGTAATTTGTGGGGTAATGAGCAGTGCATGGCGAGGGCACAAGCTATAGTTACCTTAGGGCACAAGTTATAATTACTAGAGATAACTCAAACTATAGCAGGTGAATTTCTATGGTTTTATATGTTTAAAACGTGAGCCTAACTATAACATCCCTGTAACCTTTGTTTTTTTTCAGTGAATTTGTTTGTTTTTAATTTATTTCCTAACTATAATGTCCCTGTAACCTTTTTTTTTTTTTTCTTCCCAGTCAATGTCTGTGTTTTTTTTGTTTTTTAACATATAGTAGTTTTCATTACTATGCATTAATCCAACCACCGCCGTGCACAGCCTCTGGCCAGGCGAGGCAGCAGTTGACAGCAGGGCCTTGCCTGTGGGAAGACCCTGAGACCAACCCCCTATAAGCACCCAACCTTGCATTGTCCACAGCCTTCTCCCATGCTCAGCTGGGGTTGCCTGCAAGGACTGGCTTGCAGCCATACCATGTGGCCAATCTCCTGAACCACCCAGCTCTACACTGCGCATGGCCCTTTGGCCGTGTCTGGCGAGAGTTGGCTGCAATCTGTCTCTCTGTGTATGAGAATAGGTGTGAGAGGGTGGATCTGGGGATGAAAGTGCCTGTGAGAGTCTCTGGGTATGAGAGTGCGTGCGTTGGTGTCTTAGTGGGTGCGTAAATGTGTGTGCAGGTCTGTCAGTAGGTCTGTGAGTGGATATGTGAGAGTCTGAGTGGGGCTGTGAATGAGTGCACTAGGGTCTGAGTGGATACATGAGTATCTGAGTGGGTCACTGAGTGGGTGCGGAAGGGTCTGAGTGGCTGTGTGAGTGGGAGAAATAGATTGAAAGAGAGAGACAGAGTTTTAGGCTTTGATGGATGATCTACTTAGAATGAGATTTCTGGACAAATTGAAAAGAATAATGTATTTCTCAGTTTAAAAGCGTGGGATCACCTTTCAATATGGACCTTAAAATGTTGAAGTTAAAAAGAAATTGAAGGAGGAAAATGGCCATGGGCACACTTGGAGGAGAACACTCAACTGTCAGTGTAAGGGTCTGAGAACTTAACCTTCAGGCCATAGGTGACACCTTATTGTGCTTTGTCCAGACATAACTATGACATTAAGCCAATACACTTTGAGTGGAAAGGGACATGAATGTTCCATTACTAGGAAGGTTTAACAGTCTGTACACTTGTAAATAAACAGACCCACTGCCTTGAGATACTAGACTTTGCACCATCAACCTACTTGACTAACAGTTAAAGAGCTTCACCAGTAGGTCTGCCTTGCATCTAAACGTAGCTATAACATTCAAATCACACATCTTGCTCGTCTAACTCTTTGAAGTCATTGCATGGAGAGACCACGCAATGACAATCTCTCTGTCTCTCTCCCATCCCATTATGGGATGGAAGAGAATGAGAGTGACAGGACAGTGGGTGGAAACCAAGGCCCCTGCGGTCCTAGCCGACTCCCTGCAGGAGTCGGCATTGCTTCCACGAAGCAGGGAACTGCTTTTATTAGCAGCTCCCTGCTTGTGCGAGCATTCTTTTAATCTGTCTTCCCTGCACTCATATTTGCGTGGAGGGGAGACATATGAGAACTCCGCTTTCTGACAGCGGGAGCTATTTGACAGCTCCTGCTGTCCGAAAGCCGACTTTGTTTGCTTTTGCTTGTGCTTGGTGGGGGATGTCGGCTCCCACCAAGCAAAAACAAACAGCTATGTCCCAGGGGTGGGCATCCCCAGGACATAGCAGGAGCTGGCCCTGAGGGTTGCGGTCCCCAGGGCCATCATTGGCTCCTTGAGGGGAGCTGTGTGGCCCACCTCAATGTTACACAGCCAACAGGAGGTGGTGGTTCCCGGAGCTTTGGGATCCAAAACGAACCAGACCCCCTTCATTATTTTGATTATAGCCCCCGGGAGGTGGTGGTCACTGGGGCTGCGTGGCCACGCAGGCCCCCTTGCATTCTATTAGCAAAAGTGCCCCGGGGAGGTGGTGGTCCCTGAGGTTGTCCTCACAAATAATACAATTTGCCACTGGGAGGTGGTGGTTCCTGAGAGGGCCCCCCCCCCAACCCCCCCCTTCTAATTACTCATGACCCCAGGGAGGTGGAGGCCCCAGGGGCTAATGGAAGCCCTAGGAGGGGGGCCCTGTGAGCCCCCTCCTTATTAAACTCCCCAATGCCACTGGGACCAGGCCGGGTTTTTGGGTAGTAAGGGCATTTCATAGTGGTTATCTGTTTTTAGGGTATTATGGATATTTATAGGGTTTAGGTTGAGTCGTTTTTTTAGTGACTGATTTTTATATATATATATATATATATATATATATATATATATATATATATATATATATATATATATACACACACAGACATACATAAATATACACATGTATATTTATGTGTGTGTATTTATTAGGGATTATTCTTACCACTTAAATTTACCATGCCTATGCTTTACCAATCATGCATTTACAACAAAATGTTTGTGATAAAGGCATGTGCGTGTTAATTTTTTTTTATTGTAAATGCATTGATGGTAATTGCATCCGTGGTTACATCATACAACCATATTTTACATGTTCTGACAGTAAACACATTTTTTTCTGTGGAAAGACTAGATCCCTCAATTGGCAAAGACAGCATTACATGTTGACCCCTCAGCTGTGCTAGCGTCTCAGCAGTGCAACCAAAGTTGGCACTCCAAGGTATCAAACAGCTCATTACATTATGCCTGACTTTATCCCAAGTCGAAATTAATGTAACTTGATGCAGTGTGCAGCTTTACAAAGCAGCCACTTTGTTGCCTTTAAAACTCCAGTGCCTTTCCAGGTACTCATGGAGCCTGTTCCTCAAGACAGCCTTATGCTCTCTTCTAGAGACGTACAAATGACTCTCAGGGAGGAAAATAATGAGGAATTCCGGTCCAGGGAGTTACCACCTCCCTCCTGCAGGAAGGCACTTAGGTGTTTTCCCCTAAAGGCAGGCTTCAAAGAAGAAGCTGCCTTTGAAGGGCGGATGTGTCTAACTCGGGAGAAGGACATGTCTCATTGTTTAGGCAGACAGGTTGTACGAGGATCAAGTCTTGCCATCTTTGTATTGGGTAGAATGTGCAATCTAGGATAGCTAGGTGCCACAGGAAGTGGCCATCAGGTGGGAGGGAACCTGGTAGCCTATTGGCAACCAAATGCATCCTGCCCTGGGGACATTTTCTAAGCATAAAGCCTCCTGGCACCCAGATCTCAACCAACTGGAGGAAAGACTGAAGAAAGACTGCCCTACTGCACCAAAAGACCCTCAAAGAGGTTATACCGAAGAAGACTGCACTGTGCAGCTAGCAAAGGAAAGTGCTGTGCCTGCTGTGTCCTGCTCAGGGAGAAGCTGTCTCCAGAGCTCACTAAAGCCAAGAGACTCCAAAGCCCAGCTGGCCGGCCTCTTGTTCCCAGCACAGGGACGCAACAGCTGAGGAAGCCTGCTGGAGTAAGTTGGTAGCCCAGAGGCTTCAGCCACTACTACCGCCACCACCACGATACAGCACCAGGGACCAAGAATAAAAGCACAGAGTAGCACCTGGGTTCGCTGAGAACTGGAGTACCTTCAGAGAGGCGCTGGGACCCTCAGAAGACAGGTTATTAACTCAGGAAGGATTGTTTGTCGACTGCGACATTCGGTGACTAGTAATCTTATGACAACTTTAATTCTTCCAAACCAAACAGGACCTCGTGGGATGTCGATCCTGCAACCAGGAGCATCTATAGGAAGACCTCCATCGACCATGTCACATCCACACCATCCTGGGAGCATCCTAAGCATCCTTCATCCCTTGTATCAGGACCACGCCATAGGAATTCATTGGAACACCGATAAAGTGTCTGTAACTGCTTGAGGACTGGTCTTCTGTTGAGGCTACAAGCTGATCCCCCTGACTGTCTTCTGCCAGAATTGATTGCCCTAAGTACTTCTACTTGACATATTGACACTTACCCAAGTTTTCCGTGAAAATGTTTCTAATTCATTGAATTTCCCAAAGCATTGTTCGCAGCTGAGTGAAAATGCTTTCATTTATTCAGTTTTGTGAAATCTATCTCTCTGGATCTCTTTGGTGGATATTTTTTGTTATGGTGTCTAAATCTATATAAAAATACAGTCTATTTTTATAAAATGGAATTCGATTTCTTGAGTGTTGGGTTGATTTCTTATTGAGTTACATTGGTGCTGTTTAAATGCTACACACAAGTTCCTCTTTGTAAGCCTAGCTGATCAGTGTCACAGCTACCCCGGATTGAGCTGACAGTTTGACATTTGAAACCTACGGGTCCTAAAAGGGTTTTACACTGTGAGATTGCAAAACCACACGATATTATACACCCCATTTCCTCACATTTCCTGCATCGGAGCATTTCTGAACATGGTTTGTTTTTGTGCCTTTGCCCCACAGGAAACAGAGTCCAGGACATTCAGGCTATGATCTGGGCTTTTTGCCTTGATCCTGGATTTCAGTGAGGCTGACTCTGAAGCTCCTGGGACTGATAGCCTGCATCCTGCTGGTCGTGCACAGCAGGTGACATATGCGGTCTGCACAATGGGATCTGATGTCTCTCTGGGCCCAACAGCAAGGAGACCTCTCTGACCACATTGAGATTTCAGAGGCAACTGCGAAAGATCCGCAGTGGTGGTTACTGGATATTGATTTGGTCAGTGTCTGACCCATCTCCCTTTACCACCCAGTGCTCACAGTGGTGTATGGCTTCTCATTTGGGGAAGACTAGAAGCATCTGGTCTCCAGGAGAATCCTGGCTCCACATCAACCTTCAGGAACTGAGGGCCATCCACATTGTGTTAAATGCCTTCCTTCCATCCATCAAAGGGAGGCTAATACACATGCTCACGGACAGCACCACTACCATGTGGTACTGCAGCAAATGGGGCTGGGTGGGATTAACATTGCCTTCTGATATTGCAAGAAACAGGTTGGGTGAGGTTACAGACCCTGTGCCACAGGGCCTTGCACCTCTGGAAATGGATGGATCATGAAGGAAGTGCACTTGCTGCATTAGGCGTCATTGTTTGTCTCCAGGTGTCACGTGCTTTTTGAAAGGTTTCAACAAATTTCCCCCCCCTCTCACTTTGTTATGCAACAATGTGACCTTAACTTTTGGTATTCACATTTCTGCTGTGCACTCTATTTGAGCCACTTAACAGCTGTTCCTTGCAGCTACTCACCCTCAGGACACTGTTCCTTGTCGCCATAACATTGGCACAGCATGTGAGCTCTTTGTGTCAACCTGCTGCACACCACCTTCTTCCCCAAAAAACTGGTTTTGTTGACCCAGGCATCTTTCTTGGCTAACATTGTGATGCCATTTCGTGTTGGTCAAAAAGAAGCAGGAGCGACTCCACTGTTTGGAACCAAAAGAGCGCTGAGCTTTTATATAAATGATACCAAAGAATGCCAGGCAGATCATCAGCGTTTTGTCATGTTCTCTGGAGGAAAAAAAGGCAAGTCTGTGCAGTAGAGGACCATTCCTACAGGATCATGCTCTCCATGAAGATCTGCTACACATTGACTAAATATTAGCCTCTGGAAGGACTGAGTGCTCGTTCCACTTGGACCAAAGCAGCTACTAATGTGTTAATACGCAGAGTCTCATTCCTAGGCATTTGCCTGCAGCTACATGGGCATCCCTCCATACATTCATGTAGCACTATTGTTTGGAAGGTAAGGTTCCCTGAGAGGGGCTTTTTTGCCTTTTCCGTGCGGTAGGACTTTTTGGTTTGAGTCTATTCACAGATCTACCTCCATATAGGTACTGCTTGATATCTATCCAGAAGATGATGAATCTGCGGCTACACATCTCTATCCAAAGTACAAGTTAGTAATGCTGTTTCTGGTAGAGACTTTATCTAGCTGCAGATTCCTCAACGAATTTCCCATCCTCCCAGTTCTGTGGTTGGCCTCTAGCTCTTAAAAAGATCCCAAGTCCCAGATATCTGCCCACTTATCGCACCAATTTGCTTTTGGGGCTGTACGTCTTGGAGTGCAGACAGTCTTAAAAGCAGCTGATGTCAGCACACGAGAGTCGAACGTCTATATGCTCCATATGTCTTTTCTGGATCGGAACTGCATTGGTGCAGAGCTGCATTGCCCCACCTACTTGCGCTCTGAAGAGTTTCAGGATCCAGTACGATCCCGAAAAATATTCAGAATCGGAGTGGCCTGCATCTGGATAGTCTCTACCAGAAAGAGTATTACTGAAGGTAAGTAACTTGTTCCATAAACCTCTGCCATATACCCCCCAAAACCCCTTCAGTCAGACTATCTTGGAGCCCTGCAGCAGTAGTTGGGAGTCCTGCTGCGGATGGAAAGGAGCTAAAATTGGGCAGGGGTACTACTGTAGGTAATATCTGATGCCCAAATGGTACAAAAGTATAAGCATAGTCCTAGGCCTTGTGCTCTCGAACTTTTACCTTTGCAGGGAAATCTCCAAGATTGAACACCTGGCTCAGATTCCTCTGACACTGGAAGTGGGAGACTGGATAGTGTTCCTCAACTTGCAAGATGCTAATTTCCATATACTAATCCTAGAGTTGAAAAGGAGACACCTGCACTTAATTCCCACCTGCACTTAATTCCCACCTGCACAGTCACTCCCAGTCAGCGGCCCTCCCGCATGGGCTCACATTGCCACCATGAGTCTTTACAGATGTGATGGGTGTTGATTGAGACCCATTTTTGGAGTTTGGGAATCTCAGTATTCCTGTATCTGGACGACTGGCTCCACAATGCCTGTTAGTCTTATATGGTGTCCCATCACTTGCAAGTCAGAGCATCCAGGCTCTTCAAATTGGTCTCTTTTATCACCTAAAGCCCTCTCAGTGCCTCCTGTTTATAGTTGCAGTACTGGGAATAATATCACTTTGAGACTTTTCTCCTCTGCAGAAAGACTTTCAGGTTAGGATTGCAATGTTTCGAAAGGGAATTCAGAGTCAAGTTCTGAAAGTCCTCTGCCTGCTAGGTCTGCTGGATTATTGCTTATGAGGGCTTTCCAGGTAACTCCTCAGTAAGTGATCCCAGAATAAGCGAGAGCTTCAGATCACCATTGTAATCCCCTGGGGGACAGCGGAGCTAGACTGGTGGTTGGTAAAAAAAAACAAAAAAACATCTGTCTCAAGGTTTGGCATTATGTCCTCAACTGCATTGACTAGGATGGTGACTGATGCATCCTCCCTCAGGTGGCTTGCTCATCTGGAGGAGCTGCAGATCAGAGGCTTCAAGTCTACAGAAGAGCAAGTACTGTACACTCACCTGTTAGTACTGAGGATGATTCAGCTGGTGTTCAAGGCCTTCCTCCTTTTCTTTTGGTGTCAGTCTGTCCAGATCTTGAAAGACAGTACAGGCAGGGTGGAAGAGGGTCTCACCTTCTGAGACTTGGGACGTGGGTGCACTAGCATCGAATTTGGTTAGTTGCCAAACATCTTACCGGTGCTCTGAACACCCGGGCAAACAGCCAGAGTCAGTGTTCACTTGCTGGTGATGAGTGGCACCTGCATCTGGTGATGGTACAGTATATATAACTTTACCATGTGGGGCATTCCCTTATCTGTCTGCCCCGCACAGTAATGCTCATTGTCAACATTTCTGTGCCCTCCAGTATCTGCTGTAAGGAGCCTTAGTTAGGAGATGTCTTTCAATTAAGGTGCGTGAGGAAATGCCTCATTTTGTCATGATCACCCACAAAGTTTTGGAGTGATGCTGCTGGTTTTCTGACTGAGAGTGCACTGTGGCCTGGTTACCAGACCTAAGTGACGGTGTTTTTGGCGCTTAAAAGTGTAATGGTAAACTTGTTGTGCCTAATTGGCTTACCTTAACTTATAAGTATGTGGTACATGGGTTACCCAAGGTCTGTAAGTTACAGACTGCAGACTAGTAAAGGAGTTAAAACTTCTAACTCGACTTTACCATTTTAAGCAATGGCAATGCCCAAACCTTCTCTTTTATAGTACGTGCAAGCCATCCCAACAGCAAGCCTATTGAGTCTTAAGGCAGGGTGCCACATGTTAAAAAGTAGAATATGTTTCAAATGTTCGAACAATAACAGCTCACAATTGTCATTTTTTTCTGAGAGAGAGGCTAGTAGCCCCGTTGGCCAATACAGGGTTACATACAAACAGCTTAGCTGTGCTAACTTTTGAATGGGAAAATAAAGTTGGTGCTTCAAGGTTTCAAACAACTCATTACATTAAGCCCGACTTGAAGCCCAAGACGAAATTAATGGAGCTTGTAGCTACATGCAAATTTGAGAAAGATGCTACTCTTTTGCCAACGTTATCCACAGCCAATTGCAGACGCTGGCCGTGAGTCAGCCTTCTGCCTGCCATGGGACACATTTAAACGGCTTTCAGGACAGGTAACAATAAAGGCTTGCTTCCCTGCTGACGTTGGACCCGGCAAAGAAGAGGCTGCACCAGAGTTGGACTGCACCTGCTCCTCCTTGGGCTTGCCAAGTTAGGACTGTGCCTGTGGTGTCCTGCTCGTGGAAAAGTCATCCCCCAAGCCCAGCCAGGAGAGGAGACTCCATGAGTCAGTTGGCTG
Source organism: Pleurodeles waltl (assembly GCF_031143425.1). Taxonomy (NCBI): domain Eukaryota; kingdom Metazoa; phylum Chordata; class Amphibia; order Caudata; family Salamandridae; genus Pleurodeles; species Pleurodeles waltl. The sequence continues at coordinate 575,689,633 of NC_090444.1, read as the reverse complement.
ACTTCCTTTTTGCAGCACAGAGCTGTTATAGCTGATGAAGCCTGCCAGGGAGAGTTGGTAGCCCAGCTCATCGCTCCTCAGTGCAGTGCAGTCTAGGAGACTGAGATCTGACACCTCAATTGGCTTTCTGCCAGAGCAGGTCACCTGCAGTACTTCTAAATAACTACATCCGTCTTTGAAGTAATTTTTGGCAAAAATTGTTTCCAAGTGTCAAATGCGGTGAGTTTGACATTGCTTGTTTACAATTGAGTTGAAACGTCTTGATTTATACTTCTAAAATCTATATCTCCTGATCCCTCCAGTGGATCTTTTTCATTTTGCTGTCTATAACTTCATAAAAGTACAACCTATTTTAATCCTTTGGTTTAGAGTTCCTTTCTTCAATTGGTTTGGTGGTGTTTAAATGATTTGCATACGTTGCTTTGTTGAAGCATGACTGTTCAAGTCCACAGCTACCCAAGGTTGAACTAAGGTTTGACAAATGAGGCTTGACTGGCCCTAATAAGGGTATTACATGGTGAGGTCTACAACCACACCATATAGTGCACCCCATTTCCTTAAAAGGTGGAATGTTCCACTTTACTCTGTTTCTTGAGGATCTGAGTAAGATTTGCCAGGACCAGGCCCAAGGTATTTGTCACCCTTGATTGGTCAGTGGTGCGTTATGCAGACCTGCACCTCTTCTTGTGCCCCCTAGTCTCTTCCTGTCAGTGCAAATCCTCTTTCCCAATCAGAGAGGCATGATCTACATCTCAATCTCCTGAGAATCCACCGTCATGCATGGAGATTGAGCAGTGGCACTTGAGCTCTTTCCAGCATCTGGTGGCAGTGGTCAATGTGATCTTGTCTGCTTGTCACCACTCAACGAAAATAGCCTGCTTTAGCAGGTGGAATAGATTTGTCTCCCGGTTTGTGAAAGGTGAGGTGGATCCCTTGATAGTTCATCTATTTCCAGTTTGCGCAAATTTTCTAAAGAATCTGACATTTCTTTTGTTGCTAAAACCCAGTAAAACTTGCTTTAAAATGTAGAAAGCAAAAAATCAGGCAGGGATAAAATGGTCCTGTCCTTTGTTATCAGAATGACTGTAGCAACCCACATTGATTAGTGACACTACTAGCGAGTCATTCGCTTAGTAGACACTAACAGTTGTTTGGCTGATGCAGTTTCAAGGGTACATGTGAGTACTGAGAGCACCTGGCAACGCAGGAGTAAATAGGTCTGTTCCCCATTGTCTGAGGAACTCATTTGTCATAGTAGACCCAAAACATTTCTAGGCTAACCAGTTACAAAGGCAGATCTAACTGTTTCATGACCTCTTATTGGAGCGATCTGAAGTAAGACTTTTGTTCACTGCCATTTAGGAGGACGCTTCAAATGTTACATCAATTGTGAGAGTTGTCAGTTGTTAGTTGATAATGAAATGTTAGGCTACTTTCTACTTTGTTCAAATCCTAAACGTTGAGGGAGGCCTCTCTGCTGTTTTTTTTTTTTTTCAAGCAACATTTGCTTTACAATGGCTACTGTCCTGGAGGATGGCTACACCCTCTTTGTGCCTTGGGGGCACATCCCTAATCCTATTGGGGGAATCCTCCAATCTCAAGATGGAGGATCTCTAAAGGCAGGGGTCACCTCAGCTCAGGACACCTTAGGGGCTGTCCTGACTGGTGGGTGACAACTCCTTGTTTTTCTCATTATCTCCTCCAGCCTTGCCAAAAGGAAGGGGGCAGTGGCCGGAGGGCGGGCATCTCCACTAACTGGGATACTGTAACAAAAGGCATGAGCCTTTGAGGCTCACCACCAGGTGTTACAGTTTCTGCAGGGGGAGGTGAGAAGCACCTCCACCCAGTACAGGCTTTGTTCCTGGCCACAGAGTGACAAAGGCACTCACCCCATGTGGCCAGCAACTCGTCTGGTTGTGGCAGGCTGGCAGAGACTGGTCAGCCTAGCACTAGGAGTCAGACTGGTATTCAGCGGGCATCACAAAGATGCCCTCTGGGTGCATTTTACAATACATTCCACACTGGCATCAGTGTGCATTTATTGTGCTGAGAAGTTTGATACCAAACTTCCCAGATTTCAATGTAGCCATTATGGAACTGTGGAGTTCGTGTTTGACAAACTCCCAGACCATATACTCTTTATGGCTACCCTGCACTTACAATGTCTAAGGTTTTGCTTAGACACTGTAGGGGCATAGTGCTCAGGCACATATGCCCTCACCTGTGGTATACTGCACCCTGCCTTTGGGCTGTAAGGCATGCTAGAGGGGTGAATTACCTGTGCCACAGGCAGTGTGAGGTTGGCATGGCACTCTGAGGGGAGTGCCTTGTCAACTTAGTCATTTTCTCCCCACCAGCACACACACGCTGTGAGGCAGTGTGCATGTGCTGAGTGAGGGGTCCCCAGGGTGGCATAATACATGCTGCAGCCCTTAGAGACTTGCACTGGCATCAGGGCCCTTGGTACCAGGGGTAACATTTACAAAGGACTTATCTGGGTGCCAGGGCTGTGCCAATTGTGGGAACAAAGGTAGAGTTTAGAGAAAGAACACTGGTGCTGGGGCCTGGTTAGCAGGGTCACAGCACACTTTCAATTAAAACTGGCATCAGCAAAAGGCTGTGCGTGTTTTACTTACCTCCCCCAGGAACTGTTGATTTATGCAGTGTGTCCACTTTTAAAATAGCTTATTGCCATTTTTACAAAGACTGTACATGATATTGTTTTCATTCAAAGTTCCTAAAGTATCTAAGTGAAGTACCTTACATTTAAAGTATTAACTGTAAATCTTGAACCTGTGGTTCTTAAAATAAACTAAGAAAGGATATTCTTCAATATAAAAACCTATTGGCCTGCAGTAAGTCTTTGAGTGAGTGTTCCTCCTTTATTGCCTGTGTGTGTACAGCAAATGCTTAACACTACCCTCTGATAAGCCTACTGCTCGACCACACTACCACAGAATAGAACATTAGAATTATCTACTTCGCCACTATCTTACCTCTAAGGGGAACCCTTGGACTCTGTGCACACTATTTCTTAATTTGACATAGTATATACAGAGCCAACTTCCTACATTGGTGGATCAGCGGTGGGGTCTAAGACTTTGCATTTGCTGGACTACTCAACCAATACCTGATCACATGACTAAATTCCAAAAATTGCCATTAGAAACAGATTTTTGAAATTTGAGCTTTTTTCAAAAACATTTTAAGTCCTGCTAGGGCCTTGTGTAAGTCCTTGTTAGCATTTCTTTTAGAGATTAAAAGTTTTGTAAAAGTTTAGATTAAGTTCTAGAAATAGTTTTATATTCTTAAAAAGTATCCCAACTTTTAGAAAAATAATGTCTAGCACAGAAGAGATGGTGGTGGAACTCAACCTCACCTCTTACCTGCATCTAAGGATGTCAGAGTTAAGGACTCTGTAAGATAAAAAATATAAAAACTGTATCAAACCCTACCAAAGTACAGCTCCAGGAGCTTTTGGCAGAGTTTGCAAGAGACCACCCCTCTGAAGATAACCTTACAGAGGGGGAAACTAGTGACCTGGAGGATACTTCCCTCCCTCCTGTCCTAGTTAGGGAGGCCAGGGTCCCTCAAACCCTGACTCCACAAGTGATAGTCAGAGATGCTGGTTCTCCCACAGGGGAGTCCAGTAACTCTGGAAGCATTGAGGGCAGCCTCAATGAAGATGACCTCCTGTTAGCCAGGATGTCCAAAGGATTGGCTTTGGAGAGACAGCTCCTAGCCATAGAGAGGGAAAGAAAAGAGATGGGTTTAGCTCCCATCAATGGTGGCAGCAACTTAAATAGGGTCAGAGAGAATACCGACATGCTAAAAATCCCCAAACGGATTGTAACAAAATATGAAGATGGTGATGACATCACCAAATGGTTCACAGCTTTTGAGAGGGCTTGTGCAACCAGACAAGTAAACAAATCTCACTGGGGTGCTCTCCTTTGGGAAATGTTCACTGGAAAGTGTAGGGATAGACTCCCCACACTCTCTGGAAAAGATGCAGAATCCTATGACCTCATGAAGGCTACCCTGATTGAGGGCTTTGTATTCTCAACTGAGGAGTACAGGATTAGGTTCAGGGGGGGTCAAAAATCCTTGAGCCAGACCTGGGTTGATTTTGTTGACTTATCAGTCAAAACACTAGATGGTTGGATTAATGGCAGTGGTGTAAATGATTATGAAGGTCTGTACAATCTGTTTATGAAAGAACACCTTTTAAGTAATTGTTTCAATGATAAACTGCATCAGCATCTGTTAGACCTAGGTCCAATTTCTCCCCAAGAATTGGGAAAGAAGGCAGACCACTGGGTCAAGACAAGGGTGACCAAGACTTCCACAGGGTGTGACCAAAAGAAAGGGGTCACAAAGCCTCCCCAGTGGAAGAGTATTGAGACATCCAAGGGAAAAAGTAAAGAGTCTTCTACAGGGCCCCAAAACCTGGACACGAGGGTGGGTTCAAAGCCTCTTCACAATCCTCATTTGGGTACAAGGGTAAAAACTTTGATCCCAAAAAGGCCTGGTTTCGCAGCTGTAGTCAGCATGGACACCAAACTGGAGACAAGGCCTGTCCCAAGAAAGGGTCCACTTCAACTACTACTCCAGTTAGCACTGGAAATGCCAGTCTCCAGGTAGGATCAACAGTGTGCCCAGAGAAAATCTGGGTCCACACTGAAGCTACATTAGTCTCTGAGGGTGGGGTAGACTTAGCCACACTAGCTGCCTGGCCATCTAACATGCAAAAATACAGGCAAAAGCTCTTTATTAATGGGACTAGAGTAGAGGCCCTGAGGGATACAGGTGCCAGTGTCACTATGGTGACAGACAAACTGGTTTCCCCAGGACAATACCTGACTGGACAAACTTATCCAGTCACCAGTGCTGACAATCAGACCAAAGTACATCCCATGGCTATGGTAACTTTAGAATGTGGAGGGATCACTGGCCTGAAACAGGTGGTAGTCTCTTCTGCTATACCAGTAGAATGTCTGCTTGGAAATGATCGGGAGTCCTCAGCATGGGCTGAGGTAGAACTCAAAACCCATGCAGCCATGCTTGGTATGCCTGAACTGGTGTGTGTCAAGACGAGGGCACAGTGCAGAGCTCAGGGTAAAAAAGAGGTGTTGGAGTCTGCAATAATGGCCCAACCCTCCAAGAGAAAAGGAAAGAAGACTGGGGAACCAGCTTCAGCACAGAAAAAGAAACAGAACCTCTCTTCTTTGGAAGAAGTTATATTCCCCTGAGGGAACTGAACCTATGGAGTTTAGAACCTTATCAGGTTGAGCTCTTGGGCCCAGGGAGACCCTCAAGGGAACAGCTGTGCAAGGGGCAAGAAACTTGAAGGCCTAAGGCAGCAAGCTGCTGAACAAGAAAAAGGAATGGTCAGTGGAATACACAGGGTCTATTGGGAAGATGGACTCATTTACACTGAGGCAAAAGATCCAACGCCTGGTGCCACTAGGAGAGTGGTAGTGCCTCAGGAGTTTAGGGAGTTCATTCTGACCTTAGCCCATGACATTCCCCTTGCTGGGCATTTGGGACAATCCAAGACAAGGGAGAGGTTAGTCAACCATTTGTATTGGCCCAATATGTCCCAGAAGGTGAAGGAGTTTTGTGCCTCCAGTGCCACCTGTCAAGCCAGTGGTAAGACAGGTAGCCATCCAAAGGCCCCCCTCCTTCCACTTGCAGTGGTGGGGGTCCCCTTTGAAAGAGTTGGAGTGGATATAGTGGGTCCACTTGAACCTCCCACACCATCAGGGAATCAGTATATCCTAGTATGAGTGGATCATGCTACTAGGTACCCTGAAGCAATTCCCCTTAGGTCCACTACTGCCCCTGCGGTAGCCAAGCACTCATTGGTATTTTTACCAGAGTGGGATTTCCTAAGGAGGTGGTTTCTGACAGAGGTATCAACTTCATGTCAGCTTACCTGAAACATATGTGGAATGAGTGTGGGGTGACTCACCACACCATACCATCCACAAACCAATGGTCATGTTGAGAGATTTAACAAGACATTGAAGGGCATGATCATGGGGCTCCCTGAAAACTCAAAAGGAGATGGGATGTCCTCCTGCCATGCCTGCTTTTCAGCTACCGAGGTGCCTCAGAAGGGAGTAGGGTTTTCCCCCTTTGAACAGCTGTTTGGCCATCCTGTTAGGGGCCCACTAGCTCTTGCGAAAGAAGGCTGGGAGAGACCTCTCCATGAACCTAAGCAAGATATAGTGGACTATGTACTAGGCCTACGTTCCAGGATGGCAGAGTACATGGGAAAGGGAAGTAAAAACCTTGAGGCCAGCCAACAGCTCCAGAAGAGGCTGCTTTGGTTGAGTTTCAGCCAAGGCAGAAAGTCTGGGTCCTGGAGCCTGTGGCTCCTAGGGCCCTTCAGGATAAATGGAATGGCCCTTACCCAGTGCTAGAGAAAAAGAGTCAGGTCACCTACCTGGTGGACCTAGACACTAGCAGGACCCCCAAAAGGGTGATCCATGTTAACCGCCTATAACTCTTCCATGACAGGGCAGATGTAAACATGTTAATGGTTACAGATGAGGACCAGGAAGCAGAGTGTGAACCTCTACCTGATCTCCTCTCCACTGACCCTAAAGATGGCACAGTAGATGGAGTGATCTATTCAGACACCCTCTCTGGCCAACAGCAAGCTGACTGCAGTAAGTCCTCCAGCAGTTTGCTGAGCTCTTTTCCCTAACCCCTGGTCAGACACACCTGTGTACCCATGATGTGGACACAGGAGACAGCCTGCCTGTCAAAAACAAAATATTCAGATAGTCTGACCAAGTTAAGGAAAGCATCAAAGTGGAATCCACAAGATGCTGGAGTTGGGAGTGTTTGAGCCCAGTGGTCTTGGTCCCCAAACTTCACACCAAAGGTGGCAAGAGAGAAATCAGGTTCTGTGTGGACCACAGAGGGCTTAATTCTGTCACCAAGACAGATGCTTACCCCATTCCATGGGCAGATGAGCTGATTGACAATCTGGGTGCTGCCAAATACCTCAGTACCTTTGACTTGACAGCATGGACTGACAAATAAGAATGGCACCAGGAGCAAAATTTGGTGAATCAAGTCCTTGCTGGCTTGGAGTCCTTTAGTGCAGCTTATCTTGATGATAGTGCTGTCTTTAGCTCCAGCTGGCAGGATCACCTGGTCTACCTGAAGAAGGTTTTGCAGGCCCGCAAGCAGCAGGCCTCTCTATCAAAGCATCTAAATGTCAGATACGGCAGGGTACTGTGGGTTACATGGGACACCCTGTAGGTGGAGGCCAAGTTCAGCCACGCCAACCCAAGACCCAGATTATTCTGGACTGGGTAGCTCCAAAAACCCAGACTCAAGTCAGGGCATTCCTTGGCTTGACTGGTTACTATAGGAGGTTTGTGAAGGACTATGGATCCATAGTGACCCCCCTCACAGAACTTACCTCCAAGTAAATGCCCAAGAAAGTTAACTGGACCTTGGACTGTCAAAAGGCCTTTGCCACCCTGAAGCAAGCAATGTGTGCAGCACCAGAATTGAAAGCTCCAGATTACTCTAAGCAGTTCATTGTGCAGACAGATGCCTCTGAACATGGGATAGGAGCAGTCCTGTACCAGACAAATGATGATGGCCTTGACCAGCCTGTTGCTTTTATTAGCAGGAGGTTACTCTCCAGGGAGCAGCGTTGGAGTGCCATTGAGAGGGATACCTTTGCTGTAGTCTGGTCCCTGAAGAAGTTGAGACCATACCTTGTTGGTACTCACTTCATAGTTCAAACTGACCACAGACCTCTCAGATGGCTCATGCAAATGATAAGAGAAAACCCTAAACTGTTGAGGTGGTCCATATCCCTACAGGGAATGGACTTTATAGTGGAACACAGACCTGGGACTGCCCATGCCAATGCAGATGGCCTTTCCAGGTTCTTCCACTTAGAAAATGAAGACTCACTTGGGAAAGGTTTGTCTCATCCTCTTTCGTTTGGGGGGAGGTTGTGTAAGGAGAGGCCTCCCTGGCATGGTTACCCCCAAACGTTTTGCCTTTGCTGATGCTAAGTTATGATTTGAAAGTGTGCTGGGACCCTGCTAACCAGGCCCCAGCACCAATGTTCTTTCCCTAAACTGTACCTTTGTCTCCACAATTGGCACAACCCTGGCACTCAGGTAAGTCCCTTGTAAATGGTACCCCTGGTAACAAGGGCCCCGATGCCAGGGAAGGTCTCTAAGGGCTGCAGCATGTCTTATGCCACCCTGGGGACCCCTCACTCAGCACATGCACACTGCCTCACAGCTTGTGTGTGCTGGTGGGGAGAAAATGACTAAATTGACATGGCACTCCACTCAGAGTGCCATGCCAACCTCGCACTGCTTGTGGCATAGGTAAGTCACCCCTCTAGCAGGCCTTACACCCCTAACACAGGGTGCACTATAACACAGGTGAGGGCATAAGTGCATGAGCACTATGCCCCTACAGTGTCTAAGCAAAACCTTAGACATTGTAAGTGCAGAGTAGCCATAAGAGTATATGGTCTGGGAGTTTGTCAAACACGAACTCCACAGTTCCATATTGGCTACCCTGAAAACTGGGAAGTTTGGTATCAAACTTCTCAGCACCATAAATGCACACTGATGCCAGTGTGCAATTAATTGTAACATACACCCAGAAGAGGGCATCTTAGAGATGCCCCCTGAATAACTACCCAACTTCTAGTGTAGGCTGACCAGTTCCTGCCACACACCAGACATGTTGCTGGCCACATGGGGAGAGTGCCTTTGTCACTCTGTGGCCAGGAACAAAGCCTGTACTGGGTGGAGGTGTTTCTCACCTTCCCCTGCAGGAACTGTAACACCTGGCGGTGAGCCTCAAAGGCTCACCCCTTTTGTTACAGCGCCCCCGGGCATCCCAGCTAGTGGAGATGCCCGCCCCTCCAGCCACTGCCCCCACTTTTGGCGGCAAGGCTGGAGGAGATGATGAGAAAAACAAGGAGGAGTCACCCACCAGTCAGGACAGCCTCTAAGGTGTCTTGGGCTGAGGTGACCTCTGCCTTTAGAAATCCTCCATCTTGAGTTTGGAGGATTCCCCCAATAGGATTAGGGATGTGCCCCCCTCCCCACAGGGAGGAGGCACAAAGAGGGGGTGTAGCCACCCTCAAGGACAGTAGCCATTGGCTACTGCCCTCCCAGACCTAAAAACACCCCTAAATTCAGTATTTAGGGACTCCCCAGAACCTAGGAAATCCGATTCCTACAACCTGAAGAAAGGACTGCTGACCTACAAGCCCCCAGAGAAGGAGGAAGACGACAACTGATTTGGCTCCAGCCCTACCGGCTTGTCTCGGACTTCGAAAATCTGCTCCAGCGATGCATCCGACAGGGACCAGTGACCTCTTAAGCCTCAGAGGACTGCCCCGGACTACAGGACCAAGAAACTCCCATGAACAGTGGCCCTGTTCAAAACCAGCTACTTCTTTGCAACAAAGAAGCAACTTCCAAAGACTTCACGTTTCCCGCCGGAAGCGTGAGACTCTACACTCTGCACCCGACGGCCCGCGGCTCGACCTGCAGAAAACCAACACCTCAGGGAGGACTCCCCGGCGACTGCGAGCCCGTGAGTAACCAGAGACGACCCCCCTGAGCCGCCACAGCGTCGCCTGCAAAGAGAATCCAGAGGCTTCTCCTGACTGCCACTGTCTATAACAAGGGCCCCAACGCCTGGAACCAACACTGCACCCGCAGCCCCCAGGACCTGAAGGAACCGAACTTCTACGCAGGAGGGACTCCCAGATGACCCTCTGCCTAGTCCAGGTGGTGGCTGTCCCTGTGCCTGCCTGCACCACTAGAGTGACCCCCGGGTCCCTCCATTGTTTCCTACCTGAAACCTGATGCCTGCTTTGCACACTGCACCCGGCTGCCCCTGTGCCTTTGAGGGTGTGTTTTGTGTGCCTACTTGTTCTCTCCCCCCCCCCCCCCCCCCCCTTCAGTGCTCTACAAAAAACCCTGGTCTGTCCCCCAAGAATGCAGGTACTTAGCTGCTGGCTGACTGGAACCGGAGCACTACTGTTCTCCATAGGCGCCTAAGTGTTTTGGGCACCTCTTTGACCTCTGCACCTGACCGGCCCTGAGCTGCTGGTATGGTAACTTTGGGGTTACCTTGAACCCCCAACGGTGGGCTGCCTATGCCCCAGGACTGAGACTTGTAAGTGTTTTACTTACCTCCTAATCTAACCTTTACTTACCTCCCCCAGGAACTGTTGATTTTTGCACTGTGCCCACTTTGAAAATAGCTTATTGGCATTTTTACCAAGACTGTACATCATATTGTTTTCATTCAAAGTTCCTAAAGTATCTAAGTGAAGTACCTTACATTTAAAGTATTAACTGTAAATCTTGAACCTATGGTTCTTAAAATAAACTAAGCAAAGATATTCTTCAATATAAAAACCTATTGGCCTGGAGTAAGTCTTTGAGTGTGTGTTCCTCATTTATTGCTTGTGTGTGTACAACAAGTGATTAACACTACCCTCTGATAAGCCTACTCCTCGACCACAGTACCACAAAATAGAGCATTAGAATTATCTAATTTTACCACTATCTTACCTCTAAGGGGGGAACCCTTGGACTCTGTGCACACTATCTCTTACTTTGAGATAGTATATACAGAGCCAACTTCCTACAGGGGGTAACCATGCCAACAGTGGCATTTTCCCACACCGAGGCATTGAGCCAATTGCTTATCCATCATTTGGTCGCGAGGGACATTTACCAAACCACCCCCAGGGTCTTCACCAAAAGTCTCACAGTAGTAGCTTCTCACTTGCACATATAAAATTTAAATTTTGTTCCATATTTAGGTTGGCGCATCAAAAGCACAACTCGTCAAAAGTGCTTCCAACACTCTTAGACCACAATAAACCTACTTCATCAATTAGGCTTTACCATCAGTGCAGTCAAAGTTCACCTCCAGTCCCTTTAACAAATATCCCTCCTAAGAGCAAACCTCGACTCACAACTTGGGATAGCTTACGCCGGGCGCTCATCCCTCAGTCTCAGCCACATCTGCAGATAACAGTGAGGACGGTCATGCGTCTCCTCTGTATGATGGCTTCATGCGTAGCCATAGTAAGTCATGCCAGACTCAGCATGCGTCCATTGCAAGAGTGCTTGGTGCACTAAATGACTCAAGCAAAGGGTCAGTGGACAATCTAGTGTTGGTAGGCCGTCACGCTTGCCACACTCTGCAGTGTTGGAACACCAACAATCTCCTAAAAGGACTGCCTTTCCTAAATTCAGTACTGCAGAAAGCCATAACAATGGATGCCTCCCTCATGGGTTTGGGAGCGCATTCACAAGATGTGACTATCCCAGGACGCCAGACACCCAGCCAGAGACATCTCCATATCAATCACCTGGAGTTGCTAGCTGCACACCTAGTGCTCAAAGCCTTACGTCTTCACCTGATTTGCAAGCGAGCCCTGATAAAAACCAGACAGCATACCTGCCATGTATTATCTCCCAAAGCAAGGGGGCACAAGGTCCCCTGAGCCGTCTCATCTAGCCTAATCCATTTGAAGGTGGGCTCTCCAATACAACATTGACCTGTTAATGGAGTGTCTCCTGGGAGCGGGCAACAAATTTACAGATCTCTTCAGCAGGAGGAGCCAACAAGTCCACAAGTGGGAACTCCACCCACAAGTCCTCCTCTGATACTTCTGGCGTTTGGGTCACCCAGAAATAGACCTTTTAGCCACAGCAGAAAACGCCAAATGCCCAAACTTTGCCTGTTGGTTCCTACACCCACAGACCTGGGGCAAGGCTCTATGGATGAGCTGGTCTGGAATATTTGCTTGTGTTTTTACGCCTCTCCTACTGCTTCTATTTGTGGCTCGCAAACTTCAGCAGATATTTCTTATCCTAGTGGTTCCCACATGAGCACAGCAACTATGGCTCACCACAGTCCTAGAACTCTTAGTAGTTCCCCACGAGTTACTGCCGAACAGGCAGGACCTTCTCACACGGAGCCAAGGAAAAATCAGTCACCCAGACTCCAGGTCCCTCAACCTTGTGATCTGGCTCCTGAAGTCCTAGAGTTTTGTTATTTAAATCTACCACGACCTTGTGTGGATATTCTTAAAGAAGCATGCAGGCCTACTACTTGTGCCTGTTATCTAGCGAAGTGGAAAAGATTTGTTCACTCTTGTCATGCTAACCTCATGGTCCATTAGCAGCCAGAGTGCAAGACATTGGCCCTCATTACAACTTTGGAGGTCTTTTATGAAGACCACCAAAGCCTTGGGCACCAGGAGACTGCCAGTGCTGGCAGTCTCCCGCCCACCATATCATGGGTACTGCTGGATTTCCACCACACTTTGGGTGGAAATCCAGCTGTAGTTGTACTGGAGGGCAGAGGCGCTCTGGTGGTTCCACCACCGGTCCGCCCGCCAGTAGGACACCGCCGCCATGTTATGGGCCATAATATGGCCTGGCGGTGTCCTGCTGGCGGGACGCTGCCGGTGGTGGAAGTGCCCCTTCCTCTTCCCTGCTGGACGTCCTTCACCCCGGAACAGGTAAGGTGAGGGGGGTGGCAGGGTTGCGGGTGTTGTGTGTGCGTGTATGAGTGTGTGGTGTCTGCGTGTGTGCATGAATGTGTGTATGTATGGTTGTATATGTGTCTAAATGTTGTAGTGACTGTGTGTCTGCATGGAAGTGTATGCGTGTGAGTATGCATGTTTGGATGGGTGTGAGTATGCATGTGTGAATGTTGTGAATGCGTGTATGGATGTGTTCTTGAATGAGTGTATGAATGTTGTGAGTGCATGTGTGTAAGTGTAGGTGAATGGGTGTATGCGTGGTGCGTGTGGGTGTCTGTGAATGTATGCGGGGAGGGAGTGCTGTGGCTGAAGGGGGTGGGAGTGCTGTGGCTGAAGGTGTTGTGGGGACTGTGGCTGGAGGGGGGGGAATCTACCAGTGACAGGGAAGGAATTCCATGTCACCTGTAGTTTTTCCACCATGGTTTTCGTGGCAGTGCCACTGCTGTGGAGACCATGGCGGAAAGCCAGCTCCTTATCCTGCCGGCGGTGTTCTGTGGACCGCCAGGTCGGAGATGATCATCTCCAGCCAGCAGTTCCGACCGCCCTGGTGGTATGAGTGGAGATGTGGCGGGTTTGCTGAGGCCAACCAGCCACACTCATAATGTGGCGGTCTGAAGCACCAGCCTGTTGGTGGTGGGACTGCCACATTTACCCTGATGGCCAAAAGACCGCCAGGTTCAAAATGAGGCCCATTGTCTGTTATTTATTTTATTTACATACTGCTGGTCTAGCTTTTACATCTGTAAGACTACACCTAGCTGCTGTAGCCGTTTATCTACAAAGCAGACAACACCCTTCTCTATTCAGGAATCTTGTCATTAAAGCCTTCCTAGAAGGTTTTAAGAGTCATACCCCTCAGGTTGCCACGAGCCCCCACTTGGAATCTTGAAATTATATTAACAAGATTAATGAGCCCTCCGTTTGAGGTCCTCCAGTCCTGCCCCCTCCAGTTACCACAAATGCGATTTTGTTAGGGAGTCTTGCAGCATGCCTCCCCTTGCTCCCTGTGCCTGGGGAGAGCAGGGATAAGCTAATCACTATCTTATAGCCCAAGCTGCTGAGAAGACATGCGTGGGCAGCAACAAAGAGAACAGCCTCCAGTTTCCCCACTGCAGGAGTCAGGAGAAGTGCTGGGTGGGGAGTCAGCTTGACCACGTGGGCCTGGGCTCTCAAACAGTCTTTGAATAACTGCACAGTGCCCCATATGTCGTGGAAAGGGCACATGCTTCAAAGAGAAAAAGTCTCAGTGAGAATTCTCAGGTAGGTAAGAGGGCTGCAGTAAAGAGTGTGCTTTTTCCCTGTGCTTTGGGATCCTGAAGGACTGGTGTAGTGGGATGTGATGCACAGTAACAAGACAGGCTGTGCACACTCAGCAGACGGTCAGATAGGAAGCAAAAGGAAAGGCCTTAATGTAGGAATTGACTAACCTGTTTGTCAAGAAGGTGATCTGTAGGAAGTTGGGTTCTGGTTGCAGCACCCTCCCCCCACACACACACCTTTTGCCTGGTTTCTGATGCAGTTTTGACTGAATTGCACTGGATTCCTACTAACCAGGTTCCAAGTGCCAGTATTCCTTCCCCAAAACAAGATACCTGGTCACTTGGTCCCCAAGTGGTCAAGCCCTTTGGCACCCCTGTAGGTTCCTAGTAAATGGTACCCCTGATATCTACTGCATGGGTACTGAAGAGGGGCCATAAGAGCTGCAGCACAACTTGTGCCACTCTAAGGGACCCAGCACCAACCTCATGCAGACTGCCAGTGCAGGATCTGTGACAAGGTGGTCTCTAAAAGTGAAAACACAACATGGCCCAAAGGCTGTGTGTCTAATCCCCTAAACACTGCATGTAATATTTGTAAGTCAACGCTACACCAGGCCTTACAGCCCTAAGGCAGGGTGCATTATGTTACATGTGTGGACATGTCTGCAAAAGCAGATCTGCCCTTGCTATTTCTTTGTCACTTCTTAACATAGTAAGTGAACAGGGAAGCCATTTTAAACGCATGTGCCGGACTCTGTTAAATAGGTGTTCCCCAGCTATGTGGTGGCTTCACTGACAATAGGGATGTTTGGTGTCAAACGTCTTGTATTGATAAGCCTTCACTGATTCCACTGATGAATGTATTAATACATGCACCTTATAGGTGCCCCATAAAAATCTACCGACTGCTGATGAGCTCATTGACCAGTTCAAACCATTCTGCCACCAACTAACGAGAATCTGACCCCCAAGGGAGAGAGCCCTTGCTCTCTGGAGGTCAGAAACAAAGCCTGCTTGGGCAGGGGTGTTACACCTCCCCCCCCCTCCCAACAGGATGACCTGCTTTCCAAGCCAGGGATCTTCAAAGAAACCTATAGTCTTTGGTATGTAGATCTGGCCTTTCTCAGAGAGAGATGCCAACGACTCCCCTGTTCTAGGACCCAGCTGGCTTCTGGACAAGGAGGGAAGATAAGCTGTGCAGGAGGCGTGTTGAACCTCCAGGCTGGGCAGACCCCTCGGGTGACCAGCCTGAAGTGGATTCCATCTTATGTGTGGTAGAATTTAGAAACTCTGGATGCAGTGTTGGCCACTCCCCACAGAAAGTGGTCATCTAGGGGGCGTAGTGACCCTAAGGGTAAGTAGCCAATTGGCTACTACCCTTCACTCCCCTTAGTCCCCCCCCCCCCATTAAATTGAGTATTTAGGGGACCCCCTGATACCAGGAAAACAGATCTTCACTGGACACAAAAGGAGTGGACAAGAAGCCTGCTGAACCCGAGAACTGCCCAGTACAACAGACTTGTCACCAACCCTGCTAGCCTGCCTACTGCACCCAACCCTCGAGGAGCAACTGACCTGTCTTGCTGCTGCAGCCTCCAGGAAACCAGAAGAGCTGCTAGTGCTTCGCAAATTGCCAAGAAGAACTCCCTTGCAGTAGAGGAGCTGTTGCCCTGCATCCACAGGCATCCATGAAAGAATTGAGAGGACCTGGACCGCCAGAAACCTGATGCTGGACATCACCACTGCACCCGAGTTGCCTAGCCTGAGCTTAGGTGGGCCAACGGTGTCAACCTGGTACACAGGCCCTCCAAAGACGAACCCACTCCGGGCTTCCCCTCTGTGGACTTCCAGAGAGAATCTGCAGTCTGATTCCCCAGACACCCCAGCAACTGCGAGTGACCTGAGGACAAAGAACCGATGCCTCAGGACACCTCTGCACCTGTTCGCCCTGGACTCAGCGGAGGAGGACCAAGGGTTTCCCCATGTCTCCAAGCCTCGTCAGACCTGAGCCCACTTGTTGGCTTGGTTGGACTAGACTCCCAGTTCATGCCTTTTGACTTTTTCTGCAGGTTCCCCTGCAACCACGAGGAACTCCAGCACTGGACCCTACACCTGAAGATACCACTGCACCCACAGCCTGAGGAGATGTAAACCAACCATGTCCCCACATGCCCGAGGATCTCAAGGGTCAAGCCTCCCTATGGGATCCCCTGGACTGATCTTCCAGTCCATCCCTGCAGCAGCTTTGTAGTTGGACCGATCCTCATGGACTTAAACAGGGCACCCGACGCAGAACTGAACCATTGCACCCAGCTGTCCCAGTGTTGCCCTAGGTGGCCTTTTGGTTTGGTCTTGGATCTTGCCCCCTACTTGCCCAAATCTAGAAGAATGATCCTGTTAGTCTCTCTACTATACCTGTATACAGTGCTTGTTCTTCCTCCATAGGATTACTTTACCGCATCTGAAAAATGCACTGTCAACTTTTGCAAACTCTAAAATTTCTTAACTCAAAAGGTTCCACCTGACTTGGGTGATATTGGTATCTAAAATTATATAAAAGTGTGGGTTATTTTTATAAATTTGAATCTGATTTCTTTGAGTGTCCACTTTCTGTATGAGTGTGTGCCTTACATGCTTAGCACTACCCTCGATATGCCCAACTGCTCTATCACACTACCACCAAAGAGAGGATTTGGGATGTTATTTGTGCCTTTGTAATACCAATGGGATTGGCCTGGACTCTTTCCACTGTGTTCCTCATTTTGGTCCACTATATAGAGACTCAGCTTCCTACATGATCATGATAGGATAAGGCAAATACTCTTCCTCTGATTTCCAATTATGCTGATCTTAAAAACAAATATGCGTTTGTGTTGGAGTACCAAATGTTGTTCAGTCAGTTCTGTCTTTTACAAATAGGCTATTACTTTTCCTTATTTTGATTGTAAGAGAATAATTTGTGTTGTAATTTAATGTAGGCTTGCTGTTGAATGCAAAATGTTCTGTTCATTGTGTTAGTTCTAGTGCATTAGCTAGTAAAATATTTTAAACACTGCATCTTTTTTAAACAATAATGTTTGCTAAACTAAAACATAATCAATGTCCTATTTTACCTAGGGCTTAGTTTGGAACAGGTCGACATTTTGTGGCATTGTTTAGTAGAAGATATGGAATGCTATGATGATGCATTGCACTGGTTCCTAAATCAAGTTCGAAGTAAAGACCAACATGCCATGGGAATGGAAACTTACAAACATCTTTTTTTAGAAAAGGTATGTAAGATTTAGTGACAGTCTTTGTCTGGTCATTCTAGGCCTTTTTTTAATATGTTTTTTATTTCTCAAACCAAAGGATCCATTATTTTAAAGCACTCTACATTGGGTATTAAAAGCATGAGAACTTGCAGACACCAAATTTAAAGTTATGGCAAATTAACTTTACAGATTTTAGAAATGTTAAAGTGCATTAAAACTGTTTAAGCTCTCTTTATCCTCTAGATGCCCCAGCTAAAACCTGAGTCCATTAGCATGACTGGTCTGAACCTGTTTCAACATCTGTGCAACTTGGCCCGCCTTGCTACTAGTGCATATGATGGTGGTTCTAACTCTGAGGTCAGTAAAACACAGATTCCTACTTGTCATTATCAAACGTAATTTTTACTTTCTAGAAGTGATGCATTTTCAGGCACTTAATGTTGTACTTGAAAGGAAACACTTTCCTTAGCACTATGGTGTGGTTGGGAAGCTATTTTCCTTCTGTAAATTACAAATGAGTCTCATCCTGGTACCAGCGTCTCCTCAGTGTTTTTTCATGTGTAAAAGGAACATGATATGGAAATGGAACTCCTGTTTTTAAGGTCTTATGGAGTTTCTTTTAGACTGTGCTTGCTATTAGTTGACATTTTCCACTGCTCTGCAAAGTACACTTATAAATTAATGTTTTAGTTCATGAGATAAAAGTTGTTTTTACAACCTATTATCTGGTTATAGTGAAAATGTATGGACCAAATGTATGTTTTAGTATTTATATCTAAGTGAACTAACCAATGAGAAGTCAACCCTTGATTAATTTCTTAGTGAATTCTTCACTCTTCACATCGAAAATATTACTGTAATGTTAGTATATTTTTGCTGGCAACCCTTGTGATATAAATTTAGGCAATAAGATATGATATGTAAAACTCAAAAGTAAAGAAAGAGAAATATGTGTAGTTGGGTATCTGAATAAAGGTAAACTTTAATAATGGTTTTCTGTGATGGATAGTTATACCTGCAAGCGCCTCACTTTCTGAATTTCAAAAGGTCCAGGCTGGATCTGGAAACTCTCTCTCTTCTGGCTTTGTTGACGATTTTCACAATTTCTTCAGGTGTAGCGAACTGCCTCCACCCAAACTGTCCGGTTTCAAGCCATTTAAGGACTGTGATGGACTTATGTCCATTACAGACCCTTATGAATTCTTTCTTTGGTTTCAGGGTTTCGATCACAACACAGAGGCCTGAGCATCATGTTGAGGATTCATCCCAAGGCAATAAAGGAAAGGGAGGCCTTGATGTTCATTGTAAGGGCCCGCAAGTACGTAAACACCACCAAAAGTACAGACCAAGGTTGAATGAGCCGGAGTTGCCACTAATGTGGTAGTTGTCCAAGAAGAAAAATAAAAAGTGGAAGTAGCATGAATCAGGACATGATCTCTTAGAAAAGTAAGTAAATAAGACCCCTGCCTAACTGCAATCATTTGGAGTAGACCAAGAACCGATGGAAGAAACCACAGAGGTTCCAGCACCTGTGGCTCCATCTGACTTGCCGTTGATCCTAGAGATGCTGCTGCCTGTGGTGTTGACTCCAAGGCCGGTCAACCTTAATTGGATTTCCCACTCCTGGGACGGATCCAATGATATGCCTAAAGGCCATGTATGACATTTTCCACTGATCTGTGGCCCCCTCAAGAGCGCCACTGGCCTATGTATCCTGTTCTCTGGCTTTTACATTTGGAGACTTGCTGATACTGCACCATTTGATGCTTTCTATGCTGTTCCTGCTTTTGCCTTAAGTTACGTGGACTCCGATACTGACACTTGTGCCACCTTCCCCGTGAGGATCAGTGGCATGACTGATGCCACCTCTGTTAACCATCCTGTCATTTTTGCCTTAAGTGACAGACATCATCACCTCCCTGGTGGCACAGTTGACTCCTCAGCACCGCTGCTGGTGTCGCGATGATGCCACTGACACATCTGTTGTTGTAGCCTGCTAAAGTCAAGCTCTATTTTCCCATAGTCACTGCCTCTGATGGAGCTTCCACGCTACTGTTCAAGAAGAACAATGCAGCTGCTGATAGAAGAAGCCAGGCTTTTCTTCAGTGACTCTGATCCTCTGGAAGACCCTAGTCCAGATGATGATGGGGACAGTTATTCTATCTTGAATCTAGCAATTGGAGACGTCAAAGATGCCAGTTCCTCCCCAGAATGAGAGCTATACTTTCCAAATGGACTTCCTCTTCTACAGGTTACATCCTACCACCCTTGGATCAGAAAGGCAGCAGAGATGTTCGACCTCCAACTGGCCTCTTCTGAAACAAAAGCTAGTATCCTCACCAGGGTCCTTCATACACCAGATCCATTATACAAAACAGTTGTCCTGCTGTGCGGCTTCAATAGAGCCTGTATTGGGAGAAGCTACTTCCACTGCAGTCCGCAGATAAAAATAGCAAGGCATTACAGACCGGCACCGAGAGATCTGGTTTTCCTATTCTCCCATCCTTCACCAGAGTACCTTGTAGTGCAACCTTCTTGTTCCTCCAAATTCGCACCAGGCACCTTTCTGTCCACTCAGTTGGGCAGAAAATCAAAAAAGATGGAACAATTCCCAAAGACCGTGTATGCTGCAAGGAGCATGACCCTCGTATCTCTTAATGCACCTGTCCCCTCAGCAGATATGTGCTTAACAGGGTCACTTTTCAGAGCTAGTGTGAAATGGTCAAGGTGCAGCTAGGCAGGTGATAGTCTAGCCTGGGTACCGCGGACGCGTTTGCGAGAACCAAGGGGAACCTCTATCTCCTTGTGCCGCCAAACATGGCTGCGCAGCTCCGAATTCTTTCAGGCAGTCTTTACAATGCTGATGGAGTTTCCTTTTGATGGCTTCCACCTTTTCATGGCAAAAAAACGATCCAATCTTGGAGAGATTTTAAGATAGTGAAGCCACTGCCAGATCACTTTGCCACCAGACCCAAACAAGAGACTATCTGTAGTTTTGGAAATTTTAAGGCTTCTCAAGAGGCTTTTCAATTTGAGGTCGGCCTCAAGCGAACCCTCTGTATAAGCAGTACAGAGGTCGAGACAATGGACGAACATGTGCCCACTCCCTTCCGCGTGCTCCTCTTTCTCCCCAGCGACTAGAGGAAAGTAGCCCTAGTTTTTTGTTTTTTGGAGGGTGGGTATTCTCCTTTCCATAAGCATTGAGGGCCATTACTTCAGACTTCATAAAAATCCTCACACAATTCTCCTAAGAGATATACTGGAAAGAACAAGAACTACTGCCAATCTATTGTAAAGGGAAGCAGTAGAAATTATACTGCGAGAGTAGCAAAACACCGAGGTTTACTCTGTGTGTTTTCTTGTTCCAAAATAGTCTTAACACTGCATTTAATACTCGACCTAAGGTTTCTTAACAGATTTGCAGAGGCACAAGGTGTCCGGAGACATTACAGGAAGCAATCTCCCTGTTTGAACTATAGACCTGAATGACACATACTCCTATGCCTTGATTCATCCCTCACGCAGAAAATACTACAGGTTTGCACAAGTTGCATTGTCAGTTCATAGTGTTACTCTTTGGCATAAAATCTGTACCAGGGGTTTTTACCAAACCTTTAGCCCTGGTTACAGCCCACCCCAGGTGTATTCATGTGTATCTTTACCTAGACTACTCGCTGGTGAAGGTGGGCACATTCAAACAATACAAGAGAGTGCTAAATTTCTCCACCTTTTATAGCAAATGGGGGTTTTCTATAAATTGTAAAACAATGTTCCTGAGAGCAGAGCTTGATACCATGAAAGCAAAAGCGTCCCCAAGCCTGAAGGGGAGTACAAGCGTTTCAGGGACAGACATGGCTTTACCAGCCTTGACTGCTGACGATGAGAACAATCATGATGTGGTTGTGTATGATGGCCTTATGTATCCAAATAATCTAAAACTCTAAACAGGTGAAGTCCCTTAAAAAATGATTGGACAGTCAGTTGTCACAATCGTCCGAAAAATGGGCAGATCTAGTAGTTGTCACATAGAAGGCCAGAAAAGAATTAATTAAAATGGTGGACCAAGGAAAAAATTATGAAGGGAAGACCTTTCAGTTTGTCTCTACCACAGGTCATACAATGTATCACAGGTGGGATGGAAATATCAACTACCTAGAACTAAAAAAATATTTCCTAACACTGAAGGTAGTGCAAAGTCAGATCCAAGAGAAGAGTGTTGAAATACTGGCAGATGATACAACTGCTATGTTCTACTTACACCTGTGGATATGGGCAGAGTCTCTTACTCACTATCCAAACTAGCTCAGTCTATTTGCAAGTGGTCAATGACAAGACACATACAACTAATATTCAACCATGTTTCAGGGGTGGAAGACACTTGGGCAGACAAGCTCTGCAGAAGCATAAACATGTACCATGAATGGGTATAAAAAAAACTCAAATTTCCAACTGTGAGGAACACCATAAGTAGACCTGTTTGTGACAGCAGAAATAGAAAAATGCCAGTCCTTCGCATTCAGGAACTACAGTCTACTCTTTCTAGGTAATGTACCATCAGTAAGCAGGGTCTTTAGGTTTGTCTATGCTGCTCCTCCAGCGCTCCTGCTGGTAATAAGAAAGTTTAAAACATCTTCTGATCTTCGTGACTTGGGTTGGACACCTACGCCATCATTCTCACACAGTGCAGAGACATTTTGTCATACTTCCAGTGCACATGTAAACACTAACAGCACAAGATGAATGTTTTTCACCCAAAGCCAGGAGAAATGCAATTCGTTGCCTGCTCTTGAAGTAGTGGAATCTGGGCTCTAGGGCTACTAGAAATATAACATTTGACATCATTAGAGGGGCACGCAGACGTTCCACTAGAAACTTTTATGCTTTAAAGTAGAAAATATGGGGGCGCGGCCAAGATGGCGGCGTGAGCGGACATGTTTGTCCGTGCCCCGCCGCCTAGTCCTCCGACAGCGCTTCGCGACCCCAGTTGGGGAGCTCTTGGACTGCCCGGTGATCGCGCCCGGCGCCGCGGACTGCAGGGTGCCCCAGGGGACCCGGGGCACCTGCGGCGTTGAGCTGCGTGGCTGGTGCTGGCTCCTTCAGCAGGCAGGCGCGGCCTGCGGCGGGCCTTGGGCCTGGTGGCCGGACAGCCGTGAGAGGTGGTGGTGCGGCGGCGGCCCAGGAGGGTGCAGCGCTGCTGGTGTTCGGCAGGGCTGCGCTGCGGTCCTGATTTGGCGCTGTGCGCCGGAGCCCTGAGGGTCGCTGAGGCCTGGCCCCCTGGTCGGGGAGACGAGTGGGCCGGTGTACTGTTGGGCGGCCTGACCCGGGCGTGGAGCGGCCCTTGACGACGCGGGGGCCCTGGGACCACTGATCGGCGGTGCAGACGGCCCGCGGTGGGCCTAGTTGGAAACGATGCACGTGGTGTGGTGGAGAGGTGACGTGCACTGTCCGTGAGTGGAGAGGTCAGTGGCAGCTGGTGACTTTGGTGGGCCTTGGGTGGCCCGACCCCTGGGCGTACATGTGAGGAGGCTTTGATTGAGCTGTACGCATGGCGCAGTTGGGTAGCTGGAGTGATGGCAGCCGCTAAAGGCAAGCTGGAGCGGACTGTCCGAGACATGCTCACCGGGGCTCGCCCAGTGCCGGGTGGGGCCCCTGAGGGGCCGCCGGCTGCGAGGTCTCCGGAGGCGAGGAGTGAGGTGGAGGAGGATGAAGGGGCTCCGATTACGAGGGGCTTTCTTGCCTCCCTTTTCGACTCGCTCCGGAGTGATCTGCAAGAGCTTCGAAGGGACATCTCCCACAAGGTAAAAGAGCTGAGAGCAGAAGTCACCTCCCTGGGCGAGCGAGTGGCACAGGTTGAGGATGGTGAGATCTCCCGTGGCGGATCTCCAACAAGAATGCATTCGCTTGCGGGAGCAACAGGATCTCCTCCAGCTTGCGGTGGAGGATTTAGGGAACCGGTCACGCAGTCATAACATCCGCATTAGAGGAGCGCCGTCTGGGGCTGAGAAGGAAGACATCGGAGAATTTGTGGTGGAGCTGTTCCGATCAGTTCTGGGCCTGGAGGAGTCCCGAGAGATTATGCTTGATAGAGTGCATCGGGTGGGCCGGGCTCGAGGTGATGGAGATCGCCCTCCGGATATCCTGGCATGCGTCCATAATTATGGGCTGAAGGACAGTATACTGCAACGGGCACGCAATCTGCCGCAGATCCAGTTTAGAGGGCACCAGCTCCAATTATTCCAGGACCTTTCGGTACGGACTTTGCAGCGGCGGCGTAAATTCAAGCCTATTACGGAACACTTGCGAGCACAGGACGTGTCATACTCTTGGGGTCACCCGTTCCGCCTTATCTTCCGCTGGGAGGAGCAGCTCCGCCAAGTGAAGTCCACATCGGAGGCAAACCAGATCCTGGGCCTAGTGGAGGGTGGCCAGGACCTGGGTGCGAAGCTGGGCCCGAGCGGTGAGGACCATCCGAGCTGGAGGAGAAAGGAGAGAAGGAGAAAGCGACAGTGACCTACCGCGTCGGAGCAACTGTCGGAGCGGCAGTCGGCAGTGAGCAGCGTGGCAGCTGGGACCAATACTTAAGAGTGGGGCGCCTGAGGGCGGCTGGTCAGCATCGGGACGCTTATTCGCAGGCCTACGGGCTGTCAAGGAGGGGCCTGGGCGGCGGGGTGGATGGGTCTGGTTGGTAAACATGAGGGGGTTTCACGGCCCAGTTGAGACTTTTTCTTCTTTGGAGATGAGTGCAAGAGGACTTTTTTGTTGTGAGCACCTGTTGTGCGCAATGGTTGCCTGTTGGTGTGCTTCCCTGGGAGTTCGGCTTATGAGTGTTCTTGGCGGATCGCCTTGCACTCTCTTCCCCTGAGCGACTCTCTCCCTGCGATATGACAGTTAAGTGTTTAAGTTTGAATGTTTGTGGGCTTAACAACCCAACCAAGCGGTTAGTGATTCTGTCAGGTCTAGAGAAATCTGGGAGCCACATTTGCCTTTTACAAGAGACCCATTTGTTACACAAAGATACGTTCCGCATGCGTTCAAGATGGTTCCCTAGGCAGTTTTGGTCCTCAGCAACTACGAAACATGCGGGGATGGCAATATTGCTCTTGAGGACTTTTGCTGGGGAGGTAGTTGGGAAGGTACATGAAGTCCCAGGTAGGTTCTTGGTTATTGTAATAAGGCTTGGGGCCTTCTCCTTCACCATGCGTCCCTTTATGCTCCGAATTCCCAACAGGAGACTTTCCTGAGATAGTCAACTTCCCCTTTACTTAGTTTGCCAGATAGCTCCATTCTGATAGGGGGAGATTTTAATCTGGTGATGGACAACGAGCTTGACCGCTTGGGCCAACGCTTTGGGCAGACTGGGGCATTGTCGGAGATGGGGCGTCAGTGGTTAGCTGAGTGTGGGTTGGAGGATGTGTGGAGGAAGTCGCATCCCACACTCCGAGATTATTCCTTCTATTTAGCGGCGACAGATTTACGCACGGCTCAATCTTTTCTTGGCCTCGCACAAGTTTGTCAAAAGAGGCTACGATTGAGCCCAGGGCCTTGACTGATCATGCTCCTATTACTGTTGAACTGGCCATGGAGGTAGGTCGCGTTGGTACCCTGAGCTGGCGCTTTAAGGACTCTCTGCTTCATAGTGAGATAGCGGTGGAGTCGCTTCGGCGTGCGATTGCGGATTATATTGTCCTTAATGACGACGGCAGCACTTCCATGGAGACTGTCTGGGAGGCGTTGAAGGCAGTAGTGCGGGGTGAGGTGATGGCATTGTCTGCGAGGGATAATAGAGCGAGGAGAGATGTGAGGGAGAAGTTAGAGCAGAGAGTAGCTGTCCTGGAGCGTTCCCATAAATCTACTGGCACGCCTAGAATCTGGCGAGAGAAGGCAAGGCAGCAGCTGAAGCGACTGGACTGGGATAGGGCGGAGTACGCAGTAGTACGACTCAAGCACAAATACTATATTGGGAGCAATAGGTGCAGAAAGCTATTGGTGCACCGGTTGCAAGAGCAGCGTGCAGCGTCGGCGGTCAAACTGATTTGTTCCCCTTCTGGTGAAGTGGCCTGCACGAGTGATCAGATTGCTGAGGCTTTTGCGGGGTTTTGCCGGGGTTTATACATGGCGGATGAGCGGGACGATGCGGCCCTAGATTCTTATTTAGAGGGTGTAGCAATCACTCCTCTTGGTGGGAGGGAGGCAACGTTATTAGACCAGCAGATAAGGCCGGAAGAAGTTACATCGGCGATTTCCCGCCTAAAGATGGGTTCACGGTGTTGTTTTATAAGACCTTTTGTGTGGAGCTCGCCCCGCTTCTCGCACAGCTTTTTAATTATTTTCAGACGACGGGGACCCTGACGCCGAGTATGCTGGACGCTACCATTGCTGTTATACATAAATCGGGCAAGGACCCAGAGGAGTGTGCTTCGTATAGGCCGATCTCTCTTCTGAACATAGATGCCAAACTATTCACGGGATTCTTGCCTATCGCCTTAATTCTTATATGCCGGGTCTTATTGATCCCGATCAGCCAAATCGACAATGTGGTGATACTACGAAGCGACTTTTGCATCTGCTAGATAAAATTTATATATCTCGTAGGGAGGCGCTTTTCCTTTCTATCCACGCCGAAAAGGTGTTTGATAGGGTTCATTGGCCATACCTCTTCCGGGTCCTGAAGCGCTTCGGTCTGGGCCCGGGCTTTAGATCTTGAATCCAATGCGCTTATCGGTCCCCTAGAGCGTTGGTTCGAGTTAATGGTGTGCTCTCTACACCATTTCTGGGTGAGCGGGGGACCAGACAGGGATGCCCGCTCTCCCCCCTTTTGTTTGCGCTATATATGGAGCCCCTTGCGCAGCGCTTACGAGACAGACCCTTGGTTTCCGGTGTGAAATTTGGCGGAGACCACCATCTTATCACCCTATATGCAGATGATGTGATTCTTACACTTGCAGAGCTCGCTACCTCTTTGCCTGCGCTTATGCAGCTACTAGTTGAGTTTAGCCAGGTTTCGGGATTTAAAGTGAACATGCAGAAGTCTCAGGTCCTTAGTCTGTTTTTGAGCTCGGAGCATGAGGAGGATTTGAGAGCTCGATATTCCTTTATTTGGTCGTCCTCGCGTCTTTCCTACCTTGGGGTTGAGTTAGCGATGTCTGCCGTAAAAACGGCAAGCCTGAACTACACGAAGCTGGTACGGGATATACAGCGGGATCTGGAGTTGTGGGGTAGACATAAGCTGTCTTGGCTGGGTAGGGTGGCTGCGGTCAAGATGACCGTTTTGCTGCGAATACTGTATATATTTCAGGTGCTCCCATTGACCCCACCTCCCCGGACGATTGCCACCCTACAATCGGCGGTCCTGAGATTTATATGGGAGTGTCGACCGGCGCGTCTACAGCAGCAGGTTTTATACCGCCCCAAGAGCAGTGGGGGAACTGACGATTCCGTGTCTTCTGAGATATTTTCAGGCAGCACAGCTGCGCTTTCTTGTGGAGTGGAGTCGCCCACTCACGGAGAAACAATGGTGTTTTATGGATCAGGCGGTGGCGGGCTCTCATATATGGAAGGAGCCTTGGCTCCGGCGCAGGCACAGGGCTGGAGATCTTTATGCGTCCCCGATTACCGGAACAATGCTACGCGTATGGGATACAGTGGCTTGCCGTTTAGGGCTGACTTCTTTCCCGTCCCCGATGACCCCCATAGGTGCGAACCCTGACTTCGAGCCTGGACTCCGTCTGGAAGGCTTGAGATGCTGGTACGAGGGTGGCTGTAGGAGGGTGGGAAGCCTTTTCGATGAACAAAGGGTGTTGTCCTTTGACCAGATGAGAGAGGCCTATGGCCTAGTGGAGGCGGATAGGCTGATGTATTATCAGGTTCGGCACTGGGCTCTCTTGCCGGCAAATAGAGCTCTAATAGATAGGCCTCTTACGCCGTTTGAGAAATGGCTGTTCCTAAAGAAGGATGATAGGAGAATTATCTCAGAGCTCTACCGCCTTCTGTAAGGGGAAAGCTGCCCGCCTAAGTCAAAGGGTCAGTTGAGATGGGAGAGGGAGCTGGAGAGAGAACTCTCAGAGGAGGAATGGGACAGCATATTCTATAGAATACACCACACAGCATACAATGCAGCAGGGACAGAGACATCATATAAAGTCGCCTCTTACTGGTATTATACTCCAGCGCGGCTGCATGCATGGGATCATGATAAGTCGGACCTTTGCTGGAGAGGGTGCGGAGCTACAGGCCCACTGGTGCATCTGCTTTGGCACTGCCCCAAGATACATTGTTACTGGGTAAACATTATAGATTATATTGATGCAGCGTTTCAGGTTAAGATCCCGAGATTCCCATCGTACATTTTATTGGGGCTGCCAGATCCTCTTATTTTTCCTTTAAGATCTCTAAAGGGGAGGCAGATGGCCCTAGCACTTAACGCGGCACTGCAGCTGATTCTAGCTCTCTGGGGTACAGATAGGGTCCCGACGCGTGTCTCATGGCTCCAGAAGCTGTGGTTTGTCCCTGCTATGAAGAAACTTACTTTAGCCTCCCAGCAGTGGATAGGAGATTTGGGTGCATTGTGGAAGCCGTTTCTTCGGCTTCTTTCCGCAGAATTTACTGAGCTGACATGTCCAACCTATCTGAGAGTTTTGAGGCTGATTTGAATTCTTGGTTGGAGTGCTGTGGGGGGGGTTGCTGGAGGGGGAGTGAGCTTGGACGATGCAAGGGGTAGAGGAGTGGAGAGGCAGAAGGATGACATGGACTCTCGGAGGGAGGCATTGTTGATGTGTTTTTATTTATATGTTTATGTGGTTCTCATCCGCTGGACTGACACCTTAGATGGCTATTGGACACAGCTAGCAGCCACATGGCTCAGCAACGAGAGGTCTGCCTGGGTGGTTCCCATGAGCATGGTTTGGGGATTTACGAGAGGGACCTTTGTATGAAGATACAACATTGCTTCGGGGCTGATATATTTTATCTTATGTCCCGCGATGAGTGATGTTTTGTATGTTTATATTTCTATAAAACAATAAACAGATTTGATCCTAAAGTAGAAAATATGCCTTATATGGTCTGAAGAAACAGTGATGGGTACTCCACACGCTTAATGGACTGTAAACTAGGTTTTGCATGACTGAGAGTCCACCAGTCAGCTTTTGGGATATAGATTAGACTCACACAGACAAGTCAAATGTTCACTATTCCTCTAAAGAATATATTTAAGGAGGGATTAAAAAGCCTTTTGCCCTCACACTCTTCAATCATGTCAGTAGAACCTAAACCTAATACAAACTGGGCACATGAACTCACCTCTTGAGCCTAAACGCAATTATTTGCTTAAGTTTTGTATTCTAAAAACAGCATTCCTTGTAGCAATCATATCGCTCAGAAGATTAGGTGAATTAAAAGCACTTAGTATACAAGAACATTGAATAACTATTTACAGTGATATCACCATTATGAGAACAAATCCAAAGTTCTTGCCAAGGATGGTGTCACTTTTTCAGCTCAATCAAACCAATATACTACCAGCCTTCTTTCAAAATCCCACTGTAGGAAAGTGCCACTGTTGCCCCTCCAATCCCCCACCCACCCACCCACCCACCCACACACACACACACACACACACACACACACACACACACACACACACACTTTTTTCCTGATATTGATGCCAACTTTGATTGAAAGTGTGCTGGGATCCTGCTAATCAGGTCCCAGCAGCAGTGTTCTTTCCCAACATCCGTACCTTTGTTTTCACCGTTGGCACACCCATGGAACACAGTTAAATCCCTTGTAAAAGATACCTATGGTACCAAGAGCCCTGTGGCCAGGGAAGGTCCCCAAGGGCTGCAGCATGCCGCGCTGGGGACTCCTCACCTACCACATGCACACTACCTTTGCAGCTTGTGTGTGCTGGCAGGGGAAAAAAGGAAAAGTCGTCATGGCACCCCTCTCAGGGTGCCATGGCCACAAACCACTGCCTGTGGCATAGGTAAGTCACCCCTCTAGGAGGCCACATCCCTGAGGCAGGGCCACAGGTGAGGGGATAGGTGCATGAGCACTATGTCCCTACAGTGTCTAAAGTCGATTCTTAGACATTGTAAGTGCAGTGTAGCCATATTGTATATATTGTCTGGGAGTTTGTCATTACGAACTCCACAGCTCCATAATGGCTTCACCGAATACTGGGAAGTTTGGCATCAAACTTCTCAACACAATAAACCCACACATTTATTGAGAAATGCACCCAGAGGGCATCTTAGAGATGCCCCCTGTATGTTAGCCAATCTGCTAGTGCAAGACTTATTGGTCTGTGCCAGCCTGCCACTTCCAGAACGTTTCTGACCATATGGGGTGAGAGCCTTTGTGCTCTCGGTGGCCAGAAAGTCTGTCCTGGATGGAGGTGCTTTACCTACCCCCTGCAGGAACTGTAACATCTGGCGATGAGCCTCAAAGGCTGAAGCCTTGGGTTACAGTGCCCCATGGCACTCCAGCTAGTGGAGTTGGCTGCGTCCCGGACAAAGTCCCGCTTTTGGCGTCAAGTCCGACAGGAAAATTAGGGAAAACAGGGAGGAGTGACCACCCCAGCTAGGACCACCGCTAAAGTTTCCAGGGCTGAGGTGAACCCTCCTTTCAAAATCCTCATCTTGCTTTGGAGGACAGGGACCAATAGGGTTAGCTTTGTGTCCCCCTCCCCAAAGGCTGTGGACACAAGAAGAGTGTAGCCACCCTCAGGGACAGTAGCAATTGGCTGCTGCCCACTGAGCCTTTAAACATCCCAAATCCAGGACTTAATTGCCTCTCTGAACCCAGCTCACCAGATTTCTGGCGACCTGATAAGAATGAAGGGCTGCTAAGCTGAACCCCCAGTAGAGAAGAATGAAGACGCAAACTGACTTGGCCCAGCCCTATGGGCCTGTCATCTGCTTCAAAAAACCTGCAATTAGACAGCAGCGCATCCAGCGGGACCAGCGACCTCTGCCAAGCTCTAGAGGACTGCCCTGCACCCCAAAGGACCAAAAACACCTGTGGACAGCGGCCCTGTCCAAAAATAAACCACAACCAAGGCACTCTAGAGCCTCCCAGAATCCATGAGCTCTGACCTCCCTGCACCAGATGCCAGTGGCTGGTGACCAGGAGGCTGAACCAGCTAGAGCAGTGGTTCCCAACCTGTGGTTCGGGGACACCTGGGGGTCCGCGAAGCCTCCTCAGGGGGTCCACGACTATTTAGAACATTCAATATTCTTAACAGATTAGGTGCCCATCTTTCAGTGGCGGGTCCCCGGATTCCAGTTATGATTCAGTGGGGGTCCCCGGGTTCCAGTAATAATAAAGTGGGGTCCAAAGAAGTCAAAAGGTTGGAAACCACTGAGCTAGAGTGCCCAGGCGATTGTGACCAAGTGCCCACGCTGGGTTTTTTATTTTTTTTTATTCAATTTTTTTAAAACACATAAACCAAAAAACATACATTAATACAAACATGTCCTCGACGAGAAAAATCAGAAAAAGATGAGGAACATTTCAAACCATATAACTTCAACGGGTCCCATGACACAAGAGTTCTCTGCTAAAGTCTCTCCCACATACTTCAGTATCAAGGGAACCATTCTCAAATACCCTCCCCTCCGGGGCAGCGAAGGAGTCCACAGCCCCTGTACAGGAGAGAACCTTACACGCCAATGGTCATAACCTAGCATCGCCGAACAAGTAGAACTACAGGAAATAACAAATTGCTAAAACCACTAAGAAGGCAGGTGGAGCACGCAGCCACATCGCACAGGTTTATCTTACAACGTGGTAACACACATGATACGAAGGGGGGATGAACCTCGCGGATGGGAGCCACCAATCACGCAGCACACTCCGTCCGGGCAGCCAAATATTCATTCAGGGGGGTCCAGATATCCTTGGGGAGGGACCCCTCTGGCATAAGTCCCCAAAATACCGACAGCTGATCATGACAGAAAGCCGCATCTCGCAGCCAGTCAGACCTACGAGGAGCTCTCCCCCGACCCCAGTACATGGCAACCCTGCGCTTAGCCAGCAACATAAGGAGACCTACTAGGCGTCTGTGGGGGCCCTGAATCTCATCCATATATCCCAACAGCGCAATCTTAGGGGAGAGAGGCAGCTCCAGATTTATCATTTCAGCAATCGACTGCCATACTTCCACCCAAAAATTATACACTTCCGCACAGTCCCACGCCAGATGAAAAAATCCTGCATCCTGAGTCCCACAGCGAGCGCAGCGTGCATCTGCCAGCAACCCCATGGAATGTAGTCTCTTGGGCGTATAATATAGTCGATGCAAGAACTTAAAGTGCAGCAGACGCAGCCTATAATTCGGGGACAATGCTTTCATGTGCGCGCAACATCCGCGCCACATTGCCTCCGGGATAGGCTCCCCCACATCTCTCTCCCATGCAGTCCTAGAGGACTCCCCAAGGCCACCCCTCTGCTCCTGCACAGAGTTGTACACCTTTGTTATCAGCTTAGAAGGGGATCTCACACCACAAAGTACCTCCAGAGCACGAAACTCCAAGGGAGCACCAGGCGTACCAAAGAGTCGATCTCGCAGCAAAGCACGGACCCGGAGAACATACAAACGCTGCAACGCAGTACCCTCACAGCCCGAAAGTGCCTCAGAAATATCCAACAGTCGTCCGTCCACTACCCAGTCTCCCAGCACCATCAGGCCAGCATCTCTAAGAAACCCACGCACCCCCCCATCCCGGAACATCTGAGCATCAGCAATTGCCATAACAGGCAGCGAAGGGGCGAATGGTATAGAAACCCCAGAACGCTGCATCAGTGCCCACCACGCTCTCGCCGTGCAGGCCACCGTGTCGATTCCCCTAGGACGGGCAGGTACCCGCCTACCAAGCACACGCACCACGGCGTCCGGCCACACGGAGTCACTCTCAGGCGCCAAATGTGGCATATAACGGGTCGGGTTCAGCCAATAGTACGCAACATGCGCCTGTGCGCAGTGATAATATAATTCCAGGTCCGGGGCCGCCAGCCCACCCTGTTCAAATGGCAGCGTCATTTTCTCCCAAGCAATACGCGGCTGTCGCCCCGGCCACGCCAATCGAATGAGCGCAGCTCTGAGGCGTCGGAAATAACCTCCAGCAAGCGGAAGGGGAAGATTCACAAACAAATACAGGAATTTAGGGAGTACCACCATCTTGGCAATAGCAATGCGACCGATCAAAGAAAGTGGCAAAGTGCTCCAGACCTCCACCTTGTCCTCCAGCCATGTCAGCGCTGCCCCGTAGTTAGCAAGACATAGTGCATCCTCGTCACAACACAGGTGTATGCCCAGATAACGCACCGGGCCCTCCGCCCAAACCAAAGGATATCGAGAAACCAATCTCTCCACGCTAGAAGTCATAGGCAAGATCATCGACTTAGACCAGTTTATAGTGACCCCGGAAAAGTTCCCAAAGCGCACAATTTCATCTAGTAACATATCTAGATTCTTCCCTGGGTTCCGCACGTATAACGCAATATCATCCGCATATAAAGATATCAAGACAGGGCGTTGCCGAAACTGTAAGCCCCTGCTACTATATTTCTGTCGCAATCCTGCCGCCAACGGCTCCATCGCATCCGCGAATAGAAGCGGAGACAGTGGACACCCCTGGCGCGTACCCCGAGAAACCGGGAATGGAGCCGATACACTTCCGTTAAGGCGCAACCTGGCAGTGGGCAGAGTGTACAGCAACCTAATCCAGTTCACAAATCGCGCGCTGAGTCCCACTCGGCCCAGAAGCGCAAACATATACTCCGAGGCCAGGGAATCGAAGGCTTTGGTCGCATCAAGAAACACCGCAGCTACATCATCACTCACCTCCAGCGAGCCCGCCACCGCAAAGAAGTTGCGTAGATTATGGTACGTAGACCTCCCAGGAACAAAGCCTGATTGATCTGGAAGCACCAATCTGGAAAGAAGTGGCTGCAAGCGCGCCGCTATCATCTTTGCAAGAATTTTGTTATCAATGTTTATCATGGAGAGTGGGCGATACGAATCACACCGAGTCAGGTCCTTCCCAGGCTTCAGAACTGTTATTATTAAAGCCTCCCAGAGGGAGGCCGCGAGCGACCCAGTCGCCAGAGATTCCGCATACACCTCCAGCAGACACGGAGCAAGGATGTCTATGTATTCTTTATAAAAACGCAGGTGTCAGCCCATCAACTCCTGGAGACTTGTCCCTGGGTAAACTTAGAATCGCTGCTGCCACCTCCTCCACTGTAAACGGCATATCTAGATACGCCCTGTGTGTCTCCTCGAACCACACCAGTGCGATGTTTTCAAAATACTCCTTCATATCTGCCTCCCGCAAACCTACCGGGGACGCATATAGCTGCAAGAAATATTCTATAAATACTTGCATCACGCCACTCGATCCGGTCACCCTGCCGCCCTCAGCGTCAATTGTCTCAGTAACATAATTACTGGCCCAGGGTCTACGCAGTAGTCCCGCTAGTGTTCTCCCGGTTCTCTCGCCTTCTCCGTACCTACGAGCCTGTGCGTGTCTCCCAAGGAAACAAACTTCTCTTAGAGAGGCCTCCTCATAAGAGGACACCTCCCGTCTGATTTCCACAAGGACCTCACTTGACCATGTCGCCGCCAAGCGTCGTTCCAGCTCACCGAGCCTCCTCTCAATATCGGCCATCTCCCGCCTTAAGGCTTTCACAATCCCATGCTGCTTCGCGAGACACACCCCACGAATAACCACTTTGAATGCCTCCCAGACAGTGCCGGGAGATCCCACCGATCCTCTGTTCTAAGCAAAAAAAAGCCGAATCGCCTCCCATACCTCCTCCTGGAAGACCTCGTCTCGGAGCGCTCTACTGGGCAATCGCCACATAGCCGTCGGCTGCAACTCACTAGGTATCGCCAATTCTAATAGCACCGGCGAGTGGTCCGATAGAGTACGGGGGAGATGTTCTACCGCTCTAGTCCAAGCCTCCACATCTCTGGTGCCCAGCCATCGGTCAATACGAGACCAGCTGCTATGGAAGCAGTTTAAGCAGGTGCCCTCTCGCACGCCTGCATGCCTCTGCCTCCACAAATCCACCAGAGCGCCGCTATTCATCACTGCCGCCAGGGATCTCGCCGATGAAACACGCTGCACCCTAGCCACACTCTCGCGGTCCAGCTTAGCATCTAGGACTACATTAAAAATCACCGCCCCAGATCACAGCTCCAGCTCCCAGCGATTCCACAAGACGCCACACCTCCAGGAAAAACTCTGGATCATCAACATTCGGCCCATACACAGCCACAAGTCGGCAAGCCCTGTCCAGCAACATTCCACTCAGTAACACATATCTGCCGTTGGGGGTCAATAATGGTTTCGCGCGTACGCCACTGCAATCCTTTGCGAATAATAATTGCAACCCAGCGCGCGTAGCTAGAGTATGTGGAGCAATGAGCCTCCCCAACCCAACCAGCCTTCAGTCTGCTCACCGCAGACGCCATCAGATGCGTCTCTTGTATCATACAGATGTCAATATTATGTCGCTTAACATAGGCAGTCACCAGCCGGGCTTTCCGATTATCGTTGAGCCCCCGCACATTCCATGTCCAGCATCTAACAGCAGAGGTAGCATCACCCCCCATCCAAAACTACAGCCATACCAAATTGCGCATGACCACACCTCTCCACCTGCCAGGAACTTAGGTAAACTGAAACATTCCCAAATTGGCCCAAACCCCCCACCACCCACACAGGCCCCCAATCGGACCCACACAGAGCCCCTCCCATCCAACCCCAAAGCCCACCCCGTAAACTTAAAGCAAGCAGTAACCGGACTCATCCAAGGGGGCAGAAGCCTGCCAGATAGCTCTCCACCCAGAATATTCTAGGTAAGAGGGGCCAATGGGCCAAGCAGAACTACACATCAGGGGCCCGACCACCGAGCAGACCCGCACGCACCCACATCCCCAGACATAGTAATATCCTATACAAGCCGGTTAGTCATTGTCGCTAAGAGCAGCGTCCTCTGCACCCGCCCCCCCAGATCCTGCCCGCCCCGGCTGTCTTGGTAATCGTCCAGCAAACTTGGTCACCTGCTTTGGATCCGAGAAATACAGCACTTTTCCCTCGTGCCGCACCCTCAGTTTAGCCGGGTATAACAGGGCAAACCCAACTCCAGCCTGGCTCAGTAGACGCTTCGACAGCAGAAAGGCCCGTCTCTGGGCCTGTACCCCTGGGGTGTAATCAGGGAAAAAGTTAATTTCGGAATTCTTATATACTAGAGGTCTTTTCTCCCTAGCCAACCGGAGGACAGTGTCCCGGTCCCTGTAGTTCAATAGTCGTGCAATAATTGGAAGTGGAGGAGTACCTGGCGGAGGCCGATGCCCCAGGGATCGATGTGCCCTCTCAATCACCAACAGCCGTGAAAGCTCGCCAGCAAACAGCTCCTATAACATATTCTCCACAAAGTCTTCCATACGACCCATATCAGTTGCCTCCGGCAGCCCCACAATGCGTATGTTATCACGCCGGGATCATGCCTCCAAGTCCTCATTTTTATTCCGTATCACCTCTAGGAGATACTCCATTTGGGCAATCTGTTCTCTGTCACCACTGCGCGCATCCTCTATTTCAGACGTACGTGACTCCAGAACCTCAAACCTGGCATCATGGTCATCGACCCGGGCTCTAATACGATCCAGCCGTTCCGACACATGGTCCAGCTTAGCATCAATGCCTGCCAAGCTGGTCTTAAGTTCCAAGAACATGGACCGCACAGACATCTCTGGAGACTCTTCTTCAGTCTCGGCGTCTCCAGGCTGGGAGGCAGTGGGGGCACCACCTTTCTCTCCGCCCGCGAAGGTGAGTTTAGCTTGTCGCTTTTCTGCCTTGCCCATCATTCAATTCGACACGAATATTCGCAGCATGCACCAGCTCAGGGAAAAAGGACGAAGACTGCAGGTCCACACCTCCAAAAAACCCCAGCTGGCAGCACAGCTCTCCTCACAGGGCCACCAGACAACTTCCAGGCGCACAGGCCCGCCGCCCAGCCCCTCCAGACCAAACAGCCTGCTTTATAGGGACTCCGCCAGCACTGCCAGTAGCAAAATAATCCACATAGCCCAAGAGAAGGGAGGAGATGGTGTCAGGCAGGCTCCAGTTCCCAGAGCCGGGGGGGATCCACAGCCCCCGTCCACCAGAAGACCCCTCAAAAGCGCTCCGCCGCACCAGCCCAGGTCGCTTTACTCCACCTTACCACCTGTGCCAGTGGCCACTCGATCTTCTTTGTCTGGGGGAATTCAGGGCTTCCAATGCGATATGCATGCCTCCTCGAATAGGAATCCGCAGGTAAACACCCCGGGGCCGAGTTACAGCCCTCTCAGGTCGCCCCTACACCAGGGCCAAAAGTTCCAGGCCCTCGCCCCCACCGCCCGTCTCACCGTCTAGGGGCCGAGCCGCTCTTCGCTGCGGCGCGCTCTCCGCACGTCTCAGCCGTCCAGGCCTAACACGCATCAGCCGGGAGCCCGAGGATCAGGAGGCTCAGGAGGGTACTCCAGTCGGAGCCCACAGGGACCCAGGGGGGCCAGCGCCAATAGCCACGATGCACACCAGGGAGGGGGGAGGCCGCGGCCCGATGCAGCCGCCGAGCAGGCCTCCCGGAGCTCCTCCGCACTCCCAGCCGTTCTCCTCAGCCGGGAGCAGCCCCAGCGCCTCCCCTCCCCCAAGCGCGCAGTTAGTCAGCGCGCGCGGGAGACCGCGGCGCCAGGCCCGATCACACGGATCTAGTCTCCCGGCGCTCGCCCCAGCCGGTCTCGGCACGCCAGAAAGTCATTGGGGGCTCCGGGTAACGCCCGGGGGCTCCGATCCAGCCTTAGCCACCTGCAGGATAAATTAAATTAAATCAATTGCCCGGGCCCGGCAGAGCCTCACTCTGTGTCGGCCATCTTGCCAGGCGGCCAGGCCATGCCCCCATGCCCACGCTGGGTTGACCTCTCCACCCCTCCACGACGACACCTGCAGAGGGACGAGTCCTAGGACATCCCTGACAGCAAAAGCTCTGGTCGAAGATATGACGCCTAGAAGATCACTGCACCCGCCGCCCCCAGACCTTGGTGAGCTCGACTTCAGGTGCAGCCATGTTCGGCAAGCAGCCCTCCTCCCAGTCCAGCCTGTGGTTTGTCCAATTCAATCCCCTTGACCTTGCCTGCAGCCTCTGAGTGAACCCTGGGGTCTCCTCATAGACCAGCATTGAAAACCCAATGCCTTGTTTGCACCCTACACTCGGTGCCGACGGGGTGTGGTTGGTTCCTACTTGTGCCACCCCAGCCCCCTCCCCACAAGTCTCCTCTAAACGCCCCAGGACTGTACTCTGTAGTCAAGGGTACTTACCTGCAGGCAGGCTTGATTACGAGTGTCCCCGGTCTCCATCGGAGCCCATGTTAAATTTGCCTCAAGTGTGACCTCTGCACCCAGCCAGCCCTGTGTTGCTGGTGGTGGGTGTTTGGGGTTGACCTGAACCCCACCCTGTGGACATCCTAACCCCGGAGACTGGATCAGTAAGTCAAGTACTTACCTATATATCGTACAAACATTTCTTCCCCCAGGCGCTGTTTATTAAAATTGCACGGTCTCAACTTTTAAAACAGATAATTGCCAATATTTCAAAAACTCTATAACATCTTGATTTCAAACAAAGTACTATTGATACATGTGTGAAACACGAATTTATTGAAGTCCTTACCTGTAACTTGAATCGTGTGGTTCTAGGAATAAATTAAGACAATATATTTCTGCTATATAAAAAACCATTGGTCTGGAGTTAAATCACTTAGGGTCATATGTACGAACACATTTTCCCATAGAGACAGAATGGGTAAAACCCTTTGCTACATCTGGCCCTTAGTGTGTGCTTCTTCTGTTGTCTGTGCATACAACAAATGCCTTGCACTACCCTCTGACAAGCCTAACCGTTCAACCACACTACCACAAAAGAGAGCATTAGTATTATCTACATTAGCCTCTGTTAAGCCTGTGGGGAACCCCTGGAATCTGTGCACACTATATCTAATTTTGATATAGTATATACAGAGCCAGTTTTCTACATTTGTGGATCAGCGGTGGGGTCTTCGGCTTTGCATTTGCTGGACTACTCAGCCAATACCTGATCACACGACTAAATTCCAAAATTGCCTTTAGAAACTGATTTTTGAATTTGGGAAAAATGTCTACTTTTTAAAAGTCCTGGTAGGTCCTTGGTTAAGTCCCTTTAGCATTTCATTTTAGATTTAAAAGTATCGTAAGTTGGGGGTTAGTAACTAGAAGTAGTTTTAGTTTCTTAAAAAGTAATCCCAACTTTAGTAACATAATGAGCATCTCAGAGGAAATGGTTGTGGAACTCACCCTCACCCCTTACGTCCATTTAGGGATGGCAGAATTAAGGTCCCTCTGTAAGCTGAAAATTTTAAAAACAGGTTCCAACCCTACCAAGGTCAAACTCCAGGAGCTCTTGGTAGAGTATACAAGGGACCACCCTGCTGAGGAGGAAGACCTCCCCTGAGACTGGGAAGATGTTAGAGATCAGGAGGATGAAATCCCCCCCTCCTCATATAACTAGGGAGATCAGGGGCCCAAGGCCCTTAGCTCCAATGATAGTGATTACAGACTCTGAATCTTCCACAGGGGAGTCCAGCTCCTCTGGGAACATTGAAGGCAGCCTCAATGAAGAGGACCTCCTTTTAGCAAGGATTGCCAAAAGATTAGCTTTGGAGCAACAACTCCTAGCTATAGAAAGGGAGAGAGTAGAAATGAGTTTAGCACCCATCAATGCTTGTAGCAACATAATATAAGGTGAGGGAGAATACTGATATCCTAAAAATCTCCAAAGGAATTGTCTCAAAATATGAAGAAGGTGATGATATCACCAAATGGTTCGCAGCTTTTGAGAGAGCTTGTACAACCAGAAAGTTAAACAGATCTTACTGGGGAGCTCTCCCTTGAGAACTGTTTACTGGTAAGTATAGGGATAGACTCCTCACACCCACTGGTGCAGATGCTGAATCCTATGACCACATGAAGAATACCTTGATTTAGGGCTTTGGATTCACAACTGAGGAGTATAGACTTAGGTTCTGGGGGCTCATAAAACCTCGAGCTGTCCTTTGTTGATTTTGTAGACTACTCAGGGAAAACACTAGATGGTTGGATAACTGGCAGTGGAGTGCATGATTATGATGGGCTTTATAATTTGTTTATGAATAAATACCTGTTAAGTGACTGCTTCAATGACAGGTTGCATCAATATCTGGTAGACCTAGGTCCAATTTCTCCCCAAGACTTGGGAAAGAAGACCATTAGGTCAAGACTAGGGTGACCAAGGGTTGTGAAACACCTAAGGACAAAAACAAAGTCTTCACAAGGGCCCCAAAAACCTGCACAGGAGGGTGGGACCCAAGCCTCTTCACAGTCCACAAGTCAGTATTAGGGTAAAAACTTTGATTGAAAAAAGGCCTGGTGTCATACCTGTAAACAGCATGGACACCAAACTGGAGGCATGGCCTGTCCCAAAAAGAATCCCCCTAGCACTGCTCCAGTTAGTACTGGTATAGCCCGTCTGTAGGTGGAATCAACAGTGTGCCTGGAGCAAATCAAGGTACACACTGAAGCTACTCTAGTCTCTGAGGATAGAGTGGATATAGCCACACTTACTGCCTGGCTGCCGAAAATGCAAAAGTGCAGGCAGCAGCTCTTAATCAAAGGGACAAAAGTAGAAGCCCTGGGCGATAAAGCTGCCAGTGTCACCATGGTGACAGAGAAACTGGTTTCCCCAGGACAGTATTTGGCTAAACAAACATATCCAGTCACCAGTGCTGACAATGCGACTAAATTCCAGCGCATGGGTATGGTGACTTTAGAATGGGGAGAGGTTACTGGCCTGAAACAGGTAATGGTGTCTTCTGCAATCCCAGTGGAATGCTTGCTAGGGAATGATCTGGAGTCCTCAGCATGGGCTGAGGTAGAGCTCAAGACCTATACAGCTATGTTGGGAATCTCTGAACTGGTGTGTGTTAAAACAAGAACGCAGAGCACAAGGTGAAAAAGAAGTGTTGGGGCCTGGAATTGGCACAACCTTCCAGGAGAAAATGTGAGAAGACTGGGAGGACCAGCCTCTGAACAGCAAAATAAACTAGACATCTCTTCTCCGGAAGATGTCTTATCCCCTGAGGGAACTGAGTTAATGGAGCTGGAACTTTATCAGGTAGTGCTCTTTGGCCAAGGGGGAACCTCAAGGGCACAGCTGTGGCAGGGTCAAAAGACTTGTCCCACCCTTGAAGGCATGAGGCAGAAAGCTGCTGCACAAGAGAAGGGAGATGTCAATGGCTCCCACAGGGTCTATTGGAAAGATGGTCTCCTTTACACTGAGGCCAGAGGCCCCAAACCTTGGCACCCAGGAGAGTGGTAGTGCCTCAACAGTTTAGGGAGTTTATCCTAGCTTTGGCCAATGACAGCCCCCTAGCTAGGCATTTGGGACAAACAAAAACATGGAGTAGGTTTGTCAACCACTTCTATTGGCCCAGTATGTCCCAGAAGGCGAAGGAGTTTTGTAGCTCCTGTGTCACCTGCCAAGCCAGTGGCAAGACAGGTGGCCACCGAAAGGCCCCCTCATTCCGTTTCCTTTGGTGTGGGTTTCCTTTGGAAGGGTTGGTGTGGACATTGTGGGCCCACTTGAGCCACCCAAGGCCTCAGGGAACTGGTACATACTGGTACTAGTGGATCATGCTGCCAGATACCCTGAAGCAATTCCCCTTAGGTCTACTACAGCTCCTGCAGTAGCCAAGGCCCTGATTGGTATTTATACCAGGGTGGGTTTTTCTAAGGAGGTGGTTTCTGACAGAGGGACAAACTTCATGTCAGCTTACCTGAAACACATGTGGAATTAGTGTGGGGTCACTTATAAATTCACCCCACCATACCATCCACAAACCAATGGACTTGCTGAGAGATTCAACAGGACATTGAAGGGCATGATCATGGGGCTCCTTGAAAAACTCAAAAGGAGATGGGATGTCCTCCTGCCATGCCTGCTTTTCCCCTGCAGAGAGGTGCCACAGAAGGGAGTAGGATTTTCCCCCTTTGAGCTTCTGTTTGGCCATCCTGTAAGGGGACCACTGGCACTTGTTAAAGAACGCTAGGAGAGATCTCTCCATGAGCCTATACAAGATGTGGTGGACTATGTGCTTGGCCTCCGCTCTAGGATGGCTGAGTACATGGAAAAGGTATACAAAACCTTGAGGCCAGCCAACAGCTGTAGAAGTTGTGGTATGACCAAAAGGCTGCATTGGTAGAGTTCCAGCCAGGGCATAGGGTATGGGTTCTGGAGCCTGTGGCTCCCAGGGCACTTCAGGGCAAATGGGATAGGCCATTACCCAATCCTAGAAAAGAAGGGTCACCTCACCTACTTGGTTGACCTGGGCACTTGCAGGACACCCAAGAAAGTGATCCAGGTTAACATGCCGAAACTCCATAATGATACAGCAGATATAACCATGTTGATGGTTACTGATGAGGAACAGGAAGCAGAGAATGAACCTCTCCCTGGCCTCCTCTCAACTGACCCTAAGGATGGATCAGTGGATAGAGTTGTCTATTCAGCCACTCTCTCTGCCCAACAGCAGGCTGACTGCAGGCAAGTCCTACAGCAGTATGCTGAGCTTTTCTCTTTGACCTCTGGGCAGACATACCTGGGTACCGATGATTTGGACACAGGAGACAGTTTACCTGTAAAAACAAAAATATACAGACAGTCTGACCAATTCAAAGGCAGCATCAAAGTGGAAGTCCACAAGATGCTTGAGTTAGGGGTAATAGAACACTCTGCCAGTCCCTGGACTAGCCCAGTGGTCTTAGTCCCCAAGCCTCATACCACATATAGCAAGAGAGAAATGAGTTTCTGTGTGGACTATAGAGGGCCCGACTCTGTCACCAAAACTGGTGCACAGCCTATACCCAGAGCAGATGAACTAATTGACAAATTAGGTGCAGCCAAATTATTAAGTGCCTTTGATTTAACTGCAGAGTACTGGCAAATTAGGATGGCACCTGGAGCAAAAGAAAAAACAGCATTCCCTACACCTGATGAGCATTATTGGTTTACTATTATGCCCTTTGGCTTAAAGAATGCCCCTGCCACCTTCCAAAGGTTGGTGAATCAAGTACTTGCTGGCTTGGAGTCCTTCAATGCAGCACATTGCTGTCTTTAGCTCCAAATGGCAGGATCACCTGATCCACCTGGGGAAGGTTTTGCAGGCCTTGCAAACAGCAGGCCTCACTATTAAAGCATCAAAGTGCTAAATAGGGCATTGCACAGTTGTATACTTAGACCACCTTGTAGATGGAGCCCAAGTACAACCCTTACAGCCGAAGATCCAGACAGTTCTGGAGTCGCACACTCCAAAAACCCAGACTCGAGCCAGGGCTTTCCTTGGCTTGACTGGTTATTACAGGAGCTTTGTGAAGAGGTATGGC
Source organism: Pleurodeles waltl (assembly GCF_031143425.1). Classification (NCBI taxonomy): domain Eukaryota; kingdom Metazoa; phylum Chordata; class Amphibia; order Caudata; family Salamandridae; genus Pleurodeles; species Pleurodeles waltl. The sequence continues at coordinate 575,647,038 of NC_090444.1, read as the reverse complement.
TCCATTATGACTCCTGTCACAGAACTGACCTCCAAGAAGATGCCCAAAAAGGTAAACTGGTCTTGACCGTCAAAAGGCCTTTGACAACCTGAGGAGGTTATGTGCTCAGCAGCAGTACTCCAAGCTCCAGATTATTCTAGGCAGTTCATTGTGCAGACAGATGCATCTGAACATGGGATAGGAGCAATATTGTCCCAAACCAATGATGACCAGCCTGTTGCTTTCATTAGTAGGAGGTTACTCCCCAGGGAGCAGCGTTGGAGTGCTGAGGTAAAATGCCTCTCATGTCATGTTTACACCCTAATGTTTTGCCTTTTGTTGATGCTAGTTATGATTGAAAGTGTGCTGGACCCTGCTAACCAGGCCCCAGCACCAGTGTTCTGTTCTTAAACTGTACCTTTGTTTCCACAATTGGCACAGGCCTCACACACAGATAAGTCCCTTGTAACTGGTACCTCTGTTACCAAGGGCCCTGTGGCCAGGGAAGGTCTCTAAGGTCTGCAGCATGTTTTAGGCCACCCTGGGAACCCCTTACTCAGCACATGCACACTGCCTCACAGCTTGTGTGTGCTGGTGGGGAGAAAATGACTAAGTCGACATGGCACTCCACTCAGAGCGCCATGCCCACAACCCACTGCCTGTGGCATAGGTAAGTCACCCCTCTAGCAGGCCTTACAGCCCTAAGGCACGGTGCACTATACCACAGGTGAGGGAATAGTTGCATGAGCACTATGCCCCTATAGTGTCTAAGCCAAAACATTGTATGTGCAGGGTAGCCATAAAAAGTATATGGTCTGGGAGTTTGTCAGATATGAACTGCACAGTTCCATAATGGCTACAATGAATTCTGGGAACTTTGGTATAAAAATTCTCAGCACAATAAATCCACAATGATGCCAGTGTGAGATGTATTGAAAAATGCACACAGAGGACATCTTAGAGATGCCTCCTCCATACCAGTCCAATTCCTAGTGTTAGGCTGACCAGTTCCTGCTAGCCTGCCACATCCAGACGGGTTTCTGGCCACATGGGGTGAGTGCCTTTGTCACTCTGTGGCCAGGAACAAAGCCTGCACTGGGTGGAGGTGCTTTTCACCTCTCCCTGCAGGAACTGTAACACCTGGCGGTGAGCCATTATGGAACTGTGGAGTTTGTGTTTTACGGACTCCCAGACCATATGCTCTTTATGGCTACCCTGCACTTACAATGTCTAAGGTTTTGCTTAGACGCTGTAGGGGCATAGTGCTCATGCCCTCACATGTGGTATAGTGCACCCTGCCTTAGGGCTGTAAGGCCTGCTAGAGGGGTGACTTACCTATGCCACAGGCAGTATGAGGTGGGCATTGCACTCTGAGGGGAGTGCCATGTTGACTTAGTCATTTTCTCCCCACCAGCACACACAAGCTGTGAGGCAGTGTGCATGTGCTGAGTGAGGGGTCCCCAGGGTGGCATAAGACATGCTGCAGCCCTTGGTACCATGGGTACCAGTTACAAGGGACTTATCTGTGTGCCAGGGCTGTGCCAATTGTGGAAGCAAAGGTACAGTTTAGAGAAAGAACACTGGTGCTGGGGCCTGGTTAGCAGGGTCCCAGCACACTTCCTATCATAACTGGCATCAACAAAGGGTTAGGGGGTAACCATGCCAAGGAGGCACTTCCTTACAACAATGGTTATTGCCTAGAACTCATCTCCACTCCACCAAATATTCCCGCCGTTCACACAGGCTTTCTTCAGAACACATTGTTCTGCTAAAACAAGAGTCAAAGGTGCATTAGAAGTAGTACCTGTAACTCAACAAGGGACAGGCATAAAGTCTCTATACTTCCTCATCCCAAAGAAGGATGGCACGCTCAGACCAATCCTCGATCTCTGGAGCAACAACAGCACCAAGGGTATTTAGAAAATTCCTAGCAGTGGTTGCAGCATACCTCAGAAGACAGAACATACATGTCTTTACCTTTCTGGACGACTGGCTCATAAAAGCCAGCACCATTCAAACCTATCAGTAATACACAATAAATACCCTACACAGTCTAGGGTTCACAATCAATTACCAGAAATCTCACCTTCAGCCAGTGCAAATACAACCATATCTGGGAGCAATTCTGAACACTCAGTCAGCATTAGCTTACCCAAACCCACAAAGAATTCAAGCGTTTCATAGTCCTATATCTCAGCTACAATAAGATAATATTTACACAGTAAGGTTTATTATGAAATTACTGGGAATGGCATTGTGCATATCAATAGTGCTCAATGCACATCTAAACATGAGACCCCTACAACAGTGTCTTTCACAACAGTGGTCTCAAGCACAGGTTCAACTTCACGATCTAGTGTTGTTGGACCACCAGCCTTAAAACTCTCAGCAATGGTGGAATCACAACAACTTATCAAAAAGGTGTCCATTTCAGGACCCTGTGCCACAGACCACAATCACCACAGATGCATCAATGGTAGGGGAGTCAATTTCAGCAATCTTAATATAGAGGGAGAATGGGACTCAATGCAGCAGACTCACCACATAAACCACTTGGAATTGCTGGCAGTGTTCTTAGCACTCAAAGCCTTCCAGCCACAGATTACACACAAGACAGTGTTAATAAGGACAGACAACATGACAGCAATGTACTATCTGCAAAAACAGGGATGGACACACTCATCCCAACTGTCCCTTCTAGCACAGACAATTAGGAAGTGGGCAATTCACCATCGCAGTCACCTACTAGCAGAGTATATCATCCCAGGGATACACAAGCAACTAGCGGCGGACCTCTTAAGCAGGACGCAGCAACAAATATACGAATGGGAGATTCACCCACAAGTAATTCAGCAGTACTTTCACATGTGGGGAACACCAAACATAGACCTTCTGCAACAAGCGAAATGCAAAATGCTCAAACTTCGCATCAAGGTACCCACACCATCGATCCAAGGGCAATGCTCTATGGATCAATTGGTCAGGGATATTTGCTTATGCTTTTTCCCCTCTCCCACTAGTTCTGTTTCTGGTCAAAAAGATCCTTCACACTTCCCTCACTATGATCTTCATAGCTCCCACGTGGGCACGTCAACACTGGCACACAACACTATTGGATCTATCTTTAGTACCACATCACAAGCTCCCAAATAAACCAGATCTATTGACTCAAAACAAAGATTCCAATCCCAGTATGCTCAACCTGGCGATTTGGGTCATAGTTTGGATATCTACAGCTTCCATCAGAATGTATGGACATTCTAAAGGAAGTACGTAAACCTACAACCTGGCAGTGCTATGCAGCTGAATGTAAACGTTTTGTATATTACTGCCAACCCACAAACATTGATCCACTTAAAGCATCAGTACAAGATATTGTATGTTATTTGCTTTACATACAAAACGCAAATCCTATGTATTCATCTATTAAAATTCATTTAACAGCAATATCAGCCTACCTCTAAAACAGACAGCATTCTTCTCTGTGTCGAATTCCTGCCAGAAAAGCTTTTATGGAAGGCCTAAAAAGAGTTATTCCACCTAGAGCTCCACCAGACCCTCCCTGGAATCCTAACATTGTGCTTACAAGGCTTGTGGGTCCACCATTTGAACCCATGCATTCTTGTGCTCTTAAATTTATTTCTGTCATGGAAAGTTGCTTTCCTTGTAGCAATTACTTCCTTAAGGAGAATTAGTGAAATTCAAACATTCACTTTAGAAGAACCTTTCTTCCAAATTGACAAACACAAAATAGTACTTAGGACAAATCCAAAATTCCTACCCAAAGTGGTTTCACCATTTCACATCAATCAGTAAGTGGAATTGCCAGTCTTCTTTCCACAGACAGATTCAGTTGCTGAAAGCTCTCCACACTCTTGACCTCAAAAGAGCTCTCATGTATTACATAAACAGAACAAAAGCTTTTAGAAAATCTAAACACATTTTTGTGCCCTTTCAACAGCCTCATAAGGGTAATCCTATTTCAAAACAAGGATTGGCCAGATGGATAGTAAAGTGTATTCAAACTTGCAATCTTAAAGCTAAAAGACAATTATTAGTAACTTCTAAAGCACATTCTATTAGAAAGAAAGGACCTTAAATTGCTTTCTTAGGAAATATACCACTGGCAGGCCTAGGCAAAGCAGCCACATGGTCCACACCACATACATTTACTAAACACTAATGTGTGGATGTGCTATCTCACCAACAAGCAAATGTTGGTCAAGCAGTGCTCAAAACACTATTTCAAACTACTCCAACTCCTATAGGCTAGCCACCACTTATTTTAGGAGGGGACTGCTTTTCAGTCTAAGCAAAATATGTGTATCTGCAGCTACACATGCCATCTAACGGAAAATGTCCCTTACCTAGTGTACATTTGTTTGTGGCATGTAGTACTGCAGATTCACATGCACCCTCCCTCTTCCCCGGAAGCCTGTAGCCGTTGTAGGACTTTGTTTATGTAAATATGTATATACATTGCATGGAAATCTTCTTTTCTTACTGTACATTTCTTCACTTACTTCACCCTCCTGCGAAAAATTAATATAACAGTAGATTCAATGCCGATGTGTACTATCACCGAGAGGAGGAGTCTATCGATCTTGTGACTCGGAAAAGCTTCTTTGAAGAAAAACAACTTGTAACACGCCGAGCCCAACACTAGATGGCAGACTTATGCAAATCATGTGCATCTGCAGCACTACATGTCATCTTTCTGTCATCAGTGTAGGAAGCTGGCTCCGTGTATGCTATATCAAAATGAGTTATAGGGTGCACAGAGTCCAGGGGTTCCCCAGAGTCTTGACAGAGGCAATAATAGATAATACTAATGCTCTTTTTGTGGTAGTGTGGTCGAGCAGTAGGCTTATCAGAGGGTAGTGTTAAGCATAGGTTGTATACGCACAAGCAATAGAAGAAACACACACTCAATGACTTAACTCCAGACCAATAGGATTTTATATAGAAAAATATATTTTGTTAATTTATTTCTAGAACCACAAGATTCAGTTTGCAGGTAAGTACATAAGATGTAAGGTACTTTGCATAGTTATACTTAGAACTTTGAATGTAATCAACAATATATACAGATTTCCTTAAAATGACAAAAAGCTATTTAAAAAATGGACACTGCAATTTTCAACAGTTCCTGGGGGAAGAAAAGGTTGTACAGTTTTACAGGTAAGTATTTAACTTAAAGTTCTTATCTTTGGGTTTTCGATAGTCCGTCGTACCACCAGCAATACAGGCCGGTCTGGTGCAGAGGTCAAAGGAGAGCCAAGTTAACGTGGGCTTCTATGGAGATAGGGGTTACTCGGAATCCAGTCAGCCAGCAGTTATGTACCTGTGACTCACAGGGCACACTCAGGGGGTTCAAGAGAGGACTGGAGGGGCCCCAAGTAGGCACCAAACACACACCCTCAGCTGCACTAGGGCGGCCGGGTTCAGGGTGCAAACAGGGCAGCGGGTTTCCAATGCAACTCTACGAGGAGAGCCCGTGGGTCACTTAGAGGCTGCAGGCGAGGTCCGGGGGTGTCTCTGGCACACCACGGGTCGGACAGGTAAGAGGTCCACCTGCTAGTTGATGCTGCGCCGGAGGTCAGGTTCTCCAAGGTCTTGGGGGCTGCGAGTGCAGTGGGTCCATTAGACATCGGATATCTTCGTCTGGAGCTCACAGTCAAGGGGGTCCTCTGGATTCTCTCTGCAGGCATCGTCGTGGAGGTTTGAAGGGGTCAACCCAGGGTGGGCTTTTGCTCCCAATTGCCTGGGGACCCTTTCTTGCTGGATGGACCACCTGGACACGGTCGTGGGCATTGGGTGCACAGGGGCCAGGACTCGCGCATCCGGAGTGAGGTGGGAGTTCTTGGTTGAAGGTTTCTGTTGGTCAGAGGCGCTGTCCTCTGGTGTTCTTGGTCCTTTGGGGTGCAGGGCAGTCCTCTGGAATTGTCAGAGGTTGCTATGCCCGCTGGATGCGTCGCTGTTCTTCTTGCAGGTTCTTTGAAGCAGGAGACAGGCCTGTAGGGCTGGGGCCAAATCAGTTGTTGTCTTCCTTCTTCTCTGCTGTGGTTTTCAGCTTAGCAATCCTTCTTCTCTTTGTAGGTCGCCAGTAATCTGGTGAGCTGGGTTCAGGGAGGCCCTTAAATCCTGGATTCAGTGGTGTGTTAGGTGTCAGAGGGCAGTAGCCAATGGCTACTGTCCCTGAGGCTGTCTACACCTTCCTTGTGCCAACTAACTTTGGGGGGGGAGGGGCGGCACATCCCTATCCCAATTGGTGCTAATCCTCCAAATCAAGATGGAGGATTTCTCAAGGAGGGGGTCACTTCAGCTCTGGTCACCTTAGGGGTGAGCCTGGCTGGAGGGGTGACTCCTCCTTGTTTTTCCCATTATCCGTCCGGACTTGCTGCCAAAAGTGGGGTTCATCGGGGGAGGTGGGGGGGGCATCTCCACTAGCTGGAGTGCCCTGGGACACTGTAACACCAAGCTTGAACCTTTGAGCCTCACTGCCAGGTGTTACAGTTCCTGCAGGGGGAGGTGTGAAGCCAGAGGAGCTATGATATGAGAATCCAAGTTACGCATGCACCACATGTATGCTGTTTGATGTATGTGTTTCGCGTGTATGTCGTTTGATGTGGTTCACGTGTTTATATGTTTAAAAGTTTTCAAATGTGTTATGTCTTGTACTGTCGATTGTGAGAGTACTTTAGTCTCATTCCTGATATTCATGAGTGACGTTTCCCACGAGTGGGGTTCAGTTTGCAAATAGGTGGCACCACACCCACAAACAACATATATACCGGCTCATTACAAATGGGGGCTATGATAACTATGCCTCTCTCGTATTTCCACAGGTATCAATGACCGACATCATAAACGATAGGTATTATCCTATGAAACCACATTAGTAAGGTGAATTACACCATATCACTGAGCATGTATTATTCTTGCTTTCATAGGAGGTAGTCAAACAAGGAGTGGCACTAGGGACTCCACCTTGGTCCTGAAGAGGAGCCTTGGGGTAACGCTCCAAAACATGTAGACTAAAAAGTCAGGTACCTTACATCCCCCACGTCCGCATCCCCCTTTTAATCATATTGCCTCTAAGATCTATTAAATCATTGGAATTACTAACAGACTGGTATTTTTAACTCACCCAAGACCTCACCACCTTTCCTATCCCTCCTGTGATTCACATTGACAAGACTACATTAGTGCTCCCACATATCCCTTAGGTCGTAGCACGCCCTGCTCCGTAGCGGAACGTGAAGAAACCCAATGATGAAGCATGCCACCAAGGGGTAACCCTGGTGGGTGAGGGTTTTTTCAACAGGAAAATCCTTTTTCCTAGCCATCCTGTGGTAGTTATTTTTGCTGGGCCTGTTTAGTAATGTTATATAGGCTATAAGGAGGACAGACCCAGCCCCCCAACCTCCTCCTCCCTCTTTGTTTTTGTTTATTTCTTTTCTTTTTATACCCATGGCCTCCTCCAGCTTATCTACTGCTTCTTCCCAAAATACCCGTAGGGCTAGACAGCTCCATAACATGTGCAGTAAAGTCCCTCTTAGATTAGTGTCTCGGGCATCTGTCCTCCCTTGCTCTACCTATTTTAAACAGCAGAGCTGTCGTGTAATACACTCTATGCAGTATCTTGCTGAATGGGTTGTTAAGCCTTGATGACCACCTCCCAAGGGAGATGCAGCACATCCTACCAGTCATTATCATCATCCAGTTCTCCTACATCTGCATGCCATTTGGCCCTCAGCCCACCAAGGTCACCTTGCGTGTTGTTCATTAGAGTAGCATAGGTATGGAAGATAGCATTCACAGTCATACAGCCATCCAACAGCGTCCTCTCAAACGGGGAGTTCTCTTTGGTCTATCCATTAGGAGGGATCGTCGCCTGGATAGCATTTAGCAATTGGAGGTATTTAAAAGACTGTGTCGTCGCCATCTGGTATTCAGTGTGTGGGTATTCATAGTGCACTACTTAATTTTGTACCCCACACGTCTCCTGCTGTTGAGAGGCTAATTACAACCCATTTTCGAAATCCCAAGTGCTTGGTCACCAGACCAAGTCTTGTCCCCACCCATAGTAGGGGTTTTGGAGTAAATCTCTTATCCCAATCTAGTTTCCTCATTAGCTTACACCACTTGGATATCACTGTTGCTGTGGCATCCGCACCCGACTCGCCCCCATACAATATATGGAGGTATGCTTTGTGATCCTTACTAACCAAACCCATCTGAAAGGCCTGGTCATCTAATGGGGGACGTATACCCAATCATTTAGTACAGTAACTTGACCTGCCCCATAATATCTATGGACATTAGGTCTTGCTATAGCCCCTCATAAACTAATCTTTGAATGGTAGCAACCTCTTTTCAGGGTAGGCCAATCCCACACAGTACTTACCAGTCTGTCCATCATCCAAAAGAACGTCTCCGGGATAGTGTATGGGCTGTTTTGCAATATGTAGGTAAAGGGAGGCAATGAGATCATTTTAAATAATGCCGCTCTGCCAAAAAGAGAAAGTGGCAATGCCACCTAGGGTTTAATGTCCTATTCCAGCCTGGGAAACAAAGGAGCCAGGTTGTCCTCATAGTGCAAACGGTTTCCCAGAGACACCCACAATTTTAGGTATTTAAAATGTTGGATGGCTTTGGTCAGTGGCAGAAGCAAGTCTCATCCTCAGTTATCCAGGTGCCCATAGGGAATATCGAGGATTTCGCCCAATTTATTCTTAGGCCACAGAACGCTCAATACACCTGGAAAATCTCACCCAGTCTCCTCAAGAAGTACCCCTGGGTTCGACACGTACAACAGTTGTAGGAGGCGGCCCAGTGTGTAGTGGACAACCTATGGTGTTACACCTCATACTGGATCCACACAACCCTTTTTAGATAGTGTTACAGTGCCTAAGTAGCTAGGGCTCTCTAGTGGTATCTTGTGGTGAGCAGCCAAGAATTATCTAGGGGGGAGTTTGAAACACTTGCAATAGCACAGTAGTCACACAGAAACTTATCACACATGAAAGGAACCACTCAGTGTTGCAAAAATAAAGGTACTTTATTACAAGAACACCAAACTAGATTACTATAGGCAACCCCCCCCTCTGGAGGTAAGTACACACAAAATATACACAGGTAAGTATTAGGAACTAGCATAAAATAGCAAGGGCCCTATAGAGGGGCCAAACCATATACTAAAAAAGTGGAATGCAAGAATGGGTTCCCCTCCAGAGGATATGGAGTATTTAGCCAAGGCCTGGGAGAGAGTGGAACTCCAAAAGATAAGTATCTAGAAGACCCCCAGCAACCAGGAGAAGAGAGGTAAGTTATCTTCCAGGGGATCCTCATCAATAGTCATAAACATTGAAAATTCCCGCCCCCGTGCAGGGACCCCGGAGCATACATAAAATACACACATGCACAAGTATGAAATATACACGAAAAATATATATATAGCATTTTAGTAGACAATTTTCATACCAAACTCATGTATACATGTGTACAACAGCAATGCAGACTATATTCATAAACAGGCTGAAATGCTTTATTTTTATGGATTTTTTTTTCTTTTCTTTTTTTTAAACAGTCCCTTTCAAAATTACAATGAGAGAAGAAACTTTCCAAAGCTCCATAACTGGGCCCAGGGAAAGAAGCAGTAGCGACATCAGTGAAAAAAAGGGAAAAAATTACATAGAAAAACAATGGAGCATTATTAACCAATAGGCTGCATGCAGGTTAACACAGGAGAACCATAAAATTCTGGCACCGTGCCTTTAAGACCCTGAGTACCTCTAGTATCCCACCATGCCTCAGGGGTGAAGGAGAGGTGACAGTTGGTTCACAGTTAGGTCAGTTCTTTTTTCCGGCTTCTTCTGAGAGGATCCTGGAGCATTGAGCTCTCAGTTTTTCTGAGTTTTTCTCAGGAAAATATTTAAAAACAGTGTTTTTTCTACCTTCACTCGACATTGAGTCAAGGGATTTTTTCCTGACTGGAAAATGCCTTCTCTTTTTGTGAAGTGCCCTTCCTGTGGGAAGAAGGCCCAGTCTGATCCACACTCCCTCTGCATTGTGTGTTTACCTCAGAGTCACTGCCCTGACACTTGCAGACACTGCAAGAACATGTCAAAAAGAACTCTGCAGGACAGGGAGAAGATCAGACTTCATGAGAGACAGAAGACATCATCCTCTTCGCTTCCCAGGCAGCCAACAAGCCATTCTCAGGAGAGACAGGCTAGATCGACGTCAGCAGGTAGGAACGTACCTGTTTGTTCCCCGTCAAAGTCATCGCTGCCACCGTCACATCGTCATAGATCGCCGTCAACGGCGACCCGACTGACGTCGAGGGATACAACGTCGAAGGTACATGGCCACCATAAGGGCAGATCTCCGTCGATGGCAACCCATTGATCGACGTCGAGCCAGCACCGTCGTGCTCATTCGCCGTCGAAGGCCTCGCACCCCCTCGACGGCACGGAAGACGACATCGAGATCGCCTCAACGGTGAGAGCCCAGACATCCACCGTCGCGGTCAAGGGACCACCGGTCACCGTCAAGGTGCTCGACGTCGAGACCAGAGCAATCTGCGGCACTCCCTTCGTCGTTGCAACTTTCGACACTGACACAAGTGTTGCCTATCTCACAAGGAGAAGAGCGTCAGCTACCGCCAGTGGATAAGAACACTCCAACAAGTCCTGTGGTCTCCATAAGGAGTGGTTCGTCGGGGCGGTCGAGAGTCGCATCGTCTGGGCACATCTCGCCCATCAACTTATCGCCAAGGTGGTGGGAGAGTCTTAATAAAACGACTGCTTCTCCAGACTCGCAATACTCGAGAATGTACTCACCTTCGGCTTCTCTCCTGAGGACACCATCGCCAACAGCGCAAACAGAACGGGCTCGTTCTGCGTCTCGCCAGTCGGCCACTAGGCCTCGGCGCGCTGCTACAACATCTCGGAGCAGGTCACGCTCCCAGAGAAGATCCAGATCACGCCATCACAGAAGGTCTCCTTCTTGGTCCACATCGTGGGGGTACTCCCCGACCCTAACGGATTCGCCACCAGCTAGTTTTTCCCGGTGGACGCCATTACAACTTTTAACGAGGTGCTTCTCAGGGGAGCACAAAAGCTGAATATTGAGGTCCCGGAGCCTTCAACCTCTTAATCCGTAATCTTTGAAACCCTGCAACACAGGGCGGTTTCAAAGAAATTGTTACCGCTGGTGCCTGGTCTTCTAAAACCAACCATGGACACCTTTTTAGCACCAGCCAACCTCAGATCAGCTCCTGCTAGGATCTTAAAGAAATACAAGGCACCTTATCAAGATCCTTTGTTTCTTAGGACTGATCCACCACCAGACTCAGTCATATTGGCCACAGCCCGGAAGACGCACTCAGTGGCTTCATCCTCCACGGTTCCACCGGACAAGGAGAGTAGACACCTGGACTCTCTGGGGAGAAAGATGTGTAGCATGGCAGCTTCCATGAGGAGGGTTTCCAGCGCCTCTGCACTCCTAGGCAGATATGACCGGTCACTCTGGGACTCGCTGAGCGGGTTCACAGAAAAGCTGCCTAGAGAGGACAGGCAGGATTTTCAGGAGATCCTTCAGGAGGGAAGTCCGGTCTCCAATCGGGTCATCCGTGCGGCAGCAGATGGTGCAGACTTAGCAGCACATGGTTACCCGCATGGGGTTTGTGCGAGAAGGTCTTCCTGGCTAAGACTCACAGGATTGAAGCAGGAAGCGCAGCAGCGTATCCTAAACCTTCCGTTTAACGGAAACTCTCTTTTTGGAACCCACACAGATGAGGAGATGGCGTGTATGAAGGCGGAGGTGGACACCATGAGGGCAGTGGGCCTCGAGAGAAGGAGAGACTTCAGGTGAAGATATAGGCCTTACGACAGGCGCCCGTTCCAACAGAGGGTTCAAACCCCTCATTGGTCCCAGAGGCCACAACAGCTACAAGGGAGTCCACTCTTCCAGTCTTGTAAAGCCACACGAGACAGAGGGTCAAGCAGACCTCAGCAGTCTACCCCCAAAGCTCCTGCAAAACAATGAGGATTCACTTCCCTTAACACCGTGCACCACTCCGGTTGGGGGAAGCATCACAGCGTTCATTCACGAGTGGCGTGGCATAACAAAAGACAAATGGGTGCTGAACATTGTAGAGAATGGGTACTCTCTTCTTTTCCGACAACCTCCTTCTCACTTGCCACCAACCATATGCAATCCGGCTCACATGAGCTTATTACGCAAAGAGGCTTACGCTCTTTTACAGAAAAAAGCAATAGAAAAAGTTCCAGTCGCACACAGAGGGGAAGGGGTGTACTCCTGCTATTTTCTGGTAGCAAAGAAGGGTCGAGAAGGAGTTTTCAGACCGATTCTAGACTTAAGGCTACTGAACAAGTACATAAAGAAGCAAAAGTTCAGGATGCTGGCTCTCCACCAGATTTTCCCTCAACTGCATTGAGGAGACTGGATGTGCTCCATAGACCTGGAAGATGCGTATTTTCATATCCCGATCATTCCCAAACATCGGAAATTCCTACGATTCCTAATAGCCTCCCAACATTATCAGTTCAAGGTGCTTCCTTTCAGCCTAAAATCTGCCACTTGCGTTTTCTCCAAATGTGTAGCAACGGTAGCGGCGTATTTAAGGAAGCAGAAAATCTTCATTTATCCATACCTAGACGACTGGCTACTGAAAGCCTCCTCTCCGGAGCAGACGAAAAACCATCTGGACATTGTGCTCAGTGTTTTCAGATCTCTAGCTCTACAAGTCAACTACCAAAAGTCCACCCTCATCCCAACACAAACCCTCCACTACCTGGGAGCAATACTGAATACAGAGCTCGAAAGAGAGTATCCTTCGGAGGAACGACTGTTATCAATAAGGAGGAAGTGTCAAGACCTTCTGAGTTCCCACGCACCGTCAGGTGACATCTCTGTTGGGCTCCATGGCCTCTTGCATTTTCATTGTCCTGAATGCCAGATTGCATATGAGGCCTCTTCAAGAGGCTCTGGAGAACAACTGGAACCAGCACACAGGCCACTGGGAGGACAGAATGCTTCTTCCGATAGGAGCACGACAATCGTTACGATGGTGGATGCACAGACATCACCTGTCAGTAGGAGTTCCTTTTCATCAGCCGATCCCGTCCGACACTCTAGTAACAGATGTGTCGCTTCAGGGATGGGGAGCTCATCTGGGTTCCCTTCAAGCTCAGGGCCTGTGGTCCAACAAAGAAAGAGAGTACCACATCAACCTGCTGGAGCTCAGAGCAGTTCATCTGGCTCTCACGTCCTTTGCTCCATCGATTCAGGGGAAATCTCTCCTAGTACAAACGGACAATACAACGACAATGTATTATCTGAACAAACAAGGAGGAACAAGATCCCTGCCCCTATCTCGGGAGTCTCAGGCCATTTGGCATTGGCTCTTAGCGAGGGTAATGTCTCTTACAGCAATTCATCTACCAGGGCAGCAAAACGTGGAGGCGGACTTCCTAAGCGGAACCCTCGAGGATGCCCACGATTGGGTTCTTCACGACGAGGTCGTCGAAGACATCTTCGTTCAATGGGGTCGGCCTCAGTTAGATCTCTTTGCAGACGAGGAAAACAAGAAATGCCCAGACTTCGCGTCCAGGTTCCACCCTCCGGGGTCTCGAGGGAATGCCCTGTTGATCGACTGGTCAGGGATATTTCTCTACGCCTTTCCACCGATTCCTCTCATACCAGCTGTGATAAACTCTACAGATCCAACACCCGAATGATTCTCATAGCCCCGCAATGGCCTCATCAGTTCTGGTACACGGATCTCCTCAACCTATCAGAACAACCGCACAGGAGGCTGCCGTGCAGACCGGATCTCCTTTGCAGGCTGTGAGGCAGGATACTTCACCCCAACCTTCCCTCTCTGAGCTTGACAGCGCATGGCTCCTGAATTCCTGCAGTATGGGCATCTAGGGCTCTCGCAGGAGTGCATGAACATCTTAAGGGAGTCCAGACGACCTTCCAGGCGGCGTTCTTACGCGTTCAAGTGGAAGAGGTTCTACATATGGTGTCGTCAGCAAGGTCAGAATCCTATACTGGCTCAGGAGGAGGTCATACTGTCTTACCTGCTCCATCTGGCGAAATTGGGTCTGCAGGTGTCATCTATTAAGGTACATTTATCTGCCATTACATCCTATCGTAAGTCACCTTCTCAGGAATCCTTTTTTACAAGACCAGTAGTCAACGATTTCTTAGAAGGTTTGAAAAAGGTTTTTCCACCCATTCGAAAACCCTTTCCTCCATGGGAACTAAGCATAGTATTATCTAGACTCATGGGCCCTCCTTTCGAACCTATCCACAAAGCTTCTTTGCAACACCTTACGTGGAAGACTGCTTTTCTCGTAGCCATTACTTCAACGAGGAAGGTCAGTGAAATTCAGGCTTTCTCCTCCAAGGAACCGTACACGGTTTTCCATGGAAATAGAGTGGTTCTACCAAAGGTGGTGTCGGATTTTCACATCAATCACACTATTTCACTACCAACTTTTTTCCCCAATCCAGATACTCCGGCAGAGAAAGCTTTGCACTCTCTGGATTTGAAAAGAGTGCTAAAATTTTACTTGGATAAGACCAAATTGATTAGACGATCACCACCTTTTTGTAAATTACGGTCATATGAGAACAGGCGATGCAGCCTCAAAACGAACCATATCTAGATGGATAGTTTCATGTATAGTTACTGCATATCAATTGGCTAACAAACAGTTATTGGCTAGGCCTAAGGCTCATTCGACAAGAGGAAAAGCGGCTACTGCTGCCCTCCTTAATAATGTTCCAATCTCTGAAATCTGTAAGGCTGCTACATGGAAGTCTGTACATACATTTACTAGGCATTGCTGTTTGGACTCAGATGCCAGAGCAGACGCTCAAGTTGGGCAAGCGTCTCGGAGAAATTTGTTTGCATAGTGTATATATTTTCCTGCACTTCTATTAGACAGTCTGCAGAGATAAGGGATGGGCTTGCTAATCTATTTAATGTTTATGACTATTGATGAGGATACCCTGGAAGAGAAGGATAAGTTACTTACCTGTAAATCCTAGTTCTCTTCCAGGGGTATCTTCATCAAAGTCATAAACAACCCACCCTCCTCCCCGGACGCAAGTCTCCTAGAAGTGCAAGACAGACTATCGCTCTAATCGCTTGGATACGTTGTCACGTAAAAAAGAACTGACCTAATTGTGAACCAACTGTCACCTCTCCTTCACCCCCGAGGCATGGTGGGATACTGGAGGTGCTCATGGTCTTAAAGGCACGCTGCCAGAATTTTATGGTTCTCCTGTGTTAACCTGCATGCAGCCTATTGGCTAATAATGCTCGATTGTTTTTCTATGCAGTTGTTTCCCTTTATTTCACTGATGTTGCTACTGCTTCTTTCCCTGGGCCCAGTTATGGGGCTTTGGAAAGTTTCTTCTCTCATTGTAATTTTGAAAGGGACTGTTTAAAAAAAAAAAAAAAAAAAAAAACTCCATAAAAATAAAGCATTTTAGCCTGTTTATGAATATAGTATGCATTGCTGTTGTACACATGTATACACGAGTTTGGTATGAAAAGTGTTTACTAAAAATGCTATATATATATATGTTCGATGGCATGTGTAGCTGCAGATACACATGCTGTGCACATCCCGCCATCTGGTGTTGGGCTCGGAGTGTTACAAGTTGTTTTTCTTCGAAGAAGTCTTTTCGAGTCACGAGACCGAGGGACTCCTCCCATTTCGACTCCATTGCGCATGGGCGTCGACTCCATCTTAGATTGTTTTTTTTCCGCCATCGGGTTCGGACGTGTTCCTTTTCGCTCCGTGTTTCGGGTCGGAAAGTTAGTTAGAATCTAGGAAAAAACGTCGGTATTTGCGTTCGGTATCGGGTTAGTTACAACAGATCGACACCGAATTTTGAAGAGCTCCGGTGGCCCTTCGTTTTTTTTTTTCGATCCCCCGTCGGGGCCTGGTCGGCCTGGCCACGTGTGACTTCAAGGCTGATGGAACGGACCCCATTCCGCTTCTGTCCAAAATGCCATAACAAGTATCCGTATACGGATCAGCATCTGGTCTGTAACTTGTGCTTGTCTCCAGAGCACAAGGAAGATACTTGTGAAGCCTGTCGAGCGTTTCGGTCGAGGAAGACATTAAGAGACCAAAGAGCCAGAAGACTGCAGATGGCGTCGACGCCGACAGGACAAGAGCATTTCGAGGAGGAAGAAGAAGCTTTCTCCATCCACGAGTCGGACTCGGAAGAGTTCGAGGCCGAAGAAATGCCGAAAACCGTGAGTAAGACGTCGAAACATAAGACTCACAAAAAGACAACAAAAGCCCAGGGGACGCCACCGCCAACAGGCCATGGCTTAACCCAAAAAATAGGTGACCGATCCAAGGCACCGAAAAAGGGCACGCTTGTGTCGAAGTCATCCGACTCCGGTCGAGACACAGCAATCTCGGACCCGAGACATCGGCTCCGAGAAATTTCTGCACCGGGACAGTGGCACCGAAGAAGTTCGGCACCGAGACACCACCACGCCGAAAATAAAAAAGGTTTCTTCGGAGCCTAAAAAGACATCCGAAAAAGTT
Source organism: Pleurodeles waltl (assembly GCF_031143425.1). Lineage (NCBI taxonomy): Eukaryota > Metazoa > Chordata > Amphibia > Caudata > Salamandridae > Pleurodeles > Pleurodeles waltl. Next base: position 575,630,446 of record NC_090444.1, on the reverse strand, counting down.
TCGGTTCCGAAACATCCATCCTCGGAGCCGAAAACAGGTTCCTATACAGAGGAACAAGGATTGTCCTCCCAAGTGCAAAAGCATAAATTCGGAGAGGAACTTGAAGCAGTAGAGCCAGACTATACTCAAAGAAGGCTCCACATTCAAGAAGACACAGGGAAGATAACCACTCTTCCCCCAATTAAAATAAAAAGAAGACTTGCCTTTCAAGAAAAGGACAAGCAGCCACAGGCAAAGGTAGCAAGAAAAACAACTCCACCACCGTCTCCACCACCATCAATGCACACATCACCGGTAACAACTCCTCCAATGATGCACTCCCCGACTCATACTACAATGAGTCAAGATGATCCTGATGCTTGGGACCTTTACGATGCTCCATAATCGGACAACAGCCCAGACTCGTACCCTGCGAGGCCATCACCACCTGAGGACAGTACATCTTATACACAGGTGGTCGCAAGGGCAGCTGCTTTCCATAACGTCACCTTGCATTCCGAACCAATTGAGGATGATTTTTTGTTTAACACGCTATTCTCCACTCATAGCCAATACCAAAGCTTACCTATGCTCCCAGGAATGCTAAAACATTCAAAAAAATCTTTCAGGATCCTGTTAAAGGCCGAGCTATAACTCCAAGGGTGGAGAAAAAGTACAAGCCACCGCCAACAGATCCAGTTTATATTACAACACAGTTAACACCAGACTCAGTAGTTGTCGGGGCAGCTCGGAAGAGAGCGAACTCTCATACCTCAGGGGACGCACCACCTCCAGACAAGGAGAGTCGCAAATTTGATGCTGCGGGCAAAAGGGTTGCAGCACAAGCGGCAAACCAATGGCGCATTGCCAATTCACAAGCACTTTTGGCAAGATACGATAGAGCTCACTGGGATGAGATGCAACATTTCATAGAACACTTACCCAAAGAGTTCCAGAAAAGAGCACAATAAGTGGTGGAAGAAGGACAAAGTATCTCTAATAATCAGATACGGTCTTCAATCGATGCAGCAGATACGGCTGCAAGGACAGTAAATACTGCAATAACAATAAGAAGGCACGCATGGCTGCGTAAGTCAGGATTCAAGCCGGAAATTCAACAAGCCGTGCTAAATATGCCATTTAATGAACAGCAGTTGTTTGGGCTGGAAGTCGACACTGCTATTGATAAACTCAAGAAAGACACTGATACAGCAAAAGCCATGGGCGCACTCTACTCCCCGCAGAGCAGAGGCACATTTCGCAAAACACCTTTTAGGGGGGGTTTCGAGGGCAACCTACAGAAACCACAACATCACAAACAAGGCCCACTTACCAAAGCCAATATCAGCGGGGAGGTTTTCGGGGGCAATATAGAGGGGGACAATTCCAGAAAAATAGAGGAAAGTTCTAAAGCCCCAAAACTCCTCAAAATAAGCAGTGACTTACAAGTCACACATCCCCATCACATAACACCTGTGGGGGGGAGACTAAGCCAATTTTACAAACATTGGGAGGAGATAACAACAGATACTTGGGTACTGGCAATTATCCAGCATGGTTATTGCATAGAATTTCTCAAAATCCCTCCAAATGTCCCACCGAAAACACACAATATGTCAAAACAACATATAGATCTTCTAGGATTAGAGGTTCAAGCATTGCTACAAAAAGAAACAATAGAATTAGTGCCAAAACAACAGTTAAACACAGGAGTTTACTCACTGTACTTTTTAATACCCAAAAAAGACAAAAGTCTAAGACCTATACTAGATCTCAGAACATTAAATACATCCATCAAATCAGACCACTTTCACATGGTTACATTACAAGACGTAATCCCACTGCTCAAACAACAAGACTACATGACAACACTGGATCTAAAGGATGCATATTTCCATATACCAATACATCCTTCACACAGAAAGTACCTAAGGTTTGTATTCCAAGGGATACATTACCAATTCAAAGTATTGCCATTCGGAATAACAACTGCGCCAAGAGTTTTTACAAAATGCCTGGCAGTAGTAGCTGCACATATCAGAAGGCAGTAAATACATGTGTTCCCGTACCTAGACGATTGGTTAATCAAAACCAACACGCAAATACAGTGTTCACAACACACAGAATATGTCAAAAAAAAACCTACACAAACTAGGTTTATCGATCAACTACCCAAAGTCACACCTTCTGCCGTGCCAAACACAGCAATACCTTGGGGCGACAATCAACACTGCAAAAGGGATTGCCACTCCAAGTCCACAAAGAGTTCAAACATTTCACAATGTGATACAAGCCATGTATCCAAAACAAAAGATACAGGTCAAAATGGTAATGAAACTGCTAGGCATGATGTCTTCATGCATAGCCATTGTCCCAAATGCAAGGCTGCACATGCGGCCCTTACAACAGTGCCTAGCATCACAATGGTCACAAGCACAGGGTCAACTTCTAGATCTGGTGTTGATAGACCGCCAAACATACATCTCGCTTCAATGGTGGAACAGTATAAATTTAAACCAAGGGCGGCCTTTTCAAGACCCAGTGCCACAATACGTGATAACGACAGATGCTTCCATGACAGGGTGGGGGGGGCACACCTCAATCAACACAGCATCCAAGGACAATGGGACATACAGCAAAGACGGTTTCACATAAACCACTTAGAACTGTTAGCAGTATTTCTAGCGCTAAAAGCATTTCAACCCATAATAACCCACAAATACATTCTTGTCAAAACAGACAACATGACAACAATGTATTACCTAAACAAACAGGGAGGGACACACTCGACACAGTTGTGCCTCCTCACACAAAAAATATGGCATTGGGCGATTCACAACCACATTCGCCTAATAGCACAATTCATTCCAGGAATTCAGAACCAGTTAGCAGACAATCTCTCTCGGGATCACCAACAGATCCACGAATGGGAGATTCATCCCCAAATACTAAACTCTTACTTCCAGATTTGGGGAACACCACAAAAAGATCTATTTGCAACAAAAGAAAACGCAAAATGCCGATACTTCGTATCCAGGTACCCACAAGATCAGTCTCAGGGCAATGCGTTATGGATGAGCTGGTCAGGGATATTTGCTTACGCTTTTCCCCCTCTCCCACTCCTTCCATATCTAGTAAACAAATCGAGTCAAAACAAACTCAAACTCATACTAATAGCACCAACATGGGCAAGACAACCTTGGTACACAACACTACTAGACCTCTCAGTAGTGCCTCATGTCAAACTACCAAACAGACCAGATCTATTAACACAACACAAACAACAGATCAGACATCCAAATCCAGCATCGCTGAATCTAGCAATTTGGCTCCTGAAATCCTAGAATTCTGACACTTAGACCTCACCCAAGAATGTATGGAGGTCATAAGGCAAGCTAGAAAACCTACCACTAGACACTGCTATGCAAATAAGTGGAAAAGATTTGTTTATTACTGCCATAATAATCAAATTCAACCCTTACACGCTTCTACCAAAGATATAGTAGGATACTTACTACATTCGCAAAAGTCAAAGCTAGCTTTCTCTTCCATAAAGATACATCTTACCGCAATTTCAGCTTACCTGCAAATTACGCATTCAACTTCATTATTTAGGATACCAGTCATAAAAGCGTTCATGGAAGGACTAAAGAGAATTATACCACCAAGAACACCACCCGTTCCTTCATGGAACCTCAACATTGTCTTAACACGACTCATGGGTCCACCTTTTGAGCCCATGCACTCTTGTGAAATGCAATACTTAACGTGGAAAGTTGCATTTTTAATTGCCATCACATCTCTAAGAAGAGTGAGTGAAATTCAAGCATTTACCATACAAGAACCATTTATTCAAATACACAAAAATAAAGTAGTTCTATGGACAAATCCTACATTTTTACCAAAAGTAATCTCACCGTTCCACTTGAATCAAACGGTAGAATTACCAGTGTTTTTCTCACAGCCAGATTCTGTAGCTGAAAGAGCACTACATACATTAGACATCAAAAGAGCACTAATGTACTACATTGACAGAACAAAACTAATTAGAAAAACAAAACAACTATTTATTGCCTTTCAAAAACCTCATACAGGAAATCCAATTTCAAAACAAGGCAGTGCTAGATGGATAGTTAAGTGCATTCAAACCTGCTATTTTAAAGCTAAAAGAGAGCTGCCTATTACACCAAAGGCACACTCAACCAGAAAAAAAGGTGCTACCATGGCCTTTCTAGGAAATATTCCTATGAACGAAATATGTAAAGCAGCAACATGGTCTACGCCTCATACATTTACCAACCACTACTGTGTAGATGTGTTAACTGCACAACAGGCAACAGTAGGTCAAGCTGTACTAAGAACATTATTTCAAACTACTTCAACTCCTACAGGCTGAACCACCGCTTTTGGGGAGATAACTGCTTACTAGTCTATGCACAGCATGTGTATCTGCACCTACACATGCCATTGAACGGAAAATGTCACTTACCCAGTGTACATCTGTTCATGGCATTAGTCGCTGCAGATTCACATGCGCCCACCCGCCTCCCCGGGAGCCTGTAGCCGTTTACAAGTAGATCTTGAGCATTTGTACTTTTGTAAATATATTACTTTAAAATTCATTATATACATACGTATTCACTCCATTGCATGGGCACTATTACTAGCATACACAACTCCTACCTCACCCTCTGCGGGGAAAACAATCTAAGATGGAGTCGACGCCCATGCGCAATGGAGTCGAAATGGGAGGAGTCCCTCGGTCTCGTGGCTCGAAAAGACTTCTTCGAAGAAAAACAACTTGTAACACTCCGAGCCCAACACCAGATGGCGGGATGTGCACAGCATGTGAATCTGCAGCGACTAATGCCACGAACAGATGTACACTGGGTAAGTGACATTTTCCATTTCGAGCATATTTCATACTTGTACATGTGTGTATTTTATGTATGCTCCGGGGTCCCCGCACGGGGCGGGAATATTCAATGTTTATGACTTTGATGAGGATACGCCTGGAAGAGAACTAGGATTTACAGGTAAGTAACTTATCCTTACCTGGTCGTCCCGTAGGCTAACATGGGAACTCAAAAATGGAACATTACAAAAGCAGGACCAGGCAGGTGGAACCAGTCCCCAGCCATGGAACACCTATTTCTAAAGGAGAGGAGGTTGCACCCCTCTCCCGCAGGAAATCCTTTGTTCTGTCTTCCCCTTCTTGAGCTGGTCAAGCAACAGGAGGGCAGAATCCTGTCTGAGGGGCTGCAGCAGCGTGGGCTGCTCGCAGACTGTTGAAGACTGGTTAGAGCAATACTGGAGGGTCCTCTAAGGAGCCCCCAAATGGCATGGAATCATGCCACCATTACTGGCATCAGTGTTGGAGTATGATTCCGACATGTTTGATACCAAACATGCCTAGGTTCGGAGTTATCATTATGTAGCTGGACCTATGGCCAGTACATAGCTAAAATTACTTACTTGCACTTAAGGTCCAGGGGATTAGAACTGGAGTTCGTAGGGGCACCTCTGCTACTGCTCTGCTCCTGCAGGGGTGCCCACACATTGTGGGACCTGCACTCTGCCCTTACGGCTGGAAGGGCCTGCCATAGTGGTGACTTACAGTGGCCTGGTGTAGTGACCAGCAGTAAAAGGGTGGTTGCACCTTTTCACACAGGCTGTAAATGGCAGGCCTGAAGACACCGTTTGCATGGGCTTCCATGGATGGCATAATACATGCTGCAGCCCTTGGGGGACCCCTGGTGTACCAATGCTCTGGGTATCTAAGTACCATATATTAAGGACTTAGTGGTACATTAGTATGCCAATTGTGGGGTGTAAAGAGTACCAAGACACCCAAGTTTAAGGGAGAGAGCACAGCCGCTGGGTTCCTGGCAGGATCCCAGTGAAAACAGTCTAAGCACGCTGACAACAGGCAAAAATTGGAGGTGACCGTGCCAGAAAGAGACTTTCCCACAACAATATATTATCTGCATATAGAGATATGCGTTCTTCCCAGAATACTCCCCGTCTCCACCCTCCACACATGCGCATTCATCCTTAACTATTCTGTCAGGCCCTCTAATGCCAAAGCAAAGAGCATCTTAGATAAGGGGCAGCTGTGCCTGGTGCCTCTCTGAATGGGACTGTCTCTGGAGAGAGTCCCAATTATCTTTGGCTGGACTCTGGGGTCTTTATATAGGAGGGATGCCTACTTTATAAATTTAGGTCAAAACTAAATTTTTGCCAGGATGGCAAACAGGAAGGGCCACTCTGTAGAGTCGAGGGCCTTGTGGGCGTTTGGTGACGCCCCCGCCCAGTGGCTCTTCAAGCCCCTCCTCTGCCTTGATATTATTATAGAGACTAGAGAGATTTAGTTTGGTTGCCCTGAGAGGTATGAAACCAGTCTGGTCCGGTCTATGAGCTCGAAGATCACCCCCTGTAGCCTGTTTACCAACACCTTAGCTATAACTTTGGTATCTGCATTTAGCTGGGCGATAGGTCGGTAGGAGTCAAATCTATCTTTAGGTTTGCCTGGCTTGGGGATAAACACTATGGTGGCAGTGCACAAGTCTTTAAGTTTTCCCTTTTTCTATATACATTCTGTGCAACTGCTTCATTTTTCTACCAACCTTTCGTTTAAAGAATTCTTTCTCCTTAGGCCTTCCTTTACTGTATTTTTCGTTCAGGTAGGCCCAGTGTGCATCTTAACATATTTGCTCACTTTATAGCTTATCTAGCTACCCCCATTCTTAGGAGGGATCCTAGGTCCTGACAAATGACCCAGACCATTTTGGCCATATGAGAGGGCAGAAACAGGTTGGCCATATAATTTTAGATGACACCTTGAACCATTATATTCAGGAGTGTCTCAATGGTTTTAAATCTTACCAACAAACACAGCCATTAAAGTAATAGAATACACCGGTAATTTGTTAGGTAATTTTAGTTTTATCTTCCCATTCAACTGCATCCCAGCTCCATTCAGCAAGAGTGAACTTCAGCACTCCCTCAGAGTTCTTTTAACAATGAGGTTGGGTCCACCCAGGTGGTACCATCCTACCTGGGTGGGGATAGGTGGTCAAAGGATGAAACATGACACTGTTATGTGCGTGAGACCACCTATTCCATAAGGGGAACACCCCTATCGAGCACACAGCCACTATTACCATATCCCATGCCGATAACTAGATCACCACGTGCGTGATCTGATGATGAACTGAACAGGCCAGATTTGCCTGTTCACTGTATTCCCCATATACGTTGTGTTGTTACTGCAAATGGCACTGCAGACAATGCTACCGGCGTGCCACATGTGCCATTGGCACCACTGACTGCATCACAGCAGACATCGCCTCCACCCCAGCCACTGTCTCCACCTCTGATGGAGCCAAACCCAACTCCTCCGGAGAAACTGCTACTGATACCCCACCACTCCAGAAGAGAGGCACAAAGGCTAATAGAGGATGACAAATACCTTTTGGGTGACACATCCTTAGGAGGATCCACATGCAGAAGATGTGGAGGACTGCACATTGGACCCAGATTTTGCAGTTTGAAAGACAAACGTGGGCTTCATAGCTTCAGGAAGTGGGAATTGCTATCTCCTACGAACCTTCCCCCACTGGAGGTGACCACCCATCATGGTCATCAAGAGGGCAGCGGCCATGTTGGACCTGCTGCTGTTATCAACGGAAGTCAAATTAAACATTCTAACCGAAGTCCTGCACTCCACTTCCCACATGGCGGAAACATTGCTTCAGGTCAGTGAAGAGCTGATAAAGCTCATATAAGCAGTATGGGGGAAGTCGATGACTATTATGCCATTTCATGACCAATTACCCTGTGATATATAGTAGCTCCTGGCGATCCCAGCTGCTTTCAGCTCTCCCATCACCAGAGAGTTTAAGGATGCACACTTATTGTTCTTCAAAGCTGGCATTGGGCTCCTTGAATCAAAGAAAATGAAACAATTACGAAGAAATTACTTTTTTCGTGCAAGCAAACTCTCAAGGCTTTTAATGCAACCTGTCTTTTTGGTGCATATGTACATGCTCTGTTGAATTCAGCACACACAGTCAATCCTGCTCTATTGGGTGACTTGCAACCACTCTTTACAGAGCTGATTGGGGGTGGTCAGGTAACTGCAAAGCTCGTAGTACAGTCTGGCCTGGATACTGCTGATAGAGTAGCAAGAGCCATAGGGACATCCATTTCCCTACATATTCTTGCCCAGTTAATTCATCAAGGGAAAACCCTGAATTTAAAGACGACAATTATAGGTCTTGGTTCGACTGATCTTGTCTCTTTGGTGCAAAACCTGACTCTGCACTGGTGAGTTTCAAGGACAGTAAAGTCTTCAGACCGGAGATCACTGTTAGCTTTGGAATTTGTGTGGCTTCAGCAGGGGCTTTTTATTTTGGGGTCATCCGCAGTTTGGCAATCAACACCAGCAGCTTCAATGGGAGAACTCTGTACAAACAATATAGAGGAAGAGGCAAAGAACAAACATGGGCTCTCCCTGCCTCCTCTTCACCTTCCTCTTCTGCTGCCACCGCAGAGAAGCAACCCTAGTTGCACATTAACAGGATCATGCACAGCTCAGAGGGCCATTACTTCAGACCTTTGGGGTTTGCAAATTGAGAAGGGGGTATCCACTACCCTTTCAACAGATGTCCCCTCTTGTCTAAATGCACTCCAGCCAGACCATCTGTGGGTCCTCCAACAAGATGTTCAGTCCTTGTTCCAAAAGGACGAAGTGGAATTGGCTCTAGAGCTGGAACAGAGTCAGGGTTGCTACTCCCTGTCGTTCCTGGACCTCAAAAAAGACACGGGTCTTCACCAAGTCCTAGACATGACAGCTAAAAAGCTTCTGCAATAGATGATTGCAGTGAAAAGTTGTTGTTCAGCAGAACTGCTGATAACAGTTGGATTGTCTATTAAAAACATTGTTATTTGAATACTTTTTAAAAATCTTCTTTAAATGTTGCCATATCAGTGACTGATTTTCCAAATGGATAAAAGCTTTCTGGTGAATAATACATTTTGTTGTCTCCTGCAGTTATGTGGAATGGACCAGTTCTGGGGCATTGCTCTTAGAGCAAATTCCTGCGATGTCAGTCGAGCGGCTATTCAGTACATCAACTCCTATTATATTAATGGTGAGCTTATCTTTTTTGTGTAAGATCTATCTAAAAAGTAGGTTTTAATGAAGATGTATCTTTCTGCAGATGTTTTTATTTTGTGATACATTTTGATGTCAAATTAATGTTGGAGTCCCTTAAATGTAATTATCGTGCTGTAGTAATGAAGTTCTCAGAATGTTAAATGCCTTGTTTGTGCTTTTTTTTATTTAACATGTAATTTCCTGGGGAATTGTCTTGTATCACTACCTCATTCTCATCTTTCTTTCAAATTACTCTTCTGCTTCAGTCATAGGGGGTATATACTTGTGTAGTGACTATATTTTTGTATGGTTGTCCTGTGCGAAATACACCTGAGCTTATAGGACGCGGTTCCTATAGAAAACATCTCTTTTAAAGTAAAACCCTTCGACAACCCTTTCTGTTTATATGATTACGAAGTGTAACATTTTTTGCCTCTCTTTCTGATTGTACTTTAAGGGAAACGTCTTTTTTCATAGGATACTGATGGCAGTCATAGTCCATTTGAGTAAAGGCACCTTGTGGCAAAGACATGAATGCATACGTAAACATCTGTTTTTATTTTATTGTATTTATTTAGGGTGATCTATGCCTACCGAATAGGATTATGGCATGACAGCCTGAGCTAAGAGCTTCTAGGTCAAGCAGTAGCATGGCCGGGAATTCTTCAGTGTGCCACATTGGCCAGGCACTGCTTCAGCACTAAGGTGACCTGAGAGCTAGGCTGCCTTTATGATTTATGCTGGCCTTGCCACTGGTGTACATGCTGGGCCCTGTATCTGGATCTATCCCAACCTATCTGAAAGAAATAACACTGATCTCAGTTCTGAGTTGCAGATTCTGCCTCAGTTTGCTCACTTTACCCAGTCAGGTATGGAGCAAACTCACCTGATGCTTCCCCGCGAGCCATCTCATAGTATTGGTGCAGGGTAGTCTTCTGACACCACCAGACAAATGGGACCAAATGGAGGTAAAATATTTATTAATCAAGTAATACAAAAATAACTATATTAATAGTAAGTAACACAATCCAAGTTATCCTAGTTGTTAGCAGATATCCTATATTTTATAGGTTCTCTAATTGTAGCATCAGGTTAAATGAAAGAAAGAAAATGAAAAGGATAGTAAATGGGGAGAAGTGCATTGAATGGAAGCGATGACAGATTACTAGTTAACCTTGCAGGAGTAATGGCAGATGGAAATTAATTAATGTGTGTTGGCCTACATATTTGTGTGTGATCACAGAGGGATCATTTACTAGATGGTTTGTGATAAGTTTACAAGATGTAATACTCATCAGATTCAGGGGCATGGCTGTAACACAGTTAAAGATGGAGATGGAGATGAAAGTGGTAGAGAGACTATCTTGACAGTGAAGGCAAATCAAGAGGTGGGTTGTCAGAAGGTTATGACATTGGCTGACATTTAAGATGGCTTAGACTTTTACATCAATTCATAAAAATGAGCCAAAGTCTAATTCCATTATTTGTTGGGTTTATAATTGTTCTGTAGTAAAACTTTGCAATGGTCTGGTATTGTAGGTCATCACTTAGCACAAGGGCTCTTAATGTGTTTTCCTGTTAAACAGTACCATTTTGAATCATTTAACCACATGGTTGAGCAGGCTCTTGTCTTCACTATTCGGGTGAAGTTCATCTGAGTCAAGAATGTACAAAGATGACAGTATGGCAATTTTAAGTTGTATCCTCACACTGAATAGATTGCCATGTTTCTGACAGATACATCTGCCTGCATATTCCTCACCTTTTGAAAATCCATCCGAATCTGGACACTTTTTAATATCGCTCTCATGCCGGTAGGGCATGCCAGCGCCACCTTTGCTCTGCACAGTTCTCCACGTGACGTCCTAGAGGCATAAAGAACCCCCATTGGTGAGATGACGTCAGTTCCATTTTTTCTGGGCTGCCAAAGTCGTCTTATTCAACAATTTTTTACGTTATTTTCTTTAAGGTGGAGTTTTCTTCAAAATATTGACTGCCCAAACAGTAGAAATTCAAGGAATGTAGAGACTATGATGGCAAGATGTCTATCACTCATACTCATGTCTTCTATCTCTGGTGCCTTGGATCTGACCACAACATTGACACTTGTTACTCTTATCAGAAGATGAATCTCAAGGAGCGTGAAGCCAAGATGTTTTTGACTTGAGCGCAAGATAAGGGACTTGGTCGAAGAAAATCTCATCCAAAAAAGAAGTCTATCGCCCCACCCCATTGAGTCTTCAAAAAGAAAATACAAAAAGAGAAGACATGAAGCCCATTGAAGATCTTCCAAAAGCACATCTCCACCACCAGCTTCACATGGTTCAGCTCAAAACTAACCTAGAGATGAAGAACAACCAGTGAAAGTAGGTCTGACTCCGGCTTCACCGTCGCCACCAGTAAATTCAGTGGACCCGGCTTTGGCTCCAGCAAATGTTCCACCTGTGGCTTCATCTCCAAAAACCCCAGTATGGACATCTGTACCCAGAATGTCCTGCCCCTGGGATGAATCCTTCCCTGTTTTTCATTGTAACGTTCAGTCTTTTTAACAGAGCGATTATCCCCTTTGGTGCGTCTGTCTTGCCCATTGGACAGATGTCCTACATGTTGGTTGGATTGTTAATGTCCTATCAGTAGGCTTCTTTTACACCATTTATGCCACTGCCTCAAGTGTCTTTGGTTCCTACAATACCATCACCAGTGGCTCCAACATAGAAGTCGACTCCCCAACGTTGTGCATTCTGGTGTGGTCTCCTTTTACGTTGAATCCCAATAGATCACTGACGCCACATTAAACACCAACGGTGCCACAACCGACAGTGCCAGAACCAAAGCTGCCAGAACCAAAATCTATGCCGACGAAGCGACCCCGTCTCTTCTATGGATCCATTTTCCTTGATAGTTAATCATCATTCTAGAAAGGAAGCTCAAAGATTAATTGAAAAACAAAATGCTTCTTTTGGGAAGGATAATCCACTTGGTGACTATCCTTCTAGTAACACAGTCAAACAGATCTTTATTGACCCAATTTTAAAGGATGCTAGTGGTTAAGCTACTTCACCAAAATGAGAATTTCTAACCCCATCACAACTCCCTCCACCTAGGTGTCTTCTTACAATGCTGTTGTAAGGAAAGTTGCAGAAATGTGGGATCTTTAACTCCCATCTACAGAGGTCAAATTCAATATTTTGGCTGAGTTCCTGCATTCTTCATCTCACCCGGCGGACCCCCAGGAACTAGCCTTGCTCTGCTTCCCACAGATCCTAGGCATTTTGTACGGCTCCCCTCTTCCTATGGTAATGTCCCCTATGACCAAAGTTGTATTCCTTGCCTGGCGGGCAGCCCTGCAACATACTCAGTGGATAAATACTCTGTCACTTCTTTGACAAGGCACTTGGTTGAAAGAATTAGCAGCTCTGCAAGGATTTAGCAGATGGGATTTACCAGGCATATTTTAGCTGGGGGAATTGTGGGCGGGTACATACATGAGGTCCTTTAAAGAACCACAGGCTACCTACTAACTCTCCCATACTCAGACCGGTTTCAAGCCATGCCTGTCATCGTATGATGTCGGTGACTGATCCTCATTGGATTTGTCTGTGGTGTCTCAAGCACGACCCAAAGACGTGCTCCGAGTGCCGGGCCATTCACCCGAAGGCTTTGAGGGAGCGGTCCCTAAAGCTCATGGCGGCCCGGCACTCGACTCCGCGTAAGTCCCGGTCTCGATCGAGAGGAAGGTCTCGAGGACGGTTGCGGAGCCATCACCACTCGTCTTCTTCCAAATCATCAGGTCAAGGTAAGAAGAAGAAGAAGTCAAAGAAATCCCATTGCTTTCAGACTTCTCCCGTTGTTCGACTGATGCGACGTGAGAGGAGCATCCACACACGAGGCCTCCGTCCTCGGAGCCTGCGTCTGGGTCAGCTCAGCGCTTCCCAGAGTAATCCAGAGCCGGAGCTACCGCCACCCAACTTAGAGTTTTTTGAGACCATGCGCTTCATCTTTGGGCAGTCCGACTCCGATACGGCGCCTTCGGGAACAAGGGGTTTGAATGAGGGGTCTCTGAGTTCCGCGCCGGCGGCTTTGGCTCCGTCCACCGAGGTCACCTCTGGATCTACACCGGTGCTGGTTGCACCCTTGAAACCTTCCTTGGCGCTGGTTCGATTGTTGACACTCCCGACGTCGGTAGTGCCCACTATCGACGTTGACCTGATTCTTATCCCAGACGACTCAGACTCAGAGCAGCATCGGCCGATGCTGCCTTTGTGTTAGATGTGGCCTATCCACCCCAGGTCGGATTCAGACCCTTTTTCTTACGGGTATGAATATGGGAGGGATTGGAGGGGTTCCTGGACCCTTATGAATACCAGGATGACCCATCTTTGGACTGGGCTCAGGAATTGGGCGACACCTGTGGTCTGGATACTTCCCCTGACACTGGCAAGTTGTCTCCTCCTACCGTGGCTACGGCAGAGGGAGCGACTTATGGTATGATGGTCAGTAGGGCAGCAGAGGTCCTTGGTCTTGAGCTTCCCACTGTTGAGGTCAGGTCTAATCTTCTGACGGAGGTGATTCAGCCTGGGGCTTCTACTTCAAACCCCCTTTTGCCATTTAATGACGCTCTCACCAATGTCCTTTTGGGTACCTGATCCAAACCCAACACAGGGGCTCCTGTGAATAGGACTATTGCACGCCACCATCAGCCCGCTCCGAACGACCCTAAATTCCTGTCCCAACACCCCATGCCTGAGAGTCTTGTTATCCAGGCTTCCTCTTCCTCAGGTGCATTCCCTTCTGCACCCCTGGACAGGGAATCCAAAAGACTGGAACAGTTTGACAAGAAGTTATTTTCTTCCTCCAGTCTCGCACTGCAGTCTGTGAACACAGCATTCCCTTTGGGTCCCTATTCCCACTCTTTGTGGGATACGATTGCGCAAGTCCTGCCGCAGATACCAGAGGAGGTCCATGCTATCGTCTCCCAAGCTGTGAACGATGGGAGAGATGCAGCAAAGTTCACAATCCGTTGTGGGCTGGACACGACCGACTCTCTGGGCAGATCAGTTGCTACAACGGTGGCCTTACGATGCCACACATGGCTGCGTATTTCTGTTTTTTCTTGGGATGTCTAATAGTCACTCATGGACATGCCCTTTGATGGCTCACATCTCTTTGGAGACAAAGCAGACTCTGCCTTGGAGAGATTCAAGGATTCCCGGGCTACAGCTCGGTCCCTTGGTCTTTCCTCTGCCCCTCGCCCCCCACAGTCTGCTTTTTGGCCCTTTTGTAGCCATGGAAGGGGCTCCCTGTGCATCCTCCACCCAGCCACCGTCCCACCCATGCTGTTCAGCCTCTGCGTGGCTGGGGACATTGAATCCCACGTTGCCTGGGACAGTTAATCAGAGTCTGCCCAGTCCACCTCTGCTTCCGCTGCAGCCTCCAAACCCTCCTAGTCTGTCATCTCACTCCCATCCAGTTGGTGGCAGGATTCGCCATCACCTGCCCCACTGAGAATACATCACCACGGACAGGTTGGTTTTGGTTTTGGTTTCCCTTTCGAATCTGCTCCACCAACCATGCCTCCATCCTTCAGTCACCTTCCAGAGGATCATTTGACACTTCTCTGCCAGGAAGTTGCAGCTCTCTTGTCCAAGGGAGCTATTGAAAAGGTCCCTGTGCCCGAAGTAGGTTGTGCTTGTTATTCCTGCTACTTTCTGATTCCAAAAAAGGACGAGGGCTTACGTCCTATCCTAGACCTTCGGGACCTAAAGTACCTCCTCAAGAAGGAGAAATTCAAAATGATCACCCTGGCTCAAGTTCTGTCTGCCTTGGACCCAGGAGACTGGATAGTAGCGTTGGACTGCAGGACGCCTATTTCCACATCCCCATCCTGCCTGCCCACATACGTTGCCTACGATTCGTGGTAGGTCACAAGCACTTTCATTTACTGTGCTCACCTTCGGCCTTACCAGCACCCCTCGGGTGTTCACAAAAGTGATGGCGGTGGTTACAGTTCATCTGCGCAGGTTAGGGTCTCAGTCTTCCCCTACTGCGATGACTGGCTGTTGAAAGCAGACTCAGCCAGAAAGTCGTCTCCCACATTCAGTCTACGGAGAACCTCCCTGCACACGCTGGGGTTCACTATCAATGTGCCAAAGTCACACCTGACTCCCTGTCAGATGCTCCCTTTCATTGGAGCTGTTCTGGACACAGTGCAGTTTCGGGCTTATCCTCCCAAAGGCGAGTCCAAGACATTCAGGCTGTGAATCTGATCTTTCGGCCTCGGTCTTGGGTTTTGGTGACACTGCCTCCTGCATCCTGCTAGTAACACATGCCAGATGGCATATGCGGGCTCTGCAGTGGGACCTGAAGTTCCAGTGGACGCAGCATCAGGGGAATCTCTCCAACATGGTCCAGATCTCAGAGGGGACTGCGAAAGACCTGCAGTGGTGGCTTTCGAATCCGCATTGGGCCCGTGGCAGATCCCTCTCCCTTCCCCAACCAGATCTGTCTGCAGTGACAGATGCGTCACTTCTGGGTTGGGGCGGCCACGTAGGAGAGGTGGAAATCAGAGGGCTCTGGTCTTCAGCGGAGTCTAGGCTCCATATCAATCTTCTGGAGCTCCGGGCGATCCGGCTTGCGTTGGAAGCATTTCTTCCCTTTCTCAAAGGGAAAGTGGTGCAGTTGTTCACGGACAATACTACCGCCATGTGGTACTGCAACAAACAGGAAGGAGTAGGGTCCTAGACCCTTTGTCAGGAGGCACTACTCCTCTGGACATGGGTGGAACATCAGGGCATTACCCTGATGGTTCAACATCTGGTGG
The DNA here is from genome assembly GCF_031143425.1 of Pleurodeles waltl. Taxonomy (NCBI): domain Eukaryota; kingdom Metazoa; phylum Chordata; class Amphibia; order Caudata; family Salamandridae; genus Pleurodeles; species Pleurodeles waltl. Next base: position 575,614,487 of record NC_090444.1, on the reverse strand, counting down.
GTTCCCTCAACACCAGAGCGGACAAACTCAGCTGTCGATGCACAGCCGATAACGAATGGCGTCTCTGTCCGTAGGTGGTGAGGAGAGCCTTGGTTAGATCTATTTGCCTCCGCAGAGAACGCTCCATGTCAGCTGTTTTGCACGTTGGAGTTTCCAAGACGGCACTCGTTCGGAGACGCTTGAGTGGAACTCTGGCCTCCTTTCCGCCTATACCTCTCCTGCCCAGAGTTCTCAAGAAGATCCGGAACGACCGGGCCCAAGTCATCTTGGTGGCTTCGGACTGGGCACGGAGAGCATGGTATCCAGAGCTATTGAGCATGTCCATCGATCCTCTACTCAGACTGCCTCTTCGAGCAGATCTTCAGTCTTTAACAGGAGACGGTTCTTCACCCGAACCTGTCCAACCTTCGCCTTCATGCGTGGAGATTAAGTGGCGACAGTTGATGACTTTTGATGTTCCACCCGAAGTCTGCAATGCTATCTTGCCAGCTAGGCGTCCCTCAAACCAAACTGTATACGCCTGTTGTTGGAATAAATTTGTGGCATGGTGTACCAACAAATCTGTTGATCACCTTTCTGCCCCTCTATCTGAGATTCTTCTGTTCTTTCTTTGGCCCAGCAGGGCTTTGCTTTGGGCGCCCTTAAAGGGTATTTATCTGTCATTTCGGCCTTCCTTAGGTTACCTGATCAGCCCTCACTTTTAAAATCTCCTTTTGTAAGTAGATTCCTAAAAGGCCTCACCCATTTATTTCTTCCCACTCCATTTATCATGCCTCAGTGGGACCTCAATCTTGTCCTTACTTATTTGATGTGTACTCCCTTTGAGCCAATGCATAATTGTCCCTTGCGGCTCCTCACCTTCAAAACTGTCTTTCTTGTTGCTATCACCTCTGCTCACAGGGTGAGTGAGCTGCAGGCCATTTCCTCAAAACCTCCGTACTTGTCTGTGCACCCTGACAAAGTAGTGTTCTGGACTAAGGCTTCCCTCCTTCCTAAGGTGCTTACACCTTTTCATGTAGGCCAGTCCATCACTCTGCCTACTTTCTATGCACCCCCACACCATTCCCATGAGGAGGAGAGAGTCCACCATCTGTACTCAAAAAGAGCATTGGTGTTCTACCTCAATCGTACTAAAGATTTCCGGGTGGACGATCAACTCCTTGTTGGGTATGTGGGTGCCAAAAATGGGAAGGCGGTGCAAAAAAGTACCATCTCTCGAAGGGTGCTTTTTTTGCATCAAAATGTGCTACGTTTTGGCCAAGAAGCAATCTCCTGAGGGCTTGTGTGCTCATTCCACCAGAGCAACTGCTGCTTGCACTGCGTTAGCACGCGGAGTTCCTGTCCTGGATATCTGCCAGGCAACTACGTGGGTTTCCCTGCACACGTTTGCTAAACACTACTGCCTGGACAGTCAGGTCCATCGGGACGGCTACTTTTGTCGTGCAGGACTTCCTAGTGTGACCTTGGTTCGCAGCCCACCACTGAGGATGGCATTGGTTGGGTATCTATTCTGAGGTAAGGAATCTGCAACCTGAAGTCTCTATCAGATATATGTTACTTACCTATGGTAACAAAATATCTGGTAGAGACATATTCTAGTTGCAGATTCCTTACCACCCACCCATCCTCCCCGCTTGCGAACTGATTTCTAGGGACAGGGATTCCCCTATCCGGTCCTTAACTCTGGCGCACCAATGTCAGAGTTCTTAGCGGCTTTGCTCTTTGGCATGGAAAGTCGTTAAAAGAAACTAACGTCACTGATGCACAAGGATATTGCTCGAAGAAAAATCTCTATATCCAGTCTGACGCCTGGGGGAAATTCTTAAGGTAAGGAATCTGCAACTAGACTATGTCTCTACCAGATATTTCGTTACTGAAGGTAAGTAACTTGTACTTCAGGGCCCTACTTTTGATGCACTAGTGATCAGAGTTCTTCATGGCTCTGCACTTCTGGTGTATAAAGTTGTGAAAAGAAACGGATGTCAGTGCACCTGGGTGGTGTCTATACAGGACCCGCAGCATCATATCTAGCACAGATGACGCTAGCAGTGGACGCGGTGGCGATTGATGCCACCTAAAGACATGTAGGGGTACTGCTCGAGAAAAATCTCTGGATCTAGACTGATGCCTGGGGAAATTCTAAGATAACAAATCTGCAACTAGATATGGTCTCAGTAGGAAAGTGCCTCTTTTGACATAGTGAACCAACCCATTTTTGGCCTGGTTTCTGGTGCAATTTGAACTGAAAGTGCATTGGGTTCCCCAGTGCCAGATCTCTTTGCCCAAAACTGGACAGTTGTTTTTCCCAATTGGTCAACCTTTAGCTTCCACTATAAGTCCGTAGTAAATGGTACCCTGGTACCTAGGGTATGAGGTACTAAAGGAAGGCCCCTGAGGGCTGCAGAATGAATTGTGCTACCCTCAGGGACCCTCTCGCTAGGTACACCCAGTGCTGCTTTTGCAGACTGTGTGTCTTGGTGCAGACCCAAATTGAAAACACAACATGGGGCCCAGTCTGTGTGCCCTCTCCCCGTTACACTGCATGCAATGTATGCAAGTCACCCCTCTAGCTGGCCTTCCAGCCCCAAAGGCAGGGTGCATTATGTTACATGTGAGGGCATACCTGCATTAGCCGATGTGCCCCTGCTATGTCTTTATCTATTCTCCAACATAGTAAGTGAACAGGGAAGCCTTTTAAGTACATGTACTGGACACTGGTCATTATGAGTTCCCCAGCTGACATGATGGCTTCACTGAAAATAGGGATGTTTGGTATCAAACCTATCATATTAATAAACCATCTCTGAATCCAGTGATAGACTTATTAATACATGCACTAACAGGGGACAATAGCGGTGCCCCCTAAAACCTACCAACTCCTAGCATGGGCATTGACTGTTAGAAACCAGTGCAACTACCTTAAGACAGAGATCTTGACCCCCTGAGGTGAGAGACAGTGCTCTCAAAGGCTCAGAACAAAGGCCTGCTCTCATTGATTAATCGACTTGCTTACCCTGCTTTTAAAGGCATCACTTTTGGAAGGCACTGTTCCAAAGACCTGGAAACATGCTATGGTCAAGCCTTTATTAAAAAAAAGCCCTATCTTGACCCATTCATTTAGTCTAATTATAGGCCAATAACTGTCCTGCCTATTCTATATAGAGTGCTGGAAAAGCACACAAATAAACAGATCACGAGGTATACAGAACTTAATCGCCTGCTTCAGCATTCTCAAACAGGTTTTAGGGCAGTCCATAGTATGGAATCAGCTCCCCTTGCTGTGCTGGTTTATCTTAGGCAATAGCTTGATAATAGAGGCATGGCAGTATTGATCCATATGGATCCCAGTTCTGCCTTTGATACGGTCAACCACATAACTGTACTTCAAAGATTAGAGGCCATGGGGGTACCAGATACTGCCTTGTCATGGTTTGCTTCCTTCCTGCGAGATTAGGTCTTTCAAGTTCACTCATATCAGTATTGTAAGGAAATGCATCCATGGCATGGTTACCCCCTAACTTTTTGCCTTTGCTGATGACAGTTATGATTGAACGTGTGCTGGGGCCCTGCTAACTAGGCCCCAGCACCAGTGTTCTTTCTCTAAACTGTACCTTTCCTTCCACAATTGGCACAGCCCTGGCACACAACCTTGTAAATGGTACCCCTGGTATCAAGGGCACTGATGCCAGGGAAGGTCTCTAAGGGCTGCAGCATGTCTTATGCCTCCCTGGGGGCCCCTCACTCAGCACATGCACACTGCCTCACTGCTTCACTGCTTGCGTGTGCTAGTGGGGAGAAAATGACTAAGTAGCGCTTTGGAGACCAGGAGGAGGGGCCAGCCGCCACACGTCAGGGCAAGGAGCCCTTTAAAACATTCGTTGCGCTCCCGCTGCCGCGGGTAGCGCTTTGGAGACCAGGAGGAGGGGCCAGCCGGCACACGTTAGGGCAAGGAGCCCTTTAAAACATTTGTTGCGCTCCCGCTGCCGCGGGTAGCGCTTTGGAGACCAGGAGGAGGGGCCAGCCGCCACACGTCAGGGCAAGGAGCCCTTTAAAACATTTGTTCCGCTGCTGCGGGTAGCGCTTTGTAGACCAGGAGGAGGGGCCAGCCGCCACACGTCAGGGCAAGGAGCCCTTTAAAACATTTGTTGCGCTCCCGCTGCGCGGGACGCGCGCGGGCGGCGCCCGGGCAAAGCCCAGGCCAAGGGCGGGCCCATCCTTGCCCGTCATTGCCAGGAAGAGCCAGGGCAGGGCCACCCCCCTAATATTTTGAACTAGGTAGGCTTAAATGTGATGCCCCTTAAAAGCAGTGCGCCTGGGTTTATTTAAGTACAAACAACCTTACCCATATCGCACTACCTTCCAATTAGGGCCTATCGGCTTCTGGAATATATTACCCAAGGTATTCATAACTCCCCCTTCGCGCTCTAGTTATAACGTCCCTGAGGCAAATAGCTTACCAAGATGGGGAAAAGGAAAGCTACCAGTAATCCTACTGAGCAGGGAAGGGCAAAAAGAGCACCTCGACACGCGGCCGAAAATTGTACGCTCACCCAAATTGATGATCTTATAGAGGAAGTGGAGAGTTTGCTAGCCACTAAACCCTCAAAACCTTGTAGGAAAGATGCTCCTTCCTCCTCTAATGTCATAAAATCTTTCTTCGCTCCTGTGCACAGAGACTCGAAGATATCTATACCCCAAGGCACCAGCACAGAATTCAGTAAGTTGGAAATTTTAAGGAATTCAACAGAGAGCCCTATCTTAAATCTGCCTAACCAGCAAGATGGTGTATCCCCCCTGCCAAACTGCAATAACCGCTTCTTACCCCTTGTTCTACCATCGCCAGCTGAATTAGAGAGAACTATCCCAAGGGAACTTGAGGAGCCAGTCCCAGTCATATCCACTCAGGATGAACATCTAGCTGTCTTACAGTTAGCACAGATAAGAGATGAAATCTTAAGTCTTAGAGAGCATCTTACATCTTTTACCCACATGATATACGAGAAGCTGGACGGCATATCTGCAGTAATTGGGGACATAAGGAAGACACCACAAAATTCAGACCTTAATTCCTTACCAAAGTCAGTTGAAATATCGGAAACATCCATCCCACAGAGGTGTAGGGGTCAAAGGGTCGAAATGGTAACACAGACTACTCAGGGGGGCAATAGCGCACCTCCTGCAGTGTGTGTTCGCAATAACTACAATCCACCCTTGGACACAGGGAATAATTGGAAGATGCACAGAGAAGGACACCTAGATAAAAGCTCCAGACGCCCCTTGGGAAATAACCTCCAAAGCCAGATTAGACATAATGTCTATGATATTTACATAACAAACGTCCCCAAGCTAAGTAAAGATCAATTTGAGCAAGGGGAATCTCTTAAAAATAAAGTTGTACATTGGATAAGAAGGACAAAGAAGTGTAGATCCATTATAAGGGACGATATAGTCATTGCACAGAGACTTACAAAAATAGGTTCAACATCAGATCTCATAGGGATAAAATTGATTAGTCAGAATCTAGTTAAGGGCCTTTTGGCACTTGAGGAAAGAATGAGACCGGGCACCTCCTCCCAAATGACACTTGTTCACAAACTTCCTCAATCATTGACAAACCGGTTCCCACAAGAGATAAATAATACTATAATGGCCCAGTATCCTTGCCCGCAGAGAAGGGATCGAAAGCAAAGCCATACTTCTGACATAGATTGACGTGAAGCCTCTGCCGCTGAAATTCCCGCCGCTGAAGCTGGGAGCGATGGCATACCCAATCCCGACTCTTATATTACAAAAAATGACTTACCTAATATCCTGGGAACAGAGCCTAAAAACATATTCTAGTGGCTCGCCAAAGGAGAAGTCCCAGCAAGAAATACTTTGTACATATGAGACTAGGAAAAATCTACCAGAAAATGGGCTTGACCATGACCTACCGATTAAGATTCTATCCTGGAATGTGGCAGGCCTGACTCAGAAAATAGCTAATCCTGACTGGTGCAGACTTCTAGATCAACACCACATCATTTTATTACAGGAGACATGGGCACCATCTGTAGTAAATAGAGAAGGCTATTGGACCTTCCAGAAGGCTGCACTACAATCACCATCAGGTAGGGCTTCAGGCGGCTTGACAATTTGGTTAAAACACAACTTGTTCCCAAAAGTTAAAGAGATAGTAGCCCCTACGAGGGATCTACTAGCCGTTGTAGTTGAAATTAGTACCGTTAAAGGTCTTGTTAACATAATAATTGTAAATTTATATATTAGACCTGGCACCCAAAGGACCCAGACCATTCAGATGAGTTCAATAGTAGACTTTTTTAACTGCTTACCTAATGGGCGGGGCATAATGGTTGCGGGCGACTTCAATATGCAATTGAACCGCGGAGATGGCAATCAGCAAGAGGGATCCCAGCTCACAGACTCATGGGATAGATCAGGGCTGGTGCAAATTACATCCAAGAAAGAAGGAGGAGCCTTAGAACTACTGGAAGACCTAATAAAAATAAAGGGATTAAGAATAGTAAATGGGAATACCAGATCAGACAACCCGGCGTCCCCTACATATAGGAGAGGCGCATATACTAGCCACCTGGACTATGTCTTAGTAAATGACGCCCTCTGGAAATCCCTAACTGACATGATAGTTCTCCCTCGTATTGATAGTGACCATCTAGCCTTAAGCACCTCCTTTTCCACTATCTTATTTAGTTCCAAGACACTGTCAACGTGGACTTTAAATAGTGCCCTCATTAGGACCAATGATCGTAAAAATGTGAAATGGGAGCGGGTTGAAAGTGATGCAAATTTTCAGCTAGCGATCTATAGATCAGTTGCAACAACACTTTCTCCCCTGAAACATACAAATATCAAATTGGTTGATTTGGTCTATCTCCATAACACCCTGGTCACCCGACTAAAACCACACTTCCAGACGGTAAGGAGGCGGATAGAGACTGTTATTAAAACCTCTAGGTGGTTCTCCAACTCCTGCCGTCAAGCTAAGATACACTTACTGGGAGCACTTAAGGAAGGGAATTTAAGAGAGATAAGGAAGAGCAGGACTGTATACAAAGATGTACTTAAAAATGCAAAAAAAGAATGGGCGAATAGGAATTGGAACAAGATGGTTGTGGCGCTCCAGGAGAAGGATCTTAACCTATTCTGGAAACTAGTGTCAGATAAGAGTAGCCCTCAAGAAATGGAAAACTACCCTGTCATCCAGCCAGAAACTTGGATGACGCACTTTTCAAACATATACAGAAAACCACATACCAATAGTACTATTACACCCCTACTAAAACCTAACGATCTTGTTGGCAATACCTTAACGTGGGGGAGTATAACACCACCCAAATTTGACCTGGACCTATTCTCCATAAAAGAAACAACAGAGGCTCTCCAATCCATACGCAAGGGAAAGGCCCCTGGTCTTGATGGCATCCCAGGAGATCTATATCTTTCTCGTCTGACAACGTGGTCATTGTATCTAAACACACTTAGTAACGAGATACTGAGGGGGGGAGGACTTCCTACTACATGGCAAGGAGCAGTCATAGTCCCTATTTATAAGAAAGGGCCAAGGGAACAACCTAACAACTATAGGCCTATCAGTCTTATTGATGTTAGCCAAAATATCTTCGCTAAGCAAGTGCTGAACAGACTACAGACATGGAAAGATGATGCCCAAATTCTCTCCGAATCTCAGGGAGGCTTCAGAAGAGGAGAGAGTACAATAGACCAGGCATTCAGGTTTAACCTCCTTTGCTGGAAATACCTGTCACTCAATAAAAGCCAATTGTATGTAGCTTTTATCGACTTAAAAGCTGCCTTTGACATGGTACCTCGGGATACACTATGGGAAGTTATGGAGAGCTATCAACCCAATAGCGAACTACTAAGACTGATTAGATATCTCCACGAAGGGACTTATGCTCATGTACGTTGGTCAGATAGTGACGACCTAACGGAAGCTATACCCGTCAATAGAGGGGTTAGGCAGGGTTGCATCTTGGCACCAACACTATTTAATCTCTACATAAACGGTGCTGTGGACCAATTGTTACACTGTAATCATGATGCCCCTAGATTAGCTGGAACCCCGGTCCCTATTTTAATGTTCGCCGATGACACCTTATTAATCTCAAGAACACCTATGGGCTTGCAAAATGAATTGGACACCTTTTATAATTTTTGCTCCAACAGAGGACTTGAAATTAATCTAACAAAATCTAAGTTTATGGCCTTTAACCCACACAAACTATTTAGGGGAAAAATGACGATAGCAGGCCAACCAGTGGAGAGAGTCCGACAATTTGATTATTTGGGGATTAGGTTAAGTGACGACCAACGCTGGTTGGCACAGATTAAGAAGAGTCTGACAGCACTTAGGTAAAGGTCTATAGTGATAGCTAAGAAAATAGCTAATACTTGTGAAGGGGAGATATCACCTGCCATCACCGTCTACAAAGCAGTGGCAGTAGCGGCCTCAATTTATGGTGCCGAGCTTTGGGGTCATACCAACTCTAGGTGTCTGACCACTGTAGAAAACCGGTTTATTCGAAACTTCCTAAAGTTGCCGATGAGCACCCCTCTCACTCCGCTCAGATTTGACTTAGCCCTAAATGAAATACACATTGAAATTGCATTAAGACCCCTAATGTATTGGATTAATCTTTGGACCTCAGAGGACGGTCCACTCTCCATAAAGCACTAGATGAATTTCTTGCAAATGACAGCGTACTAAAGATCCCTTGGTTCAGACACATCAGAGACACGTGTAAATTTCTCAAAATGGAGGAGGTGTGGAGTGCTCCCCACAATTTGGCAAAGGAAACAAAGGAACGTGTAAATATGTGCTACTGGGAGAACATTCTGACCCAAATTTGGCTAAAAAATCATGGTAGTCTGACTTTGCAGTTCTTAGATCACAAATGTAGTCCCAAGTTTGAGGCCTATATGGATAATGTAAATCCTCCATATACCAAAACACTATTCATTAAATTTAGACTAGGGACTCTTCCGCTCAAGCCATTTACAGCGCAATGGAGACCGGAGGACTGCAATACAATATACTGCCATCATTGTCAAAAGACAAAAGAGTCACTTGCGCACTTTATGTTTTTCTGCCCGAGATATTTGGTACCTAGGAAAAAGTGGATTGCTCCATTATGTAGGGCAATTGGGATAAGGGAATGGAACACGGCATTACGACTCCTAACAACTGATACAAATGATAAAATAGTTTTTTCTGTGGTGGGATACCTGCGAAGTGCATGGTCAATAAGAACAAAAGAACTATTATAAATGTGTAAATTCAACACATTGGTTTTAGACTATATTCACTTAATATATCAGTTCTTAACCGGATGGACCTAAAACCTAAACGGTCTGGATTTTTAGTTTTAAAGAATAATGATGATCTGTATGTTTTATAAATCTGTGACCTCACTATTTATCTAGGGTTCTTAAAAAAGTAAATTATGCAATTTCCCCCTTCTATCCCAGATATCAGAGACAAATGATAAAATTGGTCACTCAGCGGCAAGGTTCTTGTAAAACACATAGGAGACACGAACTAGAACTCTGATAATCACGTGCTTCTAATAATTTGGTTTTAGATTATATTTAATTAGTTTGATAAATATTAATTAATTGAAGCTAAATCTTAACGATCTAATATTTTTACACGTCTTGAGATTTTGTAAAAACAAAAATGTTTAAAAACAATGTTGTCTATACATTCTAAAAATTTTTAAAGCGCTATGTTTCTTAATCATGTTATGTCTTGTATTGTCTACTTTTATGGCTTATAGCCGAAATAAAGTTATATATGATGATGATGATGACTAAGTCAACATGGCACTCCCCTCAGAGTGCCATGCCCTCAACCCACTGCAGGCCTTACAGCCCTAAGGCAGGGTGCACTATACCACAGGTGAGGGCATATGTGCATGAGCACTATGCCCTTGCAGTGTCTAAGCAAAACCTTAGACATTGTAAGTGCAGGGTAGCAATAACGAGTATATGGTCGAGGAGCTTGTCAAACGCGAACTCCACAGTACCATAATGGCTACTCTGAAATCTGGGAAGTTGGGTATCAAACTTCTCAGCACAATAAATGCACACTGATGCCAGTGTGCAATTTATTGTAACATTCACCCAGAGGGCATCCCAGAGATGCCCCCTGAATACCAGTCCGACTCCTAGTGCTAGGCTGGCCAGTCAGCTAGTGGAGATGTCTGCCCCTCCGGCCACTGCCACCACTTTTGGCGGCAAGGCTGGAGGAGATCATGAGAAAAACAAGGAGTCACCCACCAGTCAGGACAGCCCCTAAGGTGTCCTGAGCTGAGGTGACCCCTGCCTTTAGAAATCCTCCATCTTGAATTTGGAGGATTCCCCCAATAGGATTAGGGATGTGCCACCCTCCCCTCAGGGAGGAGGCACAAAGAGGGTGTAGCCACCCTCCAGGACAGGAGCCATTGTCTCCTGCCCTCCTGACCTAAACACACTCCTAAATCTAGTATTTAGGGGCGACCCAGAACTCAGAGAATCAGATTCCTGTAACCTACAAGAATAAGAAGGACTGCTGACCTGAAAACCCTGCAGAGACGACAACTGACTTGGCCCCATCCCTACCAGCCTGTCTCCATACTCAAAGAACCTGCACAGGAACGCATCCGACAGGGACCAGCGACCTCTTAAGCCTCAGAGGACTGCCCTGAACCGAAGGACCAAGAAACTCCCAAGAACAGCGGCACTGTTCAAAAACAGCAACAACTTTGCAACTTTTTAGCAACTTTGAAAGAACTCACTCTTCCTGCCGGAAGCGTGAGACTTCACACACTGCACCCGACGCCCCCGGCTCGAGCTCCAGAGAACTAACACCGCAGAGAGGACTCCCAGGTGACTGCAACTACGTGAGTAACCTGACACCCCTGCACCCCCACAGCGACGCATGCAGAGAGGATTCAGAGGCTCCCCCTGACCGCGACTGCCTGGAACAAAGAACCTGACGCCTGGACCAAGCACTGCACCCGGAGCCCCCAGGATCAAAAGGAACCGAACTCCATTGCAAGAGTGACCATCAGGCGACCCTCTGCCTAGCCCAGTTGGTGGCTTGCCGTAGAAGCCTCCCTGTGCCCTGCCTGCACCGCTAGAGTGACCCCCGGGTCCCGCCTTTGATTCCTATTGAAAACCCGACGCCTGCTAAGCACAATGCACCCGGCTGCTCCTGTGTCGCTGAGGGTGTGTTTTGTGTGCCTACTTGTGTCCCCACCATTGCTCTACAAAACCCCCCTGTTCTGCCCGACGAATACGCAGGTACTTACCTGTTGGCAGACTGGAACCGGAGCACCCCTGTTCTCCTTAGGCGCCTATGTGTTTTGGGCCCTCCTTTGACCTCCGCACCTCACCTGACCTGCCCTGCTTGTGCGGTGACTTGAACCCCCAACGGTGGGCTGCCTATGCCCAGGAAACTGAACTTGCAAGTGCTTTACTTACCTCAGAAACTAACCAATACTTACCTCCCCCCAGGAACTGTTGATTTTTGCACTGTGTCAACTTTTAAAATAGCTTATTGCCATTTTAACCAATACTGTGTATGTTACTGCTCTAATTCAAAGTTCCTTATTTACCTGTGTGGAGTACCTTGAAATTGTGTATTTACTTCAAATCTTGAAGCTTGTGGTTCTAAAATAAATTAAGAAAGGATATTTTGCTATATAAAAACTATTGGCCTGGAGTTAAGTCTTTGAGTATGTATTACTCATTTATTTCCTGTGTGTGTACAAGAAATGCTCAACACTCCCCTCTGATAAGCCTACTGCTCGACCACACTACCACAAAATAGAACATTAGAATTATCTAATTGTGCCACTATCAACCTTCAAGGGGAACCCTTGAACTCAGTGCACACTATCTCTCACTTTGAGGGTGTATATAGAGCCAACTTCCTACAATTAGTGAAGCATTCTTTTAGCCCAGAAGACCTTTCTTCCTTTCATCAGGGGCAGGATGATCCCAGTGAGGATGGACAACATGGCAACCCTGTGGCACTGCAACAAGCAATGTAGAATGGTCTTGTCCCCACGGCATTACGGTGAAAGCTGGCATTTAATGGGATTTATCTGGCGGCCCATCAGCTAGTGGGAGCCATCAACATGAGGGTAGACTAAATCAAGAGACATTATCTTGCTGATAAGGAGTGGTGTTTACACCTGTGGGTGGCAAAGTGTATCTTTGTCTGGTGGGGCACACCCTCCGGAGACCTATTTGCTGCCTTCAAAAATTCTCATTGTCCAGCCTTTTCCACCTTAAGGGTTTTTAGGAGAGATGTTCCACCTTTAGTGGGAGTCCATACTAATATATGCATTTCTGCCTCTGCCACCGATCTTCAGGGTACTGAAGAATGCCACACAAGATCAAGCCCAATTATTCTGGTGACCACAAATTGGGTTGTGAAGGTCTGGTGCTTAGAACAGCCATCCCTGAACATCTACACTGCATTTTAGCTTCCTCTTTGAGATGACTTGCTGTCCCAGTGGCATAGCAGAGTACTGTACCTGAACCTCCGTGATCTACACCCATTTATACATGTACAACATAGGAGCTTTGCTCTACCTTGCGAGTCGGTTGGTGTAATTTTGGCTGTATCCCGCCCTTCACGAAATCAGTTTATTAAGGCCTCTAGTGGCTAGATTAGTGATATATTTTGGCTATCAAGACTTTAAGGGTTAATTTATCAGCCTTTTAAGCCTTTCTTCCATTGCCTCTTCAGTCCTCCTTATTCAAGCCTTTCATTGTCATGCATGTTCAAAAAGAGCTTTTACATGTTTCCGTCTGCCATCAGCATTGTGTCATACTGAGACATAAATTTGGTTCTAACATTCTTGGTGTGCTCCTGTCAAACCTTTGCACTTCTGTTCTTGGAAATCTTGTCCTCTGCAGGCTATATTTCTCATTGCTATCAATCTGAGTGTTGCATCAGTGAGCTGCATGTCTTGTTAGCTCTACATCAGCCTGCTTTTCCAGAAAAGGTTTCACTTTTCCACCTGGGGTAGTCTATGGCTCTCTTGTGTTCTTTTCTCCACCACATTTATCTAAAGTGGAACAGAGGGTTTATCAGTTGGATTCAAGACACTCACTTACCCATTTTGTGGAATGGACTTTACATTACATTACATTATAATTATGATCTTAAGTTAACTGTCCCCCCTGCAGGAACTGTAACGTCTGGCGGTGAGCCTCAGAGGCTCAGGCCTCATGTTACAGTGCCTCAGGGCACTCCAGCTAGTGGAGATGTATGCCCCCGGACAAAGCCTTGACTTTGGATGAGCAGTTTGGCAGGAAACTTAAGAAAAACACAGAGTCACGACCGCTTCAGCTGGGACCACCCCTAAGGTGTCCAGAGAAGAAGTGACCCCCTCCTTGCAGAATCCTTTATCTTGGTTTGGAGGACAGGGACCAATAGGGATAGAAATGTGTCCCCACACAAGGAGGGTGTAGCCACCATCAGGGACAGTAGCCATTGGCTTCTGCCCTCTGACCCCTGTAACACCCCTAAATCTTGTATTTAAGGGCGTCACTGAACCCAGCTCACCAGATTCCTGGCAACCGACAGGAGAAGGACTGTTAAGCTGAAAACACCCAGCAGAGAAGAAGGAAGACAACAACTGCTTTGGTTCCAGCCCTACCGGCCTGTCTCCTGCTTCAGAGAACCTGCAAAAAGACCAGCGACGCGTCCAGCAGGCCCATCTACCTCTAACTCCAGAGGACTGCCCTGCACCTAAAAGAACCAAGATCTCTCGAGGACAGCGGCTCTGTCTAAAAGAAACCTACAGCTAAGGACTCCCACCTCACTATAGATGCATAGGTCCTGACCCCCGTGCACCTGACGCCCACGGCCGTGTCCAGGTGGTCAACCCAGCAAGACAGGGTCCCCAGGCAATTGGAAGCTAGAGCCCACCCTGGGTAGACTCCTCCAAACCTCCACGATGATGCCTGCAGAGGAAATCCTTAGGACCCCCCTGACCCTGAGCTCTGGATGAATATAACTGACGCCTAAAGGACACCCTGCACCTGCAGCCCCCAGGCCTTGGAGAACCTGACCCCTGGTGCAGCATCGGCCAGCAGACAGCCCTCCTCCCTGTCCAGCCGGTGGTTTGCCCGAGATCCCCCCCTGGACCTCGTCTGAAACTTCAGAGTGACCCCCTGGGGTCTCCTCGTAGAATTGCATTGAAAACCCGACGCCCTATTTGTACCCTGCACCCGGCCGCCCTAGCGCCTCTGAGGGTGCGTGTTTGGTGTAAACTTGGGGCCCCTCAGGTGCTCTCTTTAACCCCCCTTTTCTTCCCTCTGAGCCGTGCGTACTTACCTGCTGGCTGACCGGATTCCAAGTACCCCCGTCTCAATAGGTGCCCACGTTAATTTGTTTCCTCTTTCACCACTTGTCCCGACCGGCCCTGTGTTGCTGGTGGTGGGCGTTCGGGGTTAACTTGAACCCTCAATGACGTACTACCTAAACCCCCGGAGATAGGAACTGTAAATTGAATACTTAGCTGTAAAACTGAACTATCTTTTCCTCCCCAGGAACCGTTGAAGTGTGTCCACTTTTAAAATAGCTTTTTACCATTTTAAAGAAAACTGTGTACATTGTCGATTCTTTTCAAATTCCTGATTATATATATGCAAAGTACCTTTCAATCTGTGTACTTACCTGTAAACTGAATCTTGTAGTTCTAGAAATAAATTAACAAAACATATTTTTCTCTCTAAAAACCTATTAGACTGGAGTTAAGTCATTGAGTGTGTGGTTCTTCTATTGCTTGTGTGGCTACAACAAATGTTTAACACTACTCTCTGATAAGCCTAACTGTTCGACCACACTACCACAAATAGAGCATTAGTATCATCTATTATAAGCCTCTGGGGAATCCCTGGACTCTGTGCACACTATATCTCATTTTGATATAGTATATACAGAGCCATCTTTCTACAGCTATGCTCTACATTATTTTGCATGACATGTCTGAAGTCAGCACCTTTACATGGTCTGTGTCATGTGCAGAGGCAGGGCAGATTTAGAAAAAAGATCAATGTGCCACTTATTGACAAACAGGAGATCTAGTCTAGCACCTGGGAAGAACCTTGCATTTAAGGCCCTGAGGTTAGATAGAGAATCCACCAGAAAATGTTACTATAGGTAAGTAACCTCTTCATTTTGTTGCAGTGCAAAAATAAGTTATCTTTGATTTGATATGTTGTATTGCTGTTTGTATTTACAGGTAAAACTGGTTTGGAAAAGGAACAAGAATTTATCAGCAAGTGCATGGAAAGTCTTATGATAGCTTCCAGTAATCTAGAGCATAACGCTCAGTCCAGTCTCACAATAATTGAAAGAGGTCTTTTGATGCTGAAAACACATCTTGAAGCATTCCGGCGTAGGTAAGGCAGGTTATGAAGCCATTAATGTATGTAAGTGTTTATAGAGCGCAAAGCTAGTTACAAAGCAGCAGAGTGTTGAAAGTAGAAGAGGGTAATAAGATAGGAAAGAGAGAGAACAAGATAAAATGAAGCAGTCCTCTGTAGATGGGTCAGTCAGCTGGGTCCAACATCCGGAGTTAATTTAGAAAGAGCTGTTGCTTGAAGAGGGTGTTCTTCATTTCCTTCCTCAAGTGCAGGATTGATGGGTCTGTCTAATCGGGGTGAGAGAGGGCTTTACAGATCCTAGGAGCATAGCAGGAGAATGCATGGTCTATTGGTTTCTTCTAAACACATTTCTTCATCTTGAGCATAATCATGATCTGTTTCAGAAATTACGTTGTTCTATAAATACACAGTGCTTGCCGGCACACATGCTCCTTTTGAGTTAATAACTTTGTAAGAACTGCAGTAGTTCTGTACAGTAGTATGGGAATCCATTCAGACAATAGGGTTCTGTTAGGGGTGGAAAGTAGGGCTCTGTTAGGGGTAAGACAAGGTCAAACCCTGAGAGTCTAAGTCATTTGATGAGTCAGGTGCCAGGGGTATCCTTTAGGTGGGTGGTCAAATGTAATAATGTGATGTTACCTCTGAGGTGGAATAGTACTTCTGCTTGAACATCTGCTGTGAATTTCTCTTCAGGGAAAAAGAAGGTATAAATGGTTTAAATGACAAATTGTTGCTAGGCTAGCAGCTACTTAAAGTATTTTTCTGAGGAGCACATTCCAGAGAGGAGGGTGCTGCCAGTGTGGAATCCTAGGATTTGGCACTGTATGTACAAGCTGTTGAGATGTGTTGCTGAAGGCCCGTTCCACATGTGTTTCTTTTGGTAGTAGTTCAGGCTGAGTACTAATTTCATATTCAGTGTGTTGATTTTCAGGTACATCTTTTGAGCAGACTTGGACTGTGATGAACCAGCCTTTCGACCAGCTGATGTTGCCTGATGTGAATTTTAGGAAACATTGGTGTAGTCCGAACTGGGATCTGTTCACTAGCTAGGAAGCAAAACTACTGAAGAATGATGCCTTCGAAGTCTATCCTCAGAGACAGTGACTAAGCTGTGATGTTCAGTTGTGTCAGAGGATGTAGAGGAATTGAGCAGTGTGAGAAGCCCAACTTCAATATTGTGATGCAGAGTGAGCCTTTGGTGGTGATTGTCTTGTAGTGTAGCCATTTTTATGTAGCCTTTGTGCGTTTTCTTCATGCATTAGGCCTTTGTGCACTTTGCCCTAGATGCGTTTTATTCGTTTGCTTAAAGCATCGGGCCTCTGTGCACTTTTCTCTAGATGCATTTTATTCAGCCTCGTACTGTTATTTTTCAATAGCCAGTTCTACGGTCTTGTTTTATTTTCTTATCACACTGTTTAGCCTACTTCAGCACCGGAGTTCTCAAATAATACATTCTTGCTCACTCTGTGCTTCAGTCAAGGATACAGTCTGGTACATTGCCGATAGACGTGGTAGGAGTTTAGTCTTTGGTTTGTAGACTATACACATTCTTACGTAGGGACATTTTGTTAGCACATTGACATGTTAGTTATAAAAACACTTCCTAGTCCTAATACACGTTAGAGGGAGATTCTGACCAGGGAACCACAACTAGACGCTGACTGCCCTGTTGCAGATGCTGATCCAGATCCCTGGCCTTTGCTCAGGTATGAGGGTTGATGTCCTCCCGGGGAATCTGAAAGGCAAGCTTAGAGCTTAACATGCTGTGCTCAAAATAGAACTTAATAAGAGAGAATGTAATCTGTTAACACTATGATAGCGTTATTCTTATGTTTCACTCTTCTGGTTACTATTTCAATCCAACTGTGTTGTATAGTTCTGGTTATTGCGGCTCACGCCTTATTATCTAAAATGCAGTCGTTTTATTAAATCAATCTATAAAACTTAAACTGCCTTTGTCATTTGTATATGAGACCACACCGTGTATGAAAGAGCTGGTTGGGATCTGAGTGACCACGACTTCCCTGAGAAGTTCTAAGATGTCATGCGCTCGGCTGCCCAATCATCCCTTCCCCTTGGGAGAGATGAAGCACTGCTAGTTAGCCGGAGCAAAACCAGATTGAAGGTGACAGGGATCCTTCTTCATGGGTCAGACTTAGTCCCCCACAC
This sequence comes from Pleurodeles waltl, assembly GCF_031143425.1. NCBI lineage: Eukaryota > Metazoa > Chordata > Amphibia > Caudata > Salamandridae > Pleurodeles > Pleurodeles waltl. Next base: position 575,596,889 of record NC_090444.1, on the reverse strand, counting down.
CAAGAACGACCCTGATACCCAAAAATCCAGTAGTCTCATTTAGGATAATGAGAGCCAGCGCTACAGTCTCAGTGCTACAGTGTGGTCAGTTTCTGGATTGCTATTCCTGAAAGCAGGCATTTTTGATTCTATAAGTACAGTTTAGTTAAGGCTGCCTTCTTTATGTCCTTACCTAGGAATGGTAAATGTATGATAGAGTGATAGTGGCAAGATTGTCATTAGTTTGTACCTTATTGGAGGATTGACAGAAGAAGTCTTTAATGCAAAGATCATAGATGGTTTTGGCTAGGCATTAGAGTGTGTCTCCTGAGATGAATGTCACTGTTGCTTATACCCTCTTTGTGTGATGTAGCCTTTGGGATTTTGAGATTTCAGATCATCAGTTGAAAGAAGGATAGTAGTGAGTCCAATTGGGTCTCAAAAGGCACTTGACGGGAGGATGACGGGGGCATTTAGAGAGATGGTTTTGACTTTTGTGTTGTTGATGTGCTCCCTGATTTTGTCAATGTTAGTATATTTCTCTTTTGAATGTTGGAGGTGTCTATGTGGTATGGAATTCAGGCAGCGTTCGTTTACGTTGTAGATTGCTCTGCGTTTGTTAGATATTACAATTTTAACCATCGAATAACATATAGCCTTGGCATCTGAGTTGGCCTTCCTGTGGGATGCTCCCAGGGTTTTTCTGACTTATCAGTTCTTCTTTTAGGTGCTTCTGCAGCCAGGGTTTCTCCTGTCTTCTCATGGCATGTTTGCTGTCCGAGAGTTTCTGTGTTATTTTGATGTGTATGTAGATGATCCACATAAAGAATGCCTTTACTGCCTTTACCCTAACCACCCAGTAAAGGACTGTAAGGTATGTAGAACTGTTTCATCAAAGACTTTTAATGATAGAGAGGGGAAATTACTAATCTGGCTTCAGAAGTCCAAGACCTAGAAAGTAACAACTTCTGAGTAGGAAAGTGGCACTTCTGAGAGGTCACGAAAAAGGGCAAGATCCTCTGACCCAGGGACATCTGAGGAGGGTAGAAATGCCTTAAAGAAATATCACTAGGACACTCTACATAAAAAGAGAAAAAAATAATTCCTCAGAAAAGGTCTCTTCTCTGCCCACCACGCCTTCCCTATGACCCCACCGTCGACAGTAACAAAGGCAACCATGCTTTCAACGAAGGCTGCGTCAACGATGTCAGTGGGACTGTCGACAAGACTTAAATTACCTGAAAAGGCTTTCACACCGGCTATAACATCTCCTAGCAAGGTATCGCCCTTTTCTCCTCTCACCTATTGGACATGGAGGATTCAGATGACGACAGACCCTTTGGAATTGTGCATAGTCCTTCCCAACCACTTGTGAAATGCCAGGAAGATGATAAATCTGAGGAGGAAGAGCTCTATGGCCAATAATATTATGTCCCTCCACCAAGAAGATATTATGGGCACCATTATACACAGGAAGAGATGCAATTGCCCTCTACTCTGGTTCAAGACCTGCAAGCAATGTTACAACATTATAGAATGAGGTTCCCATAACCTCTAACGGAACATCAATCATTGCCACCTCTAATCTCTGCCCCATCTACACCTCAGAATCTGCCTACACCTATCACGCCTAGGATTACACCGAGAAACATTGCGGTGCCACCACAATAAGACTCCTCTTCATCGTAGGATGGAAGGCGAGATAACTGATAATCCCCCTCCACAAGATGACTGCCACACCCATGAGATTTTGCTCCTGAGGACATCGGAAGGTTTCACAACTTAATGGACCGAGCTGCAGCACAATTTCATCTTCCAACTTCCATTTAGCAGGATGACTGCTTCCTGTATGACTTTAAGCAGCAGGCAAGAAAATCTGTACAATCAATCCCCCATTATTGATTATATGTGGGATGAGGGGATTAAAATAATGAAGGACCTGGCTACCGTGACTTCTGTACCACCATTGGTAAATAAAAAAATACAAAGCCCTGGAAGATTCCCCAGCATGCCTTGCAGGACATCCCAAACCAGACTCTGATATCACAAGTGCAACAGTGCAGTTCCAAGAACCCGTCCACCCTTATTTCCAGCTCCACCAGATAAAGAGGGCAGACATCTGGATAATATGGGCAAGAGGTTCTCCCTCATGTCTGCCATCGTAGTGTGAGAAGCTAATTCGCTGGCAATACTTGGCCACTACGATTGGCAGATGTGGTCTGATATCGGAGACCTCATAGACCTTATTCCAGAAGATAAGAAAGCAAAAGCAACGAAAATCCTCCATACTGCATCTCAGGTAATATATTGCATGCTTGTCATAACTTTAACAGGCTTCTGTCACCTAGCAGGAGCAGTTGTCCTCAGAAGCCAAGGACGGCTTAAATCAACATAATTTTGGCCAGAGGTCCATTCAAAAGTTTTAGATATGGCCTACAATGGGGAGAAACGTTTTGAAAAGCACATTGATACTGCGCTGCTAGTAATAAAAAAAATGATAGACACTGCTAGATCCCTCGGAACCCTGCTGTATAGGAAGCTGCACTTTCGGGGGGGTTTGTGGAAGGGGTTTCTCTTCCTGCAGAGGATTAGATCAACGTCCTAAGCAGTTCCAGCCCTTTCAGTATCAGTACAGGCAAGGCTACCAGCAACATTACTGTCTGCCACCCTCAGCGGCCTATAACAAGCCATAAACAACCCCCTCCAGAGTAGAGACCCGGGTTGCAAGCAGTGACCTTTACCGGGTGCCGGCTACACACATCCCATCCCATCCTGTGGAGGGAGATAAACCCAGACAAGTGGGTATTGGACTTGATCGCTTTTGGCCATACTCTGGCGCTTTTTGCACAAATTCTAAACAACCCTCCAAGGGGAACCCACCCCCCTCATATTCACTAATTAAGGATGGAAGCCCTCATCATGCTTGCAAAGGGAGCAATAGAGAAAGATCCCTTTTCACAAAGGGGTATAGGCATCTATTCTCCATGCTTCCTCACCCAAAAAAAATATGGGAATGGAGGCCCATTCTGGATTTGAGAAAACTGGACACATTTTTACACAAGCAATCATTTAGAAAGATCTCCCGCTCCGATATCCTGCATCTCCTCGTCAGCAAAGACTTCATGATGACTCTCGATTTGCAGAATGCATATTTTCACATCCCCATACATCCAAAACACAGAAAATATCTTTGCTTTCCTGTAACCGGTACCCATTATCAATTCAAGGTGCTTCCATTGAGGCTCAAATCGGCACCTTGGATATTCACCAAGTTCCTTGCACCTGTAGCAGCCGCTCTGAGAACCCAATGTCACCAAATTTTTCACTACTTGGACGACTGGCTGCTAATAGCCCCAACAAAGTCTCAGGCGGCCACAACCACTCAAGCCTGTTTCAACTTATTTCTTAGACTGGGTCTCAGTCAATTTACAGAAATCAATGACTATTTCGAGTCAGACTACAATATTCCTGCTCTTCTGGATACCATCAACAGCAAGGCATATTTATCTCAAGACAGACAAACCAATCTAAGAGCTCTAGCAATCAGTCTGTCAAAAAGAAAGCCCGCTTAAGTTTGCCTCTACAAATCGTTGCTGGGCATGGTCTTCTTCAATCACTCTGGTATCTCTTTCATGCCTCAAGATTAGACCATTGCAAGAAGAATTGCAAAAACATTGGATCCAAACACAAGGGATCATTCAACGATATTGTGACTATTACCCCAGCTATGAAAAAAGTTCTTGAATGCTGGTCCCAAATTTCTCATTTGCCAGGGGGCCTTACGTTTCTACTTCAGATCCCTGAATTCGTCATAACCGATGCTTCCCTGCAGGGTTGGATGACCACCTGCAAGACTTGCAGCTTCAGGGGCACTGTTCAACACAGCAGAAAACATGGCATAGCAACAGGTTAGAATTGAAGGCCATATTCTTCACTCTACAGGCTTTTTTCCCAGAATAGCAGGTGCTTCAGTACTGGTTCGCACAGACAGTACCACCAGCATGCATTATATCAACAAGCGGGGAGGAACGCGGTCTCCAACACTCTCCCAGGAAGCTCAAGAGCTCTGGAACTGGCTCACTGTTCACAACATATCGCTAAAGGCAGAGCATGTGTCAGGATTAACCAACACCCTAGCGGACATGCCCAGGAGGACAACGGACAGCTGTCACGAGGGGGAGCTGAATCAAGAGCAGACAATCAAAATATTCTCACGCTGGGGCAGGCCAGCATTAGACCTGTTTGCGACGGACAAGACCGCCAAATGCCACCCCAGTCGGTATCCGCTCCTGGGATTGTGGGGGAATGCCCTTTTGATGAGATGGTCATGGACCTATGCCTACGCTTTTTCCCCCTGTCATGCATTCACCCTTTCATCCAGGCTGTAATTACAGGCCGCAGATACACTTTGCATGGGCACCTCATAGGAGGCATAATACATGTTGCAGCCCATGGAGGTCCCCTGGTGCCTTAATTCCCTGGGTACCATATACTAGGGACTTAAAAGAGGGCACCATTATGGTGTCCCTTCCCTGCACCTTGCAGGCACCTACAGCAACGACATCCAGCTGTGTGGATCTGCTCTCCTCTGGAACTGCATGGATCCTGCAACACAGGTGGTGGTTTTTCTGGTGGTCGTCGACATGGGGCTCCTCTCCAGGAGTACTGATTAGGCCTCACTGCAACTGTGCCTGCTGCTAGTGGGTTGCCTGTGGGGGCTACGACTCCTTCTTCTGGCTCTTCTGACTTCTGAGGGTCAGCCCAAACTCCCCTCTATGGGTTGAGTCTCCTGGACCTTGCTGGTCCTTTTCTGCCTTGCAACTCTTCTTTTGCCTCCTCTTGCATTTGCCAAGGCTTGTTAGTGGTTCTCCTAACCCCTGACCATCTGCGACCTGGCGACCGATGTAGGACATCTGCATAACTCCAAGGACTCCTCTGCTGCTCCTGGGCTCCACAGCTGATCTTCTCCTTCCCCCGTCGATCCAGATCTTCATCCTCAAAGGGTGGGTAGTGGCTCCTGCCCCGACTGGACACTCCATCATGGACTGGACTCTGCTCTTGTTTTGTATGTCATCCTCTTCCAAAATCCACCTTTGGGTTCCTTTGGTCTGGTCCTATTTTTGCACAATACATTTTCTAAGTCATTGTGTTAGTCCTTGGGAAGACCAGGTACTTAACTCTGGCCTGGTGTGTGGTGGCTACCTAAGGTACTTATATCTTATACCAGGGCCAGGTATCCCCCTAATAGTGTAGCATAGGCAGTGTCTAGAGTGTGGATGAGCAGTCAAGGCTTATCTAGGAGCCATGCAAAGCTCATACAATACCATTGTAGTCACGCATCGCTTACACACATGAAAGAACCACACAGTGTTACAAAGACAAAGGTACTTCATTATTTTAACACAAAAAAACAAAATACTGTATAGGCAATAGTATAGTAACATACTACCAAAACATTAGATAGGCAATACTCCAATAGGAGGTAAGTAAAAACACCAAATATGTACACTAGTAATCAGGAATAGGCCTAGAAAGTAATCAAGGAGTAAGTTGCTGGATTTTCCCCAAACCACCCAAAAGGAAGAAAAAAGAAGATAATGCAACACCCAGACAAGACCAAAAGAAAGCAGCAGTGGATTCCTGAAAAGGAAGACCTGTGGAAAAAGGGGACCAAGTCCAGAAGTCACAGAAGTGTCCAGTGGAGGCAGGAGTCACTCCCCACACCCCACTCGTCTGTGGTTACAGGAGTTGGTCGGCGGTAGGACGAAGACAGTCAGGAATGCAGGTGAAGAGATCCTGAAGGATGCAGGCCACGTCCCACGCCGGATGGATGATTGCAGTCAGTTAGTGGCATGGAAAAACCACCATCAAGCCTTGGCAAAGGCAGAAGTCTGTGTGAAGCAAAAGTAGAGCTGCCGGGGACCAGCAAGGTCCAGGAGAACTCAATCCACTGGGGAGTACTGGGAGGATCCTCAGCAAGGCAGGGAGTCCACAGAAGAAAAGGCAGCCCCCACAGGAGACCCACTGGAGGAGGACCCAGGAGTCACAAAGGAGCCCACGCAGCACAACTGGAGAAGGGTCCCACGCCGCAGGAGAAACACGCAGAGGGCTGTGCTTCGCAGGAAGGAGTGCCTGGGGCTCAGGCTATACGGAGCCTTAAGATCCCTTGGAGGAGATGCCAAAAAGCCTTGGTAGCTGCAAGAGACGTGGTGCACGGGGGTACTGTCCTGCGTGGGAAGGCAAAGGCTTACCTCCACCAAAGTTGGACAGCTGGCAGAGAGGGCCAAGAGGACTACTCTGGACCACCACCTGTGATGCAGGATCAACACTACTCAGGTTGAGAGGAGATCCACGCATCCGGTCGTCGTTGCACTTGGTGCCTGCAGATGCAGGGGAGTAACTCCTTCACTCCAAGGGAAGACCTTCTTTTTTCTCGAGGAGGCTGAAGACTTGTCCCCCTCAGAGGATGCACAGCTGGAGAAATGTTGCAGAAGCTGGAAGGAGCCATGGAAATGGTGTTGAAGCAGTCTTCGTCGTGGATGCAGGTTGTCCATTCCCGGAGGTTCCAGTCGCAGTTCCAGTGGCCAGAAGTCAAAGTAAAGGTTGCACAGGGGTCCTGCTGGAATCTTGCATGCCAGATCGGAGGACCCACCCAAGAGAGAGACTCTAAATAGCCCTGAAAGGGGGGTTGGTCACCAAGCCAGGTGACCACCTATCAGGAGGGGTCTGGGCGTCACCTGCCCTGACCTGGCCACTCAGATGCTCCCAGAGGCCCCTGCCCACCTTGGATTCAAGATGGCAGATCCCAGGCACCCTCTGGAGGGACTCTGGATGCCATCCCTGGTGTGGTGATGGACAGGGGAGTTATCACTCGCCCCAGAGCATGGATTGGGGGTCCCTGATCCGGTACAGACTGGTTTATGCAGGGAAGGCACAAAATGTGCCCTTCAAAGCATATCAGTGGCTTGGGAAGGCTACCCTCCCAAGCCATGTAACACCTGTTTCCAAAGGGAGAGGGTGTTACACCCCCCCTCCCCCCCCCCCCCCTCTTGCAACGGAAATCATTTGTTCTGCATTCCTAGGCTTGAGCTGATCAAGCAGCAGGAGGGCAGAAACCTGTCTCAGGGGTGGCAGAAGCTTGGGCTGCCCGGAAAACCCCAGAAGGCTGATTGGAACAATACTAGGGGTCCTCTAAGACACCCCCAGAGTGCATGGAATCATACTTTCAGTACTGACAACAGTATTGGGGGGGGTATGAGTCAGACATGTTTGATACCAAACATGCCCAGGTTCGGAGTTACCATTGTGTAGCTGGATATAGGTAGTGACCTATGTCCAGTACATGCATAACCTGGAGTCTCCGCATGAATTCCAGGAAAATGGAACTGGAGTATGTGGGGGCACCTCTGCTCATGCAGGGGTGCCCTCACACACAGATACTTACAACCTGTCCTCTGGACTAGTAGGGCCTGCCTTAGCAGTGACTAACAGTGACCTAGTGCACTGAGCTTTAGTGAAAAGGGTGCATGCACCCTTTCACGCAGGCTGCAATGGCAGGCCTGCAGACACACTTTGACTGGGCTCCCCATGGGTGGCATAATACATGCTGCAGCCAATGGGGATCCCCTGGTACCCCAATGCCCTTGGTACCATATACTAGGCACTTGCATGGGGGCACCAGTATGCCAAATGAGGGGTGAATCTGGTTCAAGTAACCAAGTTTGAAGGGCGAGAGCATAATCACTGAGGTCCTGATTAGCAGGATCGCAGTGAACACACTTCTCTCTAACTCTTCCATACCCTTGGGTGGGGGATTTTACTTCGCATTCCACTAATTTAGTATATGGTTCGGTCCTCCCCTAGGGCCCACACTAAGGTGCTCCGCACCCAGTTTGGGAACCACTGGCTGTAGTTTTATTGTGTCCGAACTGGAAATAGCTCAGTGGTTCCCAAACTTGGTGCGGTGCCCCTGGCTAGTTTTGATGGCGCAACAGGAGGCTGCGGCTCCCAGTTTGGGAACCACTGATATAGTGTATACCTACCTTCAGTTGGGGGACTGCCGATAAGTTATCTAGTGTAGTGTTACTGTGTGGTTCCTTTCATGTGTGATAACTTACTGTGTACTGCATAACCTTTGCATGTCTCCTAGTTAAATCTTGGTTGCTCATCCACACCTATCGCTAGAGAGCCCTGGCTTCCTAGACACTGTCTTTATTTACTAATAGGGGCTGCCTGGACCTGGTATAAGGTGCCAACACCATAGGTGTGCACTACACACCAGGCCAGCTTCCTACACATTACACCAGGGCAAAGTCTTCCTCAGCACTGTCCAGCAGAGAGGTGTTTCAGTGGCTGAGATCTTTGACCAGCAACATGGGTAGCTCTTCAAACTTTTGCCAAACATTGTCAGGATGCAGTGGTGCGAAAGGATGTCCATCGGACCCCTGCCCCCACTACACCTACCCCAGAAGACTGCAACCCATCTGCATCATGCATACATCCATTGTGAATGTCTCCACATCTTCTACAACCTTCCCAGATGCTTACAAGCAAACAATTGTTCTCCCATTGCAGAAGAAACACTCTAAGGACCCTTCAACACTCGCCAATTAAGACGATCTCCCTGCTACCATTCCCGGCCAAGGTCTTAGAGGAAAAAAATAAACAAACACCTCACGAAATATCTCAACAACCACTAACTACTTGACACCGCTTAATATGGTTTCAGACTGAACCAAAGAACGGAAACTTCCCTCATTGCTGCCACGGATGACATCCGCTTGACTCTGAACAGAGGAGATGCAGCTGCCCTCATTCTCTGGGACCACTCCACAGCTTTTGACACAGTGTCCCGCTACATCCAGCGCAGGCACAACATCTGAATCCAAGAGCACACACTCCGACGGATCTCCTCTTTCCTGACTGGAAGGACCCATTTAGTCAGCAAGGCACCATATCCCTCATGCCTGCGACCTCATCTGCAGAGTTCCACAAGGATCCTCCCTGAGCCCAACCTTCTTCAATGTACACTTGATCTTTCTAGCCAGCGTCATCCGCTCTCACAATATCAGTGCCCTCTCCTATGCCAATGACTCGCAACTCATTCTCTCCCTCACAGACACGATGCCCAGTAACAAGATCAAGTTCAGTGTGTGCATGATCAAAATCGCACACTGAAGACCAACTGCCTAAAGCTGTGCACTGACAAGACTAAAATCATGCTCTATGGGAAGAGCACATCACAGTGGGACTCCACCTAGTGGCCAACAGAGCTAGGACTGATAGCCAACCTCACAATCCATGCCAAGAACCTCAGAATCAGTCTCAACAACAAATTCAACATAACCGCCCAAGAAGCTTTTCAAATGGCTCCTAATCAGTGCCACAGAAAACTGTGACCCATGCCTTGGTCACAAGCAAGCTGGACTATGTAAACAACCTCTATGCCAGGATCAGCAAAAAACTCACCAAAAGGCTGCAGACCATTCAGAACCCAGAAGCCAAAATTGCACATAACCTCTCACACCTCACTTGCATCACATCACATCCCACCTAAAGGAGCTCCGCTGGCTCCTCATTTACAAACAATCACAATTCAAGCTCCTCACCCACATGCTCCAGACACTACATAACACTGGCCTATCGTGCCTCAGCAACCCCATCTTCTTTCACAAACCTTCCAGACACCTCCACTCAACCGGACTTCTTCTTGCACAAGTCTCATGCATATGAAAAACCAAATCTGATCCTTGAGCCCCACCCACATCCCTCCTAAAGCATGTAATGACCTGCTGCTACACAAAAGAGCCTCCTCCTCCTCGCTCCTTAAATTGGAATCTGTTCAGGTGGGTTTGGAATCTGTTCAGGTGGGATTGGAATCTGTTCAGGTGATGTGGAATCTGCAGGTAGGAGTATCTATCAGAAAATAAAGTTACTGACTTTTGGTAACAATCTTTCTGGTGAAAACCTTCATGTAGATTCCTCACCAATCCCACTGCTTCCCCATTCTGAAGGATAGTCGTAGACCACATAAACGTGTTCCAGTCTCGATTGTTGCACTGAACTAGAAAAATTGATATATTCTTTCATCTCTGCCTCTAACGGTGTGGCAAAATGGACAGGGATCTGACTTTGATGCAGGCGGTGGACGCTTTAAGGCTTCAGTGGTGTCACCATAGTATTGTTTTTTGTGCAGTGTTGTAGCCAGTGTCCCTTATTGGTGTGGTAGAGCTATGAAAACGTTTCTAGATCCTGTTTAGCACACGCAGATACTCAACAAATGAGTAATCTGCAGGTAGCCATAGTATCCACCAGAAAAAAGAAAAAAAATCTACAATTCAAAGCCAATTTTGATCCAGCTAGCTAGAACATTTGCCACATCCATAACTGTAACCTCTAAACCCTTGCATTGCAGAGAGAAAAATTAAGCAAAATGTGGCTGTCAGGGCAGTAGTCCACAAAGATTTTAAAAAAATAAAATCTGATAGAGACTTCTAGTTAAGATTCCTTACCTTAGAATTCCTCCCCAGCATCAGACTGGATCCAGAGATTTGTCTTCGAGCAGTACCCTTGCGCGTTGTCAGGTGGCATCAACTCCTCGTCCATTTTTGGTGTTGTGGTCACCGTGATGACGTAACGGTCGTAAATGGGCACCACCCTGGTACATTGACGTCATTTCTTTTCTTTCCTTGCCACGCGCAGATCCTGAGACTCAAGTCTCCCAGTGTTGGGAGGTTTCTTAAAGGGCTCACCCATTTGTTTCCTCTGACCCCGTTCATTATGCCAGATGGGACTTAAACCTGGTCCTTACCTACCTTAATTGTGCCCCTTTTGAGCCACTTCACAATTGTCCGCTGCGGCTCCTCACATTAAAAACTGCTTTCATGATTGCCATCACCTCTGCTCGCAGAGTGAGTGAGCTTCAAGCTTTTTATTGAAAGCTACCATTTTCATCTGTCCATCCTGACAAAGTGAAGCTTCGTACCAGGGCCTCCTTTCTTCCCATGCCTTTTCATGTAGGTTAATCCATCACTTTGCCTACTTTTTATGCACCTCCACATCTCTCTCATGAAGAGGAGAGACTCCACGGTCTGGATCCAAAAAGAGCGTTGGCGTTCTACCTCAATCGTACTAAAGATTTCTGAGTGGATGATCAACTCTTTATAGGATATGCGGAGGCGAATAGAGAGCGGGCGTTGAGAAGTGCACCATCTTGCGTTAGATGGTGCTCTGCATCAAAATGTGTTACGCTTTGGCGAAGAAGCAACCCCCTGATCGTTTGTGTGCTCACTCCAGCAGATCAACTGGTGCCACCACAGCATTAGCACGTGGAGTTCCTGTCCTGGATATCTGCCTGGCGGCAACGTGGGCATCCCTGCACACGTTCACTAAACATTACTGCCTGGACAGTGAGGTCCGCGGAGACAGCTACTTGGGTCGTTCGGTTCTGCAGGACTTTCTAGTATGATCGTGGTTTGCAGCCCCCACCGAGGATGGTATTACTTGGGTCTCTGTTGTAACAAAGGAATCTGCAACTAGAAGTCTCTATCAGATGAACAAGTTACTTACCTTTGGTAACGATTTATCTGGTAGAGACATATTCTAGTTGCCAAACGGAGAGAGAAGAGAGCACCTTCCACTCGTATGAAAGATACCACAGTGGCTTTCCCTGTTTTATAGCCCACTAGCTGACATATGTAGGGCTGCTACTTGCAAGCAAGCATGAATATTGATCTTATTCAGTAGTCAATGGTCTGGCAAACAGTTTTTAAAATATTGTTCTAGACATCTCAGGCCACCATTTTAGGGATTTAGGTACTGTGTTGTAGTTGAGGCACAGCATGCAATCCACATCTGTATATGTTGCAAACTGAAAACCTTTTTTATCCAAGTCAATAGGTTTGCAGCCTTCAGTGCTGTAGATTCACATAGGCCCTAGCCATTTTGTACATATTAATAATACTTTTGCTACGTATTCTTAGCAACATGTTGTTTCTTTCTCAGTACACAGACCTTACAAAACTTAGGGGGTCATTCCTACATTGGCGGGCGGCGGGAACCGCCAATTGGCCGCTCCGTGGTCAAAAGACCGCGGAGGCCATTCTGACTTTCCCGCTGGGCCGGCGGGCGCCCGCCAAGGGAGCGCCCACCGGGAAAGGGCCTGCAACACTGAAGCCGGCTCCGAGTGGCATGGGCAGTGCAGGGGCCCCCAGGGGCCCCACGACACCCGTTCCCGCCATCCTGTTCCTGGCGGTAAAAACCGCCAGAAACAGGCTGGCGGGAACGCCATGGAGGATTCGCCCAACCGGGGTTAATCCGGCAGGAAACCGCCGGACCCGGTTTTCCGACCGCCGCTTTACCGCCGCGGTCGGAATGGGCAGGGAAGCACCGCCAGCCTGTTGGCGGTGCTTCCGTCATTTTAGCCCTGGCGGTCGCCGACCGCCAGGGTTAGAATGACCCCCTTAGTGTCTCTGCAATTACACTTACCCTGGAATGAAAACTGCAAGTTGAGGTAAAGTCTGTGCCCTGGTACATTGTGGTTTTCTGGGGGAAGTATTACAAGTCACTTTGAAATTGAAACTCTAACGTTAAAGAAAAACTGCTGCTAAAGGTTTGAGCTCAACACTAGACACAAAGTGCATGCAGAGCATTTAAATCTATATCGCTACAGACTCCAAACAGATTGTTGTAGGTATTTAACACTTTCCTCCAAAACTAAAGGGATGTTTGCTGGAGACATTTCTTTATTTAACCAACTACCCATTACTCTGTAAAACGTTAAAGTATTGTTTGCATGTTTTTATTAGAGCTATTTGAATCAAAGTATTTATATGTTTTTACATTTGCTATTTAAGGTTTGCATATCACCTGAGGCAATGGCAGATTGAAGGCACTGGCATCAGCAGTCACTTGAAGGCTCTTAATGACAAGCAGTCATTACCCTTAAGAATTGTTTGTCAGCCAGCTGGGCTTCCTGACAAGGTAAACCTGTCCCTAATGCAAACTTGTTTGTTATTGTTTATTCATCTTTTTATTGTTTTGGAATCTGTATTTGAAAAACGTTGTTTTTCTTGTTTTTGGTGCAGATGACAATTGAAATGTATCCTAGTGATCAGGTAGCTGATCTGAGGGCAGAGGTTACTCATTGGTATGAAAATTTGCAGAAAGAGCAGCTTAACCAGCAAGCACAACTACAGGAATTTGGACAAAGCAGTCGGAAGGATTTTCCTGGTAAAGCAAGCTTGAAAAATCACTAGTCTGTTTTATTTTTTCTTGAAAATAACATACTGCTTATATAGGGTGAAAGAAGTGTGTTAAATCACAACTCTTGCTTCTTTATATTTGCAGTTAGACATGCCTTTCCTTGCAAGCCATCTTTTACTTATGCAAATAGTATTTCTTCTTTTTCTCCATTAAGAAGCGTTTAGTAATATTCCTGACACCTTTGCCTTTGGCTGCAGACCCGCAGAGTGTTCCACACTGCAGTGTGACGACAGCACAGGTTATATTAGAAACCTATTTTCCTATGTATTGACAAGTTGGGATCTAGAGGCCAGCTTACTATAACCACTTCAGTACATGTACGATGCACACTACCTGGAGGTGTATTACTAAGGAGACCCTTGTAAATTGTGTATAGAGTTGAAGCATCAACATTTTAATGGGATTATTAGGGGTGTAACCAGCTGTGAACAGTAATCAATGAATACATATTGAACTATTTTTTATGAAATGTTAGGACAATCCTTTTTATAACACTGTAAATACTGCACCTTTGAGCACTACTCCGTCTGCACTGATTTTGTTACTACATGATAATATATACCTGTTTTTGAGAATAAAAGAACTCAAAATGTCAAGAGAGTTATATTGCTTCAATAACAAAAGAATCTCACTGAACCATTGTTGTTCGTTCCTTAGTAATAGTCTAGAGGCATTAATTAGAGAGAAGAGGTAGGACTACGGCTTCCAGAAGGTGATTGCTTTCATGTGAATAGGCTTTGTCAAATTGACAGTGTAGGAAGCTGGCCGAGTGTTGGGTGAGTACCTAAGGTACTTACACCTTATAGCAGGTCCAGGTATCCCCTATTGGTGTAGTGTAGGCAGTGTTTAGAATCCAGGCTCTCTAGAGGTAGCTGTGGATGAGCAGCCAAGGCGTATCTAGGAGACATGCAAAGCTCATGCAATACCACTGTAGTCACACAACACGTACACACATGAAAGAAAACACTCAGTTGTACAAAAATAAAGGTATTTTATTTTAGTGACACAATTACCAAAAAGAACTAGAGGCAACCCTCCAATAGGTAAGAAACACACTAGATGTGTACACCTGTAATCAGAAATAGGTATATAAAGCAATAGAAAACAGTGCAAATAGCAATAGGCAATAGTGACCCTAGGGGGAGTCCAAACCATATACTAAAAAAATTGAATGCGAATGCAGGACCCCCACCTAGGTAAGTGGAATGTGTGAAGGGTAGCTAGGGGAACTAGGAAACCCCAAAGGTAAGTACCACAGTGCCCCGCAGCGACCAGGAAGAAAAAAGTAAGTTATTGGATTTTCCCAAAACCACGCAGAAGGAAGGAAAAGAAGAAAATGCAACACCCAGACAAGACTGCAAGAAACCAGCAGTGGATTCCTGAAGAGGAAGGAGGGGACCAAGTACAGAAGTCATAGAAGAGTCCATTGGGGGCAGGAGCCACTACCCACCCAACTGTGGTTGCATTAGTTGCCCGACGGTAGGGCGAAGACGATCAGGAATGCAGCCCTGGAGCAGGTCGAGTTCCTGGAGAATGCAATTGTCGTCCCACGCCAGATGGTTGATTTCTGTCAGTCAGTGGTGTGGAAAAGGAACTGCTAATGCGTCCCTTTATGACGAATTTACTCACTTTGGGACTCGTTTTAGGCCAATGAATCTTTTGACCCTGATTGAAGACACCTTAGGACGTGATAGCTCGTCTACATGTCAATCAATATGTCAATAACGTCATCAATATTTATTAAAACAATGCAATTCACCTTAGTCAAAGACATTTAATAAGACTCAGGACACCACCATGACCTTTCAGTCATGAATAACCACACCAGTTTAGCAAGGTTTAGTGATATTTATTCCCTATTGACTACAATTCTACTAATACGTTTATTAATCTCAAGACTAAGAAGCACAATAGCATAGTCACAATATGGCGACTGATAAGATTTCATCAAAGCAAGAATCACGAACATTAAAATATAACACGCCGTCAACATAAATTATCCTTAGCAGAGTAACATTAGCACATTATTCAACAAAGCATAGATTCAGTCATTTGTCTATTTGCGTCAGTTTAGTGAACCCCTTTCCTAACCTCGAATTAGCATTGGCATGTTGGGCTTCATATAAAACAATTTAGTAACACCAATTTGGAAAACATCTAGCTATGGTCTCTGTCAAAAGAAGCAGTTGGTACCTAGAAAGGAAAAGTAAACAGACAATCACAATTTCATTGTCATATAGTTACCCTCCGTTTGGGTCAGCACTCTGGTTCGGTCTTCGTCCTCAGGACATCAGTTGATTTGCCATCAGTCAGGAACTCAGCTCAGCAGGAAGGACAAAGGGTACTTCCCTCATAAGGAGGTAAAGTATAAACGTGCAATCTAAGGGCAAGGGTGGTTCTAAGTAAAATTAGCAAGTCACTAAGCAAAGTGACAAAGTGTCTGGATCATAGCAAATCGCATCAGCATCTCCCCTCGCTCTATCTCTGGTCTCTCTAGTTCTGATTTACTTCCTGGTGTCAAGGGTTTTTATCCCATTTTCGTTGTACATTCCCCTAAAATCTGGTTGGACAAGGGGTTGCACCCCACTATCTCCCTCCAATTAACTTCAAATTAGCTCATCGAATTTGTCACCCCATAACAGTTCTCACGTAGTTTATTGGTCCTTGTGATTGACGTCTTCAGGGGGTAGAATGTCCGGTATGATTTCATACTCTCGTGGTCCTTTGCGCATCTTCGGTCAGTGGCTCCATTGTCTGTACCGGTTTAGGCAACCTTGTACCTATGAGTAATCTACAGTGTTGCATTCAGCTAAAATGTTTCTATAAGCAAGATTAATTTCATGAGAACGGATCTACTACAGTTACATTCAGCTTCTAGTTTGGAGGAAAACAAGAGTTCATGCCCTCCAGCAAATCAGCACACTGCACGTTAGAAAAACACATTTAATATGAGAGTCAGGCAGCTAGGCCTGACTCATGCTAACTAAAGTCTAATGATTTATTAGCAGAACATTTAGCAACGTAACCTATAAACATTAGTGTAAAACATAATAATTCATCAATATTAGTCATTTTCATTAGTCTCCGTATATATTGATGGCCACTCCCTGCGGGCACATTTCAAGCACACGTTTCAGAAAAACATATTAATAAATTTTCTATGCGGCATTATTATACATTAGTTCATAAACATTTCATGTTAATATTAATTATATAACCACCGCTCTCTCACCACCAAAAAGCCCTGGCAAAGGCAGAAGTCGCAGTGAAGTAAAAGTGGAGCTGCTGAGAACTAGCAAGGTCCAGGAGGACTCAACCCATGGGGGAAGTCCTACGGGGACCCTAAGCAAGGCAGATAGTCCACAGAAGAGGCAGCCCCCACAGGAGACCCACTGGAAGAGAAACCAGGAGTAGCTGAGGAGCCCATGCAGCACAACTGTAGAAGGGTCCCACACCGCAGGAAAAACAAGCAGAGGGCTGCGTATCACAGGAAGGGGTGATGGGGCTACACAGAGCCTGAAGATCCCTTGGAGTAGATGCCTACAAGCCTTGGTAGGTGCAAGAGACGTGGTGCATGGGGGTACGGTCCTGCGTGGGAAGGCAAAAGCTTAACTCCTCAAAAGTTGGACAGCTGGCAGAGAGGACCAAGAGGACTACTCCAGACCACCACCACCCGTGATGCAGAATCCACTCAGCTCAGGATGAGAGGAGATCCACGCAGCCAGCCGTCGTTGCTGTTGGTGCCTGCAGATGCAGGGGAATGACTCTGTCACTCCAAGGGAGATTCCTTCTTTCTTCTCATGCAGCTTTCTGTCATCTGAGGATGCACATCTGGGGAAATGTTGCAAAAGCTGGAAGGAGCTGTGAAAACAATGTTGCAAGCAGGGTCTTCGTCATTGAAGTAGATTGTCAGTTCCCAGAGGGTCCAATCGCATTTCCAGTGGCTAGAAGTCGAAGTAAAGTTTGCAGAGAAGTCGTGCTGGAATCTTGCAAGCCAAATCTGAGGACCCACCCAAGAGAGAGACCCTAAATAGCCCTGAAAGGGGGATTGGTCACCTGGCCAGGTGACCACCTATCAGGATGGGACTCTGATGTCACCTGCCCGACCTGCCACTCAGATGCTCCCAGAGGTCCTTCCCAATCTTGGATTCAAGATGGCAGAACCCAGGGACCCACTGGAGGGACTCTGGGCACCACCCCTGGGGTGCTGATGGACAGGGGAGTGGTCACTCCCCTTTCCATTGTCCAGATTCGCACTAGAGCAGGGACTAGAGGTCCCTGCACCTTGTAGACTGGTTTATGCATGGAGGGCACCAAATGTGCCCTTCAAACCATACCAGTGGCTTGCGGAGGCTACCCCTCCCAAGCCATGTAACACCTATTTCCAAAGGGAGAGGATGTTACCCCCCTCTCTCAAAGGAAATCATTTGTTCTGCCTTCCTAGGCTTGAGCTGTTCAGACAGCAGGAGGGCAAAAACCTGTCTTTGTGGTAGCAGCAGCTTGGGCTGGCCGGAAATCCCCAGACGGCCGATAGGAGCAATGCTCGGGGTCCTCTAAGGAGCCCCCAGAGTGCATGGAATCTTACTTCCAATACTGGCAACAGTATTGGGGTATGTTCCTGACATGTTTGATACCAAACATGCCTAGGTTCGGAGTTATCATTATGTAGCTGGACATAGATAGTGACCTATGTCCAGTACATGCATAAAATGGCATCCTGCACTCACGAAGTCCAGGAAAATGGGACTTGAGTTCGTGCGAGCACCTCTGCTAGTGCAGGGGTGCTTTCACACACAGGTACTTGCACACCCTGCCCTCTGGGCTAGGAGGACCTACCATAGAGGTGACTTACAGTGACCTGGTGCAGTGACCTGTAATGAAAAGGCTGCATGCACCCTTTTACACAGCCTGCAATGGCAGGCCTGCAGATACGCTTTGCACGGGCTCCCCATGGGTGGCATAATACATGCTGCAGCCCATGGGGATCCCCTGGTACCTCAATGCCCTGGGTACCATATACCAGGGACTTACATGGTGGCACCAGTATGCTAAATCTGGGGTGTGAGTTGGTCAAGTAACCAAGTTTGAAGGGAGATGATATAATCACTGGGGTCCCGATTAGCAGGATCCCAGTGAATACAGTCAAACAC
Source organism: Pleurodeles waltl (assembly GCF_031143425.1). Classification (NCBI taxonomy): domain Eukaryota; kingdom Metazoa; phylum Chordata; class Amphibia; order Caudata; family Salamandridae; genus Pleurodeles; species Pleurodeles waltl. Next base: position 575,578,497 of record NC_090444.1, on the reverse strand, counting down.
ACTGACAACAGACAGACAATGGGGGTAACCATGCCAAGAAAGAGGGTACTTTCATACAGACAGTCATCAAAGTTATTTCCTGACATTTGTTTAGGAATCGGGTGAAATTCAAAGACAGCAAATGGTTGTATATTGTCAGAAATATGATTATCTGTCTCCAGGGGAGTTTTGAAATGGAAGTAGCTGTGGGTCTTCATATTATACAAAGCCTACCAAGAAGCATGTCATGTGAATACCATCTGTGAGTATAATGTTGTGCTTCAGCATTACTTATGACATTGATTGGCATAGTTCAAACAAGTAACAATAATAAACAGTGCCTTGTCAACTCACCCTGTTGTCCAAGGGTAGTTTTTTGTGTTTAAAATGTATACTGCTGTTGGCAAGGTGGCAGTAGATCTGGAAAAGTTCTTAGAGCATTAACAGGCTTGCAAGGCAATTGTAGGGGAATAGTTGTAGCTCCTTGCAAGGTGCAGATGGCAGATTATAGCAATATTTTCATCTATCTGTTTTTATTGATGATAAAGGACTCAGCCTGCCGAATTACCCAGTCAGCCAAGTGGCAAACACCTTAAAAATCCAGGCACGTTTCCAAAGTTGCCCCTAATAAAATCATATGCTTTTTGACAACTCTTGTTCCCTGAAAAGCAAAAGTGGTTCCTAAATAGAGGCAAGAAAGATAGAGAGAGGGAAAGGGTGCACAATCCAAGATCCTGTTAATCATAGGACTGTCCCTCACAGATGAATCAATTGCACATAAATGCATATATGTCCCTCCCAATACCCCTCAGCCACCGAAAGGGATAAACATTTAACACAGCTATAACATCACCTCTATGCTTAGCACAATGGGTTGGAGAAATGCTCAGCCTCACCAGCATTGCCCTGGCTGCCAAAACTCAGGAACTCATGTGATCCTTAGTTTGTGAAAATATATCAACTTTTTCCCTTCATGTCTCACTCTGGGCTTAGAGGGAAACCACTTAATTGCTTTATAATCTCAGGAAATCAGCTGTTCTTTTTTTGTACTCTGTAGCTCCTGCATTCTTTGCAGAGTCCCCTTAGTATATGTCAGGGAGCATATGAAAGCTATCATGAGCATGTGTTGCAGCTCTCGTTAGCCCTTTTTTGGCACTCCTCAGTGCCACAAGGATTGTACATGCATCTGAAACGTTACTAGATGGGCTCTTTGTGGGAATCAATTTGGTAGTGTGTGGACAGTGACTCAACAACAGAACTTCTCCAGTATTTGATCTTTCATAGATTCACATGCTTGATTCATTCCACGTCATCGAAGTGGGGTGTCCCATGGTACCATAATAAAGCAGTACACAGTGTTATAGTAGGCTATAATGAAAATGACCAATCACTTTAATACCCTTGCATGGCCTTTACAATGAACCAAAGTCAGCCAATCAGGCAACAGCACTCTCTAGAACACTTCGAGACAGAGGCTCCCTCATATTTTCTACCAAATGTCTTGTGATGAAGTCTCCCTGAGGTCTGCTCAGTTTTTCATCAAATCAGTGTTTAAAAACGTATCTACTGCCATGTCAGAGTCATGTAAGAAAGGGCTTTTCACGCCCTGTGGTAAGAAAAGACTTCATTTTGAAGACCCTCCACATAGACTGTATCTGCTGCGGGTAGCGTCAACATAAGGTAAAAGACTCCAAGATCGGTCTTACCTTTTTCACTGAAACCTTAAAGGATAGGGACGAGAGGCTTCTTCTGTGGCTTCAAAAAGTTAAATCAAAAAGATCTCCCTGTTCTGAGGAACAAGACAGTGACACCTTTTCCACTTAGGAAAGGTCACAGCAGAGGGAAAAGTTGCATGACCAGGGGAGTTTAGAGGGGTCCAGAAATGCCTTAAAGAAGACTCATCCTGAGTCTTTCAAGGACAGTTCAAAAAAGGAGAGGAGAGAAAAAAAATCTCTTCAAAAACTGATGGGTGCTAGCCCACCACGCCATCTTTAAAATCTGGAGTACATACTCCAAAGTTCTCTTCAGAACCATCTATGACAAAGCATAAAACAGCTTTAAGACTCTTGACAACCACCACCTTGCGATCTAAAACATCATTGTGGACGACAGTGACTGTTACCACAGTGACATCAACGACGGCTACAATTGCGACGCCATCTTTATCATCGTCAGTGTCGATCACAATAACAAAAGTATCATCGACTAAGGCTCTGACAACAACATCTGTAAAACCGTCGACGACAGCGCTGTCCACTAGAATAACTTTATTGATGCTGAAGAGTTCCAAAAAGCCTTTTGCAGTTGGCAGCTACACCTACGGATTCGACAACGATGTCGTTGACAACAGCAAAAATAACTAAATCATTCATTCTGCCTAAACACACTTCCCCAAGTAAAGAGTCTCTTTTCCCTCCTAGTTATCTCTTGGACGTGGAAAAATCGGACAGTGAAGGCCCATTTGGGACTGTTCACACACCCCTCTGATCCTCGTGTAAAGTACCACGATAAGGCAGAGGAAGATGAACAGTATTACAAGGAATACTATGAACCCCAGCAGACAGACTATGCAGAACCACCCAGACATCACGTGGAGCATTTTCAACAATATTGCCATTATCATTCACAAGAAAGTATGGTACAGGTTCCTGTGACAGTTTTCAAAGACCTTTAAGGGATGCTGCAGGACTACTATAAAAGGTTTCCTAAGCCCAAAAGACCAACATCCCTGACACAACCTAATGCCACACCTCCGTCTCCAACAACACAGGCCTATTCTGCCAACTGTGACACCGGGGATGACTCCTGCATTCAGCATTGCAGCTCCTCCTAGGGATGACCCCTCATCATTGGACGAGGTGGATGGAGAGATTCCAAACAATAACAACAAATGGAATGATTATTTGATTCCCACTCCATGGCCACATGCTCTTCAACCAGTAGACTTACCTCCAAATGAAATCGGGGGTTTCCACAGCTTGATGGAGAGGGCGGCAAAAAGGTTCCAGCTGCTAATGTCAGTCAAACAGTTTGACTGCTTTCTTCTTTGAGTTCAAGGAGCCTGCAAAGAAGTCTGTGCGAGCCATCCTGATAGATTATATGTGGGAGGAGGGGTAAGGGTTATGAAGTAACCTGCGATAGTCACAATTACCCTGCCCCAAATAGATAAAAAGTACAAGGTACCAGAAGATTCACCTGCCTGCTTAATTGGAGACCCAAAGCCGAACTTAGTCATCTCTCATTCGACTCAACGCTGTTCCAAAAGTCCCTCCATGCCTAGCTCAGCTCCACCAGATAGAGAGGGTAGGCTCCTGGATAATGTAGGCAGAAGATTTTCATCTATGTCTGTCATTACAGTTTGTGCTGCCAATACCCTGGCCATCATGGGCCGATATGATCAGCAAATGTGGTCTGTCGTTACTGCTTATAGACTTGGTGGCAGAAGATAGATGATTGGAGGCAAAAATAATTCTGCAAGGAAGGGAAAGAACATCCTCAGAGATAATTGACTGAGATATGGATATCGCTTCAGCAGGCTTTGGACACCTAGCAGGGGCTGCTGTTTTAAGGAAACAAGGTTGGCTGAAAGGAAAATCTTTCCAGTTTAAGGTTCAGTAAAAGAAATCCTGGATATGTCCTATGATGGAGAAGCCCACTTCAAAAAACATGTGGATGGTGCTTTACAGGCCATCAAGGCTGATACAGACACTGCAAAATCTTTAGGCACCCTGAAGTTTTGGAAAGTAACCTTTTGGGGAGCATGAGGAAGAGGTTTTGCTTCATAAAGAGAGGGTATCAACACCTAAAGCATTTCAGGCCATCTTACACCAGCCCAGTCGACCACCACCTACACCCACTTTCTAACATGCACAGGCCGAGATGGAAATAGACCAACCAAGGTAGAGCCACAAATAGGAAACAGTGACCCTCTCAAGTGCCGGTTTCACCCAAACCTATGCAAGCTGTGGATGTAAACATTTCCAACTTCTCCCACCAGTGGTTGCAAATAACATCAGGCAGGTAGGTTTTACACTTTGTCACTCAAGGTCATACCCTGAAGTTTATCAAGAGGCTGCCACTCCTTCACCAAAGGGAGTGCACCCACCATATCTTCACCTACTCCGGAATTAGGTCCTCACCATGTTGAGCAAAGCAGCAATAGAAAAAGTCCCCCTGTCATGAAAGGGAATGGGTTTCTAATCCCATATTTTTCCTCATAAAAAAGAAAACGGGGGAATGGTGACCCATTTTGGGTCTCCAAAAATAAAACAAATTTTCATGAAAACAATCATTTTACATGGTCACCCTTCCAGGCATCTTGCATTTCCTCAACTATGGAGACTACATGAGAATCATGGATTTACAGGATGCGTATTTTCATATTTCCATTCATCCCAAACATTGCAAATTTCTAAGATTCACAGTAGCCGGCACTCACTACCAGTTCAATGTCCTCCCATTCAGCCTCAGATCAGCTCTCCGCATCGTCACGAAATGCTTATCCCCTGTGGCAGCTTCTCTAAGGAAAGGTTATCCCATTGCTCAATTGGCTTATAAAAGCACCAACAGCTAGTCAAGCGTCAAAAGCCACGGAAGCTTGTCTAACATTGTTCAACAACTTAGTTCTCACTGTCAACCATAACAAATCATAAACTGTTCCATCAAGAAAGATAATATTCCTGTGAGCGGCTTTGGATACCATCCACGACAAAGCTTTAGGACAGGCAACGAAGACGCAGAGATCTACACCAAACTCCCGGGAAGAAAGTCTGTTTCAGTTCATCCTGTTCAAACCACCACTAGGGATGATTTCTCGCCAATAATTCTAGTCCCTTTCTCCCGCCTACAAATGAGGTGTCTACAGGTGTCTACAGGAGGAACTAGACTAGCAATGGACACAGAAAAAGGCATCATTTGATGATCTAGTGAAGATGAGAAGCATTAACTTGACTGTTACAGACCAACCATCTTTCCGAGGGTCTCACAGACCTGATTTCGTAATAACCACGGATGGCTCCTTAGAGGGCTGGAGCAGGTACCTTCATGACCTGCAGATCCAGAGAAAGTCTATGGTCCAGTTGACCATGCATATCAGTCGACTGGCGCTCAAATCAATTCTTCACATTCTTCTTTCCTACCATGGATAACAGGCTTGTCAGTGTTAGTTCGTACAGACAATACCACCAGTATGCATTTTTTAAACAAGCAAGGGGGCACAAGATCGCTAGCCCTTCCCAGGGAAGCTCAGGAAATCTGGAGCTGGCTCATGAAGCAAAGGAGCGTGCTTCGGGTGTAACATGTTTCAGGGGCAAGAAATATCTTAGCAGACTTGCTAAGAAGAACACTGCCCACCTGCCACAAATGGGAACTGTGAGAAGCTGGCCTGGTATGTGGTGAGCACTTATGGTGTTACCATCTTATACCAGGTCCAGGTATCCACTATTAGTGAAGTGTAGGCAGTGTCTAGGAAGCCAGGGCTCTCTAGGGGTAGCTTTGGATGAGCATCCAAGACCTATCTAAAAAGACATACAAAACTTAAGGAATACCACAATAGTCACACACCACTCCACACATGAAAGTGCCACACAGTGTTAAAAAAAAAAAAAAAAAAGGTACTTTATTAGGGTAACACAATTACTAGAATAATAATAGCAAATAAACTATTATACACATATTAGCAATCGGGACAGAGCATAAAAAGCATTAAGCATTGGAAAAAGCAATAGAAAATAGTGAGGTCCCTAGGGGAGGGCCAAATCATGTACTAAGAAAATAGAATGTGAGATACAGTCCCACACCCAAGGATGTGGAATCGTTAAAGGGGGGGTGGAGGAACTAGGAACCACAAGAGGTGAGTACCAGAGTGACATCCAACGATCAGGAGAGCAGAGGTAAGTACCTAGTTTTCCCCAAAACCAACAGTACAACTTAGATAAAGGATTGTGCAAGACCCTAACAAGACTGAAAGAACCCAAAAGTGGATTCTGGCAGAAGAGGACCTGCAAAGGAAGGGTACCAAGACCAGTTAATGATGGAGTGTCCGGTCGTGGCAGGAGCCATTACCCAACCTTCTGTGGATGCTCTACCGGGTCTATGAGGGACAAAGAAGACCAGCTGTGCAGCACAGGAGATGATGCAGTTGGTGTCCCACGTCTGCTGTCAGGTTGCAGTGGGTCAGTGGTTCAGGAAGACCACCAACAAGCCTTGGCAAATGCAGAGGACTGAAAAGAAGTGTCGCAAGGCTGAAGAGTACCAGCAAGGTCCAGGGGGACTCGACCAAAGGAGGGGAGTCCGGGGTGACCCTGGGCAGTTGGGAGGGTCACTAGAAGAGGAGGAAGCCCCCACTCAGCACACCTGAAGCAGAGAGGAGACACTGCTTGGCAGGAAGAAGTGCTGCGGCCGGGGCTACACGAAGCCTGGAGATCCCTTGGAGGAGGAGCAAACAAGCGTTGGTAGCTGGAAGAGTCCCAGTACTGTCCTGCAAGGAGAGACAAGGGCGTACCATCTCCCAAGCTGGACAGCTGGCAGAGGACCAAGGGGACCACCCCAGCTCAACACCTGTGATGCAGGATCCACGCAGTTCCGGAGGAGAGAAAATCCACACAGCTGGTAGTCGATGCATGGTTCCTGCGGATGCAGGTGAGTGACTCTTCACTTCAAGGGACATTCCTTATTACTTCTTGGTGCAGGCTGGAGTCTCGTCGAGCTCAGAGGATGCACAGCCAGGGAAATGTTGCAGTTGCTGGAAGGAGCCGGAGAAAGAATGTTGCATAGCGTAGTTGTTGGATTTGAGGCCTGTTGGCTCCTGTAGAGTCCAGTTGCGGTTCCAGTTGATAGAAGATGAAGTAAACAATGCAGAGGAGTCCTGCTGGAGTCTTGCATGTTGAATCTGAGGACCCACCCAAGAAGGAGACCCTAAATAGCCCAGGAAGCGGGATTATTCACCTAGCAGGGTGACCACCTATGAGGAGGGGCTGTGACATCACCTGCCTGACCTTGCCACTCAGATACTCCCAGGGGCCTCTGCACATCTTAGATTCAGGATAGCAAAACCAAGTGGCCACCTGGAGGAGCTCTGGGCACCAGCCCTGGGATGATGATGGACAGGGGGGTGGTCACTCACATCTCCATAGTCCAGTTTCACACCAGAGCAGGGACTGGGAATCCCTGGATTGGTACAAACTGGTTTATGCAAGGAGGGCACCAAATGTGCCCTTAAAAGAATACCAGTGGCTTGAGGAGGCTACCCCTCCCAAGCCATGTAACACCTCTTTCCAAGGGGAGAGGGTGTTGCCTCTCTATCCCATAGGAAATCCTTTGTTCTGCCTTCCCCTGCCCGAGCTGTTAAAGCACCAGGAGGGCAGAAACCGTCTGTGGGGTGGCAGCAGCGCAGGCTTCTCGGAAAACCCCAGGAGACTGATAGGAGCAATACTGGGGGTCCTCTAAGGATCCCCGAGAGGGCATGGGATCATAGAACCAATACTGATACCAAACATGCCTAGGTTCGGAGTTACCATTATGTAGCTGGCACAGTACACAACTAAAATGGTTTCTCTGCACTTACGAAGTCGAGTGTAGTGGAGCATTAGTTCGTAGAGGCATCTCTGCTCATGCAGGGGTGACCTGGTGCAGTGACCTGTAGTGAAAAGGTGCATGCACCTTTTCACGCCAGCTGCAGTGGAAGGCCTGCAGACACAATTTACATGGGGTCCCATGGGTGGCACAATGAATGCTGCAGCCCATGGGGAACCTCTGGGTGCCTAAGTACCATATACTAGGAACTTATAAAGGGGCACCAGTATGCCAATAGTGGGGTGTGTAAAGTTCTAAGTAACCAAATTTAGAGAGAGAGAGCACAGTCACTGGGGTCCTGGTTAGCAAAATCCCAGTGAAAACAGTCAAAGCATACTGACAGCAGGCAAAAAGTGGGGGTAACTATGCCAAAAAGAGGGTACTTTCCTACAGAAAGCAAATAGTGAATGTGCATTCTCTGAGAGCACTTTCAGAACCGTTTTGGGCAATTTTTTTTCATTTGGCCTCCCCAGGCTGTTCTCCAGAAACAGCTTTTGTGCAGAGTGGTGCTCATGACAGCACGGTAGTGTCAAGCCTGGAGTATCCACAACAGAGACACAAAGAAGTGTGAGCTCCTTGCACGTGGCTCATCAGCACCCATACTGAACAGCAATCATGAAAGGCTGATCTCACCTAAAGGACCTTTCACACTCAGCAACAGAAACTGAAGTCTCACCTTTCAATTCCTTCCATCTACCAAATTGCAGTGCTTCAGGAAGATTAATCAGCAGCCCCTGTCAAGCAAGCCTTTTTCCCTCTTTTCCCACTTCATTGTATAGGTCCCCTCCACTTCCACTGTCTGGGAAAGCAGCCACACCTCCATCTTTTGCTTTGCACAGGAACAGGTCAAGGCTTCCCAAATGAAATCACAAGCCTCTGTTGCTATGGTTCACTCAAACACTATGCATGTACTACACAGGCCATATACACTCCCATGCATTAGGTGCACAGAGGATGTTAGTGTAACTATCTTAGTGTGTAGAAGTGGAACTTTCCAGGAGAGAGACAGCAAGCCTCCACACCAGTGGCACCGATTAAGAGGTCTGGTTCCAACTACTGAGTCACAGAATATGGCACACAACCACAACTGCTCTGCATGATAATTGATGTCCTGTAGTCCACTGTCAGATAAATGAGGCCAATCTTAGTGGACCCTTTCAGGTCACAGGACTGGTCTAGGATCTGTCATGTTAAGGGGACAGGCTTATGCTTTCATGAACTCCCTAGAGATTGATGGCAGGGTGAGCACGACTGTAAAAGATGTAGAGAACATTACTGTCCCAACATAGGAACATGAATGCACTACTTTCACCCTGTCAGTGTGAATACACACACAGAATTAATATCCTTCCACTGCATCATTTCTCCACATGATTGCTATGATGTGCTGGAGCTCAGCATATGCCAGTGCTTCTAGTGGTACTATGAAATTGAGAATCGAATTTTACACTATTGTGCAATTTGTATGTCAAGCTTGTCAGACAGTACAGCCTGTCTGGTTGCAGAAAACCTGTTGTGGGTTTATTAGGAGCTTACAAGACCTTACAGTTCTCCCATTGATTACCATTGGTTGCTTTATTGCCACTCCGATTTGTTTGCTTCCTATTTATTGGCTTCCTTGTCCCAACTTGTCCGTCTAGTTTGATCCTCCCCTGGAGCATAGCCTCTTTACCTTCTCTCTAATCGGCTGGCTTCCATACTTCCACTGCTTATTTTTAGGGAGCTACTTTTTACTTTAAAGTGAAGCACTGCATTGAGTACATGTGTTTTTAGCTGCCCCCCTTGTGTGATTCTCCCCACCAAATACCTGCCCCTATACTGTATTGCTTTTTCCCTCGCCCTCCACGCCCTTTGTTGCGTCACTATCTTGTGGAGTAAGCTCTGACTGCCCTGAAATAGTAACCCCTACACTATGGGCGTCGGCTACACTACCTCCCTGGTGCGGGTCACGACAAGTGGCCGACACCAGGGAGGGGGTTAAAAACTCCTCGGGATGCGTTTTTTATTTAAAAATAGCCCATATATATATATATATATATATATATATGTGTGTGTAGCTACAGATACACATGCTGTGCATACGTCTGCCATCTAGTGTTGGGCTCGGAGTACTTCTTCGAAGAAGTGTTTTCGAGTCACAGGATCGAGTGACTCCTCCTCTTCGGCTCCATTGCGCATGGGTATTGACTCCATGTTAGATTGCTTTCTTTCCGCCATCGGGTTCGGACGTGTTTCCTTTCGCTTCGATAGTTTGAGTCAGAAAAGTTTCAAAACTCTCTATTTCTCGTCAGTATTGTTTCGATCATGTTCCATCTTCTATCAACACTCCGGTATTGTCGGATCAAACATCGTTACTCGCCCTTTAGTGTGCCCGCGCCCAACTTGGGCCTAGTCGGGCCAACCGCGTGCAAGCCTCATGGACCGGACTCCATTTAGCCACGCTAAATTCCTCAACACAGACCAACATCTCGTCTGTAATCTCTGCCTTTCCCCTGACCATCGGGAAGAGAATTGCAAGGCCTGCAGATCCTTCTGTTCCAAAAAAACGCTCCGAGACAGAAGAGCACGGAGACTCGAGATTGCATCCAAAAGCACCAAACGTCTTGACGTCGAAGAGGAGGAGATCATGCAGACTGCTGTTTCTGTTCGAGGATCCAACTCCGAGCAGAAGTCTGAGGAGGACAGACCGGTCATGGCAGGACAGCACGTGAGTACGCCTGTCCCTGTCCCAGCCAAGCCGAAAATATAAGGCCTTTGGGACGCCACTGCCGGAAGGCCATGGCTTGACCCGGAAAAAGACCTTTGGTGACCAATCCACAACTTCGGCACCGAAAAAGACCACTCCTCCCCGAGCCAAGCAACCATCGATCTTTCGAGTCGAAATCTCAAAAATCATTTTCAGAGCCGAGACCATCCTCAACCCCCACTTTTTTGATACCGAAAAAAAACGCTTCAGAGCCAAAAAAGGCAATTTACACAGAGGAGCATGGACTTTCACAGGCACCTAAAGCCATAAAGCTACTGAGAAACATTCCCAAGTGGTGGCAATTGATGAAAGGCAAGCCAGGATTCACATCCATAAAGACATTGGTTTTGGAGGAGGTGCCGTTAAAATTCTGCCAAAGAGGAAATTAACCTTTCAAGACGAATTGGACACTGCACAGCCTCCAGCTAAAGTGCGAAGAACAAAGGAGAAACCTCCACCTCCTCAATTTTCTCCTCCTCACTCTCCACATTTACTTATCCCTCCCCCTACTAGTCCTACACCTATGCAATCACCAGCACACTCATTCAATTCGGAGCAGGACAATGTGGATCCATGGGATCTTTATGATCCAGACCCCATTCCAGATAACAACCCAGATTGCTATCCCTCTAAGCCTTCACCACCAGAGGATAGTACAGGCTACACCCAGGTCATAGCTAGGGCAGCATCCTATCCCAATGTCGCCATGCATACTGAACCATTAGAGGATGACTTCCTTTTTAATACACTCTCCTCTACACATGCAACTTATCAGTCGCTTGCCATGCTCCCCGGCATGTTAAAACATGCTGACCAAATATTCAAGGAGCCAGTAAAAGCAATAATAATTACTCCTAGGGTGGAGAAAAAATCTAAGCCACCTCCTTCTGATCCTGTCTTTATCACTCAACAGTTACCTTCAGACTCCGTAGTCTTAAGCGCAGCCAGAACAAGAGCAAGCTCGCAGTCATCAGGTCATGCACCCCCACCAGACAAGGAGAGTAGGAAGTTTGATGCTGCAGGGAAAAGGGTGGCATCTCAGGCAACCAACCAGTGGAGGATAGCCAACTTTCAGCCATTGTTGGCTAGATACGATAGGGCCCACTGGGATGAGATGAAAGACATAATTCAACATCTCTCCAAAGAACAGCAAAAGGGCACAACAAATAGTAGAGGAAGGCCAAGCCATCACCAATAATCAGATCAGGTCAGCCCTAGACTCTCAGCCCTAGACTCTGCAGATACAGCAGCCAGAACCATCAACCCTGCTGTAACCATAATAAGACACATTTGGCTTAGATCTTCAGGATTCAAGCCTGAAATACAACAGGCAGTCCTCAATATGCCGTTCAACCAAAAACAACTTTTTGGCTCAGAGGTGGACATGGCAATTGAAAAAAGACTCGGACACCTAAAAGGCCATGGGTGCTCTGTATACCACGCAATACAGGGGATCCTTTCGTAAGCACCAATATAGAGGGGGATTTAGAGCACAAACTGTCGAGGCTTCCTCCTCACAGCCAAAGTCAGCCTACCAACCTTAATATCAATGAGGTGGTTTCAAAGGTACTTATAGAGGCCAGTACCCCAGAGGCAGGGGAAAATATCAAACAGCAAAACAAGCCTCACAGCAAACTAAGCAGTGACTTGTGCCATCCCTTCCCAATTCACACCTCACCTATGGGGGGAAGACTGCAAAGGTTCCACAACAATTGGCTACCCATTACCACAAACAGCTGGGTATTATCAATTATCCGCAATGGCTATGCATAGAATTGACACAAATTCCGACAAATATTCCACCAAAACCACACAAGCTGTCCACAGACCATATCGCTCTGTTGCAAGAGGAGGTAAAATCTCTATTAATCAAACAGGCAATAGAAGCTGTGCCACAAAATCAAATAGGGACAGGAGTTTACTCACTGTATTTCCTCATTCCCAAAAAGGACGAAACCTTAAGGCCAATATTAGATCTCAGAACCCTCAATCTTTACATCCTGTCAGAATATTTTCACATGGTAACACTACAGGATGTTATCCCACTACTTCAACAACACAATTTCATGGCAACATTAGACCTGAAAGATACGTATTTTCACAAACCCATCCATCCAGCTCACAGAAAATATCTCAGGTTTGTCATTCAAGCAAAGTGTTATCCTTCGGCATAACAACAGCTCCCAGGGTGTTTACAAAATTGCTGGCGGTAGTTGCAGCCTACCTAAGAAGGCAACACATTCATGTCTTTCCATAGCTCAACGATTGACTAATAAAATTACACAGTGCCAAAACCATGCGCATTATGTAATACAAACCCTGCACACCCAAGGGTTCTCCATAAACTACCAAAAGTCACAACTACAACCTGTGCAAATTCAACAGTATTTAGAGGCAACACTAAATACTCAAAGAGCACCAGCAAGCCCAAATCAGCAAAGAATACAACCATTTCCCAATATAATAGCACAAATACAGATAGGCCAACAGTACACTGTCAAATTTGTGATGAAAGTATTGGGCATGATGGCATCCTGTATTGCGATTGTCCCACATGCAAGACTTAACATGCGGTCCTTGCAACAGTGCCTTGCACAGCAATGGTCACAGGCACAGGGTCAACTTCAAGATCTAGTGTTGATAGACCGCCAAACATACATGTCCCTTCAGTGGTGGAATTCCACAAACCTAAACAAAGGGCGGCCATTTCAAGACCCCGTGCCTCAGACCATACTTACAACAGATGCATCAATGATTGGCTAAGGAGCTCACCTCAACAATCCCAACATTCAAGGACAATGGGAAACCAAACACAAACAGTTACACACAAATCACTTAGAGTTGTTAGCTGTATTCCTAGCACTCAAAGCTTTTCAGCCTCTTCTCACTCAGAAGAATATCCTTATCAAAACAGACAGCATGACAACAAAGTATTACCTAAACAAACAAGGATGGACGCATTCGTCCCAACTCTCCCTCCTAGCCCAACAAATTTGGCAATAGAGGCAATCCACAACAAGATTCACCTGGTACCACAATACCTTCCAGGGATACACAACCAATTGGCATATGTTCTCAGCAGAAATCATCAACAAACACACGAGTGGGAGATTCACCCTCAAGTACTTCCCCAATACTTTCAACAATGGGGAACACCAGATATAGATCTGTTCGCCACCAGTGAAAACGCAAAATGCCAAAACTTCGCATCCAGATACCCACATCCCCTATCCAAGGGCAATGCTCTATGGATCAATTGGTCAGGGATATTTGCTTACGCTTTCCCCCCTCTCCCACTCATTCCAATTCTAGACAACAAACTGCGTCAAAAACACGCTCAAGTTAACACTCATAGCGCCAATGTGGGCACGCCAACCGTGGTACACCACACTGTTGGATCTCTCAGTAGTACCTCACATCAAACTTCCAAACAGACCAGATCTGTTAACACAACACAAACAACAGATCAGGTACCCCAATCCAGCAACGCTCAATCTAGCAATCTGGCTCCTGAAGTCTTAGAGTTTGGCTATCTAAATCTTCCAAATGAGTGTATGGAAGTCATTACACAGGCAAGAAAACCTACCACAAGGCATTGTTATGCTAATAAATGGAAAAGGTTTGTTTTCTACTGCCAAGCAAACCAAATCACACCGTTAGATGCCTCCATACAAGACACTGTGAGTTATTTACTACACCTACAAAAAGCAAATCTCGCTTTCTCTTCCATCAAAATTCATCTCACTGCAATCTCTGCTTACTTGCAGATTAAACACACAAAATCACTTTTTAGAATACCAGTTATTAAAGCCTTTATGGAAGGACTAAAAATGATGATACCTCCAAGAACCCCACTGGTGCCCTTGTGGAATCTTAATATTGTACTTACACGACTCATGGGTCCACCTTTTGAACCCATGCATTCATGCCAAATCCAGTTCTTAACTTGGAAGGTAGCATTTCTAATAGCCATCACTTCACTACGAAGAGTTAGCGAAATACAGTCGTTAACTATCGAAGAGCCCTTTATACAAGTACACAAACATAAAGTGGTTCTCCGCACAAATCCAAAATTTCTGCCAAAAGTCATTTCACCGTTTTATTTAAACCAAACTGTGGAGCTCCCAGTCTTCTTCCCACATCCAGACTCAGTAGCAGAAAGAGCACTGCATACATTAGACATAAAAAGAGCACTAATGTATTATATAGACAGAACAAAACCATTTCGGAAAACTAAGCAATTGTTGGTTGCTTTCCAGAAACCCCATACTGGTAACCCTATATCCAAACAGGGCATAGCCAGATGGATAATCAAATGCATGCAAACTTCTTGTTACCTAAAAGCTAAAAGGCACACTCCACTAGGAAGAAAGGAGCAACAATGGCCTTTCTAGGTAACATACCAATGACCGAGATTTGTAAGGCAGCCACTTGGTCTACATCTCATATGTTTACTAAACACTACTGTGTAGATGTGTTAGCAACACAAAAAGCCACAGTAGGACAGGCTGTACTAAGAACATTATTTCAAACAGCTTCAACTCCTACAGGCTGACCACCACTTTTGGGAGGATTACTGCTGTGTAGTCTATGCACAGCTTGCGTATCTGCAGCTACACATGCCATCAAATGAAAATGTCACTCACCCAGTGTACATCTGTTCGTGGCATGTTCCGCTGCAGATTCACATGCGCCCTCCCACCTTCCCGGGAGCCTGTAGCCGTTTAAATTGTAATTAAAAATTGTATATATGTAAATAAACATTACTTTAGTACAAACTATGTACATCTTTACTATTCTCATTCTACCACTCCTACCTCACCCTATGCGGGAAGACAATCTAAGATGGAGTCGATGCCCATGCGCAATGGACCCAAAAGGGAGGAGTCACTCGATCCCGTGACTCGAAAAGACTTCTTCGAAGAAAAAGAACTTGTAACACTCCGAGCCCAACACTAGATGGCAGGAACAGTGCACTGCATGTCACTCTGCAGCGGAACATGCCACCCATTTGCATGGACATCTCTTTTCTTTATACTCTCTCACTCCTACTTTACCCTCTGCGGGAAAACAATCTAACATGGAGTCGATGCCCATGCGCAGTGGAGCCGAAGAGGAGGAGTCACTCGAAAACACTTCTTCGAAGGAAAACAACTTGTAACACTCCGAGCCCAACACTAGATGGCAGACGTATGCACAGCATGTGAATCTGCAGCAGACCATGCCACGAACAGATGTACACTAGGTATTCACCACCAGTTCTCTTGCAGTTGCAGCTTGCATCTTCAAAGCAATGCACATACTTCAACTGACACGTTTCAACTGTAGCTTTTAGGCAGCAATAAAAAAGTCAAGAAAGTCTTGTGATTATGTTTCTGCTTCAAAAAGATCTGACTTTAGTCTAGCAGCAGTTTTGATGCCATAAAGTAGCGCAGAAGGTTTATATGCCACTGCAAAGATCAAATCTGTATTTTATGTAAATTGCTGAGTACATTAGTAAAGTCAGCCAGTACCTGTGCTAAAAGTGAGGAAATCCGAGGAGGAGGTCATGGGAGTGGGAGCACAAATATTGATTGTTGGACTGGGCGCTAAAAACTATGATGATTGGTATGTGACAAGGTGAAGTAATAGTGTGTCTTTTTTTGAGTGTCTTGAAAGAACGTGCTGATTGAGGGAAGAAGCGAAGGTAAGGTGACCTCTATTGTTGCACGTATCACACACACAGTCCTACCAGCAATTTTGGGACTGTCTACGTAAGGTAGTGTTTTAGAGCAACAGTTTAGCCAGAAGCAGAGATGGCATCTCGTTGGATGACTGCTCCTCAATCCCTCACTCTGGTTATAGAGGACAGCTCTGACGTAGGATCAGAGACTGAGACTGAGACTGCAGATACTGAGACAGCATCTGAGGGATAGGACAGTGCATTTTTGGTCCTAGGCTTGGCGGCCTTATAGGGAAACCTACCAAACCCAGACATTTCTGGAAACTAGACACCCGGGGGAGTCCACGGAGGTTTGACTTGTGTGGATTCCCCAAAATGTGCTTACCCAAAATGCCCTGCAAAAGTGAAATGTTGAATAAACTCAATTTATTCTTGCATTTCTGTCACATAAACTACAGGAATATGCTGGGATCCACAAAATTCCTACCACCCAGTGTTTCCCCACCTGTCCTGATAAAAACGCTATCCCACTTGAGTGTCTGTACCTAGTGCCTGCGTCAGGAAAGGCTCACCCCAGGGTCAACAGTTGCCCTCATGTAAGGACCAACACTGACCGTTGTGTGATCTATTCCTGTTGCGGACACTATGCCTACCAACACCAGTGAGGTACCATTTGTATCGGGAGACTTGAGGGAATGCTGGATCGAAGGTTTGTGGCTCCTCTCAGATTCCAGAACTTTCCATCACCGAAATGTGAGGAAAAAGTGTTTTATTTGCCAAATTTTTAGGTTTGCAAAGGATTCTGGGTAACAGAACCTGGTAAGAGCCCCACAAGTCACCCCATTCTAAATTACCCTAGATGTCTAGTTTTAAATAATGCATAGGTTTGCTGGTTTCCCTAGGTGCTGGCTGAGCTAGAGGCCAAATACCACAGCTAGGCACTTTGCAAAAAAACAGGTTAGTTTTCTTTGGGATAATGTGATTGTCCTTGTTGTGTTTTGGGGGCATTGCTTGTCGGGGGCACTAGGCCTACCCACATAAGTAAGGTACCATTTTTATCAGGAGACCTGGGGGAATGCCTGGTCGAAGGATGTTTGCGGCTCCTCTCAGATTCCAGAACTTTGCAGCACCGAAATCTCAGGGAAAAGTGTTTTTTTGTCAAATTTTGAGGTTTGCAAAGGATTCTGGATAACGGAACCTGGTGAGAGCCACACAAGTCACCCCCATACTGTATTCCCCCAGGTGTCTAGTTTTCAAACATGCAAAGGTTTGGTAGGTTTCCCTAGGTGCCGGCTGAGCTAGAGGCCAAGATCCACAGCTAGGCACTTTCCAAAAAACACGTCAGATTTCAATGTAAAAATGTGATGTGTCCATGTTGAGTTTCCTGTCGCGGGCATTAGACGTACCCACGCAAGTGAGGTACCATTTTTATTGGGGGGAACACAGAATAGCAGAACAAGTGTTATTACCCCTTGTCTTTCCCTACATTTTTTCCTTCCAAATGCAATACAGTGTGTAAAAATAAAAAAATAAAAAGTTGTCTATTTGAGAAATGCCCTGTACTTCACATGCTAGTATGGGCACCTTAGAATTCAGAGATGTGCAAATAACCACTGCTTCACAACACCTTATCTTGTTCCCATTTTGGAAATGTAAAGGTTTCCTTGATACCTATTTTTCACTCTTTATCTCACCAATTAAATTGCAGTATATCCGGTATAAAATGAAAACCCATTGCAGGGTGCAGCACCTTTATTGGCTCTAGGTACCTAGGGTTCTTGATGACCCTAAAAGCCCTATACATCTCCGCAACCAGAAGAGTCCAGCAGACGTAACAGTATATTACTTTTGAAAATATGACATAGTTGGAAAAAGTTACAGGGTAAAATGCGAAGAAAAATGGCTGTTTTTTTCACCTCACTTTCAATATGTTTTCATTTCAGCTGTTATTTTCTTTAGGAAAACCTTGTAGGATCTACACAAATGACCCCTTGCTGAAATCAAAATGTTGTCTACTTTTCATAAATGTTTAGCTGTCCTGGATCCAGCATTGGTTTCACACCCATTTCTGTAATTAACTGGAAAGAGGATAAAAGCACAAAAAATAATAAAAATGGTGTATGTCCCAGTACAATGCCAAAATTGTGTTGAAAAATGTGGTTTTCTGATTCAAATCTGCCTGTTCCTGAAAGCTTGGAAGATGGTGATTTTAGCACCGCAAACCCTTTGTTGATGCCATTTTCAGGGAAAAAACACATGCTTTCATCTGCAGCCCTTTTTCCCATTTTTCTGAAAAAAAACAAAATTGTAGCTGTATTTTGGCTAATTTCTTGGTCTCCTCCAGGGGAACCCACAAACTCTGGGTACCTTTATAATCCCTAGGATGTTGGAAAAAAGGATGAAAATTTGGTGTGGATGGCTTATGTGGACAAACAGTTATGACAGCCTAAACACGAACTACCTCAAACAGACAAAAAAGGACTCAGCACTGGGGGTTAGGGGGAAGGCTCAGCTGTTAAGGGGGTAAAGTACTAAAGGGCGATCATCCTTTTCAAGTGCAAGATTAGCGTATCCCTAGGTCCCCAGTGGCAGACATGATTAAGTCTTACAATAAACCCAATAACCTCTAACTCACTGAGATGCCAAGAAAAGTCCTCCTCACAGGCTAGGCATAAGTACATTGTATTTCTAGCATCGACCACCATACAAATTTTACTTTTTAATGGATATGTTTTTGTGCAATATCTGCATCACATGAAATATGCCAATATATTAGACTCAAGAATATTTTTTTATTTGCAAAATGAGTAATCAGTACAGAGTAGCATCTGCATCACTACCTTGTGTGATAGATATGCCCGATAAAGGCATGGCCCTTTGCTCATGTCAGATTTACCCATTGCCTCACTTTTTACTTAGTCTCACAGATGCACATTTTTGGATCCAGGTTCCTTTTATAGGCATGTGTTAGATTTTTTTCTCTCCCATTTTTAGTGACCTGCTGCTCCCTAGGTCAATGTTTTAACTCCGTATAAAAAGCAGGCACAATACGTTTGTAAATGGGCATTGCAGATATTGCTTATGTACCCACTTCACAAGCCAAAAGGCAATGAGAGTTTGTGGTTTTTGGCACATATAATATTATACAGCATTTAGGGAAAGGAGGGGAGGGGAAAGTTTTTACAGGTGGCTGAGATGAAAAGCCTCTGAGGAAATGCATTCATCCTGTGATTGGCGGTCATCTAATTCTTTGTAAATACTTTTAAGTATTTAGTTTGGACAAAGTTTAGAAGTTAATGGAACTGTTGATAAGCAAATGGTATCAAGTGGACATTGTTTTGAGTCATTTGTCCTGTTTCTACATTTCCTAACTCTTTCTAACTTCTCCAACCCTTACCTTATCTTCTCTGCTGTTTTTTAATCTATTTGCTTTCTCAAGCCTTGTGTTTTCACTAATAGATTTTTAAACTATATGGTACAAACCATATGGGGGCATACACTCAAACCATATGATTTGAGTTGCTAACTGTCTTCTGCCCTGAGTAAGAAAATGAAACGGCAAAGCTCTCTGCATTTTTGGCTGAAGATAGTAGGTTTTGAAGGGATTTGGCCCAGGTTGCGTTGTTTGCTGTAATTGAGTAGTATGACCAGTATCATAATCTATAAATCTTTTACCTCAGAGGATTCACTAAAGATCATGTCAGTTATGATTAGATGCATTTTGGCTCATGCAGTAGTTGAGTGAATCCTAAATTGAGCAAGTCGTTGAAAACACCGTATCTGATAGAAACTTATAGCTACAGATTCCTTACCTCAGAATTATCCCCTGGAGTAAGACTGAATCTGGAAATATTTCTTGAGCCGTACTGTGCGTGTTAAGTGGCGTTGTTCAGCTCCGCGTGGTAGTGGTGTCATCATCTGTGACATTTCCGGTGTCTAGATGGATGGCATCCCAGCACGCTGACATAATTTTCTTTTCTTTTTTTTCCAGTCACTGCAGATCCAGAGAGAGCTATCCCCCATCAATTTTTGAGTGACTTTTTTTTGTCAAAGCCTTTTTAAAGAATCTTCTTCTGGTACGGCAGGATGTCAGTTATGAAGGCGGTCTTCAAGTCTTGTGGCGCCTGTAACCAAAAGATGTAGTTCGCGGACCCGCACCTTGTTTGCCTCTGGTGTTTTGACACTCTAGCTCTACATTGAGTTCATGTGCACCCAAAGGCTTTGAAGCTCCCATAAGCTCCTTCCGATTGAATGTGTGATGCTGCGATCTTGAGCCAAGGCAAGAGGAAGGTTCCAGCACCAGTTACGGATCCGAAGATCCTCACCCCACTATGTAGTCTTTGGGTAAGTCCCAAAAAACTAAGAAGAGTAAGAAGTTACAGTGGTCTTTGACTTCGCCATGTCCCTCAAAGTCATATGACGAGACGAGGGAATGTAGTCATTCTAAGTCTAGATCTGCAGCTGAGCCTGTGCCTGTGCCAGCTCCGTGCCTCCCCGAGTTTCCAGCAGCTGGAATGACTGCCGCCCAACTTCGAGTTCTGTGAGGCATGCACCTCATATTTGCAGCCCACTTTTCCTGGCGCTCGTCCTCAGGCCCCGTATTTCTGGGAGAGGTTATACTGGTTCTCTGCCAGTGGTTCCGCTCCCAGCCCCAGTCGGGCCCCTTGGATCTACAGTTAGATCTGGGCTGACCTTCCCTGGCACCCTCCAGCAGCACATGTCCCCATTCTCATCCTAGTCACTGAACTGTAGGGGCATCGTCCAACGCCATTACCAGCCCAAACTGGAGCCATGACTTCCAGGGTGAAAACTGAGCTCTATTCTTATGGGCTGGGACTTTGGGAAGATTAGGAGGGGTCGCTGGACCCTGAAGAATACCAGCCTCTAGATCCCAGAATGTGGACTGGATGACTCTCCAGATACTGGCATGGTCCCTTCTCCTACCATGGCTATGGAGGATGGAGCCTCATTTGCTATGGTGATAAGAAGGGCGGTTGAGGTCCTGGATATTAGCCTATCTATCCTCAGTGCTTTAACCGTGAGTGACCCCCCTCAGAACTGCTTCTCACATTTAATGATGCCCTCGCGGACTTCCTGCTTGGAACTTGGTCTAAACTCTTTACAGGGGCTACTCAGAAAGGACAGAAAGCTTGTTGGTCTAATCATGGTGCATTCCCTACCACTTTACCGCATAGGCAAACCAGGAGGCTGGACACCTTAGGAAGAAACTGTTTTTTTCCACCAGGCTAGCACTGCGGTCCCTGAACAGCATGTACCTTTTAGGCCATTATTTCAATGCACTGTGGGATTTGGTTGCACAGGTGCTGCCCTTGGTCCAGGAGGAGGTCCAGGCCATACTCTCCCAAGCTATAGCTGATGGGAGGGGTGCAGTGAAGTTCACAATTTGATGTGGGCTGGTTACAACTGACTCACTGGGCAGAGCAGTTTCTTTGTCAGTGAGTTTACGGTGTCACGCCTGGCTAAGAACAATGAGCTTTTCCGTGGATGTCCAAACATTGCTTATGGACATGCCCTTTGATGGCTCCTGTTTATTCGGAGGCAAGGTGGACTCAGTCCTGGAGCGCTTCAAGGAAAGCAGAGCTACGGCCAGGTACTTGGCCTTTTCCACGTCACCTCACCAACCCCAGTTCACCTTTCGATCCTTTTGTGGCCTCAGAATGGTCTTCCCGCCTCTGAGTGGCTGAGTACGCGGAACCCACAGACCCTGTTGGTTGGGCAGCCAGAGGTTGTGCCATTCCACTAACATCCTCCACCCTCCTCCCCCAACAGCTACAATCTCCAAAACTCTTTCGTTTGCCCTCTTCCCATCATGGGCACCCGTGGGGAGGCAGGTTATACCATTACCTGTCCCCTTGGAGGTCTATAACCTCAGACTGATGTGTTCTTCAGTTTGCCGATTGCCCGATGGGACTATTCCATAGCCTTCGTGACTACCCTTTACCACTTGTAACAGGCTGACGGAGAACCATCTCACTTTACTGTGGCAGGAAGTGACTGCTCTCTTGGTCAAAGGAGTCATAGAGAAGGGGCTGATGTCAGAAGTAGGTCGTAGTTGCTATTCCTGCAAATTCCTGGGGACCAAGAAGGGCAAAGGTCTTCGTCCTGTCCTAGACCAGCACCCTTCTTATTTCTTCCTCAAAAAGGAGAGATTCAAAATGCTAATGCTTGCTCAAGTCCTGTCTGCCATGGACCCAGGAGACAGTATGGTAGCGTTGGACTTGCAGGATGCAAACTTCCACATTCTCATTCTGCCTGGCCACAGGCATTACCCGCAGTTCACTGTAGGCCTGAGCATTTTAAGTTCACCATGCTCCCTTTTGGGCTTAGCAGCACCCCTTGGGTGTTCACCATGGTGATGGCAGTGGTTGCAGCTCATCCGTGGAGATCAGGGTTGCCAGTCTTACTCTATTTTGACGCCTGGCTTTTGAAGGCGGGCTCACCCCAGGCTGTCATCTTCCACCTCCAGAACATGGCGGACCTCCTGCACTTGCAGGGGTTCATTATCAACATGCCCAAGTCACACAAGACTCCCTCTCAGACGCAGCCTTTTAACAAAGCTGTTCTGGACAGAGTGTAATTTTGAGCCAATCCTCCTGAATGGCAAGGCTAAGATATTCAGGCTGATACCAACGTTTCAGCCTCTGTTGAGAATTTCTGTGAGACTGACTCTTGAGGCTGCTGGGCCTCATGGCCTCGGTCATCCTGCTTGTGACACATGCCCGCTGGCATATGTGGGCTCTGCGGTGAAGCTGAATTTCCAGTGGGTGCAGCATCAGGGGAATTTTCTGACGTGGTCCAGATCTTGGAAGGAACTGCAAAAGATCTGCAGTGGTGGCTAATGAACCAGAATTGGGTCAGCCATAGACCCTTCTTCCTTCACTAACCAGATCTGACAGATAGGCCACTCCTGGGATGCTGTATGTAGGTAAGTACCCTCTTTTTGGCATAGTTACTCCCCCTTTTTTGCCTGATGTCAGTGTGTTTTTGACAGTGTTCACTGGGATCCTTCTAACCAGTACCCCAGTGACTGTGCTCTCTTTCCCTAAATTCAGTTGTTCATGGTTTGTACACTGCACAACTGGTGCCCCCATGTAAGTTCCTAGTATATGGTACAGAGGGCATTGGGGCACCAGGGGTCCCCCATGGGCTGCAGCATGTATTATATCACCCATGAGAGCCCATGCAAAACCTTTCTGCAGGCCTGCCATTGCAGCCTGCGTGAAAGGGGTGCATGGCCCTTTCCACTACAGGTCACTGCACCAGGTCACTGTAAGTCACCCCTATGGTAGGCCCTCCAGCCCTGAGGGCAGGGTGCAGGTACCTGTGTGTGGGCATTCCTGCATGAGCAAAGGTGCTCCCACGAACTCCAGCTCGATTTTCAGGGACTTCGTGAGTGCAGGTACACTATTTTACACGTTTACTGGATATAGGTCACTACCTATGTCCAGCTACGTAATGGTAACTCCGAACCTAGGCATGTTTGGTATCAAACATGTCGGAATCATACCCAATACTATTGCCAGTATTAGTTGCATGATTCCATGCACTCTTGGGGCTCCTTAGAGGACCCCCAGCATTGCTCCTACCAGCCTTAAGGGGTTTTCTGGGCAGCCCTCGCTGCTGCCACCCCTCAGACAGGTTTCATCCCTCTTGCTGCTTGATCAGCTCGAGCCCAGGAAGGCAGAGGATTTCCTTTAGGAGAGGTGGGGTAATGCCCTCTCCCTTTCAAAATAGGTGGTACATGGCTTGGGAGTGGTAGCCTTCCCAAGCCACTGATATGCTTTGAAGGGCACATTTGGTGCCTTCCTTGCATAAACCAGTCTGCACCGGTTCAGGGACCCCCAGTCCCTGCTCTGGTGCGAAACTGGACAATGGAAAGGGGAGTGACCACTCCCCTGTCAACCGTCACCCCAGAGGTGGTACCCAGAGCTCCTCCAGAGGGTCCCTTGAGTCTTCCATCTTGAATCCAAGGTGGGCAGAGGCTTCTGGGAGCCACTGATTGGCCAGGTCAAACAGGTGACATCAGAGCCCCTTCCTGATAGGTGGGCACCTGGCTAGGTGACAAATCCCCCTTCCAGGGCTATTTAGGGTCCTCAGATTCAGCTTGCAAGATTCCAGCAGGACTCTTCTGCAACCTCTACTTTGACTTTTAATCACTAGAACTGCGACTGGGCCCTCCAGGAACTGCCAATCTGCATCCACGATGAAGACTCTGCTTGCAACGTTGTGTACACGGCTCCTTCCAGCATTTGCAACAGTTACCCAGCTATGCATCCTCTGAGGGCGTCAAGGCTTCAGTCAGCACAACAAGAAAGAAATAATCTCCCTTGGAGTGAAGGAGTCACTCCCCTGCATTCGCAGGTACCAACAGCAACGACGACTGGCTGCGTGGATCTCCTCTCATCCTGAGCTGAGTGGATCCTGCATCATGGGTGGTGGTCTGGAGTGGTCCCCTTGGTTCTTTGTGCCATCTGTCCAACTTTGGTGGAGGGAAGCCTTTGCCTTCCCACGCAGGACAGTACCCTGTGCATTGCCTGTCTTGCAGCTACCAAGGCTTGTTGACATCTCCTCCAACCCACAGCACTCTCCCCTGCGATGCACAGCCCTGTGCGTGCTTCTCCAGCGACGTGGGAACCTTCTTCACTTGTGCTGCATGGGCTCCTCCTTGACTCCTGGATCCTCTTCCAGTGGGTCTCCACTGGGAGCTGTATTTTCTTCTGGGGAATCTCTTCATAGCTGAGGACCCCCTGAGACTCACGCTTCCCCCCCCCCCCTCCCCACCCCAATGGGTTGAGTCCTCCTGGACCAGGTTTGTCCCTGTCAAGTCCACTTTTCTGTTAACGTGACTGTTGCATTTGCCAAGGTTTGTTGGTGGCTTTTCCACACACCAGACAGACTACAATCTTCCATCTGGTGTGGGACGTCTACTGCATCCTCCAGGAACTCTTCACTGACTCCAGGGCTACATTGCTGGCTGTCTTTGTCCTACAGCCGATCAACTCCTGCAACCACAGATGGGTTAGTAGTGGCTTCTGCCACCACCGGACACTCCTGCGACTTCTGGACTTGGTCCCTTTCTTTTTCAAGCCTTTCTCTTTAGGAATCCACTGCTGGTTTCTTGCAGTTTTGTGTGGGTGTTGCATTTTCTTCCTTTTAGTCCTTTTGGATGGGTTGGGGAAAATCCAGTAACTTACTCCTTTCTTCCTGATCGCTGGGGGGCACTGTGATACTTACCTTCGGGGTTTCCTAGTTCCCCCAGCTCCCCTCTACACATTCCACTTACCTAGGTGGTGCATTCGCATTCCATTTTTTTTTTATATGGTTTGGGTCACTATTGTCTACTGTTATTTGCACTGTTTTCTATTCTTTCTATGCTTATTTCTGTTTACTAGTGTGTTACCTCCTATTGGAGGGTTGCCTCTCTAGTACTTTTTGGTAATTGTGTTAATAAAAGTGTACCTTTATTTTTTGTAACACTCAGTGTTTTCTTACATGTGCGTAAGTGCTGTGTGACTGTAGTGGTTATTGCATTACCTTTGCATGCCTCCTAGATAATCCTTGACTGGTCATCCACAGCTTCCTCTAGAGAGCCTGGCTTCTAGACACTGCCTACACTAATAGGGGATACCTGGACCTGGTATAAGGTTTAAGTACCTTAGGTTCCCACCAACACCAGGCCAGCTTGCTACATCGTAGCCATTTGAGAGAGGTAGAAATCAGAGGCCTCTGGTCTCCGATAGAATCCAGACTCCACATCAACTTACTGGAGCTTCTAGCGATCTGGCTGACATTGAAGGCCTTTCTGCCCTCCATCAAGGGAAGGATAGTGCAGGTGTTAACCGTCAACACCACTGCCATGTGGATTCGCAACAAGGGGTTAGGGGTTGTGGACCCTTTGTCAAGAGGCCCCTGTGTTCCTTGATATGGCTGGAACATCATGGTATTTCACTGGTGGTTCACCCCTGGTGGGGTCTCTGAACGCTAGGGCAGACAAACCCATCAAAAGATGCCTAGCGGATCACGTATAGCATCTCCATCCATAGGTGGTGCAAGGTCTCTTTCAGTAGTTAGACCTATTTACCACCACCGAGAACATGCCATGTCACCGATATTGCATGATGGAATTTCTGTTTCCAAGGTGGCTCTCGCTCAAAGATGCTTTTCCGTCTCAGGTGGAGCTCAGGCCTCCTGGACGCCTTTCCGCCTATACAACTGCAGCCCAAGTTCTCAGATCAGGAACGACCGGGCCCTGGTCATCCTTGTGAGTCTAGACTCGGCTTGGAGAGTTTGGTATCCTGAGCTGTTGAGCATGGCCATCGGTTCTTTGATCAGGCTGCCATTTGGGAGGCTCTTGTGTTGCAGCAGGAGCAGAGGGTTCTCCACCCGAACCTGTCAACGCTTCAACTTCATGTGAAGGGATTGAGCAGCAACAGTTGACCGCTTTCGACTTTCCACCCAAAGTTTTCAATGTTATCTTAGCAGCCATGCGTCCCCTCTATCAAGACTGTACACGCTTTCCATTGGTGCAAGTTTTAGGCATGGTGTGCAGAGAAACAGGTTGACCCTTTTTTTTTTTTGCTTCCCTCTCTGAGGGCCATCTCTTTATCCTTTCTTTCGCCCAGCAGGGCTCTGCTCTGGGCACCCTAAAGGCCTAACTTGTGCCTACTCAGCCTTTCTGCGGTTGCCAGATCAGCCATCCCTATTTAAATCCCTTTTTGTAAATAGGTCCTTGAAAGGGTTGCAACATGTTTCCACCTTCGCCCTTCAACATGCCTTAGTGAGACCTTACCTTAATCTTGTCCTAGGTTTTCTGATATAGTCTCCCTTTCAGCCATTACATAACTGTCCCCTCCGGCTCCTTGCCATCAAGACTCTTCCTTGTGGCAGTACTGTCTGTCTGGAGGGTCAGTGAGCTTCAGGTTTTGTCATCCAAGCCTCCATACTTGAACATCTACCCAGACTACCTGGTTCTATGCACTAGAGCTTCCTTTCTGCCAAAAGCTGTCACTCTTTCTTGTAGGTCAATCCATAACACTGCCTACTTTTATGCTCTCCCACTTCCCTCATAGTAAGAATAGTGACTTAACCTTCTGGACTCAAAAAGAGCGCTGTCATTCTTCCTTGAATGCACAAGAGAGTTCCGGGTCATCGATGAACTCTTCGTGGGATATGTCAGAGCAAAGAAGGGGAAGTATGTGCAGAAAGAACCATCTCTGATGGATTGTGCTCTGCATTACGATCTGCTACGCATTGTCTAAGAAGCAACCCCCTGAGGGTTAGATGCTCAACCCACCAGAGCTAAGGCTGCGACCACTGCTTTAGCACATGGAGTTCCGATCATGGACATCTGCCAGACCGCAACATTGGCTTCGCTGCACACATTTGCAAAACACCAGTACTGCATAGAAACTCGGGTCCATCGGGATGGGTGCTTCGCTCATTCAGTCCTCCAGGACTATTTAGTGTGAAACATTTTCTTAGATCCTCCTCTGGGGAGGTATTGCTTGGGTATCTATTCTGGGGTAAGTAAGCAGTTAGGTGTGTCTCAGATGAGCAAGTAACTTTCATTTGGTAGAGACTATGTCTAGCCACAGATTTCTTATCGACCCACTCTCCTCCCCACTCTGCGAATGGATATCTAGGGGCAGGACTGTTCCCCTTTCAGGTACCTATTTTTCCCCACCAGTGATCACTGTTCTTCGTGGCTACATGCTCCCACTTTTTTGTTTAAATCAGTCTATTACTTTTGGTTTTATAAGATGTCATGCAAACATTACACATAATTCCACTTCAAGAGTACGGTGCATAGTGATAGCAGTACAGGAACAGATGTATTTATCACAATAACAAATGTAGTTTAACAGTGATATAAAGCACTTCATATGATATGTTGCGGGGCAGGAAGTCTGGGTGTGGCTCTTGTGAAACACACATGTCCCGTGCAGTAACATTGATTCATCAGTGAGCTAGCAAGTAGGTGTAAGCACACTAACAGCAGCGGCCATGGAGTTGGCTGTTGTGGAATACATATTCTGTACAATTGTATCAAAGGTGTGGTATGTTCGGGGTAAGTAGCTAGCTGGCCCTAACCGGGGCCATAAGAGTTAAACTAAAGGAAGAGGGTATCAATATCATTAAATAACACACTAGGTCTATGAATCGAGAAATGACTGTGTTTTTTACTCTTGCGGTAGAGACCCTACAACACACCTGCCATGTATTTGTGACTGCTCTGTATTTACAGTGCACAAAACGTCGGGCAATGCCAGTCCAGTAGGACACCAGATGTAGGCATGCCCACAGCATGTGCACAGTGTCCGCATCTATTAGTGTGCAGTTGGGGGCAGGTAGCAGTAGTACAATAGAAATATCTGTTTATATTGTGCAGGTGAGATAGGCTTGGTGCACAATACATAATTGTATGAAACGGAACCGCGTGTTGCAGGATATGTGCACTGGGCTTTCCAGTAGGGCGGACCAGTCTCTGTCTGAATAAGGATGTTGGAGATGTGTCTCCTTACGTCCACACAAGGATGCAAGCAATGGTGCCGTGAGTGATCTCTGCAAGGCCTCCAGCCATGTCAGGTGGCAACCCCACCCATGATGTGGAGGTACTGGAATGGTAAGATGCATGGGGGGGCTCATCTGTGATGTCTCCCCATTTGTGTCAGTGAGGCCAGGAATAAGGTGTGTAGGAGAAACTGTCAATTGGGGAGCCCAGCATTGCGTGCCAGTGTTTCATAAGGTAGAAGTGTGCCATCATCATGCAGATCACCCAACTAGTGGATGCCTGCTCTGCTCCACACAGTTAGCTCTGCAGCCGTGGTGAATTTGCTAGCCCTTGGTGTGCCCACCAGCAGCAAGACCAGAGCATAAGGAGATGTTGACTTTGTCAGGGTAAGACTACACCTGAAACAGTGATATGCTATGTTCAGCAGGGTCGCTTGGGGTGGTGTGAGCCGAATACAGGGATAAAACAGCCTGAGGACCCTATACTGACTCCAGGGCGGCAGGAACGTATCGGTGTCAGCAAACTGTGCAAGCCACCGCACCTCCCATTGCAGCTGGGACACTAGGTAGTAGTGCTCAAATTAGGTATCGCCAGATCTCCTCTATCCGTTGGTTGATAAAGTTTATGGAGTGCAACTCGGTTTCTGGAGGTGTCCCATATGAAGGTCCTGATTGTTCTCTCCAAAGAGCGGAAGTAGGGGGTATGTATTTAAAGGGGTGAAATAATAAAAGAGGGACTTGCCACCATCTTAAGTAGTGCTACCCTTGATAATGTCAGGGTCTGCCAGAATGAGAACTGGGAGCGCCGGGAGGTAACTGCACATGTGAAGTTACCATCAAACAGGCCCATGTGTGAGTGATAAATTTGTAAGCCCTAGGTATCTACACGTATGGAGTTGCCAACATAGGAGAGGCACAGATGTAACCTCTCCAGGGTACTGAGTTTGGGGGGATAACGGCAAGAGGCAAGATTTAGCCCAGTTGACACCAAGTCCCGAGAGGGCTGCCAATCGTTGGGGGGCGTTGGGGATCGACTCGGGTACAGCCAACACATCTCTCAAGTATATTAGTAGTTCTTCAGCATATAGCGACAGCGAGTGAACCCCATCTCCTAGCAAGATGCCAGAGTCATGGCCAAGGTATGAAGATAGACGGCCAGAGGCTCCACCACCAGGGAGAACAGCTTCGGAGAGAGTGGGCATCCCTAGCACGTGCCCCACCCATCACATATGGATTCAGACACCTGAGAGCCCATTTTTACACAAGCTGAGGGGAGAGTATATAAAAAGAGAAGGAGCCATAAAAAACTGTCACCGAACCCATATTGAGGCAACACTGCAAACAAGTGCATCCATTCCAAAGAATCAAACCCCCCTCCAGATCAAGAACCAGGCAGTCAGCATTAAGCCTTGTGTCAGTTACGTTTGGCATTATACAAAAAACGTCTCCGGTTAAGTGAGGTATTGCGTGCTGGAATAAAACAGTTTTGATCTTGATGTATTAACTTTGGGATCAGCGGCGCTAGGAGGTCTGCCAGTATTTTTGCCAAGATTTTGTAGTTCGTATTTAAAAGTGTCAGGGGGTGATATGATGACAAGAGTGTAGGGTACCAATTTGGTTTTGGTAGGGAGATGAGTAGCGCCTCACAGACATTATCCAAAAGGCGAGATGTTTCCAGGGCCTCATGATAGATTGACTTCAATCGGGGCGTAAGCAGTGTCTCATATGATCTCAGCCAGGTGTTTTGCTAGTCGCCAAGGCACAGATTGCATTGCGTATTTCATAAGGTGTAATGGGCCATTGAATTCCGTTTGTTGGTCGCCGGTAATGACGTTGCATCTAAAATGTGTTTTATATTCTCCAACTTATTTATCATAGTTGACTGATAGAATTGCATTTAGTGGTTGCTAAACTCCTGGTGGATATAAAGTTGTGTATACAGCAGGATACCCACCGTAGAGCATAGTGCAGCAATGGGGCCATACAGTCTGTCCTTCCGTATCAGCCAGGCTAGGAGAGTGCCAGCTTTATCAGCCGTCACATGTGTTTTGGCCAAGTGAGCAGCATAATTATGACAATGTAGGCGCTCAAGTAGGGTGAGGCATTCCCCCTGGGCCTCCGCTAATTTTTGGCTAGTAGAGGGGGTTGTGATTGCTGACCTCTCCATTTGCTGGAGTCGCTGCTGAATGTGTGTTATGTCTGTCTGGTTGCTGGGTTTATTCCCGTGTGCCCCCATGCAGTGGCCCCTCAGTGTAACCATAAACGTATCCCATTCAGTTGAGTTGTGATGGTGTCGATGTTACTCTGGAAGTAATCTGCAAAGGCCGAGGCAAATGATTCACTAAAGGTTGGGTCTTCCATTGCCCCCGGTTATAGGTGCTATGTTGGCACAGGGGGAGTGCTAGTGTCCCAGGCAAATTGGAATTATAGTGACTTATGATTGGAGTTGATACAACCTAAATAGTGTATATTAGTGATGCGGTGGACAATGTTGAGCATTCCTACTAGTCTGTCAGTCCTCACATGTAGTGAGTGGGGTGTCAAATATAAGGAGTGTTGATTAAAAGGAGTAGACTTTTATTGGTCACTTTACTGCTACCCCAGAGGTCAAATAATCCCCATTGTGGTATCCAAGTATTAAGTGATTGAGCGTTGGAAGAGGCAGCAGTGCATGGTAATGGAGGAAACGACCTGTCCAGCATTGTATCAAGCATGCTATTGAAGTCCCTCTCCAGTATCCAGCGCAATAGGGTCCATGACAGGGTGCTTAGAAAAGTCCCTTGCCCCACATTATCGGCATAAATACTGCCTACTAGGAAGTGGCAGCCATCTAAGTGACCCATCACTAAGGCATACCTACCTTCTTGGTCTGTGACGACCTCATCAGGTGCAAATGGAGTACCAGTCTAACCCAGATGAGCACCCCTCTAGGGTATGAGGAGAAATTGGTGACATACACGTGACACTGCCAGCGTCTTTGCAGTCTAAAAGCCTCCAGGCTTGTGAGGTGTGAGTCTTGTAGAAAGGCAATGTTATGTCTGTGAAGGTACGAGTAGATGGCATATCTGCGACTAGGGGTGTGGATGCCTCTAACATTCCACATTAGTATTTTGATGGGAGCCGTGGTGAAAGTTAGGGGTGTGAGAATGGTGTCTTGGAAGGGGCGTTGGCAGGACCACACCATTGTGCTCGAGCATAAGCATAATAATGCTGAGAGCGATCGTGAGTGAGGAGTATAGCTGAAGTAGGGCAGCTTAAAACAACACAGTGATAAAGATAATAACAAAAAGTGCCAATAGAGTAGTGCACCAACTGGGTGCCCACTTAAACCAGTTTGTAACAAACATAGATGCGTGCTACGAAGTACTCTCATACGGGGGAGAGCATGATCACTAGCGGCAACAAACCCCATAATATGTCAACATCTCAGGGCATCATTTTGTCTCTTTTAGGCAAGATCAATAAAGTACGGCATTAACGGCATTGGTATACAGTTGACATTAAAGTTAAAGAGCATGGTGACATTACTCATAAGAGTCCCTGGGGCAGAGTGTAAAATAACCAGTAACATTGGCTTAACCTCATGTTGCGTAGATAGTCGGTTTTGTTATCAGGGGTATGTACATGTCATATGAGGTCGTCAGCCCTCTGTGGGATCACTGCTGGTGGGGGCCTGTCTCTGCCTGTGAGGGCCACGTTGTGACTGAACTCTCATTACTAGAAGAGTGGGGCAGGTAGTTCTCTGGGCTAGAGAGCCAAGCTTCATCAGTGAGAGCGGTAGCATGCTGCAGTGCCTTGTGTCGATCCACAATAAACAACTCCAGGTCTGGTGTAGTTTGAGGTGCAGTCGAATGGTATGGCGTACACTGCTTCCAGCAGTGCTTTCCGCCCAGTCTACCCAGGGTTGCCAGCGCCCCAGAAGAGGGAGTTCCAGAGGTGTGAGGACTGCCTGCGTCCAGCCAGGCACTGTAGGAGGTGTCAAAGAAGTGCAGTGGCGCCCCCAGCAATCACTTTTAGGCACGCCAGAAAGAACAGTGACTATTTCATATCCAGTTCTCAGAGTTGCTTTTTGAAGATCATGAAAGAGCTACGCTGTCTCTGTACCGTAACTGTATAATCAGGGAAAAGCATAATGTGATCATTATCTATCTAGATCTTGGGTAGCTTCCTGGTTGCGTGCAGTATAGTCTCTCTATCACAAAAATGTAACAGTTTTAGTACCATTGGGCAGGGTTGAGATCCGGGTGGAGGTTTTCTTGTCAGGACGCAGTGTACCCGCTTGATGGAGAAATATGGTGACAGAGTATGTGAAGGAAGTAGGTACAGCATCTATTGTTCCATGTATTGGACAGAATCACAGCCTTCTTTGCCCTCCTGGAGGTCAACAGCGCATACATTATTTGTTCTGGATCTCTTTTTGGCTTCTTCATCCCTATGCTCCAGGACAGAGGCGCACTCACGCAGTGCCTGCAGAGAGGAGGAAAGATTCCTAGTCTGTGGCTGTACATCCATAAGAGTCTGCTGCGCAAGAGCGACCCTGCCTGCTAGCTTGCGTGATCAGCATGTAAGAGTGTTGGATCTGATGCCACTTTGTCAATTTTGCTTGCAAATGATGTTTTGAAATGTTCAATTGCAGCAAGCACCATGTAAAGTTTGCCCTCTATTGTCATAGGATGAACCAATGTAGTCTGTGTCATCAGTTACTCCATGCTTCCATTGTGGAAAATCGCAAAAAAAAAACACTGATGTCAGTGTCCTGGGGTGGTGCCTTTTTAAACACCGCACATGTCACTTCAGGTGCAGACGATGCCACATGGAGCTGAACGTCGCCACCAACCAGCTCGTAAGGGTACTACTCACAAACAAATTCCAGATCCAGTCTGGCAGTCTACCGCCATAATTCTTATGTAAGGAATCTGCAGCTAGATAGTCTCTACCAGATAAAGCGTTACCAACGGTAAGTAATTTGTTCAATAGGAATATTACAATAGTCTTTGCAGAGAGTAAATTTTTAGGTCTTCCTGTCCTCTAGACTTGAGACCTGTCATCTGAACGGTTGTACACTCTTTGTACAGGCTTGTATTCTAGTCCTACATTCATATATGGAAAGATCCCATCCCATTTAATATCTTATTGTCTGCTACTTGTGCCCTCTTGGGACTCGGAGGGATCTGTTTTAGTTCGCCTCTTGATGTCATGCTTCAATGTTTATGGAGACCAAATAGGAATATCATCATTGACAAAGATTTGTGTTCCAGTAACCATATTGCTTAGGGTTTTAGCACGTGCAGATTCAGGAAATGTGTAATTATGACTTCTTACTGTCCCTTTTATGCTGTCCATCACTATGTTAAAATATTCTGACCTGTACAGAAATTGCATACAGCAATTGAGGGAAATGTTGAAAGGGGTCTAAGTCCGAAGAGTTTCAAACCTGTATGAAAGCCAGCCAGTAATCAGTAGTGCAGAAAACCTAAGAAGTCCATGGCAAAATTACATTCTGTTGCTTTTGTGGGCTTAATGTTTGCTCCTGTGAAAAATACAGAAATATATTGTGAGTAGTGGAAATTTTATTGTGTTGCAAAAATGTCTTTATTTGGATTTGTATTTTTTACTTACATTTTGACATGCATGTTGAAATTGCACTAAAAGGCAAATTGTGTTTGATAATAGCAAATATTTGAAACTCACGGTACTGAATAGATCATCATTTAGATTACACTGGATTTTCCTATTTTGACTGCGTTGTGTAAATATGGTCATGCATCTCACTTTGTTTCCGTTACAAAGCACAATTAGTCTATTACAGTACTTGTTTATTTGCATAGTGGAATTTTAAGACACATCTCTGTTTCAGGTGGGCTGATGGGACCGGTGAGAATGATTTCCTCTGGGCATGAATTAACTACGGATTATGATGAGAAAACACTTAATGAACTGGGTTTTAAGGACATGCAGGTATTATTACGAGCATTCTATAGTAGCAAATGAAATAAATGCATTATTTAAAATGTTTTGTCATTCAGAAAAAAGCAAAGAACACTTATAGATTGAGCTAAGTGATATTTCTAAAATGTCTGCACGTTTTAATACACATAACTTCCTGTCTAATTATGAACTCACGCAGAAATGTATAGAGGGGAGGGGAGGGGATTAAACTAGATAATACTGTTGTGATGCCACAACACATTAATTAGCTTTCAGTAATATCAATTTTTTTAACAAACAATAATAATATGCTTTTAAACGGGTCTAACATTCAGCTCGCCTACCGGGCAATTAAATGTTTAGTGCAAGTGAGAAAGCTATATCTAATGAAAGCTGCTCAGACTTATGAAGTTCAGTTGTCTGCTTTATGTGATAGTATTTAGAACACGGCTTTGTAATTCATCAACAAAACCTGACACGAGTGGGACTTTTTCACAGTGAGCTGATTGCGCCTTCGTATGGACTTGCACTTTAGCAATTTGTAGGAAGTTAGCTCTGTATATACTACCTCAAAGTGAGAGATAGTGTGCACAGAGTCCAAGGGTTCCCCTTAGAGGTTGATAGTGGCAAAATTAAATAATACTAATGCACTATTTTGTGGTAGTGTGATCGAGCAGTAGTGTTCAGCATTTTGTTGTACACACACAGGAAATAATTGAGAACACACACTCAGACTTAACTCCAGGCCAATAGGTTTTTATATAGAAAAATATTATTTTCTTAATTTATTTTATAACCACAAGATTCAGAATTTAGGTAATTACATAAATTGCAAGGTACACTTCACACAGGTAAGTATGGAACTTTGAATTAAAACAGTAATGTACACACTTTTGGCAAAAATGGCAAACTATTTTAAAAGTGGACACTGCAAAAATCAACAGTTCCTGGGGGAGGTAAGTATTGGTTAATCTCTCAGGTAAGTAAAGCACTTACAGGTTCAGTCTCCTGGGCATAGGCAGCCCACCGTTGGGGGTTCAAGTCAACCCCAAACACCCCAGCACCAGGAACACAGGGCTGGTAAGGTGCAGAGGTCAAAGTAGGACCCAAATAGCATAGGCGCCTATGGAGAACACGGGTGCTCTGGTTCCAGTATGCTAGCAGGTAAGTACCTGCGTCCTCGGGGAGCAGACCCAGGGGGTTTTTGTGGAGCACTGGGAGGGTCCCAAACAGGCACACAAAATACACCCTCAGCGGCTGCCAGGTGCAGTGTGTGAACAAGGTGTCTGGTTTTGTGTTGAAATCAATGGAGGGACCCGGGGGCCACTCTGGCAATGCAGACAGGGCACAGGAGGGGTTCTCGGGCCAACCACCGACTGAGCTAGTATGAGGGCCACCTGCTGGTCACTTCTGCACTGGTGGTTAGTTCCTTTGTTACCGGGCAGTCGCGGTCAGGAGGAGCCTCTGGATCCTCTTTGCAGGTGTCGATGTTGGGGTGCAGGGAGGTCGACTTAAGGTGTCCACATCGTTGGAGTCGCCTGGGGTCCTCTTTGCGGTGTTGGTTCTTCTGGACACGAGCCGGGGGCGGCGGGTGCAGAGTGTGAAGACTCACGCTTCCGGAGTCAGGCTGGAGTCTTCTTTAAAGATGGTTTCTTTGTTGCAGTTTTGGACAGAGCCGCAGTCCTCTGGAGTTTCTTGGTCCTTTAGGAGAAGATCAGTCCTCTGAGGTCACTGGTCCCGCTGGATGCGTTGCTGTGCAGCTTCTTTCCATCTGGAGACGGGCCGGTAGGGCTGGGGCCAAGTCAGTTGTCGTCTCTGTGGGGCTTTCAGGTCAGCAGTCCTTCTTGTTTCAGGTTGCAGGAATCTGGTTTCCTGGGTTCAAGGTCACCCCTAAATACTCAATTTAGGGGGGTGTTTTGGTCTGGGGGGGCAGTAGCCAATGGAATGGCTACTGTCCTTGAGGGTGGCTACACCCTCTTTGTACCTCCTCCCTGTGGGAAGGGGGGCACATCCCTAATCCTATTTGGGGGGAATCCTCCAAAGCAACATGAAGGATTTCCCAAAGCAGGGGTCAACTCAGCTCAGGACACCTTAGGTGCTGTCCTGGCTGGAGGGTGACTCCTCCTTGTTTTTCTCATTATCTCCTCCGGGCTTGCTGCCAAAAGTGGGGTCTGTGTCCGGGGTGGTGGGGGTGAAATCTCCACTAGCTGGAGTGCCCTGGGGCCTTGTAACATGAAGCCTGAGCCTTTGAGGCTCACTGATAGGTGTTACAGTTACTGCAGGGGGGAAGCACCTCCACCCTGGACAGGCTTTGTTTCTGGCCCCAGGGAGCACTACAGCTCTCACCCCAGTGGGTCAGAAACTAATCTCAGTGGCAGGCTGGCACAGACCAGTCAGTTCTGCACTGAAGGATTGGGTAAAATACAGAGGGCATCTTGAGGCCCTCTGTGTGCATTTGTTAATAAATCCAACACTGGCATTAGTGTGGGTTTATTATTCTGAGAAGTTTGATACCAAACCTCCCAATACTCAGTGTAGCCATTATGGAACTGTGGAGTTTGTTTTGACAAACTCCCAGACCATATACTTAGTATGGCCACACTGCACTTACAGTGTCTAAGAATGGACTTAGACACTGTAGGGGGGGCATATTGCTCATGCAGCTATGCCCTCACCTGTGGTATAGTGCACCCTGCCTTAGGGCTTTAAGGCCTGCTAGAGGGGTGACTTACCTATGCCACAAGCAGTATTTTGTGTGCATGGCATCCTGAGGGGGATGCCATGTCGACTTTGTGTGTGTTGGTGGGGAGAAAAAAGCAATCTGCAATGGCAGTGTGCATATGTTAGGTGAGGGGTCCCTTAGGGTGCCGCAACACATGCTGCAGCCCTTAGGGACCTCCCCTGGTCAAAGGGCCCTTGGTACCACTGGTACCTTTTACAAGGGACTTATCTGTGTGCCGGGGGTGTGGCAATTGTAGAAACAATGGTAAATTTTTAGTGAAAGAACACTGGTGCTGGGGCCTGGGTAGCAGGGTCCCAGCACACTTCTCGGTCAAGCCAGTATCAATATCAGGCAAAACGTGGAGGGGTTACTGCAACACGGAGCCATTTTCCTACATAATTGTTCTCAGCTGTTGCTTGTCAAATTTCAACATCATGTTTTGAAGGGTATTTTCCGGGCATCAGAACTGAGCCGAGGTTTGATACTGCACCAAAGCTTGGATTTTAGCAATTGTCTTTTGCTGCAGTGAATTTCAATCGTCAACTTAACATTGTAAGAAATTTTAACCAAGTTTTAAAGCATTGGTACTGAACTGAAGTTTGGCACTGCACTGAAGTTTGTATTTTAGCAATTGTCTTTAGTTGCTGTCAATTTAAATTGTCAAAAATTCAACACCATGTCTTGAAGGGCATTTTCTTGAGCATTGATACCAAGCACCTTACTGAGTATTGATCACTGGATATCAAAACGGGTTTAAATCGTAAGCTAAAAAGTGGCCTTTAAGCTAAAAGTGTGACACGTGTAAAAAGCCAGGTATATGGCACGTGTTATTGCGCGCTAGCACCTGGTTGTTGCAGCAATTTTTTTAATTGTTAGCTTTTGCCTAATTTCTAATTGCACACCTCTAAAGTAGTCCATTGACCTTAATTGAGGTGTGATCACATAGGTCCAGACATAAGCCAGGAAGTTGCCCTTAAGGCAACTCGTAGCTTAGTATATTTTAAAACTAGGCTTACCTTGGCTACAGACCTGGATCCAGCCTGCCTTGCACCTAAGTGGGCAGTCACAGTGGACATTTTAGGACTTACGATTATGCATATATTTATGAACTTTAAGATCATATTTTATGATGTTTTTGATCGAGTGGTATTATTGATTTTAATATTGCTTTTTGCCACGTAAAATGGCAAAGCTGCCTAGTAGTGAATTAGGCTTTTAACATCTTTTGGATTAGAGTATTTACTGTCAATTTTGCTCCTTAGAAGTTGCCATGATTTGCCATTATTTTTATTAATCTGCAATAAATAATTAATTCCCCCTGGTGCCCTTACCACAGAGGTGCCAAATCCACCCCTTTCTCTTTGCAAAGGCAGCAGAGCCATCAAAACCCATCATGGGGCTGTTCCCGGAGAGGTTACAGAGGTAACAACTCCAAGGAGAGATAAGAAGGCAATACCGCCAAGGGCGCCACCCTGCCAAGCAGTGACTCGCTCACACTCTAGCACCCCCTCCACCCTCCCCATTCCCAATCACACTACAGACTGCAGGGGATTTTTCCAAGGTGGGCAGAAATCACCTCAGATCAGTGGGTCCTGAGTCACCATCATAAGGCAGGGTTACTTCTTGGAGCTCACCTCCAGCCCACCAAACATTCCTTTCTGCAAACACACCCTCTCCCTGGAACATCAGCACCTCCTTCAGGAGGAAGTAAATGCACTGTTTCCCAAAGGGCAATACATCCTGTGCCATTCCACCACCGTGGCAAAGGAGCATACTCCCTGTATTTTCTTATCCACAATAAGGACGGGTCTCTCAGGACCATACTCGACCTCAGACCCCTTAACAAATATATTCTGTCAGAGCACTTCCACATGGTGACATTCCAGTATGTCATCCCTCTACTGCAGCAGGGTGGTTTTATGATTGCCCATGACCTGAAGGACACCTACTTTCACGTACTGATCTACCCTTCACATGGCTGGTACCTCCGGTTCGTGGTAAGCGACCATCATTACCAATTCAAAGTGCTGCCCTTCAGGGTCACCACCACGGCTAAGGTGTTCACAAAGTGTCTTGCCATGGTAGCCGTTCATTTCAGGAAAAAATGACATCCACATCTTCCCTTATCAATGACTGATCAAGAGTGCAGTCCAACAGCAGTGCTTGGCACACCCACAGGCCACCATAGACCCACTGTACAAGTCTATTCTTTACCATCAACATACCAAATTGCTGCCTTCATCTCCTTGAAGTCCAGCCCTTCTTGTAGGAGGTACTCAACTCTGTGACTGGGAAAGCCTATCCCAGGCCAACATGGCTTCAAGCCTTCCAATCGGTACTCACCCCTTTTCAGCCGGATCGCCCAGTAACGGTCAGCTTGATGGCCTCCTGTATTGCCATAGTTCACCATGCCAGGTTACACATGCGCCTGTTGCAAGAGTCCCTAGCTGGACAGTTGTCACAAGCGAAAGGTCACTGGGAAGATCTAGTGTTGATCTGGGGCCACTCTCATCGCTCTCTGCAGTGGTTCAACAGCAACAACCAGTTGCAAGGCTGCCTTGTTCTCAGCCTAGTTCTGCAAGTGACCATCACAATGGGAACTTCTGTCACCCGTTGGCGAGCGCACTTGCAGAATTGGACCCTTTCAGGGTATGTGGTCACACCAATAACAGGGTGTCTACATCAACTACCTAGAACTACTGACCATCCAGCTAGGACTCAAGTTAATCCTCTGTCACATTCACCACAAAATAGTCCTCATTTGTACAGGCCCCATGACCATCAGGTTCTACCTGTGGAAGTAAGGTCACACTCACTCTCTGCATTAACTCGAGCCATCTGGTGGTGGTGGGCAAGCCATTAGAGTTTATCTACTAGCAGAGTACCTACCGGGTGTGGACCGTGACTTTGCAGATCTGCTCAGGGGGATGAAGCTGCAAGTGTGTGAATGGGAACTCCACCTGCAAGTCGTATTCCTGTACTGCCGGTGTTGGGTGTTCCCCGACGTAGACCACAGCTGAAAAAACAAATTGTCCAGTCTTCACCCCCAGGTACTCACAGTCCATGAGCAATATATTATGGATGACCTGGTTGGGGATGTTTGCTTTGCTTTTCCACCTCTCTCACTAATTCAGTTTGTTGTACAGAGGCTTCGACAAACATCAAGAAATGTTGCCAAAACCACATCTGCTGGCAAACACTTCAGCATTGGCAAAGCGAGTAGCTCCATGGTTCTCTAGTAAAGGTTAGATCTATTGGCTTTGCCACTTATTCTTTTAACTTTTAAACATTTCAGTGCTGTATATCTGAGCCTAATAACACCCTTTCTTTTTGGGTCCTAGCTGTTCCAACTGTTTCAGCAGCCCGATATGGGTATGTAGAATACTTTTGTTGGCTCTTCAGTACTGTATGTCACTACAATGATATCTAAAGTTTTTACCTTTTGCAGACAATTTGCAAACTGGCTGATGTATACTAAAATTAACTCAACTTCTGATTAACTTTATACCTTAGACGTTCTTTTTGTTCACCTCGGTAATGCTTTTATTAGGTTACCTACAGAATGACTCGCATAATGTTCTATTTTGAAACCAATTGGTTCTTCTGCCAAATTGGACTTTACGGTCGTTGTGTATCTGTCTCTCCTTAAAATAGAAAGGAAACACCTCATCAGCCATGTATCCTTAGTCCTTTGCCCTAGTGGTGACCGTAGGAAAGTCCCCTCTTTCTTGTATGGTTACCCCTATTTTATGCCTGGTTTCAGTGTGATTGACTGTGTTCACTGGGATCCTGCTAACCAGGACCCCAGTGATTATGCTCTCTCCTCTAAGTTTGGTTGGTACTAACCGTTTCTTTCCACAATTGGCATAGTGGTCCCACCATGCAAGTCCCTAGTATGTGGTACCTAGGTACCCAGGGCATTGGGGTTCCAGGGGATCCCTATGGGCTGCAGCAGTTATTCTGCTACCCATAGGGAGCCCGTGCAAAGGGTTCTGCAGGCCTATCATTACAACTTGAGTGAAACGGGTGCTTGCACCTGTTTTCACTACAGGTCATTACACCAGGTTACTATAAGTCACCCCTATGGTAGGCCCTCCCAAACCAGAGGGCAGGGTGCAAGTACCTGTGTGTGAGGGCACCCCTAAACTAGCAGTGGTGTCCCCACAAACTCCAGATCCATTTTCTTGGACTTAGTGAGTACGGGGACGCCCTTTTACACGTCTACTGGACACATAGGTCACTACCTATGTCCAGCTACATAATGGTAACTCCGACCCTAGGGATGTTTGGTATCAAACAGGTTGGAATTATACCC
Organism: Pleurodeles waltl; assembly: GCF_031143425.1. Classification (NCBI taxonomy): domain Eukaryota; kingdom Metazoa; phylum Chordata; class Amphibia; order Caudata; family Salamandridae; genus Pleurodeles; species Pleurodeles waltl. Next base: position 575,537,042 of record NC_090444.1, on the reverse strand, counting down.
CAATATTGTTGAGTGTATTGGAAGTATTATTCCATGCACTCTGGGGGCTCCTTAGAGGACCCCCAGCATTGCTACCACCAGTCTTACTGGGTTTTTCGGGCAGCCCCGCTGCTGCCACCCCTCACACACATCTCTGCCCTCCTCCTGCTGCTTGATCTGATCAAGCCCAGGAAGACAGAACAAAGGATTTCCTTTGTCAGTGGGAGGTAACACCCTCTCCCTTTGACAATAGGTGTGACTGGCTTGGGAGAGGTAGCCCCCCCAAGCCACTGGTTTGCTTTGAAGGGCACAGTTGGTACCCTCAATGTATAAACCAGTACACACTGGTTCAGGGACCCCCCAGTCCCCAATCTAGCGCGAAACTGGACAATGAAAACGGGAGTGACCACACCCCTGTCTATCACCACCCCAGGGGTGGTGCCCAGAGCTCCTACAGAGGGTCCCTGGGTTCTGCCATCTTGTTTCCAAGGTTGGCAGGGAACTCTGGGAACATCTGAGTGGCCAGGCAGGTGACGTCAGAGCTCCCTCCTGACAGGTACTTACCTGGTTTGGTAACCAATCCCCCTTTCAGGGCTATTTAGGGTCTCTCTTTGGGGTGGGTCATCTGATTCGGCTTGCAAGTTTCAGCAGGACTCCTCTGCAACCTTCACTTTGAATTCTGTCCTCCGGAACTGCAACTGGAACCTCTAGGATCCAACAAACTTCTTCTGAGAAGAAAGGACTCTTCAGCAGCATTGTTTCCAGGGCTCCTGCCAGCTTTGCAACAATGTCCTCGCTGTGCATCCGCAGAAGACTGTAACTCTTAAGCCTACACAAGTAGAAGAAGGAATCTCCCTTGGAGTGAAGGAGTCACTTCCTGCAACCGCAGGCACCGACGACAAGCGACGACCGGCTGTATAGATCCCCTCTCCTGCTGAGCTGTGTGGATCCTGCATCACGTGTGGTGGTCTGGAGTCGTCCTATTGGTCCTCTCTGCCAGCTTTACAACTTTGGTGGAAGTAAGCCTTTGCCTTCCAATGCAGGACAGTACCCCAGTGCACTGTGTCTCTTGCAGCTGCCAAGGTTTGTTTGCATCTCCCCCCCAGGGATCTTCAGGCGATGTGTAGCTCCAGCCCCCAGCACTCCATCCTGCAAAGCACAGCCTCCTACGTGGATCTCCTGCGGCCTGGGAATCCACTTTAGTAGTGCTGTGAGGGCTTCTTCTGCGACTCCTGTATCCCTGTCCTGTGGGACTCCTGTGGGTGCTGCCTCTGCTCCTGTGGATTCTCTGCGACGCTGCAGGTCCCCTTAGACTCCCCCTCCTGGCCCTTGCTGGCCCCTGGCAGCACCTATTTTCCACTAACCGCGAGTTTGCCTGTGCCAAGGCTTGTTGATAGAAATCCTGCACAGACACCCATCTGAAATCTTCCTTCCGGTATGGGACATCTTATCCATCAGGAACTCTTCTCCGGCTCCAGGGCTGCAGTGCTGGCCTGTTGGGTAGATAGTACCTCCTACTCCCTCCTGGACTCCACTATGACTCTTGGACTTGCTCTCCTCTCTCCACAGGCCATCTTTCTTCAGGAATCCACCGCTGGTTTTCTTGCAGTCTTCTCTGGGTGTCTTCTTTTCCTCCTTTTGGGTGGTTTGGGGAAAATCCAGTGTTTTACTCCTGCATTCCTGGTCGCTTGGGGTACTGTGTTACTTACCTTTGTGGTTTTCTAGTACTCCCAGCTCCCCTCTACAGATTTTACTTACGTATGTTGGGGGATACCTGGTTTGCATTCCATTGTTTTTTAGTATATGGTTTGTACTCTCCCTAGGGTCACTACGGTTATAGCTATTTGTACTGTTTTCTAACCTTTTCTATGGCTATTTCTGATTACTAGTGTATATATTTAGTGTATTATATGCCTCCTAAGGGTGGGTCACCTGTCTAGCATTTTGTGGTGATTTATTCCAGAAATAAAGTACCTTTATTGTTGTACAACTGAATGTTTTCTTTCATGTGTGCAAGTGCTGTGTGACTCCAGTGGTATTTCATGAGCTTTGCATGTCTCTTAGATAAGCCTTGGCTGCTCATCCACAGCTACCTCTAGAGAGCCTGGCTTCTAGCCACTGCTTACACATTAGTAAGAGAGGATACCTGGACCTGGTATAAGGTGTAAGTACCTTAGGTACCCACCACACACCAGGCCAGCTTCCTACAGTGACCCTGTCCATTTATGGACTAAAGAGGTCAAAACATGAATGAATCATAGCCAGCTGATTACCTGATTCACAATAATTTGTTACCAGCTTTATTGCACTGTCAGTTTTATTTTTCTTTCTGTAGGAATTGGTTTTTACTGCATTGCTTTTTGTTGTGTTTTAGTAACTACCAACCACCAACTAAGTAATTCCTATGTGGTTAGCACATCTGTAAATGTTAATTTGTTTCTTCACATTTTCCTGCAGAAATATTAAAGTTGCTTTCCTTTGGAATAAAAGGTTTTGACAAATAAAATTGGCTGTTCTGTGGATACCTCTTTCTGCAGAGTCATCTTATGAATATCTCTGCAGTTGTCATACTTTTCTGGAAACGTTTGCCCAGCAATAGCTTTCCAACAATACAATTTGGTGTCATTGGCTTCATCAGTGGCTTTGTCATCTTAGTAGTTTATTTGCCAGTCGGTGCATCTGTTAGGTCTCGTTTTTCTGCACCTCAGTGTGCAAACTCACGCTCTCTGTGCTCCACCAATGAAATTCCTCAGCATTTTGACAACGAAAAGTTCAAAGGTCTCCTAAGGTTTCAGGGCACAGCCCTGTCACAGATGTCACACGAAAATTTCCTCATCAGACACACATGAAATCTGCATGTGTTTTCTGGTATTGGTACAGGATGTTGCAGCCTATGACTTCTGTTCTTTAATGCATCTGAAAGCCTTAATGGAGGCGGAGGCCAAGCTATTTTTGGCCTGATCCCTACACATACCAAAGCATTAACATTTGCTTTCAGGTAAGTCGCCTGATAGGGTATGCTCCCAAAAAGACCTTTCCACAAAAAGCACCACCTGAAGGAGGAATTCAATTCTTCCTTGTGGAAACCGTCCTGGTTACTGGACAGTGCAAAGTCTCACTTATATAGGCAGCCAGACAAAACTTTGGTTCACTGGATGCTTGGTGCAGGAGTTGTACAGAACTTAAAAACTGTCCTGGTGGTGTAGGAAGTTTTTTCGCTGTAACAAATTGAGTATCTAAAATGATCAGCAGCGTTCTGGGATTCCTTCTGTTGGATATATAAATGAGAGGTGCGTTGCACTGTTGACAAAGCCCAGGGGTGAAGCTTTTTTATATGAGGCACACCACAAGCAGTTCACTAGCAGAGTAGGAACAGTGGTACTGTCTACCACCTGCAGGAACTGAGCACCGAGATACAGCTCCACTTGCAGCTCAGATTTTGGTGAAGGGCTGCATAGTAAGCATATTCCAGTTGCACAGTACCACTGTTTGCTTTGTAAAGAGCCGTCAATCTTTAGAATAATGGACTGTGACATTGCTGGGATTCAATGTATTTTGAGATGATAGTGTCACTACGGCTAATTTTGTGTGTATCATTCACAGCTACATATCAGGTTACTTATTAAATGTGTTCTGGGAAATTATCTAGTTAATTGGTCCCTTCCATTTTCCACTCCACTATAAGAATTCACAGATTTCCAACTTCAGATGAACTGCAACATGAGTTATTATCTTGGTAGCTATACAGTCTAGTGTAGTATATTATGGTAGTATACATTCTAGATCATTCCTTGTTTACTAACTGTTACATTTAAGATGGACTCCAGAACTGGAACGAGAATGTTTTTATCGGATTAATTAATACCTTATGCACATTTTCCTTGTGTAACATGGCTTTCTCAAAGTGTAACAGTGAATGTTCAACTAAAAATCTGATTCATTGTCTTGCTTAAATCTAGATGGTTTTTGTTTCATTGGGTGCACCAAGAAGGGAGCGTAAAGGTGAAGGTGTGCAGCTCCCTGCTTCTTGCCTACCTCCTCCTCAGAAAGACAACATTCCAATGCTTTTACTTCTTCGGGAACCTCATCTCACCACACTGTTCGAACTGTTAGAGATGCTCGCGTCATTTAAACCTCCTTCTGCAGTAGCAGTCATGGAAGATAGTGAGGTGAGCCATACTAATAAATTCTTAATTTTATACGTACATCATAACATTTTTGCATAAATTTATTTACAAAAAAAAATCTGTGTGGTTCCAGATTTCTTTCTAAATTCATTATATGTGTTTTTCATTGAGTTGCTTATACAGGACATAACCCTGGAGCGCCCTGAGTTTCCTGGGCCACCTGCAGCACCACATCAAATTGAAGCCTTCCTGGAGGCAATAATGCAGATTTTCGGCATGCTCCTGATTCCTTCTAAGGTGCCTCTGGGCTGCCACTCAAGTAACCCCAGGGGCCCCTACTCTGGTTACCACCATAGGAACAATCCTCTTTGCCATCTGACCTCTTTGGGACCTACTTCAGGCTCCTTACCAACATTGACACAGGCTTCAACTCAGGCTCCAGGATTGTCTCTGGTCTCTTCCATGTCATGGTTGGTGCCAATGCCTCAGACCCTGTAAAAGGATACAGTACTTATACCAATGTTGGACACCGAGCCAGCTTTGGCTCCGATTTGAGCGATGCCGCACTATGAGATTACAAAAGCGCAACTGCTCGTCCAACACACAGTCTGACCAAGTAACTCTACCAGGGTGTACACATCAGCAGAGGCTTCATTATGTTTGTTTATGGCTTCAATTCAGTTGGGATGGCTTTTCCCCCTTTCCACACAGATGATGCCTTTTATATGGATTTGAAAGAGGCCAGTGGCCATGATATTGCTTCCGAGGCAGGGCTTGAATTGCAACTTGAGCCACCATTGGAAGAAAGTGCCTTGTTTGCCATTGTGGTCTGTGGGGAAGCTGCAGTTGTGTATTTACAGCTGCCCTTTATCAAGACCCAAACAAACGTTCCAACAGACATTTTGCAACCTGGGCCAGCTACCTTTGAGACCTTGCCACATTTTAACCAGGCCTTCACTGATGACTTGTTTGCTATTTAAACAAATCCTTGTTCCTGTCCAGCGGTAAATCAATAGGTGGCCAAGAGACACATGCTGGTTCCTGTAGACCCTGATTTTCTTACCGTGCATCCAGCTCCAAAGAGCCTAGTGGTTAAATCCTCAACAAACAAAGTGAATCCTAATTCATTCCTCACATCTCTTCCACATAGAGAGTCCTATAGGATTGAGCATTTTGGCAAGCTTATGTTCCACTAGTCTGGCATTATGATTTGTTAATGCTTCTTGTTTACTGGATGTTATACACCTGCTATGTGGGACGTGGTCAGCAAGTTCTTGCCAGTGGTTCCAGAAATCCTTAAGTCCTCTTTGGCTCAAACTGTTCATGATCCACAAGTCGTGACCAAATATGTTATCTGTGCTAGTTTAGATACTACTGGTTGCCTGGGAAGAGCAGATGGCACAGTGTTATACATTGTAGACTCACATGAATGCACATCAGAACATTTTCCAGCAGTGTGTACACTCTGTGCTGGAGCTCTTTAAAGAAAGTAGAACCACAGCCCACTTCTTAACCAGTGCCAGCCTGTTTCCACACTAATTCAACTCTTCAGAGGCTGTTCCAGGCGACTGGCAGGTAGGCTAAGCCAGCCTTCCAAAGTGGTACAGCAGCTACCCAGTCCTTTCAAGGTGTTGGACGTGTCTGGCAGGCAGAGTACTGGCCAGCAGGGGCATCAGCCCTTTCATATCCTTCCCCTGCTGCAACATCCACCTAACCAGTTTAGCAAGATAGCAATCCGTTATGTCAGACAAGTGAGTCTCACAAAACATTTAACATGGCAATGCTTTGCTTTTTCTTTTTGCCCTGCCAAATTTTCGCCACTACTTCAATGACTTTCAGAAGAGCACCTTTCTGCTGAAGGAAGTGCAAAAGGGTGCTTTGTGGGATACTGTACTCAGAAAGAAGAGAGGGTTAATAATCTTGCTGTTTTCTTGTGCCACAGAGGCACCCGATTCTCAGGCCTATTTTGGACTTTTGGCCTCTAACTTCTTTCCTATAGATGGACAAATTCAGAATCCTCATGCTGGCCCTGTTCTGTTTGCCCTTGACCCAGGCAACTGGAAAGTGTTCTTGGACTTGCAGACAACATTTTTTTATGTGCCTGTCTTGCAGGCTGCTGTTCAAGGTAGGCCAAAATCTTTTTCAGTTTGCACTGGTTCCCTTCAGCCTCACTAGTGCCACTCTGGTATTCACGAAAGTGGTGATTGTGCTCCCCTTTGAAGGTTGGAGTTCCAGTTTTCCTTTAGCTCAATGACTTGCTGTTAAATGTAGGCTCGCTACTGTCAGTCATAGACCACCTCCAGATGATGGCAAACCTCCTGACATAATTGGGGTCAAAAGTACACCTTACTCCTTCCCAGAGCCTTCTAATCATTGGAGATATCATGGACACAGAGACTTCAAGACATTTGGGCAATGATTCCTATGTTTCAGTCTCGAGCCTAGGTCTTGATGAGAGCAACTCTGAGGCTTCTTGAACTTTTCATGGTCTCTTATGCATCCTCCTTGTCAGGATCACCAAATGGTACATTCAGGCTCTGCAATGAATGGGCCTAGTATTAAGGAAATCTTGCAGATGTCACCCAGATCTCAGTGGTGACAGCACATGATCTGCAGTGGTGGCTGCTGGAACACAGTTGGTCCAGCAGTTGGTCCCTCTTTTTTCCCTACCCATAGTGACTGATGCCTCCCACTGGGCTGTGGAGGTCGAGATCAGAGGATTATGGTCTCAGACCAGCCCAGTTCCCTTAGCAGTCTTTTGGAGTTGCAGGTTAGGGGCTTCCTGTTCTCCATCAAGGGGGAGGCTGGTGTATGTTCTCACAGATAACCCCTGTACCATATGGATTTGCAAAATGCAATTCAGAATCGGGTCCTTAGTACCATGCCAAGACGTTCTGCCCCTCTGAGGTTGGTTGGAGCACTAAGGCATGCTCCTGTTCGTGAATCAACTGGCAGGGTCCTTAAATGCCACAGCAGAAAAGCTGAGCAAGTGATGTCTACATTGAGGTGATGTAGGGCATCATCCGACAGTGGGAGAACCCTGGCTAGAACTTCTCCTCAAGAGCACACATTGTCAAAGGTTTTTTTTTTGTATTGGAGTTTTTGCAAGAACACCTGTTAGGAGATATTTTCCAGCTAGAATGGAACACAGACTAATGTTGCCTTTCTACCTCTGTCTCACCTGCCCCAAGTTCTGAAAAAGATCCAGCATGACCCGGCCCAAGTCACCCTAGTGACCCCGGATTGGGCCAGGAGATTGTGATAACGGAACGTTTGAGCATAAGCATTTGATCAGGCTGCCACGTCTTGAGGATCTTATGTTGAAGCAACAGGGCATGAACCTCCACTCCTATCTGTGCAACCTACTTACGTGGAGAATGAGTGGTGGCAACCAATGACGTTTGATCTGCCACCTGAAATGGTGGATGTCATCCTTAACGCCATGCGTCCTTCCACAAAATCAATGTAAGCTTTGTGCTGGGACAACTTTTTGGCCTAATGTGGCATTCTTAAGACTGGTTCCTTGCAAGCAACACTGTTGGACACTCTTTTGTTTGTTTTATCTTTGGCCCATAAAGTCTTTGCTGAGGGCACTATTAAAGGTTATTTGTTCGCCTTTTTGGGCTTTCTACATTTACCGGACCCACTGTCCTTGCTTAAATTAAATCATCTTTTTTTAATTATCCTCTGCATCAACATCTGCAGTACACTGGCCAGTAGCAACAGCTGGGAGGTCTGATAGTCCAGTCTACCAGGACTAAGGCTGTTACTGCTATGTCTTGTGGTGTGACTATGCTTAACGTCTGCCAACTTATGACATTGGTGTCATTGCCTAAATTCACAAAGCATAAATGCTTTGACAACCAGAACTGGTGGGAAGAGCACTTTGCCCGCTCAGTTCTAGTCTGAGTCCACTCCACAGACTCTCCACCTGGTACAGCACTGTGTTGGTACCTATTCTAAGGTGAAAAATCTGTGGTAGCAGTATCCATCAGAAGAACAGGTTACTTAACTTGGGCAACTCTTTGTGGATACCACAGAGTCCTCACTGCCCTCCCACGTCCCTGTTCTGTGATCCCTTTTTTATCATGTAAAAAGTTCCAAGTTAGTATTCAGCACCCTGATACCAACAATTGTACTTACTCGGCATCCATGTTCATGGAAATAGAAAATCAAGAATGTCAGGGAGAAAACTGATGTCAGGGAGCAGGAGTGGCACTTGTATGTGGCTTTGCTTTGTCACTTTCAGGGTGGTATTTAGCCAAAGTTGAGCTGTACGGCACCTGATGGCATGCAGGAGCACTGCTGAGGAAAGGCTTCTGTGCAGTCTAGCTTCTGAGGGGAGGAGTCCGCAGTTATAGTTTCCACTAGAAAGAGTGTTACCGAAGATAAGTAAATTCTAAGTTTTTGTCTGCCAGTACGAAGACCCAGATGCATCTCACATGGAATTTTCTTTATATGTTAAATAAATATCAAACGCCACTTCATATTTATTTATTTATTTAACCAGAAACAATTTTATTCTGCTGGTTCGTAGACACTATTTTAAATATGTTTTTCCCAAACTGCTGTGCTGAAGCACTGGGCTGAACAGTTGAAAGAAGGAAAGCTATGATGAATTGTAGAATCCTGCCTTCAGGAACCTGAAAAAGAATCTTGCCCTCTTGGAAGCAATCAAAATTATCATTAAGCGGGATTCCCTGAATTTCTAGATGTTTGTTACTGTCTGTGGAATTGGTAGAAAAGTGTACAACCATGTCATGAACCAACTGATTGAGAATGCATGCAACTGGATCCTTACCACAGCATACTGTAAGCTTAGAGTGGGAAATTTCTGTTTTCCTCTACTAGAACTACATCTATATTATACTTGGTTGAGTAGATCATGCCGCTCCTGAACTTGCTTCAGTTGATTGACTATCTCATTTGCTCTTGGGTATCGTCGTAGTACAAGCCTGTGATAATTGTCTGTATTACACTGACGTCCATTTTCGTTCTGGTGTAAACATTTAAAATGCCAGACAGCGGGTTCTCAGTTGCAGCTCTATGAGGTACTGGTTTCCTTAAGTGAGCCATACCCCTGTGTTGTGTATGTCAAGTGTGCTCCCCAACTTTTGATGGAAGTGACTGAAACTTGCATTCTAACATCAAGTTACTTATCTTTTGCCTGTCAGCCAGGTACTGTGTTGCAAAAAAGGATCTTAATTCTGCCCTCCCACCCTTCAGGTGCATCAGGCCTAGCATAGGTTTTCAGACCACTAGAAAATTGTCAGATGGAAGAACCTTATGTTCGTCTTGTCTGTTAAAGTTTTCACAAAGAGAGCTGATCTACTGTACTGATAGTGGCCTTTTTTCCTTTCAGGGAGAACCACATGCAGTGTAACCTCTGCCGTGGTCGGCAATGCTATTGTTGTTTCTTAACTCTGTCCAAAGAATGGTAAATCCATAACACTGGATGCTTTAAATATGCTACGATTACTGCCAAAAGTGAGTTTATTTGCCATGAACGTAAAATGAAAGGCTGTGCCTTGAAGAGGAATTGTTCTTGAATTTTGTATTATGAAACGGCTGAAAGCGTTGTTTGCCATCCTGAATGGTTGGGAAAATGGATGTCCTCAATGTGTAAAATAACCCTAAGATGATCTTATGTTAGTGTAGGAACTGTTGCTTAGTTTATAGAAATGTGGCATATATCTTAAATCAAAGGTGAGTTGTGTTTTCTTTTCTTTTCTCTGATCTGAATCAGATCAAATCATTGCATGCTTGATACTGCTAGCGTGGTTGTGGAATCACCAGAGTGTCACTTGATGGTATGAATTCAAGGCTCACATTTTAGGCTGTCCAGTTTGTTTACCCCTCCTGTTGCCAAAACCCTATTTACTGTATTTTTCCTTCAGTGCTCGACTTTTGTAAACAGACATTTAAATCTTGTTCTTGTCACATTTGCTGTTCATTCAAAGACAGAGGTAAAACATCTCGCTCTGTCTTCAAGGGAGCTTGGTGTTTACTATTCTTTCTCTGACTTCAGAGTGACAGGACTTATGCGACAGTCATGATGGCTATTGGGAATTTGCTTGAGGAAGACTGTGGTAAATTTAAATGTCTGTAATTGAACTGTGCAGATAAGTCAGAATATGTCAATTAGGAAAGCACACATTTATGGATAATTCTGAAGTCTGAAACAAATATTGTACTACAATCAAAACAAATCAATACACTAGGTGATTACATTTCCACAAATTATAATTTGTGTGCTGTAAACTTTTATCAATACAACTGTATGTCTGTGCAGATATATTGGTGAACCCAGAGATATTAATTCACCAGACGTGACCTCATATCACACTGACTGTGAGAAGAAGGGCAGCGGAGTGCTAGAGTTACAGCTGCCATCTACTGAAATGAAGTTAAATATTCTAATAGGTCTTATTCCACGTCTTACACAGCAGACCCTCTTTTACTATTTAATGAAGCCCAAAAAAAGCCCAAGCTGGCCATGTGGAAAAGTTAGCCACTTCAGCTCTAATACAGAAAACAGTTCCTAGCAGATGAAAACTGACTCATATCGGCCTCCAGAGGGTTTAGTGGTAGAAGCTTGCTGTTCCTCAAAATTTACTCCAGGATCCGTCCCATCTACTCCATCAGATTGAGAGTCAAAGAAAATTGAGGAGTTCCCCAAAAGATGTTCTCTGCAAGGAGCATGGCTATGAGGTCAGTCAGTGCCATTTAGGCAGATATGTATCTGCCTTACTTGAGTGCACAAGCAGTCTTCCCTAATGTAGGAGGTTGGCTCAGTTTATTTTGTACACCTATGGTGTGGCACCCTCTACGGAGTCCAAGCAACCCTTAGTGATAGTGAATAGGTGTCCAGATAGCAAAAGCTTTCTAGGGGTAGCTGAGGCGAGCAGCTGAAGCTTTTCCAGGAAGAATGTAAAGCACTTGCAATGCCACAGTAGTCAGACAGTAGCTCACTCACAAGAAAGAACAACACAAGCGTTGCAAAAATAAAGGATACTTTATTACAGCACTACTATTAGTAGACTAGCATTGGTAAATCTCCCTTTTGGAGATATATGCACACAATTTATACACAAAATAACCAACACAAATAGCATAACAATATACAGGGCCCTATGTTAGGGCCAAACCATATACTAAAAAAGTGGAATGTGAAATAGTGAACTCAACCAAGGTAAGTGTGGTGGTGAGCTACGGGCTGGGGGTAGAAAGAAACACCAGAGGTAAGTGTGGAAACCTGGCCTGTTGTGTGGTGGGTTCCTGAGGTATCCCCTATTAGTGTAGTGTAGGCAGTGTCTAGAAGCCAGGGTCTCTAGAGGTAGCTGTGGGTGAGCAGCCAGGGCTTATCTAGGAGACATGCAAAGCGCATGTAATACCACTGTAGTCACACAGCACTTAAACACATGAAAGAACCACACAGTGTTACAAAAATAAAGGTACTTTATTTTAGTGACACAATTACCAAAAAGTAATAGAGCGACAACGTTCAATAGGAGGTAACACACTACATATGTACACTAATAATGCATAAAAAGTGATAGAAAACGGTGCAATAGCAAATAGACAATAGTGACCATAGGGGGAGCCCAAAGCATATACTAAAAACATGGAATGTGAATTCAGGACCCCCACCTAGGTAAGTGGAATGTGTAGAGGAGAGCCGGGGGAACTGCAAAACGCCAAAGATTAGTACCACAGTTCCCCCCAGCGACTGGGAAGAAAGGAGTAAGTTACTGGATTTTCCCCAAACCACCCAAAAGGACTAAAAGCAAGAAAATGCAACACTCAGACAAGACTGCAAGAAACCTGTGGAAGAATGGGACCATGTCCAGAAGTCGCAGGAGTGTCCAGTGCTGGCAGGAGCCATTACTCAACCGTCTGTGGTTGCAGGAGTTGGTCGACGGTAGGACAAAGACGGTCAGCAATGCAGCTCTGGAGCCAGAGAAGAGTTCCTGGAGGATGCAATCGAAGTCCTACGCAGGATGGAAGATTGCAGTCGGTCAGTGGCTTGGACTTTGCAAAGTCAGAAGTTGCGGTGAAGCAAAAGTGGAGCTGCTGGGGACCAGCAAGGGCCAGGAAGACTCAACCCACGGGGGTGGTAGTCCTGGTGGGGGCCCTCAGCAAGGCAGAGAGTCCACAGAAGAAGAGGCAGCCCCCACAGAAGACCCAGTGGAGGAGGAACCAAGAGTCGCAGAGGAGCCCACGCAGCACAATTGGAGAAGGGTCCCGCGCTGCAGGAGAAACACGCAGAGGACTGTGCGTCGCAGGAAGGGGTGCTGGGGGCTGGGGCTACACAGAGCCTGAAGGTCCCTTGAAGGCGATGCCAACAACCCTTGGTAGCTGCAAGAGATGTGGTGCACGGGGTCCTGTCATGCGTGGGAAAGCAAGGGCTTACCTCCACCAAAGTTGGACAGCTGGCAGAGAGGACCAAGAGGACTACTCCAGACCACCACCCGTGAAGCAGGATCCACACAGCTCAGGATGAGAGGAGATCCACGCAGCTGGTCGTAGATGCAGTTGGTGCCTGCAGTGACTCCTTCACTCCAAGGGACATTCCTTCTTTTTTCTCGTGCAGAATGAAGACTTGCCACCCTCAGAGGATGCACAGCCGGGTAAATGTTGCAGAAGCTGGAAGGAGCCGTGGAAACAAGGTTGCAAGCAGAGTCTTTGGTGTGGATGCAGATTGTTGGTTCCTAGAGGGTCGAGTTGCGGTTCCACTAGCTAGAAGTCGAAGTAGAGGTTGCAGAGGAGTCCTGCTGGAATCTTGCAAGCCGAATCGGAGGACCCACCCCAGAGGAAGCACCTCAATAGCCCTGAAAGGGGGATTGGTCACCTAGCATGACCACCTATCAGGAGGGAGCTGTGACGTGACATGCCTGATCTGGCCACTCAGATGCTCCCAGAGACCTCTGCCCATTTTGGTTTCAAGATGACAGGATGAAGTGGCCACTTGGAGGAGCTCTGGGCACCACCCCTTGGGTGGTGATTGACAAAGTAGTGGTCACTCCCCTTTCCTTTGTCCAGTTTTGCGCCAGAGCAGGGACCGGCGGTCCCTGGACTGGTGCAAACCGGTTTATGCAAGGAGGGCAAAGAATGTGCCCTTCAAAGCAAATCGGTGGCATGGGGAGGATACTCCTCCCAAGCCTTGTAGCAGCTATTTCCAATGAAGAGCGGTTGCCTCCCTTTCTCACATGACATCCTTTGTTCTGCCTTCCCCTGCCTGATCTGGTCAAGCTGCAGGAGGGCAGAAACCTGTTTGAGGGGTGACAGCAGTGTGGGGTGCCCAGAAAACGCTAGAAGACCCTCATACTTAGGGTCCTCTAAGGAGCGCCCAGAGTGCATGGAATCATACTTCCAATACTTGCAACAGTAGGGGGGTATGATTCCAACATGTTTGATACCAAACATGCCCATGTTCAGAGTTACCATTATGTAGCTGGACACAGGTGTCCAGTACATGGGTAAAATGGCTTCCCCACTCTTACGAAGTCCAGTGCAATGGAACTGGAGTTCACAGGGGGCACCTGTGCTCATGGAGGGGTGCCCTCACTCCCAGAGACCCGCACCCTGCCATCTGAGCTAGGAGGGCCTACCATAGGGGTGACTTAAAGTGACCTGTATTGAAATGGTACATGCACCTTTTCATGAAGGCTGCAATGACAGGCCTAGAGACACATTTTGCATGGGCTACCATGGATTCCACAATACATGCTGCAGCCCATAGGGAACCCCTGGTGCCCCAATACCCTTGTTACCGAAGTACCATATACTAGGGACTTATAAGGGGGGGAGGGGTCCAGTATGCCAGTTGTGTTGTTTACAAAATATTAGGCAACCAACTTTAGAGCGAGAGTGCACAATCACTAGGCACCCAATGTATTCCCCATCAAAGTTTTTAAGTGCTAACATGCCATATTGACACAGCATCTACTGGCCCTCTGTACTGTAGTGCTAAAGAGTAGTTAATTGCCTCAGACCTCGATACCGCCACTATAGTGGTTATACTGAAGTCAGGACAGCCAGTCGAAAACTGTTCCTCATACCACCTGATTTCTCTTTTTAATGAAGACATTAAAATCTTTCCGAAGATTTTGCTAATAGACTGAATCGAACTCTTGCTTACATCATCCATCCAGACCAGTGTGGCTTTATGCCCAGTAGTAGAACTCGTCATTGGTTCCGAAGAGTGCAGTTGGCCCTCTTTCAGGCGTCCAGGCTCAACAACATTCTGGCCCTATTTCTCATTGACTTCAACAAAGTGTTTAACACAGTCTCATGGTCTTTTCCCAAAGCCATACTCCAGCAGGCTAGTCCTAGTCAGGACCCCAGTGCTCAGAAAGTATGCCCAGTATGTGTTCCCTGTGTGGTGCCTAACTTTATCACTGACGCTCTGCTAACCAGAACCTCAGTGTTTATGCTCTCTCTACTTTTAAAATTGTCACTGCAGGCTAGTGATTAATTTTACCAATTCTCATTGGCACACTGGAACACCCTTATAATTCCCTTGTATATGGTACCTAGGTACCCAGGGTATTGGGGTTCCAGGAGATCCCTATGGGCTGCAGCATATCTTTTGCCACCCATAGGGAGCTCAGACAATTCTTAAACAGGACTGCTACTGCAGCCTGAGTGAAATAACGTCCACGTTATTTCACAGCCATTTTACACTGCACTTAAGTAACTTATAAGTCACCTATATGTCTAACCTTCACCTGGTGAAGGTTAGGTGCAAAGTTACTTAGTGTGCGGGCACCCTTGCACTAGCCAAGGTGCCCCCACATTGTTCAGGGCAAATTCCCCGGACTTTGTGAGTGCGGGGACACCATTATACGCGTGCACTACATATAGGTCACTACCTATATGTAGCTTCACAATGGTAACTTCGAACATGGTCATGTAACATGTCTAGGATCATGGAATTGTCACCCCAATACTATTCTGGTATTGGGGGGACAATTTCATGCATCCCCGGGTCTCCAGCACAGAGCCCGGGAACTGCCAAACTAACCTTCTGGGGTCTCCACTGCAGCTACTGCTGCTGCCAATCCCTCAGACAGGTTTCTGCCCCCCTGGGAAATAGGTGGAAGGACCTGGGAGGAGTAGCTTCTACTTGCCTCTAGAAATGCTTTGAAGGGCACAGATGGTGCCCTCCTTGCATAAGCCAGTCTACACCGCTTCAGGGATCCCCCCAGCCCTGCTCTGGCACGAAACTGGACAAAGGAAAGGGGATTGGCCACTCCCCTGACCAGCACCTCCCAGGGGAGGTGCCCAGAGCTCCTCCAGTGTGTCCCAGACCTCTGCCATCTTGGATGCAGAAGTGTGAGGGCACAATGGACAGCTCAAAGTGGCCAGTGCCAGCAGGTGACGTGAGAGATCCCTCCTGATAGGTGCTTACCTTTCTCAGTAGCCAATCCTCCTCTGTGGGCTATTTAGGGTCTCTCCTGTGGGCATCTAACCAGATAACGAATGCAAGAGCTCACCAGAGTTCCTCTGCACTTCCCTCTTCGACTTTTGCCAAGGATCGACCGCTGACTGCTCGAAGACGCCTGCATAACCGCAACAAAGTAGCAAGAAGACTACCAGCAACATTGTAGCGCCTCATCCTGCAGACTTTCTCGACAGTTTCCTGGTGGTGCATGCTCTGAGGGCTGTCTGCCTTCAACTTGCACTGGAAACCAAGAAGAAATCTCCAGTGGGTCGACTGAATCTTCCCCCTGCCAAAGCAGGCACCAAACTTCTGCATCACCGGTCCTCTGGGTCCCCTCTCATCCTGACGAGCGTGGTCCCTGGAACACAGGAGCTGGGTCCAAATGTCTATGACAGTCCAGTGGCCCTTGTTTCCAAATTTGGTGGCGGTAAGTCCTTGCCTCCCCACGCCAGACAGTAATCCTGTGTACTGCGACAACTGCAGCTGCTCGGGCTTCTGTGCACTTTTGCAAGACTTCCTTTGTGCAAAGTCTAGCCCAGGTCCCCAGCACTCTGCCCTGCATTGCCCAAATCGCTGAGTTGGACTCCGATGTTGTGGGACCCTCCTTTGTGACTCTGAGTCGACCGCTGTCCTCAGATCTTCTAAGTGCCTGTTCCGGTGCTTCTGCGGGTGCTGCCTGCTTCTGCGGGGGCTCTCTGAGTTGCTGAGCGCTCCCTCTGTCTCCTCCTCCAAGGGGCGACCTCCTGGTCCTTCCTGGGCCCCAGCAGCGCCCAAAATTCTCAACCGTGACTCTTGCAGCTAGCAAGGCTTGTTTGCACGCCGTGGGACATCTTCTGACCAAAGGAGTGGTTCCTGGCACCTTCCGTTGTTGCAGAATCTTCGGCTTCTTTCACCCGGAGGCAGCCCTTTTGCACCTTCATCCGGGGTTTAGTGGGCTCCTGCCCCCCCAGGCACTTGCGTGACTCTTGGACTTAGTCCCCTTCCTTTACAGGTCCTCAGGTCCAGGAATCCGTCTTCAGTGTTCTGCAGTCAGTTGTTGTCCTTGCAGAATCCCATATCTCGACTTTACTGTCTTTTTGGGGTAGTAGGGTAACTTTACTCCTACTTTTCAGGGTCTTGGGGTGGGGTACCTTGGACACCCTTAGTGTTTTCTTACACTCGCAACAACCCTCTACACACTACACTAGACCTGGGGTCCATTCGTGGTTCGCGTTCCACTTTTGGAGTATATGGTTTGTGTTGCCCCTAGGCCTATTTCTCCCTATTGCATTCTATTGTGATTCTACATTGTTTGCACTATTTTTCTAACTGTTACTTACCTCATTTTGGTTTGTGTGCATATAATTTGTGTATATTACTTACCTCCTAAGGGAGTATATCCTCTGAGATACTTTTGGCATATTGTCACTAAAATAAAGTACCTTTATTTTTAGTAACTCGGAGTATTGTGTTTTCTTATGATATAGTGCTATATGATATAAGTGGTATAGTAGGAGCTTTGCATGTCTCCTAGTTCAGCCTAAGCTGCTCTGCTATAGCTACCTCTATCAGCCTAAGCTGCTAGAACACCTCTATTCTACTAATAAGGGATGACTGGCCCTGGCACAAGGTGTAGGCACCCACTATAAGCCAGGCCAGCCTCCTACATTCAGCTAATTTTTGAGGCATCTGGTCTGTGTGTAAACCCCTAAAAGTCTGTTCTAATGGAATTAACTGGTGACTGCAAGCCGACTCTGGTTTCCCGACGTTCCACTCAGGCGCAATTCCTTCTCTACCGTCCCAGACATGGGATGGTCTCTGAATTTCCTTGCCTCAACACTAAATTTTGAACTGCACACATGCTCTTTCCTGCCACTGAATCCTCTAGAGCGTATTGCGGTCTTTAAAATGATGCGTCTCCCCGATATCTATACGTCCTAGAAAACTACCCATATTCAATTCCACATATGTGGTTTCGTTCTCTTAACTCGAAACAGACATCCTTCATTTGGACACATGGGCGTCATTGGGAAGTTTTCGCCTCAGTTCTTAAATCAACATTTTATGGAGGCCTTAGCATTCCAGATTTATATGGTTACTACCTTGCAGTGCATCTGGTCCCAGTAAACGAGTGGCTTGCAGGAGGATAGGATGATCCTACATGTAGGCTAGAGTTGCATCACCTAGGCCTTGACAGGCTCCTTGACCTACTCTTTGACCTACTCTTTGGCAGCCCCATACCCTCCACAGCACCATCCTGTACCCGATGTCTCCGCTCTGCTGGAGAGAGGCCGTGCACCATATCCATTGGACTCGTCACCTCACAGACATGACGCCATTATCGTGAGGTTCTTGGCTAAGACCAGTTGCGCAACTACAGAACGTCTCCTACTGGGACCATATAGGTATTACATATCTAGGTGATGATTGCCACGGTGTGGATCCTTGATGTCCTTTCAAGAGCTTCAAGACCACTGCGGTCTGTCTTGCACCCAGTTCTTTAGCTTTCTTCAACTGCGCCATGCATTGCTTGCCCCCCTCCCACCTTCTGAGCAGATTCCTGAATATAGTTCCTTGGAGGTGAAACTGCTGATGGGAAAATTGGAAAAGGGTGCGATTTCGATAATTTATCGTTACTTGGTGATTAAGGCACCAGATCTGTTTCTTTCTCTCCGGCGTAGGCGGGACAACTGGGTGAGTGAGTTAGATGATGAGGATTGGTGGGGGAGGCATGCCTGGCTCCGAGGGAACTAGCCAACCCTTCATACCTACGAAGGGTCCAGATTAACTGTCTACATGCAACATATTTATCCTTCCAGCTATTGCAGTGCATGGGCAATACTGACCAGCCTGCATGTCCGCATTGCTCCACTCCAGCTAACGAATTTTACCATATGGTCTGGTTATGTCTAATTTTAGCACCCTTTTGAAATGGTGAGTCGTGGGATTTTTGAGGTCCTGTGGCACTGAATTGAGCTGGGTCCCCTGGAGGCACTCCTGGGTCTCTTGGAGGGTATTGGTGATCCCACTCAGAGCGGTCTGTTATAGGGGTGGTTCCCCTGGTAGCCAAAGGCAATATTGCGCATAACTGGAAACATCCTAGACTCCCCACCCTGGTGAAATGGCAGAGGGATGTTAATTAGTGTGTGCACCAGGAGCAGCCAATCTGAGGAGGCCTGAGGCTGTCCCCAGAAACATGAGAAAATATGAGGTAAATGGTGTATGTACTATGAACTACCAAGGTAAACTGTATAAATATGATGCAGGAATGCAACAATTTGATGTTATGGGTCAGAATGATTGTCACTTATTTGTAATTCTCAGTGGATGATACTGTGGAACCTAATAAAAAAAATTAAAAAATACATTTGTTCTTTTCATTCCATTAATTTGTTGCTCGTCTCATTCAAGCATGTTAAGTCACTAAACATTTGTTTCAGAGTCATAGAAATGTTATGATGTTGCTTTTTATTTTACAGCTTGCAAGATGTGAAGAACTCCACCTTCATGCAGAAAACTTATCCAGACGTGTCTGGGAGCTGCTAATGCTCCTCCCCACATGCCCTAACATGTTACATGCATTTCAAAATATTTCAGAGGAACAGGTGAGCCAATGTATTTCAAGTACTTAAATATAAGAAACATTTCCATCAGAAAAGCATAAGGACAGAAGTTATTAAAGCATGAGCACAGTGCTGCTATATTTTGAGACCTTGCACCTTTCAGATAGCTATTTTTTTCAAGAAATCTAAAATGAGATGCTAATAGGACACATGCAGATACTTTTAACTTGGGTTCTTCCTTCATCATCCTTTATATAAGCAGCTAGTTTATTTTTGCCTATTTGCTATAAGCTCGTTTATATAGCTCATTACCAATCAATTTTTTATGACAGAAACATCTTTGCTATTAAGAGTAGAAACACATTTTTATAGTGGATTCTCTTTCTGCAGAAACTTTTATTAGAAATTGTGTCTCTCCAGTGACAGGTGTTGCTGTACACTTCCATAGCTGTATGAGCATGAGGAGGCAGAAAACATTCATAAGGCACTGTCACCTTTTTTTTTTTTTTTTAACTACTTTTATTGCATTTTACTGTAATGCAAACAGTACCCATCTGGGTGTATCAGAATATTCAGTTGTGAAGATTGAACTTCACAGCAATATAACAGTTTGTCCCAGTCAAGTAACAACGCACTCTCCCACCACCTTTCCTTGCCCCTGCCCATCATTCTTGATAATGTATGTGGCTCCGATAGCCCCTTGCCATTTTTCAATCAGCATGCGCACTTCAGGAAAAATTTGTGGATTAATGCCTCCTAATTTTGGCTTTCCTCATCTCCATCGACTGGCATTTGGTGAATGTCTGGAGGTATCTAGTTCTGGAAGGCAGTTTATCAGCGTGACCCATGCCTCGGCCCTGTCAAGGGAGCCACAGCCACTTCTCAACTCCCGATGCAATATCACACTTTCTTAGCCTGCCCACTGGAGTAGGTCCTCCCTTCCCTTCACAAACCTAGGGGCCCTGGTGACTTTCTAGTGCATTATAAGCTCCTGTTTTGCAAGAACCAGGGCCAGATCTACAAATCTAATAGCAACCTACAGTAGATAGATCTGTGGAATCCTCCTAGTAGACCAGTTACTTGGGTATGCAATATTTCTCTTTGGGTAACACACTTAATGCAATCCACTACTTCTCTCCAGTAATCAATAAACAAGGGGCAGGTCCACACACACCATATGTAACAATTCGGCATCCTGTTCTCTACACCTAGAAACCACCTCTGCTACTTTGAAGAGCCAAATAATCCTACCTGGAGTAAAGTAAACTCTATGTGGGAAATACAAAAAAAAAAATCAGTTTAAATCTGGCATTCCTAGATACTGGGTGAGTATGGGAGAGGATCTTAGTCCATGCAGTGTCAGTAAGTGGGTGTGCTAAATCCTTGTCCCTTTTTCCCGCTACACTATCAGGGGAGTAGCAATGTTGAGGCGCAAAGCTCTGTATAGTCCTGTCACTGCTCTGAACTGTCCCGTTGAGGTGCACAAAAACAGACCGGTATGGTGACGTGGCTCAGTTGTGCCAGTGTTCCAAAGTTCATGCAGGATGGCCACTGGCGTTCTATGCAGTAGGTACTGGCCTCTCAGGAGGTCAAATGTGGTGGAGAGGTTCTCAAAAGGTAGAAGTTCTCCATCCCTATAAAAGCCACTGATACGAGCCAGCCTACATACAGCCCATTCAGAGAAGTCCTCTGTAGGAAAGTGCCCTCTTTCTTGGCATGGTTACCCCATTTTCCCTTTTGTCAGTGTGTTTGACTGTGTTCACTAGGATAAGCAGGACCCTAGTGATAATGCTCTCTTCCCTACATTTGGTTACTACTAACCTTTTCTTTCCACAATGGGCATACTGGTCTCCCCCATGTAAGTCCCTAGTATATGGTACCTCAGTACCCAGGGCATTGGGGTTCCAGGGGTAGTCCTCTTGGTTGTCTCTGCCAGCTGTCCAACTTTGGTGGAGGTAAGTCTTTGCCTTCCCTCGCAGGACAGTACCCCATGCACTGCGTCTCTTGCAGCTGCCAAGGCTTATTTGCATCTTCTCCAAGGGATCTCCCGGCGACGTGTAGCTCCATCCTGCAAAGCACAGCCTGCTGCGTGGTTCTTTTGCGGCGTGGGATCCTCTTTTGTAATGCTGCGTGGGCTTCTTTTGTGACTCTGGTGTCCCTGTCCCATGGGACTCCTGTGGGTGCTGCCTCTGCTCCTGTTGACTCTCTGCAATGCTGAGGGTCCCCTCTGACTCCCCTTCCTGGGTTGAGTCCTCCTGGGCCATGCTGGTGCCCGGCAGCCCCTCTTTTCCGCTAACCACAAGTTTGCCTTTGCCAAGGCTTGTTTGTGGAAATCCTGCACCGACACCCATCTGCAATCTTCCTTCCGGTGTGGGACATCTGCATCCATCAGGAACTCTCCATCAGCCCCAGAGCTGCATTGCCAACCTGTTCTTCATTACCGTCAACCAACTCCTGCATCCACAGCTGGGTGCGTAGTACCTCATACTCCTCCTGGACTCCACTGTGACTCTTGGACTTGGTCCCCTTTCTCCATAGGTCGTCTTTCTACAAGAATCCACCGCTGGTTTCCTTGCAGTCTTCTCTGGGTGTCTTCTTTTTAGTCTTTTCCTCCTTTTGTGTGGTTTGATGAAAATCCAGTGTTTTACTCCTGCATTCCTAGTCATTGGGGGCTACTGTGTTACTTACCTCTGTGGTTTTCTAGTACTCCCAGCTCCCCTCTGCACATTTTACTTGGGTTTAGGTGGGGGTACCTTGTTCAGATTCCATTTTTTAAGTATGTAGTTTGTGCTCCCCTAGGGTCACTATTGGTTATTGTTATTTGCACTGTTTTTCTAACCTTTTTTATGCCTGTTTCTGATTAGTAGTGTACATATTTAACGTATTACTTACCTCCTAAGAGTGGGTCACCGTCTAGTATTTTGTAGTGATTTGTTTTAAAATAAAGTACCTTTATTTTTGTACAACTGAGTGTTTTCTTTTATGTGTGTAAGTGCTGTGTGACTACAATGGTATTTCATGAGCTTTGCATGTCTCCTAGATAAGCCTTGGCTGCTCATCCACAGCTACCTCTAGAGAGCCTGGCTTCTAGACACTGCCTACACTTCACTAAGAGGGGATACCGGACCTGGTATAATATGTAAGTATCATAGGTACCCACCACACACAAGGCCAGCTTCCTACAGCCCCTTAGTGCAGCCCCGGGGTCATCTGTTCTTGGCCCCTGAAGGAGTTATCCGGGGAGAATGGTCTAGTGCGAGTGCGCTGAAGGTAGCGTCGCTAGCAATGTCGAATAAATTGCAGATCTGCATTGATTTTCTGCAGTGGGATCTTGGGGTGTAAGAGTATCTGGTTCAAGAATGTGGAGGCCCGGCATCATCAGCGTGTTGTCCCCATCGGTTCCCATGCATAGGTGAATCCACTCGATGAACCATTAGAGTTGTGCAGCTGAATAGTAGTCCTTGCAGTCAGAGGCTGCCAGTCCCACTTCTTTTGTCGGGCGCTGCATTTTAGTCATTGCCACCCTTAGTCGCCCAGGCCCCTACTGCAACACAGTCAACAATGAGACCAGGTACCTGAAAACCCGCAGAGGAACAAGAAGAGGCAGTGTGGAGTAAAAGTGCATTATCCTTAAGAGTGCCACTATCTTTACCACTACAATTCTCCCCATCACTGAAAAGCGCAGGAGCTTCCAGAAATCTACGGCGGTGCAAAGTCCCTTGAGGAGAAGTGCCCATATTTCCGTCCAAGCGATCCTGAAGGTTGTAATATATCCCAACTCCCTGGTACTTCAGATACGTCCCTTCCTAGGTGAAGCCATGAAGGTCTTGGGGCGGTGCTGCAGAGCAGAAATAATTGGAACTTTTGCCATTTAATACACGGGCTCAACACTCTGCCAAAGCAGTCCAGGAGATCTATGGCACCCAGAAGGCCTTCCTCTACATGTCTCAGGAACAGGAGCATGTCATCTGCATAGAGGGCAGCAAGGTGAACAGTGCCCCATATGTCCAGTCTCTGGTAGGAGGATCCTGATCTTGATCTGCTAGCTAGATGCTCAACTGTAATTGCGAACAATACTTGGGAAAGCAAGCAACCATGCCAGGTCCTGCGGCCCACAGTTTAAGAGTCCGAGATATACCTGCCTGTGTGTACTCGTGCTGTAGGGTCCGAGTACAAATGGGCAGCAACTTAATGACTCCAGCCCCCAAGCCTGTTTTCACCATTACGTGATAGAGGAAATCCCAGTGAAGGCTATCAAAGGACTTCTCCATATCAATAGCTGCAATCCCCGCTGCGTGTTTTGGCATGTCTGCCTCCAGTATTGATAGGAGGTGATGGGTATCATAAGCAGTATTGCACCCCCTGGGATGAAACTAGTTTGATCTGTATGGATTAATTTAGGCATCCAGGGCAGTATGAGGGTGGATAAGATCCTGCTCAATATTTTATGGTCCATATTGAGCATGGATATGGGGCGATAGGCTTGGACCTCCCACAGGAGGCAAACTTGTTTCAGTAGAGGAACTAGCAGTGCCTCTCTCGTAGATGAAAGCAAACATCCCGCTTCCTTGGACGCAGTGTACAGGGCGGCTAACTTAGGGGCCAAATCTTTGACGTAGGCTACATGAAATTCAACTGGAAGGCCATCCGTCCCAGGACACTTCACATTACCTTAACTGCCATGTCCGTACCTTCTGTATTAAAATAGGATCCCAGAAAGCTTCCATCTCCTCCAGCTTCACTGTAGGGGGAGGTCCAGGTAGTTCTCTATCATACAGGGGTAATGATGGTGGGGGAGCATATAGTGTGGTGTAGTATTCCTTGAATCTACTGTTAATGTCATCCTGGGTATAGAGATTTTCATAGAGCTCCAAAACTGTTTCAATGGTCAAGTGTGGGCTGGTCAGCCAGGCCAGGAGGGCCCGCCTTGTTGGGTTCTGCATGTGCTTGGGTTATATATTCCCGATAGTAAAATCACCTACGTTTTTCACTGTAGGCTGCCAGCTGCTCACTTGCATCCAGTAATAATTGTTTTAGGTCTGGCTTCCCTGGCCATATCGGTTCCTGTTCCCGCTAGTCCATTTCACTGGATTTCGCTTCTACCTCTAATGCACGTCACACTCCTTCCACCTCTGCTGTACAGCACCCTTGAATAACTGCCTTGAAGGCATCCCACTTGTTCAGGGGAGTGGCAACAGTGGTCTCATTAACCGTATAGTAGTCACACATAGCTTTGCAAGTAGTTTGTTGAAACACTGGGTCGGACAGTCGCCAGTCCGGTATGTAGGGGGTGTTGCCTGTGCCAGTCTAATGAGAGTAGCACAGGGTTGCGATAGTTGATCGTCCTACAGAGGTATTCTGCAGCACAAACTACCCCATATACCTCTGGCGAGCACGGGAAGGTGTCCAGGCAAACATGGAGCTCATGCATGCTCCAGCAAAAAGAGTAATCCCGAACGCCCATGTAGGAATGCTTCCAAGGGTCCACCAACGACCACCGGTGCAACCATTGTGAGAAAATCTGGGTTGTGCTGAGAACTGAGGAAGTCCGCTAGAAGTGGGTGTGATCTGTCAAGTGTCGGGCCTGTAATGCAGTAGTCACCTCCTAATAATATGCTCTGTGTATGGTAGGGGGGCATTATCTGGGGGAGTTCCATAAAGAACCAACCTTGATCTGTGTTGGGTGCAAATATCCCCACAGTCGCCAGGTCGCGCTCTGCCAATCGTCCTTTCACGAGCATGTACCTCCCTGCTGAGTCAATCAGTTTGTGTCTTTTGAAAAGGAATCCCAGAAAAAATCCACTACAGTACCCTCCTAACAAAGGCAGAGTGTATGGTGGTATATTCTTGTCCCCACCATCTCTTAGGCAGGGCATCCTTTTCCTTGGTAGAGTGGGGTTTTCCTACCAGAGGACTATGTGGGCTTCCCTTCTTTTCAAATATACATGTACTTTATAATGCTTGGTTAGGCTATTAAGTCCCCGAGCATTCCAGTTCATAAAATTATAGGTTAAGAAGTTCTCCATACTGTTACATTACAAGAGTGGTGTATAAGTTGGGACCAGGGCCCTGCGAGCTTTGAGTAGACAATGGTCATCAACCACTCTGGCAGGTATCTATTCAATTGGTCAGGGGCAGCCCCATGTATACATCCCATGAACCACAAACTGAAACCCCAATGCCTCATCCCCAGTTCAAGAAGAAACATACTCCTCATACAAACCTGCAAACAAACACACAACGTCAGTGCAGTTGTCATCCCTACAACTTCAAAACAACTTCAATAGAAGGGGAGTGCACCAGCTACTGTGCCTCCCAGAGTTACATCACGCCATTTGACTGGAAGACAGATTTAAAGCCCGCCCAATCCACAGCTAGTGCAGGTTTAAGGATAACACAGTCAAGCAAGGTAAGCTCAGCTAAAGGTAAACATAATAATGCCATTAAAGAGTGTCATCAGAGGTACCAGGGTTGTCCACAAGCAACAAGTCCCTTGAGCTATGCAAACTTGTTGATGCATAGTCCGAGTCTGTATCCTTCGGGTTGTCGTCTTTTAGTGCATTCTTTTCTCCAAGCACAGAAAGTTGGGTAGAATTGGCCCCACTGATGGCTGCCACCTCCTCCACTACTTATTGCTGTTCATGCAGGACCTGCGATCAGGAGGGGAATTCTCTTGGATCCCCCCCCCCCCACCTTTTCTGAGAGAGCCTCCCATGAGCCCTCTGGTGTGCGTTGTCAGAGCTACTTCCTGGCTAGTGGAGGTTGTCAATCCAGTTCAAAAGAAGGGCAAAGGAAGTATAAAAGTGCACGTCGTCCCCCTGGGTCACCCTCAGTTGAGCTGGAAACAGCATGGTGCAGGTTATTCCCAAGTCTGAGGCGCGTCTAACTTCCAGGAAAGAGGCCTGTTGTTTCTGGACCCCTTTGAAGAAGTCCTGAAGGATCATGACCCTCTGATTTTCCACCATAATAGGGCCCCTCTGACCAGCCTGGTCCATGTTGTGGTCGTGGTCCTTGAACTGCAGCATTTTGGCCACCACTGATCATGGGGCAGTTCCTGGTAGCAGTGGGCATGTATGCACATGGTGCATCTGCTGCAGCGTGTGGAACTGAGACAGTCTCCAGAAAAGCATCCATGTTCCCAAGTTGGCCCTTTATGCACTCTGGCAGGCCAATAATTCATATATTATTTCTGATCACCCTGTAAGAGCCCTTTAACTGGAGTCACTGTGTCAATCTTGAGTTCCAGAGCCTCACAGGAGGTGTCAGTGGCTTGTAGATTGGAGTCCAACGTTGCTCCCTGCTGTCCCCCAGAGGGGGTGGGGCCCTTTGAGGTCATCTCAGCAGCAGCTGCAAGGCACGCGTCTTCTGAAGAGGAGGGGTTTGTCAGTTTCATCTGCTTTGAGTACTTGCCCATCATCGAGGGTCTGGATAATTTACATATAGTTAGGCTTAAAGCGGCGTGAGCATGACAGGTGTGGGTCTCACCCCTTAGTTGCTGCAGCCAAGTTGTCCCTCAGCTTCTGTTGGAGAGCCAGTGCCAGGGCTCTGATGGTTGTTTAAGAGTAGCAGGACGAGTAGAGTACTGGGGGAAAGGGTGTTTTTTAATAGGAATCCAGAAGCAGTAGCGGTACACCCCCCCACCACAGTGATGCAGGACCAGTGTCCCCTTCTGCATCAGCGGGGGCACTCCCCCAGTTCCCTCAGTTGCCACTGCACAGCCCTCCCACTCTGCCTGGTATAATCAGCTGTGCAAGTGCCTCAGCGGTTCGAGCAATCCCTAGGGTTTCTAGTCCCAAAAATCTGTCTAATAAGAAGGGGAGGGGTGGAGGGACTTGTCTTCTTCTGGTCTTGCTGGCCCCCAGGTCTTCACTATGCCCCAGTGCAGGACGCAGGTCTGTGCCCGCAAGCCAGCTACATATGACCCCTTCATGCTACTCCCTGCATGTCCTTGGCCTCCAGCCCCAAGAGGTTCCGTTGTAGCGGGGTGGGCAATATTAGCCCCAGACCTCTGTTGGGATTGAAAGGGGGCTGGCAGTATTGGTCAGGGTGAAGTCACACACCTCTACTGCAGGATAAGGCCCATATAGAATTTGTGGTCCGCCAGGCCAGTGCCTCCAGGAAACACAGCCACCCCAAGGCCATCCGCTTCACTGTTGAGCAGTCTCTTCCGGCAAGCAGGCAGTGCAGCACAGGCTAAGCAGGGGCGCCAATCAGGCTCAATGAGGTTCCATGCTGTTCTTGCTGGCCCAAGGCCCGCACAAGAGGAGCGTCTCTCAAGGCTGCCGCACACGCGGCAATGCCACCCAGCACTCCAGCAGGTTTTTTTTCCCGGGTGGGGGCACGCTCCAGTCGGGGCTTTCCACACCAAGTGAGTGGGCTGGGTTTAGGGCCAATGAAATTTTCAGAAATTACCCCAGGAATCCCAAGTAGCTAGATCAGTCGGCCAGGTTGTAGCCCGTTCTCACTGCCAACGTTGCCGTTTTGTGGAGAGGCCTCGCAGTTGCTGCAGAACAGTTCAAAAGTCATTACCAAGGGGGCAGTGCGGAGCAAACAAAAACATCTCCAGCAGCCGCAGGGATCTGGGATTCTCCACTGCACAGCTAGGGTGAGCAATATGGGCAGTAAGAGTCCAAATACGCGTGAATGGTGGAAAACCTCTTGATATCAATTAATCTTTTTCTTTACTGCCAGATGTAGGGATTCCTGCTGCTGCTGAGTTTTTTTTTTTTAGTCTCTTTTTAACACGTTTCATTGTCAAATTAATTTTTTTACTGATAGCTTGCAGGAAAGTACCCTTTTCCTAGGCATGGTTACCCCCATTTCTGCCTGTTGTCAGTGTGCTTAACTGTGTTCACTGGGATCCTGCTAACCAGGACCCCAGTAATTATGCTCTCTCCCTTAAAACCTGGTTACTTGAACCACTTACACCCCACATTTCGCATTCTGGTGCCCCCATGTAAGTCCCTAATATATGATCCCTATGCACCCAAGGCATTTGGGCACCAGGGGATCCCCATGGACTGCAGTATGCCACCCATGGAGAGCTCATGCAAAGTGTATCTGCAGGCCTGCCATTGCAGCCTGTGTGAAAGGGTGCATGCACCCTTTTCACTACAGGTCATTGCACCAGGTCACTGTAAGTCATCCCTATGGCAGGTCCTCTTAGCTTAGAGGGAACTGCAAGTACCTGTGTGTGATGGTACCCCTGCACTAGCAGAGGTACCCCCACAAACTCCAGTCCCATTTTCCTGGACTTGGTGAGTGCAGGGACGCCATTTTAGAGTGTACTGGACGTAGGTTACAACCTATGTCCAGCTACTTAATAGTAACTCCGAACCTAGGCATGTTTGGTATCAAACATGTCGGAATCATACCCCAATACTGTTGCCAGTATTGGAAGTATGATTGCATGCAGTCTGGGGGCTCCTTAGAGGACCCCTAGCATTGCTCCTACCAGCCTTCTGGGGTTTTAGGGGCAGCCCAAGCTGCTGCTGCCCCCCCTCAGACAGGTTTGTGCCCTCCTGCTGCTTGAACAGCTCAAGCCCAGGAAGGCAGAACAAAAGATTTCCTTTGGGAGAGGGAGGCAACACCCTCTCCCTTTGAAAATTGGTGTTATATGGCTTGGGAGGGGTTGCCTACCCAAGCCACCAGTATGCTTTGAAGGGCACATTTGGTGCCCTTCTTGCATAAACTGATTTGCACCAGTCCAAGGACCACCACTCCGTGCTATGGCGCAAAACTGGACAATGGAAAGGGGAGTGACCACTTCCCTGTCAATCACCACCCCAGCGGTGAGGCCAAGAACTCCTCCAGGTGGCCACTTGATTTTGCTATCTTGATTCCAAAGTGAGCAGAGGCCCCTGGGAGCATCTGAGTGGCCAGGACAGGCAGGTGATGTTACGGCCTCCTCCTGATAGGTGGTCACCCTGCTAGGTGACCAATCCCCCTTCCTGGTCTGTTTAGGGTCTCCCTCCTGGGTGGGTCTTCAGATTCGAAGTGCAAGATTGCAGCAGGACTCCTCTGCATCATCTTCTAGCCACTCAGACTGCAACTCGACACTCCAGGAACCGACAGTCTGCAGCTCCGTTCTGCAACATTGTTTCTCAGGCTCCTTCCAGCTACTGCAACCTTTCTCTGGCTGTGCATCCTCTGGGTGTGACGAGTCTTCAGCCTGCACAAGAAGCAAGAAGGAATCTCCCTTGGAGTGAAGGATTCACCTGCCTGCATCCGACGGCTGCGTGGGTCCTCTTTCCTCCTGAACTGCGTGGATCCTGCATCACGAATGCGCTGGAGTGGTCCCCCGGTCCTCTCTACCAGCTGTCCAACTTGGGAGATGGTAAGCCCTTACCTCTCCTCGTAGGACAGTACCCCTGTGCACCACGACTTTTGCAGCTACTAAGGCTTGTTTGTTCCCCCTCCAAGGGACCTTCAGGCTCTATGTAACCCTGGTCTCCTGCACTCTTCCCTGCAAAGCACAGTCTCCTGCCTGCTGCACCATCGATGGTGTGCTGAGTGGGCCTCACTGCGACTCCTGTGTCTGCTGCCTGTGGGGGCAGCCTCCTCCTCTTGTTACACTCCCAGCTGCTGCGGTTCACGTCGGACCCTCTTCCTTGGGTCGAGTCCCCTGGACCTTGCTGGTCCTCTTCAGCCTTGAAAAACCTTTTTCACCGAATCTTGCATTTCCCAAGGCTTGTTGGTGGTTTTCCTGCATCACGACTGCCAACTTGGGACATCACTTGCACCACCTCTGGAACTCCTCTTATGCTCCTGTGCTGCACTGCTGCCATTTTACATCCACTGTCGACCTGGTCCTGCATTGATAGAAGGGTGGGCAGTGGCTCCTGCCACTGCTGGATACTCCAACTCGAACTGGACTTGGTTCCCTTCTTTTACATGTCCTCTTCTGTCAGAATCCACCTTTGGTCTCTTCCACTCTTTTCTGGGTCCTGCAGAGTCCTTTTCCAAAGTTCTCCTGTGGGTTTGGGGAAACCCAGGTACTTACCTCTACTCTCCTAGTTGCTGGGGGCATCCTGATACTTTCTTTTTGGTATTCCTTGTTCCTCCAGCTCCCCTCTACTGATTCCACATCCTTGGATGGGGGACTGCCTTTTACATTCTACTTACTGAATATATGGTTTGGTCTCCCCCTAGAGCCTTCACTATTTTCTATTGTTTTACTATTTGCTATTGCTTTCTGTGCTAATCACTGACTTACAATGTGTACATAATAGTGTGTTTACTCACCTCCTAATGGAGTATTGCCTAAACAGTATTTTAGTATTCGTGTTACCATAATAAGCTACCTTTTTTTGTAACACTGTGTGATTTTTTTCATGTGTGTATGTGTTGTGTGACTCTAGGGGTATTGCATAAGCTTTGCATGTCTCCTAGATAAGTCTTGGGTGCTCATCCTCAGCTACCTCTAGAGAGCCCTGGCTTCCTAGGCACTGTCTACACCTCACTAATAGGGGAGACCTGGACCTGGTATAATTTGATAACACAAAAGGTGCTCACCACACACCAGGACAGCTTCCTACAGTGGTCATAGCTCACCTGCAGGGTACACGGGTTCTAGTCTTTACCTACCTCGACAGGCAGTTGTCTTCTACCTCCAGATTATGCGAACCTCCTGCATTCGCTGGGGTTTCCTGTCAACGTGTGGAAGTCGCACCTGACTCACTCCAAGATGCTCCCCTTTATCTAAGCTGTTCTGGACACATTTCAGTTTCGGCCTAGATTCATGTGCGTTGAGTCCAGGATATTCAGGTTATGATGCCGATGTCTCAGCCTCTATCCTGGATTTTGGTGAGACTGACTTTGAGGCTGTTCGGCCTCATGGCTTCCTGCATGTTACTGATGCCCATTTGCAAGTGCGGGCCCTGCAGTGGGAACTGAAGGCCCAGTGGACGTCACATCAGGGAAATCTTTCCAGCATTATCCAGATCTTGGTGGGGACCCCTTTCCCTTCCCCAGCCAGAGCTGATTATAGTGACAGATGTTTCACTCGTGGGCTGAGGCGGCCTTCGTGGAGTGGTGGTGATCAGAGGACAAGGTCTCTGATGGAATCTGGGCTTCGCATTAATCTTTTGGAGTTTCAGTGATCTGGTTGGCATTGAAAGCCTTTCTTCCTTCAGTCAGTTGAAGGCTAGTACAGGTCACCATGGACAACACCACGTCTGTGTGGTATTGCAACATGGAGGGTCGGGCAAATTGACGTCTCCATCTGACAGTGATGCAAGATCTCTTCCTAGAGCGGGGAGAAAAGATCTGTTCGCCTCCACACAGAACGTGCTATGTCAGCAGCTTTGCACACTGGAGTTTCGAAGGCAACTGTCGCTCAGAGACACTTTGTGTTGAGTGGAGCTCCGGACTCCTGTACAACTTTCCGACAATACCACACCTGTACAGAGTTTTCAAGAAGATTGGGAACGACCGGGCCCAAGTCACTCTTGTGGTTCTGGATTGGGAACGGTGAGTCTGGTATGCTGAGCTGTTGAGCATGAGCATAAGCCCTCTGATCAGGCTGACTCTTTGGGAGGATCTTCTATTGCAGCAACAGGGCAGAATTCTGCACCCGAAACTGCAAACGCTTTGCCTTCATACGTGGAGATTGAGCGGCAACAGTTGACTGTGTTCAGCCTTCGGCCCAAAGTCTGTAATTTTAAATTGGCAGCCAACCACCCCTCCACCAAGACGGTATACACCGTCCTTGGAAGCAAGTTTGTGGCATGTTATGCAGCACAGCAGGTTTAGCCTTTATCTGCACCCTTTTCCCAAGTTATTTTGTATTTCTTCTTTTTACCCTAACAGGGCTCTGCGTTGGGTAAGTTGAAAGGTTATCATTTCAGCATTTATGCAGTTGCCAGATGTAAGGAAATGCCTTGCTTGGCATGGTTACCCCCTAACATTTTGCCTTTTGTTGATGTCAGTTATGATTGAAAGTGTGCTGAGACCCTGCTAACCAGGCTCCAGCACCAGTGTTCTTTCCCTAAGCTGAACCTTTGTTCCCACAATTGGCACAGCCCTGGCACACAGATAAGTCCCTTGTAAATGGTACCCCTGGTACCACGGGCCATGTGGCCAGGGAAGGTCTCTAAGGGCTACAGCATGTTTTATGCCACCCAGGTGACCCCTCACTCAGCACATGTGCACTGCCTCACAGCTTGTGTGTGCAGGTGGGGAGAAAATGACTAAGTCGACATGGCACTCCCCTCTGAGTGCCATGCCAACCTCACACTGCCTGTGGCATAGGTAAGTCACCCCTCTAGCAGGCCTTACAGCCCTAAGGTAGGGTGCACTATACCACAGGTGAGGGCATAGTTGCATGAGCACTATGCCCCTACAGTGTCTAAGCCAAACCTTAGACATTGTAAGTGCAGGGTAGCCATAAAAAGTATGCGGTCTGGGAGTCTGTCAAATACGAACTCCACAGTTCCATAATGGCTAAACTGAAATCTGGGAAGTTTGGTATCAAACTACTCAGCACAATAAATGCACACTGATGCCAGTGTGGAATTTATTGTAAAATACACCCAGAGGGCATCTTAGAGATGCCCCTGAATACCAGTCCGACTCCTAGTGCTAGGCTGACCAGTTTCTGCCAGCCTGCCACAACCAGACGAGTTTCTGGCCACATGGGGTGAGTGCCTTTGTCACTCTGTGGCCAGGAACAAAGCCTGTACTGGGTGGAGGTGCTTCTCACCTCCCTCTGCAGGAACTGTAACACCTGGTGGTGAGCCTCAAAGGATCCTGCCTGTTGTTACAGCACCACAGGACATCCCAGCTAGTGGAGATGCCTGCCCCTCCGGACACAGACCTCACTTTTGATGGCAAGTCCGGAGGAGATAATGAGAAAAACCAGGAGTCGTCACGTACCAGTCAGGACAGCCCCATGGGGTGCGCTGAGCTGAGGTGACCCCTGCCTTTAGAAATCCTCCATCTTGAGATTGGAGGATTCCCCCAATAGGAATAGGGATGTGCCCCCCCTCCCCTCATGGAGGAGTCACAAAGAGGGTGTAGCCACCCTCAAGGAGAGTAGCCATTGGCTACTGCCCCCCAGACCTAAACACACCCCTAAATTCAGTATTTAGGGTCGACCCTGAACACAGGAAATCAGATTCCTGCAACCTGAAGAAAGAAGGACTGCTGACCTGAAAGTCCCGCTGAGACAATGGATACACCAACTGACTTGGCCCCAGCCCTACCGGCCTGTCTCCAGACTCAAAGAACCTGCACAGCAATGCATCCAGCGGGACCAGCGACCTCTGAGGACTCAGAGTACTGCCCTGCACCTAAAGGACCAAGAAACTCCAGAGAACAGCGGCACTGTTCAGAAACTGCAACAATTTTGCAACTTTGAAACAACTTTAAAGAGACTCTCACTTCCCTCCAGAAGTCTTCACACTCTGCACCCGACGCCCCCTGGCTCGAGTCCAGGGCAACCAACACCACAGAGAGGACTCCCAGCCAACTCCAACAGTGACCAGCAGGCCGCCCTCATCCTAGCCCAGTCGGTGGCTGTCCCGAGAAGCCCTCTCTGTGCCCTGCCTGCATCGCCCAAGTGACCCCCGGGTCCCTCCATTGCTTTCTATAGCAAACCTGATGCCTACTTTACCTATTGTACCCGGCCGCCCCTGTGCCGATGAGGGTGTGTCTTGTGGGCTTGTCTAACCTCCCCCCCCCCCCCCCCAGTGCTCTACAAAACCCCCTGCTCTGCTCCCCGAGGACGCAGGTACTTACCTGTAAGCTGACTAGGACCGGAGCACTATGTTCTTCATTGGTGCCTATGTGTTTTGGGCCCTCCTTTGACCTCTGCACCTGCCCGGCCCTGTGTTGTTGGTGCTGTGGCTTTGCCTTGAACCCCCAACGGTGGGCTGCCTAAGCCCAGGAGACTGACTGTGTAAGTGCTTTACTTACCTGCGAAACCTAACCAAACTTACCTCCCCCAGGAACTGGCACTTTTAAAATAGCTTATTGTCATTCTAACCAAAACTGTGTGCTACTGTTTTAAATCAAAGTTTTATACTTACCTGTGTTAATTACCTTGCATTTTATATATTTTCCTGAAATCTTGAATCTTGTGGTTCTAAAATAAATTAAGATAATATTTTTTTCTAAATAAAACCTATTGGCCTGGAATTAAGTCTTTGAGTGTGTGTTCCTCATTTATTGCCTGTGTGTGTACAACAAACTCTTAACACTATCCTCTGATAAGCCTAGTGCTCGACCACACTACCACAAAATAGAGCTTTAGTATTATCTAATTTTGCCACTATCAACCTCTAAGGGTAACCCTTGGACTCTGTGCACACTATCTCTCACTTTGAGATAGTATATAGAGAGCCAACTTCCTACCCCAGATCATCCATCCCTTTTCAAATCCCCTATTGTATATAGGTTCATGAAAGGTCTCCAGGGTATGTTACCACCAACGCCTTTTATTATGCCCCTTTGGTATCTCAACTTGTGTTTTTCTGATGTGCTCTGCCTTTGAGCTACTAGAGTACTGTCCACTCAGGCATTTGATCATCAAAATGACCTTCCTAGCGAGTTACAAGCACTGACTGTACATCCTTCATACCTTAACTTCTACCCAAAGTGGTTCTTCAAACTAGAGGATCCTTGTTACGGAAGGTGGTCACTCTTTTCCTTGTAGTCCAGTCCATCACTCTGCCTCCCCTCTACGCTCAACCTCCCCCCTCTAAAGAAGATGAGAGACACTACGAAGTAGTGGTTCAACAGAGGATTTTTGATATTCTTATTTTACAAGAAACCCGGGCTCAAACTACTGTCCCACTGAACGGCCTGGTCAAGTTTGAGAAACCGGCCACCAAAATTCACAGGTATGGGTGCCCAGTGGGCAGCTTAACAACCTATATTTCTTTGCCATTACATTATTTGGAGGAAGAGATTGCCCTGAAAGTAACCTGGGCCCAGGCAATTTACCTGAATCATACTGCATGCCCAAAGAAGCCACTTGTTTGTCATTATTAACGTTAATATCCATCCCTTACAAATTGGAAAGAAGGAGAAACTCAGAACTCTTGCTTCAATTTTCACTGACTTTAAGCTAACCCTACTGTAAGTAAACATTGTGCTAACTGGTAACTTCAAAACCAACCTGTTTAGGGGAAGGGTTCTTATAGGCAGAGAGGCTAACAACCTGGACATAGAGTTCAATCTTGCAGCCCAGAATTTACCAGCGACAAATTGCCTGAGCAAAATAGCAGTTTTTCTTCACTGAGTGTGAACCCATAGGTCCTAGGCTTATCATTGGGCACTTCAGTGGCGACATTCCACCGGGCTGGATAACGTCTGCAGGAAAGTCTATCTCCTGTATTGACTTTTCCATCTGCATAATTGGTCTTTTCAAACATATTGAGAATTTCTCCCTAGGGACCAGCTCTGACAGTGATTACAGATCACAACATATTAGGCTCTTAATTTGTCCATCAACATTGGAAGCTGCCCCGTCCACCAATTCTAGGGTGCGGACCAAAAATATAAAAAGACCCAAATAGGTGACAATATTTGTAGGTCCGCCTTGCCATGGATAGGAGCCCTATTCAGTGCTCTGACTACTCAAAGTGCTGATCCCATCAGACAGTGGTTACTCTTCGTCGGTCAAATCCTCCAGAAAAGTCAAATCAAGTTCTTGCCACACAGTAAGCAGTTAGAGCCCTCTCTATTCAAAGTCGAAATGACTTGGTCCATGAAGATCATGAAACGCAGAGGTAATCGCAAAATGCGAACCCTTGCAAAGCACCCTTCCTTGCTAATTGCAAAATCCAACTTAAGGATAGCTCGGTCCCTCTATAGGAGAGCAATCTTGCGGGCAGAAAAGGAAAGAAATTAGGCTTTTTGGACCAAACTGTTGGTCGCTACCAATGCACGGAACCCAAAAAACATTTGGTCATTGGTCAGTCAAGTTATATTTGGTTGCAAGAGGGGTTCCAAAACAAACGTCACCAAATTCGCTTAGTTTTTTTTCCAGACGGCTCACTTTTCACCGCAAACTGACTGTCTATTCACTGATCCTACACCCAGCTCACCAATCGATCCTGCAAAGGGCACAAAATCGCCAGCAAAGGCTTTGTTGGAAGATGGTGCATTATCAAGAACATACTCATCTATTCCACTAGAGGAACTCTGTGCAGCGAAGCTCGCAAAGTTACGGAAGGATGGGGCTCCAGGCCCTGTCATACTTCCAACTTCTCTTTAGATCTGACACAGCTTCTTGGACCAAGGTGCTAACACCCCCTGTTTGGCTACAGCTTGGCAACGAATAATATCCCAGACTCGTAGAGAGGATCAATTATTCAGCATATTTTTACAGGGGGCTCTAAATATGAGCCCTTTATTACCACCTTATTGCATTAATAGACAACAATGCTAAAATCTATGCAAGCTTGTAATTTGACGACTTCAGAGCCTGGGCGGAGGAAAGTCATATCATTCCAAGGAACCAGTGCGGCTTCAGAGACAAATGTGGTACCACCTCAAATCTGATGGCTCTGGCTCTCCTTGTAACCAGGACCCCAGTGACTGTGCTCTCTGCCTCTACATTTGGTTGCCTAGGACTTTGCACGTCCCACAATTGGCATACTGGTGCCCCCATATAAGTCCCTAGTATATGGTACTTAGGTACCCAGGGCATTGGGGCACCAAGGGATCCCCATGGGCTGCAGCATGTATTGTGCCCTCCATAAGAGCCCATGCAAAATGTGTCTGCAGGCCTGCCATTGCAGCCTGCGTGAAAGGTTGCATGCATCTGTTTACTACAGGTCAGCTACCTGTGTCCAGCTACATAATGGTAACTCCGAACCTGGGCATGTTTGGCATCAAACGTGTCGGAATCATATCCCAATACCGTTGCCAGGATTGGTTGTATGATTCCATGCGCTCTAGGGGCTCCTTAGAGGACATCCCAGTATTGCTTCTACCAGTCTTCCAAGGTTTTGCAAGCAGCCCGCGCTGCTGCGACCCTCCAAATGGGTTTCTGCCCTCCTGCTGCGTGACCAGCTCAAGCAGGGGAAGGCAGAACAAAGGATTTCCTGTGGGAGAGGGCAGTAACACCCTCTTCCCTTGGAAATAGGTGTGAAATGGTTTGGAAGGGAAAGTCTCCCCAAGTCACCGGTATGCTTTGAAGGGCACATTTGGTGCCTTCCTTGCATAAACCGGATTGCACCAGTCCGGGGATCCTGGGTCCCTGCTCTGGTGTGAAAGTGGACAAAGAAAAGGGGAGTGACCACTCCCCATTTCATCACCAACGCAGTGGTGGTGCCCAGAGCTGCTCCAGGTTGCCACTTAATTCCGCTATCTTTAATCCAAATTGTGCAGAGGCCTCTTGGAGCAACTGAGTGGCCAGGTCAGGTAGGTAACGTCACAGCCTCCTCCTCCTGATAGGTGGTCACTTTGCTAGGTGAACAATCCCCCTTCCTGGGCTGTTAAGGGTGACCCTCTTGGGTGGGTCCTGAGATTCGACATGCAAGATCACTGCTGGACTACTCTGCAACATTTACATCATCTTCTGGCCACTGGAACGACACCTGGACTCTTCAGGAACCATCAATCTGCAACTTCAGTGATGACTCCACTTGGCAACATTGTTTCTCCGGCTCCTTCCATCAATTGCAACATTTCCCGGGCTGTGCATCCTCGGAGGTCGACAAGACTCCAGCCTGCACCTAGAAGTAAAAAAGGAATTTTCTTTGGAATGAAGGAGTCACTCCCCTGCATCTGCAGGCACCTGCTGCAACGACAACCGGCTGTGTGGATCTCCCCTCCTCTTGAGTGGCATGGATCCTGCATTACGGGTGGTGGTCCGGAGTAGTCCTCTTGGTCTTCTCTGCCTGCTGTCCAACTTTGGTGGAGTTAAGCCCTTGCCTTCACATGCAGGACAGTACCCCCGTGCACCGAGTCTCTTAAGCTTGTTTGCATCGCCTCCAGGGGATCTTCAGGCGATGTGTAGCTCCAGCACCCAGCATACCTTCCCGCGACGCACAGCCCTCTGCGTGGTTCTCTTGCGGTGTGGGATCCCTTTCTGTAGTGCTGTGGGGGCTCCTTCTGCAACTTCCCTGTCCTCGTCCTATGGGACTCCTGTGGGTGCTGCCTTTGCTCCTGTGGGCTCTGTGTAGCTGTGGGTCCCCTCCAACTCCCCCTCCTGGGTTGAGTCCTCCTGGGCCTTGCTGGTCCCTGGCAGCACCACTTTTCCACTAACCCTGAGTCTGCCTTTGCCAAGGCTTGTTAGTGGAATTCTTGCACCGACACCCGTCTGCAATCTTTATTCCAGAGTAAGACATCTTATGCAGCCCTCAGGAACTCTCCTTCGGCTGCAGTGCTGACCTGATCTTCATCACAGTCGACCAACTCCTACAAGTACAGCTGGGTGGGTAGTAGCTCCTAATCCTCCTGGACTCCACTGTGACTTTTGGACTTGGTCCCCTCTCTCCACAGGTCTTCCTCTCCAGGAATCCACCACTGGTTTCTTGCTGTCTTGTATGGGTGTCGTCTTTTCTTCTTTTCCTTCCTTTTGGGTGGTTTGGGGAAGTTCCATTGATTTACTCCTGCTTTTCGGGTCGCTTGGGGGGGGTACTGTGGTACTTATCTCTGTGGTTTCCTAGTACTCCCCGCTCCCTTCTACACATTCCACTTACATGAGAGGGGGGTCCTGTGTTTGCGTTCCATTTTTTTACTATATGGTTTGCGCTCTCCTAGGGTCACTATTTCCTACTGCATTTGTACTGTTTTCTAACCTTATCTATGCCTATCACGGTTTACTAGTGCATATAATAGTGTATTACTTACTTTCTATGGGAGGGTTACCCTTCTAGTACTTTGTGGTATTTTGTGACCAAAAAGTACCTTTATTTTTGTACAACTGAGTGTTTTCTTTCATGTGTGTAAGTGCTGTTTGACTACAGTGGTATTGCATGATCTTTGCATGTCGCCTAGATAAGCCTAAGCTGCTCATCCACAGCTACCCCTAGAGAGCCTGGCTTCTAGACACTGCCTACACTTCGCTAATATGGGATACCTGGACCTGGTATAAGATGTAAGTACCTTAGGTTCCCACCGCACACCAGGCCAGCCTCCTACAGCACTGGTCTAACTTCATCATACAGGGAGCACCTTGACAATAAACTAATTGAATTTTGACTTACAGGCACTTGGAACAACTGAATGTCTTACTAGGCTTTCAAGAAAATTAGAACCTTAACAGAAAAAAGAAAAAGTAAAAACTGGAGGACTTGGCTATATTAAGTAAGCGTTCTCACGCATGTTCAGTCATTAACTCTTATGCCCCCAGCAGGCCACAGCACTATATCACTCCCACCTACCCTAAATGGATCAAAGCTAGGATTGTGGCCCTAAGGTTTGGTGAGTGGAACCTTCCTACCTATCTTCTGGCATGGTGGCACTCAGAGTGCCAGAGTATGCACTGCCATCTTTGTGGCCAAGGGAAAGAAACTTGAATTCTTATTTTATGTATTTGGCCTGCCCTGTTGCAGCTAAGAAGAATTCCTCTTCGAATTGAATTAATTCACCTTGAAGTGTGCACCTGCCGGCAGGCAGTAATTGCTAGCCTGAATTTTATCAATACTCTCCTAAATGTCAAAACTGTTAAGTATCTGCTGGCGGTTTCAACAGAATTGAACAAAATCAGCTTCCTTAGTGACCCAACAGCATACTACTAAAATATTGCATTACAAACCACCGTGTCTGCTATACTGTGCACTATATTTTCTTACCATATGCTTATTCATTTGCCTTTATTACAGTATGGTTAGGTGGCTGTACATGTGCTGGGTCACTCAAAGCTTTCAGTATACTTTACAATGAGCACTTTATTTGCTTAATGTTAGTAGAGATTACTTCTACTTGGCCCGTCATGGTCAGATGCATTTTTTCCACACCCCTCTAAACAACGCTGACTGCATTTGACTAGCTAATGCTCACTGAGACTGCTTCTGTTTGGCCTGCTATGGTCACAAGCACATTTTGCTCACAGCTATTAATCGCTCAGGCCTATGAATCAGCTTTAAAGGGCATCCTCCGCACATAGCACCTTAGTATGAAAGATGTTGCCTGCTGTAGTCATCAACTGTGCGCTGCCCACTAGTATTTATGGCTAAATTCAACTGGTCTGCAACTGCCTTTGGGAGTGGCTTAGTTTATATCTGTCAACGTAACTATGTTACTCTCTTACAGAACCTGGTGCGCAATGTCAGCCCTTCCCTGGGGACAAGCCTGGTGCAACTTGCAACTTGTTTTAATCATACGAGATAAAGGTTCATTCCCACCTTGGCAGCTAGTGACTAGTATTTGTAGTTTGTACTTATTCTGCATAAATGGCCTATCTGAATTATTTTTTGTTTTATTTTAGATTTGATATTTTTAACACGTGACATTTTTATTATTGCATGCTTTTGTTTCTGATTGTTTTGTTCGTGTACAGGTTTTAATTAGCTGTACAATAAACTTGAAACTAGTCTAACAGACTAGAGAGACACTACCAGCTGGACCCAAAATGAACAGTATAATGCTACTTGTGAGTTCCTGGTGGATGATCAGCTCTTCGTGAGTTGTGTTGGATCCACGAAAGGGAAGGCAGTGCAGAAGCAAACCATTTTGCGGTGGATAGTTTTCTTCATCACAATCTGCTACTTATTGGCCAAATAGCAAGCCCCTGAGGGTTTGTGTGCTCACTCTACTGGAGCCGCCAAAGGTGTGAGCACTCCATCCTGTATAGCTGTCAGTCAGCAACGTGGGCTTCCTTGCACATGTTTATAAAGCACTAATGCCTAGACAGTCAGGTCTGCCGTGATGGTAAATTTTCCATTTGATCTTATAGGACTTTTTAGTCAAATCCGTATCACATCACCACCTCTGGGGAGGTATTGCTTGGGTATTTGTTCTAAGGTAAGGAATCTGCAGCAAGAAGTCTCTATAAGATGAACAGGTTACTTATCTTTGGTAACCACTTATCTGGTAGAGACTCTATCTAGCTTTAGATTCGTTACCGACCCTCTCAACTTCCCCGCTCT
Organism: Pleurodeles waltl; assembly: GCF_031143425.1. Classification (NCBI taxonomy): domain Eukaryota; kingdom Metazoa; phylum Chordata; class Amphibia; order Caudata; family Salamandridae; genus Pleurodeles; species Pleurodeles waltl. The sequence goes on along the minus strand of NC_090444.1, from coordinate 575,495,902 downwards.
GCAACCAGATTATAGTGTTAAGGATTAACTCCTCTTAAAGCCCTGGCTTCGCACATCAGTGGTCAATGTTCCTCGTGTTTATATGCTTCTGTCATGGAAAGTCAAGAAAGAAACTGACAACAGCGTGCTAGTGGGGCGCCTATGTAGGCACCACGAACGTCACTTCTGGCGCAGACAAGGCTGATGCCGCAGGGAGCCAAACAATGCCATCTACCGATGCTCAAAGGTTATTGTAGGAAAATGCCACTGTTGGCATGATTACCCCCTTACGTTTTGCCCTTTGTTGATGCTAGTTATGATTGAAAGTGTGCTGGGACCCTGCTAACCAGGCCCCAGCACCACTGTTCTTTCCCTAAACTGTACCTTTGTCTCCACAATTGGCACATCCCTGGCACATGGATAAGTTCTTTGTAAATGGTACCCCTGGTACCAAGGGCCCTGTGGCCAGGGAAGGTCTCTAAGGGCTGCAGCAGGTATTATGCCACCCTGGAGACCCCTCACTCAGCACATGCACACTGCCTAACAGCTTGTGTGTGCTAATGAGGAGAAAAAGTCTAAGTTGGCATGGCACTCCCCTCGGAGTGCCATTCCCACAACCCACTGCCTGTGGCATAGGTAAGTCACCCCTCTAGCAGGCCCTACAGGCCATTCTTAGACCCTGTAGGTGTAGTGTAGCCATATTGACTACATGGGCTGGTATTTCGTCATTACGAACTCCGCAGCTCCATTATAGCTTCTCTAAAGATTTGGAAATTTGGTATGAAGCTTCTCAGCACAATAAACCCACGCTGATGCCAGTGTTGAATTTATTGTAAAATGCACACACAGTGCATTTTAGAGAAGCCAACTGAAATTCCCCCAACTCTCTAGGGTGTGGCTGACTGGTCTGTGCCAGCCTACTACCACTAGATAAGTTTCTGACGCCATGGGGTGAGGGCCTGTGTGCTCGCAGGTGTTGGGGACAAAGCCTTCTCTGGGTGGAGGTGCTTTCCACCTCCCCCCTGCAGGAACAGCAAAATTTGGCGGTGAGCCTCAAAGGTTCCTGCCTTTTGTTCTGCTGCCTCCGGGCACTCCAGCTAGTGGAGATGCCAGCCCCCCTGGACCAGGCCCCGCTTTTGGAAGCAGGTCCGGCAGGAAAATTAGTAAACACCAGGAGGAGTGTCCACCCCAGATGGGATCCCCCAGGGTGTCGTGAGTTGAGATGAACCCCTCCTGGCAGAATCCTCCTTGTTTTGGAGGATGATAGCCAATAGTGTTAGGTATGTGCCTCCTACCCAAAGGGAGGTGGGCACAGAGAGGGTGTAGCCACTGTTGGGGTCAGTAGCCATTGGCTACTGCCCTCTAACCGCTGTAGTGCCCCTAAATCTAGTATTTAGGGGCACCCCTGAACCTTGCTTTCAGATTCCTGGCAACTTTAAACAAAAAGAAGGCCTGAAGAGCCACACTAGCAGAGAAGACTCCAGATGACAACTTTCTTGGCCCCAGCCCCACCACCTTGTCTGCAGCTTCAAGACACCTGCTACAAATAGACAACTCATCCTGCAGTACCAGCGACCTCTACAAACCCCCAGGGGACGGCTACCTACCTAAGGACCAAGACCTCCAGAGGACAGTGGCTCTGTCAACAAAGAAACCTTCAACAAGGACTCCAGAGCCCTCCAGATCCGCGAGTCCTGCCCAGTCTGCACCTGACGCCTACGCCCGAGTCCTGGTGGCCCACCTGACCAAAGGAAGTCTCCAGGCGATTCTGACCTTGAATCCACCCTGCGTTGGCCCCATCTGGCCACCACGACGACCCCTGCAGGCTGAATCCAGAAGGCCCTCCTGGCTCTGACCGGATCATTTGAAGATACCTGACGTCTAAAGGTACCTCTGCTCCCGCAGCCCCCTGGCTTTGGGGAGCGCAGCTGATGGTCCATCGACGTTCAGATGAGCCTCAACTTACATGTCCAGCCATTGGTCTTCTCCAGCCGACCCCCTAGATCAAGCCGGCAGCCTCTTTGTGTACCTGGGGTTCCTCGTTGAAAAGCATTGGGTGCCTGCCGCTGTGTTTGCACCCTGCACCTGGCTGCCCCTGTGCCACTCAGGGTGTGTGTTTGGTGCTTACCTGTGACCCAGTGGTGCTGATCTAAACTCCTCTGGGCCCATAACCCGACCCGAGGGTATTTACCTGCAAACCAATATTTTTTTGAGCACCCCCAAGTTTCTATAGAAATCCATAGGGCGCCCAACACCAACGGCTGGCCCGGTGTTGCTGGTGGTGTACCCCTGGTATCTTCCTAAACTTCGCCCTGTGAACACCTTAACCCCTGAAGACTTGTACCTTAAGTCTAGTACTTACTTGTAAACTGTGTATGTGCTTTTCCCCCTGGAACTGCATTGCCTTCAATGAAAATTGCACTGTCTACTTTTGATATTGAAAAGTATTACTTATCTGAAGACTGTTTTATATGTGCGTTACAAAGTGCATTTGATACATGAAAGTGATACATTCTTGAAAATGTACTTTCCTGCAACAAAGATCCTTTTGGTTCTAGAAATAAAGTAACAAAAAATATTTTTTTGATACATAAAACATTGGACTGGAGTTTGTCATTGAGTGTGTGCCTCATTTCTTGACTGTTTGTGTACAACTAATGCTTAGCACTACCCTCTGATAAGCCTAACTGCTCGACCACACTACCACAAAAGAGAGCATTAGTATTATCTACATTAACCTCTGTAAAGCCTTTGGGGAGCCACTGGACTCTGTGCACACTATACCGCATTTTGGTGTAGTACATACAGATCCATCTTCCTACAACGCCCTAGTCATTCACCGTCTCTCCTCATATCCTACCTATTTTTATTCACATTTAAGCAGATCATGACTCCATCTTTGTACAGGACAGGACGTCTGGGTGCTACTGTCCAAAAGGGCCTTAGAAAGGGTTCCAGAGGTATAGAAAGGCAGGGTACTCTTCTGTTACTTTTTGGTGCCCAAAAATGATGTAGGAATCTGATAGAGACTTCTAGCTACAAATTCCTTACCTTAGAATTGGCCCCAGGCATCAGACTGGATCTGGATTGTTTTTTGCCTGCGCATTACCCCTACACACCAATAGATCGTGTTGTTTGGCTCCGTGGGCATTGTTCCCCCTGGGAGTGATTTTTATGGTGCCTATATAGATGCCACACGGGCATTAGTTCTTTTGTTCACAGGCTAGTCAGAGCAGATCTGGAAAAGAGCTACCCTGGTCATTTTTTGAGTAACTTGTTTGTACTTTTTGTCAACTTTTTTTGATGTTTTTCCTCCTGATGTGGCAGGGACGTTACCTCGAAAAGCTGGCTTCAAGCCTTGCAGCTCCTGCCACTGCTCGATTTTGGTGACAGACTTGTACATTGTATGCCTCTGATGCTTCGAGCACGACCATGACCCAAAGGCCTGCATAGATTGCCTCACTGTGAACACAAAGGCTGCGGCTGAGTAATCTCTCAAGCTCCGGGCGGCTGGAAGTGCAACGACGTGCTAATCCAGATCTCGGTCAAGAGGAAGGTCCCAGGAGTGGTCGTGAAGCTCTAGATCTTCCTCACACTTGAGTTTGTCGGGTCACTCAGGGTAAGCCCCATCACCACAAAAAGAAGTCATAATCGAAGAAGTGTTTGACTTCATCCTATCCGTCTGCCAATGAGACGAGGGAGCATCGCTCGTCGCTGCCTGACTCTACAGTAAAGCCAGTGCCTGGGCCGTCTCCTCATCGCCCCAACCTTCCAGGAGCCAAAGTGACCTCCACTCAACTCTAGGAGTTCTTTGAGGCCATGCACCTCCCATTTGGGCAGCATGTTCCCTCCAGTGCGCCTTTGGGTCCCAAGGGTTCAGAAGGGGCTCCTTGTGGTGCTGTGCTGACAGCTCCGTTCTTGGCACTATTCAGGCCCCTAGAATCTAATCATGGATGCCAGTTCAACCTTTCCTGGCACTGGTCCAGACATCAACGGGTCCCAATCCTCATCCTCGACTCCTACATGAAGCCGAAAGGACGTCGACCACCTCCACCTGTGGCGCCGACTAGAGACATGCCTTCTAGATCAGAGCTGGAGCCCTATTCTTATGGGTGAGGACTCTGGGAGGATTGAGAGTGGTCGCTGGGTCCTGAAGAATACCAGCCTTATGAGTCCAACATGGATTATAGCCATTATCTGGGTGAGGCCAGTGGACTGTCCACTTCTCTAGATACTGGCATGCTTTCTCCCCCTTCTGTGACTACATTGGAAGGAGCGTCTTTCACTATGGTATTTAGGAGGGTGGCTGAGGTCCTTGTCCTTCAGTTGTCCTTGCTGGCAGTCAAGACTAATGTCTTGACAGGTGCTACAGCCGGCAGTGTCCCCTCAGAACTGCCACTCCCTTTAAAGAGGCCCTAACTGACATTTTACTTGGGGACCCGGACCAACCCCCAGCACAGTACCTCTTGTGAATAGGATAAAGAATGATTGCCCACCGCTACCCCCTGCTTCAGGGGACACAAACCTCCTAACGCAACACCCTACCCAGAGAGCTTGGTAGTCCAAGCCTCTACGTCCCACGTAAATCCTGGTGCATTCCCTGACCCAACCACTGATAGAGAATCCAAGAGGTTGGACACTTTAGGGAGGAAGATGTTTTCTTCCACCAGCCTGGTGCTGCGGTCCATCAACATTGTGTGTGTTTTGGACCTTTAGCTCAAGGCACTGTGGAATATGGTTGCGCAGGTGCTGCCATCGGCCTGGGAGGAGGCCCGAGCTGTCATCTCCCTTGATATTGCTGACGAGAGAGATGCAGTGATGTTCACTAACAGATGTAGATTGGAGACGACTGGCTCACTGGGCAGAGCAGTTTCATTGACGGAGGCCTAATGGCATGTGCCTGGTTGAGAACAACTGGCTGTTATGCATATGTCCAATCATCACTTATGGACATGCTCTTTGATGGTGCCCGTCTCCTCAGAGACATCGCAGATTCAGTGCTGGAGCGCTTTAAGGACAGCAGGGCTACGTCCAGGTCCTTGGGCCTTTCCACGGCCTCTCATCACTCATAATCTGACTTTTGCTCCTGTCATGGCTACGGAAGGGCTTCCAACCACACCTTTACCCTCCCAGCTACTGCGCTGTGCATGCTTCCAAGCCTTTGCGTGGCCAAAGGTGGGTGTACCCACAGGCCCCATGGGTTGGGCAGCCAGTGGTTGATCCTGCAGCCCCCAAACATTACTAATCTACCCTCTTACTATCATGGGCATCCAGTTTGACAGTAGGATTTCTCATCACCTACTCCACTGGTGGTCCATAACATTTGACAGGAGGGTTTTTCAAATTGTCTCAAGAGACTACTGCCTCCCTTTAGTGTCCACCTTTCCCCCCAATGCCACCAACATACGCCAGGCTGACGGAGGTTCACCTATCGCTTCTTTGCCTGTAAGTCGCTGCTCCCCCTGACTGGCTCCTTGCTGGAGTTGGTCACCTAAAGTAACTCAAACTAATTGCTTTGATACTTACCCAAGTTTTTCTTGAAAAGGTTTCGAAGTGTCAGATTTTGTGAATTTGCCAATGCTTATTTGTGTTTAAGTGAAAAATGCATATTTATTCTACCTTGTAATTTCTATATCTCTGGAACCTTCTGGTGACTCTTTTTCTTTGTGATAACTAAAAATCCATAAAAATGCAGGTTTTCGATACAGTGGATTGGGAGTATTTGCGACTCGTCCTTCATCGAACAGTTATGGGACCTCGTTTCCGCAGGCTGCTCAACTCCCTTTATGTGAATCCGGTAGCCCGGGTTCAGCGTAACTGATTTCTCTGCAGTACGTTTCCGATTCGTAGGTGGACACAGCAGGGCTGCCCTCTATCCCTTCTTCTTTTTGCCCTGACCATTGAGCTGTTGGCACAACTGATTTAAAAAAGACCCTCTCTACCAGGGCTGGCACTGGGGCCAGGCTCATGAAGATCATATTGCATTATATGCTGACGATATCCTAATTTATTTGGGAAACCCTGTTGATACCAGCCCCCAGAACCTTAATTTACAGCTCTGCTTTGGAGAGGGGTGGGGCTTTCTATGAATCTCTCATAATTAGTGCTGGTGCCACTGGCGGCATCCCGCAATTGTTATGCTTGGCAAGATGCTGGGCCTATCTGCAGACTGAGCTTTAAGTAGTTTGGGCTTCTGGGTGGCGCTTCTTCCGGAGCTGAAATGGTCCCTAAATCTTGCACCTTTGGCACGTCGGGCCAACTCAGATCTGATGAGACGACGCTCTCTACGCTTAAATGCTGTGGGCTGTTTGGCACTTTACAAAATGATGATTCTACCCAGGCTCCTATATATTTTTCAAAACTTTCCACTCCCGTTCCAGGGCTCATGGTTCTGGGCATTGTATAGAAACGTGTCCTCATTTCTGTGGCAGAGAGCTAGGGACCGAATCGCATTACAACACTGTCAGAGGAGTACCTGTGACGGCGGGATTGGCATGGGTAATCTGTACTTGTATTATTTAGCAACCCAACTCCTGCCCATCTACGACTGGTTTACCCGGGGATGGGCAGACCTGGCGTATTAGCTGGAGCTCGCCTCTATCAGCTTCACGCAGATTCTAGATTTGCTTTACGACTCCCTACAGCGATATCTTCAGTTACTAAAGTGGTACTCCTTGCCTGGCCTGCTGCTCTGCGGCATACTAACTTGATGCTAACTCTGACCCAACAGACACCCTTCAGGCAGGGAACTTGGTTGAAAGAGTCTGCAGCCTTGCAAGGATTTGGTAAGTGGGACTTATTGGGCGTTTCTCAGCTTGGGCGGGATACCTTTTTGGCACCAAGGGTAACTGTGTCTTCCAGGTTACGATTGCTACAACTGTATGTCTTATATGGTTCCTATCTCTCATCCAATATACTGTATCGAGCAGGGCTTCCCCCTGACTAAATGCCCTAGATGGTCAGCACAGTGAGTGGACTTATATCACGTGATATGGGCATGTCCACACATTGCACAGTACTGGATGGAGATTTTGAATGAGCTCACTGATGTAGTGGGGTGGGAGGTTCGGCTATTTCCATTTTCGGTTCTCTTGGTCGGCAATGAAAGGTGTAGATGGTCCACAATCAGAAGTATCTTTGTAGAGACAGCTTTGATGGCGAAGAGAGACATCGCAACCAGTTGAAACTCCGCGAGTCCACCATCCCTCTTGAAAGGAAGATGAGGGGTTGGTTAGTGCACGTTGCAGGAGAGAAGTCTATAAAGCATGAGGGTGTCCTCATAAACATGTCAGGGTATGGAGTAAAGGGCTGGGCCAGCTATCATGAACTTCCACAGGGCTCAAAATATTTTTGTGAATGCGCTTATTGTTCTGAAATGGTTATGGATGATGAGGTTGTCACGCAGAGGGGTGTACATTCTTCACAATTATCTGTCTCACCTCATACCAGCCCACCACAAATGCCTTCTCCAACACATTCATTATATTCACAGGGAGATACGGCAGACCCATGGGTTCTTTATGACCCTGATCCCATCCCAGATAATAACCCAGATACTTGCCCATCAAAACCATCTCTACCAGAAGATACCACTGCATACAACCAGGCCATATCCAGGGCAGCAGCTTATCATGGGGTAACCATGCATTCAGAGCTATTGGAAGAAGATTTTTTTTTTATTTAATACACTATCTTCTACACATTCCAAGTACCAGTGCAGCCCAGTGTTACCAGGCATGGTAAAACATGCATACCAAATTTTTAGCGAGCCTGTAAAATCTAGGATTATCACACCTAGAATCGATAAAAAGTATAAGCCTGCACCCTCTGACCCAGATTATATTACTCACCAGGTCCCTCCGGATTAAGTAGTACTCGGTGCAGCAAGAAAGAGGGCAAATAGCCAGTCTTCAGGAGATGCACCTTCTCCTGACGAGGAGAGCAGAAAATTTGACGCAGCGGGGAAATTAGTTGCTACACAGGTGCAAATCAGTGCAGGATTGCAAATTCTCAGGCACTTCTAGCCTGCTATGATAGGGCCCATTGGGATAAACTGCAGGATATTATACAGCATCTCCCAAAAGAACACCAGAAGATGGCACAGCAAGTAGTAGAAGAGGGGCAAGCGATTAGTAATTATCAAATAAGATCTGCTTTTGATGCTGCTGATACAGCTGCAAGGAGTGTAAACACTGCCATCACAATCAGAAGACATGCATGGCTGCGCTCCTCTGGTTTTAAACCAGAAATTCAGTAGGCTGTTCTTAACATGCCTTTTGATAAAAAGCACCTCTTTGGCCCAGAAGCGGACACCACTACTGAAAAACTGAGAAAGGACTCCGATACTGCAAAATCAATGGTCACCACCCCATATAGAGGTTCATTTTGCAGGCCACAGTTTCGAGGAGGGTTTAAACCACAATCCTCAGAGGCTTCCACCTCCCAAACAAAGCAACCACAACAAACCCAGTATCAACGAGGTGGGTTTAGAGGATCATATAGAGGTCAGTACTTTAGAAATAGAGGTAAGTTCCAAACCTCCAAACAAACAACAACACAACCTAAACAGTGACTTCCTTCCCTTCCTTCCACTCCACACATCTCCTGTGGGGGGAAGACTACAGCAGCTCCACTCTCATTGGCAAAATATCACCATAGACAGCTGGGTATGATCAATTATCCGCAAAGGCTAAATCCTAAAATTGATAACCACCACTCCAAACATTCCGCCAAGATATCACAAGTTGTCCCCCGAACATACAGTTCTGTTACAACAAGAGGTACAATCTCTACTGTTCAAACGAGCAATAGCATTAGTTCGACAGTCCCGACAAGGAACAGGAGTATACTCACTATACTTCCTAATTCCCAAAAAAGATGGCACCCTCAGGCCCCTCATTCTTTTCAGAGCATTTCCAGGGGATTTCCATGTATAGTCATAAGCGTAGAATAATTCCCCGCCCGCCTGCGGGGACCCCGGAGCACTTTATCCAATATCACTTCATAAGTGTCCGTATTCGCCTTACTTCAGAAAGGCCTACCAAGACACTTAAAAATGTTCCCATGCAGCCTATAGGAAGGGCTACAGTGTTCAAGCTTCTTCATTCAGATTGCCCTTAAAGTAAAAACATTAAAGTGTTTGACAAATAAAAGCCATTTTTCAGACGAACTACTTCCAAAAACTTATTTTATTTCACAAAAACCTCTAAGAAGGAGTGCAGAGCAGTACTAACAGGGCATATCGTTTGAAATGGAAGAGATTTTGCATATGGTGCCAAACATCTAATATTCTCCCCATCACTTCATCACCAGAGATTCTGCCCTTCTTACTACAGTAGGCTCAGTCTTGCTTTTCACATTCTTCTAGTAAAGTACACCTTGCAGCTGTCTCATTTTAGGAAATCACTGAAAACTCCATCCCTGGGGTCGGTGAGGCTCATTAAGGAATTCCTTAAAGGATTGTCCCGCACATTCCCACCGGTAAGTCCTCCTCCTACTCTTCAGTGGCAGCTAAACAGAGTTCATTCACAGCTAATGAAACCACCTTTTGAACCTATCCACAAACGGATTTAAAGTAAGTTTCCTGTAAAGTAGCTCTCCTCCTTGCCCTCATGACCGCTAGATGAGTAAGTGAAGTCCAAGCTTCACCATCCAGGAACCCATTCTTCAATTCAGGGACGATAACGTTATACTACTCACTATCCCTTAATTCATTCCTAAAGTTCTGTTGGATTTCCATCTCAATGAATCTGTATTATTAGTCTTTTTTCTCAAATCCTCAGACTTGGGCCGAAAGGGCTGTGCCTTCTCTAGATTTTCAAAGGTGCTTAAAGTTTTATCTACACAGAACAAGACATTTTCGGAAATCCAGTCATCGCATATAATGCCCCTAGAAAGGGGTTTCCACTCACTGAACAAAGGATTTCCAGATGGATCGCCAACTCCTTTATATTCTGTCACCAGCAGGCTGGTAGACCTTTGAATGCAAAAGTTCGATCTCGCTCCACAAGAGCTGTGTCCACATCAAAAGCGCTCTTTGCTGCTGTGTGATTACCAGACATATGCAGAGCAGTGACATGGAAAACTGCTCATACCTTCACTCAGCCCAACTGCATGGAGGCGCAGCTTGTCAAGTACGCAGCAGTAGATCAAGCTGTTCTGCGACACCTGTTTCAATAAAAGTGAGACAATTTTCTTTCATCCCACCATCTGTTTATTTCTTACGCACATTTTATCCTCTATTTGCAAAGGTATAGCTATAAAGATGTGTGTGTGTGTGTATATATATATATATATATATATATATATATATATATTTGATGGCATGTGTAGCTGCAGATACACATGCTGTGCATTATCCTGCCATCTAGTGTTGGGCTCGGAGTGTTACAAGTTGTTTTTCTTCGAAGAAGTCTTTTCGAGTCACGAGACCGAGGGACTCCTCCCTTTCGGCTCCATTGCGCATGGGCATCGACTCCATCTTAGATTGTTTTCTTTCCGCCATCGGGTTCGGACATGTTCCTCTTCGCTCAGTATTTTGAATCGGGAAAGTTAGCTATTTATCGGAAAATTTGACGGTATTGTTCGCGCTCGGTACCGGTCTAGTGTTAGTACATCGACACCAAAAGAAGAAGCGCTCCGGCGGCACATCGGGGCTTCCACTCTTCAGCGGGGCCTGGTCGGCCTGACCGCGTCCATCGTCTGAACTCATGGACCGGACCCCCTTCTACTTCTGCCCAAATTGCCACGCAAAGTATCCTTATACAGACCAACACTTGGTCTGTAATCTATGTCTCTCACCAGAACACAGGGAGGATACTTTCGAGGCCTGCCGGGCATTTCGATCGAAGAAGATCCTACGCGATCGAAGAGCCAGGAGACTTCAGATGGCGTTGACACCGGCCGAACAGGTCGAGGAAGAGGAGAGATTCTCCATTCACGAATCTGACTCGGACGACTCCGAAACTGAGCAGCGGAAGGTGCAGCCAAAAAACGCGAGTAAATCTGCCCCGGCAAAGACTCACTCCAAAATGATAAAGGCCAAGGGAATGCCACCGCCAACAGGCCATGGCTTAACCCAAAAACACGGTGACCAAACATCGGCACCGAAAAAGTCCTCCCAAGAGCCGAAGACATCCGACTCCGGTCGAGATACCGGCTCTGAAACAACTCGACGCCGAGAGTTCGACACCCCAAAAGTTAAAAAGGTTTCCTCGGAGCAGAAAAAGAGCGTACCGAAACCTTCGGTGTCGAAACATGCAGCCTCGGAGCCGAAAATAGGCTCCTCCACAGAAGAACACGGCCTTTCCAGCCAGATGCAAGGGCACAGATTTGAGCAGGAATTAGGTATGGGAGAGCCTGACCATACTCAAAGGAGGCTGCACATCCAGAAAGAGACTGGTAAAATTCAAGCTCTTCCTCCAATAAAGATAAAGAGAAAGCTAGCATTCCAGGAGGCGGAAATGCAGCCAAAAGCAAAAGTGGCAAGGGACAAAACACCACCAAGGTTTTCGCCACAGCCTTCACCACTGCACTTACCACATCTGTCCCCGGTAGCAACACCCATAATGCAGTCGCCAACACACACGGGGATGACACAAGATAACCCGGATGCATGGGACTTATATGATGCACCGGTCGCAGACAACAGTCCCGATTGCTACCCGGCAAGACCGTCACCACCAGAGGACAGCACGGCTTATATGCAGGTGTTATCAAGGGCAGCTACTTTGCATAATGTAGCAATGCATGCGGAGCCTATAGAAGACGACTTCTTATTTAATACCTTGGCATCCACTCACAGCTCTTACCAAAGTTTGCCAATGCTCCCAGGCATGCTAAAGCACGCCAAACGAGTGTTCCAGAACCCAGTGAAAGGCAGAGCCATCACGCCTAGGGTGGAGAAGAAATATCAACCTCCCTCAACGGACCCTGTGTTTATAACACAGCAACTGACACCAGATTCGGTGGTCGTGGGAGCAGCCAGAAAAAGGGCAAACTCCCAATTGTCAGGAGACGCACCACCGCCCGACAAGGAAAGTCGTAAGTTTGATGCTGCAGGCAAGCGGGTGGCAGCACAGGCAGCCAATCAATGGCGGATTGCCAATTCGCAGGCTCTACTGGCTCGCTACGACAGGGCACACTGGGACGAGATGCAACATATAATACAGCACTTGCCCAAGGAACACCAAAAGCGTGCCCAACAGGTTGTTGAGGAAGGACAAGCGATTTCCAACAACCAAATAAGGTCTGCAATGGACTCGGCAGACAGAGCAGCACTGACAGTGAACACTGCGGTAACCATTCGCAGGCACGCATGGTTACGGAGCTCAGGTTTTAAACCGGAAATCCAGCAAGCTGTGCTAAATATGCTGTTTAACCAAGAACAATTGTTTGGGCCGGAGGTGGATACGGCAATCGAAAAGCTCAAAAAGGACACAGACACGGCCAAAGCCATGGGCGCGCTCTACTCCCCACAAAACAGAGGCACTTTTAGAAGGCCACAATTTAGAGGGGGGTTTCGTTCCCAAACCACAGAGCCTTCCACCTCACAAGCCAGACCCACATATCAGGGCCAGTACCAAAGAGGTGGTTATAGAGGATCATACAGGGATGGACTATTCCCAAAAGCAAGGGGGAAATTCCAAAGCCCTAAAACCCCTCAATCCAAACAGTGACTTCAATGTCACAAACCCCCACCACTCAACACCAGTGGGGGGAGACTTACCGCATACTACCACAACTGGGCAAACATAACTACGGACGCATGGGTCCTAGCTATTATCCAACATGGATATTGCATAGAATTCATAAATTTCCCACCAGATGTGCCACCAAGAGCACACAACATGTCCAAACAACACTTGGACCTGTTACAGCTAGACATTCAAGTATTGTTACAAACACACGCAATAGAACTAGTGCCCAAACATCAAAAAGGTACAGGTGTCTACTCCCTGTACTTCCTAATTCCAAAGAAAGACAAAATGTTGAGACCCATATTAGACCTCAGAACTCTGAATCTCTACATCAAATCAAATCCCTTCCACATGGTAACACTTCAAGACGTGATTCCCTTACTCAAAAAACAGGACTACATGTCAACGTTAGATCTAAAGGATGCATATTTCCATATACCCATACATCCTTCTCACAGGAAATACTTCAGGTTTGTAATACAAGGAGTGCATTACCAATTCAAGGTGTTACCGTTCAGGATAACAACAGCCCCAAGGGTATTCACAAAATGCCTTGCAGTAGTAGCCGCTCATATAAGGAGACAGCACATGCACGTATTCCCCTACTTAGACGACTGGTTGATAAAAACCAGCACTCAACAACAGTGTCTGCTTCACACACAATACGTTATAGAAACTCTACACAAACTAGGGTTCTCTATAAATTACCAAAAGTCACATCTACAACCATCCCAAATACAACAATACTTGGGAGCAACACTCGACACACAAAAGGCGATTGCCACTCCAAGTCCACAAAGAGTACAAGCCTTCCAAAATATAACATTAAACATGCAACCAAACCAACACTACCAAGTGAGGTTTGTAATGAAACTTCTAGGCATGATGTCTTCATGCATAGTCATTGTCCCAAACGCAAGACTACACATGCAGCCCTTACAGCAGTGCCTAGCAACACAATGGACACAAGCACAGGGTCAACTCCAAGATCTAGTGTTGATAGACCGCCAGACACACTTCTCGCTTCAATGGTGGAACCCTATCAATTTAAACCAAGGGCGGCCATTCCAAGACCCAGTGCCTCAATACGTGATCACAACAGATGCTTCCATGATGGGGTGGGGAGCACACCTGAACCAGCACGGTATACAGGGACAATGGGACGTTCAACAAAAACAACTGCATATAAATCATTTAGAACTGTTGGCAGTGTTTCTAGCATTGAAAGCTTTTCAATCACTGATAACCCACAAACACATTCTTGTCAAAACAGACAACATGACGACAATGTATTACCTAAACAAGCAAGGAGGGACACACTCGTCACAACTGTGTCTCTTAGCACAAAAGATTTGGCATTGGGCAATTCACAATCACATTCGCCTAATAGCACAATACATCCCAGGGATTCAAAACCAATTAGCCGACAATCTCAGTCGAGATCATCAACAGACACACAAATTCATCCCCAGATCCTACAAGATTACTTTCTACGTTGGGGGACACCAAAAATCAACCTATTCGCAACAAAAGAAAACGCAAAGTGCCAAAACTTTGCGTCCAGGTACCCACACCCCTTGTCCAAGGGCAATGCATTATGGATGAGTTTGTCAGGGATATTTGCTTACGCTTTTCCCCCTCTCCCACTCATTCCTTATCTGGTAAACAAACTGAGTCAAAACAGACTCAAACTAATACTCATAGCACCAACTTGGGCTCGCCAACCGTAGTACACAGCACTGCTGGACCTATCAGTAGTACCTCACGTCAAATTACCAAACAAGCCAGATCTGTTAACTCAACACAAACAACAGATCAGACCCGAATCCAGCATCGCTCAGTCTAGCAATCTGGCTCCTGAAGTCTTAGAATTTGGACACTTGGACCTTACATAAGAATGTATGGAGGTCATTAAACAAGCTAGGAAACCTACTACAAGACATTGTTATGCAAACACATGGAAAAGATTTGTTTACTACTGCCACAATAATAAAACTCAACCACTACATGCTTCTGCAAAAAACATTGTAAGTTACTTACTACACTTACAAAAATCTAACCTACCATTCTCTTCTATTAAAATACATCTCGCAGCAATATCTGCCTATCTGCAGATTAAACATTCAACATCGCTCTTTCGAATCCCAGTCATCAAAGCATTTATGGAAGGATTAAAAAGAATCATACCCCCGAGAACACCACCAGTCCCTTCGTGGAACCTCAATATTGTAGTAACACGACTCATGGGACCACCATTTGAACCCATGCACTCTTGTGAAATGCAATATTTAACTTGGAAGGTAGCCTTCCTGATAGCTATCACTTCTCTTAGAAGAGTAAGCGAAATACAAGCATTTACTATACAAGAACCCTTTATACAAATACATAAACATAAAGTGGTTCTCCGAACAAATAAAAAATTCTTACCAAAAGTTATATCACCATTCCATCTAAACCAAACAGTGGAACTCCCAGTCTTTTTTTCACAACCAGACTCAGTAGCAAAAAGAGCCTTACATATGTTAGACATCAAAAGAGCACTAATGTATTACATTGACAGAACAAAACAGTTTCGCAAAACAAAACAATTATTTGTAGCCTTCCAAAAACCTCATGCAGGGAATCCTATATCCAAGCAAGGCATTGCTAGATGGATAGTGAAATGTATTCAAACCTGCTATATTAAAGCAAAAAGGGATCTACCTATTACACCAAAGGCGCATTCCACTAGAAAAAAAGGCGCCACAATGGCTTTTTTTAGGGAATATACCTATGACAGAAATTTGTAAGGCAGCCACATGGTCTACGCCTCATACATTCACAAAGCATTACTGTGTAGATGTGTTAACAGCACAACAAGCCACAGTAGGACAGGCTGTATTACGAACATTATTTCAGACAACTTCAACTCCTACAGGCTAAGCCACCGCTTTTGGGGAGATTACTGCTTACTAGTCTATGCACAGCATGTGTATCTGCAGCTACACATGCCATTGAATGGAAAATGTCACTTACCCAGTGTACATCTTTTCGTGGCATGGGACGCTGCAGATTCACATGCGCCCTCCCGCCTCCCCGGGAGCTTGTAGCCGTTATAAGTTGAAGGAAACGTGTAAATTTGTAAATATATACTATTATTATACACATTATGTACATACATACTTACTCCATTGCATGGGCACCTTCACTATGTACACAACTCCTACCTCACCCTCTGCGGGAAAACAATCGAAGATGGAGTCGACGCCCATGCGCAATGGAGCCGAAAGGGAGGAGTCCCTCGGTCTCGTGACTCGAAAAGACTTCTTAAAAAAAAAAAAACTTGTAACACTCTGAGCCCAACACTAGATGGCAGGATAATGCACAGCATGTGAATCTGCAGTGTCCCATGCCACGAACAGATGTACACTGGGTAAGTGACATTTTCCATATATGTATATATGTAGATTTTACTGTTTCAAGTCGTATTGATCTACTGCAAAATGTTCTCAATACGGCTATCTACTCTGAATCAAGCATGTTACTCTATGAAAGTTCCAGTATTGGAATAAGTTACTTACCTGTAACTTTAGTTCTCCAGCATTGGCATTTTTCATAGAATCACATGCGGCCCACCCACCTCCCTTGAGAATCTCACCTTTATTTTCTCATTGCGGTTATTCTGGTGAGCACTGGTGCTGTGAAAATCTAAAGCACTGTACCGTCTGTCCCTATAAAGTTCTACAGGGTGGTGTTGCCTGCTTGGTTGATCCTTAAGTTTAGACTCTTTTTGCATAATGACTATGATATGGTACTAAACCAAAAGTCACAGGGCCTATATGTTATGTCCGTGTTGACACTACTTTTTTAAAGGTAACAGGGGCTCCCATCTCAACGACGGGGAATGATTCAAACATGTGAATCTATGAAAGATTCCAGAACTGGAAAACTGCAGTTAAAGGTAAGTAATATATTTCTTTTTCTGAAATCTTCAAGGTTCTGCTGGACTGTAATTGAAAATAAATGTTTGTGGTAAGCAGAATGTGGTTACTGCCACACACAACCTTTTCACATAAAGGAACCCTAATTTATGTTTCCAGTAATGTAATCAATGTGCTTCCTTTGTGGAATTCAATGAATTAACATCACCTTCCTTAGTGCACTTTGTCTCCTGAGACTTCATTCTTGAGGCTAATTCCCAAAACTTAAATTCGCAATATAAAGTGCAATATAGATAAGTCCAGTCTTTGAAGGACACCTGGTTGTGCACAGTTCATGTGCTAATGTGGAGAACACCGAGCTTGCATTACACACTTAGGTGGCTAGTTATTACTTGTCTAGGTGCATGTCATGCCTTGGGCCATGCTTGCGCTGTGTCTGGTTTTCCAGTTGCAAGCCATACACAGGAATGAGTGTCAGACCAAGCACCATATAGCTGTGCCTGTCCTATGAGGCTATTTCATTATCCATGTGGTTGCGGTCAGGGGCTGCTATCATGAAGACAGTGTTTCACTGAGTACTTGGCACCTGTTTGATATTTAATTTGTGGAGGGTTATTAATCCTAGAACATGTGCTTGCAGATCAGCAGCACAGAGAAGTTTCCTCTGTGAATCAAGGTGCTCTCTTATATGTCTTGGTCCTGGTGCAAACCTGCTGTGTACTGTGTGCCCATGACCAGCTTGTGATCAAGTCTGTAAATTAGGGTCCTTATCCAGCAATATAGATTCACATACTTTTTGAATATTACTCCATGCCATGCTGTGAAGCTAGCAAAGAGAGAAGCGAGCTCATCTGGCTGTAGAATCAAGCCCCCTTGAATTGCTTTTGCTTAAAGATGTTATGTTATATGTTTTTCTAAACTAAAGTATTCCAGCTCAGTATGGGTGAAAGATATTCTACAGTAAGTGAATTTATACAAGGTACCACTATTGGAGAACCTCTGTCACAAGTGTGCGGTTATATTGAAGTTTTCAATTATGACCACTATTGCTGTTTCACAATGTGTTTTTGTTTATTATTTACTGTTTTATTTAGTGGTGTATAACAATATCTTTAATACTGTAGTATTGTTATTTCTCATTTGTGTGGCACTAAATCACTATGTTAATAGTTTTGTTATAAACAGTGGAAGCTTTTGAAGGTTTAACGTTATTAGCGGATAGGTATTACTCTCATTTTAGTGGACTTTAGTATTGATCGTTTCGCTCATTCTTGTTTTTCTTTAGGGTGGCGATGGACCTTGTTGGAAGAATTTGTTGCGAATTAAAAGTGCACATAAACTTTTATATGCACTCGAAATTATTGAGTCTCTTGGGAAGCCTAACCGAAGAATCCGTCGAGAGTCTACGGTAATGCGATGCTATTAACAGCAAAAATGTGTTCTTGTTTTTTGTTTTAGACTTCTTTGAAATCAACTTTATTTATAGTAACAAATTGCTCCTTTTGGGCCAATACTTTCTTGTTCTGAAGGTTTTCCTCTATGTGTTTCTAACAGGGAAGTTACAGTGATTTATATCCAGACTCTGATGATTCCAG
Source organism: Pleurodeles waltl (assembly GCF_031143425.1). Classification (NCBI taxonomy): domain Eukaryota; kingdom Metazoa; phylum Chordata; class Amphibia; order Caudata; family Salamandridae; genus Pleurodeles; species Pleurodeles waltl. The sequence continues at coordinate 575,477,710 of NC_090444.1, read as the reverse complement.
TGACGATCAGATAGAAAATAGTAAAAATACCTGGAGCTGCAAGGTTTGCTTTTTATTATTTCATGGGAGAAAGGGAGATGGCATTCAAGATGGATTTTACCTGTTGTCAAGCCTACATATAACTATTAAATTATTCCATCAAGAATTTCTGGTGACATGATCATGAGCAACAAGGCCGAAAGTTAAGCAGTTGGCAGACGTTACTGGACCTCAGAAGTGACATTATTGCATTATACGGGACATTAACCATTATTGTCCTCCATCTTCCAAAACCTCATTTGTTTTTGTTAAAACAATGCCTATAGTACACTACTTTGTTGCCTACAACATAAAGTAAAAATATTTTAAGGGCATTTTAATCTGTTACTCTGGTTACCGTATTTTGCTGAGTTGGCCTTTGCTGGTCAAAGGTTACTTTGCCTTTAGGAGTGAGGTGTTTTTCAGATGCTCGTTGCAAGGTTTCACTAACAGTGGTTAGCTGATTATAGATGCAATTTAGGATTTGTCTGCTTTCATAGAGAATGACTGGGCTGATCATGGCTAGATCACCACTACCGCACCCACAGAAGGCAACGTTATCACCTATCCTTCCAAGACCCTTTTTTGTAGCATAAGATATTGTCCCTTGACTCCATTCAATAGAGTCTAAAGATGCGTTCCCCTCCGCTTCCTTCCTCTGCCGATCATACATAAAGTTCACTGGTGATGAATGATGATGTTTCACATTTATTCTCCTTCCCCTCCTCATACATGCCTCAGATTGCATTTGGAGCTGAAGGAGAGGTTCTTGCCTTTTTTGCTCTCCTTAGTAACCATGTGTCTGCCCCTACCTAAGAGCCACACCCTGCGTATATGTAAGGAAAACAGAGAAGACATTGAACCAACTTTAAGTTAAATCATGACATAAGGAGCTACTTTGAGCTGAACCAGGTACAGGTTTGATAACTTTCAGTGGTATAAGTGGGTTCTCTTCCCTGTGTCACAGAGTACAAAGACATAACATGTACCTTGATTGCATTAGGGGAGGTAAATATCTTTGTGTGCATATACAAAGCCAGTGAAAATAAATGAGGCCCAATAAAAAATGTTTTCTGAAGCAAGTGTAAAAATAAATGCAGACTAGGATATAGTATCATAATATGATTTCAGTAGAAATTCCTAATCTTGACTTTCTCCATCATCCTGCACATAAGCCTTAAATAAGAGTTTGTGCTCTGGTTCTTCTTAAACACCTGCTTTTATAACTAAGGCACTTAGAATTGCTCAAGCTATATATGCTTGCGCACTGATGACAATATTCTGTTTATTACCATTGTTGAGGGATAGGAAGGGCAACATGACCAATTTCATTCTTTGCAGCACGAGTCATGGCCTCTTCCTACATTCAACAATGGTAACAAATAGCATATTAAACACTGCATATCTGCATAGATAATATATTGCACTGAAAGCAGTGGGATAAAACCTATATTTGACAGGGATTCTTGAAATATGGGCAATAGTTCATTTCCCCCGTCAAATACAAAGTAAAAAGAAAACAAATACTGTAGGCTTTGCGGGCCGAGGCAAGGATTGCGAATCCTAGTCCTTGCTCTGCGTCAGTGAACACCTGGCAAGGGATCTTGAAACCCTGTTGGACCTCCGACAGTGTTCAGAAACCGCGAGAAACAGTTTGCGAACCATTGTAGACTTGTGACCCGTACTGAACCTCTTGTAGCGCTAGCAGACCTCAGGAGGTGCACAAGTCTTTATGGGTTTGTGAACTCTGCCTCTGGGTCTGTGAACCCTAGTTGTAAAAAAAAGTTAGCTTCTCCTTTGAGGCTGTGGGCGGTTGGCTGGCCGTAGCATATTGGATTTACTCTGTGCAGCCAAGCCCCGCTGTGCATGGCTGAAGCACAGCCATCACACAAACCATAGCTCGCACACCACATGCAGTGCTTACGACCTAATATGTGTAGCAATAAGTAACAACAACTAAAAGAATATTATTATTAAATAACACAAACTTGAGTAAATAATACGTAATTTATAGTCTTCTTTTAGAACGCTAATTGTAATGAAATACAATTCCATTTGTCACCTCAAGGGTGAGATCATATGTATTGCATTTAGTGTGCAAGGTATGGTTTGCATGGCTGTTGTGCAAGGTATGGTTTGTAAGGATAACTTATAACTTGCAAATTTTAGTGTACTTTTTTTTAACCATAACTGTGGTTTTATGGGAATATCTCTCTCTCTGTGTGTGTGTGTGTGTGTGTGTATATATATATATATATATACATAATGTGTGTGTGTATGTATATATATCGATATATATATATTCGATGGCATGTGTAGCTGCAGATAAACATACTATGCATAGCTCTTCCAACATCTAGTGTTGGGCTCAGAGTGGTACACGTTGTTTTTCTTCAAAGAAGTCTTTTCGAAGTCACGGGATCGAGTGACTCCTCCTCTCAGTTACAGTGCGCATGAGCATCGACTCCATTGTTAGATTGTTTTCTTTCTGCTGTCAGGTTCGGCGTGTTTCCTCTTGCTCTGTGATTTCGAATCGGAAATACCATTGGAATCTTCATTTCGCCCTTTGGGGCGTGTGCGCCTGTTCGGGCCTACCGCGTGGAAAGCCTGATGGATCGAACTCCATTTCGATTTTGCCTTCGTGCCACGCGAAGTACCCACCCTGGGGACCCCTCACTTAGCACATGCACACTGCCTCACAGCTTGTGTGTGCTGGTGGGGAGAAAATGACTAAGTCAACATGGCCCTCCCCTCAGTGCCATGCCAACCTCACACTGCCTATGGCATAGATAAGTCACCCCTCTAGCAGGCCTTACAGCCCTGAGGTAGGGTGCACTATACCACAGGTGAGGGCATAGTTGCATGAGCACTATGCCCCTACAGTGTCTAAGCAAAACCGTAGACATTGTAAGTGCAGGGTAGCCATAAGAGTATATGGTCTGGGAGTCTGTCATGCAAGAACTCCACAGCACCATAATGGCTACACTGAAAACTGGGAAGTTTGGTATCAAACTTCTCAGCACAATAAATGCACACTGATGCCAGTGTGCAATTTATTGTAAAATACACCCAGAGGGCATCTTAGAGATGCCCCCTGAAAACATACCCGACTTCCAGTGTGGGCTGTTTAGTTTTTGCCAGCCTGCCACACACCAGACATGTTGCTGGCCACATGGGGAGAGTGCCTTTATCACTCTGTGGCCAGGAACAAAGCCTGTACTGGGTGGAGGTGCTTCTCACCTCCCCCTGCAGGAACTGTAACACCTGGCGGTGAGCCTCAAAGTCTCACCCCTTTTGTTACAGTGCCCCAGGGCATCCCAGCTAGTGGAGATGCCTGCCCCTCCCGCCACTGCCCCCACTTTTGGCGGCAAGGCTGGAGGATATAATGAGAAAAACATGGAGGAGTCACCCACCAGTCAGGACACCCCCTAAGGTGTCCTGAGCTGAGGTGACCCCTGCCTTGAGAAATCCTCCATCTTGAGTTTGGAGGATTCCCCCAATAGGATTAGGGAGTTGCCCCCTCCCCACAGGGAGGAGGCACAAAGAGGGTGTAGCCACCCTCAAGGGCAGTAGCCATTGGCTACTGCCCTCCCAGACCTAAACACACCCCTAAATTCAGTATTTAGGGGCTCCCCAGAACCTAGGAAACTAGATTCCTGCAACCTTAACAAGAAGAAGGACTTCTGACCTGAAGCCCTGCAGAGAAGACAACTGCTTTGGCCCCAGCCCTATCGGCCTGTCTCCCAACTTTGAAGAAAACTGCAACAGCGACGCATCCAACAAGGACCAGCGACCTCTGAAGCCTCAGAGGACTGCTTTGCACTCAAGGACCAAGAAACTAAAGTGAACAGCGGCTCTGTTTAAAATCCTGCAACTTCTTTGCAACAAAGAAGCAACTTTCAAGACTTCACGTTTCCCGCCGGAAGCATGAGGCTTTCCACTCTGCACTCGACGCCCCTGGGTCGACCTGCAGAAAACAAACACCTCAGCGAGGACTCCCCTGCGACTGCAAACCCGTGAGTAACCAGAGACAACCCCCCGAGCCCCCACAGCGACACCTGCAGAGAGAATCCAGAGGCTCCCCCTGATGCCTGGAACCAACAGTGCACCCGCAGCCCCAGGACCTGAAGGAACCGAACTCCAGTGCAGGAGCGACCCCCCGGCGACCCTCTGCCTAGCCCAGGTGGTGGCTACCCTGAGGAGCCCACCCTGTGCCTGCCTGCATTGTTGAAGTGACCCCCGGGTCCCTCCATTACTTTCTATCTAAAACCTGATGCCTGTTTGCACACTGCACCTGGCCGCCCCTGTGCCACTGACGGTGTACTGTCTGTGCCTGTTTGTGTCTCCCCCCCCCCCCTCCCAGTGCCCTACAAAACCCCCCTGGTCTGCCCCCCGAGGACGCGGGTACTTACCTGCTGGCAGACCGGAACCGAGGCACCCCTGTTCGCAATTGAAGCCTATGTGTTTTGGGCACCTCTTTGACCTCTGCAACTGACAGGCCCTGAGCTGCTGGTGTGGTAACATTGGGGTTGCCTTGAACCCCCAACAGTGGGCTACCTTGGCCCCAACTTTGAGACTTGTAAGTGTTTTACTTACCTGGAAACCTAACGTTTACTTACCTCCGCCAGGAACTGTTTATTTTTGCAGTGTCCACTTTGAAAATAGCTTATCGCCATTTTTACAAAGACTGTATGTGATATTGCTTTCATTCAAAGTTCCTAAAGTATCTAAGTGAAATACCTTACATTTAAAGTATTACTTGTAAATCTTGAACCTGTGGTTCTTAAAATAAACTAAGAAAATATATTTTTTAATATAAAAAGCTATTGGCTTGGAGTAAATCTGAGTGTGTTACTCATTTATAGCCTGTGTGTGTACAACAAATGCTTAACACTACCCTCTGATAAGCCTACTGCTCGACCACACTACCACAATAGAGCATTAGAATTATCTATTTTTACCACTATCTTATCTCTTACTTTGAAATAGTATATACAGAGCCAACTTCCTACAAGGAGGAAATTTCCAAATGATAACAATGGGTGACTTTAATGCAAAAATCTCTAATGCTGCGATAAACGCTTGTAGTAATGTGTAGTTGGAAGAAGTCTGATCCATCCCTGAACCATTCTTTCCCCCAAAGATAAAAGCTGATAAACGTGGTAGAATAGTACAGGAAGCACTGCACAGAATAAATGGTGTGAAACTAAGTGGAAAAACAGATGGGGATGTAGCTGCATTTACTAGAAAGGGGGTCATTGGCTTCTCTACTATTGATTACATCATAACCAGTTACGATCTATATCAGAAATACCTGTATTTAAAAACAGAGTTTGTGCCAGACAGCGCCCACATTTTTTTTATATTCTACACTTGAATTACAAGTACATCATCATCTTGGGAATTAACAGAAGGAAATGGAGATGCTCTTGTTCCTTGTAAACAAGGTTGAATTATTTGGAACACTGATAACATATCTAAGTTAAACACAGTAGTCACGTTACCGTGGTCCTATAAATTACCTGAAGAAAGTAATCCTATCTTGATCTACGAAAAGATAATCTCAGAAGCTGTTAATGAAATTGATTTGTTGTGTCCAAAAAAAGATTTGAAGGAAGTGGATATTGCTTGGAAACTGAATAAACCTATTCATCTACAATTCCTTTACCAACAAGGGGCAAAGAGATTCAAGCTCTGTGAAGGAAAAATAGGAAAATACGTTTGGAAACTTAATAAGAATATAAGGGATAAGTGTTGGGTTAACGTGCAGCTAGCAGCCCAGCAAAAGAGCAGTAAAAGTTGTTGTCCGCTTATTTCCCAATTTATGAGCAGTAGAAAGAAATCAACCGCTCTTCGAATCCCACAGAATGAATGGGTCAATTATTTTACCCTCCTGTATGTGACTAATTCGTCTATGATGAGTTGTGAGGTTCTCTTCAAGTCTACTTCTCAGCCCGATCTACCTATTACTGAGAAGCACCTCCACCCAGGGCAGGCTTTGTTCCTGGCCACAGAGTGACAAGGGCACTCACCCCATGTGGCCACAGACCCGTCTGGTTGTGACAGGCTGGCAGCAACTGGTCAGCCTAACACTAGGAGTCGGACTGGCATGCAGGGGGCATCTCTAAGATACCCTCAGTGTGCATTTTGCAATAAATCCCACACTGGTATCAGTGTGCATTTTTTTGTGCTGAGAAGTTTGATAAACTTCCCAGATTTCAGTGTAGCCATCATGGAACTGTGGAGTTCGAATTTGACCGGAGTCTCCAGGGTGGCATAATACTTGCTGCAGCCCTTAGAGACCTTTCCTGTCCACACGGTCCTTGGTACCAGGGGTACCAGTTACAAGGGACTTATTTATCTGTGTGCCAGGGCTGTGCCAATTGTGGGAACAAAGCTACAGTTTAGGGTAAGAACACTGGTGCTGGGGCCTGGTTAGCAGGGTCCCAACACACTTTCAATCATAACTGGCATCAACAAAAGGCAAAAAGTTAGGGGGTAACCATGCCAAGGGAGGCATTTCCCTACACTATATGTTTTGAATACAGTGTGATTAAAATGGATGATTTGATTCTTCCAGCAAAATCACCTCTGAATGAATGTGTGCCGCAATTTCCACATATTTTTAAAATAATTTTTATTAATGTATTAGCAGCTGATTTATATGGAAACTGTTGTCTTATGTTTTAAATTACTTTTATGCCTGAATAAATTGTTGTATCTGATGAGATCTAAATCAGTAAATATTTGATTTGAGGAAGACTCCTTAAGGAGCTTTTCTAATTCCAAGTAAATCCTTTAATTATTTCTTTGAGTTTTCTAATTTTTCTTATATTAATCACAAACCTAGTTCTATTCCTTTTTACATTTTATCAACATGCTGCTTACGTTCATTCACCTTATATACATTCATGCCTTTACTAATACATTTAAAAATAAACTGCATTTCACTACACGTACCGGTTTAGTGTGCTTGTTGGAGTGCATGTTTGTCTTTCAGTATCAGTTATAATTTCTTTTCACTGAAAATGTGCAAAAACCCTAGCAGAAGAATGTTACACCTCTCTCATACAAGGCAACCATTAATGGCAACCTTTTCAACTTTACTTTCAATGTTAATCAGAAAACCTATCACAAGCTCCATTTCATATTAAATGTATGTTATGCTACTTATGACTGGCTCTGTTAGTTAACCCTTTCCAACACTCCTCAAAAGAAAAAAGGTTTTTCGCCAGATCCAAAGGGCCACTGTGACGCTCAGCACGGGACCCCACACTAGCCCCTCCCCCCGCCCTTTGGAGCTCCGTTGATCTGTGCGGGAATACAAAATTCATTTTTGTTGTTTATTTTCTAACTATGCCATATATGCCTGTTTGATGAAAAATAAATCTGTTCAGACTTACACATAATGTAATAATTTTTTCCACTAGAGCTGCAACTGCAAAGACACACTCCAGTCATTCTCTTTTCCCTCCCCTCACCCCCATTTTCCTGTAGCTCTGCTACCATGGTAGCACAGTCTGCAACATTCTGCTGCAGCAGAAAGTTACAAGGTCTCTAGCTGTGACAGTAAGTCTTAGTGTCTCTGGGTGTGAGAGTGGATGTGACTGTGTCTCTCAGGGTATGACAGTCGGTGTTTCTCTGGTTGTTAGTGTGAGAGTGTCTCTGCATGGGAGTGGTTGTGAGAGTGCGTCTCTGAGTGTGAGAGTGTCTCTCTGGGTGTCACAGTGGGTGTGAGTGTCTTTCTGCCTGTGAGTGGGTGTCTGGGTGTGAGAATGTCTGCCTGGTTATGAGAGTGGGTGTGAGAGAGAGGGTGTGTGGGTGGGTGTCACAGTGTCAGTCTGGGTGTCTTGTGTCTGAGTGTCTGTCTAGATGTGGGAGTGGGTGTGAGAGGGTGTCTGGGTGTGAGAGGGTGTCTGGATGTGCGAGTGTTTGTCTAGTGGTGAAAGTGGGTGTGAGTGTCTGCGTTGTGAGAGTGTCAGGATGTAAAAATGGGTGTGAGAATGTCTGGGTATGAGAGTGTTTATCTGGCTGATTGAGTGGTTGTTGAAAATATATATATATTTGACATTTCGCTAAATCTGCGGATCCACCTGTGAATTTACACCAGGTGCTGAGGCCCGGGGTTGGATCCATGGATCCCGGGGGCAGATGGGGGTGGGGGATTCTCTAGGCATTTACTGCCCATTACTTATTCTTTACCACATCTTATTTATTGCCAGGGGGTCAGGGAACCTGTACCCTGAGCCCATAATCTCTATTGCCCTGACATTTCAGCCCCGGAACTGCTTCCCTGATCAAACAAAATGGAGGCCACAACTTCCCTGTCAGGTTGTGGCCAGCCAATGAGATTCTTGCTGAGGCGCGTGGATCCGCACCTCTAGATATCTATATGTTTTACCCTTTATTAGCTCCAAAACTACTGAACGGATTTACACCAAATCACAAAAAGCACAATCTGTGCAAAAAGATTTAGCTTCCTGACAAATTTAGTATAATTCTGTTCAGTGGTTCGGGATGTAGGGTCTCTAAAGACCCAATGGAAAAATAAATGGGGAAGACCTGTTTTGGGACCCCCCTTTTCTCAGCCCCCACTTGACAGATCACCCAGAAACGTTCGAGGCATCAGCTCAACCGACTCACGTATTAGTTTAGAAAATTTTGTGAAGATTTATCAGGCGATGCTAAAGTTATTTGCAAAACAAAAACAGCTTTTCCTATGGAACTTAGGTCGTAACTATAACTACCTAACATATATATCACAGCTTCTCACGAAACCATTAAACAAGGATTCTGACAGGCCACGGTGCTCGTAGTGTTTGTGTACTACTGGAGTTCGGACACGTTTCGGCTGCCCTGCAGCCTTGCTCACAAAACAGGGATGCCATTGTTGATCACATGCTTTAAAGTGCATCATCGTAGACATAGAGAACATACTTTCAAATTCACGTTATACAGTGTGAATCACCTCTGTAGTTTATACATTTCTATCTGATAGAGACAATTAGCCGCAGATTCCTTATCTTAGAATTCTCCCCTAGGCGTCAGACTGGATCCAGAAATTTTTCCTCAGCAGAACCGCTGCACATCAGTAGAGGGCATCGAGCGCTCCGCAACGACGTTGTTCCCGGACATTACGTGAGCGGAGTCCATATATTCACTCCCTAATGTCATTTTCTTCTTTTCCGCACAGTAACGGGGATCAGTTCTCTCCAGTACCTTGGGCCTTTATCCTTTTTTCTACCCGATCTTCAGGTATATTTGTAAAAAAATTTTTTTTTAAATAGTGTATATGCCTTCTGGATTTAAACCCTGTGGATCCTTTTCCCGGCAGATGTCTGTCACGGATCCACATTCCATCTTTTTATGGTGTCTGGGGTCTCATCGCAATGCCGACAACTGCGATGCCTGGCATCGTTTGAAGCCGAAGTCTTTGAGGGAGCGTCTCCGGGTAAGTCGTCCCGGACACCATCACGCCCCTGCGTTCTCCTGTGGAGTCTGTTACCGAGTCAACCCCTTTCCTTTCACCGTATTCCGGCACTGGGGTGATTATGGACCAAATGCGACATTACTTTGTGTCTCTGCATTTAATCTTTGGTTCTTCCCCTCCCTCTGGAGCGCCTTCGGGCTCTATCGAGGTGGTGAATGCTGTGACGGGGTCTTCGCCGGCAGTTTCCACCTCTGTGTCCGTTCACACTCTCAACTCCGACTTTGGAGTCAGATCGGTGCTTGTGCACAGCCTCATACGTCCTTCGTCTCCTTCGCCTGATCCTGTTGTCCCGACCCCCCTCACAGCCCTCAACTTGACACCCCTATACTGATTTTCCTGGAGGCAGATGACGCCGCTAACGAGGAGGCTTCCCCCTCTCGACGTCTGCTGATGCCGATCCCAACTACAGGAGCAGCGCTGTGTGGTTTGGATGTGGTTCCTGTGCTAGATCCACTATCTGTGCCTCTCACTCAGACTCTTGCTCCGTTTACTCGGGCCCCTTACGGGTTGTCCCTTGGATTGGAGACAGAAGCCAGCTTTGCCTTCGCAGATGTCTTGAGGCGGGTGGCTGAAGCTTTCAACGTGCACCTTCCTTTGGTGCAATTATCCACTGATCGGCTGTTAACTTTTACTCCGTATCATTCCGACACTGAACCTGTTCTGCATTTTTGCGAGGCTCTGTTGGACATTCTTCTTTGGTGTCTGGAATAAGCCTGTCTCTAGTCCTTTGATGGACCGATCTCACACAGGCATCACCCGGCACAGGAAGATCCCTTGTGCCTTTGCCACCACCCTTCACCTAGTGAGTTTGTTGTCCAGACTGCTTTGGGCATCCCGACTTTGGAGAAGATTCCTCTGCCTTGCCGCACAGGGATTCTAGTCAGATGGATGCTGCTGGCAGGTGTATTTTCGCCTCTTCTAGTGCCGCTCTTCGTTCCACCAACACTTCCTGTGTGTTAGCCCGTTTTTCCTCATACTCTCTGGGACTCTGTAGAACGTGTGTTGCCATCACCCCCTGAGAATGTTCGCACTGCCCTGATGCCTTTGATCAGAGCTGGTCAGCATGCTGCTCAACTTATGAGCCACTCAAGTATGGATTCTACTGATCCCATTAGTCAGGTCATGGCTGCCTCTGTTGCCATTTGTCGCAGGGCTTGCTTATCCGCTTCTAATTTTTCATCTCTGGTGCGGGCTGCTCTTCTTGATATGCTATTTCATGGCATGTCTCTTTTTTGGGGCACATGCAGATTCAGCCTTGTGCCATTTTCATAGTTCCAATATTGGGACTAATGTCCATCCTCTTCTAATGACTTAACGTTGCTCTGTTACAAATATATTTGCACCGCCATTTTTCTCTCAGGTGTGGGTCCTGTTAAGTCCTCAACTGTTTCTGTTACATGTTATTGCATTTCTTGCAGCTCTGTGACTTTTGAGTCCATTCAGAGTCTCTCCTGTTCTTTACGGTCTATTTTTTATGCACGTTGCATATTGTGGTGCTTCCTTTGGTGGTGCTCTGTGCGCTTTCAATGCTGCTGCTCATCTCAGCAGTGCTGTAGTTCCATGGCATAGCCTGGTGCTTCTGCTGCCGCAGGCTACTCTGTACAGGGCTTTGATTCCAGGGCCCATAACGGTATATTTCAGTATATTTTCAGTGTGAGTCCCAACTCTCAGTTCTGTTTGCATTTGGTGGATTCTCGCATGTTATGTAGTAGCTCTTCTTCTGATGCGGGCCGGGTGCCCTATTATCAACTGGCCATTCTACTGGCAGATCCCTCCGCCTACTCTTGGCCTTTTCATTCCACAGTGAGTGGTTCTCTTTTTGTTGTACGTTCTGACAACATGGCCTCTCCTTTTGTTTATCCTAAGCATCTCGCCTATGGTCTCTGTTGATATAGAGAATGGGTTGGACATTCGCTCTTTTGAGCTTTACACATTTACCTTGTTTTTCTTACAGTGTGGGGAAATTGTTGTTGTACTTCTTTTGGAGCCATTTCTTGCCTACTTTTTGTAAGAAGGCTTCTTTTCCCATTTTTTCAATGGTTTCTACATTGTCCTTGTTTTCCTCTACTACAGGCAAATGTTGATGCTTGTTGCAGATTCCGCTCCCTGTCTTTCAGGGTGTTCTTGATCGCTTCTACCATAACCTTCGATATTCACATTTCTACCATGGCCATTACGCACTGGCTCACTGTTAGCATCTCTTACCTTTAGTGGCACCGGCTTCCCCATACCATGGGTCTCCGGCAAGCCAATGCAACAGTGCTTTATGTAAAAAAAATAAAAAATACTAACATTGTACTCTCCACTGGAGGGTTCTTTCCTCTTGTAGGAAGCTGGCTCTGTATATAATATATCAGAATGAGATATGGTGTGCAGTATGTCCAGGGGTTCCCCAAGAGGCTTGACTAAGGCAATAATATATATAATACTAATGCTCTTATTGTGGTTGAGCAGTTAGGCTTATCAGAGGGTAGTGTTAAGCCTTTGTTGTACACACGAGCAAAATGTGAAAACAGACACTCAATGACTTAACTCTAGACCAATAGGTTTTTATGTAGAAATATATTATTTTGTTAATTTATTTCTAGAACCACAAGATTCATTTAGCAGGTAAGTACATTAAATGAAAGGTACTTTGCATAGCAGTACATAGAACTTTGAATGGAATCAACAATTTACACAATTTTCTTTAAAATGGCAAAAAGCTATTTTAAAAGTGGACACAGTGCAATGTTCAACAGTTGGTGGGGGAGGTACGTAAAGTACAGTTTTTGAGGTAAGTAACAAACTTACAGGTTCATTCTCCGTGGCATAGGTAGTCCACCGTTGGGAGTTAAAGATAACCCCAAACACCCAGCACCAGCAACACGGAGCCGGTTAAGTGCAGAGGTCAAACAGGAGCCAAAGTAACATGGGTCCTTATGGAGACAGGTGGTACTCTGGTTACAGTCTGCTTGCAGGTAAGTACCTGTGTCATCGGAGGCCAGACCAGGGGAGTTTGAAGGAGCACTGGAGGGGCCCCAAGTAGGCACAAAAACCACACCCTGACCGGCACAGGGGTGGCCGGGTGCAGTGTGCAAGCAGGGCGTCTGGTTCTCAATAAGACTATCTGGAGGTACCTGGGGGTCACTTTGGCACTTCAGGCAGGGCACAGGGGGATGTCTTGGGTTAACCACCGACTGGGCAAGCATGAGGGCCACCTGCTGGTTGTTTTTGCATCGGTGGTTGGCTTCTCTCGGACCTGGGGGCTGCGGGTGCAGTGCTTCTCCAAGAGACAGATATCTTCGTCCTGGGCAGTCACGGTCAGGGGGGTCCTCGGGATTCCGTCTGCAGGCGGCGTCGTGGGGGTCTGGAGAGGTCAGCCTAGGGTGGAAACGTCGTCTGAATCGCCTGGGGATCCTCTCTGACTAGTTGGTTTCTCTGGACATGGGTCGGGGGCGTCGGGTGCAGAGTAGTTTGGACTCGTGCTTCTGGAGTGAGGTGAGAGTACCTTTAAAGATGGTTTCTTGGTCTTCTTGTTGGGCAGGCCCGCTGTCCATGGGAGTTTCTTTGTCCTCAGTGATGCAGGCAGTCCCCTGGAGACTTTTCAGGGGTCGCTGGTCCTGCAGAACGCATTGCATCTTCTTTAGCAGCTTTTTGAAGCAGGAGACGGGCCGGTATGGCTGAGGCCGAGTCACTTGTGGTCTCCTTCTATTCTCTGCAGGGTTTTCAGCTCAGCAGCCCTTCTTCTTTCTTGAAATTGTCAGGAATCTGAAGAGCTGGGTTCAGGGTCACACCTAAATACTGAATTTAGGGGTGTGTTAGGGTCAGGGAGCAGTAGCCAATGGCTACTGTCCCTGAGGGTGGCTACAACCTCCTTGTGCCCACTCCCACTGGGGAGGGGGGCACATCCCTATCCCTGTTGGTCCTAATCCTCCAAAGCAAGGTGGAGGTTTTTTCAAGCAGGAGTCACTTCAGCTCTGGACACCTTAAGGGAGGTCCTGGCTGCGGGGGTGACTCCTCCTTGTTTTTCCTCATTAGCTCTCTGGACTTGCTGCCAAAAGTGGGGGCTTATCCGGAGGTGGGAATGCATCTCCTCTGGCTGGAGTGCCCTGGGGCACTGTAACACCAGGACTGAGCCTTTGAGGCTCACCGCCAGGTATTACAGTCCCTGCAGATGGAGGTGTGAAGCACCTACACCCAGGACAGGCTTTGTTTCTTTACCACAGAGTGCACAAAGGCACCTACTCCATGGGGTCAGAAACTCGTTTGGAAGTGGCATGGTGGCATAGACCTGTCAGGATTACACTAGCAGTAGGATTAACATACAGGTGGCATCTCCAAGATCGCCTCTGTGTGCATTTTTCCATAAATCCCACACTAGCATCAGTGTGGGTTTATTGTGCTGAGACGTTTCATACCAAACTTCCCAGTATTCAGAGTAGCCATTATGGTGCTGGGGAGTTCGTAATGATAAACTCCCAGACCATGTACTCAGTATGGCTACCCTGCACTTACAATGTCTAAGAATTGACTTAGACACTGTAGGGACATAGTGCTCATGCAGCTATCCCCTCACCTGTGGTATAGTGCACCATGCCATAGAACTGTAAGGCCTGCTAGAGGGGTGACTTACCTATGCCACAGGCAGTGGTTGGTGGGCATGGCACTCTGAGGGGAGTGCCATGTTGACTTAGTCATTTTCTCACCACCAGCACACACAAGCTGAGAGGCAGTGTGCATGTACTGAGTGAGAGGGTGGCATAGTACATGCTGCAGCCCTTAGGGACCTTCCCTGGTCACAGGGCCCTTGGTACCATGGGTACCTTTTACAAGTGGCTTAACTGTGTACCAATACTGTGCCAATTGTGGAAACAAACGTACAGTTTTGGGGAAAGAACACTGGTGCCGGGGCCTGGTTAGCAGAGTCCCAGCACACTTCCAATTAAAGCTGACGACAACACTAGGCAAAAAGTGGGGGGTGACCATGCCAACAGTGGCATTTTCCTTCACCTCTCCTTCCATTTTACCTCATGCCTGCTCATTTTGGGTCCTTCCTGAGTTTGTGCTTTCCCCGTGCTGTTGTTCACCGGTTCTTTCTTTCCCACAGGATGTTGTGAATTCTTTTGTTGTACTCCCTCTTCTTGAGGCAGTGCCGTTCCTCCTTCTGACCTATACATGGGTATCCCTTGTCCTTTGATTTTTCATCCTGGTGCCACATTCCACAGTTTCTCCCCACTTTGACTGGAAGGATATGGTGCTTTTCCTGCCCTGGCTTATGCAGGCTTTTTATGGCTTGCTTGGTGCCTTTTTCCTCACCCTCCTTGTTCATTGTGATGGCTTGGGAAGCGTGCTTCCTTTTGCTTACTGTTGTCGGTCTTCCTTCCAATGTGCTTGGTTGATCTGCTGACGGCACTTCGTGTGGTCCCCTTCTGTGCATGCCTGCGGGGATTGTTTCCTTCCTCATTTAGCAGGATCCAGGATTACTGGCAGTAATCCTCTATACAGAACCTGGGTGTCTCTTATCTACCTGTTTATTATTTCTGAGCAGTGATTGTCAGTTCTTTCCCGTACATTCCATCCTTCTGGCTCAGGGAAAGTTCTTTGTTTTCCCTATACATCTGGTGTTTTTGACACCTTGCTTTATTTCTATCTTTCTAACTTGTCCACGGCCGATGGTTGTCTTTCCATGCTTACAAGTCTTCTTGGACATGGTCATAGAATGGTCATAGACCTTCGTTTTTTTGTGGAGTAGGTCTTTTCAGACTCTTGTCTCTTAACATGTTTCCAATTTCATGTTCCTTTCCTGCCCTCGTCTTCCTTCAGTTTGTCATGATTGGTTTGCTTTTCGGTCATGCTCCTTTCGAAATGTTCTGTGCTTTTCTGCTGCATAGTTATATGGGCTCCTTTGTATGCGGATGCTTATTCTGCCTCCGATTCCCATCTCAGGCTGCTTCCTTGTTTTAAAAACTGTTGTCATTGTCTGGGCTATTTTGTTCCCCTTCAATTCATTTCTCACATTAAATGTTTGCTCTGGATTCACACGGAACCTTGGTTTTCTTTTACCTTGTCATTCCAGTTCCTCTTCAGTGTTCTATCTTTGACTTTCTCTCATACCTTTGCTTGTGTATGTCTGTACTTTGCGCTTATGTGCAGGGCCTTGCTGGTTTTTCCCCTATTTATTCCATTAGGACCTGGAGCTGTTTTCCCTCCTCCTTTTGAGGCAACCATGGCTGGTCTGTCTGTACTCTTTAGGTTTTTCATTCTTTTCCTGACATTGTGTTCTGTTTTGGCTAGTGTGTTTTTGTCACATGTCGCCTCTGCTGGGGTACTCTTTCTTACTGTGAGGTTGTGTGTATAACACGTTTATGCTTGTCCTTCTCTTTTACAAATGTTCTATCACATGTTTTCTGGTTATATCTCTGACTGTTATTTTTACAGTTTTCTCTCCCCTATGGGTGTGGTCGCTGCCTAGTTTCCTGTGGTCACTTTCGCTCACCAGTCCTGACTTAGCATTTCCCCCAGTGGATATGCCGGTCATTTGTTCATATGAGTAACTTATGTCATTCTCTCGCCTTTTCCGTCTCTAGCCTGGCTGTTCCTCTGTGTTATCGGGTTCTTCTTTGCAAGACTGGTGTGATTTGTTTGCACCCTTTCTTCAGGAGGAGGGGAAGGAGGATTGCTTGGGTATCTAATTCTAAGATAAGGAATCTGTGGCTAGTTGTCTCTATCCGGTAAAAAAGTTACTTATCTTTGATTCCTTATCCACCCACCCATCCTCCCCGCTTGTGAACTATGTACTCTTCAGTCTCGCTTAGGGTGATTTTGGGTGTTTTCTAGTTATTGTACATCTCATTAAGTGTCTTTTCTTTTCTGGTTGGCATATACACTGTTACTCTGTTTTACTATTTCACTGCCAGTTTCTCTGTGGCTCCGCATTCTGCGGCTTTGTCACTGAAAAAACTGACGTCAGGTTGTCGGAGGAGGGAATATATAGACTCCACTGATGTCATGTCCGGGGATGATGATGCTGCTGAGTCACTCAACGCCCTCTATCGAAGCGCAGAGGTACTGCTGAGAAAACATTTCCAGATCCAGTCTGACGCTTGGAGGAGAATTCTAAGATACGGAATCTGCAGCTAGTCTTTGTCTCTACCAGAGAAGGCATTACCAAAGGTAAGTAACTTGTTTATTTAGACCTTCTTGTCATTATTAAAGAAAATACACACCTTTTCTCAAATCTGTCAATAATATCCTTAAAGTGCAATGTGCAAACCACCCAGTTGTCCTCTATGGGCATTCTTTTCGCAGCTTTAATAGTGCATTTTCTCAACATTTTCTATTTTGGTCATGCCCATCTGCACTTAACATTTTAGACTTTACGTTTAGAATCGTGCATCAGTTCTAGTGCAAAAGCCCCAGTGTGCAATTTCCTAAGAGATTTTGTGATACATTTACCTTTGTATGTGAAAGAAACTGGGGATTTTTTGAAGAAGGTTTTTGATAGCCCCTGGGAAGAAGAATATATATTGATTACCATTGATATACCTACACTTTACACTAGTATAAATCACAAGGATGGACTAAGGGCAATGGAACATTAAGCACCAGATCAATAAGATTGTGGAGCCACACTAGAATATCATTCACAATGACCCGTAGATGTTTGGAAAATGACTAGTTCCTTTTAAACAAGGAATTTCAATCAGTTGAGAGGTACAGCAGTGAACATGTGCTTCACCCCCAACTATGCTAAATTGCATACGAGTTGGTGGGAGGAGCATGTGCTTCAAATGAATATCATGCTGAATGGACGAAAAATGTGGTATTTTTGGTGTTGATTTGTAATTGATGTGTTTGCAGTATGAAAGGGCCCATTAGAAGAAGCCAAGCAATTTTTCAGAAAAATCAACAATACACTAAACCTACACTTCACTAGCTCACTTAGCAAGAGTGAGGTACATTTTTTGGATCTAGCTGTTTATGTCAATGTAGGGAGACTTGAGACAAAGCTTTATAGAAAGTCACTATCAGGAAATACTTCTTGCCTATCCATGCAAGAAGTTTACCTGGTTTGTTACCAACCTCGTAGAGGCAACCCTGGGTGGCTGACCCTGGTTGGCGCAAAAGTGTGCTCTCGCTTCCTGTCTTGCCAGAGTGATATATTCCCTCCTGATCAACCCCATCACATTCTTTAGTTGGGTCTTCCTTGTATTCTGCCTCAACGTGCGTTAGTTTCTCCTCAAGCGTCCAACACTCCTGCTCTCTCTACATTTTTAGGCCCACTCATCCTGCAATCTATTGTCCCCCACAGGACCACTTTAAACTCTTCCCACAAGTCAATCGTCCATTGGACTTAGCCCTCGTTTTCCACAAAATAATTGACCGTAGCCATAGTCACCATTGTCTGTGTTTCGTTATTTTGTAATTCAAAGCATCGAGTCTCCACGGAGTGTTCGAGCCGGAGACACTCATGTGGACCACCCTAAGCAGTGGTGAGTGGTCCAAAATTCTCCAGGGAAGGAAGGTGGTATCTAAATATCTGCACAGATGGTGCACGGGCACCAGGAAGTGGTAAAGTTAGGACATAGCCCCTGTGTTATGGCAGTGTATGAAGGCTGACTTATGCCAGCGTTCCTCGCCCTCCATGGCTGTTGAGACCCACAGCTTCTTCAAAAGTGGCCAGTCTGGTGTTGGATCGTACTGGGTCCCCCTGATCCTATCACGCTGTCCATGTTCCCCCAGAGCGTCAGATTGAGGTCCCCCTCAATGGTCCTCAGTGAATCCGGAGAATGTCAGCCAAGCCCCGTACGTTCCAGTCCAATGGATTGTAGACTCAGGGGGGAGGAGGGGAGGGGATAACATTATCCTATGACCTCATCCTCTTTGTAGCATCGTCCATGAGTTGTTGTCATCCACCCATGCTCAAATAATCTCTAGTGGCAGGGTACAATGAATCAGAAGTCCCACCCCTCTGGATCCCCTCATGAACCCGCATGTGCCAGCAGTTTGTATCTGCCTTTCCCCAGGAATCTAGAATTACTGACCAGCAGATGAGTTTCCTACAATAGGATGGTGGATGGGTCCTGTCTAAGCAGGTATTTACTTACCGCCCCCAGTTTTAACTTAGCCCCCAGTTTCAGTAGAGAATTTTTAGAGTTAAAATTCAGCCCAAATCTTCTCTTGTTTCATCCCCCATTAAGTCGTAAATGTCCCACTGCTTCCCATCATTTCAGCATGCCCCTCCTGCCGCCGGGCTCCTAGGGTTTCGTCCATGTCCTCGAAGGGTGAAATTCCCTACCCCTAGCTCTCCCCTCCCAGTCACCTTGTGCTGCGGGCTCAGAACTACCCACCACCCCAATTCCCGAGATGCCTGCTGCCCCATCTTAATAAACAGAACTAGAATCATATTAAGAACAGTATAGTTAAGTCAAGATAGCAAGTGTTTTAATGACATGTGAGGGCGCAGCCTTCCTGGTGCATTCCTCAATGACCCTTATGAGGCCCATCATATTCTGGCCTGTAATGTCTGTCAAAGTGCTTAACCTTCTCTCAGTGATCTCATTTAGGTCACAATATCACTACAGCTGGTCCGCAGTCATTGGGATCACTACTGGTCCTTCGTCGTGCTACTCGCCAGACAGGGACTCGATGGATGAACCATCACGATTGTTGGAAGTGTGTGCCAACTTCGCCCTTATAGTGCTAGTTGGTATGGAGCACGTACGCTGAAGCTCACACACCACCGTCTCCTGTTTTGTCTTCGCTTGTGCTTTTATTGGGGTTGCCTTTAGCCTAAAGTGGGGTTTCCTTTTGGGTCTGAACTCTGTCCAATCCTCCCACAATGGGGGAGTCCTGTTCAGGCTGGCAGGCACATTTCTGGTTTTCCAGTCCTTTCTAGGTCTCCATTGTGAAGAAAAAGGTGTACTCCAGATCATCCACCCTGTTTCTTCTTGCAGCTGTATCAGTTGTTTCTCGTGGTCCTTGACCATGGGCTGCAGCTGTTGCACCTCCTTCTCTGTTTTTCCTACCCTACCAGTTAAGGTGCGGTGATACGCTCTTAGTAAGCAAAGGTCAATGGCCACTGTATCTATCTTCCCTTCCAATGCCAACTTGGTCTCTCCTATAGCTGCTAATACTGCTACTTTGTGGGCTTCTATTTGCTCTGTGGGTGGGGGGTGGGAGGACATCATCAAAGTTATTCGGTTGCTCCGCTCAGCCGGAGAATTTTCTAGTCGTGTATGTTTGGTGTGCACCATCTTGTTTACAGAATCACAATGTTGTTCAATCTGGATGTATGTCTCCTAGGTTGAAGATCACGGGGACCGCCTTGTGCCAAGTTCCCATGGGGCCCCGACAACCAAGCCAACTCCTCAGCTGCACGGGGTGACCTGCTGGGGCAGCAGTGCGAGCCAAACCTCCCCAAGGGGCCAGCCACTTCCCCCAGTTGGCATGAGCATCCCCAGCTCACCTCAGTTCATAGTACTTTAGGCAGGGGCAAGCATGGGAGATGTGTGTCCTCTTAGATTATTATGGCTTGCTGAGGGTGGGGGGTATTGTTGGAGAGGGTGATAGGGGAGGGCACACACTCCACGCTCATCTTCGTCCCCAGGCAGCAGTTCCTCAAGCTGCTCCCCCTGTGCAGTTTAGAGAGGCCAGGCGAGCTGCAACTCTCTCCACGGTCGTGGACAGGACTGTGCATGGATACTTTAAGGCCCCAGGTCCATGTACCAGGACCCTCAGTCCCTTAGTCACTCAGACGGGGGCCTCCAACATGGTCTATGCGTTCCACTCTTCAGCAGCGGGGTCTTCCCTCCTTGCGCTGAACTTCAGTTCTCCTGGAGGCCAGTCCCAGATCCTTCTCTCACCAGGACCTCAGCTCATCCCCCTCCTCAGAGGTAGCAGGACGAGCCGCTCCCCGAAGCACCCTCCTCAACAGGTGTCCCCTTCACTATATGGGTTTCAGTGGGCCTCCATGTGAGTTGCTTTCACTCCTGCAACGCTCTGCCCTTCACCGGGACTCCTCTCGTCCTGCGTGTTTTCACCCGTGGGCCATCACAATTTTGCATCGGGCAGGCTCAGCTGCTGGACCACATTCGCCCGCATGGGGGGAGGAAGGTCCTTCCCTGACACCCCTCACCTCTGGGTCCCTCCTCCAGTCCATCTCACTATCCCTGAGGGTGTGGACCCCCGCTTCCCCTGAATATTATCAGCGGGCCACGGCTTCCCTGCCTTTGGAGCCCTCCATCCTAGGAGACTCGCAGCTGTACCAAATTCAAATACCCAAGTTTCGGCTCAGCTCCTGGTTGGTCAGGGGTTACTCTTTATGTCTCAACGCCTCTTTGAAAAGAATCTTACAACATTTGAGGGTGATCAAAAATAAGGATAGATTGTATCCAGTCGCTTGCCGCTTTGAAGAACACCACAATAGTGAAGTGCAAGCTCTAATATATTTTGTAGTAGACACCATACCAAAGAACATCAGAGGCGCAGTATTAGGGAGAAGAGCTTAGGGCAGTTAGAGGCATGCTACATAATAAAATTAGACACAAAACCCCCAGGTGTTTGAACATTGAAGATTTGCATACCCACTTGTGAGATGTAAAAAAACAAAAAAGAAATATGGAATACAACTAATCCAAGAAGAAATGGTGTTGCAGTTCCAGAAGTTCTTTCTCCCCTGTAGGATATGAGTAATGGGAGGCAAAGTTGTTTAAGTACGTTTTTTTTAAATAAATGTTTTAACTAGCATAAGAGCACTTTTATAGCGCTAGTCACTTAGGTAGAGAAACATACTATATAAAGACCAAATTAACATCATCCCAGCACAATGACTTTTAAGTACACTTGACACTAGAGAGTGCCCACTGGGGCTTTATATTAGAAATGTGTATATCCCAATACATGATTTTAAATGCAGTGAAAATAATGTTATGTGCAATATTCCAGCACAAGCACTTTTGAAAAATATTCTTTGCATTAGAATTGCCCACTGTACTAGAACTCTTTACATATTATGATGCATGATTTTAAGTGTAATGTCTAAAAAGTTAACTACAGATAAACATGACCAAAATAGAAAATATTGGGACAAATGCACTATTGAAACTGTGAAAAGAACGCCCAATGAGGCATAATTGAGTTGGTTGCACTTTATTTAAGGATAATAATGGCAGATTTCAGAATAAGTGTGTACTGTCTTTAATCATGACAAGAAGGTCTAAATAGAAATGTATAAAGTGCGGAGATGATGCACAATGTATTATGTGAATTTGGAAGTATGTTTGTGATCATGCACTTTAAAATATATCACCAAAGATTGTCTCTCTGTTTTATGGGCAAAGGTGCAGGGCAGCTGAAATGTGTCCAAACCGGTAGCACACAGACACTGTTGCACTTCGAGCACCCTGGAGTGTTGGAATCCTTGATTAATGGAGCTGTGATGGAATTTTTGTGGAGAGCTGACTCCATGTTTACCTGACACACCCTTCATTTAGATGCAAGGCGAGATTCCTATTTATGTACATATATATTGTTTTCCCTAATGAAAAAAACAAAGGTTAAAGTAACATTATAGTGAGGTGTTAAAATGAGACCAGAGCATATGTTAAAAAATGTAAAAAGCGTTCACATACTGTAATTTGACAAAAGTAAATTGAACAAAAACTTGTGCCCCCACCATGCAATGACATCAGTCTACCAGATAAGGCGTTTCCAAAGGTAAGTAACTTGTTCATTACATCACTCATGACATGTTAAATGACATCATTGATAATGCAGCTTTGCCCTTTCCTCTTTGACTTCTTTAATGAGGCCAGTGAGAGGGCTAATCAGACTTCTATTGCGGAACTGCTGTTTGCAATAGAGGGGTTAATTTTTAATTACATTTGGTCATCTAGGTTTCTGAATTTGCCTTTTTCTATTTCTATCCCTTCTGGATGGTTGGGATTGAAATTATCAGTCCTATAACAAAGAAATTGGGGCTTGCACACCATCAGGCCAGCAAATCACCGGTGCAGTTCATAGTGAAGTAGCCATTTTTTTAATATCTGGTCTTGCTTTGGATTATGGCCCATGTAGGTATGAATTATATTTCACAATATCATTATCTGCAGTCTTTTGGCTCAGTAGCCCATGCCAGTGCATAACGGTCATTGTAGTACAACAAAATATACCGAGTGCAAGCCCTGATATTTATTTCACCTTCTTGGAGCTCATCTCAAAGGAATGTAACAAAGCTGGTCTGAAGATTTGAAATTTGAACCGTTTCCAGACGAGCTATGTTATATTCCTTTGAATAACTAGTTCTTTTGTATGGATTTGCACTTCTGCCTGTAAATTCCTCATCAGTACACTCCCATTGTAGAAGGACTGTTTTCAGTTGCTATTGATTTGTTTGTTGTGATGTTCTGTGACAGTTTGGAATCAAGTTAGAAGCTCTGAATGGTGGCAAGAATAGGAAAAGATATGCTAACATAATTTGGAAATTTTCTCCTGAACGTAGTCAATCTAAACTACTGTGGTGTTCTATGCTTATGTATTTATTGAAGCTTTTATTGAGTGTGATCTTGGCACCAAAGATAACTTAGTGCACTTGTCAAAGAGATAGAACATAAAAATGGAACTGTGCCAAGTATTTCAATGTAGGACTTTGAAAAACATTTCTTAGATGAGCAGGAGTATAATCCATATTCATTGAACATTGAGAAACAGGACTATTTTCACTCTCTGCTCACACTAGGAGCGACAGGGAAAGGGAGAAGGCAGACATATATGGATATATGTAGAACATTTCTAAAACCGATTTCTGCTCCAAGCTTGTCATGAGACCGAATGCTAAGATAGGATCGACGAGGAACTAAATAAAATATGAGAGGACATGTGAGAGGTACGAGGGCAGTACAGCTTCAGCAGAGTGTATGGTGATGTTAAACACTGAGATTGAGAGGTAATCACTAGACTAAGGATGTCGAAGTTAGGTCTGTGAGCACCAGATCTGGGCACACATTCGAGGATATCCACATGAGTTACATGTATGTAGAATTAATCCAAATGGAAATTCTATACATAGTTGGATGATTTTTCTCAAACCATGGCGTAGATCTGACTCTCCTCTAGCTACTTTGGACATCTTAGGGCAACACTGCAATCTTATCAGGTCTTCTTTGAAAAACATGCGCTATGTTGTCACCTGGGCTTTGGGGTAGGGAGTTCCATCTTATCAGAAGGATGGGGAGAGGGTTTATTTCTACTTAAAGCTTGAGTTCTCTAGGGATCTATCAGCTGATGAGTGATTCCTTATCCCCAGAAGTGGTAAGTATCTTGGAATATAATAGTCATTATGAACTATTTTGACTACCAGACTTGAAATGTTTTAAGGTGCAACTAGTGTCAATGGGAAATCCAATGTATGGTGATAATTACAAGGATGATGTGGAGGAGGTGCCATTTGCCAGAGACCAAGAAGCGTTTTGCATGGAGGGCTTCATTCCCTGTATTGGCTGTGCACACCTAGTGGAACAAGTATAACCCTGTGAACTGTTTCATAGGATGAAGAATTTGTGGGAAGAAGAATGTATGTATGATAATTAAGATTACTAAAATGGTGATTTGTAGGTGGCATAGTGAGATGCTAGTCAATTTAATGTAAAGGTTCTGATTACGGATACACGCTCAAATAAGACTAAGGGGTCTGTGTGTTTTCATTGACTTGTACTTTAAGGAAAAAGAAAAACAATCACAAAAAAAGCTAACACTAGATATGAAACAATTTTTATTTTTAACATTTTCCTTTCCCCTAATCTTGCCATTGTTGACAACATGAGGATGATACAGAGTGTATGGTCTGTAAATGGAAACATCTGGACCTTTTTTGACTTACCGCACACTGTTTTTTAGGGTGAATGATAAAAAGATTCAAAAGCCTCCAGTTATTCAGTGTTGCTTTTCTGTTGAATCAAACTTTTGTATTGGAACTTGTTAAAAAAGTGCATGGCGAGTCTCTTAAAACAACAACCATTAATGCATTTTCTAAGTAATTTTAGTTATTTTTTAAAATTAGGAACACTGTAGCTACCAAAGCTACGCATGATGCGTGTGTATCACAGCTGAGTATTATTTGTGTCCAAAGCGTTAGTGACACATTTCCAGACTTATTTTATATTATATAGTTAAATGTTTAATAGGTGCACTTGGGTTTCAGTTTTTTTTACTAAATCCTAATATTGTCACTTTTTCTACAGTTTGTTGCTGCAGGAGGCCTTGAACTTTTAATAGAAATGTTTAATTCTGGAATTTTAGAACCAAAAGAACATGAACCTTGGACTGTGGTATGTGCGATTTTATAGTAGTGACCTAAATGTGTTATCTTGATGAACATTTTCATATGTAGATTTTATTGTAAAATTACAATTGAAGTAATGCAGCAAAAAGTTAATCTTGTTTAGTTTGTGATGAATTTACATGTATTTTCTGTCAGCTAATTTTGTACTTTACTTTTGATAATTAAATCTGTTAATCATTGGTAATTATTGTTTCTGTATGTTTACCATTCATTTATTGACACCATCCTGGAAAGCAAGTAAATAGCCAAAAGTGATGCGGTCTGTACATTTTGACCCCAAACATGTTTTTAGAAAATAGCTTGATATTAATTTGATAAACATATTGTTTGAGCGCATCACCCTATGGCCCCCTAAATCTAGATTTAGTATAATTAGTGTTCTGTGTTTCTTGTATTAACTGTGGCACTGAGCATCAGTTACAGTAGTATTCCAGTAGTGACCCAGTAAAACATCAGGGTCACTAGTGCAGTGGTGCAAAAGTGTCTGCTGCACTTGATCTTTCACAGATTCGGATAGTTGAATTACTCTCACTCATCCTTGCAGACATTATATTGAGAAGAAAATCTCTATTTCTACTTGCAGCAAATAAATGTGAAAAAGTGCAGTTGTGTGGCACGCCATTCATGTCATGTCTTCAGTAATGTCACTGGTAATATCAGGGGTGACATTGCCTAATGCTTTATCACAGTAACCCAGACTGTGCCCTATATTTGGGCTCATTATCTAAGCTTTTCCTTTTTTTGTTTTGCTGGTTGAACTGTACGGCACTGGGTTTAAGCAGTAAAATGACTGCAAGCTCCAGGCTCCTGACCTTCAACACAGGTGCATGCACTGTTAGTTTCTAACCCAACAAACTCAATGCTATCCAGGGGCCAGTACCTGTGTGATACTTGAAGCTCTTAAAAAGTCAGCTCCATTCTCTTTTTTTGACAAACCAGAGCCTAAAAAGGCTTTATATGATAGACTTTCAGTATGTTCTTGTTTGTTTGGAATTATCCAATATAAGCTTTTCTAAGAGTTGAAGGGGTAAATGCTTGGGTTAGTGGCCGTTCATATCTTATAATGGTAGTAATCCTTTCTGTTTTGTGTTACTTCTGTTCCTCAGGAACTACATCACTGTCTGCATATTTAGAAATTCAGCTATAAGAAGTGTATAGGTTAACCTGTCTTCTTGATAATTACTCAGTACCTTGCTCTGTGGTTTCTTGTGACCTTTGGGCAGAAGATGAGTACTTTCTTAAGGTTTTTCCATTTGGTCTGTCTTCTCCTTAAGCCGTTTTGGTATAAGGAATAAAGTTGGAAAACATGACTGGTGCTCTAGCACATTTACGCAGCTGCAAACTCACTTCTAAGGTGACCCCACTGCTGCTCAGATGAGATATCACTCTTTATCTCAAACTGACATTTCAGTAAATACAATAGTTATCCCAATTGGTTAATGGCAAATTGGATAAGTGTTTATCACAAAATGTTTTAGGGAAGGTAGGTGACTTTTTAACTTTGTTAAACAATATAATTTCACTGAAGAATTGAGATAATCTTTGTTTCTTTTCATTTGTGTTGACAAAGTGTGTTATTTTTGCACCAAAAAATGTATATGCCAACCAGAGATGCTTATTTTAGAATTACTGGATTATTTTTAAACTTTATTCTGGTTTATAATGATTGCTTGGAGAAAAAAAAACAGACCTTGTTAGATTTGTGTTAAGACGTTTGCTCCACCCTTCCTTCCGGAAGGAATTTGCGTTTTCTCATATATTTTCATATCCATAAATCCAAATTGCTGTCACACAGACTTCTTTAAAATTATGGAAATTTGTCTTCTCCTTAGTGGCAGCTGGACTGCCTGGCTTGCCTGCTGAAGTTAATATGCCAGTTTGCAGTTGATCCATCAGATTTGGATTTAGCTTATCATGACGTTTTTGCCTGGTCTGGTATTGCTGAGGGTCACCGAAAAAGAACATGGCCTCTAAAATCAAGGAAAGCAGCTGGGGATCATACAAAAGGACTTAATATACCCCGTTTAACAGAGGTATGCATATACATATTTAAACATTGCCATAACTTTCATTATTTGGTTTGTAGAACAAAGCTCCTATTATCCGAATGATGCTGTTAAGTTAATACATGAGAATGGTTTAATTGCTCTATATTTTAGGTAGCTGCTGACCAATCTATAGTATTATATGTTTGAAAAATATCTAACTGTGGAGGTTATTGGTTAAAGTAATATTGCAATCTGCTGTTCAGAAAATAAAATTATATTTGACTTGTTGAAACTGTATTTTAAGCCTTATTTTATTCCAAAGTATTTCACAAAGCTTAAAAAAACACATGTGTAAGGAAATGCCTCCTTGGCGTGGTTACCCCCTATCTTTTTGCCTTTGCTGATGCTAAGTTTTGATTGAAAGTGTGCTGGGACCCTACTAACCAGGCCTCAGCACCAGTGTCCACAATTGGCACAGCCCTGACACTCAGATAAGTCCCTTGTAACTGGTACCAAGGGCCATGATGGCAGGGACGGTCTCTAAGGGCTGCAGCATGTCTTATGCCACCCTGGGGACCCCTCACTCAGCACATGCACACTGCCTCACAGCTTGTGTGTGCTGGTGGGGAATAAATGACTAAGTCGACATGGCACTCCACTCAGAGTGCCAAGCCAACCTCACACTGCCTGTGGTATAGGTAAGTCACCCCTCTAGTAGGCCTTACAACCCTAAGGAAGGGCGCACTATACCACAGGTGAGGGCATTTGTGCATGAGCACTATGCCCCTACAGTGTCTAAGCAAAACCTTAGACATTGTAAGTGCAGGGTAGCCATAGAGTATATGGTCTGGGAGTTTGTCAAACACGAACTCCACAGTTCCATAATGGCTACACTGAAATCTGGGAAGTTTGGTATCAAGCTTCTCAGCACAATAAATGCACACTGATGCCAGTGTGCAATTTATTGTAACATGCACCCAGAGGCATCTTAGAGATGCCCCCTGAATACCAATCCGACTTCACTAGACATGTTGCTGGCCAGATGGGGAGAAAGCCATTGTCACTCTGTGGCCAGTAACAAAGCCCATACTGGGTGGAGGTGCTTCTCACCTCCCCCTGCTGGAACTGTAACACCTGGTGGTGAGCCCTAAAGGCTCACCCCTTTTGTTACAGCACCCTAGGGACATCCCAGCTAGTGGAGATGCCCGCCCCTCCACCCACTGCCCCCATTTTTGGCGGCAAGGCTTGAGGAGATAATGAGAAAAACAAGGCGGAGTCACCCACCAGTCAGGACAGCCCCTAAAGTGTCCTAAGCTGAGGTGACCCCTTCCTTTAGAAATCCTCCATCTTGAGTTTGGAGGATTCCCCCAATAGGATTATGGATGTGCCCCCCTCCCCACAGGGAGGAGGCACAAAGAGGGTGCAGGCACCCTCAAGGACAGTAGCCATTGGCTACTGCCCTCCCAGACCTAAACACACCCCTAAATTTAGTATTTAGGGGCACCCCAGATCCCAGGAAATCAGATTCCTGCAAGCTGGGAACAGCATCATGTACTTAAGTTCCCTGGCCCTCAGCGCTTTTTTAACTTCCTCAGAGTTCTTCCGTTGATGCTGCACATGGATGGTGAAGTCGGGGAAACAAACAAATAAAAGCATTAAGTCCCCATACGATCTGACCGCCTTCAGGATGGCGTCTCGTTCCTTGTAGTTAATGTGCATGGCGGGCCCCTTGGCTTTGGCATTGTGTGCCCTTTCCACCGAGAAGAAGTTGGACAGTCGTTTCGGTTTGAGTTTATTCAAAATCAGGACCTCCACAAAGAGGTCCACACTAGGGCCTTCCATGCCCTCTGGCACCCCCACCACTCGCACATTGTTTGTCCTGGACCTTCCTTCCTGGTACTCAAGTTTGGCTGCCATCTCTGAGCTCTTCTTGGTGAGGGACCGAACCTGCTCCTCCAGACGTTTGGTGGTTGCCATCCGCCCCTCTATGCATGTTTAGGCCACGGCCACTTTCTCAGAGATCTTGCCCATATCTGTCCTGAGGAAGTTGACGTTGATTTAGATCACGTCTAACTTCGGCTCTCAGGGTGAGATGGAGCCTTGAATGTGCTGTATGGCTGCCATAATGGTGCTCGGTGAGGGCTCTCCATTAGGCCCTAAAACTTCACCCCGGGGTCCTTTCCCCACACCCTGTCTGGCCCCCTCAACACCTCCATTTAAACCATATCGCTATCCAGGCTATTCACTTGAATTGATTTAGGAGTATGGCCCCTCACCATGTCCCCAGCCTCCTGCTCCTCACCTCCTGATGTCACCTGACAAATATATCTGTCTTGGATGGTCTGCCCCTGGTCCCCCTCTCTGCCAGTCCCTGGGCGGATCCCACGCCGCCAATACTCCGGAGCCGCTTCCCTCCCGGCCTGGTCCAATGCTATGAGGCCTGCTTCGAAATTACTGAAGTGCTCCCCCCCCCAGCTTTGGGGGAGTTACTGCTGTGCCCCTCAGACAGAGACCCCCAGCCTCTGAACCACACTTCAGTCTCTAGGATCCTAGGACTTCGGGGCTCCTCCTTGTGGGTTGATCAATGTAGAAACAAATCCCTCTTCCTGGGGTCATCTCCCCTGATACCCCGGTCAGGATCTGCAACTGTTATTGCCCCTAGCAGGTTCCCTTCCTTCTCTCATCAGGGCCACGCGAAGGGGACACCATCTAGGCTGTTGGAGCTGTCCATATCCCCCACCCCGGTTGCCACACGAGGGTGGACGGAATGCAGGGTGCAAAGGGCGCGCTCCTCGCTCCAACAGTTCTTTTGTGCCCGGCTGTCGTTATCCTAGGCCATCAGCTGTCAACTTACGCAGTACAGCCCCCCACCCTCCTCTGCCGGGTGTCCGGGGGGGGATGATGATTTTCCACCCTGCTGATTGCTGCTTCGACCCCCTCCCCTTCTGGGAATTTCATCAGTAGGATCCTAATGAGAGAAAAAATAAACTCTTGTTTCTGGACGTTTTGTGCTTTGTCTCTTGTGGTGGCATAACTGTCTCACTATCCAATTACAGGAAAGGTAGAGCATTTGCTGCATACTGCTCTTTTATCCCCTCTCCGCTCTTTTCCGCTGGTGTAGTTTTCACCCTACATGGAGTTTATTCAGTCCACTCAGTGGAGCCACAGTCTTTCCCATAAGTTCCCACCCTCTAGTCTTTCCATTGCCACAGGCCGCTCTCAAACAGCAATCTTACCATGGTGCCAGTAATCCAGGAAGCACAGTCCCCTACTCCACTGACTTGAGAATATTAGCCGGCCAGTTCAGGTCTCAGGTTGACTCAGCTGTATGATGCCACTCGTCCCTCGCTTAATGGAGGAAGATCTCTCTGCTGGGTGCTGAGACTGTCACTGCAGATAACCAGGAGTACCTCCCTCGTCAGCTCCCAAGACCTCAAGACCTCTCTTAGTTAGTCTTTCTCTCTCTAATCCTACTCCTCAACACCCCTTCAGAAGGGAGCTCCGGAAGGGTTATGTGCTCACTCCCCCAGATCACAGCTTGCTACTACTGCGCTGCTGAGTGTTGTCTCAGTCATGGACATTTGCCAGGCCATTATGTGATCGCCCCTCCACACTTTCACAAGGCATTACTACCTGGACAACCAGTTCTATTGTGAGGGGCACTTCACCCTGTCTGTCCTGCAGGAGTTTCTTGTATGAGTCATTCCACACTACCACCAACTACAGGGGTATGGCTTTATCTGCTCACAAGGTGAGAAATTTGCAGTTATAAGTCTTTTTCAGAAGAACAAGTTACTTGCCTTTTCTAGTAGAGTCTTAGCAGCAGAATCCTTACCGACTCACCCTCCTCCCCGTTCTGTGTAATAGACTTATGAAGTTCTTTAACTAGGTCTGTGCTGGGGACATAATGGTCACATCCCACGGCACAGTGCTCCTGTGCCGAGGACGTAACCATTATGTCCCTGCACCGGAGCTTGGAGGGAGCGCTGGCGCTCCCTCCATGGGCTTCTCACCCACCGTCTCCAATGGCAGGGCTGGAAGGGGAATCGGTTCCCCTTCCACCCTGACCCCTCCAGTGATATCTGGATCAGATGTCACCTCCCACTGTGCTGGAAGGAAGGCAAGGGTCACTCCCCTGGGGGGCATATTGTATTTAGGCCATTTCGGCCCCCCTTGGGGCAGATCGGCCTATTTTTATTAGGCCAAACTGCCCCCCTTGGGGGCAGAAACCACTAGACACCAGGGATTATTATTTTTTGCTTCAATTTCACACAAGGGGACTGACCCCTTAAGCAAGGGTCGTTCCCCTGGGGGGGAAATTTCTTTTAGGCCATTTCTGCCCCCCTTGGAGGTAGATTGGCCTATTTTTATTAAGCCGATCTGTCCCCAAAGGGGGCAGAAACCACTAGGCACTGGGGATGTTTTTTCTTTTGCGTTAATTTCCCACAAGAGGAGCTGCCCCTTGGGCAAGGGCCACCCCCCATGGGGCCAAAATATTGGCCTTTTCTGCCCCCCTCCCGGGGGTATATCGCTCTATTTCTATTAGGCCAATCTGCCCGAGGGGGGTGGGCAGAAACCACTTAGGCACCAGAGATTTGTGTGTGTGTATGTGTTCGTTTTGTTTTTTAGGCACATTACTGTTGGCCATATCCTATTTTTGGAAGGCCCAACCCACTAGAGACCAGGGAAGATTTTTTTTTTCTAAAAAAAAAAGAGGGTGGGGATATGGCCATACTAGATGCCAGAGAATTTAGAAAAAAAAAGTGTGGTGGTGACTTCTAACCAGTATGGGCATGGTTATGTCCCCACCCCATCTGAGGGGGGGTAACAGTCCTTCAGCTCTCCCCCACACACTAAAACAACTCGTTCCACGGCAAGCAAGAGGACATTTGATTATTTTGGGTTTTGGTTTTACATTTCGGCCATGAGAGCTTGGCTAACTCTCAAAATCCTCCCACTTGGAATGGTGAGCACTGCCCTTTTGGGACTTTGAGACGCTGCCATGTAGAAAAATCTACAAGACCTAGACACGTCTGAAAACTAAACATCTGGGCTTCACATGCACCCAGCACCATTTTCTTACCCACAATGCCCTGAAAACCTCCAACTTTGCTGGAAATCACACATTTTTTCCACATT
This sequence comes from Pleurodeles waltl, assembly GCF_031143425.1. NCBI lineage: Eukaryota > Metazoa > Chordata > Amphibia > Caudata > Salamandridae > Pleurodeles > Pleurodeles waltl. The sequence continues at coordinate 575,445,753 of NC_090444.1, read as the reverse complement.
TTTGTGATGGAACCTTCCGGAACCTACATAATTCCCACCACTCAGCATTGTCTCATCTATACCGATAAAAATTTTGCCCCACTTGTCAGCCTAAAAATGTTTTTTTTCAAACTGCCCTTTTGGACCCGCTTTGGTTCCCCCTCAGTTTTGACATGTTTTTGGCTCTTCCCTGTCAAAGGCACTTGGCCCACCTACACGAGTGATGTATCTTTTTACAGGGAGACTGAGGGTAACGTTGGGTGGTAGGAAATTAGTCCTGGTGCAGTGATCCCACACTGAAATGTGGGAAAAATGTGATTTTGTTAGCAAAATTTGAGGTTTGCTGAGGATTCTGGGTTGGAAAACGCTGGGGGATCCACACAAGTCACAACTCCCTGGATTCCCTTTGGTGTCTAGTTTTCAGAAATGTTTGGGTTTGGTAGGCTTCCCTACATGGCTGCTGAGCCCAGGACCAAAAACGCAGGTTCCCCCCCCCCCCCTCCTCTTCCCTCCACCTGCAAAAACAAGTAGTTTAGTATTTGATATTTTTGGTGATGCCACATGGTGTTTTGAGGCATTTCCTTTTGCGGGCACAAGGCCTACCCACACAAGTGACATATAATTTTTATCGGGAGACTGGGGGGAACGCTGGGTGGAAGGAAATGTGCGGCTCCTCTCAGATTCCAGAACTTTCTGTCACCAAAATGTGAGGAAAAAGTGTTTTATTAGCCAAATTTTGAGGTTTGTAAAGGATTCTGGGTAACAGCTCCTGGTGAGATCCCCACAAGTCACCCCATCCTGGATTCCCCTAGGTGGCTAGTTTTAAAAAATGCTCAGGTTTGGTAGGTTTTCCTAGGTGCCAGCTGAGCTAGAGGCCAAAATCCACAGCTAGGCACTTTTAAAAAAAACTGGTCTGTTTTCTTTGGGAAAATGTGATGTGTCCACGTTATGTTTTGGGGCATTTCCTGTCACGGGCGCTAGGCCTACCAATACAAGTGAGGTACCATTTTTATCAGGAGGCTTGGGGGAAAGCTGGGTGGAAGGACATTCGTGGCTCCTCTCAGATTCCAGAACTTTCTGTCACCAAAATGTGAGGAAAAAGTGTCTTTTAGCCAAATTGTAAGGTTTGCAAAGGATTCTGGGTAACGGAACCTGCGCAGATTCCCACAAGTCACCCCATCCTGGATTCCCCTAGGTATCTAGTTTTAAAAAATGGGCAGGTTTGGTAGGTTTCCCTAGGTGCCGGCTGAGCTAGAGGCCAAAACCTACAGCTAGGCACTTCGCAAAAAACAGTCAGATTTCAATGTAAAAATGTGATGTGTCCATATTGTGTTTCCTGTCGCAAGCTTTAGTCCTACCCACGCAAGTGAGGTACCATTTTTATCGGGAGACTTGGGGGAACACAGAATAGCAAAACAAGGTTTATTGCCGCTTGTCTTTCTCTACATTTTTTACTTCCAAATGTAGGACATTATGTAAAAAAAGACGTCTATTTGAGAAATGCCCTGTAACTCACCTGTTAGTATGGGCACCCCGGAATTCAGAGATGTGCAAATAAACAATGCTTCTCAACACCTTATCTTGTGCCCATTGATACCTATTTTTGACTCTTTATATTTCAGCAAATTAATTGCTGTAAATTAATTTCTGTATACCAGGTATAGAATGAAAATCCATTGCAAGGTGCAGCTCATTTATTGGCTCTGGGTATCTAGGGTTCTTGATGAACCTACAAGCCCTATATATCCCCGCAACCAGAAGAGTACAGCAGACGTAACGGTATATTGCTTTCAAAAATCTGAAAAATGTTAGAGTAAAACGTTTCTTTTAACCTCAATTTCAATATTTTTTTTTATTTCAGCTGTTATTTTCTGTAGGAAAACCTTGTAGGATCTACACAATGAATTCAAAATTGTGTTTATTTTTTCAAAAATGTTTAGCATTCTGGGATCCAGCTTTGGTTTCACACCCATTTCTGTCACTAACTGGAAGGAGGCTGAATGCACAATAAATAGTCAAATTGGGGTATGTCCCAGTAAAATGCCAAAGTTGTGTTGAAAAATGTGGTTTTCTGGTTCAAGTCTGCCTGTTCATGAAAGCTGTGAAGATGGTGATTTTAGCACCGCAAACCCTTTGATGGTGTCATTTTCAGGGAAAAAACCACAAGCCTTCTTCTGCAACCCTTTTGCCCATTTTCTTTTTTTAAAACTGCATTTTTGCTGTATTTTGGCTAATTTCTTGGTCTCCAGGGAAACCCACAAACTCTGGGTTCCCTATAGAATCCCTAGGACATTGGAAAAAAAGGATGCAAATTTGGCGTGGATAGCTTATGCGGACAAAAAGTTATGAGGGCCTAAGCCTCGAACTGCCCCAAATAGCCAAAAAAAGGCTCGGCACAGGAGGGGAAAAGGCCTGGCAGCGAAGGGGTTAATAAGACCCCAAGTATAACTAACTGCACTCTGCACTTCCGATACAATTGCCTCTGCGTCCGATGGTGCAGAAAGAGATCATAAAGAAAAAGTCAGCACTCTGAAGTGGCTGTCTTATAGTGGCCCCAAAGTAACATTCAGGACCAGACAAATGATGAGTTGCACAACATCACCTGTCACTACACACAGAAATTGCTATTAAAGTTTACAGATTCAGTCTAACGCCTGGGAAAATTCACAAGGCGAGAAATCTGCAGGTAGTCTCTACTAGAAAAGGTCTTACCGAAGGTAAGTAACTTGTTCTTTCAGATAGCGTGCTGGTGTTCATAGAGTTTGATGTTTCAAGCATCAGATAAATCAGATCTGCATGGAAGTGAAGTGTACTTTAAGTATTACTGTAATGATAGATTGCGAAATAATTTGTTTAAAGTGACATCATAGTCTACAATGTACTGCTTTTAGCTGGGAAAGTCAGTTTTTGACTTATTCATCTCTGCTCAAAAGTGCAGTTTGCAACTTTTTTTGACTTTGAAAGTGTGAAGATTTTTTTTTATATGCATTATTACATTGTCCAGTCTCTAAATCATTACAGCCAGAGGCACTTCCGCGTTCCAATGTTACATTTAAAGTAAATTATGCTAGATTAACCTTTTTTCTTTATTCAGCATAGTTATTAGTTGGGGAATCAACTTGGTGTATTTTTGGTGCTTAATTGTTCTTGGGCACAAACAGTTCGGTATTGATGACACATTTACCCGGTCACAAAAATATCACTATGAATTTGGGGAAAAAGCTGAGGGGCCATTGGCCATGATTGACGTGGAGTAGAAGCTGTGCCCCTCCACAGGTTAAAATTACTTGTGGAAAACATTTACATTTTAGTCAGGTGAAACAAGTTCAAATTGACAATGTTAAAATAGGAATCCACCAATGAGACATTACTTAGAATTTCTAAGTTGTTGTGGCGTTAATTGATTTTTTAAGTATAGCAGTACAAAGAATATTACATTGTTTTCATTTGAATCAAATTGACTCCTGCAACTTGTTTTTTTAAGATATGTTTTTGCTTTAAGTGCTGTGCATTAGTATGGATCATGTACATTTTTTAAATATACTTTTGAGCATAAATGATATAACAAACTTTAGCTATATGTTTCTTCTCTTCTAGGTATTTCTCATTCTTGCCGAGGGAACTAGTTTGATTCAGCGACTCATGTCTGTTGCTTACACATATGACAACTTGGCACCTAGGTACAAATATTTCATAAATACTTCTTCAGATTTCCAAGATTTATAAATGTCAGTGCTTTTGTAGCATACTCTTTTTTATTTGTATTTGTTTGTACTCCTATCTTGCATGTGTATGATTCCTACTCTCCTCTTACCCCCTTGACTGCTAAGCCTTTTCGCCCTAGAATGCTAAGCCCTTTTTGGCTATTGGGGGGTTGTTTGTGTTTATGCCTAAATAACATTTTTCCACGACAAATTTGCGTCCTTTCCCAATGTCTTGTAGATTTTAAAGAAAACCAGGGTTTGTGGTTTCCCCTTCAGGGGACAAAAATATATAGCCAAAATATAGTTAATTGTTTTATTTTTTTAGAAAGACTGGAAAAAAGTTCTCTGCAAAAGTGTCTTTTCCATACAAATTGATTCAACAAAAGGTTGGCTGTCCTAAAGTCACTGCCTTCCCAGCTTTCAGGAACATGCAGAGCTGAATAAAAAGAAAAACAAAATGACCACAATGTCTGCACTTTTCAGAGAGGTAGCTCATTTTTTCCGGATTTTTCTGCTTTCAAACTACCTCCAGTTTGTGGTGAAATCTGGTGTGAAACCCATGAGTGATCCCTGAAAGCTACAGATTTCTAAACAGTGGGTACAATTCTGAATTCAGCAAGGGCACATTTGTGTAGATCTCTCAAGGTTTTCCCAAATAAACTGTTGAAATTAATATATATATATATATATATATATATATATATATATATATATATGTTCGATGGCATGTGTAGCTGCAGATACACATGATGTGCACATCCCGCCATCTAGTGTTGGGCTCGGAGTGTTACAAGTTGTTTTTCTTCGAAGAAGTCTTTTTTCGAGTCACGAGATCGATGGACTCCTCCCCTTTCGGCTCCATTGCGCATGGGCGTCGACTCCATCTTAGATTGTTTTCTTTCCGCCATCGGGTTCGGACGTGTTCCTTTCCGCTCTGCGTTTCAGTTTGGAAAGTTAGTTAAAATCTCGGAAAATTTGACGGTATTGTTTGCGTTCGGTTTCGGGTTAGTTACAACAGATCAACACCGAATTTGGAAGAGCTCCGGTGGCCCTTCGGGGTTTTCGATTCCCTGGCGGGGCCTGGTCGGCCCGACCGTGTGCGTCTTCAAGGCTAATGGAACGGACCCCATTCCGCTTCTGCCACGAATGTCACAACAAGTATCCTTATACAGATCAGCATCTGGTCTGTAATTTGTGTTTGTCTCCAGAACACAAAGAGGATACCTGTGAGGCCTGTCGAGCGTTTCGGTCGAGGAAGTCGTTGAGAGACCGAAGAGCAAGAAGACTACAAATGGCGTCGGCGCCGACAGGACAGCAACACTTGGAAGGAGAAGAAGAAACCTTCTCCATCGCGGATTCGGACTCGGATGAGGTCGATCCCGAACAGACGCCGAAAACCGTGAGTAAGACGTCACAACAAAAAACTCACGGAAAAACAACAAAAGCCCAGGGGACGCCACCGCCAGCAGGCCATGGCTTAACCCGAAAAATAGGTGACCGACCATCGGCACCGAAAAAGGGCAAGCATGTGTCGAAGTCATCCGACTCCGGTCGAGATACCGGCACAGAGCAGACTCGACCCCGAGACACCGGGTCAGAGCAATCTCGACACCGAGAGGGCGGCACCGAAATGAGTCGGCATCGAGAGATTAGTACGCCGAAAATCAAAAGAGTGTCTTCAGAGCCGAAAAAGACTGCCAAAAAAGTTTCCATACTGAAACATCCGGCCTCGGAACCGAAATCGAGTTCCTACACCGATGAACAGGGCCTGTCCTCACAGATGCAAGGACACAGATTTGGACAGGAACTAGAGGCAGGGGAGCCAGATTACACTCAAAGAAGGCTCCACATTCAAAAAGACACAGGGAAGATCAGTACTCTCCTTCCAATCAGAATGAAAAGAAAACTTGCCTTCCAAGAGAAAGACAAGCAGCCACAGGCAAAGGTGGCAAGACAAGTAACTCCGCCACCATCTCCACAACGCTCACCACAACCATCACCGGTAGCCACTCCACCAATGATGCAATCTCCAACTCGTACAGGGATGAGTCAGGATGATCCTGACGCATGGGATCTTTATGATGCGCCGGTATCAGATAACAGTCCCTACTGTTATCCAGCGAGACCGTCACCACCTGAGGACAGTACTGCCTACACACAGGTGCTGTCAAGAGCAGCTGCTTTTCATAATGTCACCTTGCACGCAGAACCTATAGAGGATGACTTTCTCTTTAATACACTGTCGTCCACACATAGCCAGTACCAGAGTCTCCCTATGTTACCAGGAATGCTCAAACACTCCAAACAAGTGTTTCAGGAGCCTGTGAAGGGCAGGGCCATTACTCCAAGGGTGGAGAAAAGTACAAACCACCACCAACAGACCCTGTGTACATCACACAGCAATTAACACCAGACTCAGTGGTAGGGGCAGCTTGCAAAAGGGCGAACTCACACACCTCAGGAGATGCCCCACCTCCAGACAAGGAAAGTCGCAAGTTCAACGCTGCGGGGAAAAGGGTTGCGGCACAGGCAGCCAACCAATGGCGCATTGCCAACTCACAGGCATTGCTGGCGAGATATGATAGGGCTCATTGGGACGAAATGCAACATTTCATAGAACACCTGCCCAAAGAGTTCCAAAAAAGAGCACAACAAGTGGTGGAGGAAGGAAAGAGTATCTCGAACAATCAAATACGTTCAGCAATGGATGCAGCTGACACAGCTGCTAGGACTGTAAATACAGCAGTGACCATACGGAGGCACGCATGGCTACGCACCTCAGGATTTAAGCCGGAAATACAACAAGCAGTCCTGAATATGCCATTAAATGGACAGCAGTTGTTTGGGCCGGAGGTGGACACTGCTATCGAAAAACTTAAAAAGGACACAGATACGGCCAAAGCCATGGGCCCACTCTACTCCCCACAGAGCAGAGGCACATTTCGGAAAACACATTTTCGAGGGGGGTTTCAGGGACAGAGCACAGAACCCTCAACCTCACAACCACACAAACAAGACCCACTTATCAGAGTCAATATCAGCGGGGAAGTTTTCGGGGACAATACAGAGGGGGACAGTTCCCAAAGAGTAGAGGGAAGTTCCAGAGTCCCAAAACTCCACAAAATAAACAGTGACTTCACCGTCACAAATCCCCAACACATAACACCAGTGGGGGGGGAGACTAACCAATTTCTACAAAAACCGGGAAGAAATAACAACAGACAAGTGGGTTTTAGCCATTATCCAGCATGGTTATTGCATAGAATTTCTACAATTCCAAACAACACATGGATCTTTTACAACAGGAGGTCCAAGCGTTGTTGCAAAAAGATGCAATAGAGCTAGTACCAATTCATCAGAAAGTAATGGGAGTTTACTCCCTGTACTTTCTCATACCCAAAAAAGACAAAACTCTAAGACCTATCCTAGATCTCAGAACATTAAACATATACATCAAATCAGATCACTTTCACATGGTGACACTGCAAGACGTAATCCCACTGCTCAAACAACAAGACTACATGACAACACTAGACCTCAAGGATGCGTATTTCCATATACCTATACATCCTTCCCACAGAAAGTACTTAAGGTTTGTAATCCAAGGGGTACATTACCAGTTCAAAGTGTTGCCATTCGGGATAACAACAGCGGCAAGAGTTTTTACAAAATGCCTAGCAGTAGTGGCAGCTCATATCAGAAGGCAGCAAATATATGTGTTCCCGTACCTAGACGATTGGTTAATCAAAACCAATACGCAAGAACGGTGTTCACAACACACAAAGTAGGTCATAGAAACCCTTCACAAACTAGGTTTCTCACTCAACTACAACAAATCACACCTACAGCCGTGTCAAATACAACAATACTTAGGAGCAACAATCAACACAACAAAAGGGATTGCCACTCCAAGTCCACAAAGGGTACAGACATTTCAAAACGTAATACAAGCCATGCACCCAAAACAAAAGTTACAGGTAAAATTTGTGATGAAGCTACTAGGCATGATGTCCTCATGCATAGCCATTGTCCCAAACGCAAGATTACACATGCGGCCCTTACAACAGTGCCTAGCATCACAATGGTCACAAGCACAGGGTCAACTTCAAGATCTAGTGTTGATAGACCGCCAAACGTACACCTCGCTTCAATGGTGGAACACTATAAATTTAAACAGAAGGCGGCCTTTTCTTGACCCAGTGCCTCAATACGTAATCACAACAGATGCCTCCATGATAGGGTGGGGAGCACACCTCAACCAACACAGCATCCAGGGACAATGGGACACTCAGCAGAGACAGCTTCACATAAATCACTTAGAACTACTAGCAGTATTTCTAGCGCTCAAAGCATTTCAACCTATAATAACCCACAAACACATTCTTGTCAAAACAGACAACATGACAACAATGTATTATCTGAACAAACAGGGAGGAACGCACTCGACACAGTTGTGTCTCTTGGCACAGAAAATATGGCATTGGGCGATTCACAACCACATTCGCCTAATAGCGCAGTTCATACCTGGAATTCAGAACCAGTTAGCAAACAATCTCTGTCGGGATCACCAACAGATCCCCAAATGGGAAATCCATCCCCAAATACTAAAGACTTACTTCCAAAGATGGGGAACACCGCAAATAGACCTATTTGCAACAAAATAAAACACAAAATGCCAAAACTTCGCATCCAGGTACCCATAGGTTCACTCTCAGGGTAATGCTTTATGGATGAGTTGGTCAGGGATATTTGCATACGCTTTTCCCCCTCTCCCACTCCTTCCATATCTTGTAAACAAATTGAGTAAAAACAAACTCAAACTCATACTAATAGCACCAACTTGGGCACGACAAGCTTGGTACACAACACTACTAGACCTATCAGTAGTGCCCCATGTCAAACTACCAAACAGGCCAGATCTGTTAACTCAACACAAACAACAGATCAGACACCCAAATCCAGCATCGCTGAATCTAGCAATTTGGCTCCTGAAGTCTTAGAATTCGGACATCTAGACCTTACACAGGAATGTATGGAGGTCATAAAACAAGCTAGAAACCCAACCACAAGACATTGCTATGCAAATAAGTGGAAAAGATTTGTTTATTACTGCCATAATAATCAAATTCAACCATTACACGCATCTGCTAAAGACATCTTAAGCTACCTACTACACTTAGAAAAGTCAAAGTTAGCTTTTTCATCCATTAAAATACATCTCACCGCAATTTCAGCTTATCTGCAAACTACGCACTCAACTTCATTATTCAGGATCCCAGTCATAAAAGCATTTATGGAGGGTCTGAAAACAATTATCCCACCAAGAACACCATCAGTTCCTTCGTGGAATCTCAACATTGTCTTAACACGACTCATGGGTCCACCTTTTGAACCCATGCACTCATGTGAAATACAATACTTAACATGGAAAGTAGCATTTCTAATAGCCATCACATCTCTAAGAAGAGTCAGTGAAATACAAGCCTTTACCATACAAGAACCCTTTATTCAAATACACAAGCATAAGGTAGTTCTACGAACAAATCCTAAATTCTTACCAAAAGTCATATCATCGTTCCACTTAAATCAAACATTGGACATGCCAGTGTTCTTTCCAGAACCAGATTCTGTAGCTGAGAGAGCATTACATACATTAGACATCAAAAGGGCATTAATGTACTACATTGATAGAACAAAACAGATTCGCAAAACGAAACAATTGTTCGTTGCTTTCCAAAAACCTCATACAGGAAATCCAATATCCAAACAAGGCATTGCCAGATGGATAGTTAAATGCATTCAAACCTGTTATATCAAAGGAAAAAGAGAACTGCCTATAACACAAAAGGCACACTCAACTAGAAAGAAAGGTGCTACCATGGCCTTTCTAGGAAACATACCTATGACTGAAATATGTAAGGCAGCCACATAGTCTACGCCTCATACATTTACCAAGCATTACTGCGTGGATGTGTTAACAACACAGCAAGCCACAGAAGGATAAGCAGTACTACGAACTTTATTTCAAACAACTTCAACTCCTACAGGCTAAACCACCGCTTTTTGGGGAGATAACTGCTTACTAGTCTATGCACAACATGTGTATCTGCAGCTACACATGCCATCGAACGGAAAATGTCACTTACCCAGTGTACATCTGTTCTTGGCATGAGACGCTGCAGATTTACATGCGCCCTCCCACCTCCCCGGGAGCCTGTAGCCGTTTTAAGTTGATCTTGAACATTTGTAAATATATCACTTTAAACCACATTATGTACATACATTTTTACTCCATTGCATGGGCACTATTACTATATACACAACTCCTACCTCACCCTCTGCGGGGAAAACAATCTAAGATGGAGTCGACGCCCATGCGCAATGGAGCCGAAAGGGGAGGAGTCCCTCGATCTCGTGACTCGAAAAAAGACTTCTTCGAAGAAAAACAACTTGTAACACTCCGAGCCCAACACTAGATGGCGGGATGTGCACAGCATGTGAATCTGCAGCGTCTCATGCCACGAACAGATGTACACTGGGTAAGTGACATTTTCCATATATATATATATATATATATATATATATATATATATATATATATAATGAACAGGATTAAGAAAAAAGTAGCACTTTGTGACATTTTCATCTGTAACTTCTTGTCACAATGACCGAATGAGAAAAGCAATGCCGACTAGACCTTTCTGGTTGCAGAGATAAATACGGTTGGTAGATTTTCCAAGAACCCAGGGTACCCAGAGTGAACAACTAAACTACACCTTACAAAGGTTTTTCATTGTGTACCTGCCATAGATCAATTTTGTAGGGAAATGCCTCCCTTGGCATGGTTACCCCCTAACTTTTTGCCTTTTGTTGATGCCAGTTATGATTGAAAGAGTGCTGGGACCCTGCTAACCAGGCCCCAGCACCAGTGTTCTTTCCCTAAACTATACCATTGTTCCCACAAATGGCACAGCCCAGGGAAACAGATAAGTCCCTTGCAACTGGTACCAAGGTGCCTGTGGCCAGGGAAGGTCTCTAAGAGGTCTCTAAGGGCTACAGCATGTATATTGCCACCCTGCCTCACAGCTTGTGTGTGCTGGTGGGAAGAAAATGACTAAGTCGACATGGCACTCACCTCAGGGTGCCATGCCCTCAACCCACTGCCTGTGGCGTAACTGTCACCCCTCTAGCAGGCCTTACAGCCTTAAGGCAGGGTGCACTATACCACAGGTGAGGGCATAGTTGCATGAGCACTATGCCCCTACAGTGTCTAAGCCAAACCTTAGACATTGTAAGTACAGAGTAGCCATAAAGAGTATATGGTCTGGGAGTCTGTCAAATACGAACCCCATAGTTCCATAATGGCTACACTGAAATCTGGGAAGTTTGGTATCAAACTTCTCAGCACAATAAATGCACACCAATGTCAGTGTGGGATTTATTGCAAAAAGCACACCCCTGCATGCCAGTCTGCCACCACAAGACGAGTTTCTGGCCACATGGAGTGAGTGCCTTTGTCACTCTGTGGCCAGGAACAAAGCCTGCACTGGGTGGAGGTGCTTCACACCTCCCCCTGCAGGAACTGTAACACCTGGTGGTGAGGTTCAAAGGCTCCTGTCTGTTGTTACAGCGCCCCAGTGCATCCCAGCTAGTGGAGATGCCCGCCCCTCCGGACACAGCCCCCACTTTTGGCAGCAAGTCCGGAGGAGATAATGAGAAAAACAAGGAGGAGTCACTCACCAGTTAGGACAGCCCCTAAGGTGTTATGAGCTGAGGTGACCCCTGCCTTTAGAAATCCTCCTTCTTGAGATTGGAGGATTCCCCCAATAGGATTAGGGATGTGCCCCCCCCTCTCCACAGGGAGGAGGCACAAAGAGGGTGTGGCCACCCTCAAGGACAGTAGCCATTGGCTACTGCCTCTCAGACCTAATCACACCCCTAAGTTGAGTATTTAGGAGCGTCCCTGAACCCAGGAAATGAGATTCCTGCAACCTACAACAAGGAGGACTGCTGACCTGAAAGCCCGGCAGAGATGCCGAAGATGACAACTGACTCAGCCCCAGCCCTACTGGCCTGTCTCCAGACTCAAAGAACCTGCACAGCGACGCATCCAGCGGGACCAGCGACCTCAGAGGACTGCCCTGCACCCAAAGGACCAAGAACCTCCCAAGAACAGCGGCACTGTTCAGAAACAGCAACAAACTTGCAACAAAGAAGCAACTTTAAAGAGACTCTCACTTCCCGCCAGACGCGTGAGTCTTCACACTCTGTACCCGATGCCCCCAGCTCGAGTCCAGGACAACCAACACTGCAGAGAGGACTCCCAGGTGACTCCCACGACGTGGACAACCTGAGTCGACCTCCCTTCACCCCCACAGCGACTCCTGCATAGAGGATCCAGAGGCTCCCCCTGCCCGTGACTGCCTGCTAACAAAGGGACCCGATGCCTGGACCAAGCACTGCTCTTGCAGCCCCCAGGACGGAGAGGAACCACCTACTAGTGCAGGTGTGACCAGCAGGCGGCCCTCATCCTTGCCCAGTCAGTGGCTGGCCCAAGAAGCCCCCCTGTGCCCTGTCTGCATTGCCAGAGTGACCCCCAGGTCACTTCATTGCTTTCAATAGCAAACCAGATGCCTACTTTGCACACTGCACCCGGCCGCTCCTGTGCGGCTGAGGGTGTGTTTTGTGTGCTTGTGTTTTTCCCCCCCACCCCTGCCCCCCCCCCCCCTCCCTGTGCTCTAGAAAAAAAAACTTGAGTGCTCCCTGAGGACGCAGGTTCTTACCTGCCAGCAGACTGGACCCGGAGCTTGCCCTGTTCTCCATAGACACCTATGTGTTTTGGGCCCTCCTTTGACCTTTGCACCTGGCCAGCCCTGTGTTGCTGGCTTTGGGGTTGCCTTGAACCCCCAAAGGTGGGCTGCCTATGCCCAGGAGACTCACAGTGTAAGTGCTTTACTTACCTGAGAAACTAACCAAAACTTACCTCCCTCAGGAACTGTTGATTTTTGCAGTGTCCACTTTTAAAATAGCTAATTGCCATTTTAACAAAAACTGCGTGTACTACTGTTTTATATCAAAGTTCTATACTTACCTGTGTGAAGTATCTTGCATTTTACATACTTGCCTCGAATTTGAATCTTGTGGTTCTAAAAATAAATTAAGAAAACATATTTTTCTATATAAAAACCTAATGTCCTGGAGTAAAGTCTTTGAGTGTGTGGTCCTCAATCTGATAGAGACTTCTAGCTGCAGCTTCCTTACCTTAGAATTCCCTGGCGTCAGCTTCGAATCTGGAGTTTTTTGTGAGCAGTACCCTGCGCACGCGCCATCGGATGGCGTCGTTCGGATCCGCGTGCGTCGACCAGCTCCGTGTGCGTCGTCAGCGTCGTTGGAGTCGTTCATGACGTCACGGTTGTCTATATATATGCCGTCTCAGCGCGTGTACGTCAGTTCTTTTCCTTCCGCGCCGGTTAAGCCCAGTTTTGGAAAGAACTACCCTGCTTCGACGGTTTCTCAACGCTTTTTTGACTGTTTGGAGTCATGTCTTCGAGAAAGACAGGATTCAAGCGTTGTGGTGCATGTCATCGCACCATGTCGGTGACGGATCCGCACTGAGTTTGTCTTTGGTGCTTGGACAAGGACCACGATTCCACCTCGTGCTCCGATTGTCGGGCCATGGCGCCGAAGGCCTTGAGGGAGAGATCCCTTAAGCTTCTTGCAGCCCGACATTCGTCTTCGGTCGGCGCGACTCCGCGGAGGTCACGGTCTCGCAGTAGGAGGAGGTCGCGGCACCGCTCCCGGAGCCCCAAGTCCTTTTCCTCGCATTAGAGATCATCAGAAGGTAAGAGGCAGAAGAAGATGTCCAAGCGGACTTCGTCTTCGCCACGCCCGTCGACCGACGAGGTGTCTAGGGAACGTCGACGTTCCGAGCGCGGTTCTGCGGAGCCGTCGCCAAGGTAGACTCCTCGTCTTCCCCCCTTTCCGGGGACCGGATCGACCCCCGCTCAAATTAAAAAAAATTAAGAAGCCATGCGTCTCGTCTTTGAGCGGGCTGTACCCTCGGGTGGGTCTTCGTGCCCTGCGGGGTCAGCAGGGGCACCTTCGGATTTGACGCCAGTGGCTTCGGCCTCAGCGCCGTTGGGGACCTCAGGATCCGATAACGGATCTGGACCAGTGCCGGTATCACACAGTCGACCTCCTTCGGCGCCGGGTCCGACGTCGACGATTACCCCACCGGTGCCCACCAGTGGCAGCCCCATCCTTTTTCCAGATGATCCGGAGCGACGTCGTACGACGTCGATGTCGACTTCGACGGAGCCGATTCGGCCCAGATCATTGTCTGAGCGTTATTTGGAACAGCCAGACGCAGGAGAGGAATGGGAGGGGTCTGATGACCCTTTAGAATCAGGATTGCAGCAGGACTGGTATGTGGATCTAGGGGAGGCCAGTGGACTGGACACATCGCCAGATACTGGTATGCTCTCTCCTCCTAATGTGGCTACAGAGGAGGGGGCTTCTTTCGCTATGGTGGTGCGTAGGGCAGCTGAGGTCTTGGACCTAGATTTGCCTACGGTGCCAGTCAGGACAAATATCTTGACAGAAGTGCTTCAGCCGTGGGTGTCAACATCGGAACCGTTGTTGCCCTTCAATGAGGCTCTTACAGACGTCCTTCTGGGTACGTGGTCCAAACCCAGCACAGGGGCTCCTGTGAATAGGACAGACGGCCGACGCCATAGACCTGCTCCCAGCGACCCTAATTTCCTGACACAACACCCCACTCCTGAGAGCTTGGTTGTCCAAGCCTCTACTTCCCGTGGTGCCTTCCCTTCCGCTCCCCCGGATAGGGAATCCAAGAGGCTGGATCAGCTTGGGAAGAAGATGTTTTCTTCCTCCAGACTGGCATCGAGGTCTGTAAACACCTCTTGCCAATTGGGCCGTTATTCCCATACTTTATGGGATACGGTGGCGCAAGTGCTGCCCCAGGTCCCGGAGGGCGTACGGGACACTCTCACCCAGGCGGTAAAGGACGGGAGAGATGCAGGCAAGTTTACAATCCGGTGTGGCTTGGACACGACCGACTCGCTGGGCAGAGCGATTTCATCGTCAGTGGCCCTTCGTCGCCACGCCTGGCTACGTTCTACTGGTTTTTCAGGGGATGTCCAGTCCAGCTTGATGGACATGCCCTTTGATGGCTCTCGCCTTTTTGGCGAAAAGGCAGACTCCGCGCTTGAGAGGTTCAAGGATTCTCGAGCCACGGCCAGATCCTTGGGCCTTTCAACGCCAGCACAACAGCAGTCTGTCTTTTGCCCCTTCCGAGGCTTCGGAGGGGCGTGGTGCCACGCCAGCCACAGTTTAGCCACCGTCCTCAGGCTTCACTGCATCCCGGAAGAGGACGTGGTCGTGGTACCATCAGACCCAGAGGGTCTGGCCAGAGGTCGACCGCCACACAGCCCCCCTCCACTGTGCCCAAGCCCTCCTAGTGTGGCTCTGCGGGATCACGTCCGTCCAGTTGGAGGGAGGATTCATTTTCATCTCCCTCACTGGCTTTCCATCACCACGGACAAGTGGGTCCTGCAGATCATACAGAAGGGCTACTCCCTTCCCTTCCAGTCTTTTCCTCCTTCTATCCCTCCGACAAAGGAATGGCTGATGGAGGACCATTTAGCTTTGCTCCGCGAGGAAGTTACGGCTCTTTTGGCCAAAGGAGCCATAGAAAAAGTCCCAATATCAGAAGTAGGCAGTGGTTGTTATTCCCGCTACTTTCTGATTCCCAAAAAGAAAAAAGGCCTCCGCCCTATTTTGGATTTAAGGGACGTCAATCTCTTCCTCAAGAAGGAGAAATTCAAGATGCTCACTCTTGCTCAGGTTTTGTCTGCCCTAGACCAAGGAGACTGGATGGTAGCGTTGGATTTGCAGGATGCATATTTCCATATTCCTATCCTGCCAAGCCACAGGCGTTACCTGCGGTTCAAGGTGGGCCACGAGCACTTTCAGTTTACCGTGCTTCCTTTCGGTCTCACCAGTGCCCCTCGGGTGTTCACAAAGGTGATGGCGGTGGTGGCAGCTCATTTGCACAGGTCAGGGATTTCAGTCTTCCCCTTCCTGGACGATTGGCTGTTGAAGGCTCCTACGCCCCAGGCTCTCGTCACCCACCTCCAGACGACGGCGGACCTCTTGCATTTGCTGGGGTTCACTATAAATGTGCCGAAGTCACACCTGACTCCCTCTCAGAAGCTCTCTTTCATCGCAGCTGTTCTGGACACAGTGCAGTATCGGGCTTATCCTCCCGATCAGCGGGTTCAGGATATTCAGGTTATCATTCCGATGTTTCGGCCTCTATCCTGGATCTCGGTGAGACAGACTCTGAGGCTGCTGGGACTCATGGCTTCCTGCATCCTGTTGGTCAAGCATGCCAGATGGCGCATGAGGGCTCTGCAGTGGGACCTGAAGTTCCAATGGGCACAGCATCAGGGAAATCTTACTGACATGGTTCAGATCTCGGAGAGGACTGCGGAAGATCTGCAATGGTGGTTAGTGAACTGCGAGTGGGTCAAGGGCAGACCCCTCTCCCTTCCCCAACCAGATCTAACGGTAGTGACAGATGCGTCACTTCTGGGATGGGGCGGCCATCTGGGGGAGGTGGAGATCAGAGGTCACTGGTCTCCGGCGGAATCTGGGCTCCACATCAACTTGTTGGAGCTTCGGGCGATCCGGCTAGCATTAAAAGCATTTCTTCCTGTTGTGAAAGGCAAGGTGGTGCAGGTGTTCACGGACAACACTACTGCAATGTGGTACTGCAACAAGCAGGGCGGTGTGGGGTCGTGGACCCTTTGTCAAGAGGCTTTACGCCTCTGGACATGGCTGGAACAGCAGGGCATCACCCTGGTAGTTCAACACCTGGCAGGTTCTCTGAACGCCAGAGCAGACGAACTCAGCCGAAAATGCTTAGAGGATCACGAATGGTGTCTCCATCTGGAGGTGGTGCAAGGACTCTTTCAGCAGTGGGGAGAGCCTTGGTTAGATCTGTTCGCCTCCGCAGAGAAAGCGCAATGTCAGCAGTTTTGCACTTTGGAGTTTCCAAGGGGGCTATCGATAGGTGACGCTTTTCGTCGCGAGTGGAGTTCAGGCCTCCTGTACGCCTTTCCGCCTATACCACTTCTGCCCAGAGTTCTCAAGAAAATCAAGAACGACCGGGCCCAAGTAATCCTTGTGGCTCCGGATTGGGCACAGAGAGTTTGGTATCCAGAGCTTCTCAAAATGAGCATTGGTCCTCCAATCAGGCTCCCTCTTCGGGATGATCTTCTGTCGCAGCAGCAGGGGAAGGTTCTCCACCTGAACCTGTCAACTGTGCGCCTTCATGCGTGGAGATTGAGCGGCGACAGTTGATGGTTTATGGCCTCCCTCCTGAGGTCTGTGATGTCTTTCTGGCAGCCAGGCGTCCCTCAACTAAGTCGATCTACGCCTGCCGTTCGAAACGTTTTGTTTCTTATTGTTCAGAGAGGTCTATTGATCCTCTTTCTTCTGCTCTGTCTAACATCCTTTTGTTTATTTTGTCTCTCGCCCAGCAGGGTTCCTCCTTGGGGACTCTTAAGGGCTATCTTGCAGCCTTATCGGCTTTTCTTCAGTTGCCTGATCAACCATCTCTGTTTAAATCACCTATAGTACAGAGGTTTTTGAAAGGGCTTGTACATCTGTTACCGCCTGTGCCTTTCGTTATGCCCCAGTGGGATCTTAATCTGGTTCTTACCTTCCTTGTGTGCTCCTTTCGAGCCCTTGCATAACTGTCCTCTCTGGCTGCTCACTATTAAGACAGCCTTTTTGGTGGCAATTACATCTGCCAGGAGAGTGAGTGAGCTGCAGGCTTTATCTTCTAAACCTCCTTATCTAATGATATATCCTGACAAGGTGGTGCTAAGAACTCGTGCCTCTTTTCTCCCCAAGGTGGTGACCCCTTTCCATCTGGGTCAAAATATCACCCTGCCCACCTTCTTTGCACCACTGCATCCCTCTAAGGAAAAGGAGCGTCTCCATCGACTGGACCCAAAAAGAGCATTATCGTTCTACCTTGACCACACTAAAGAGTTCCGGGTGGACGACCAACTCTTTGTGGGGTACGTTGGTGCAAAGAAGGGTCGGGCAGTACAGAAACGATCCATTTCGCGTTGGGTAGTTCTCTGTATAAAAATATGCTACGCTTTGGCGAAGAAGAAGCCTCCTGAGGGCTTGAGAGCTCACTCCACTAGGGGGAAAGCTGCTACCACTGCGTTAGCACGTGGCGTACCGGTGGTGGACTTGTGTCAGGCCGCAACGTGAGCTTCTTTACACATGTTTGCGAAGCACTACTGCCTGGATAGCCAGGTGAGAAGAAAGGTGCATTTTGCCCGTTCTGTCTTGCAGGACTTCCTTATAGAAAATAAAATTAAAATAAAAAAATAATAATCTCCTGCAGACCCACCACCATGGGTTATAGCTTGGGTATCTATTCTAAGGTAAGGAAGCTGCAGCTAGAATTCTCTATCAGATGAACAAGTTACTTCCCTTCGGTAACGAGGTATCTGGTAGAGACTCTATCTAGCTGCAGATTCCTTACACCCGCCCAAGCCTCCCCGCTCTGGGGAAATTTATATGTTTCATTTTGGCAACTTTTATCTTTCTTACAGGCATGAAAGTGTTTTTCTCCAAACAGTCAAAGAGGTTAAAAGTGTATTGGTTGGTTCC
The DNA here is from genome assembly GCF_031143425.1 of Pleurodeles waltl. Classification (NCBI taxonomy): domain Eukaryota; kingdom Metazoa; phylum Chordata; class Amphibia; order Caudata; family Salamandridae; genus Pleurodeles; species Pleurodeles waltl. The sequence continues at coordinate 575,427,352 of NC_090444.1, read as the reverse complement.
CGCGCGCTGAGACTGCGTCTATATAGACAACCGTGACGTCATAGACGACTCCAACGACGCTGACGACGCACGCGGAGGTGGTCGACGCACGCGGATCCGAACGACGCAGTCCGACGGCGCGCGCACAGGGTACTGCTCACAAAAAACTCCGGATTCGAAGCTGACGCCAGGGAATTCTAAGGTAAGGCATCTGCAGCTATATAGTCTCTACCAGATACCTCGTTACCAAAGGTAAGTAACTTGTTCTTTATTACCTGTGTGTGTACAACAAATGCTTAACACTACCCACTGATAAGCCTACTGCTCGACCACACTACCACAAAATAGAGCATTAGAATTATCTATTTTTACCAATATCAACCTCTAAGGGGAACCCTCGGACTCTGTGCACACTATCTCTAACTTTGAGATAGTATATACAGAGCCATCTTCCTTCAAATTCATACTGTAAAATATATGGAGTGAAAAATGGATATCAAGGAAATCTATGTATTTATGAAATGGACTCCAGATTCAGAGTTTAGGAGCTGTGGTTATTTGTACATCTCTGAATTTGTGGCTACCCGTACTAGCATGTAAGTCAGAGGGTATTTTTCATAATGTCTTCTTTGTTACACACTGGCTTACATTAGGAGGCACAATCAAAGGAAAATACAATTGTTTATAACAAATGTTATACTGTTTGATATTCCCACATGCCTCCTGATAAGAGGTACCTCATTTGTGTGGGTAGGCCTCGTGCCTGCTACAGGCAAGGGCCCAAAATGCTATATGGACAGTTGACATTCTTCTGTTGAACACTGACCCCTTCTTTTTGCAAGGTTGGTAGCTGCTGATTTTGAGCCGTAGCTGGCACCTAGGAAAACGTAGCAAAACTGTACATCTTTAAAAACTAGACACCTGGGGGAATCGAGGGGTGGGGTGACTTCTGTGGCTCTCACCAGGTGTTTGTGAAACATTGACTAAAAATACATATCTTCACATTTTTGTGAGGAAAACTACTGGAATCTGCTGTGAGTCACAACTTTCCCTATCACCCAGCATTTCCACAAGTGTCCCAGTTACAAAAACATAAACAAAAAAAAAACAGGTGTCTCATGTGGGTAGGCCTATCCCTGCAGTGGGCATGGATCAAACCAGGTTCAAGAGGAGTACCTTTGCAGGGACTCCCATGGACCCTGGTTTGATCCACTCCTGTAATGAGCACTATGCCCACCTACACACATGGGGCAGTAAGTGGAGGAATGCTGCATGGTAGGAATTTTGCACGCCACGGAAATACAAGGATAATGCACAATTTTAGGCAAAGTCTGACATTTGCGGGCATTGTGGGTATGAAAACTTTATGGGATTCACCTTGACTCTCCTCGGTGTCTAGTTTTCAGAAATGTCTGTGTATGGTAGGTTACCAAGGGTAGCCGCCGAGCCTAGGCCCAAAAAACACAGCTACCCCTGTAGGAAGCTGGCTCTTTATATAGTGCACTAAAATGAAGTACACCGTGGAGAGAGTCCAGTGGATCCCCATTCTGATTTGGAGAACCAAAAGCAGATAGGACTAATGCTCTATTTGTGGTAGTGTGGGCGAGCAGTTAGGCTTATCAGAGGGTAGTGCTATATATGTTTCAAACTCAAGAACTTGGTAATCAGGTAAGTAGACTTTTAAGCATAAATACTTTGCTGTTTCAGAAATCAACACTTTTTAGAGTTCTTTCAATGTTATCCTATGGAGGAAAACAATGTTCAGCAAACACAGGGTTACAACGACTTAAGAAGCCAATCTCAGGAAGTTAAGGTAAGTACTAGACACTGATCAGAACCACCAGCAGGTCACTCCAGGCGGTGCTGGGGTTGCCGGTGCAGGGGTGCAAAACGCATCGTCGGGTGCCCAATGGTTTCCTATGGGAGTTTGGTCCTTGTAGGAAGTTGGCTCTGTATATACTATTTCAAAGTAAGAAATAGCGTGCACAGAGTCCAAGGGTTCCCCTTAGATGTAAGATAGCGGCAAAAGTAGATAATTCTAATGCTCTATTTTGTGGTAGTGTGGTCGAGCAGTAGGCTTATCAGAGGGTAGTGTTAAGCATTTGTTGTACACACACAGGCAATAAATGAGGAACACACTCTCAGACTTACTCCAGGCCTATACGCTTTTATATTGAAAAATACATTTTGTAAAAATGGCAATAAGCTATTTTCAAAGTGGACACAGTGCAAAAATAATAATTTCCTGGGGGAGGTAAGTAAAGGTTAAATTAGGAGGTAAGTAAAACACTTACAAGTCTCAGTCCTGGGGCATAGGCTGCCCGCCGTAGGGGGTTCAAGGCAACCCCAAAGTTACCACACCAGCAGCTCAGGGCCGGTCAGGTGCAGAGGTCAAAGAGGTGCCCAAAACACATAGGCGCCTGTGGGGAACAGGGGTGCTCCGGTTCCAGTCTGCCAGCAAGTAAGTACGTGCGTCCTCGGGGGCAGACCAGGGGGGTTTTGTAGAGCACTGGGGGGCGGGGGACACAAGTAGGCACACAAAACACACCCTCAGCGGCACAGGGGCGGCCGGGTTCAGTGTGCAAAGCAGGCATCGGGTTTTGTATAGGTTTCAGTGGAGGGACCCGGGGTCACTCTAGCGGTGCAGGCAGGAAGACGGGGGGGCTTCTCGGGACAGCCACCACCTGGGCAAGGCAGAGGGTCGCCTGGGGGTCACTCCTGCATCGAAATTCGGTTCCTTCAGGTCCTGGGGGCTGCGGGTGAAGTGTTGCTTCCAGGTGTCGGGTCCCTTCTTACAGGCAGTCGCGGTCAGGGGGAGCCTCTGGATTCTGTCTGCAAGCGTCGCTGTGGGGGCTCAGGCGGGTCGTCTCTGGTTACTCACGGGCTCGCAGTCGCCGGGGAGTCCTCCTTGAGGTGTTGGTTTTCTGCAGGTCGAGCCGGGGGCGTTGGGTGCAGAGTGTAGAGTCTCACGCTTCCGGTGGGAAACGTGAAGTCCTTGGAAGTTGCTTCTTTGTTGCAAAGAAGTAGCTGGTTTTGAACAGGGCCGCTGTTCACAGGAGTTTCTTAGTCCTGTAGTCCAGGGCAGTCCTCTGAGGCTTCAGAGGTCGCTGGTCCCTGTCAGATGCGTCACTGGAGCAGGTTTTCAAAGTTGGAGACAGGCCGGTAGGGCTGGGGCCAAAGCAGTTGTCGTCTTCCTCCTTCTCTGCAGGCTTGTAGGTCAGCAGCAGTGCTTCTTTCTTCAGGTTGCAGGATCTGATTTCCTGGGATTTGGGGAGCCCCTAAATACTGAATTTAGGGGGGTGTTTAGGTCTGGGAGGGCAGTAGCCAATGGCTACTGTCCTTAAGGGTGGCTACACCCTGTTTGTGCCTCCTCCATGTGGGGAGGGGGGGCCCATCCCTAATCCTATTGGGGGAACCCTCCAAAATCAAGATGGAGGATTTTTCAAGGCAGGGGTCACCTCAGCTCACAACACCTTAGGGTCTGTCCTGACTGGTGGGTGACTCTGCCTTGTTTTTCTCATTATCTCCTCCAGCCTTGCCGCCAAAAGTGGAGGGGCGGGCATCTCCACTACCTGGGATGCCCTGGGGCGCTTTAACAAAAGGGGTGAGCCTTTGAGGCTCACCGCCAGGTGTTACATTTCCTTCAGGGGGAGGTGAGAAGCATCTCCACCCAGTACAGGCTTTGTTCCTGGCCACAGAGTGACAAAGACACTCTTCTCATGTGGCCAGAAACATGTCTGGTGTGTGGCAGGCTGGCAGGAACTGGTCAGCCTACACTAGAAGTCGGGTAGGTATGCAGGAGGCATCTCTAAGAAGCCCTCTGGGTGTATCTTACAATAAATTGCACACTGGCATCAGCGTGCATTTATTGTGCTGAGAAGTTTGATACCAAACTTCCCAGTTTTCAGTGTAGCCATTATGGAACTTTGGGGTTTGTGTTTGACAAACTCCCAGACCATATACTCTCATGGCTACCCTGCACTTAAAATGTCTAAGGTTTTGCTTAGACACTGTAGGGGCATAGTGCTCATGCAGATATGCCCTCACCTGTGGTATAGTGCACCCTGCCTTACGGCTGTAAGGCCTGCTAGACGGGTGACTTACCTATGCCACAGGCAGTGTGACGTTGGCATGGCACTCTTAGGGGAGTGCCATGTCGACGTAGTCATTTTCTCCCCACCAGCACACACAAGATGTGAACGGTCCCTAGGGTGGCATAAGACATGCTGCAGCACTTAGAGACCTTCCCTGGCCAGGGGTACCAGTTACAAGGGACTTACCTGAGTGCCATGGTTGTGCCAATTGTGGAGACATAGGTACGGTTTAGGGAAAGAACACTGGTGCTGGGGCCTGGTGAACAGGGTCCCAGCACACTTTCAAATCATAACTTAGCATCAGCAAAGGCAAAAAGTTAGGGGGTAACCATGCCAAGGAGGCATTTCTTCACAGTCCTCGTGAAGACAGGCTGCAGGCTCTGGCTAGGAAGCCAGTCGGGGACAACAAACAGGTAGGATGTAGACTTTGGGTGCTCGGGCCCCTAGGTGCACCTTTGCTTTCTTTCTTCAGAGCCCAGGTGTGACGGATGCAGGGGTGTCCTTATGCATCTGGTTTCTCCTGTGTGTTAAGGCTGCAGGAGTCTGGGTGGGGGGGACTTGGGTCAGTGGGTGACGGGTGCTGTAGATGTTGTTTTCTCTCACTACAAGGCTGCGGGAGGGCTGCATGCAGATGCTGCTGCCAGCTTGGAGAAGTTAAAGAGGGGTAAAACCTGAGTGGACACGGACTCTAGACAGCTGGGGTGGCACAGTTGATTGGCTTCATCTCAGGTCATGGTAGCCAGGTGCAGAGGTCATGTCGGGTGTTGGATTCTTGATGTCCCAGGGGCTCCAGTTCCCTTTCTTGAAACTTAACTGCAGAACAGTTCTGCTGCTAATGAGAGTCTTAGTCTTTGTAGAAGGCAGGCAGTCCTCCTGGGTTTTTTGGCGACTCAGCCTCAGGACGAGTCGTCTTTGGACAGAGTCCGTCAAGGTCAGCAGGCAGGCCGGAGGAGCTGGTTCCAAGACAGCTGCTGCTTCGTTTCCTCATCTGCAGGTGAGACTCTTCTTTGTCCTTTGCTTCATAGATAGTTAGGATCTGAGTTCTAGGGTTCAGGCGTGCCACCTAATACTCAGTTTAGGGGTGTTACAGGGAGTGCCAGTTGATAGCCAATGGGCTGTCACCTTTTAGGTGACTATACCCTTCTTATGACCAATTGTGCTGGAAAGTAGGCATAACCGTAACCCCAGTGGCCTTATTACTTACAAACAAGATGGAGGATTTTAAAAAGTAGTGTCCACTTCAGCTCGTCCACCTTATGGGTGGGACTGGCATGACGTGGGCACACCTCCTAATCTGTATCATTTTCCCGCCTGTGCTGCCGCAAAATTGGGTTCAGGACAAGGGTCGTCGGTCATCTCCACCCTCAGGAGAGACCTGGGTCGCATTACAAAGGTGGCCAGCCCTTTGAAGCTTCCCTCCCCGGAATGTCCATCCAGCCAGGGTGAGGTGATAACACACCTGCCCAAGGAAGGTTTTTGTCTCTGGCCCTCGAGAGTGCTGGCTGTCACCTTGAGGGGCCAGAAAGCATCTGTGATGGCTAATCTGGTCAGGACCAGTCAGTCAACACACTAGTAGCTGGCAGGTTTTCAGGCGGTGCAGTTATTAATAAAGTGCTCTCTGGCATCAGTGAGGGTTTATTAATCTGAGATGTTTGATACCAGACATCCCTATCTTCAGAGAAGCCATCATGTAGTTGGGAAAATCATAACAACCATTATCCAGCACATGCATTTAAAATGGTTTCCCTTGTCACTAACTGTGTCTGAGAATCGACAGAGACATAACAGGGGCATATCTGCTCTTGCAGATATGCCCTCAGATGTAATATACTGCACCCTGTCTTACGGCTGTAAGGCCTGCTAGAGGGGTGACTTACATATATTGCGTGCTGTGTGCCATGTTGTGTTTTCGATTTTGGGAGCACCCTGCCATGCTTCCCGCAATGGCAGTCTGCATAAGGTTGGTGATGGGTCCTGCAGAGTGGCACAAGTTGTGCTGGGGCTCTGATGGGCCCTCTTTGGTCCCCCTGCCCTAGGTACCAGTAGCATAATTTACTACAAGGGGCTGAAGGGCCTGGTCACTTGGGTCTCCAGTGACCAGGTGTCTTGTTTTAAGGAAGAGACACTGGCGACCTGGGTAGCAGGCTCTAACTGCAACAAGAACCCACTCCCTATGCTGCTACTTTCTGTTACCCAAAAAGAACAAGGGCCTTCGCCCTGTACTAGACCATTGGACCGTAAATCTCTTCCTCAAGAAGTTACTCAAGTTGGCTCAGGTCTTGTATACTCTAACCTAGACGACTGGTTGGCAGTGCTGGACTTACAGGATTCATATTTACATATTGTCATTCAGCTGGCCCACAAGTGTTACCTGCGGTTCGAGGCTACAAACACTTTCAGTTCACCGTGTTGCCATTTGGCCTTACCAGCACTCCCCGGGTGTTCACCAAGGTGAATGGGCTTGTTTGCATCTCATCTGCACAATTCGTGGGTTTCAGTCTTCCCCTACCTCGACGACTGACTGCTGAAGGTGGGTTCGCCCCAGGCTGTTGTCTCCCGCCTCCAGACTACAGTGAACCTCCCGCATACACTGGTGTTCACTATAAACGTGCCAAAGTCACATCTGACTCCCTCTCAGATGCTCTCTTTCTTAGGAGCTGTTCTGGATACAGAGCAGTTTTGGGCTATCCTCCAGAGCAACGAGTCCAGGATATTCAGACTATGATACTGAGCCTTTGTCCTGGATGTCGATCAGAATGACTCTGAGGCTGCTGGGCTTCAAGGCCTCCTGCATCCTGCTGGTAAAACATGCCATACTCCATATGGAGGCTTTGCAGTGGAACCTAACGTTCCAGTAGGTGCAGCATCAAGGGAATCTCTACGACATGGGCCAGATCTCGGAGGGAACTGTGAAGGATCTGCAGTGGTGATTAACGAACCGCAGTTGGGTCAGAGGCAGACTCCGCTCCCTTTCCAGACTTCACAGTAGTGACAGATGCATCACTTCTGGGCTGCCATCTGGGAGAGGTAGACATCAAAGGACTCTGGTCCCCGGCGGAATCCAGATTCCACATAACCATGTTGGAGCTCAGGGCTACTCGACTAGTGTTGAAGGCATTTCTTCCTTCTGTCAAAGGGAAGTTAGTACAGGTGTTTATGGACAACATTACTGCCATGTGGTATGGCAACAAGCAAGGCGGAGGGGGGGTCATTGACCGTTTGTCAAGGGGCTCTACGTTTCTGGTCATGGCTGGAACAGCAGGGCATAACCCTCGTAATGAACATCTAGCAGGTTCTCTGAAAGCCAGGGCGGATGAATTCAGCCATCGATGCCTAGCGGATCACAAGTGGAGTCTCCATTCAGAGGTGGTGCAAGGTCTCCTTCAGCAGTGAGGAGAGCCTTGGTTAGTCTGTTCACCTCCAAAGAGAACATGCAATGTCAGCAGTGTTGTGCGTTGGAGTTTCCAAGTTGGCACTCGCTCAGCGACGCTTTTCGCTGCGAGTGGAGCTCAGGCGTCTCAACCGCCTTTCTGCACATACTACTCCTTCCCAGAGTCCTCAAGAAGATTGAGAACGACCGGGCACAAGTAATCCTTGTCGCTCCGGACTGGGCACAGAGAGTCTGGTATCACGAGCTTCTGAAAATGAGCATCGGTCCTCCAGTCTGGCTGCTCCTTTGGGAGGATCTTCTATTGCAGCATCAGGAAAGGATCCTCCACCCGAACCTGTCAGCTCTGCACCTTCATACGTGGAAATTGAGCAGAGGCAGTTGATAACGCTACAGACTTTGAAAGGAAGGTCAAAAGCTATCTTGGCAGCCAGGAGTTCCTTCACAACAGCGGTATACACCTGCTGTTAGGAAAGATTTGTAAGTTATTTCACAGAGAAGTCTATAAATCCTCTCTCTGCTTCTCTATCAGATATCCTTATCTTCTCTGCTGTATGCATGTTTCCTATGAATTCCATTGAAGCACCCTTCTTTCTAATGGAGTGTGCTCTTGGATGACATGTAACTGGCGTTTTGCTTTGACATAGCAAGTTTGAATGCACGTAACTATCCACCTAGGTATACCTGTTTTGACATAGAGTTTTCTTTGTGGGGTATTGAAAAAGCATGAAACTGAATTGTTTGGTTCTTTCTATGTAATACATCAGGGCTCATTTAACATTAAGGGTGTGTAGAACCCTTTCTGTCACAGACTCTGATTGGGGAAAGAAAACTGGTAGTTCAATTGTTTGGTTAATGTGGAATTGTGAAACAACATTTGGGATAAATTTAGGGTTAGTTCTGAGAACAACTTTATCTTTGTGAATTTGGAAGAATGGGCATGCTTGTAGTGGCTCAAAAGGGGGACCCATGAGCCTTGTGAGAACAATGTTAAGGTTCCAGGAGGGAGCCGGAGGGACTTTTGGTGGAATGACTCTTTTAAGTCCTTCCATAAATGCTTTTACAACTAGAACCCTAAATAAAGAAGTATGCTGTCTGTTTTGAAGATATGAAGCTATAGCTGTTAAATGTTGTGTATACTAAATTAGCTATCCGTAAATGCATTAGGTAACAGATCATTTCTTCAACCGCCGGCTTGGGAGGATCAATGTTTTTTTTATTTTGCAATAGCAGACAAAGCATTTCCACTTGGCGGCGTAACATGGTCTTGTTGTAGGTCTACACACCTCTTTAAGAATATTCACACACTCTTGGGGAAGTATTCAAATTCTGTGACATCAGGAGTCATATTGCTAGGTTGAGTGACTTGGGGTCTCTGTTCCATTTGTCCTTGATTTTGTGTTAGAAGGTCCGGCCTGTTGGGGAGCTTTTGGTGTGGAACTAGTGAAAGTTCTAGGAGTGTTGTAAACCATGGCTGTCGCGCCGCTGTGGGTTCTACAAGTATCATGGTGAGTGAAGATTGTATGAGTTTCCCAACTAGAAATGGAATGAGTGTGAGAAGCAGAAAAGGGTAAGGAAATATCCCTGACCAGCTCATCCATAGAGCACTGCCTTTGGACTGAGTGAAGTTTTGGCATTTTGAGGGTCATTCTGACCCTGGCGGCCGGTGGCCGCCAGGGCCACCGACCACGGGAGCACCGCCAACAGGCTGGCGGTGCTCCAACGAGCATTCTGACCGCGGCGGTTCAGCCGCGGTCAGAAGCGGAAAGTCAGCGGTCTCCCGCTGACTTTCCGCTGCTCGTGTGAATCCTCCATGGCTGCGGAGCGCGCTCCGCAGCCATGAGGATTCTGACCCCCCCTACCGCCATCCTGTTCATGGCGGGAAAGCCAATGGCATGGGCACGGCAGGGGCCCCCGTAAGAGGGCCCCGCAAAGTATTTCAGTGTCTGCCTTGCAGACACTGAAATACGCGACGGGTGCCACTGCACCCGTCGCACCTTCCCACTCCGCCGGCTCGATTACGAGCCGGCATCCTCGTGGGAAGGTCGTTTTCCCCTGGGCTGGCGGGCGGTTTTTCAGCAACCGCCCGCCAGCCCAGGGGAAAACTTGTAATACCCGCTGCGGTCTTTTGACCGCGGCGCGGTATTTTGGAGGGCGGCATCCTGGCGGGCGGCCTCCGCCGCCCGCCAGGGTCATAATGAGGCCCTTTGTCTTTTGAGCCGTGGGAAGAGGTCTATTAATGGTGCCCATTTTTGAAAGTACTGATGAAGGACTTGAGGGTGGAGTTCACATTTGTGGACTGGTTGCTGGATCCTGCTCACCAAGTCTGCAAACTGATTGTCCGTTCCTGGGAGATAGTGGGCTACTATGGGAATGTGGTGATGAATTGCCCATTTCCATACTGTTTGTGCCAAATGGAACATCTGGGATGAATGTGTCTCCCCCCCCTGGTTTGAAGATAGTACATGGCAGTCATGTTGTCTGTCCGCTACTACTTAGTGTTTCAAGTGTGGAAGGAACACCTTCATTGCTAGGAAGACTGCTTGAAGCTCCAAGCAGTTGATGTGTAAGGACTGGTGAGTAATATCCTAAAAACCTTGGACTGTGAGGTTGCTGAGATGAGCTCCCAAATCTGTGTGTTATGCATCAGTGATGAGAATGATCTGAGGTACAGGGTGTAGGAAGGGCTGCCCTTTCATAAGGTTGGTGGTTGTAGGAAAGTAGCCTCTTTCTAGCTTGGTTACCCCCACTTATGGCCTGTTTGTCAGTGTGTTTGACTGTGTTCTCTGGGATCTTGCTAACCAGGACCCCAGTGGTTATGTTCTCTCCTCTGAATTTGGTTGTTGGTAACTTTTCCTTCCCACAGTTGACATACTGGTTCCCCCATGTAAGTCCCTAGTATATGGTACCCAGGGCTTTGGGGTTTCAGGGGATCCCTATGGGCTGCAGCAGTTACTCTGCCACCCATAAGGAGCCCATACAAAGGGTTCCGTAAGCCTGCCATTGCAGCCTGCGTGAAACGGGTGCATGCACCCGTTTTCACTACAGGCCACTGCACAAGGTCACTATAAGTCACCTATGGTAGACCTTCTCAGCTCAGAGGGCAGGGTGCAGGTACCTGTGTGTGTGCGGGCACTCCTGCACTAGCATAGGTGCCCCCACAAACTCCAGATCCATTTTCCTGGAATTTGTGAGTGCGGGGACACCATTTTACGCATGTACTGGACATAGGTTATTACCTATGTCCAGCTACACAATGGTAACTCCAAACCTGGGCATGTTTGGTATCAAACATTTCTGAATCATACCCCAATACTGTTGCAAGTATTGGAAGTATGATTTAATGCACTCTGGGAGCTCCTTATAGGACCCCCAACATTGCTACCACCAGTCTTATAGGGTTTTCTGGGCAGCCCAGCTGCTGCTACCCCTCAGACAGGTGTCCGCCCTTCTGCTGCTTGATCAGATGAAGCATGGGGAGGCAGAACAAAGGATTTACTTTGGGAAAGGGAGGTGTAGCCTTCCCAAGCCACAGGTTTGCTTTGAAGGGCGCATTTGGTGCCCTGTGTAATAAACGAATCCACACCGGTTCATGAACCCCCAGTCCTTGCTCTGGCGCGAAACTGGACAATGGAAAGGGAGTGACCACTTCCCTGTCCATCACCTCCAGTGGCTGTACCCATAGCTTCTCCAGAGTGTCCCTGGGTTCTGCCATCTTGTTTCCAAGGTTGGCAGGGAACTCTGGGAGCATCTGAGTGGCCAGGCAGGTAACATCAGAGCCCCCTGGTTAGGTGACCAATCCCCCTTTCAGGGCTATTTAGGGTCACTCTCTGGGGTGGGTCCTCCGATTCGGCTTGCAAGATTCCAGAATGACTCCTCTGTAACATCTGCTTAGACTTCTGGCCTCTGGAACCGCAACTCCAGGAACCTATAAGCTGCAGATCCACGAGTAAGACTTTTCTGCAACCTAGTATCCAGAATTCCTGCCAGCTTTGCAACATTTTCCCAGCTGTGCATCCTCAAAAGACTGTGACTCTTAAGCCTGCACAAGAAGAAGAAGGAATCTCCCTGGGGGTGAAGACATCACTCCCCTGCATCCGCAGGTACCTGGCTGCGTGGATCTCCCCTCAACCTGAATGACGTGGACCCTGCATCACAGGTGGTGGTCCAGAGGGGTCCCCTTGGTCCTCTCTACCAGCTGTCGCACTTTGGTGGTGGTAAGTCCTTTCCACTCTACGCAAGACAGCACCCCTGTGCACTGCATCCTTTGCAGCTGCCAAGGTTTGTTTGCTTCACTGCCGAGGGGTCCCTCAGGCAGCATGTAGCTCCAGCCCCCAGCACTCCCTCCTGCAACTGCTGGGCCTCTGTGTGGTCCTCTGGCGACGTGGGAGCAACTTCTGTGGTGCTACGTGGGCTGCTTCAGTGACTTCTGTGTCCCTGTCCTATGGGACACCTGTTGGCGCTGTCTCTGCCCTTGTGGGCCTTCTGCGTCGTGGAGGGTCCCCTGTGACTCCAACTCCTCCTGGACCTTGCTGGTCCCTGGCAGCACCTCTTTTCCTCCAACACGAGTTTGCCTTTGCCAAGGCTTGTTGGTGGAAATCCTTCACTGATACTTGTCTGCGATCCAGCTCCCAGCATGGGACACCTTTTGCACATATCAGAAACTCTTCTTCAGCTTCTGTGCTGATCCGTCTTCTTTCTTGGTCGACCAACTCCAAAAGGTACCTCTGGGTGGGTAGTATCTTCTATTCCCCCTGGACTCAACAGACACTTCTGGCCTTCAGCCCCTCTCTCCACAGGTCTCCATCTTCGGTAATCCATTGCTGATTTCCTGCAGGCTGTTTTGGGTGTTTTCTTTTTCTTCTTTTCATCCTTTGGGGTGGTTTTGGGAAAATCCAGTGTTTTACTTCTGCATTCCTGGTCGCTGAGGGGTACTGCATTTCTTACCTGTGTGGTTTCCTAGTACTCCCTGCTCCCCTCTACACGATTCACTTACGTAGGTGGGGGCCCTTTTTTGGCATTCCACTTTCTTAGTATATGGTTTGGGCTCCCCCTAGGGATACTATTGCTTATTGCTATTCTACACTGTTTTCCAACCTTTTTATGCCTCTTATTGTTTATTAGTGTATACATTTATTGTGTATTTACTTACCTCCTATTGGTAGGTTGCCGCTCTAGTATTTTCTGATACTGTTCCAAAAATAAAGTATCTTTATTTTTGTTCAACCAGTGTTTTCTTTCTTGTGTGTAAGTACTGTGTGACTGTAGTGGTATTGCATGAGCTTTGCATGTCTCCTAGATAAGCCCTGGCTGCTCATCCACAGCTGTCTCTATAGAGCCTGGCCTCTAGACACTGCCTACAGTTCACTGAGAGGGGATACCTGGACCTGGTTTAAGGTGTAAGTACCATAGGTACCCACCACACACCAGGCCAGCTTCGTATTTGGTGGTGCAGCAGTGGGGTAAGTACTTGCAATTGCCTTACCACTCTTTCACTTGGTGCTTTCTGCAAAAAAGACCACTTACTAGTTAAGGTTACAGTTATACCTAGTAGTTGGGATAGTCTCCTAAAGTTTGGATAAGAGAGGGGTCTGGCGTAGCCCCTGCTCCAAAGTTCTCTAGAAAGAGACTAGAAGTTAGGCACACCCTACACCAGTGGTTCCCAACCTGTGGTCTGGGGACCCCTGGGGGTCCGCGGAGCCGCCTCAAGGGGTCCGGGACTGCTGAGAAAATTTAATAATATGAACAGATTAGTTTCCCAGCTTTCAGTAATGACTCAGTGGGGGGTCCCCGGATTCCAATAATGATTCAGTGGGGGTCCCCGGGTTCCAGTAATGATAAAGTGGGGGTCCACAGAAGTTAAAAGGTTGGGAACCATTGCCCTACACCAATCTAACTTGTCTTCAGTACCTAGCACATCTCAGAACATGGATTCTCTCTATGAAGATCTCACCTTCCAGGAACTGACGGAAGTGTGCAAGAGTGAGAACGTGAATACAGATAGGAATCATAGTAAGGCTCTGCTTCTTGGCCTGCTCTTCCAGGATGACCAGGAATAAGCTAGGAGCCAGGAGGAAGAGTCTACCCCCCCCCCCCATGTTAGAAAGAGCGGATCTGAACACTGAAGAGGTTTAGGAAGGTTCCTCAGAGGATCGTCGGGTCTCTAGTATACCCCCTAGTGACGCTGGGAGCACTACTGGTAGTGCCAAAGGTAGCCATGTCAGTAGGCCCCCCTTTGTTCTCAGTGGACAAGTTCAGAGGGTTACTAAGCCTTGGGACAGATCCTCATCCTGCCACTCATGTCACCTCTGTATCGGAGGGGAAAAACTGCTCAACTCCATATGACTCCTTATATAGGAAACTAAGACTGGAGGAGGCAAAGCCGAGGCTGCAGCAGCAGCTAGCCCTAGACAGGGAGGCCTTGGAAGTGGAGAGAGAGAGGCAGGGATTGGGGTTAGCACCCCATGGTGGCAGCAGCAGCTTTGGTTTCAGGGAACCTAGGGTCAGGGAGGACTCTTTTGATGCTAGAAACCTTAGCAAAGTTGTTCTCCCCCCACTTAAAAGGTGGGAGGGGGGTGGGGGAGGGGAGTGACCTCCATAAGTGGTTCTCTGCTCTTGAAAGGGCCTGCAAAGTTCGGAGGGTTCCCCCAGAGACAGTGGGCTGCTATCCTTTGGCTTTCCTTCTCCGACAAGGGTAGGGATAGACTTCTTACTGTCAATTGCACAGTTTTAAAGTTTGCTCTGTTAGAAGGATTTTGTCTTGCCACTGAACAGTACAGAACTAATTGCATGGATTTCGTCCTACCACTGAATAGTACAGAATTAAGTTCAGGGATTCCCTCCCCTTAGCTGTAATACACTTTAGCTGGGGTGTAGTTACTGACCCTAAACAGGTGTTAGTCTCGCCTATTCTACCTGTTGAGTTAGGGAATGACCTGGAGACCTCAGATTGGGCTGAGTTAGAGTTCCTTGCCCATGCAGCTATGCTGGGCATTCCCAAACATTTTATCCCCTTACTCTATAAGAAGACAAAAGAGCGAAGTAGGGAAGGAGTCCCTAGAGCCTGGAATAATGGCCCAGGACACTCCTAAAAACACAGGCAAGCAGGATACCATATTATCCATTGCCCACCCTCCCACTAAGGACCTCATTTTGCTCCCAGGGGTAAAAGTACCCCTCTGAAAGGGACCCAAGACAAAAAAGCAAACCTGCCTTGTCTTAGAAAACTTGGATTTTGCCCTCCCAGAGGTACATTGGTGCAGCAACCCTCCACCGCCCCTAATACTCTAGGACAGCAAAACTGTCCTTCTGTAGAGCCTTTAGGACAGCAACCCTGGGCTACGGCTCGGTCCCTCAGCCTTCCTACTGCCCCTTGTCCCCAACAGTCTACGTTTCGCCCCCTTTGTGGCCATGGAAAGGGCTCCCTGTTGCGTCCCTTTCCCAGCCACCATGCCACCCATGCTGTTCAGCCGCTGCGTGGCTGGGGATGCAGAATCCCATGTGGTCGTGGGACAGAGAACCAGAAGTCTTCCCAGTCCACCCCTGCTGCAGCCTCCAAACCCTCCTAGTCCGTCCCCTCACTCTGGTCCAGTTGGTGGCAGGATTTCGCCATCACCTGCCCCACTGGGAATCCATCACTACGGACAGGTGGGTTTTGCAGATCGTTTGGAGGGGCTACTCCCTCCCCTTTGAGTCTGCCCCACCCCAATGCCTCCATATTTCAGCCGTATACCGGAGGATCATTTGGCACTTCTCCTCCAGGAAGTTGCAGCGGTCTTGGCCAAGGGGGCTATAGAGAGGGTCCCTGTGCCAGAAGTAGGTCATGGTTGTTAATCCTGCTACTTTCTGGTGCCCAAAAAAGACAAGGGCTTACATCCTATCCTATACCTTCATGCCCTCAATCTCTTCTTCAAGAAGGAGAAATTCTAAATGCTTTCCCTCGCTCAGGTCCTGTCTGCCTTGGACCCAGGAGTTTTCATGGTAGCATTGGACTTGCAGGACGCTTACCTCCTTATTCCCATCCTGCCTGTCCACAGACATTCTCTACGATTCGTGGTAGGTGACTAGCACTTTCAATTTACCTTGATTCCCTCCGGCCTTACGAGGCCCCTCGGGTGTTTATGAAAGTGATGGCAGTGGTTGCAGCTCATCTCCGCAGGTTGGGTGTTTGTCTTTCCCTACCTCGACAACTACCTGTTGAAGGTGGACTCGCCACACAAAGCCGTCTCCCACCTTCAGACTACTGCGAACCTCCTGCACACGCTGGGGTTCACCATAAACGTGCAGAAGTCACATATGCTCCCTTTAATCTGAGCTGTTCTGGACACAGTGCAGTTTAGGGCCTATCCTCCTGAAAAGCGACTCCAGGATATTCAGGCTATGATTTCGACCTTTCAGCTTCTATCTTGGGTTTCAGTGAGACTGACTCTGATACTGCTGGGCCTCTTGGCCTCCTGCTAGTGAGAAATTCCAGATGGAGTATAGAGGCTGTGAAGTGGGACTTGAAGTTCCAGTGGGCGCAGCATCAGGGAACTCTCTCTCTGACATGGTCCAGATCTCGGAGGGGACTGCAAAAGACCTGCAGAGGTGGCTTTCAAATCGGCATTGGTTCAACGGCAGAACGCTCTCCCTTTCTCAACCAAATCTATCCATAGTGACAGACTCGTTACTTCTGGGATGGGGCGGCCACATGGGAGAGGCGGAAATCAAAGGGCTCTGGTCTATGGCAGAGTCTGGGCTTCATATCAATCTTCTGGAACTCTGGGCAATCAGGCTTGGGTTTCAAAGGGAAGGTCGTGCAAGTGTTCATGGACAACACATCAGCTATGTGGTACTGCAACAAACAATGCGGAGTAGGGTCCTGGACCCTTTGTCAGGAGGCGCTGCGCCTCTGGACATGGCTGACACATCAGGACATAACCCTCGTGGTTCCACATCTGTCGGGCTTTCTCAACGCCAGAGCAGACGAACTCAGCTGTCGAAGCATAGCTGATCACGAATGGCGTCTCCATCCGGAGGTGGCTCAAGGTCTCTTTCAGCAGTGGGGAGAACCTTGGTTAGATCTGTTCGCCTCCGCAGAGACTATGCAGTGTCAGCTGTGTTGCGCTTTGGAGTTTCCAAGGCGACACTCGCTTGGAGACGCTTTTTGTCTCAAGTGCAACTCCGGCCTCCTTTCCACCTATACCACTTCTCTCCAGAGTTCTCAAGAAGATCAAGAACGACCGGGCCCAAGTAATTTTGGTGGTTCCGGACTGGGCACAGAGAGTGTGGTATCCAGAGCTACTGACCATGGCCTTCGACCCTCCACTCAGACTGCCCCTTCGGGAGGATCTTCTGTCACAGCAGCTGGGGACGGTTCGCCACCCGAACCTGTCCAATCTCTGCCTTCATGCATGGAGATTGATTGGCGGCAGTTGACGGCTTTTGACCTTCCACCCAAAGTCTGTGATGTAATCTTGGCAGCCAGGCAGCCCTCCACCAAAATGGTATACTCCTGTTGTTGGCATAAATTTGTGGCATGGTGTACCAACAAATCTGTTGATCTCCTCTCTGCTCCTCCTCTTTCTGAGGTTTTTTTGTTGATTCTTTCTTTGGCCCAGCAGGGCTCTACTTTGGGCACCCTTATAGGCTATTTATGGCATATCTCTGCCTTTCTTTGGTTGCCTGATCAGCCTTCACTCTTTATGTATACTATTGCTAGTAGATTCCTTAAGGGCCTCACCCATTTGTTTCCTCCCACTCCGTTTATCATGCCTCAGTGGGACCTCAATCGTATCCTTACTTAATGTGTACTCCCTTTGAGCTGAAGCACAATTGTCCATTATGGCTCCTTTCTTTCAAAACTGTAGTTCTTGTTGCCATCACTTCTGCTCGCAGAGTGAGTGAGCTTCAGGCTTTATCTTCTAAGCCCCCATTTTTGTCTGTGCACCCTGACAAAGTGGTGTTATGCACTAAGCAGGCTTTCATCCTTCCCAAAGTCATTACACCTTTTCATGTAGGTCAGTCCATCACTTTGCCTACTTTTTACACCTTCTCATGAGGAGGATACACTCCACCGCCTAGATCCAAAAAGAGCGTTGGCATTCTATTTCAATCGTACTAAAGATTTCTGTGTGGGTGATCAACTCTTCACCTTTGCTGATGCTAGGTTATGATTTTAAAGTGTGCTGGGACCCTGCTAACCAGGCCCCAGCACCAGTGTTCTTTTCCTAAACCGTACCTTTGTCTCTACAATTGGCACAACCCTGGCGCTCTGGTAAGTTCCTTGTAACTGGTACCCCTGGTACCAAGGGCCCTGATGCCTGGGACGGTCTCTAAAGGCTGCAGCATGTCTTATCCCACCCTAGGGACCCCTCACTCAGCACATGCACACTGCTTCACAGCTTGTGTGTGCTGGTGGGGAGAAAATGACTAAGTCGACATGGCACCCCCCTCAGAGTGTCATGTCAACCCCACACTGCCTGTGGCATAGGTAAGACACCCCTCTAGCAGGCCTTACAGCCCTAAGGCACTGTGCACTATACCACAGGTGAGGGCATATCTGCATGAGCATGATGCCCCTACAGTGTAAGTAAAACTTTAGACATTGTAAGTGCAGGGTAGCCATAATGAGTATATGGTGTGGGAGTTTGTCAAACACGAACTCTGCAGTACCATAATGGCTACACTGAAATCTGGGAAGTTTGGTATTAAACTTCCCAGCACAATAAATGCACACTGATGCCAGTGTGGAATTTATTGTAACATGAACCCAGAGGGCATCTTAGAGATGCCCCCTGAATACCAGTCTGACTCGTAGTGCTAGGTTGACCAGTTTCTGTCAGCCTGCCACAAGCAGACGTGTTTCTGGCCACATGGGGAGAGTGCCTTTGTCACTCTGTAGCCAGGAACAAAGCCTGTATTGGGTGGAGGTGCTTCTCACCTCCCCCTGCAGGATCTGTAACACCTGGTGGTAAGCCTCAAAGACTCATGCCTTTTGTTAGAGCACCCCGGGGCATCCCAGCTAGTGGAGATGCCTGCCCCTCCGACCACTGCCCCCACTTTTGGCGGCAAGGCTGGAGGAGATAATGAGAAAAACAAGGAGGAGTCACCCACCAGTCACGACAGCCCATAAGGTGCCCTGAGCTGAGGTGACGCCTGCCTTTAGAAATCCTCCATCTTGAGATTGAAGGATTCCCCCAATAGGATTAGGGGTGTGCCCCCCTCCCCTCAGGGAGGAGGCACAAAGAGGGAGTAGCCACCCTCTATGACAGTAGCCATTGGCTTGCTGCCCTTCTGACCTAAACACACCCCTGAACCAGATACCTGCAACCTACACAAAGAAGAAGGACTGCTGACCTGAAAGCCCTACAGAGACGACAACTGACTTGGTCCCAGCCCTACCGGCCTGTCTCCAGACTCAAAGAACCTGCACAACGACGCATCCGACAGGGGCCAGCGACCTCTGAAGCCTCAGAGGACTGCCTTCAACCAAAGGACCAAGAAACTCCAGAGAACAGCGGCACTGTTCAAAAACTGCAACAGCTTTGCAACTTTTTTGCAACTTCCTAAGAACTCACCCTTCCCGCCGGAAGCGTGAGACTTCACACATTGCACCCGATGGCCCTGGCTCGAGCTCCAGAGAGCTAACACCGCAGAGAGGACTCCCAGACGACTGCAACTATGTGAGTAATCTGAGACCTGCACCCCCACAGCGACACCTGAAGAGAGGATCCAGAGGCTCCCCCTGACCGCGACTGCCTGGAACAAAGAACCCGACGCCTGGACCAAGCACTGCACCCGCAGTCCCCGGGACCAAAAGGAACCGAACTCCAGTGCAAGATTGACCATCAGGCGACCCTCTGCCCAGCCCAGTTGGTGGCTGGCCCGAGAAGCCCCCCTGTGCCCTGCCAGAACCGCTAGAGTGACCCCCGGTCCCTCCATTGATTTCTATTGAAAACCCGACGCCTGCTAAGCACACGGCTCCCCCCCATGCTGCTGAGGGTGTGTTTTGTGTGCCTTCTTGTGTCCCCCACCAGTGCTGTACAAAACCCCCCTGGTCTGCCCTCCGAAGATGCAGGTAATTAGCTGTTGGCAGACTAGACCGGGAGCATCCCTGTTCTCCATAGGCACCTGTGTGTTTTGGGCCCTCCTTTGACCTCTGCACCTGACCGGCCCTGTGTTGCTGGTGCGGTGACTTTGGGGTTGCCTTGAACCCCCAACGGTGGGCTGCCTATGCCCAGGAAACTGAACTTGTAAGTGCTTTACTTACCTGAGAAACTAACAAATACTTACCTCCCCCAGGAACTGTTGATTTTTGCACTGTGTCCACTTTTAAAATAGCTTATTACCATTTTAACCAATATTGTGTACGTTACTGCTCTAATTCAAAGTTCCTTACTTACCTGTGTGGAGTAGCTTGCATTTTATGTATTTACTTCAAATCTTGAATCTTGTGGTTCTAAAATAAATTAAGAAAATATATTTTTCTATATAAAAACTATTGGCCTGGAGTTAAGTCTTTAAGTGTGTGTTCCTCATTTATTGCCTGTGTGTGTACAACACATGCTTAACACTACCCTCTGATAAGCCTACTGCTCAACCACAGTACCACAAAATAGAGCATTAGAATGATCTAATTTTGCCACTATCCGCCTCTAAGGGCAACCCTTGGATTCTGTGAACACTATCTCTCACTTTGAAATAGTATATACAGAGCCAACGTCCTACAGTATTCTAGTTGCAGATTCCTTTCCTACTGTAGGAAGCTGGCCTGGTGTGTGGTGGGTACCTCTGGTACTTACACCTTATGCCAGGTCCAGATATCCCCTTTTAGTGTATTGTAGGCAGTCTAGAAGCCAGGCTTTCCAGAGATATCTGTGGATGAGCCGCTAAGGCTTATCTAGGAGACATGCAAAGTTCATGCAATACCACTGTAGTCACACAGCACTTTCACACATGAAATAAAACACTCAGTTGTACAAACATAAAGGTACTTTATTTTTGGAACAAAGCACCACAAAATACTAGACCGGTAACCCACCCTTAGCATGTGTAATACACTAAATATATGCACTAGTAATCAGAAACGGGCATAAAAAAGGTTAGAAAACAGTGCAGATAGTAATAGCCAATGGTGATCCTAGGGGAGCACAAACCATATACTAAAAAAATGTAATGCGAACAAGGTACCACCGCCTCGGAAAGTAAAACGTGTAGAGGGGAGCTTGGAGTACTAGAAAACCACAAAGGTAAGTATCACAGTACCCCCTAGTGACCAGGAATGCAGGAGTAAAACACTGGATTTTCCCCCAAACCACCCAAAAGGAAGAAAAGAAGAAAAAGACTCCCAGAGAAGACTGCAAGAAATCCAGCTGTGGATTCCTGAAGAAAGAAGACCTGTGGAGAGAGGGGACAAAGTCCAAGAGTAACAGTGGAGTCCGGGGGGAGTAGGAGGAACTGCCCACCCAGATGTGGATGCAGGAGTTAGTCGACAGTGATGAAGAACAGGTCAGCACTGCAGCCCTGGAACCGATGAAGAGTTCCTGATGGATGCAGAAGATGTCCCACGCTGGAAGGAAGATTTCACACGGGTGTCGGTGCAGGATTTCCACCAAGAAGCCTTGGCAAAGGCAAACTTGTGGTTAGTGGCAAAGAGGGACTGCCAGGGGCTAGCAAGGCCCAGGAGGGGGAGTCACGGGGGACCCTCAGCATCTCAGAGAGTCCACAAGAGCAGAAGCTGCACCACCAGGAGTCCCACAGGACGGGCACAAAGGAGTAGCAGAAGGAGCCCATGCAGCACTACAAAAGAGGATCACTTGTCGCAGGAGAACCATGCTAGTAGGCTGTGCTTTGCAGGATGGAGTGCTGGGGGCTGGAGCTACACGTCACGTGAAGATCTCTTGAAGAAGATACAAACGAGCCTTGGCAGCTGCAAGAGATACGGTGCACGGGGGTGTACTGTTCTGCGTGGGAAGGCAAAGGCTTACCTCCACTAAAGTTGGACAGCTGGCAGAGAGGACCAAGACGACTACTCCGGACCACCACCCGTAATGCAGGATCCAAACAGCTCAGCAGGAGAGGAGATTCACACAGCCGGTTGTTGCTTGTCATAGGTGCCTGTGGTTGCAGGGGAGTGACTCCTTCCATCCAAGGGAATTTCCTCCTCCTTCTTCTTGTGCAGGCTGAAGAGTTAGTCTTCTGAGGATGCACAGCGAGGAAATTGTTGCAAAGCTGGCAGGAGCCCTAGAAACAAGGTTGCTGAAGAGTCCTTTCTTCTCAGAAGCAGTTTGTCGGGTCCTGGAGGTTTCAGTTGCAGTTCCGGACGCCAGAAGTCGAAGTGAAGGTTGCAGAGGAGTCCTGCTGCAATCTTGCAAGCCGAATCTGAGGACTCACCCCAGAGAGAGACCCTAAATAGCCCTGAAAGGGGGATTTGTCACCTAACCAGTTAAGTACCTATCATGAGGGGGCAAGGGCATCCCCTGCCTGGCCACTCAGATGCTCCCAGAGTTCCCCTCCAACCTTGGAAACAAGATGGCAGAACCCAGGGACCCTCTGGGGGAGCTCTGGGTACCACATCTGGGGTGGTGATGGACAGGGAAGTGCTCACTCCCCTTTCCATTGTCTAGTTTCATGCCAGAGCAAGTACTGTTGGTCCCTGAACCAGTGTGGACTGGTTTATGCATAGAGGGCACCAAATCTGCCCTTCAAAGCAAACCAGTCACTTGGAGAGCCTTCCCCTCCCAAGCCAGTCACAACTATTTTCAAAAGGGAGCAGATGTTACTCCCTCTCCCAAAGCAAATCCTTTGTTCTGTCTTCCTGTGCTTCATGAGATCAAGCAGCAGGAGGGAGGACGCCTATCTGAGGGGTAGCAGCCGCAGGGCTGCCCGGAAAACCCTTTAAGACTGGTGGTAGCAATGCTGGGGGTCCTCTAAAGAGCCCCCTGAGTGCATGAAATTATACTTCCAATAGTTTCAAAAGTATTGGGGTATGAATCAGAAATGTTTGATACAAAACATGCCCAGGTTCAGATTACCATTATGTAGCTGGACATATAGGTAGTGACCTTCGTCAAGTACATACGTAAAATGACGTCCCTGCACTCAGAAGGTCCAGGAAAATGGATCTGGAGTTTTTCGGGGCACCTCTGCTAGTGCAGGGGTGCTCTCACACACAGGTGCCTGAACCCTGCCCTCTGGGCTGAGAGGGCCTACCATAGGGGTGTCATATAGTGACCTGGTGTAGTGACCAGTATTGAAAAGGGTGCATGCACCCGTTTCACACAGGCTGGAATGGCAGGCCTAAAGAACCCTTTGGATGGGCTCCCTATTGGTGGCACAATAACTGCTGCAACCCATAGGGATCCCCGGGAGCCCCAATGCGCGGAGTACCTAGGTACCATATACTAGGGACTTACATGGGGGTAGCAGTATGTCACTTGTGAGGATAAATAGTTACTAGCAACCAAATTTAGAGGAGAGAGCACAGTCACTGGGGTCTGGGTTAGCAGGATCCCGGTGAACAGTCAAAGACACTGACAAACAGGCCAAAAAGTCAGTGTAACGCAGCTCGAATGAGGCTACTTTACTACAGGGCCCTAGCACTGGCGCACCAGTATTGGTGTCCTTCGCAGCTTTGCGCTTTGGCGTGGAAAGTTGTGAAAAGAAACTGAGGTCACTGCACTGACGTGGCATCTATGTACTACTCCTGACGTCACCACGGCGACTAAGCAGCGGATGCCCCCTAACGACGTGCATGGGTATTGCCTGAAGAAAATATCTCCGGATCCAGTCTGACGTATGGGGGAAAATTCTATGGTAAGGAATCTGCAACTAGAATATGTCTCTACTAAATAAATTGTTACCAAAGGTAAGTAACTTGTAGGTTAGCACCTCAGCCTTATTCTGAAGGCTGTGGCACTACTAAAGAATAGGAGGGATCACGGGATCCTTTAGAAAACCAGTTAGAAGGTCAAGATATAGATTGATGTGAGGAACTGGTTGAAGCCAGCAGACTGGACACATTTTCAGATACTGCCATGCTTTCTCCCTCTTCTGTTTCTATGGAGGAGAGGGCTGCCTATGTACGGGTGGCAAAGAGGGTGGCTGAGGTCCTGGACCTTGAGTTGCTTTTGGTTGCAGTCAAGGCCAACATTTTGACAAAGGTGCTGCAACCAGGAGATTCTTCCTCCGAACCCCTGTTTACTTTCAGTGAAGCCCTAACAGACTTTCTTCTAGCTCCCTGATCCAAACCCAGCACACTTGCTCCTGTGAACAGGATGATTGCCCACTGCCGTTGCCCCGCACCCAGGGGATCCAAGTTTCCTCACCCGGCAACCTACCCCAGAGAGCTTGGTGGTCTAAACCTTTGACCTCCAATGGCATGTTCACTACCGCTCTCCCAAATGTGGAATCTAAGAGGCTGAATAGCTTTGGCAAGAAAATGTTTTGTTCCGCCAGCCTTGCATTGCGGACAGTAAACACTGCATGCTTATTAGGCCGCTACTTCCACACGCTGTGGGATACAGTTGCGCAAGTGTTGCCACTGGTCACGGAGGAGACCCTGGCTATTTGCAGACTAGGCGCTGGAGAACTTTAAGGGCTCACGGGCTACTTCCAAGTCCTTGGCCTCTCAGCTGTCCCACCTCATCCCCTGTTGGCCTTAGGCTCATTTTAGGGCTATGGAAGGGGCGTTCAACCATGCCAGCCCTATCCCAGCCACCGCCTTACCAGCGCTCCTCGGATGTTCACCAAAGTGATGGCGATGGTTGTGGCACTTATGTGGAGATCAGGGGTTTCAGTCTCCCCATATCTTGGAGACTGGCTGCTTAAGGTGGGCTAGCCTCAGGCTGTCGTCTCCCACCTCTTGACTATGGCAAACCTTCTGCATTCACTAGGGTTTACTCTCAATGTCCCTTTCATCAGAGCCGTTCTGGAAACAGTGCAGTTTCGGGCCTATCCTCTTGAGCGGCGAGTCCAGGATATTCAGGCTATGATACCGATGTATCTGATGGAGACTTCTAGTTGCAGATTCCTTACCTTAGAATGTCCCCCTAGTCGTCGGACTGGATCCGGAGATTTTTCTTCAAGCAGTACCTTTGCGCGCCATGAGTTGGCATCGGTCGACTCCATGTCCCTCATTGGCGTCCTGGTAGCCGTGATGGCATTGCGGTCGTACAAAGTGCCGCCTCTGCACGGTGACATCAGTTCTTTTCTTTCCGCCCCACACTGTGATCCAGAGAGATCAACCCTGGTCGTGTTTTGACCGAATTCAACAATTATGTCATATTTTCTTTGTGGCTTTTGGTGCGTCAAGGGATGTTCCCGAAGACCGGTTTCAAACCATGTGAGGAATGTCACCACATGATGTCCGTGACAGAGCTCCAATGGGTCTGTTTATGCTGTTTGGAGTGAGGCCACGACCCGAAGTAGTGCCCCGAGTGCCAGGCCATGCACCCAAAGGCTTTGAGGGAGTGGTCCCTAAAGCTCGTGACGGCCTGGCGCTCAACTTCGCATTACTCCTGGTCTCGCTCAAGAGGAAGGTCTCAAGACCTTGTGGAGTCGCCATCACTTGTCTTCCTCAAAGTCTAAAGGTCACTCGGGTAAGAAAAAGTCGTCGTCAAAGAAGGCCAAGCTTTCTTCGACTTCACCCCATCGCTCGACTGATGGGACGAGTGTCGATGCTCTAGGCCTCCATCTGCGGAGCCTAGTTCTGGGTCCCCTCCGAACCTCCCTGAGTTTCCGGAAGCCAGAGAAACCCTTTGTAGGAAGCTGTCCTGGTGTGTGGTGAGCACCTACGGTATTGTCACCTTATATCAGGTCCTTGTATCCCCTATTAGTGAGGTGTAGACAGAGTCAAGGAGCCAGGGCTCTCTAGCGGTAGCTGTGGATGAGCAGCCAAGACTGACGTGCAAAGGTTATGCAATGCCACTACAGTCACACAGCACTACACAGTGTTACAAAAGTAAAGGTACTTCATTATAGTAACACAAATACTAAAATACTGTATAGGCTGTACTCCACTAGGAGGTGAGTAAACACACTGTTAAATACACATTAGGAGTCCCTGATTAGCACAGAAAGCAATAGCAAACAGTAAAACAATAAGAAATAGTGAAGGCCCTAGGGAGAGACCAAACTATACAATAAGTATGTGGAATGTGAAAGACAGTCCCCCACCCAAGGAAGCAAAATATGTAGAGAGGAGCTGGAGGAACTAGCAAGCCAAAAAGGTAAGTATTAGGGTGCCCCCCAGCGACCAGTAGAGAAGAGGTAAATACATGGTGTAGGAAGTTGGCTCTGTATATACTATCTCAAAGTGAGAGATAGTGTGCACAGAGTCCAAGGGTTCCCTTTAAAGGTTGATAGTGGCAAAATTAGATAATACCAATGCTCTATTTTGTGGTAGTGTGGTCGAGCAGTAGGCTTATCAGTGGGTAGTGTTAAGCATTTTTGTACACACACAGGCAATAAATGAGGAACACACACTCAAAGACTTAATCCAGGCCACTAGGTGTTTATATATAGAAAAATATATTTTCTTAATTTGTTTTTTAGAACCAGAAGATTCAAATTTGAGGTAAGTACATACAATGCAAGGTACTTCAAACAGGCAAGTATAGAACTTTGAATTAAATCAGTAGCACACACAGTTTTGGTTAAAATGGCAAATAGCTATTTTAAAAGTGGACACTGCAAAAAGCAACAGTTCCTGGGGACGGTAAGTATTGGTTAGTTTTTCAGGTAAGTAAAGCACCTACACAGTCAGTCTCCTGGGAATAGGGCAGCCCACCGTTGGGGGTTCAAGGCAACCCCAAAGCCGCAGCACCAGCAACACAGGGCCAGTCAGGTGCAGAGGTCAAAGGAGGGCCCAAAAGACATAGGCGTCTAATGGATAACAGGGGTACTCCGGTTCCAGTCTGCTAGCAGGTAAGTACCTGCGTCCTCAGGGAGCAGACAGAGTGTGTTTTGTAAAGCACTGGGGGGGACACACACAAGCACACAAAACACACCCTCAGCTGCACAGGGGCAGCCGGGTGCAGTGTTCAAAGCAGGTGTCGGGTTTTGTATTGAAAACAATGGAGGGATCTGGGGGTCACTCTGGCGATGCAGCCAGGGCACAGGGGGGCTTCTCCACCAACTGGGCTATAATGAGGGCCACATGCTGGTCACTCCTGCATTGATAGGTGGTTCCTCTCGGTCCTGGGGGCTGCAGGTGCAGTGCTTGCACCATGTGTCGGGTTCCTTTGTTACCAGGCAGTCGCGGTCAGGGGGAGCCTCTGGATCATCTATGCAGGCATCGCCGTGGGGGTGCAGGGAGGTCGACTCAGGGTGTCCACGTCATTGGAGTTGCCTGGGAGTCCTCTCTGCAGTGTTGGTTTCTCCAAACACGATCCGGGGGCATCAGGTGCAGAGGGTGAAGACTCAGGCTTCTGGCAGGAAGTGAGAGTCTCTTTAAAGTTGCCGTTTTGTTGTTGTTTCTGGAGAGAGCCGTTGTCCTCAGGAGGTTCTTGGTCCTTTAGGTGCAGGTCAGTACTCTGAGTCCGCAGAGGTCGCTGGTCCCTCTGCATGGGTCGCAGTGCAGGTTCTTTGAGTCTGGAGGCAGGCTGGTAGGGCTGGGGCCAAGTCAGTTGTCGTCTCTGCGGGGCTTTCAGGTCAGCAGTCCTTCTTGTTGTTGTAGGTTGCAGGAATCTGATTTCCTGGGTTCACGGTCTCCCCTAAATACTAAATGTAGGGGTGTGTTTTGGTCTGCGGGGCAGTAGCCAATGGCTACTGCCCTGGAGGGTGGATACACCCTCTTTGTGCCTCCTCGCTGAGGGGAGGGGGGCACATCCCTATTCCTTTTGGAGGAATCCTCCAAAACCAAGATGGAGGATTTCCTAAGGCAGGGGTCACCACACCTTAGGGGCTGACCTGACTGGTGGGTGACCACTTGTTTTTCTCATTATCTCCTCCGGACTTGCTGTCAAAAGTGGGGGCTGTGTCCGGAGGGGTGGGCATCTCCACTAGCTGGGATGCCCTGGGGGCTGTAACAACAGGCATGAGCCTTTGAGGCTCACCGCCAGGTGGTACAGTTCCTGCAGGGGGAGGTGAGAAGCACCTCAACCCAGTACAGGCTTTGTTCCTGGCCACAGAGTGACAAAGGCACTCACCCCATGTGGCCAGAAACTCGTCTGTTTGTGGCAGGCTGGCAGGAACTGGTCAGCCTAACACTAGGAATTGAACTGGTGCACAGGGGGCATCTTTAAGATGCCCTCTGATGCATTTTTAATAAATTCCACACTGGCATCAGTGTGCATTTATTGTGCCCAGGAGTTCGATATCAAACTTTCCAAATTTCAGCATAGCCATTATTGAACTGTGTTCGTAATTGACAGACTCCCAGACTATATACTATACTCTTTATGGCTACACTGCACTTACAATGTCTAAGGGTTTGCTTAGACGCTGTAACGGCATAGTGCTCATGCAGCTATGCCCTCACATGTGGTATAGTGCACCCTGCCTTAGGGCTGTAAGGCCTGCTAGAGGGGTGACTTACCTATGCCACAGGCAGTGGGTTGAGGGCGTGGCACCCTGAGGGGAGTGCCATGTCGACTTAGTCATTTTCTCCCCACCAGCACACGCAAGCTGTGAGGCAGTGTGCATGTGCTGAGTGATTGATTCCCAGGGTGGCATAATACATGCTGCAGCCCTTCGAGACCTTCCCTGGCCACAGGGCCCTTGGTACCAGGAGTACCATTTACAAATGGCTTATCTGTATGCCAGGGCTGTGCCAATTGTGGAAACAGAGGTACAGTTTAGGGAAAGAACACTGGTGCTGGGGCCTGGTTAGCAGGGTCCCAGCACACTTTCAATCATAACTGGTATAACAAAAAGGCAAAAGGTTAGGGGGTAACCATGCCAAGGGAGGCATTTCCTTTCACCTGGATTTTTCCCCAAACCTACAGGTAACCGTTGACAAAAGGACTGTGCAAGACCCAATCAAGACTGGAGGAAAGAAAATGTGGATCCTGATAGAAAAGGGCCTGCAAAAGAAGGGAGCCACTACCCATCCTTCTCGAATTGCAGAACCAGGCTAACGATCGAGACAAGGAGTCAGCTATGCAGCACAGGAGTAGGAAAAGAGTTCCAGAAGTGATGCAGACGATATCCCACAACGGAAGAAGAGTTGCAGTCGGTCAGTGGTGTTGGAGAACAACCAACAATCCTTGGCAAAGGCAAAAGTCACAGATGAACACTTGCAGAGCTGCCTGGGACCAGCCAAGTCCGGGGGAGCTCTACCCAAGGAGAGGAGTCCCAGGTGACCCTTGGCAGTGAGGAGAGTCGGAAGATGAGGAGGCAGCACCAACAGGCAACTCACAGGCAGCAGGCATAGGAGTCGCAGTGAGGTCCACTCGGCACACCTGGAGAGGAGTCCTACGTCACTGGAGCAGCAGATAGGAGACTGTGCTTTGCAGGGAAGAGTGCTGGAGGCTGGGACTACACAGTCTGAAAATCCCTTGCAGGAGGAACAAAGCCCTGGTAGCTGCAAGATTCACGGTCCAGAGGGGTACTGTCCTGCAAGGAAAGACAAGGGTGCAGTGTCTCCCAAGTTGGACAGCTAGTAGAGGGGACCACTCCAGACCACTACCTGTGTTGCAGAATCCACGCAGTTTTGCAGGAGAGAAGATCCACGCAGCCGGACGTCGATGCAGTTGGTGCCTGCGGATGCAGGGGAGTGACTCCTTCCCTCCAAGGGAGATTCCTTCTTGCTTCTAGTGCAGTCTGAAGACTCGTCACCCTCAGAGAATGCAGAGCTCGGGAAATGTTGAAGTTGCTGGAAGGAGCCAGAGAAACAATGTTGCAAAGCGGAGTCGCTGCTGGGGTTGCAGATTGTCGGTTCCTGGAGGGTCCAGTTGCTGTCCCGAGGACAAGAAGATAAATTAAACGATGCAGAGGAGACCTGCTGGAATCTTGCGCGTCGAATCTGAAGTCCCCCACCCAAGAGGGAGACCCTAAATAGCCCAGGAAGGGGGATTGGTCACCTAGCAGGGTGATAACCTATCAGGAGGGGGCTGTGACATCACCTGCCTGACCTGGACACTCAAATGTTCCCTGGGGCCTCTGCCCACCTTGGATTCAAGATGGCAGAATCAAGTTGCCACCTGGATTAGCTCTGGGTATCTTCCTTGGGGTGGTGATGGACAGGGGAGTGGTTACTCCCCTTTCCATTGTGTTATCCCCCTCCCAAAGGAAGTCTTTTGTTGTGCCTTCTTGGGCTTAAGCTGATCATACAGGAGGAAGGCAGAACCCTGTCTGAGGGGTGGCAGCTGCTTGGGCTGCCCAGAAAGATGGTAGGAGCAATGCTGGGTGTCCACTAAGGAACTTGCATAGTGCATGGAATCATACAACCAATGCTGGCAACTGTATTGGGGTATGGTTCCAACATTTCTGATAGCAATACACAGGTAAAATGGCTTTCCCGCACTCACGAAGTCCAGGAAAATTGAGCTGGAGTTTGTGGGGGCATCTGTGATCTCTCACACAGGTACTTGTACTCTGCCCTCCGGTCTGGGAGGGCCTGCCAAAGGAGTGACTTATAGTTACCTGGTGCATGCACCTTTTCACACAGGCTGCGTTGTCAAGCCTGCAGGCACATTTTGCTTGGGTTCCCATGGATGGCGTAACACATGCTGCAGCACCTGGGGCCTCAATGCCCTGGGTACCTAGGTACCATATACTAGGGACTTATAAGGGGGGACCAGTGTGCCAATTGTGGAGTGTACAAAGTCCGGGGCAACCAAATTTAGAGGGAGAGAGCACAGTCATTTGGGTCCTGGTTAGCAGGATCTAAGTGAACACCGTAAAATCACACTGACAGCAGGCAAAAACTGGGGATAACCATGCCAAAAACAAGGGTACTTTCCTACAGGAGTTCTAAGAAGTTTTTAAGATAAGATAAGCTTTAGCCTCTACTATTCATGTTTAAGGTTCTAATTCAGAATGGGTGCTCAAACTTTTGTTTTGAGAAGGACTTTAGGTTCCACCATATGAGCCATGGCCAGGACGTCTATTGCCAGACCTTGTCTTGAATGTGTCTATTTCTATTCTCAAGTGTAAGCCGAGTTTGTGGACTTGTCCTAATTGGGGAAGCACGGTTGGAAAAGTGTAGAAAAGTACCCTCTATCCAGGCATGGTTACCCCCATTTTCTGCCTGTTGTCAGAATGTTTGACTGTCTCTACTTGGTTCCTGCTAACCAGGACCCCAGTAGTTTTGCTTTCTCCTCTAAATTGTACCTTTTAATTCCCACATTTGGCATTCTGCCCCCCCCCCTTGTAAGTCCCTATTATATGGTTTCTAGGTACTAAAGGCATTGGGCTTCCAGGGCATCCCCCTGGGCTGCAGCAGTTATTATGCCATCCAAAGGGAGCCCCTGCGAAGGGTTCTGTAGGCCTCCCATTGCAGCGTGTGTGAAACGGGTGTATGCAACTGTTTTCACTACAGGTCACTACACCAGGTCACTATAAGTCACCCCTATAATTGGCCCTCTCAGCCCAGAGGGCACAGTGCAGGTACCTGTGTATGAGGGCACCCCTGCACTAGACTTTGTGAGTGCAGGGACACCATTTTATGCGTGTACTGGACATAGGTCACTACCCATGTCCAGCTATATAATGGTAACTCCGAACCTCGGCATGTTTGGTATCAAACATGTCGGAATCATACCCCAATACTGTTGCAAGTATTGGAAGTATGATTCTATGCACTCTGGGGGCTCCTTGGAGGACCCCCAGCATTGCTTCCACCAGTCTTTCAGGGTTTCCTGGCATCCCAGCTGCAGCCACCCCTCAGACAGGTTTCTGCCCTCCTGCTGCTTGATCTAATCAAGCCCAGGATGGCAGAACAAAGGATTTCCTTTGGCAGAGGGGGTAGCACCCTCTCCCTTTGGAAATAGGTGCAACTGGCTTGGGATGGGTAGCCTCCCCCTGACACCGGTTTGCTTTGAAGAGCACATTTGATGCCCTCTGTGCATAAACTAGTCCACACCGGTTCATGGACCCCCAGTCCCTGCTCTAGCGCGAAACTGGACAATGAAAAGGGGAGTGACCACACCCCTGTCTATCACCCCCCCAGGGGTGGTGCCCAGAGCTGCTCCAGAGGGTCACTGGGTTCTGCCATCTTGTTTCCAAAGTTGGCAGGGAACTCTGGGAGCATCTGAGTGGCCAGGCAGGTGACGTCAGAGCCCCTTCCTGATAGGTGCTTACCTGGTTAGGTGATCAATCCCCCTTTCAGGGCTATTTAAGGTCTCTCTCTTGGGTGGATCCTCCGATTCGGCTTGCAAGATTCCAGCAGGACTCCTCTGCAACTTCTGCTTCAACCTACGGCCTCCGAACTGCGACTGGAACCTCCAGGACCTGACAAGCTGCTTCCAAGCAGAAAGGACTCTTCAGCAATATTGTTTCTAGGGCTCCTGCCAGATTTGCAACATTTCCCTGGCCATACATCCTCAGAAGACTCCAACTCTTCACCCTGCAGAAGAACTCCAAATATCCCTTGGTGTGAAGGAGTCGCTCCCCTGCAACCTCAGGCATTTACAACAAACGACGACTGGCTGCGTGGATCCTCTCTCCTGCTGAGCTGCCTGGATCCTGCATCACAGTTGATGTTTCGGAGTAGTCCTCTTGGTCCTCTCTGCCCGCTGTCCTACTTTGGTGGAGGTAAGCCTTTGCCTTCCCATTCCTGACAGTACCCCCATGCACTGCGTCTGTAGCAGCTGCCAAGGCTTGTTTGCATCTCCTCCAAGGGATCTTCAGGTGACGTGTAGCTCCAGCACTCCATCCTACAAAGCACAGCCTCCTGCGTGGTTCTCCTGGGACTTGGGATCCTCTTTTGTAGTGCTGCGTGGGCGTTTTCTGCGACTCCGCTTCCCCCCGTCCTGTGGGACTCCAGTGGGTCCTTCCTCTGCTCCTTCCTCTGCTCCTATGGACTCTCTGTGATTCTGAAGGTCCGCTGTGACTCCCCCTCTTTTGTGGAGTCCTGCCGGGCCTTGATGGTGCCCGGCAGCACCTCTTTTCCACTAACCACACGTTTGCCTTTGCCAAACCTTGTTTATGGAATTCCTGCACCAACACACGTCTCCAATCTCCCTTCCAGTGTGGGGCTTCATCTGCATCCATCAGGAACTCTTCTCCGGCTCCAGGGCTGCAGTGCTGACCTTTTCTTCATCACCGTTGACCAACTCCTGCATCCACAGCTGGGTGGTCAGTAACTCATACTCCTCCTGGACTCCACTGTGACTCTTGGACTTGGTCCCCTCTCTCCACAGGTCTTCTTTCTTCAGGAATCCACCACCGGTTTTCTTGCAGTCTTCTCTTAGGTTGTTTTGGAAAATCCAGTGATTTACTCCTGCATTCCTGGTCGTCCGGGTGTGCTGTGTTACTTACCTCTGTGGTTTTCTAGTACTCCCAGCTCCCCTCTACACATCTTACTTACCTAGGTGGGGGTGCCTTGTTCGCATTCCATTTTCTTTTTTTTTTTTTTTTTTAATATGGTTTATGCTCCCCCTAAGGTCACTGTTGGTCATTGCTATTTGCACTGTTTTATAACCTTTTCTATGCCTATTTCTGATTGCTAGTGAATATATTTAGTGTATCACTTACCTCCTAGGGGTGGGTTACCTGTCTAGTTTTTGTGGTGATTTGTTCCAAAAATAAAGTACGATTATTTTTGTACAACTGAGTGTTTTCTTTCATGTGTGTCAGTGCTGTGTGACTACAGTGGTATTGCATGAGATTTGCATGTCTCCTAGATAAGCCTTGGCTGCTCATCCACGGCTACCTCTAGAGAGCCTACCTTCTAGACACTGGATACACTTCACTAAGAGGGGATATCTGGACTTGGCATAAGGTTTAAGCACCATAGGTACCCACCACACGCCAGGCCAGACCAGGTTTGACAAGTAAATAAATAAGGCATTGATGTCTTATCGAGGCTTGGCTACGGTGAAGGGGACCCTGTTAACCAAATGTCTGTCTTTATTGTGGTCCTACCAGTCCTTCTATAGATTCAGCACTAGGCCCTTCCAGGCTTATTCTCATAGTGTACTAGCAACAGCTGAACTACAGGTAATTTGTAAAACCCAGGAGAGTCAATTCCTAGTACCAAGAGTTCAACAAGAAACTGTTTGCTGCTTCCAAGCCCTTCAGGCTGTGTCACCTTGAAAAGTAAACTTTGGAGTCTAACCACTTCTGGAATTCTCTAATTAATCCTGTCTCTGGAGGCTGGCAGTGATTCAGTCTTTTTTTTTTTTTTTTAACTGGCAACGGAGATGGTTTCCTCCCTCACAAAGATGTGAGTGAGCCAGTTCAAACAAGCAACATATTCCAGGGGAGAAAATTTTGCGATAATTCCTGGTAATTAGGAATTTGTGCCCAACTTGGTCCAGAATGTTTATAGCGAGTTCCTCTGAAAGCTGTGCAAGACGATCTGATGTACAAGCCAATACTTTCCTGCTAATAGACTCCTGTATGACAACTCGGGGACTAAAGGATACCTATCTTCATGTTCCCACATTTTAGCGATACCTTAGAGGTAAATAATTTATGTTTTGCACAGCTTTTTAAAGTAGCAATTATATTTTGTGCTTATTGTATTTTCATTTCACTACATCTCCCATCACCTCAATAAGATTATGTAACAAGCTAAACTCAAATTAAAGATTGGCCTAAACCCCATTTATTCGTTCCCTTCTGCTGCCTCTAAGCTATAGGTCTGGAGGGAAATGTTGGGGTCCTCAATTCAAAATGCACTTGCATCCATATTTAATTAGGTTATCAATTTTGTGCACGTCATCATCTTTTTGATTAAATACAGTACACTTACTCATGTTCATGCGAAAGCACTAATAGTTGAAATTAGATTTATAATTATAGCAGTAGCTCTTGGTAACCTTTTGATTACTTTAACAAAGGAAGATGCAATATTGTTTAGATTTTATTCTGTAATGTTTGTATTGTTCCTTTTTATCAACTTTTGTAAATTGTATGTTGGAAAATAATATTGTATTTGACAGACTTATGGCTAGATAAATTGAGTTTTGCCACTACTACTTTTTGTGCTTAATTGCGCCAGAGACGTTCATTTTATTAGTTAAGGGATTTATATATGTAGTGGTATTAAACAATTGTTTTTCCTACACAGGGTTCTAAAAGCTCAAACTGACCATAAGTCAAGACATGAAGGTGAGTAGTCAGGAGACTTTGCTTTCTTCCATTTACTCTTTAGTGTAAAAGTTGGGGCTTCCTGATCATTTTATTATTCATACATTGCTTTCCATCTTGCATTTTGTTCACTTCACCTTTATTACCACATAATAGTTGATAAAGTACTTTATTTAATGTTCTATTATTGCTTTGTGTTTGACGCAGCTTTGTTTCACTAGCTGGTGTAAATGTTAGAGCCAAAAGCATTAAGTTACCACTCTTAAAAACATTTATTTTAAGCCATACATACTTAAAATAATCCAATCACAAAAAAGAAAGTTGCCCAGTTTTGAGACACATTTTCTTACCAGCAAGGGTTTTGCTAATGGCTGAAGGAAAAGCTTTAAAAAACAAAAAGAGAGTAAGGTGCATTCCAACAACACAGGAAAGCTTTAAAACGTTAAAATATTTACCTGGCTAGGGGGAAAAGCTAGTTACATTTCTAGAGCAGCCCCCACTGGATAAATAGAACAGTTTCTGGACTTAATCAGGAGATTTTTCTTCGAGCAATACCCTTGTGTAAGGAAATGCCTTCCTTGGCTTGGTTACCCCCTGACTTTATGCCTTTTGTTGATGCCAGTTATGATTGAAAGTGTGCTGGGACCCAGCTAACCAGGCCCCAGCACCAGTGTTCTTTCCCTAAATTGTACCTTTGTTCCCACCATTGGCACAGCCCTGGCACACAGATACGTCCCTTGTAAATGGTACCCCAGGTACCAAGGGTCCTGTGGCCAGGGAAGGTCTCTAAGGGCTGCAGCATGTATTATGCCACCCTGGGGACCCATCACTCAGCACATACACACAGCCTCACAGCTTGTGTGTGCTGGTGTGGAGAAAATTACTAAGTCGACATGGCACTCCCCTCAGAGTGCCATGCCCCTCAACCCACTGTCTGTGGCATAGGTAAGTCACCCCTCTAGCAGGCCTTACAGCCCTAAGGCAGGGTGCACAATACCACAGGTGAGGGGATAGCTGCATGAGCACTATCCCCCTACAGTGTATAAGCCAAACCTTAGACATTGTAAGTGCAGGGTAGCCATAAAGAGTATATGGTCTGGGAGTCTGTCAATTACGAACTTGACAGTTCCACAATGGCTACACTGAAATCTGCCAAGTTTGGTATCAAACTTCTCAGCACAATAAATGCACACTGATGCCAGTGTGGGATTTATTGTCCGACTCCTAGTGCTAGGCTGACCAGTTTCTGCCAGCCTGCCACAACCAGACGAGTTGCTGGCCACAAGGGGTGAGTGCCTTTGTCACT
Source organism: Pleurodeles waltl (assembly GCF_031143425.1). NCBI lineage: Eukaryota > Metazoa > Chordata > Amphibia > Caudata > Salamandridae > Pleurodeles > Pleurodeles waltl. Next base: position 575,391,405 of record NC_090444.1, on the reverse strand, counting down.
CTATGGCCAGGAACAAAGCATGTACTGGGTGGAGGTGCTTCTCGCCTCCCCCTGCAGGAGCTGTAATACCTGGTGGTGAGCCTCAAAGGCTCATGCCTTTTGTTACAACACCCTAGGGCATACCAGCTAGTGGAGATGCCCGCCCCTCCGGCCACTGCCCCCACTTTTGGCGGCAAGGCTGGAGGAGATAATGAGAAAAACAAGGAGTCGTCACCCACCAGTCAGGACAGCTCCTAAGGTGTCCTGAGGTGACGGTAGGAGGCTGGCTTGGCTTATAGTGGGTACCTGATGGTACATACACCTTGTGCCAGGTCCAGTTATCCCTTATTAGTAGATTAGTAGTGTTGTAGCAGCTTAGGCTGATAGAGGTAGCTATAGCAGAGCAGCTTAGGCTGAACTAGGAGACATGTAAAGCTCCTACTACACCACGTACATCATATAGCACTATATCATAAGAATCACAATACTCAGAGTTACTAAAAATAAAGGTACTTTATTTTAGTGACAATGTGTCAGAAATATCTGAGGATATACTCCCTTAGGAGGTAAGTAAAATACACAAAATATACACACAAACCAAAATCAGGTAAGTAAACAGTTAGAAAAGTAGTGCAAGCACTGTAGAATACAATAGGATGCAATAGGCCTAGGGGCAACACAAACCATATACTAAAAAAGTGGAATGCGAACCACTTAGGGATCCCAGGTCTAGTGTAGTGTGAAGAGGCCCGCTGGGAGTGTAAGAAAACACTAAGGGTGTCCAAGATACCCCACCCCAAGACCCTGAAAAGTAGGAGTAAAGTTACCCTACTATCCCAGAAAGACAGTAAAGTCCAGATAGGGGATTCTGCAAAGACAACAACTGACTGCAAAGCACTGAAGACGGATTCCTGGACCTGAGGACCTGCAAAGGAAGGGGACCAAATCCAAGAGTCACGCAAGTGTCCAGGGGGGGGCAGGAGCCCACTAAACCCTGGACAAAGGTCCAAAATGGCTGCCTCCGGGTGGAAGAAGCTGAAGATTCTACAACAACGGAAGATGCCAGGAACTTCTCCTTTGCACAGAAGATGTCCCACGGCGTGCTGGAGGATGCAGAGTTGTTTCCACACAGAAAGACCGCAAACAAGCCTTGCTAGCTGCAAAGGTCATGGTTGAAGAAAATGGGTGCTGCCCGGGCACAGGAAGGACCAGGAGGAGGAGACAAAGGGGGCACTCAGCAACACAGAAAGCCCACACAGGTGCAGGCAGCACCCGCAGAAGCACTTGAACAGGCATTCAAGAAATCTGAGCGCGGCGGTCGTCTCAACACTACAAAGGAGGGTCCCACGAAGTTGGTGGTCAGAGTGCTGGGGACCTTGGCTATGCTGTGGACGAAGGATTCCTTGCAAAAGTGCACAAAAGCCCTAGCAGCTGCAGTTCACGCAGTACACAGGATTACTGTGTGGCGTGGGGAGGCAAGGACTTACCTCCCCCAAATTTGGACAGAAGGACCACTGGACTGTCGGGGTTACTTGGATCCAGCTCCTGTGTTCCAGGGACCACGCTCGTCAAGATGAGAGGGGACCCAGAGGACCGGTGAAGCAGAAGTTTGGTGCCTGCGTTAGCAGGGTGAAGATGCAGTCGACCCACGGGAGATTTCTTCTTGGCTTCCAGTGCAGGGTGAAGGCAGACAGCCCTCAAAGCATGCACCACCAGGAAACAGTCGAGAAAGCAAGCAGGATTAGGCGCTACAATGTTGCTGGTAGTCGTCTTGCTACTTTGTTGCGGTTTTGCAGGCGTCCTGGAGCAGTTAGCAGTTGATCCTTGGCAGAAGTCGAAGAGAGAGATGCAAAGGAACTCAGGTGAGCTCTTGGATTCGTTATCTGAAGAGAAACCCACAGGAGAGACCCTAAATAGCCCTTAGTGGAGGATTAGCCACCTAACCAGGTAAGCACCTATCAGGAGGGGTCTCTGACGTCACCTGCTGGCACTGGCCACTCAGAGGCCTCCATTGTGCCCTCACACCTCTGCATCCAAGATGGCAGAGGGCTGGGACACACTGGAGGAGCTCTGGGCACCACGCCTGGGGTGGTGATGGACAGGGGAGTGATCACTCCCCTTTCCTTTGTCCAGTTTCGTGCCAGAGCGGGGGCTTGGGGATCCCTGAACCGGTGTAGACTGGTTTATGCAAGGAGGGCACCATCTGTGCCCTTCAAAGCATTCCCAGAGGCCAGGAGAGGCTACTCCTCTCAGGCCCCTAACACCTATTTCCAAAGGGAGAGGGTGTAACACCCACTCTCAGAGGAAATCCTTTGTTCTGCCTTCCTGGAACTGGGCTGCCCAGACCCCAGGAGGGCAGAAACCCATCTGAGGGTTTGCCGCAGCGGTAGAGAGCTAGTTTGGCAGTACCTGGGGTACATGCTGGAGCCCCGGGGATGCATGGGATTGGCACCCCAATACCATATTTGGCATGGGGGGACAATTCCATCATCTTAGACATGTTACATGGTCATATTCGGAGTTACCATTGTGAAGCTACATATAGGTATTGACCTACATGTAGTGCACATGTGTAATGGTGTCCCCGCACTCACAAAATCCAGGGAAATTGCCCTGAACAATGTGGGGGCACCTTGGCTAGTGCCAGGGTGCCCTCACACTTAGTAACTTTGCACCTAACCTTCACTACGTGAGGGTTAGACATATAGGTGACTTATAAGTTACTTAAGTGCAGTGTAAAATGGCTGTGAAATAACATGGGCGTTATTTCACTCCAGCTGCAGTGGCAGTCCTGTGTAAGAATTGTCTGAGCTCCCTATGGGTGGCATAAGAAATGCTGCAGCCCATAGTGATCTCCTGGAACCCCAGTATCCTGGGTACCTAGGTACCATATACTAGGGAACTATAAGGGTGTTCCAGTGTGACAATCAGAATTGGTGAAAATGGTCACTATCCTGCAATGACCATTTTAAAAGCAGAGAGAGCATAAACACTGAGGTTCTGGTTAGCAGAGCCTCAGTGATACAGTTAGGCACCACACATGGAACACATACAGGCCACAAACGTATGAGCACTGGGGTCCTGGCTAGCTGGATCCCAGTGAGACAGTCAAAAACAAACTTACACACAAGTAAAAATGGGGGTAACATGCCAGGCAAGACGGTACTTTACGTCAGTGTCCCCTTCCTTTAGAAATCCTCCATCTTGAGATTGGAGGATTCCACCAATAGGAATAGGGATGTGCCCCCCTCCCCTCAGGGAGTAGGCACAAAGAGGGTGTAGCCACCCTTCAGGTCAGTAGCCATTGGCTACTGCCCTCCTGACCTGAACACACCCCTAAATCTAGTATTTAGGGGCACCCCGGAACCCAGGAAATCCGATGCCTGCAACCTACACAAAGAAGGAGGACTGATGACCTGAAAGCCCTGCAGAGATGACGGAGACGACAACTGCTTTGGCCCCAGCCTTACCAGTCTGTCTCCAGACTCAAAGAAACCTGCACAGCGATGCATCCGACAGGGACCAGTGACCTCTGAAGCCTCAGAGGACTGCCCTGAAACCTGAAGGACCAAGAAACTCCAGAGAACAGCGGCACTGTTCACAAACAACAACTTTCTTGCAACTTTTAAAGACTTCACTCTTCCCGCCGGAAGCGTGAGACTTCACCCTCTGAACCTGATGCACCCGGCTCGAGCTCCAGAGAACCAACACTACAGGGAGGACTCCCAACTGTGACCTCATGAGTAACCCGAGGCAACCCCCCTGGTCTCCCACAGTGACGCGTGCAGAGAGAATCCTGAGGCTCCCCATGACCGCGACTGCCTGTAACAAGGAACCCGACGCCTGGACCAAGCACTGCACCCGCAGCCCTCAGGACCAGAAGGAACCGAACTCCAGTGAAGGAGTGACCCTCAGACGACCCTCTGCCTAGCCCAGGTGGTGGCTGTCCCGAGCAGCCCCCCTGTGCCCTGCCTGCACCTCTAGAGTGACCCCCGGGTCCCTCCATTGATTTCTTTTCAAAACCCGATGCTTTGCACACTGCACCCGGCCACCCCTGTGCCACTGAGGGTGTGTTTTGTGTGCCTACTTGTGTCCCCGCCACCCCCCCCCCCCCCCCCCCAATGCTCTACAAAACCTCCCTGGCATGGCCTCCGAAGACGCATGTACTTATCTGTTGGCAGACTGGAACCGGAGCACCCCTGTTCTCCATAGGCACCTATGTGTTTTGGGCCCTCCTTTGACCTCTGCACCTGACCGGCCCTGTGTTGCTGGTGCAGTGACTTTGGGTTTGCCTTGAAACCCCAACGGTGGGCTGCCTATGCCCAGGAACTTGAACTTGTAAGTGCCTTACTTACCTGAAAAATCAACCAATACTTACCTCCCCCAGGAACTGTTGATTTCGCCACTTTTAAAATAGCTTATTGCCATTTTAACTAAAACTGTGTATGTTACTGCTCTAATTGAAAGTTCCTTACTTACCTGTGTGGAGTACCTTGCATTTTATGTATTTACTTCAAATCTTGAATCTTGGGGTTCTAAAATAAATTAAGAAAATATATTTTTCTATATAAAAACTGTTGGCCTGGAGTAAAGTCTTTGAGTGTGTGTTCTTCATTTATTGCCTGTGTGTGTACGAGAAATGCTTAACACTACCATCTGATAAGCCTTCTGCTCGACCACACTACCACAAAACAGATCATTAGAATTATCTAATTTTGCCACTATCTTACCTATAAGGGGAACCCGTGGATTCTGTGCACACATCTCTTACTTTGAGATAGTATATACAGAGCCAACTTCCTACAGTGGGACTTATTGAAAAATGCACACAGAGTGCATCTTAGAGATCCCCCCTATATACCAGTCCAGACACCAGTGTTAGGCTGAACAATTCCTGCCAGCCTGCCACAACCAGGCGAGTTTCTGGCCACATGGGGTGAGTGCCTTTGTCACTCTGTGGCCAGGAACAAAGCCTGCTTCTCACCTCCCCCTGCAGGAACTGTAACACCTGGCGGTGAGCCTCAAAGGGTCATGCCTGTTGTTACAGCACCCCAGGGCATCCCAGCTAGTGGAGATGCACTCCCCTCCTGACACCCCCCCCAGCCCCCCACACACACTTTTGGTGGCAAGTCCGTAGGAGATCATGAGAAAAACAAGGAGGAGTCTACCACCAGTCAGCACAGCCCCTAAGGCGTCCTGAGCTGAAGTGACCACTGCCTTAAGAAATCCTCCATCTTGGTTTTGGAGGATTCCCCCAATAGGAATAGGGATGTGCACCCCTCCCCTCAGGGAGGAGGCACAAAGAAGGTGTAGCAACCCTCCAGGACAGTAGCCATTTGCTTCGGCCCCGAGACCTAAACACACCCCTAAATTTAGTATTTAGGGGCGACCCTGAACCTAGGAAATCAGATTCCTGCAACTTGAAGAAAGAAGGACTGCTGACCTGAAAGCCCCGCAGAGACGACGGAGACGACAACTGACTTGGCCCCAGCCCTACCGGCCTGTCTCCAGACTCAAAGAACCTGCACAGCGACACATCCAGCGGGACCAGCGTCTTCTGAGGACTGACCTGCACCTAAAGGACCAGGAACCTCCCGAGGACAGTGGCTATGTCCAGAAACAACTACAAAACAGCAACAAGAAACCAACTTTAAAGAGACTCCAACTTTCCGCCAGAAGTGTGAGTCTCCACACTCTGCACCCGACGCCCCTGGCTCGAGTTTGGAGAAACCAACACTGCAGAAAGGACTCCCAGGTGACTCCAACGACGTGGACATTCTGAGTCGACCTCCCTGCACCCTCACAGCGACACCTGCAGAGAGGATCCAGAGGCTCCCCCTGACTGCGACTGCCCGGTATCAAAGGAACCCGACACGTGGAGAAAGCACTGCACCATCAGCCGCCAGGAGAGGAACCACCTACCAGTGCAGGAGTGACCAGCAGGCGACCCTCATCCTAGCCGAGTCGGTTGCTGGGCCGAGAAGCCCCCCTGTGCCCTGCCTGCATCGCCAGAGTGACCACCGGGTCCCTCCATTGTTTTCAATACAAAACCCGACGCCTACTTTGCACACTGCACCCGGCCGCCCCTGTGCCGCTAAAGGTGTGTTTTTGTCTGCTTGTGTTTGCTCCCCCCGTACTCTACAAAACCTGGTATGGTTCCCGAGGACACAGGTAGTTATCTGCTAGCAGACTGGAACTGGAGCACCCCTGTTCTCCATAGGTGTCTGTGTTTTGGCCCCTCCTTTGACCTCTGCACCTGACCGGCCCTTTGTTGCTGGTGCGGTAGCATTGGGGTTGCCTTGAACCCCCAACGAGGAACCGGGAGCCGCAGAGAAGCCCACGCAGCTCAACTGGAAAAGGGTCCCACGCCGTAGGAGAAGCACACAGAGGGCTGTGCATCGCAGGAAAGGGTGCTGGAGCTACACAGAGCCTGAAGATCCCTTGGAGGAGATGTCAACAACCCTTGGTAGCTGCAAGAGGCGTGGTGCACGGGGGTACCATCCTGAGTGGGAAGGCAAAAGCTTACCTCCACCAAAGTTGGACAGCTGGCAGAGAGGACCAAGAGGATTACTCCGGATCACCACTCTTGATAGAGGATCCACACAGGTCAGAATGAGAGAAGATCCACGCAGGTGATCGTCGTTGCAGTTGGTGCCTGCGGATGCAGGGGAGTGACTCCTTCACTCCAAGGGAGATTCCTTCTTCCTTCTCATGCAGACCGCCCTCCGAGGATGAACAGTCAGGGAAATGTTGCAGAAGCTGGAAGGAGCCGTGGAAACAATGTTGGAAGCAGAGTCTTCGTCATGGATGCAGATTTTCAGTTCCTGGAGTGGGCCGTCGCACTTCCAGTGGCTTGAAGTCGAAGTAGAGGTTGCAGAGGACTGCTGGAATCTTGCAAGCTGAATCTGAGGAACCACCCAAGAGAGAGACCCTAAATAGCCCTGAAAGGGGGGTTGGTCACCTAGTCAGGTGACCACCTATCAGGAGGGGGCTTTGATGTCACCTGCCTGATCTGGTCACTCAGATGCTCCCAGAGATCCCTGCCAACGTTGGATTCAAGATGGCAGAATCCAGGGACCCTCTGGAGGAAATCTGGCCACCACCCCTGAGGTGGTGATGGACAGGGGAGTGGTCACTCCCCAGTCTATTGTCCAATTTTGCGCGAGAGCAGGGACTGGAGGTCCCTGAACCGGTGTAGACTGGTTTCTGCATGGAGGGCACCAAATGTGCCCTTCAAAGCATACCAGTGGCTTGGGGAGGCTACCCCTCCCAAGCCATGTAACACCTATTTCTGAAGGGAGAGGGTTTTACCTCCCTCTCCCAAGGGAAATCCTTTGTTCTGCATTCCAGGGCTTGAGCTATTCAAGCAGCAGAACGGCAGAAACCTGTCTAAAGGGTGGCAGCAGCTTAGGCTGCCCAGAAAACCCCAGAAGGCTGGTGGGAGCAATGCTGGGGGTCCTCTAAGGAGCCCCTAGAGTGCATGGAATCATACTTCCGATACTGGCAACAGTATAGGGGTATGTTTATGACATGTTTGATACCAAACATGCCTAGGTTCGGAGTTACCATTAAGTAGCTGGATACAGGTAGTGACCCATGTACAGTACATGCTTAAAATGGCGTCCAGCAGGCGACCCTCATCCTAGCAGAGTCGGTGGCTGGGCCGAGAAGCCCCCCTGTGCCCTGCGTGCATCGCCAGAGTGACCCCCGGGGTCACTTTGCACACTGCACCCGGCCGCCCCTGTGCCGCTAAAGGTGTGTTTTGTCTGCTTGTGTTTGCTCCCCCCGTACTCTACAAAACCCCCCTGGTCTGGTCCCCGAGGACACAGGTACTTATCTGCTAGCAGACTGGCACCGGAGCACCCCTGTTCTTCATAGGCGCCTATGTGTTTTGGGCCCTCCTTTGACCTCTGCGCCTGACCGGCCCTGTGTTGCTGGTGCGGTAGCTTTAGGGTTGCCTTGAACCCCCAACGGTGGGCTGCCTATGCCCAGGAGACTGAATTTGTAAGTGCTTTAGTTACCTGAAAAACTAACTAATACTTACCTCCCCCAGGAACTGTTGATTTTTGCACAGTGTCCTCTTCTATTTGCCATTTTAACCAAAACTGTGTGTACTACTGTTTTAAATCAAAGTTCTATACTTACCTGTGTGAAGTACCTTACAATTTATGTACTTAACAAAATGTTAATCTTGTGGTTCTAAAACTAAATTATGAAAATAAATGTTTCTATATAAAAACCTATTGGCCTGGGGTTTAGTCTTTGAGTGTGTGTTCTCATTTATTGCCTGTGTGTGTACAACAAATGCTTAACACTACCCTCTGGTAAGCCTACTGCTCAATCACACTACCACAAAATAGAGCATTAGTATTTAATTTTGCCACTATCAACCTATAAGGGGAACCCTTGGACTCTGTGCACACTAGCTCTTACGTTGAGATAGTTTATACAGAGCCAACTTCCTACATTTAGTATTTAGGGGCACCCCTGAACCTGGCTCTTCATATTCCTGGTGACCTCAGGAAGAAGATGGACTGAAGATCCTACCCCAGCAGTGAAGACTCCAGATGACAACTGACTTGGGCCTCGCCCTACTGGCCTGTCTGCAGCTTCAACATTCCTGCTACAAAAAGGTGACACATCTTGCAGGACCAGTGAAATCTACAAACCCCCAAAAGACTGCCTGACCACCAGAGGACCAAGAACTCAAGAGGATAGCGGCCCTTTCCACAAGAAACATCCAAGAAGTTCTCCAGAACCGCCCCGGGATCAGCGAGCCCCACCCACTCTGCACCCAATGCCCAGGAAGATCCCCATGCAATACTGACATTGAGTCTACCCTGGGTTAACCCTTCCTGCCCAACACGACGACCCCTGCAACCTAAATCCGCAGGACACTCCTGATCGCTACCGGATCTGTTGAACACGCAGTCCCCTGGCCGTGGGGAATCCGACTGACTGTCCAGCAGGTGCATCTCCTACTTGTCTAGTCTTTGGTTATCAGCAGCCGACTTCCTGAACCCAGCCTGCAGCATCTTTGTGACCCCGGGGTTCCCCAATGAAAATCAATGGGCGCCCTGCGCTGTGTTTGAAGCCTGCATGTGGCCGTCCCGGTGCCGCTGAGGGCTTGTATTTGGTGCTGGCCTGCAGCCACCCCAATGCTCATCTAAACCCCCCAGGTCTGTGCCCTGAAGTTGTGGGTACTTTTCTGCAACCTTTTTCTTTCTGAGTGCCCCCAGTCTCTTAAGCATTCCATTAAAATCAGCCACCAAATTTGACCTCTTCCCGTAGCGGCACAATATTGTTGGTGGTGCCCTTTTGAAGCCAACTTGAACCCTGACCTGTGGACATCCTAACCCCTGAAGACTGGGGTCATAAGTTGAGTACTTACCTGTAAACTGTGCTAATACTTTTCCTCCCCTAGGACTGTATTGGTTCCTATCTGAAATACACCATAGTGTCTACTTTTGAAATTGAAAAGTGTTACTTAGTTGTAAGCTGTTTTATCTGCAAAACCTTAAAGTGCATTTGATATATAAGCTTGAACTTAAAACTGTACCTACCTGCATCAAAGACCCTTTGGTTGTAGTAATAAAGTAACAAAATATATATTTTTTTGCTATATAAAAAAATTGGCCTGGAGTTAATCATTGAGTGTGTGCCTCATTTCTTGTCTGTGTGTGTGTACAACAAATGTTTTGCTCTACCCTCTGGTAAGCCTAACTGCTCGACCACACCACCACAAAGGAGAGCATTAGTATCATCTTGGGGATCCACTGGACTTTGTGCTCAATATACCTCATTTTGGTATAGTATGTACAGAGCCAGCTTCCTACATTGGTGGATCAGCTGTGGGTTCTATGACTTTGCATTCGCTGGATGACTCAGCCAACATCTGATCACATGACTAAGTTATAAAATTGCTTTTAGATTCAGTTGATTTTTTTAAGTGGACAATTTTTCTAAATTTTTTTATAGTCCTGCTAGGGCCTTGGTTAAGTCCCCTTTAGCATTTCCTTTTAAGTTTAAAAAGTTACTATAGTTAGGGTAAGTAGCTAGAGGTAGTTTTAGTTCCTAAAAGACATCCTCAACTTTAGTAACATAGTGAACAGCTCAGAGGACGTGGTTGTGATGGAACTCGAAGTGACCTCTTGCCGCCATCTCAAGATGAGAGAGTTAAGGTTTCTCTGTGGTCTAAAAATGATTCAAACTGGTTCCAACCTTACCAAGATTCAGTTCCAGGAGCTCTTGGCAGAGTATGCAAAGGAACACCCTAACTGAGCAGGATGATACCCTCTCAGATCGGTAAGAAGTTAGGGTTCAGTAGGTTGACCTCCTCCCTCCCCCCCACCTAACTGGGAAGCACAGGGCCTCAGTGACCTAGTCTCCAAGAATTGTACTCACAGGATCTGAGTCTCCCACAGGGGAGTGTGGTTTCTCTGGGAACACTAAGGGCAGCCTCAATGAAGAGGACCTCCTTTTAGTAAGGATGGTCAAAAGATTAGCTTTGGAGACACAGCTCCTGGCTGTCAGAGGGAGAGATCAGAAATGGACCTAGCACCCATTAATGGTGCCACCAACTTAATACCTAGGGACATAGTGCATTCTGATAGCCCAAAAATCCCCAAAGGGATTGTCCCCAAGTACGAGGATGATGATATCACCAAGTGGTTCAAAGCCTTTGAGAAGTCCTGTTGAACTGTAAGAGTGAAAAAGTCTCCCTGGGTAGCTCTCCTTCGGGAACTGTTCACTGGTAAGGTTAGGTATAAGCTCCTCACACTCACTGGTGCAGATGCTGAGTCCTATGACCACATGAAGGCTACCCTGATTGAGGGCTTTTGACTTACCACTGAGGAGTATAGAATTAGATTCAGCTCCTCCGGATCCGCTCAGGTGCCAGTCGCACCATTGAGACCTTCCCCGACACCGTGTCGATTGTTGGTGCTCCCGGCATCAGTAGTGCCCACTATCGATGTCGACCTGAACCTTAACCCCAATGACTTGGAGCAGCATCGGAAGACGACGCCTTTGTCTTCGATGGGGCCTATTCACCCCAGGTTGGATTTGGACCCTTTTTCCTATGGGTACGAATTCGGGGAAGGATTGGAGGGGTCCCTAGACCCTTATGAATACCAGGATGACCCATCTTTGGACTGGACACACGAATTGGGCGACGCCAGTGGACTGGACACTTCTCCAGACTCTGGCATGGTGTGTCTCTCCGTGGCTTCGGCGGAGGGAGCGACTTATGGTATGGTGGTCAGTAGGGCGGCCGTGTTCCTTGGCCTTGAGCTTCCTACAGTAGAGGTCAGGTCCAACCTCCTAACGGAGGTGCTTCAGCCAGGGGCTTCCACATCTGAGCCCCTTTTACCATTCAATGAGGCCCTCACCAATGCCTTTTTGGGTACTTGGTCCAAACCCAACACGGGCTTTTGTGAATAGGACTATTGCATGCTGCCATCGACCCACTCCGTACAACCCTAAATTCTTGTCCCAACAATCCTTCTTGAAAGTCTTGTCATCTAGGCTTCCTCTTCTTCAGGCCCATTCCCTTCCACAGGGAATCAAAAAGGCTGGGAAATGTGAAAATAAGTTGTTTTCTTCTTCTAGTCTCGCACTGCGGTCTGTGAACTCTGCATGCATTTTGGACTGCTATACCCACTCTCTGTGGGATACGGTTGAACAAGTCCTGCCGCAGATACCGGAAGAGGCCCGTACTATTGTCTCCCAAGCTGTCAACGATCGGAGAGATGTGGCGAAGTTAACAATCCAATGTGGGCTGGACACAGCCGACTCTCTGGCTAGATTGGTTGCTACAACAATAGCTTTGCGACACCACGCCTGATTGCGTACTTCTGATTTTTTGGGGGGATGTCCAACAGTCCCTCATGGACATGCCCTTTGATGGCTCCCCTCTCTTTGGAGACAAAGCAGACTTGGCCTTGGAGAGATTCAGGGATTCCCAGGCTACGGCTCGGTCCCTTAGTCTTTCCTCCGCCCCTCACCCCCCACAGTCCGCTTTGTGCCCCTTTTGTGGCCGTAGAAGGGGCTCCCTGTCGCGTCCCCGTCCAGCCACTGTGCCTCCCATGGCATCCCACGTGGGCGTGTGACAGTGAACAAGAGGTCTGCCCAGTCCACCTCTTCCCCCGCTGCAGCCTCCAAACCCTCCTAATCCGTCCACTCACTCGCTTCCAGTAGGCGGCAGGATTAGCCATCACCTGCCCCACTGGGGATCCATCACTTCGGACAGGTGGGTTTTGCAGATTGTTTGAAAGGACTACTCCCTCACTTTCGAGACTGCCCCACCAGCCATGCCTCAATCACTCAGCGAACTCCCGGAGGATCATTTAGCACATCTCTGCCAGGAAGTCGTGGCTCTCTTGGCCAAGGTCCGTGTGCCCGAAGTAGGTCGTGGTTGTTACTCACGCTACTTTCTTTGATGCCTAAAAAGGACAAGGACTTACGTCCTATCCTAGACCTTCAGGACCTCAACTACTTCCTCAAGAAGGAGAAATTCAAAATGCTGATCCTGGCTCAGGTTCTGTCTGCCTTAGACCAAGGAGACTGGCTGATAGCGTTGGACTTGCAGGGTGCTTATTTACACATCCCCACCCTGCCTGCGCACAGACGTTACCTACGATTTGTGGTAGGTCACGAGCGCTATCAGTTTACCTGTAGGAAGGTAGCCTCTTTCTAGCCTTGTTACCCCCACTTTTGGCCTGTTTGTGAGTATATGTCAGGGTGTTTTTACTGTCTCACTGGGATCCTGCTAGCCAGGACCCCAGTGCTCATAAGTTGTGGCCTATATGTGTTCCACGTGTGGTGCCTAACTGTATCACTGAGGCTCTGCTAACCAGCATTTCTTTTACCTCCCATAGGGAGCTCAGACAATTCTTACACAGGACTGCCACTGCAGCCTGAGTGAAATAACGTCCACGTTATTTCACAGCCATTTTACACTGCACTTACGTAACTTATAAGTCACCTATATGTCTAACCCTCACTTGGTGAAGGTTAGGTGCAAAGTTACTTAGTGTGAGGGCACCCTGGCACTAGCCAAGGTGCCCCCACATTGTTCAGGGCAATTTCCCCAGACTTTGTGAGTGCGGGGACACCATTACACGCGTGCACTACATATAGGTCAATACCCATATGTAGCGTCACCATGGTAACTCCGAACATGACCATGTAACATGCCCAAGATCATGTAATTGTCACCCCAATACCATTCCGGTATTGGGGGTACAATTCCATGTATCCCCAGGTCTCCAGCATAGAGCCCGGGTACTGCCAAACTAACTTTCTGGCGTTTTCTCTGCAGCTACTGCTGCTGCCAACCCTCGGACAGGTTTCTGCCCCCCTGGCGCCTGGGCAGCCCAGTCCCAGGAAGGCAGAACAAAGTATTTCCTCTGAGAGGGTGTTACACCCTCTCCTTTTGGAAATAGGTGTGAAGGGCTGGGGAGGAGTAGCCTCTCCTGGCCTCTTGAAATGCTTTGAAGGGCACAGATGGTGCCCTCCTTGCATAAGCCAGTCTACACCTGTTCAGGGATCCCCCCCAGCCCTGCTCTGGCGCAAAACTGGACAAAGGAAAGGGGAGTGACCACTCCCCTGACCAGCACCTCCCAGGGGAGGTGCCCAGAGCTCCTCCAGTGTGTCCCAGACCTCTGCCATCTTGGATGCAGAGGTGTGAGGGCACAATGGACAGCTCTCAGTGGCCATTGCCAGCAGGTGACATCAGAGACCCCTCCTGATAGATGTTTACTTTTCTCTGTAGCCAATCCTCCTCTGAGGGCTATTTAGGGTCTCTCCTGTGGGTATCTCACCAGATAACGATTGTGAGAGCTCACCAGAGTTCCTCTGCACTTCCCTCTTCGACTTCTGCCAAGGATCGACCGCTGACTGCTCCAGGATGCCTGCATAACCGCAACAAAGTAGCAAGAATACTACCAGCAACATTGTAGCACCTCATCCTGCTGGCTTTCTCGACTGTTTCCTGGTGGTGCATGCTCTGAGGGCTGTCTGACTTCACCCTGCACTGGAAGCCAAGAAGAAATCTCCCATGGATCGACGGAATCTTCCCCCTGCCAACGCAGGCACCAAGCTTCTGCATCACCGGTCCTCTGGGTCCCCTCTCATCCTGACGAGCTTGGTCCCTGGAACACAGGAGCTAGGTCCAAGTGTCCCCGACAGTCCAGTGGCCCTTCTGTCCAAATTTGGTTGAGGTAAGTCCTTGCCTTCCCACGCCAGACAGTAATCCTGTGTACTGCGTGAACTGCAGCTGCTCGGGCTTCTGTGCACTTTTGCAAGTCTTCCTTCGTGCACAGCCTAGCCCAGGTCCCCAGCTCTCCATATTGCATTGCCCAACTCGCTGAGTTGGACTCCGACGTCGTGGGACCCTCTTTTGTTGTGCTGAGACGACCACCGTGCTCAGATCTTCTGAACGCCTATTCAGGTGCTTCTGCGGGTGCTGCCTGCTTCTGCGTGGGCTCTCTGTGTTGCTGAGCGCCCCTCCACCTCCTCCTCCAAGGGGCGACCTCCTGGTCCTTCCTGGGCCCTGGCAGCACCCAAAATCCTCAACCGTGACTCTTCCAGCTAGCAAGGCTTGTTTGCTGTCTTTGTGCGTGGAAACAACTGTGCATCCTCCAGCACGCTGTGGGACATCTTCTGACCAAAGGAGAAGTTCCTGGCACCTTCCGTTGTTGCAGAATCTTTGGCTTCTTCCACCCGGAGGCAGCCCTTTTTACACCTTCATCCAGGGTTTAGTGGGCTTCTGCCCTCCGTGGACACTTGCGTGACTCTTGGACTTGGTCCCCTTCCTTTACAGGTCCTCAGGTCCAGGAATCCGTCTTCAGTGCTTTGCAATCAGTTGTTGTCCTTGCAGAATCCCCTATCTCGACTTTACTGTCTTTCTGGGTTAGTAGGGTAACTTTACTCCTACTTTTCAGGGTCTTGGGGTGGGGTATCTTGGACAACCTTGGTGTCTTCTTACACTCCCAGTGACCCTCTACACACTGCACTAGGCCTGGTTCGCATTCCACTTTTGGAGTATATGGTTTGTGTCCCCCCAGGCCTATTCTTCCCTATTGCATTCTATTATGTTCTACAGTGTTTGCACTACTTTTCTAACTGTTTACTTACCTGATTTTGGTTTGTGTGTATATTGCTTACCTCCTTAGGGAGTACATTCTCTGAGATACTTTTGGTATATTGTCACTAAAAAAAAGTACCTTTATTTTTTAGTAACTCTGAGTATTGTGTTTTCTTATGATATAGTGCTAAGTTATATAAGTGGTATAGTAGGAGGTTTGCATGTCTCCTAGTTCAGCCTAAGCTGCTCTGCTATAGCTAGCTCTATCAGCCTAAGCTGCTAGAACACCTCTAATCTACTAATAATGGATAACTGTTCCTGGCACAAGGTTAAGTACCACAAGGTACCCACTGTAAGCCAGGCTAGCCTCCTACATTACTGTGCTCCCCTTCGGCCTTACCTGCGCCCCTCTGGTGTTCACAAAAGTGATGGTGGTGGTTGCAGCTTATCTGTGCAGGTTAGGGGTATCAGTCTTCCCCTACCTTGACGACTGGCTGATGAAGGCGGACTCACCCCAGAAAGTCATCTCCCACCTTCAGACTGCAGTGAACCTCCTGCACACGCTGGGGTTAACTAAAAACGTGCCGAAGTCACACCTGACTCCCTCTCAGACACTCCCTTTCATCTGAGCTGTTCTTGGCACAGTGCAGTTTCGGGCTTATCCTCCCGAAAAGAGAGTCCAAGATATTGAGGCTATGATTCCGATCTTTAAGCTTCTGTCTTGGGGTTCGGTGAGACTGACTCTGAGGCTGGTGTGCCTCGTGGCCTCCTGCATCCTGCTTGTAACACATGCCAGATGGCATATGCGGGCTCTGCAGTGGGACTTGAAGTTCCAGTGGGCTCAGCCTCAGGGGAATCTCTCCAACATGGTCCAGCTCTCGGAGGGGACTGCAAAAGACCTGCAGTGGTGGCGTTCTGATCCGCATTGGGTCCACAGAAGATCCCTCTCCCTTCCCCAACTAGAATCATGTATAGTGACAGATGTGTCACTTCTGGGTTGGGGCGGCCACATGGGAGAGGTGGAAATCAGAGGCCTCTGGTCTCCGGCGGAGTCTGGGCTCCATATCAATCTTCTGGAACTCTGGGTGATCAGGCTTGCGTTGAAAGCATTTCTTCCCTCTCTCAAAGGGAAAGTAGTGCAGGTGTCACGGACAATACTACCGCTATGCGGTACTGCAACAAACAAAGCGAAGTAGGGTCCTGGATCCTTTGTCAAGAGGCCCTACGTCTCTGGACATGGCTGGAACATCAGGGCATTACCCTGGTGATTCAACATCTGCTGTGTTCTCTCAACGCCAGAGCGGACAAACGCAGCCATCGATGCACAGCCGATCATGAATGGCATCTCCATCTGGAGGTGGTGCAAGGTCTCTTTCAGCTGTGGGTAGAGCCTTGGTTAGATCTGTCTGCCTCCACAGAGAACGGGCAATGTCGGCTGTTTCGCGCATTGGAGTTTCCAAGGTGGCACTCGCTCGGAGACTCTTTTCGTCTTGAGTGGAACTCTGGCCTCCTTTCCGCCTACACCACTTCTGCCCAGAGTTCTCAAGAAATTCAGGAACGACTGGGCCCAAGTCATCTTGGTGGCTCCGGACTGGGCACGAAGAGTCTGTTATCCAGAGCTATTGACCATGGTCATCGATCATCCACTCAGACTGCCTTTTCGGGCTGATTTGTGTCGCAGCAACAGGGGACGGTTCTTCACCCGAACCTGTCCAATCTCCACTTCATGCGTGGAGATTGAGAGGCGACATTTGAAGACTTTTGCTCTTCCACCCGAAGTCTATGATGTTTTCTTGGCAGCCAAGTGTCCCTCCGCCAAAACTGTATACGCCTGCCTTTGGCATAAATTTGTGGCATGGTGCGCCAACAAATCTGTTGATCCCCTCTCTGCCCCTGTATCCAAGGTTCTTTTGTTCATTTTTTCTTTAGTTCAGCAGGGCTCTGCTTTAGGGAACCCTTAAAGGGTATTTATCTGCCATTTCTGCCTTTCTTAGGTGACCTGATCAGCCCTCACTCTTTATTTTATTTTTTGTTATAATTTTTATTATTATAGTCATTGTTTATATTTTGTAATACAAGTCCTGTACAAAGGATAAGTTAACAAAATTATCAAAATTAACAAAATTCCTCCCGACTTTGGGGGTACTCCGCCCTTACAGTCTTCAATCGTTGTATACAAGTATATCAAACACAGAGAAACGTGCCTTGTCCCAGCATTAATAATCACATTTAAGAGCCAGTATTAATAACATAGTGGTCTCATATCTCCAAACAAATAAAATGTATCAATCTTGAGACTGCTTGTACTTTGTCTGTAAAGGGTATACAACCATAAGTGTTTGGTATATCCATATCATAGATTAGCTGCAGTATAATATTATTATATAATTATATTATATCAATAGATGCTATTGATGGGTATTTAGTATAATAGCCTCTCTGTGACATGATGTACCTTTTGAACAGAGATGGGTCGTTATGAGAGCATTCGTGTCTGTTTCTAGTAGTATCCCTTCCTCAAGGAACTCAGGGACTCATAGTGAGGATAATTTTACAGAGAGGACAAGAAAGACTCAATGAGTACTGATACATAGGTAAGAGGTTAGGTTGTAGTAATATCCATAATGATGATAATAACACTAATAGAAAAAAAGATAATGGGGACCGCTATGGCGGCAGTGGTGTTCGTAGCAGTGGTGACCGAGGGAAGGGGAAGGGGGCGAAGGGAGGGGGTTGAAGGGGATAAGGCGATCTAGATGTGGTCAGGGATGATGATAATGATGATTTACTAGGGATGGTAGGACAATATAGAAAGAGGGTACAGTATAGTTGAAGGTTATGTTATATATATTAATGTGTGGGCATTGGTTTGTGTTTGCATAAGTTAAATGGTTGTGGTGGTCTATCACAGGATATACCTAGGTCATCAGATTAGGTAGGAAGGGTGACCATGTTTGTAGGAATATATCAGTTTTATCCTGTAGGTCATATATGAGGCGTTCGTGGGAGGCTGCCTGTTACATTGCGCCAATCCATTCTTCCTGGGAGGGAGTAGCCGCTGCACGCCAATGTCTGAGGATACATAATTTGGCTGCGGCTAATGCAGTATGCAATAGTCTGCTTTGGGGTCGTGAGAGATGTTGAAGTTCTCCTGTATCATGTAGGAGTATGAGGGATGGTGTGAGCGTTGGCGGTAAGGGCAATACCTCTCTGAGAGTGTGTCCTATCGCCCACCAGAAGGGTTGTATAGCAGTACAATCATGTAAGATGTGGGTAAGATCGCAATGTTTGTTGGGGCATCTCCAACAGGATGCGTGGGGCAGGAGTCGTGCCGTGCATAGTTTCTGTGGGGTCCAGTACCAGTCATGTAGAGTCTTGAAAAGGCAGAATTTCAGGCGAGCCTCACGGGCTCCTCGGTCTCTAGCCTCAATTAATTCAGCCCAGTCTTCTAGGTCATAATCTTTCTAAAGTCGGGTTTGCCATTTTTCTCTAAGGGAGTTGAGCAGTGGTAGCGAAAAAAGGTGTTGATTCAGCACCGTCTTTAGCCCCGATACAGCCCCTTTCATTTGGCCCCATATTTCTAGGTATTGAAGTATTGGTGAATGTGTTAATCGCCGGGGGGGGATCATCCTAATCGCTGTATCAGACAGTGTCGCAACTGTAGATAGCGCCATGATGGGGAGGTCAAATTCTCCCTGTAGTTCCCTGAACGTCTTCCAATTGTCTCCAGAGACGAGTTGGTCTATCCTTATGATGCCTTTTTGATACCAGTCCCACTAGTGGATGGTCTTACCCTCCTATCTGGAGTCCTTTATTGCCCCGTAGGGGGGGCTCTGTCATGGAGATATGGGTCTATTTTCAGTGAGCGGTGTGCCTGTCGCCAGGCTTTCCTCATGGCCCCTATCATGGGATCGGTAGTTCGTTGGTCCAGCATGTCTGTGTTATATAGTATCTGTAGTTCGTGAGGAACTCCTGTAACTGCCCTTTCCACTGTTAACCAGAGTGGTGGGTTGCGTACATTTGGGAGTAGGAGGGTCATCTGTGATAGGTGTAATGCTGAAGAATAGTTTTTTATGGAAGGGAGATTTAAACCTCCAAATTCACGTTGTGCTAATAACGTGGCTCTGGGCAGTTGTGGGTGCATGGATCCCCAGACAAAGGTGCGAATGCAACGGTCTATCTCTCGGAGGAGGGTTAGTGGTATGTATAAAGGGAGCATACCCAGCACGTATAAAAATCTTGGGAGGGTTACCATTCTCACCGCCTGTACTCTACCCCACATGGAGAATCCTAATTGTTTCCATTTCTCAAAGTCTTGTTTCATGTTATTGATTAAGGGGTTTAAGTTGTCTGTCACTATGTTTTCTAGGCCTCTATTTATATCAATACCTAAGTAACGGAGCTGTGCGTTTTTCCATTTAACCGGCAGATCTTGTAGGGAGGAGCTGGTTGTTATAGGGGATAAGGGAAGGGCTTTGCTTTTATCCCAGTTTATCCTATAGCCCGAAAGCTGCTCAAATTCTGTCAATATTTGTTTGAGAGCTGGTACGGAATTGGATAGGTCGGTAAGTGTGAGTAGGATATCATCTGCGCATAGATAGATGGTGGAATATCTGCCCGGGATTGGGATTCCTGATATTACGTTAGAGTTCCTAATTACCGCCGCAAGGGGTTCGACAGCTAGCAAGAATGATAGTGGGCAGCCCTGTTGTGTTCCTCTGGATATCGGGAAGGTGTCAGATAGGAACCCTCCACAATTCACCTGAGCTGTCGGGGAATCATAAAGTAGTTGTACTCTATTAATGAAATTAGTCCCTAGTCCGAAGCGTTTTAATATTTCAAAAAGATACCACCATTCTATGCGGTCGAATGCCTTCTCTGCATCCAGTGAGAGGGCAAGGGCTTCTTCCTGTGAATCTCGTGCTGTCCATATGGTGATTCCTTGATGAGCGGCCGGGCACAAAGCCCACCTGGGTATGATGGATCAGAGAGGGAATGACTTTTTTCAGTCGGGTTGCTAATATCGCTGCTAAGATTTTGATGTCTCCATTAAGTAGTGATATGGGGCGGTAGCTCCCACAAAGAAGTGGGTCGCTTCCTGGTTTGGGTATAACTGTGATAGTGGCTTTGTTGGAGATAGGATATAGGGATCCTGTGCGGTCCGCTCCCTGGAAAGCGTCGTATAGGGTCTCCACTGTATCTGTCCCAGACCATTTATAGAATTCGGACATAAAGCTGTCTTCACCGGGGGCTTTGTGGTACGATAGATTGGCTATCACCTGTTGAATTTCTATCTTGCTGATATTACCTTCTAGGAGTGCCCTACCTTCTGTCAAAAGACAGGGTATATCTGCTCTTTGTAGGAAGGTGTTCAGGCGGTCATTGGCTTCTACTGATTCTGGGGTGTATAGGGCTTGGTAATAGCTACCGAATTCATTCGCAGTTGCCTGTGGGTGCGTGAGGAGGTCGTTGTTTCGGCCAGTGAGTGCTGGTATGGCTAATGTAATTTATCTTCGGCGTAGTTGGGCGGCTAGTAGACGGCCTGCTTTCTCGCCGTGTTCATAATGGCGGACCTTTAACCTTTGCAATGCATATTCTGCCCGCAAGGTATATAGGGAGTTGAGTTCCATTTTAGCTTGTTGAAGATGGCGGCGATTGGATGGAGTGGGGGTTTGCGTATATTCTCTGGTCGCGTGGGCTTTCCTGTCCTCTAGGTTGGCCTGTTGATCTCTCTTTTGGGCATTGGCAATGGCGGCGTCTTGCATTAGCTGACCTCTAATGGTTGCCTTTGTTATCTTTTAGGTAGGTAGTTAAGTGGGTTTTAAGTTGTTCCTATCTCCTTTGGGGTTCTATATCTGGAATTGGGGAGGCGCCATGGTTTACGGCTGGGATTGATCACTCCTAGTTCCAGTGTTAGTAGAACCAGGGAGTGGTCCGATAGTGCGGCCGTAAGGATATCCGTCAGTTTTATCGATTGTATCAGTCTCTGGACGATCATAAAGTAGTCTAGTCGCGATTGGGTTCCATGGACTGGAGAAAGAAAGGTGTATTGGCGGTCTGAGGGGTGTAATAAGCACCAGCAGTCTAACAAGCCGTGGTCGGAAAGGACGTCGTGGAGTAGGGCCCTGTCTGAGTTATTGCCTGCGTCAAGGCCGCTTGTGCGATCAAGGATAGCATCTTGTTAAATGTTCCAGTCTCCACCCAGTACATATTGAGAGGTGCCAATCTGTGTGAGCAGTCAATTAAGAGAGGAAGAAAAAGTGTGCTTGGAGCCTATGGGGGCGTATATTGAGCCTATGCAGATCGTGGAAAGACCTGTCCTGATTTTGGCTAGGACATAACGGCCTTCTGGGTCGTGCCATGTTTTAAGCAGTCGGAACTGCAGTGAGCGACGCATGAGAATTGCCACCCCGCATTTCCTCCCAGTACCCTGCGTTCGGTCAGATACGGGCGGTTTACCTCTATAGAGTACTTTACCAACCCAGTCTCTACAAAGTTTTTCAGATTCTGCTGAGTTAAGGTGTGTTTCCTGTAACAGGGCAATATCCGCATGTTTAGAGCATAAATAGGATAGTACTTTCTGTCGTTTGACATAGTTGGTCATACCATGGACTTTCAAGGAGACGATTGTGAGCGGTGTTGGCGTTCCCATGAGAGCTATGTGGATAAGTGTGTATTCTGTATAATGTATCTGTAATGTGTGGTCGGGGGGCACGGGGGGGAGAATATTATACAGATACTAGCTATTCAGGGACGTGTAATGGGGGAATGGTGTAATATAATATAATATAAGGGACAAAGACAAGATGTGTCTAGGTCCCCCGGTCACTAGGGGCAATGAGTAGGAGTTATGAGATTAGAAGTGAGGTTGAAAGGCTCCTAAATCGGAGAGAAGAAAAACTTATGCACTAATGAATAAAAAGTGAGAGAAAGACCTAGAAAAAGAACAAAAGGGAGGGAAAAAGAAAACCTGCTGTCAGTCTGTTAATCTGCGGGTTCGTACCTGTGGAGTCCGCACGCAGAGGGAGTATTATTATGAGATATAGATATGATGGGGGTTATTTCAGTGTTTCTTCGATGATTTTGGAGGGGGTTAGTAGTCAGCCTCAGTGTGTTGTGTGTTGCGTGGTGCGGGTATAGATAAATAATGATAATGATATCACTGGGGTTTGAATACAAAGGAGCCCAGGTTCCGAAGCAGATAAACGTGGGGGGAGGTATTGAGGAAGACCTGGTCATGTGTGCTTAGAGCTGAGTATAGGGTTTGAAATGATGCATTTAAAACCGTTTTGACATCCTTCAGGGTTGTCTCTAAAGATCTGTGTAGGTGCCTCAGCTATACCTCTGAGGTTAATTAGAGAAGTCCTAGCCGATAGACATACTTTTTAAAAGCTGATATCCCGTAATGGACGGGGGTGATGTTAAACTCTCGGACCCCCCCACTCCCTCCCCATCAATGGTGCAACTTTAGTTCAGAACAGTTGGGCATGCCACTTATCTGTCCGACGAAAAGTAGGTTGGTTGCTAAATGAGGGTCCGTTCCTTCAGTGTTCTAAGTATTCTCGGAGTTCAATGGTCTGTGTGATCGTCCAGTGACGGCTTCAGAGGGGAGCGGGATTTGTCCCTACCCATGTCCTGGGTGTGGTCTATTACTGCCTGTAGTACCTGGTCCCGGTTGTCCTGTGGCTTGGGAAGGCGGTCATACATTCTGCCTCTCTTGTGTGAGGCAGACCTTTGCGACTGGGCTTGTAACAGTGCAGCAGGGGGGTTGTTCCCGGTCTGGGAGGCATCGGGATCTTATTGTGCTGATGAAACGTCCATGGGGTGTGAGGTAAGATCATTGAGAAATAAGCTGAGATCCTCCGGTTCCGTAAAGTCTTTGGATTTATCACAATAGGTGATCCACATCCTTGCGGGTTCGAAAAGGCCATATTTGATGTCTAGTTTCCTGAGCTGCGGTCTGAAGGCTAGGAACGCTTTTCACTTTTCATTCGTCAGCCTGGAGAAGTAGCAGCTACTCGGATTTCATGGCCGTCCAAAGAGCCTGGTCCTTGTGTTTTAGCTGCTGATAGGACCTGTCGAGCCTGATCATGTCTTAGAAAGCATGCTATGATGGGCCGTGGTTTGTCGGAGGTAGCCTTGTGAGGAGGTCCGATTCTGTGCGCCCTTTGGAATTCTAGTGGCGGTGAAGATTCAATACTGAAGAGGTCGGGCAGGAGTGACTGTAGAAAGGCCTTGGTGTCAGATCCTTCTTTGCGTTCTGGGATTCCGAAGAGTCGTATGTTGTCTCGGCGGTTCCGGTCTTCCAAGTCTGTTACCTTTGCTCGGAGGGATCGTAATTTGATTTCCTGATCTGGTAGTGTCGCCATTTGATCTTCCACCGTAGTAAGGCGTTGGTCCAGGGTCCGCTGTGTCTTTGAAACCTGCTATATCTGCACGGATGGAGGAAGAGGCTATGGTTAAGTCTGTGATCTTCTGATCCATTGCTTCGAGACGACGTCCCACCAAGGCAATTTCCTGTAGTATACGTTCCGCGGCTTCCGGGGCAGAGGGGTCTGTTGGTGTGGGCATTGGCCCTGGTGTTGCCATTTGTGTTGTTGTGGGTTTCGATTTTGTGATAACCTCTGAGAACAGGAGTTGACTGGAAGGCTTGCCTGAAAGCTTTCCGTTGGGCATTTCTTCCGGAATGTAGGAGGCTCTATGCGATAGATTTTGTCGTGTGGGTACGATGAGGTCGTAGTTTGCCGGTCGTCCTTCCTCTGTCCTGTAGGTTGTGGCACTTGGGAGAGGAGGTGGAATATTGATGTGGGATGCGGGCTAGTTAAAAGACTGTGTAGGCAGTGGGAGGCCGCTTCTGTTCTTCTTTCGTGTCATCTATAGGATGGTATGAACCATTCCCCAAGACAGCCACTTTTCGTGTGACAGATGGAGGTCTGCCTTCGGGCCTCTTCCATGCGGTAGTTTATTATCTGAGAGATAGGATCTATGGCGTAAAAAGGGGAGGGTAGGAGGTTGAGCCAGAACTTTTACTGTTATTGTGGTACGATGGGTGACACTGCCGTCAGGCATCTATTCCTACCCCACCGTTTCTGTGACGTTCTGTTGTGGGTGATTGTCTCGTACTTATACTTCACTCTGTCTTGCCGCTGTTATTTCACTTCTTCGCTATCTTCGCCTATCCATTCCGTCCTCCTGTGCTGCTTTGTAACATTTCACCCCTTCCATGCCCTCTCTGTTGGTGGCGCTTCATCTCATCCCCATCTGTGTCTATTCACTTTGTCCCCCTTGTGATGTTCCCCACTTCGTCTCTCTCGAGGGAGGAAGGTGGGGGTGGGAAGTCGGTGGTCCCGTTAGTGATGAACACCTAGCGCTCTATTGTTGGGCTGTATATTGATGGCCTCTCATATCAAAGTTTGTGTTGCACTTGGGGATCAGTCGCTCTTGTAATTTCCTCCTATTATTACACTGTACGCGGTGGTACCTTAGGGGCTATGTGTCTCAGGTTATGCCTCTCTAGACCAGAGCGTCCCTGCTATGTTACAAGGAAGATAGTTCAAAGAGATTTTTGTTTCACTCTCTATGCTATTCGTAGATAGGTAGTTTTATCCTCTATTTAATTTGTTCAGGGTGTGGCCGCAGTACTTATCCGTCGTTCATTCTCCGCTCTCTCTAGTGCTCTTCGTTTGATGTTGCGACCGGGCTTGTGATCATGGGCCTTGGGTGAGCCTCAAGCCTCTTAGTTCTCCGTGTGCCTCGGGGGGGCCTGTCGCCTTCTCAGCCCGTACGCCTTGTGGCTCCACGATGTCCTCCGGCGGTGTGCCTCGGCGTGCACCTTTTCTATCGTGATAATATAATATGCCGGAGCTTGCAGCGCTGCCCATGGGTGGTTCAAAGAGATTTTTGTTTCACACTCAATGCTATTTGTAGGTAGATAGTTTTATCCTCTATTTTATTTGTTCAGGGTGTGGCCGTAGCACTTATCTGTCGTTGATTCTCCGTTCACTCTTGTAAACCTCATTTGATGCTGTGACCAGGCACACGATCCTGGGCCTCGGGTAAGCCTCAGGCCTGTTCGTTCTCCGCGTTACATGTGTCTCGGGGGGGGGGGGAACCCTGTTGCCTTCTCGGCCCATACACCCTGTGGCTCCAAGATGTCCCCCATTGGCGTGCCGCGCCGTGGGCCCTCTCCACCGTGGCAGTATGCCGGAGCTTGCAGTGCTGCCTGTGGATGGTAGTTTGGAGACCGAGACAGAGATCGAGGTGAGAGTGGAGGGGGCCCTCTTCCATCGTCACTTACCCCTACGCCTCCCGACGCCTTGTTCGTTGCTGGTGGTCTCAGCTGCGCCGTTCAGATCGCAGCCGCGGTTCCGAGGGGATTTTCTTCAGCGGGCAGGCCCCTCACTTTAGGCCGCGGTCGGTCGCGCCGTCAGAGGCCTCCAGCGGTCCGCGTCCGATGGCTTCACGGGCATCATATCTCGCTGGGGAAATCTGTTATTTCCCCGGGCTGCGCATCTCGCAGTCTCGGGAAGCCGTTGTGAGGCTGCCTGAGGCTCGTTTTGCCCCCGCCGTAGCTGAAATCTATCTCAGCGCGCGGAGCTTCGTCCTCAGGCGGCCATTCAGTTCGGTGGCCAGACCACACCCCTCCAGCCCTCACTCTTTAAATCTTCTATTGTGAGTATATTCCTAAAAGTTCTGACCCATTTATTTCCTCCCACTCCATTTATCATGCCTCAGTGGGACCTCAATCTTGTCCTTATTTAGTGTGTACTCCCTTTGAGCCGATGCACAATTGTCCCTTACAGCTCCTCACCTTCAAAACTGTCTTTCTTGTTGCCATCACCTCTGCTCGCAGGGTGAGTGAACTGCAGGTCCTTTCGTCCAAACCTCTGTACTTGTCTGTGCACCCTGACAAAGTGGTGTTGCGTACTAAGGCTTCCTTCGTTCCAAAGGTGGTTACGCCTTATCATGTAGGCTAGTCCATCACCCTGCCTACTTTCTACGCACCCACACATCCGTTCCCATGAGGAGACGAGACTCCACCGTTTGGACCCAGAACGAGCGTTGGCGTTCTATCTTAATCGAGCTAAAGATTTCCGGGTGGACAATCAACTCTGTCGGGTATGTGGGTGTGAAAAAAGGGGAGGTCGTGCAAAAACATACCATCGCTCGATGGGTACATGTAGGATGTTGGCTCTGTATATACTATCTCAAAGTGAGAGATAGTGTGCACAGAGTCCAAGGGTTCCTCTTAGAGGTAGATAGTGGCAACATTAGATAATACTAATGCTCTATTTTGTGGTAGTGTGTTCGAGCAGTAGGCTTATCAGAAGGCAATGTTAAACATTTGTTGTGTACACACACAGGCAATAAATGAGTAACACACACTCAAAGACTTAACTCCAGGCCAATAGTTTTTACATAGAAAAATATATTTTCTCAATTTATTTTAGAACCACAAGATTCAAGTTTGGAGGTAAGTACATAAAATGAAAGGTACTTCACACAAGTAAGTATAGAACTTGGATTTAAAACAGTAGTGCACACAGTTTTGGTTAAAATGGCAATAAGCTATTTTAAAAGTGGACACAGTGCAAAAATCAATAGTTCCTGGGGAGGTAAGTTTGGTTAGGTTTTTCAGGTAAGTAAAGCACTTACAAGTTCAGTTTCCTGGGCATAGGCAGCCCACCGTTGGGGGTTCAAGGCAACCCTAAAGTCACTGCACCAGCAATACAGGGCAGGTCAGGTGCAGAGGTCAAAGGAGGGCTCAAAACACATATGCGCTGTAGGAGGTTGGCTCTGTATATACTATCTCAAAGTGAGAGATAGCGGGCACAGAGTCCAAGGGTTCCCCTTAGAGGTTGATAGTGGCAAAATTAGATCATTCTAGTGCTCTGTTTTGTGGTAGTGTGATCAGAGGGTAGTGTTAAGCATTTGTTGTACACACACAGGCAATACATGAGGAACACACACCCAAAGACTTAGTCCAGGCCAATAGTTTTTATATGGAAAAATATATTTTCTTTATTTATTTTAGAACCACAAGATTCAACATTTGAAGTAAATATATAAAATGCAAGGTACTCCACACAGATAAGTAAGGAACTTTGAATTAGAGCAGTAACATACACAGTATAGGTTAAACTGGCAGATATCTATTTTAAAAGTGGACACTGCAAAAATCAACAGTTCCTGGGGGAGGTAAGTAATGTTAAGTTTCTGAGGTAAGTAAAGCACTTGCAAGTTCAGTTTCCTGGGCATAGGCAGCCCACCGTTGGGGGTTCAAGGCAACCCCAAAGTCACCGCACAAGCAACACAGGGCCAGTCAGGTACAGAGGTCAAAGGAGGGCCCAAAACACACAGGTGCCTATGGAGAACAGGGGTGCTCCGGTTTCAGTCTGCCAACAGGTAAGAACCTGCGTCTTCGAAGGGCAGACAGGGGGGTTTTGTAGAGCACTGGGGGGGGGACACAAACAGGCACACAGAACACACCCTCAGTGGCACAGCGGCGGTTGGGTGCAGTGTGCTTAGTAGGCATTGGGTTTTCTGTAGAAATTAATGGAGGGAACCGAGGGTCACTCTAGCGATGCAGGCACAGGGGGGCTTCTCTGGCCAGCCACCGACTGGGCTAGGCAAAGGGTCGCCTGATGGTCACTCCTGCACTGGAAGTTGGTTTCTTCCGGTCCTGGGGGTTGTAGGTGCAGTGCTTTGTCGAGGCGTCTTGTTTTTGTTACCAGGCAGTTGTGGTCAGGGGGAGCCTCTGTATCCTCTCTGCAGGCGTTGCTATGGAGGTGTAGGTTGCTCACGAGGTCGCAGTTGCCTGGGAGTCCTTTCTGCAGTGTTGGTTCTCTGTAGCTCGAGCCGGGGGTGTCGTGTGCAGAGGGTGAAGTCTCACGCTTCCGGCGGGAAGAATGAGTTCTTTAAAAGTTGCTTCAAAGTTGCAAAAATGTTGCTGTTGGTGAACAGTGCCACTGTTCTCAGGAGTTTCTTGGTCCTTCAGTTAAGGGCAGTCCTCTGAGGCTTCAGAAGTCACTGGTCCCTGTCGGATGTGTCGCTGTGCAGGTTCTTTGAGTCTGGAAACAGGCCGTTAGGGCTGCGGCCAAGTCAGTTGTCGTCTCCTTCTTCTTTGTGTAGGTTGCAGGAATCTGATTTCCTGGGTTCTGGGTCGCCCCTAAATACTAGATTTAGGGGTGTGTTTAGGTCAGGAGGGCAATAGCCAATGGCTACTGTCCTGGAGGGTGGCTACACCCTCTTTGTGCCTTCTCCATAAGGGGAGGGTGGCACATCCCTAATCCTCTTGGGGGAATCCTCCAATCTCAAGATGGAGGATTTTTAAAGGCAGGGGTCACCCCCCCTCAGGGCACATTAGGGGCAGTCCTGACTGGAGGGTGACCCCTCCTTGTTTTTCTCATTATCTCCACCAGCCTTGCCACCAAATGTAGCCGGAGGGGCATGCATCTCCACTAGGTGGGATGCCCTGGGGTGCCGTAACAAAAGGCATGAGCCTTTGAGGCTCACCCCCAGGTGTCACAGTTCCTGCAGGGGAAGGTGAGAAGCACCTCCACCCAGTACAGGCTTTGTTCTTGGCCACGGAGTGACAAAGGCACTCTCCCCGTGTGGCCAGAAACTCGTCTGGTTGTGGCAGGCTGGCAGAAACTGGTCAGCCTAGCACTAGGAGTTGGACTGGTATTCAGGGGGCATCTCTAAGATGACCTCTGGGTGCATTTTACAGTAAATTACACACTGGCATCAGTGTGCATTTATTGTGCTGAGACGTTTGATACCAAACTTCCCAGATTTCAGTGTAGCCATTATGGGACTGTGGAGTTCATAATTGACAGACTCCCAGACCATATACTCTTTATGGCTACCCTGCACTTAGAATGTCTAAGATTTTGCTTAGACACTGTAGGGGGATAGTGCTCATGCAGCTATGCCCTCGCCTGTGGTATTGTGCACCCTGCCTTAGGGCTGTAACGCCTGCTAGAGGGGTGACTTACCTATGCCACAGGCAGTGAGATGTGGGCATGGCACTCTGAGGGGAGTACCATGTCGACAAAGTAATTTTCTCCCCACCAGCACACACAAGCTGTGAGGCAGTGTGCATGTGCTGATTGATGGGGCCCCAGGGTGACATAAGACATGCTGCAGCCCTTAGAGACCTTCCCTGGCATCAGGGCCCTTGGTACCAGGGGTACCATTTACAAGGGACTTATCTGTGTGCCAGGGCTGTGCCAATTGTGGGAACAAAGGTACCGTTTAGGGAAAGAACACTGGTGCTGGGACCTGGTTAGCAGGGTCCCAACACACTTTAAGTCATAACTGGCATCAACAAAAGGCAAAAAGTTAGAGGGTAACCATGCCAAGGAAGGCATTTCCTTACAGTACTTCATTGCATCAAGATGTGCTACGCTTTGGCCAAGTTGCAACTCCCTGAGGGCTTGCACGCGCATTCCACCAGAGCGACTGCTGCTTCCACTGCATTAGCACGTGGAGTTCCTGTCCTGGATATCCGTCAGGCAGCTATATGGGCGTCCATGCACAAGTTTGCTAAACAGTACTGCCTGGACAGTCATGTCCGTCGGGGCGGCTACTTTGGTTGTTCGGTCCTGCAGGACTTCTTAGTATGATCTTGGTGCGCAGCCCACCACCGAGGATGGCATTGTTTGGGTATCTATTCTAAGGTAAAGAATCTGCATCTAGAAGTCTCTATCAGATGTACAAGTTACTTACCTTTGGTAATGCAATCTCTGTTAGAGACATGTTCTAGTTGCAGATTCCTTACTGACCCACCCATCCTCCCCACTTGTGAACTGATTTCTAGGAACAGGGATTCCCCCTTCAGGTCCTTATCTCTGGCACACCAATCTGTGTTCTTAGTGCGCTGCGCTTTGGCGTGGAAAGTTGTTAAAAGAAACTAAAGTCACTGCACGAAGGCATCTATGTACTACTCCCGACGTCATCACGGCAGCTACCATGCCCACGGAGTCGACAGACACCCAAGGGTATTGCTCAAAGAAAAAATCTCTGGAACCAGTCTGACGCCTAGGGGAAATTCTCATGTAAGGAATCTGCAACTCGAATATGTCTCTACCAGATATTTCGTTACTGAAGGTAAGTAACTTGTACATCTGGTAGAGACAGGATCTAGCCACGGACTCGTTTACGACCCTCCCATCTTTCCCTCTCTGTGAACTGAGTTCCACTGTTGTCTCTTTTCATTTTATGGTTTGAAGCACACTGTTTTCATTGGCAGTTTCCATATTTGGCTCCACGTTTTGATCGCAGAAAATAGTCCCGGGAGAAACTAACGACAGCTCGTCAGCGTGGGACTTAAATGTACTCCATTCACGTCACATCTGGCGAACGATGTAAATACGAAGTCGCACGATGCCCTCTCCCAACGTGCAAACTTACTATGGAGAAAAAAAACTTCTGGATCCAGGCTGGCACCTGGGGAAGATTCTAAGTTAGGGAATCTGCTGATACATCCTATCCCTACAATTTACATTGTTACCGAAGGTAACTAACTTGTTCATTTTTGACAGGGCTGTTGTAAGACTTCAGATGGTTCTCTCACCTGCTTGTGGGTAAACTGTGAACTCTGCTTCACGGTTGCAAGATCCCAGTGTATTCTCTCTTGATAAACGTAGGTTTAAATTTAAGGTTAGGTATGTGCCGCAAATATTGATGATGAACTCTCATGTTTATTCAATCCAGTGGTCACTTGTGATTTAGATTTTCATACTGAGCTATTTTTTTTTTTTTTTTTTACTGATCATTGGAGATCTTGCCCACTTTTCCAATATGTACTGCTTAGGGAAGACAAAGTAAACTATGGAAGTAAAATAGTTGCTGCTTCATTGTTGGGCTGAGAAACGAAAATTGCCTTAACTTTTAGCATTTTTAATTGCTTCTGCCTCTATAAATTGAGACATACTTTTGTGCAAGGAATGTCAATGTCTTATGTCATTTCTTAGGAAAATGTTCCCTGGGCACCTACTGATGTGTTTGGATGGTTGATTTGAGGATATTATTAGTTAACAGTTGAGTTCAGTCAGAACTTACGGTGCCTTTTAAAAAAAAAAAAAAAAAACAATAGTTCATGCAATACGATTCCTGTACTGCTTAGTCAAATTGGGTGGCATTATGTTTATGTAGGGCATTATAACAGGTTGCGATTATCGTGCCTGTTTTTCACTGTTGGGATGGGTTGTTCTTAATGTTTGTCTCCATGCATTTGAGCCAAGGTTTGTCTTGAGCTTGGTGTTGAGTAATAAGTTGTTTATCACTTGGCAATGGTGTTACAGATTCATTGCATGTGTTTGTTATTTTCCGTGAGACTATGTGGAGATAAGTACACCTGAAGTAATAGAGGGGAGCAGCCTGAGTTGGCCCTAGCTAATTGCTAAGTAAGACATTTCTTGACTACTTTGGCACTGTGCTGACATTGGGTATTGAGGTTGTAGGGAAGTACCCTCTATTTGGCATTGTTTCCCCCACTTTATGCCTGCTATCTGTATGCTTAGACAGTTTTCACTGGGATCTGGCTAACCTGGACCCCAGTAATTGTGCTCTCTCCCTCTAAGTTTGGTTGCCTAGAACTTTGCACACCACACAATTGGCATACTGGTGCCCCCTTATAAGTTTCTAGTATATGGTACTTGGGTACCCAGGGCATTGGGGCACTAGGGGTTCCTCATGGGCTGCAGCATTTAGTGTGCCACCCATGGGAGCCCATGCAAAATATGTCTGCAGGCTTGCCATTGCAGCCTGCATGAAAAGGTGCATACACCCCTTCACCACAGGTCACTGCACCAGTTCACTGTAAGTCACCCCTCTGGTACGCCTTCCTAGCCCACAGGGCATGGTGCAGGTTCCTGTGTGTGAGGGCACCCCTGCATGAGCAGAAGTGCCCCTATGAACTCCAGCTCCATTGCACTGGACTTAGTAAGGGCGGGGAAGCCATTTTACCCATGTACTGGACAGAGGCTACTACCTATGTCCAGCTACATTATGGTAACTCTGAACCTGGGCATGTTTGGTATCAAACATGTCAGAATCATACCCCAATACTGTTGCCAGTATTGGTTCTATGATTCCATGCTCTCTTGGAGGCTCCTTAGAGGACCCCCAGTATTTCTCCTACCAGTCTTTTGGGGGTTTCCGGGCAGCCTGCGCTGCTGCCACCCCTCAGGCAGGTTTCTGCCCTGCTGCTGCTTGACCACCTCAGAGAGGGCAAGGCAGAATAAATGTTTTCCTAATGGAGAGGAGGTAACACCCTCTCCCTTGGTAAAAGGTGTTACAAGGCTTGGGAGGGGTAGCCTCCCCAAGCCAATGATTTGCTTTGAAAGGCACATTTGGTGCCCTCCTTGCATGAACCGGTTTGCACTAGTCTAGGGACCCCCGTTCCCTGCTCTGGCACGAAACTGGACAGATGAAAGTGGAGTGACCGCTCCCCTGTCCATCACCACCCCAGGGGTGGTGCCCAGAGCTCCTCCAGGTAGCAACGTGATTCTGCCATCTTGAAAACCAAGAAATGCAGAGGCCCCTGGGAGCATCTGAGTGGCCAGGTCAGGTAGGTGACTTCACCCCCCCTCCTAATAGGTGGTCATCTTACTAGGTGACCAATCCCCCTTTTAGAGCTATTTAGGGGCTCCCTTGAGGGTGGGTCCCCATATTTGATGTGCAAGATTCCACCAGGACTCCTCTGCATCGTTCACTTCATCTTCTGGCTACCCGAACCGCAACTGGACTCTTCAGGAACCAACAATCTGCAACTCCAGTAAAGACTTTGCTTTGCAACATTGTTTCTCTGGCTCCTTCCAGCAACATTTCCCTGGCTCTGTATCCTCTGAGGTCGACAAGACTTCAGCCTGCACCAAGAAGCAAGAAAGAATCTCCCTTGAAGTGAAGGAGTCACTCGCCTGCATCTGCAGGCACCAACTGCAATGATGACTGGATGCGTGGATCTGCTCTCCTCTGGAACTGCGTGGATCCTGCATCACAGGTGGTAGACTAAAGTGGTCCCCTAAGCCCTGTCTGCCAGCTGTCCAATATGGGAGGCAGTAAGCCCTGGCCTGTCCTTGCAGGACAGCACCCCTGTGCACTGACTCTTGCAGCTACCAAGGCTTGTTTGCTCCTGCTCCAAGGGATCTTCATGCTCCGTGGAGGCCCGCTCCCAGCACTTCATCCTACAAAGCACAGTCGCCTCTCTGCTGCTCCAGCTACCTAGGAATCCTTTTCAGGTGTGCTGACTGGGTCTCACTGCAACTTACTGTGCCTGCTGCCAGTGGGTTTCCTGTGCGGGCTGTGACTTCTTCTATTGGCTTTTGCAAGTGCTGAGGGTTAATTCAGACTTCCCTCCTTGGGTCGAGTCCTCTGGGCCTTGCGGGTCCTCTTCAGCTTTCTTTTGCTCCTCTTGCATTTGCCGAGCTGTGTTGGTGGTTCTTTCACACCACTGACCATCTGCGACCCAGCAACCGATGTGGTACATCATCTGCACCGCTCCAAGGACTCCTCTTCAGCTACTAGCCTCCACAGCTGGTCTTCTCCCCTCATCGACCTGGTTCTGCATCCATAGAAGGGTGGGTAGTGGCTCCTGCACCCTCTGGACACTCCATCATTGACTGGACTCTGTCCCCTTCTTTTTCAGGTCTTCTGCTACCCAAATCCACCTTTGGTTTCTTCATGTCTGGTCCTTTTCTCGTACAATCTTTTTTCCAAGCCCTCTTGTTAGTCCTTGGGAAGACCAGGTACTTACCTCTGCTCTCCTGGTCGCTGGGGCCACTCTGGTACTCACCTCTTGGGGTTCCTAGTTCCTCCAGCTCCCCTCTAACAACTCCATACCCTTGGGCGGGGGACTGTATCTCGCATTCTACTTTGGTCCTCCCCTAGGGCCCTCACTATTTATTTTCACTAAGTCTTGTGTAGGAAAATGGCTCCCTGTTGCAGTTACCCCCACTTTTTGTCTGATATTGATAATGACTTGACTGAGAAGTGTGCTGGGACCCTGCTAACCAGGCCCCAGCACCAGTGTTCTTTCACATAAAAATTTACCATTGTTCCACAATTGGCACATCCCTGGCACACAGATAAATCCCCTGTAAAAGGTACCAGTGGTACCAAGGGCCCTGTGACGAAGGAAGGTCCCTAAGGGCTGCAGCACATGTTGTGCCACCCTAAGGGATCCCTCACCTAACACATGCACTCTGCCATTGGAGATTGTGTGTGTTGGTGGGGAGAAAAAGGCAAAGTCGACATGGCATCCCAGGATGCCATGCACACGAAATGCTGACTGTGGCATAGGTAAGTCCCCTTACCCTAAGGCAGGGTGCACTATACCACAGGTGAGGGCATAGCTACATGAGCAATATGCCCCTACAGTGTCTAAGTCTATCCTTAGACATTGTAAGTACCGTGTGGCCATATTAAGTATATGGTCTGGGAGTTTGTCAAAAACGAACTCCACAGTTCCATATTGGCTACACTGAATACTGGGAAGTTTGGTATCAAAATTCTCAGAATAATAAACCCACACTGATGCCAGTGTTGGATTTATTAACAAAATGCACACAGAGGGCATTTTAGAGATGCCCCCTGTATTATACCCAATCCTTCAGTGCAGGACTGACTGGTCTGTGCCAGCCTGCTGCTGAGAGATGGGTTTCTGACCCCCTGGGGTGAGGGCCTTTGTGCCCTCTGAGGCCAGAAACAAAGCCTGCTCTGGGTGGACTGCTTCACACTTCCCCTCCTGCAGGAACTGTAACACCTAGCAGTGAGCCTCAAAGGCTCAGGCTTCCTGTTACAATGCCCCAGGGCACTCCAACTAGTAGAGATGCCCGCCCCCTGGACACAGGCCCACTTTTGGCGGCAAGTCCAGGGGAGATAATGAGAAAAACAAGGAGGAGTCACCCACCAGTCAGGACAGCCCTTAAGGTGTCCTGAGCTGAGGTGACCCTTGCCTTTAGAAATCCTGCCATCTTGATTTTGGAAGATTCCCACTATAGGAATAGGGATGTGCCACTCTCCCCTCAGTGAGGAGGCACTAAGAGGGTGTAGCCACCCTTCAGGAGAGTAGCCATTGGCTACTGCCCCGACCTAAACACACCCCTAAATTTACTATTTAGGGGCACCCCAGAAACCAGGAAATCAGATTCCTGCAACCTGAACTACAAAGAAGGACTGCTGACCTACAAGCCTGCGGAGATGACGGACGACGACAACTACTTTGGCCCCAACCCTACCGGCCTGTCTCCAGAGTCGAAAATCTGCAGCCAGTGACGCATCCAACAGGGACCAGCGACCTCTGAAGCCTCAGAGGATTGCCCTGACCCCCAAGACCAAGAAACTGCAGTGAGCAGCGGCTCTGCTGAACAACAGCTACGTCTTTGCAACAAAGAAGCAACTTCCAAAGAACTCACCCTTCCCGCCGGAAGCGTGAGACTTCACACTCTACACCCGACGCCCCCGGCTCAAAATCCAGAGAACAAACACCACAGGGAGGACTCCCCTGCGACCCCGTGAGTAGACCGAGACGACCCCACTGGACCCCCACACCAACGCCTGCAGAGAGAATCCAGAGGCTCCCACTGACCGTGACTGCCTGTAACAAGGGAACCGACGCCTGGGCCAAGCACTGCACCTGCAGCCCCCAGGACCTGAAGGAACCGAAACTCAGTGCAGGAGTGACCCCCAGGTGACCCTCTGCCTAGCCCAGGTGGTGACTGTCCCGAGAAGCCTCCCCTGTGCCTGCCTGCACCGCTAGAGTGAACCCTGGCTCCCTCCATTGAATCCTATCTAAAACCCGACGCCTGCTTTGCACACTGCACCCGGCTGCCTCCTCTGCCGCTGAGGGTGTGTTTTGTGTGCCTACTTGTGTCCCCCCCAGTGTTCTACAAAACCCCCCTGGTCTGCCCCCCGAGGAGGTGGGTTCTTACCTGCTGGCAGACTGGAACCGGAGCACCCCTGTTCTCCATAGGCACCTATTTGTTTTGGTCACCTCTTTGACCTCTGCACCTGACCGGCCCTGAGCTGCTGGTGTGGTAACTTTGGGGTTGCCTTGAACCCCCAACGGTGGGCTGCCTATGCCCAGGAACTGAGACTTGTAAGTGTTTTACTTACCTCACAAACTAACCTTTACTTACCCTCCCAGGAACTGTTGATTTTTGCAGTGTGTCCACTTTTAAAATAGCTTATTGCCATTTTAGCAAAGACTGTGTATGATATTGCGTTTATTCAAAGTTACTAACTTACCTGTGTGGAGTACCTTGCATTTTATGTATTTACTTCAAATCCTGAACGTGTGGTTCTTAAAATAAACTAAGAAAATATATTTTTTCTATATAAAAACTTATTGGCCTGGAGTAAGTCTTTGAGTGTGTGTTCCTCATTTATTGCCTGTGTGTGTACAACAAATGCTTAACACTACCCTCTGATAAGCCTACTGCTCGACCACACTACCACAAAATAGAGCATTAGAATTATCTAATTTTGCCCCTTTCTTACCGCTAAGGGGAACCCTTGGACTCTGTGCACACTATTTCTTACTTTGAAATGGTATATACAGAGCCAACTTCCTACATATTGCCAGTGCTTGTTGTTTCTATGCTACTTTGATTTATAATGTGTATATAATTAGTGTGTACTTACCTCCAGTCAGTGGTAACTGCCTTTAAGTATTGTAGTGTTGTGTTACCATAATAGAGCATCTTTATTTTTGTAACACTGTGTGGTTCTTTCATGTGCAATAAGTTGCTGTGTGACTATAGTGGTATTGCATAAGCTTTGCATGTCACATAGATAAGTCTTGGCTGCACATCCATAGACACCTCTAGAGAGCCCTGGCTCACTAGACACTGCCTACACTTCACTATTAGGGTAACTGGACCTTGTATAAGGTGATAACACCATAGGTGTCCACTACACACCAGGCCAGCTTCATACAAAGTTCACCTCATCCTATAAAACTGGAGTGTAGTCTTTTGAGGAGTAAGCAATTCTTTGATTTTGTTGTGGTTGGATTGCGTTCTTGCATGGTTTGGTGTTGAGAGAGAGCTAGTTTCAACTAAAGATCTGCTTATAGGTGATCTTGTAGATGTTCCTGATGGTTGCTGTGTAATGTCTTTTGCTGAGGAAAGGCAGATGTGTCCTATTTAATGAGTGTGAAGAAATGTGGTACATTTTATGGTGTGGTTCTGCAACCGCTTCATGTAATGTACTTACCAACCCCTTTAGGACCCTTCAGTTCACCTGTCAAACCCTCAGCTCAATCACGGGTAGCAGTGGCACTGAGCAGCAAGGCTTATACAGAGAAACAAGGGTAAAGCATTTAAACAGCACCCAAACAATTGAAGAAGAAAACGACACAACAGTCAAGAAATCCAGCACTAGTTTATAAAAATAGACTGTTCTATACGAATTTAGACACTAGACTGAAAATGATCCACCGGTGGGTTCCGGAGAAATACATTTTACAAGCAATAATAAATCAAAACAATTCACTCAACCGCTAAACATCCTTGGCAAAGTCAATAAATTAGACACTTCAAAAATTTTCAAAGTAAACTTGGGTAAGTGTCTATGCGGTCAGTTACAAGTACTTGGGGTGACCAACTCCAGCAGGGAGCTAGTCAAGGGGACTAGCAAGGTCCTCCAGAATAGCTTCATTCACTTAAGAAGTACTCCTTCTGCAGTTCCAGGCACTTGATCTGCATTGCAATAGAGTTCTTTAGAGTGGTGCTGATGTAAGGGATGAATGATGCTGAAGATGCGTTAAGGATGCTGAGGATGCAAAAGTCGCTAGGGGTCTTCAGAGTCGACGAAGATGGAGAGGATGTCCTTGTTGCAAGGTCGACAACCTCCAAAGTCATTTCCGGTCTGGCCGAAGTCCAGTCACCACTGAACTACCTGTTGCTACAGTCACAGGCCAGTAATTCCTGGGTCCTTAACTTGCCTTCTGAGGTTCCCAGCCACTTTCCAACAGCCGTCCCAGGCTAGGAGAACTCGGGTGCAATTCTGTGCATTGGGTCTTCATCCTTGGTGCTGCAAAGTGGTGGTTATAGTGGGTGGAAGACTTTGGACTACAGACTTGCAGACTTCTTGAGCTTGTGTGCCCCTGTGCAGTGACAGGCCAGTCAGCTGGCCCTTGGAGTTTATTTCATGGCTTGACTGGGCTCTGGAGATAGATTTTTCTTGAGCAGGACATGACAGGCACAGTCCCTCTCTTGGCTAGCCATCAGGTGCAGAACCTGGTTGGTGCAGCATCTCTTTGCTGGTCCCTCGGTGCAGCAGAGCAGCCGTTCTTCACTCCTCCTTTCAAGTTGGGTGAGATCGGAGTTCTGGATGCCCCCTTTATGCTCAGATAGTGCCTTTAGGGCATGATGAAGATGGTAGCCCATGGGCTATAAGCTTCTGTCCTACCTGATGACCGTTTTCTCTGAAGTGTGGCATTTGACTACCCTAGGATGCATCATTCCTGCCCACTCCCAAGATAGTGAGACCCCTCTCTCGGTGTGGCTGCCTCAGGGCTACATACCCCTGTGGAAACCGGTTTGGCAACTGGTTTCCTCTCTCTGCTTCCCATACCGACCTATCCTCAGCAGTGGGGCAACCTTCCCCCTGTTGTTACACATCTGCCCTTTAAAGGCTGCTTTATCTTTGTTGCCTGCTTTTTGGGGCTAACACCCTAATGGCTTCCTTACTGAGAGAAGTGCCACCTCCCTAGCCTGCTATCCCTCGTTGTTCTCCTTCTTGAGAGTCATTAGCATGTCTCTCCAGGAGGACTGAAATTTCTCTTGTGGAACGGGTTTCATGTGTGCCCGGAAAGGCACAGGAGTTTTAAAGGCAGCAAAGTGGCAGCTTTGCTAAAACTGAACACTCCAACAAGTTACATTAATTGTGACTTGAAATACAAGTCAGGCTTAATGTAATGAGTTGTTTGATACCTTGGAGTGTCAGCTTTGCTCGCACCTGTCAGTACTTGGCACGGCTGAGGGGGCCAGCGTGTATTCCTGTACTCACCATTTGGGCAACCAAGCCTTCCCATAGTAAAAACGTTTGTTTTGCTTGCTTTACTCTCATGACATGTAAAGTACATGTCCTGCATTGTTCATTTGTTGAACCCTCCCTTTGGGGCTTGGCAGGCCTGCCAAAGGGGTGACTCATACACATGTCCAAGGGAAGTGGTGGCTTTGCCAAAAGCAGTGCTGCAAGCCCTGGGTTACCTTCCTAACTTACTTGACCTCGGTCCCAGGGTACTATTTATTAGGGACTTACAGGTAAGTTAGCAATTTCTATTTGGGTACAGCCAATTCGACATGTGCCTTGAGGTCAGGGCACTGAGGTCTGGTTAGCAGGCCTCAGTGCACTCTCAAAGTCAAAAAACCAGCAGCATCAGTCGAAAAACTTTGGGGTGACCATACAAAAAGAGGTATGTCCTTACAGTGAGGTAAGTTTTTCTTTAGTTTGTTTTGTTGAAAAAATTGAATGGAATTTTGGTGGAGTTTTGTGAGTCTAGTACCCTCCTGTGGCAGTTGGATAGATTCTGCATTTTAACAGGCTCCATAATACCTTATGTTCATACAAAGGAGAGGTAAAAGCACACTGGCTCACCTCCAGCACCCAGTTCACCCCAATACATTATTATAAATACCTTGAGTCCATAGTCAAGATTGTAACATGAACCCTAGCGTTCATCAGACCTTTAACTGAAACTATATTAATGACACATTCTTTGATTGCACCTGTGTGTGTGAGCCTTCTTGTATACAGTAACACATATCCGAACTAATTCCAGATATGTTTTATTCAGTGGTTTAATGTTTCATAGTTGTGGACTATAAAACTAGTTTAGTGCAGCTTCCCTTACTTATGTCATATTATTGTGTTTTCACACCAGAAGAGTATTTAGCAAACTGGGTGTGCTGCTTAATTCTGTTGTTCACGTTCTTTCACAGTTACCCATTATTCAATGTGGCTACTGGTGAGTTGGGCTCACTGCTGCTCTTTGGTAAAATCCAGTCTTGCGGACAGTGATTATTTCCAAGATTGGTTGAAAAAACTTACACTTCTTATTCCAGAGGTAAGTACGTTGACTTTCCTGTTGGTTTTTTGTTTAAAAAAAAATTCATAAATGTAAGTACTGTACATTCGATTGAAAAAATTATCTCTATGAAATAATACTGCTTTCCAAATTGTTACATTAGGGCCTTTTATAAGTAAATGCATATATTTGTGATATCTTTCAGGAACACAATCCTTTCCCATTTACAATATCGTTTATGATCATTCTTGCCTAATAAACCACAAAAAAGTACTAATTTGGTAATAAAAATAACTGTCACTTATCTTCTGTTTTTAAACTGGCATTCTGACCGTAGAGCCTCATATGAGGGGAAATAGAATTAACATTGTTCCCAGTGTTAACCTTCTCCTATCATTTGTTTTTTATAACAAATTTTATTGCAATTTTGCCAGCGAAAAGCACCATAAGGACCATATACATAGAGAAGATTCTGCAGGATAAGACACCAATAAAAGCATGTGAACACAAACAAATGCACTAAATACTTCAGTCCACCCCGTCACCTCAAGCAATATGTATAAACTTATCCAAATGCAGTGTACAGTTATAACTCATGTCCCTGCACATCGTTTGCCATAAACTACAATTTTGGCCTCCAATTGTGACTCTCCCTCCCCTATCGGTTTTTGGGGAGTGGGTTAAATAGGTCTTGCAGGTTTACACTTCTTAGACTCTATCATTTGGCTTGTGCCTTTTCCAGTACAAATTGATGGTTTTCTAAAAAGTTCTCCCTTTACCTAGTTTGAAATTTATAGTAGGCTTTTGAGTCAAGGCATCTTGTTTTCTCGCATACATTCCCAGTGACTTGTAGCTCTCCAGATCGTAATATTGTTCTTTAGATGGCAGCGATTGTTTCTCTCTCATTGGAGCTTAATGCCTGTTTCTAAATAGATACTTCTTCATACATATTTCCTCTTTTTTGTAATATAGTCAAAGTGCAGAGTTCTCTCAGCAGTAGGGGCACCGGAGCAACTCACTGGATCAGAAATTCTTTAATAACCTTAGTAATGTCCCAGTCTTTAAATAACATCATCCTCAAACCTGATACTGTCACGACCTACTCGTAATCTGTGTCTGTGACCCACAGGAAGTGTGGCAGGCTTCTTGTTCTTGTAAGTTCTGCCTTGACCCAAATAGGGGTGACCCTTTCTGATAGCCACGGTGCTGCTGACGGAGGGAACGCCAAAGGCAGTCTGTGCCCTCCAGAAGGAGTCCCCGAGGGAAAAAAAAACCAAAAGGGGAAAAAAACCTCAACAAGAGGGAACTCCTGAAACAAACAAGAGTAAAAGAAAATCAAAACAAAAGGAAAAGAAAATCAAAACAAAAGGAAAAAATGACCAGGAAAAAAGCTGGAACAAAATCAGAGTTTCAATAGCAGATGCAGAGAAACCGGAGCGAAGATCACCTCCAAACAGGAAGTGTTGCAGCGCAAAGAGAACAAGAATCAAACACCTTATATACCCCAGGAACAGGAAGTAACTGATAGGAAGTAAAAAGGTGCCATCTTGAATTGGGATCCAGTGTTAAAATGCTATAGAAAAAATACCATAGTGAATAGGGAACCAGTGCATGCTGGGAAAAAAGGAAGCATGCTGGGAAAAGAGAAAGAAACATGGGAAAGACAGTAAGTATATAAGGAGCTTTAAACAAGGGCAACAGGAAAGAAAAGAAGAAAGAAAAGAGGTGAGTGGGGGGAGCAGGATCTACTGGGTAAGCGGCGCACTGAAGAGAAAACGAAGCCCCATGCCCAATTTGGGGCCTCGACAACCATATGCAAGGCTCGGGGCGCGGCGTGTCCTGCTGCCGTGCGCCGCGTCCCGCGCCAAATCTTCAACTTGCGGAGCGGCCGGCGGCACAACAGTAGGTCTCTGGCAATTCCCCACCCCCCATATATATTTTAGTGCCTAATAAATTAGCTCGAATCAGACTTTGAATCCCTTGTAGTCGTTTGGAAGGAGAGGTGATAGTGGGAAGAGTAGATGACGTCTTAGGAGTAGTAGGAAAAGAGGTTGGATGGAATCCATATGAACAGAAAAAAGGAGTGACCTTGGAGGAACTATGGACGGTATAATTGTATGAAAACTCTGCAAGTGGAAGATAAATGCTCCAGCTACATTGAGTAGAGTTACAGAAAGAACACAGATATTGCTCAAGTCCCTGGTGGAGACGTTCGGTTTGCCCATTGGTTTGAGGATGAAATCCCAATGATAATGCCACATTGATATTTAGGATCTTACAGAAGTGTCTTCAGAACTGTGAATTGTACTGAGGTCCCCTGTCAGGCACAATACTTTGGGGAAGACCATGGAGGCGAAAAATATGTTGAATGAATATCTGACTTAATTCTACTGAGGTGGGTAATTTCTTTAAGGCGGTAAAATGGGCCATCTTAGTAAAGGAATCCACTGTTACCATTTTAACCCGGTTTCCAGCTGATGAAGGTAATGAACACATAAAGTCAGTTGATATTGTGTGCCAAGGAGTTGGTGGAACTGGTAACGGTTGAAGTAGTCCTGCCGGCCTTCTACAGGGTACCTTACTTTGAGCACAAATAGGGCAAGATTTCACATATCGTTCAGAGTCTTGTTTTAACGTAGGCCACCAAAAGGAACAAAGAAGTAATTCTTGTGTGGCTTTAATACCTCGATGGCCTGTTACTGGGGAATCATGACACATCTGAAGTGCCTTTTCCTGCACTTTCTTAGAAGGGAGAAATAAGGTGTCATTGTGATAGTAGTATCCTCTATGTTTACGTATCTTACAACGCAGATCCTTTAGCTCTTGTTCTGGAAGGGTGGAATATTCAGATTGTACTTCCTCTAGGAATGACTGAACTACACCTATGATCTTGTCAGGTTCAAGTAGATATGGTGACTGGGTATGAACACTTTCGGGATAACGGCGAGATAGGGCATCGGCCAGAATGTTTTGCGATCCTGGGATATAGGTAACATAAAAATAATACTGACTGAAGAAAAAGACCCAACGAGCCTGACGACTGTTTCGGCACTGAAAATTACATAGGCACTGCAGATTTCGATGGTCTGTTCTTACTTCAAAAGGTTACTTAAAACCCATGAGAAATTGTCTCCACTCTTGGCATGCAGTTTTTAGAGCCAATAGTTCCCTTTCCAGTACTGAATAATGCTGTTTGGAATCAGAGAGTACATGGGATAGGTAAAAGATGGGATGTTCTAAACCATCATCGTCTTGTTGTTGTAATAACACTGCCCCAATAGCTCTTTCTGAACTGTCTGTTACAACAATAAATTGTTTACTAGTGTCTGGATGTCTCCATATGGGTGCTTGGGTGAAAGCCAGTTTTAAGTTTTGAAAGGCCGCCTCCGCCGTGTCTGTCCAGATGAATCCATTTAGCAGATTCTCTTTTTTAAGAGTTTGTGAAATTTGACTGGTTTGTTTCGCAAAGTTCAGAATAAACTGATGGAGAAATTGGCCAGTCCTAAGAAACATTGGGTTCCCTTGATTGATTGATGAAGGGGATGGCCAATCTAGAATGGCTTGCACTTTTTCTGGATCCATAGAGATACCTTTAGGGCTGATATGGTAACCCAAATACTTTACTTCGGTTTTATCAAATTCACACTTCTCCAGTTTACAAGAAAGTTGATGCTGCCGGAGTCTCTTTACGACTTATTTGACGTGTGCAGAATGTAGTTCAGTGCGTCTGGAATATATAAGAATATCATCCAGATAGATCACTACCATGTGGTTCAACAAATCGGACAAGATGGAATCCATGAATCTTTGAAACACTGAGGGGGCGTTTGTTAAGCCGAATGGCATGACCTTATATTCATAATGTCCAAAAGGAGTCCGAAAGGCAATCTTCCACTCATCACCGTCCTTAATACGCAAGACATGATACGCTCTGCGAAGATCTAACTTTGTGAACTTTTGTGCCCCTCTGACAGTCTCCAGGATGTCTTTGATTAGAGGTAGGGGATAACGATCCTTTATGGTGATTTTATTCAATCCGCGGAAGTCTATGCAGGGGCGAAGATCTTTAGTCTTTTTAGGTA
This sequence comes from Pleurodeles waltl, assembly GCF_031143425.1. NCBI lineage: Eukaryota > Metazoa > Chordata > Amphibia > Caudata > Salamandridae > Pleurodeles > Pleurodeles waltl. Next base: position 575,347,217 of record NC_090444.1, on the reverse strand, counting down.
CGAAGAAAAGGGGAGCTCCTGCAGGAGAAGAAAATGGAGTGAAAAGACCACTGTGAAGATTTTCCTGTAAATAATCCTTGAGAACCTTTTTTCTGGTTCAGTGAGGGAATACATTCTCCCAAAAGGAACAGTTGCTCCGGGTTCCAGAGGGATGGCACAATCATAGTCTCTGTCTGGAGGTAATATAGGTAGCGATGGTTTTTAAAATACATCTTGGAATTCCAAATATTGGCTTGGTATCTCTTGGACTGTTTTTATGGAGAGCCCTAAACTAGAGTCTGAGGTTACGATCTTTTTGGGAGACCAATACGTATCTGAAGCATAACAATGATCGTGACAGAACTGAGAAGACAAAGAGATGGTTCTGGTTTCCCAGTTAACCTACGGATTGTGTCTTATGAACCATGGAATTCCTAAGATTATGGAATGATTGGGAGAGGAGATTAAATCAAAGGAGATACATTCTTGATGTTTCCCAAACTTTAAAACTAAACTCGTGGTGGTTGATGTTACAGGGCCGGAGGACAGTAAAGAGCCATCAACGGTATGCACTTGTTCAGGAACTTCTTTAGGCAGCGTTGGAATGTGTAGTGTTTTAGTCCGTCATGTCCATATATATGCCATTTGCTCCACAATCTAGTAATGCCAGGGTTCTTTCTTCTCGTCCATCAGATAACTGCAGGATAACTGGTAACATAAATAAGATTGTGGCATTTTCTTTGGAAGAACTGATGGAAAGTATAGCAGATGATCCTGTCCCCTCCCTTCTCACAGAGGACGGGAATCCGCGTTTCCCGAAGATTTCATAGGACGAATTGGACAGATACGAAGTAAATAACCAGCAGCTCCACAATAAAGACACAATCCTCTTCGTCGTCTTTCTTCCCGTTCACTGTTAGAAAGTGGGCCTCGAGCAGAGTCTACCTGCATAGGTTCTGCTTCAGGCTTTCTGGATATGGGTCGAGGTTCTCAGGACGATGTACAAAAACTTGTAAGGTACTTGACTGGGAAGGTCCTCAACTCTTTCTTTTCTCCAAACGACGTTCTTGGAGACAATATTCAATAGAAAGGGCTAAATCCATCAGGCTTTGATCTTCTACTCTGGAAGAGTGTACTAATTCGTCCTTGATTTCTTCTTGCAACCCTCTACGAAACAGAGTTACCAGAGCACGCTCGACCCAAGTTGTCTCAGCCGCTAATTGTCTGAAGCGTGTGATGTATTGTAGAACATCCCGAGTGCCTTGTTGAATATCGCAGAGTGCTTCCTCAGCTGATGCTTCTAATCCCGGGCGTTCAAACATTTGCTTGAATCTGTTAACAAAGGCGGAATAGTCAGACAATACTGGGTCGTTGGAGGGTACTATCTGGGTCGCCCAGGCCAAGGCAGGGCCTGATAATGCACTGATGAGATAACCCACCTTCGTCTTATCTTGTGAAAATTGTGTGGGTCTGAAAGCAAAGTAGACTGTCAGAGCATCCAGAAATTCCTGCAGCTTATGGGGCTCTCCTGAAAACTGAGGAGTAGTGGTAGAGACAGTAGGAACATCAGTACTTAGGGAGGCCAAGGCTTGTCGTAAGACCACATTTTCATTTCTCAATTGTTGCAGTTCTTGGGCTTGTTGCTGAATAGTTATGAGTAGGGACTGGTCAGGATCTGCAGCCGCAGTTGCTGTATCTTCCATTCTGCTTGGCTAGGTTTGGTTTGTTGAGGGCTGCAATCTGTCACAAACTACTCGTAATCTGTGTTTGTGACCCGCAGGAAGTGTGGCAGGCTTCTTGTTCTTGTAAGTTCTGCCTTAGCCCAAATAGGGGAGATCCTTTCTGGTAGCCACGGTGCTGCTGACAGAGGGAACTCCAAAGGCAGTCCGTGCCCTCTAGAAGGAGTCCCCGAGGGCAAAAAACCCCAAAAGGGGAAACAACCTCAAAAAGAGGGAACTCCTGAAACAAACAAGAGTAAAAGAAAATCAAAACAAAAGTAAAAAATTACCAGGAAAAAAGCTGGAACAAAATCAGAGTTGCAATAGCAGATGCAGAGAAACAGGAGCGAAGATCACCACCAAACAGGAAGTGTTGCAGCGCAAAGAGAACAGGAATCACACACCTTATATACCCCATGAACAGGAAGTAACCGACAGGAAGTAAAAAGGTGCCATCTTGAATTGAGATCTAGTGTTAGAATGCTATAGAGAAAATACCACATTGAATAGGGAACCAATGCATGCAGGGAAAAAAGGAAGCATGCTGGGAAAAGAGAAAGAAACATGGGAAATATAGTAAGTATATAAGGAGCTTTAAACAAGGGCGACAGGAAAGAAAAGAGGTGATTGGGGGAGCAGGATCTACTGGGGATGCACCACACTGAAGAGAAAGCGAGGCCCCATGCCCAATTTGGGGCCTCGACAAACATATGCAAGGCTCAGGGTGCGGTGCATCCCGCTGCCGCGCCCCGAGCCGAACCTTCGGCTTGCAGAGCGGCACGCGGCGCAACAGATACCCTTTTGTTTTTTCCATACACCCCAGAAATCCACTAGACACCAGGGATACATTTTTTTTGTGTTTTTTTTATTTTTTTATGTTTGGGGAGTGACCCCTTGGGCAAGGGTCGCCCGGGGGGGGGGGGATTCAATATTATGCCATTTCTGCACCCCCTGGGAAACCACTAGACACCAGGGAATATTTTTTTGTGTGCTATTTCAAGTAAGGGGAGCGGCCCCTTGGGCAAGGGCCACTCCTCGGGGGGGGCAAATTATTTCTAGGCTATTTATGCCCGCCCCCCTCCAGGGGCACATTGGCCTAATAAAGGGGGGGGGGCAGAAACCTCTAGACACCAGGGATATATATTTTTATTTATTTACTTTGTTTTTATGTATGGGGAGCGACCCCTGCGGAGAAAATTTTATTTAGGCCATTTCTGCCCCCCTCTGGGACAGATCAGCCTATTTTTGTAGTAAGGCCAATCTGCCCCCTTTGGGGCAGAAACCTCTAGACACCATGGATTGATGTGTGTGTATGTGTGTGTTTTGTTTGGAGGGGCAGCCCCTTGGGCAAGGGTCTCTCCCCATGGGGGCACATTACTGTTGGAAAACTGCCCCCCTTGCGGGCAGACTGGCCTATTTTGGAAGGCCCATCTACCCCCAAGGGGGGCAGAAAGCCCACTAAAGACCAGGGAAGATTTTTTTTCAAAATAAGAGGTTGGGGTATGGCCATACCCACACCCCAAATAAATAGGGCCAAAGTTGTTCTGCCCACCAGTGGGCAGATTGGGAAATTACCCCTGATCCACACCCTGGGGCGACAGAAAGTCTACTAGATGCCCTGGAATAATAAAAAATAAAAGATAATAGTGGGGTGGTGGCTACCAACCAGTATGTGCTTGGTTATGCCCCCATCCGAACTGAAGGGGCTAACAGTCTTTCAGCTCTCCCCCGCACACTAAAACATCTTATCCCATGGCAGATTTGATTATTTTTGTTTTTTGTTTTACATTTGGGCCATGAGAGCTTGGTAACTCTCAGAATCGTCCCACTTGGAATGGTAGGGGCTGCACTTTTTTTTACTTTGGGACGCTGCCATGTAGAAAAATCCAAAAGACCTAGACACATCTGAAAACTAAACATCTAGTTGATTCCAGGGTGGTGTGCTTCACATGCACCCCGCACCATTTCCTTACCCACAATGCCCTGCAAACCTGCAACTTTGCTGGAAAGCACACATTTTTCCCACATTTGTGTGATGGAACCTTCCGGAATCTGCAGGAATCCACAAAATTCCTACCACCCAGCATTGTCTCATCTATACCGATGAAATATCTGCTGCACTTGTCAGCCTAAAAATGTTTTTTTTCAAACTGCCCTTTTGGACCCACTTTGGTTCCCCCTCAATTTCGACGTGTTTTTGGCTCTTCCCTATCACAAACACTTGGCCCACCTACACAAGTGAGGTACCATTTTTATCGGGAGACTTGGGAGAACGCTGGGTGGAAAGAAATTTGTGGCTCCTCTCAGATTCCAGAACTTTCTGTCACCGAAATGTGAGGAAAAAGTGTTTTTTTTTTTTTAGCCACATTTTGAGGTTTGCAAAGGATTCTGGGTAACAGAACCTGGTCAGAGCCCCACAAGTCACCCCATATTGGATTCCCCTAGGTCTCTAGTTTTCAAAAATGCACAGGTTTGGTAGGTTTACCTAGGTGCCGGCTGAGCTAGAGGTCAAAATCCACAGGTAGGCACTTTGCAAAAAACACCTCTGTTTTCTTTGAGAAAATGTGATGTATCCACTTTGTGTTTTGGGGCATTTCCTGTCGCGGGCCCTAGGCCTACCCACACAAGTGAAGTATCTTTTTTATCGGGAGACTTGGGGGAACGCTGGGTGGAAGGAAATTTGTGGCTCCTCTCAGATTCCAGAACTTTCTGTCACCGAAATGTGAGGAAAACGTGTTTTTTAGCCAAATTTTGAGGTTTGCAAAGGATTCTGGGTAATAGAACCTGGTCAGAGCCCCACAAGTCACCCCATCTTGGATTCCCCTAGTATTAAAAGATGCACAGGTTTGGTAGGTTTCCCTAGGTGCCGGCTGAGCTAGAGGCCAAAATCTACAGGTAGGCACTTTGCAAAAAACACTTCTGTTTTCTGTCAAAAAATGGGATGTGTCCACGTTGTGTTTTGGGGCACATCCTGTTACGGGCGCTAGGCCTACCCACACAAGTGAGATATCATTTTTATCAGGAGACTTGGGGGAACATAGAATAGCAAAACAACTGTTATTTCCCCTTGTCTTTCTCTACATTTTTTCCTTCCAAATATAAGAGAGTGTGTAAAAAAGACGTCTATTTGAGAAATGCCCTGTAATTCACATGCTAGTATGGGCACCCTGGAATTCAGAGATGTGCAAATAACCACTGCTACTCAACACCTTATCTTGTGCCTATTTTGGAAATACAAAGGTTTTCTTGATAGCTATTTTTCAGTCTTTATATTTCAGCAAATTAATTGCTGTATACCCGGTATAGAATGAAAACCCACTGCAGGGTGCAGCTCATTTATTGGCTCTGGGTACCAAGGGTTCTTGATGAACCTACAAGCCATATATATCCCTGCAACCAAAAGAGTCCAGCGGACGTAACCGTATATTGCTTTAAAAAAATCTGACATTGCAGGAAAAAATTAAAGTAAAACGTAGAGAAAAATTGCTGTTTTTTTTACCTCAATTTCAATTTTCTTTTTTTTCATTTGTTATTTTCTGTAGGAAGCCCTTGTAGGATCTACACATATTACCCCTTGCTGAATTCAGAATGTTGTCTACTTTTCAGAAATGTTTAGGTTTCTGGGATCCAGCATTGGTTTCACGCCCATTTCTGTCACTGACTGGAAGGAGGCTGAAAGCACAAAAAATCGTAAAAATGGGGTATGTCCCAGTAAAATGCCAAAATTGTGTTGAAAAATTGGGTTTTCTGATTCAAGTCTGCATGGTCCTGAAAGCTGGGAAGCTAGTGATTTTAGCACCGCAAACCCTTTGTTGATGCCATTTTCAGGGGAAAAAACACAAGCCTTCTTCTGCCGCCCCTTTTTCCCATTTTTTTTTTTTTTTAAACAAATTTTTCACTGTATTTTGGCTTATTTCTTGGCCTCCTTCAGGGGAACTCACAAAGTCTGGGTACCTCTAGAATCCCTAGGATGTTGGAAAAAAAGGATGCAAATTTGGCGTGGGTAGCTTATGTGGACGAAAAGGTAGGAGGGCCTAAGCAAGAACTATTCCAAATAGGCAAAAAAAGGCCTGACACAGGAGCGGGAAAAGGCCTGTTAGCGAAGGGGTTAATGGAATAATAAATTGACTAACAAAATGTATTTGTACAGTCCTCCAAGGGGGTGAGAACATTAAGTACAAAGATGTATAAAAAGCTGGTTGATGTCTCCAGTACGCCCCTTGGGTCTGAGAGGCCAAAAACATATTCCAGCAAACATCAGTTTTCCACATTACCTTCCCCCTCCATTATAGGTGGCTGTTGCTTTCTACGTTTGTCTCTTTCGAGTGATAAAACATATTTAGGTGGGAATGTGGCATTCTAGAACAGTTTACTGCCTTCACCATTTTGGGCCGAGCTGAATAGAGGCCTGAACTCCAAGCTTATTCAGGTCTCTGCTCAACTTCTGCATTGGGTTTCTCGAACAGGGGTCTGTAAAGTTCAGGATCTTCGGACTCTTAAAAAAAAAAAAAAAAAAAAAAACTTTTGTTTTTAATGCTGCCACTGTTGAGATTACATCTCTGAAAAATATCCTTGTGAAGCACTGCAAAAACATGCTTTTTTCCCTTGCTTTCAACCTGCGTCCCCTGGTAGGGAGTCTTGTTGCTATCTCCAGGTTGATGGGCCTCCCTCTGATATCTGGCTTCTTCTCTGTGATCTCCCTGAAACCTAGAGAACAAGTGGCTCTCCAGACAGCTGTCTTAAGGTAGACCCTTGTGTGACGACGTGTCTCAGGACTTACCTTTTTCACATCATCCACCTCTTCTCTGCAGAGAGGTGTTGACGACACAGTATGTGGTACCCACATTGCCATCAGAGGGGAACCCACCATGTCTGCACCAGAGACACCTTTGGCTGATAGCATTTTGAGGCAAGCCAAAAACAAAGAAGCTGACTTAAAGGGTGTCTGCTTTCTGATGAAAACTTCTAACCACATATTTCTCACCGTACTATATTTCTCAAGCGCATGATGCAATCCATAATTTTACAGCTGTGCTCCCATGTGCAGATAGGTGTCTTTGTGCGGCTCTGCACTGACCATAAACTGCTCTAAAAGTGACAGAGAGGAGCTGTGAAGAAGCACTGCACCTGTGCACTGATGTCACTTACTTTCTTTTCATGCCTTCTGACACAGACCTGGAGCTATGCTCCCAGCTTTCAGTTTTCGGAGAACTTCAGAACTTTTCCACAGTGTGGTAGGAAACAATATCTCCACTGAAAAGACCAGACTCAAGCCATGCAATGACTGCAGGAAGCAGATGTCTCTCTCAGACCTGCACAAGATGTGTCTTGGTGCCTGGGCTGTAGACATAACTTAGTCTTGTGATAAATGCACCCTAATACACCCAAGAGCGATTCGAGATGAGAAAGCACAGTAGTACATCCGATAATTTGTCGTCATCTTGCAGATCCCTCTTCCTCTCCAAGTCACAGACCCAGTCCTGGTCATGAAGCACTTCTAGCTACTACTCGACTTCTTGCTCGAACTCTTCTGGTAAGTCAAAATCCAAGTGTAAGCATAAGAAAGCTGTGCGGAACTCAATCCTATCCTGCTGCCATGACTTAAAAGAGAAGGTGCAAGAGCACTTTGTTGAGTGACCATGACACCTGTTCTCCTCTTGGTTTCACCGTGCCTTGAGTGTCCCGGGTTGTTGTCAAACCCACAGCAGATTATCGCCTTCAAAGAGGCGATGCTGAATTTTTTTTGTGTGGTTCTAGCTCCCTCTCTGGCCTCACTAAACTACTGGGACCTCTAGTTGAGTTACTGCAGGCGAGTCCCTCCCCTGTGCCATTTGTCCTCTGGAACCTGTTACCAAGCCCATACTGACTCTGGTACAGACTTCAACTCCAGCCCATATATTTTGAAACTGGTTCCCTTCGCCCCTATGCCAGTGGATTTTCTGCTGCCAACACCAATCTCGGATCTCAAACCAAAGCTAGCTTTATCTTGACTTATGTTGCACAATGAAATTTCGAAACTTCAATCTTTTGTAATGCTCTGTGTTTCTAAGCTTGTGCCTGCACTGCTTCACAACTATCAGCAGATGGCCCATTGTCTTTTTGGTTATGGGACTGATCCCATACCAGAGTAGGGTGCACGTCAGGATATTGATGTAGATGATGGTGAGGACGATCTCTTGCTCCCACCTCATTACCTCAGTGATGCCCTGTACCTTAATCTACAAGACCGTCATTGGGCTTGATTCCTTCCCTGAGATGGAGCTTGACTAGTGACATGGGCCACCAGTGGTAGAAAATGCTTCATTTGCAGTGATTGTTTGGCAGGAGCTTATGTACTAGAAGTTCTGAAATCCACTGATACTAAAACAAATGTTTTGACAGAAATTCTACAATCTGGGCCAGCAAAGTCTACTCTCTTTTAATGGTGCCTTCACAGATACTCTGATAGTTACCTAGACAAAACTATGTTATTTCCCACCTGTGAACAGGCATAGACTGACACCTAGTGACTTGGATTTTCTCTTCTAGCACCCCACTCCAGAGACACTTTCTGTACAAGCGCCAATCAGTAAGGTGAACCCTAATGCACTTGTGGCCAAACCTCTAGACACACACTTCAAAAGGATTGATGCCTTTGGCAAATACGTTTCCCACTGCCAGTTTGGCACTGCAATCCATAAAAGCTCTGACTGTTTGGCTATTGCACTTATGCCCTGTGGGTGGGTACACCATCCTTGTGCCCACTCCCCCTGGGGAGGGGAGGACATCCCTATCCCTATTGGTCCTAATCTTCCAAATCAAAACAGAGGATTTCTCAAGGAGGGGACACTTCAGCTCTGGTCTCCTTAGGGGTGGACCTGGCTGAGGGGGGTGACTCCTCCTCTTTTTTTTTTTCATTATTCCTCCGGACTTGCCACCAAAAGTGGGGGCTCGTCCAGGGGTGGGCATCTCCCCTAGCTGGAGTGCCCTGGGGCATTGTAACACCAGGCTTGAGCCTTTGAGGCTCGCCGCCAGGTGTTACAGTTCCTGCAGGAGGAGATGTGACGCACCTCCACTCAGGACAGGCTTTGTTTCTTACCACAGGGTTCACAAAGGCACTCACCCCATGTGTCTGAAACTCATCTGGAAGTGGCTGGCTGACACAGACCTGTCACCCTTGCTCTGACAGTTGGGCTGACATACAGGGGGCATCCCTAAGATGGCCTCTTTGTGCATTGTTCATTAAACCCCACCCTGGCATCAGTGTGGGTTTATTGTGCTGAGACGTTTCATACCAAACTTCCCAGTATTCAGTGTAGCCATTATGGTGCTGTGGAGTTCGTAATGACAGACTCCCAGACCATATACTCAGTATGGCAACCCTGCACTTACAAGGTCTAAGAATTGACTTAGACACTGTAGGGGCATAGTGCTCATGCACTTATGCCCTCACTTGTGGTATAGTGCACCCTGCCTTAGAGCTGTAAGGCCTGCTAAAGGGATGACTTACCTATGCCACAGGCAGTGGTTTGTGGGCATGGAACCCTGAGAGGGGTGCCATGTCGACTTTGCCTTTTTCTCCCCACCTGCAAACACAAGCTGTAAAGCAGTGTGCATGCGTTGAGTAAGGGGTCCCTGAGCGGGGCATAATACATGCTGCAACCCTTAGGGACCTTCCCAGGCCTCGGGCCACTTAGTAGCAGAGGTACCTTTTACATGGGACTTAACTGTGTGCCAGGGCTGTGCTTTAGGAAGTTGGCTCTGTATATACTATCTCAAAGTAAGAGTTACTGTGCACAGAGTCCAAGGGTTCCCCTTAGAGGTTGATAGTGGCAAAATTAGATAATACTAATGCTCTATTTTGTGGTAGTGTGGTCGAGCAGTAGGCTTATCAGAGGGTAGTGTTAAGCATTTTTTGTACACACACAGGTAATAAATGAAGAACACACACTCAAAGACTGAACTCCAGGCCAATAGGTTTCTATATAGAAAAATATTCCTTTCTTAATTTATTTTTCGAACCACAAGATTCAAATTTTAGGTAAGTACATAAATTGAAAGTTACTTTACACAGGTAAGTATAGAACTTTGACTTAAAACAGTAGTACACACAGTTTTGGTTAAAATGGCAATAAGCTATTTTAAAAGTGGACACTGCAAAAATCAACAGTTCCTGGGGGAGGTAAGTATTGGTTAGTTTCTCAGGTAAGTAAAGCACTTACACAGTCAGTCTCCTGGGCATAGGCAGCCCACCGTTGGGGGTTCAAGGCAACCCCAAAGCCACCACACCAGCAACACAGGGCCGGTCAGGTGCAGAGGTCAAAGAAGGCTCAAATAACATAGGCACCTATGGGGAACAGGGGTGCTCCGGTTCCAGTCTGCTAGCAGGTATGTACCTGCGTCCTCGGGGAGCAGACTGGGGGGGGGGGGTTTGTAGAGCACTGGTGAGAGGGGGGGGGCACACAAAACACACCCGCAGAGGCACAGTGGTGGCCGGGTGCAATGTGCAAAGTAGGTGTCGGGTTTGTTGTAGAAAACAATGGAGGGACCTGGGAGTCACTCTGGCAATGCAGGCAGGGCACAGGGGGGCTTCTCGGGCAAGCCACCGACAGGGCTCGAATGATGGCCGCCTGCTGGTCAGTCCTGCACTGGTAGATGGTTCCTCTCGGTCCTGGGGGCTGCTGGTGCAGTGCTTTGTACAGACGTCGGGTTCCTTTGTGACCAGGCAGTCAGGGAGCCTCTGGATCTTCTGTGCAGGCATCACTGTGGGGGTGCAGGGAGGTGGACTCAGGGTGTGCATGTCGTTGGAGTCGCCTGGGAGTCCTCTCTGCGGTGTTGGTTGTCCTGAACACGAGCCGAGGGCATCGGGTGCAGAGCGTGAAGACTCATGCTTCTGGCTGAAAGTTAGAATATCTTTAAAGTTGCTTTCTTTTCTGTTGTTTCTGGACAGAGCTGCTGTCCACAGGAGGTTCTTGGTCCTTTAGGTGCAGGTCAGTGCTCTGAGTCCTCAGAGGTCGCTGGTCCAGCTGGATGCGTCGCTGTGAAGGTTCTTTGAGTCTGGAGACAGGCTCGTAGGGCTGGGGCCAAGTCAGTTGTTGTCTCGGTCGTCTCTGTGGGGCTTTCAGGCCAGCAGTCCTCCTTCTTTCTTCAGGTTGCAGGAATCTGATTTCCTGGGTTCAGGGTCTCCCCTAAATACTCAATTTAGGGGTGTGTTTAGGTCTGGGGGGAAGTAGCCAATGGCTACTGTCCTGGAGGGTGGCTACACCCTCTTTGTTCCTCCTCCCTGAGGGGAGGGGAGCACATCCCTATTCCTATTTGGGGGAATCCTTTCAAACCAAGATGGAGGATTTCTTAAGGCAAGGGTCACCTCAGCTCAGGACACCTTAGGGGCTGTCCTGGCTGGTGGATGACTCCTCCTTGTTTTTCTCATTATTCCCTCCAGACATGCCGCCAAAAGTAGGGGCTGTGTCCGGAGGGGCACGGAGCTGGGATGTCATGGGGTGCTGTAACAAAAGGCATGAGCCTTTGAGGCTCACCGCCAGGTGTTACAGTTCCTGCTGGGGGTGGTGAGAAGCACCTCCACCTAGTTCAGGCTTTGTTCCTGGCCACAGAGTGACAAAGGCACTCACCCCATGTGGCCAGAAATCCGTCCGGTTGTGGCAGGTTGGCAGGAACTGGTCAGCCTATCACTGGTGTTTGGACTAGTATACAGGGGGCATCTCTAAGATGCCCTCCGCGTGCATTTTCTAATAAATCCCACACTGGCATCCATGTGGATTTATTGTGCTGAGAAGTTTGATATCAAACTTCCCAGTATTCAGTGTAGCCATTATGGAACTGTGGAGTTTGTGTTTGACAAACTTCCAAACCATATACTCTTTATGGCTACCCTGCACTTGGAATGTCTAAGGTTTGGCTCACCTGTGGTATAGTGCACCCTGCCTTAGGGCTGTAAGGCCTGATAGAGGGGTGACTTACCTATGCCGCGGGCATGGCACCCTAAGGGGAGTGTCATGTCGACTTAGTCATTTTCTTCCTACCAGCACACAAGCTGTGAGGCAGTGTGTGTGTGCTGAGTGAGGGGTCCCCAGGGTGGCCAAATACATGCTGCAGCCCTTAGAAACCTTCCCTAGCCACAGGGCCCTTGGTACCAGGGGGTACCATTTACAATGGACTTATCTGTGTGCCAGGGGTGTGCCAATTGTGGGAACAAAGGTACAGTTTAGGGAAAGAGCACTGGTGCTGGGGCCTGGTAAAGCAGGGTCCCAGCCCACTTTCAATCATAATTGGCATTAACAAAAGGCAAACATTTTTGGGGTAACCATGTCAAGGAAGGCATTTCCCTACATGTGCCAACTGTGCAAACAAAGGTACAATTTTAGGGAAAGAACACTGGTGCTGGGGCCTGGTTAGCAGGGTCCCAGCACACTTCCAATCAAAGCTGGCATCAACACTAGGCAAAAAGTGTGTGTGGGGGGGGAGGTGACCATGCCAACAGTGGCATTTTCCTACAAGCTACCTCAGTTACTTTTTGACTATGACGACATTTTTGTTGAACGATTTTGACGAGGTCATGGATGCGTCTAGGGATGTCCAGCAAGACCGGTTTTAAGCCCTGCAACACCTGTCACCGAATGATGTTGGTGACGGAGCCGCACCTCATGTGTCTTTGGTGCGTGGAGCGCGATCACAAACTGAAGTCATGCTCAGAGTGTCTGGCCATGAACCCGAAAGCTTTGAGGGAGCAGTCCCTAAAGCTAATGGCGGCCCGACACTTGACTCTGTGGCGCTCACGGTCTCAATCGAGAAGAAGGACTCGAGACTGGCCGTTGGAGTCCTCACCATTCTTCGTCCTCGAAGACATCGGGACATTCAGGTCATAAGAAAAAGAAGTCAAAAAAGAACAAATGTTCTTCGACTTCACCCCGTCGCTCTGACGATTCGGCTAGGGAAGAGCATTGATGCTTTAGACCTCTGTCCACGGAGCCTCCATCTGGGTCCACCCTGCGCTTCCCCAACTTCCTGGGAGCCGGAGCTACCCCTGCCCAGCTAAAAGAGTTTTATGAGGCAATGCGCCTCATTTTTGGGATGACCGAAGCAACCCACCCTCCTTCAGCGCCCTCTGGCACAGGTGAGTCAGTGACTGCCCCCTCGGGTTCGAAATTGTCTGCTTCGGCCACTGCTCCGGAGGGCTCCTTTGGATCCAATCTCAGTCCTGCCCTGATGCCGGTCGTGCCACAATGACCTTCCCCAGCGTTGGGTCAGACGTCGGCGCTTCTGACGTTGGTTAGGACCACAACTGATCCTAGTCTCATACTCGACGACCCGGAGCTGGAACAACGTTGCTCAACGCAGATTCTGTTCTCTATGGGCTCTCCTGGGCCCAGGGTTGATCCAACTCTTTGTGGGTTATGTGGGGGTGAAGAAAGGCAAGGTGGTGACAAAGAGAACCATTTCACAATGGGTCCTCCTGTGCATCGAAATGTGCTACCCTTTGGCAAAGAAGCAGCCCCCTGAGGTTTTGTGAGCTCACTAAATTAGAGCATCTGCAGCTACCACAGCATTAGCACAAGGCGTTCCAGTCCTAGATATGTCAGGCAGCTACGTGTGCATCTCTGCACACGTTCACCAAGCACTACTGCCTGGACAGTCCGGTCCATAGGGACGACTACTTTGTTCGTTCGGTCCTGCAGGACTTCCTGGTGTGATCTTGCTTCTAAGCCCACCTCCGGGGATGGTATTGCTCAGGTATCTGTTAGAAAGGTAAGGAATCTGCAACTAGAAGTCTCTATCAGATGCACAAGTTACTTACTTTCGGTAACGATATATCTGGTAGAGCCACATTCTAGTTGCAGATTCCCTACTGAGACCATCCTTCCCGCTCTATGAACTGATTTCTAGAGGCAGGGACTTTCCTTAAAGGGTCCTAGCTTTGGTGCACCACTATCAGTGCTCTTCATGGCTCCACGCTTCTGGCGTGGAAAGTCGTGAAAAGAAACTGACAGTACTCCGGGGTGGCGCCTTATACGACCGCAACATCATCACGGTGAACACAATGCCACCGACGCCTGTGGAGTTGAACGACGCCACCTGACGGCGTGCAGAGGTACTGCTCGAAGAAAAAGTCTCAGGATCCAGTCTGACAGCTGGGGGAATTCAAAAGGTAAGGAATCTGCAACTAAAATATGTCTCTACCAGATATATTGATTGTACTTTTCTCATTTACATGAATTTCATTTGAACAGTAACATTCTACAGGAAATTAGACATACACAAGATTTACCCTAGTAAATGATGCACTATGGTAAATATTCAGTATATCGATGTCACTGTACCCTTATCTTGCTAGACCCAACAGAATCATAATAAGACTATTCTTGTTCCAGTCCTGTAGTTCCAACTTGAGACACCAGTCAGAACCAAAGGTTTACACAGGATTTGCTTGTAACACCATGGAGGCCCACAAAACAGTTATTACAGCATAACTTTGAGGTTGTTACAGATCCCATTATGTAGGTGCATTGGACCATACACGGGTCCAACAGGAGGCCCACAATTCAATTAAGTAATATCTAACTCTCTCTACCGATAGCTGACCTCAAGCCTCTGAAGACAGCGCTAGGAGAGATTGCATAATGGCAAGGGGAAAACTTTGTAGTGACGCTACAGAAGAAGTCTCAAGAAGCCCCAAAACTGACAACTTCTGGGAAGATGCTATTGATATTTGGCTTAAAGATAATCTTGACTGGATAGCCAGAAACCTAGGTGAAAAGGTGAGCTTAGCCAGAGGCGCATAGTTAAAGAGCAGAGCCCAAGAAGAGGCTTCCTTTCACTAACAGGTAAGATAAAAAAGCACCTAGCCACTCCATTGTTGTGACTTTTATAGACTGGAGAATCAAAATCTCCAATATTGTAAAAATCAGCGAATCCCAAGTTACTCAAATCCTTCTATTGCCTGCAAATTAGATGGGACATAGGTCACTGCTTTTTATGGTGCCAGCATAGGAGCGGAATTGAATATGCTAGCGATGGGGAATAACAGCTTGGCAGCATACATGTGACCGCTACAATTACGTGCAGCGTAATATCTATCACGCCAGTGTTTACAACATCCTGAGTGGCAGTGCCCTGAGCAGTGGGTAGTAAGGACGTCCAGTAATGCTCAGTACCAGAGGTGGCTGAGAGAAGGGGCAAGCACCTACGACAAGCCATGATGTTTTTCCATCTTATACCATTTTAGCTGTATTCTTAAGGGTACATGGTTTTCGTCCTAGCTAGAGTGATATATACATGTTCGATGGCATGTGTAGCTGCAGATACACATGCTTTGCATAAGTCTGCCTTTTAGTGTTGGGCTTGAAGTGTTACAAGTTGTTTTTCTATGAAGAAGCTTTTTCAATTCACAAGATCGAGTCCTAGGCTCTCTTTATTGTCAAGCAAGTTTGCTTTTCATGGGGATGAGCTCACAGAACTTGTTAGTATGAAATAAACTTCACTGTACAGTTAGTAGATGATTATTTTTCCTAAGCTGAATAAAATAAATTTTTTGTAAGAACAGTATTAGTGTCTCATTGTATTGATCTATAGTTTCCTTAAAATAACACATTTACATATTTCATAGCCCATAATTATTATTCTCAAATGTCTGTTGAAGAAATAAAATGCTCATAACATTCTCATCTACAAATTATTTTTAAAACCATTTGTTCTTTCAGACTGCGGTGCGCCATGAATCCTGCAATGGTTTGTACAAGTTATCACTCTCATCTCTTGATGGGGGAGATTCAATTAATCGATCTTTTCTGCTGCTGGCCGCCTCAACATTGTTGAAGTTCCTTCCTGATGCTCAAGCTCTGAAACCTGCTAGGGTAACATTCTCTCTTGTCTTGATAAATGTTGTTAGTGTTAAACAGCTGATATATTAGGAAAATTTAAATGTGCCCCATTGCCCATGGATGTACTGCAGAAGCAACGTAATTAAGAATTTAAGCCCACTGTTGTGGACAATGTTAGTTCTTAAAAGCCGTGGGGGCCTTTAACAGTTGTTAATGCTTGATGCTGAGAGGCTATAAAGGCTCTTAGAACATTTCATGCACTGGAGACAGAATGTCATAAATTAAAAATTGAGAAACAGAAAGACAAACATCAGAATGTTGGACCAAAGGGTCTGTATCAGCCATTATTGGCCCTGTCTTCAGTGGATCTCACAACATTTGAGCATTATAACATACTAACAATGAATGCTTAAATGTGACAAAAAAATTGCTTGCACAGATTTAGATTATATGCTTGGGTGGGTGTGTTTGCTGTACTAGTGAGAGATTTTGATGTGCCTAGATGTGTTGGCAAAGTAGTATGTTTTGATTGCCAACGTTAGTAACCAGGAGCATCTACGGAACAGGAAAGAGCATTTTTATAAAAATGTGAGATCAGTAAACATTGGTACATTTTTTGTAGATTATATTAACATTTAAATGTTGGTTTAATTGGTAGATGTGTATGAAACCTTCTATAGGAGCATGTGTGCATGTAGTTTGATCCTGGAAAGTTTTGTGCAGGTTATTACTAGTGCTGAAGTTGCATTTGTCAGGGGAGTCTTGTGAATTGATAGTACAAGAAATGCAGCACAGAATGAGAACAAATGTAACTTGAAAACAAATCTTAAGCTGAGAGATGTAGATTACGTTTTTTGGGCTTTGTGTAAATGGTCCTGTATTTTAGAAGAAATTCTATTAAACAAATTGTCCAGAGAACATATGACAGAGTATATGTTAGGTTCTCAAACCAAAGTTTTAATCTGAGTTGACTTACTGGCTAACAGAAGAATCTGGCATACAAGTGCTGGGTGCCTGGTAAGCCTAAGGTCAGCCATGCTTGCGAGTAAGTATCTTGGACATGGATGCAATATGCCCACTGAAAGCAAAGGCACTAGTAACAAGATGTGGCTTTTGACCACAACCTGTGACCATTGGACACCACTGTAGGCCATTTCCTTTTGCTACTTTGAGTGGGGAAGAGGACAATAGAACAGAGCTTGTCCACAAAGTGCAGCAAACACAGGGTAATATGTCCGGCCCGAGGACATGCTCAGCAGGTGCTGCTGGCAAGGACAAAATTATGTTGGTTAAAAACAAGATATTAAGGAAATGTTATGGCTGGCTAGTAAAATGAATTATTCAGATATCTGAATAAACAAAAAAAAAACGTCCTGCCCTCAGTAGCTACTGAGAGCAAAGTATGACCATTGGCCTAAGCTTGTACTCTGTGCTACTGCCCTCAGTGCCTCTGACTCAACGCACAGCTTGGGCAATGTGTACATCCTTCACCATATCTTTGTGCGCCGTTCTCCCGTGGCCTACAGACTCTGTGTCTAAAGGTGTGGTGTTGGCCACTTCCTGAGTACAGTACCACTGCCCTTTTTGCATGCTTCCCAAGAGTACAACCCTAGTCTATACTCTGTCTCCAGTACAACTGTCCTCCTGGCACCACTTGGCACATTGAGTTCTGATTGAGACTTCTAGACACAGATTCCTCACCTTTTGAACTTTCCCAAGACACCAGAATTCATCCTCAAACTTTGAACAGTACCTCTGTGCACCACTAGGTGTCTCAGTGTGCCTCCGCATTGTCTCTGTCCTGCTCTGGAAAGGACATGTGGGGCCCATATTGATGCCACTCCTGTGCGCTGAAGTCAGTTCCTTTATTCCAGCGCCACTAGTTGCCAATCCAGGTCTACCTCTTGTCTCTTTGATATAGTTTTTTGACTGTCATTTTTCAGTGTGCAGGGGAAATGTCACCTCCCAAGATGACAGGTTTGAAGCCCTGTAAGGATTTTTGTGAGCAGATGTCTGACAGATCCTCAACAGGTTTGCCTGTGGTGCCTGGGGTCGAGCCACGACTTCAAGGCTTGCAAGTGACTGTGCGTCAATTAACCCAAAGGCCATACTGTCACGACCTACTCGTAATCTGTGTCTGTGACCCACTGGAAGTGTGGCAGGCTTCTTGTTCTTGTAAGTTCTTCCTTGGCCCAAATAGGGGCGACCCTTTCTGGTGGCCATGGTGCTGCTGACGGAGGGAACGCCAAAGGCAGTCCGTGCCCTCCAGAAGGAGTCCCAGAGGGAAAAAACCGCAACAAGAGGGAACTCCTGAAACAAACAAGAGTAAAAGAAAATCAAAACAAAAGTAAAAAATGACCAGGAAAAAAGCTGGAACAAAGTCAGTTTCAATAGCAGATGCAGAGAAACAGGAGCGAAGATCACCATCTAACAAGAAGTGTTTCAGCGCAAAGAGAACAAGAATCACGCACCTTATATACCCCAGGAACAGGAAGTAACTGACAGGAAGTAAAAAGGTGCCATCTTGAATTGGGATACAGTGTTAGAATGCTATAGAAAAAATACCATCGTGAATAGGGAACCAGTGCATGCAGGGAAAAAAGGAAGCATGCTGGGAAAAGAGAAACAAACATGGGAAAGATAGTAAGTATATAAGGAGCTTTAAACAAGGGCGACAGGAAAGAAAAGAAAGAAAAGAGGTGAGTGGGGGCAGCAGGATCTACTGGGGATGCGCCGCACCGAAGAGAAAACGAGGCCCCATGCCCAATTTGGGGCCTCGACAAACATATGCAAGGCTCGGGGCGCGTCCCGAGCCGAACCTTCGGCTTGTGGAGCGGCACTCGGCGCAACACATATTGGAGTATATAGATGAAGCTCTATGCTGCCAAGACCCCACATCATCACAAGTTCAAGACCAAGAATTGTTTTCAGGCCAGTTCCTGGTCTAGCAGCAACAGGACTGAATCCTGGGGTCTGTCTAAACGCTCCAAAAAATCAACTAAGACGAAAAAGAAGAACAAAAAATCCAAATGTGACTCAGTCCTTTCCCCCACTTTTGACATCTTGAGAGGGTGTGGGACAGTCCCATGCCTCTTAGTCTCGGGCCTGTCAGTGGCCTCGTCCATCACCAAAAGTGTCTTGGCGCAGCCCTAGTTTCCAGGGCCTTCTGTAACACCGAGGCAGATCCAGGATGTCCACTAGGCTATGATCTGACTCTTTCGATACTTTTCAACACCCTCTAGCTCGCCCTCAGACTCCATGGAGCCGCAACGCCCTTCATCTGGTTTACCACTAGTCAGATTCGCCCTCAGCACTAGTTGGACCCTCCGGAGCCCATACTTAATCTGCATCCTGCTCAACAACCCTCACCAGTTCCCAGAGCGTCAATGTAAACTCCATCAATGCCATATAAGGAGGTGCCCATTGTGCCCTCTGACTCAGGTTGGTGCCACTACCACCTTGACCAAGACTGTACTCAGTGGTTATTGACCCTCAAACTGTACAGCATGATGTTCCACCTTAAGAAGGATAACCTCACACATTACATGACTTGTTTGGTAGAGATTCACTCAAAGATTATGATGCAGATGATGAGATTGGTCAGCCCTCCCGTGAAAATAACAATTATGATGACCTACAAGACACTGGTGGTTTCTGCACCTCTCCTGATTGAGGCCTTCTCACCCTCTGAAGAGAGTGCTTCTTTTGTGGTGGTAGTGCAGTGTGCTGAAGTTTTTGACCTCCACCTCCCCACCTTAGAGGTCAGAACCTACACCTTGTTAAAGTTCTGTTGCCGGTGCAAACAACTACTGCCCACCAATTTATAAAAGTACTTCAGATTCTTATATATTTTTAAGACCATGATTATCGAAAATTGGTTAAGTACTTTTGTAGATATGGACTTTTGAAGTTTGTCCTTGTGCGTAATTAGGCACCTTGGGAATCAATGGAAAGTCACCTTTAAAAATACATATAAAATCACGCAGTTGCTTTGCTAAGTTCTTTGTTTGTGGGTTGGTTGAGGGCGTTGGTGGGCACACTGTGCTAGCTGGAGAGGTTTGGGCAGTTCCCAGTTCCAGCGGGGGGGGCAAGTCTCTGGAGCTGGTGCTGGGCCACTGCGGAGACCACTTGGAAAAGGTCTGTATAAGTAAGTTTAGAGGTGGTTCCTTGGAGTCCCCTTGGAGTGTTGACGTTCGCAAGTGGTGAATGACCCTTGGGGCACAGCAGGTGCTTCGTTGCAGGGCACGGGGGGCCGGGAGCAGAGTGAATTGGTGAGCCAGGAGTACATTAGCCTTTGACTTGCAGGACACCTACTTTCACATTCCTCTCATTCCTGCCCATGGGCGGTACCTGCAGTTTACAGTCGGCCACAAGCACTTTCAGTTGACGGTGCTTCCCTTTGGCCTTAATAGCACCCCTCGGGTGTTTGAGGTGGTTGTGGCTCATCTGCAGAGATCATGGATTTCAGTCTTCCGCCAAGTCAACAGCTGGTTGTTGAAGATGGGCTCACCTTAGGCTGTTGTTTCCCACCTCCAGACTACGGCAGACTTCCTGCATTTTCGGGGGTTCACTATAAATGTGCCAAAGGCATACCTGACTCCCTCTCAGATGCTCCCTTTCATTAGTATACAGTACTGTTTCTGATTTATCCTCCTGAACGGCGAGCCCAAGATATTCAGGCTACGATATTTGATATTTGAGCCTTTATCCTGGATTTTGGTGAGAATGACTCTGAGGCTGCTGGGCCTCATGGCCTCCTGCATCCTGCTAGTGATACGTGCCAGATGGCATATGCAGGACCTGGAGTTGAAGTGGGCGGAGTATCAGAGTAATCTCTCTGACATAATCCAGATCGCAAAGGTAACTGTGGAAGACCTGCAGTGGTGGCTAACGAACTACAATTGGGTCAGAGGCAGAGCCCTCTCCCTTCCCCAACCAGATCTCACAGTAGTGACAGATAGATCACTCCTAGTATGTGGTAGCATTCTGCGACATTTGTAGATGAGAGGACTCTGGTCTCCGGTAGAATCCAGACCACATCAACATGCTGGAGCTCCGTGTGATCCGAATGCCATCAATTGTGTGTCATCGGCATAGGACAATACCTCAAGGCCATAGTTGTGGCTCAGGTCTGCTAAAGGGGCCATGTAAATTGTAAAGAGTGGATGGCACAGTGAGGACAACACCACTGTCATGTGGTACTGCAACAAATGGGGAGTGGGGTTGTAGACCTTTTATCAGAAGGCTCTACGCCTCTCGACATGGTTGGAACGGCAGAGGATAACCCAGGTGGTTCAACATCTAGCAGGCTATCTGAATGCCAGAGGGGAGGAACACAGCCAAAAAATGCCTAGCAGATCGCAAAGGACGTCTCCATTAAGAGGTGGTGCAAGTTCTCTTTAAGCAGTGGGGGAAAGCCTTGGTTAGATCTGTCCGCCTCTGCCTCCGCTGAGAACGCACAACATTAGCAGTTTTGCACATTGGAGTTACCAAGGCAGTAATCACTCAGAGTTGCTTTTTGTGTTGAGTGGAATTCAGACCTGCTATACGCCTTTCCACCCTTACCACTCCAGATGCCCAAGTCATCCTTGTGGCTCCGGATTGGGCATGGAGAGTTCGGTATCTCGAGCTGCAGAGTTTTTCCATCGAGCCTCCGATCAGTCTGTCAGTTTAGGAAGATCTTCTATCGCAGTAGCAGGGGAGGGTATTTTACCCAAACCTGTCCACTCTCTTCCTTCTTGCATGGAGAATGAGTGGCGGCAGTTGACATCTTTTGATCTTCCTCCAGAAGTCTGTAACATAATCTTGGCAGCCTGGCGTCCCTACACCGAAACAATATAAGTCTGTAGTTGGAAGAAAGTTGTGGCATGGTACACAGACAAGTCAGTTAACCCCCTTTCTGCCCCTCTCTCTGAGGTTGTGTTGTGCATTCTTTCCCTTGTTCAGCAAGGCTCTGCTTTGGGCACTCTAAAGGGATATTTGTCTGCTATTTCTGGTTTGTGGTTGCTTGATCAACCCTCCTTGTTTAAGTCTCCTATTGTGCATAGGTTCCTCAAAGGTCTTACTAAACTCTTCCCTCCATTTATTATGTCCCAATGGAATCAGACTTTGATTCTATCCTTTCTGATGTGTGCTCCTTTCGAGCCTCTCCACAATTGTCCTCTCAGGCTTCTCACTTTGAAAACAGCCTTCCTTGTGGCTATAACATCTGTCCACAGGGTAAGTGAGCTGCAGGCCTCACTTAAGCCGCCCTACTTTTCTGTCTGACCTGGCAAAGTGGTGGTTTGCAATTGGGCCACTTTTCTGCCAAAAGTGGTCATGCCTTTCATGTAGGCCAATCCATCATCTTGCCTACTTTCTACCCACCAACACATCCTTCAAAGGAAGAGGAGAAACTTCACCGCCTGGACACAGAAAGAGTGTTGACATTCTATCTTGATGATACAAAAAAGTTGTGGGTGGATGACCAACTCTTTCTAGGCTGTGTGGGTGCACAGAAAGGTTGGGCAGTGCAGATGTGTACCATCTCCAGATGGGATGTATTCTACATTAAGCTCTGCTACACACTGGTCAAAAAGCAACCCCTTGAGGATTTGCATGCTCATTCTACTCGAGCTAATGCTGCGACCACTGCGTTAGCACGTGAAGATCCAGTCTTCGATGTCTGTGGAGACAGCAACATGGGCTTCTCTGCACACATTTGCCAAACACTAGTGCTTGGACAGTCAGGTTCGTAGGAATAGGCACTTTGCCCTTTTGGTCCTGCAGGATTTTCTCATTTGAAATTGGTTTGCAGATTCACCTCCGGGGATGGGTTTGCTTGATTATCTATTGAAAGGTGAGGAATCTACAGCTTGAAGTCTCTGTCAGATGGACAAGTTACTTATATTTAGTAACTCCTTATCTGATAGAGACAATATCAAGCTGCAGTTTCCTTACTGACTCTCACATTATCCCTTCTCTGCAAATGGATTTCTGCAGGCAGGGACTTGCCTTTCAGTTCCCTGGTTTTGACACACCAGTGGTCAGTGTTATAGTGTTCTTTATGGCTCCGCACTTCTGGCATGGAAAGTCGTGAAAATAAACTGGCGTTGGCGTATCTGGGTGGTGCCTATATAGGCACTGCAACATCATTTTAGGCCCGGACGGCGCTGCCGGTGGGCACGGAGCCAACCGACTCCACATGTCGGCGCGCAGAGGTACTGCTCACAAAATTCTTCTGGTTCCAGTCTGACTTCAGAACTCAATGGAAAGGAATCTGTACCTAGATTTAGTCTCTGCCCGTTAAGTAGAGGGTGGGCGAAGAATTCCCTTCCGCCGGCGGAGTTCGCAGAGTTTTCCCCCACTCCACGCTGTTTGGTGTTCTGAAAATGTCCGCTAAGTGACGCGCAGTGGAGTTTTTTCTCTCACTGGCCAGCGTTAACCTCTCCAGTCTAAATGATCTTATGGTTTGTGGTTTTGTTTGTGTTTTGCCTGGCTAGGCCTTGCACTGGGCACAGGTAAAGGGTGTCTATCAGCCCTTTCAGCTCTTTTGGCCTTTTTGAGATAGCCAAATCAGGCCTTTTTGTTTGTCTCCAGGAGTTATGTGCTTTTTGAAAGGTTTACAACATTTCTTTCCTCCCTCTCACTTAGTCATGTGAAGTGGGACCTTTACTTAATGCTCACATTTCTGATGTCCACTCCATTTCAGCAGCTTGATAACTGTTTTTTTAATGCTCCTAACTGTCAAGACAGAGTTCTTTATTGCAGTCACATTGGTGCAGCATGAAAGTGAGCTTCAAGCTTTTTGTGTCAATCCACCGTACCACACCTTCTTACCAGAAAAATTGGTTCTGCAGAACCGGACATCATTCTAATCACTGGGCTTAAAGTTGTGACACTGTTCCACTTCAGTCAAAACATCAACCTGCTGGTGTTCTATTGTACACCTCACCCCACTAAGGAGGCAAAGAGACTCCATCACTTGGACCCCAAAAGAGCTCTGAGCTTCTAAATAGATTATACGATTGTACCAAAGAACACAGATTGGCCGATAAACTTTTTGTGGGGCTTTCTGAAGCAAAGAAAGGCAGGGCTGTGCAGAAGAGAACTATATTCACTGGGTCGTGCTCTGCATTAAAAACTGCTATGCAGTCATTAAAAAGCAGCCTCCGGAAGGACAATGTGTGCATTCTACCAGGACCAAAGCTGTCACTACTGCTTGAGTACACAATTCCCTGTTCTAGTCATTTGACAGGTGACTACATGGGGCATCCCTCCTTAAATTCACGAACACTATTGTCTGGATAGTCCTTTGCTGAAGAGGGGATTTTGCCCACTCAGTCCTGCTGGAATTTGTGGTTTGACCCCATCCACGGATCCACCTCCCTATAAGTACTGCCTTGGTATTTATTCAAAAGGTGAGGAATCAGTCTCTATCGGAAGAATAATTTACTGGAAATATCTTTGTGGTAGAGACTTTAGCCACAGATTACTCACTGACTCTCTCATCCTTTCTGTTCTGTGGTTGACCTCTCCATTAATAGGATCACAAATCTTGGAATCTGCACACAGGTCGTACCAAATTTCTTTTTGGGGTCTGCATCTGGGGGGTGCGTACAGTCTCAGAAGCAGCTGACGTCAGCTCGTGGGAGTGGGCTGTGTCCGTCATTTCCGGAACAGGACGGCATCTTGCAGAGCAGCATGGCCCCACCTACCGATGCTCAGAGATACTGCTGAAAACTTAATGAATCCAGTGTGATGCCTGGGGAATATTCATTAGG
This sequence comes from Pleurodeles waltl, assembly GCF_031143425.1. Lineage (NCBI taxonomy): Eukaryota > Metazoa > Chordata > Amphibia > Caudata > Salamandridae > Pleurodeles > Pleurodeles waltl. The sequence continues at coordinate 575,322,944 of NC_090444.1, read as the reverse complement.
TGAGGAATCTGCGGCTAGGTAGAGGCTCTACAAGAAACAGCGTTACCAAAAGTAACTAACTTGTTCACGTAGCCCATTTAACCCAGTGGGATTACTGACTCTGCTAGATCACTTTTTAAGGTTTAACCATGCAGTTATTTGATAAGATAAGGTAAAGTTTGAATAGGTGTAGGAAAGTACCCTCTTTCTTGGCATGGTTACTCCCAATTTCTGCCTGTTGTCAGTGTGTTTGACTGTGTTCACTGGGATCCTCCTAACCAGGGACCCAGTGATTATGTTCTCTCCCTTTAAACGTGGTTGCTAGAACCACATACACCCCACATATGACATACTCGTGCCCCCATGTAAGTACCTATTATATGGTACCCAGGGCATTGGGATTCCAGGGGATCCCCATGGGCTGCAGCATATATTATGCCACCCATGGGGAGCCCATGCAAAATGTATCTGCAGGCCTGCCATTGCAGTCTGCGTGAAAGGATGTGTGCACCCCTTTCACTACAATTCACTGCACCTGGTCACTGTAAGTCACCCCTATTGTAGACCCTCCTAGCTCAGAGGGCGGGGTATAAGTACCTGTGTGCGAGGGCACCCCGGCACTAGCAGAGGTGCCCCCACAAACTGCAGTTCTATTTTCCTGGACTTTGTGAGTGCGGGGATGCCATTTTATGCGTTTACCAGACATACATCACTACCTATGTCCACCTGCAAAATGGTAACTCCGAACCTGGGCATGTTTGGTATCAAACATGTCGGAATCATACCCCAATACTGAGGCCAGTATTGGAAGTATTATTCCATGCACTCTGGGGGCTCCTTAGAGGACCCCCAGCATTGCTCCTACTAGCTTTCTGGGGTTTTCTGGGCAGCCCAAGCTGCTGCCACACCTAAGACCAGTTTCTGCCCTCCTGCTGCTTCAACAGCTCAAGCTCAGGCAGGCAGAAAAAGGATTTCCTTTAATAGAGAGAGGGGGGTAACACCCTCTCCCTTTGGAAATAGGTGCTACATGGCTTGAGAGGGGTAGCCTCCCCGAGTCACTGGTATGCTTTGAAGGGCACATTTGGTGCACTCCGTGCATAAACACTGGTTCAGGGCTCCGCAGTCCCTGCTCTGGCACGAAACTGGACAATGGAAAGGGGAGAGACTACTCCCCTGTCCATCACCACCCCAGGGATTGTGCCTAGAGCTCCAGTAGCGGGTCCCTGGGTTCTGCCATCTTGAATCCAAGATGGGCAGATGCCTCTGGGAGCATCTGAGTGGCCAGGCCAGGCAGGTGACGTCAGAGCCCGCTCCTGATAAATGGTCACCTGGCTAGGTGACCAATCCCCCTTTCAGGGCTATTTAGGGTCTTCGTCTGGGAAGGGTCCCCAGTTGGCTTGCAAGATTCCAGCAGGACTCCTCTGCAACCTCTACTTTGACTTCTAGCCACTGGGACAACAACTGGACCCACCAGGAACTAGCAATCTGCATCGACGACGAAGACTCTGCTTGCAACATTGTTTCCAAGGCTCCTGCCAGCTTCTGCAACATTTCCCCGGCTGTGCATCCTCTGAGGGCGGCAAGTCTTCAGTCTGCATGAGAAGGGAGAAGGAATCACCCTTGGAGTGAAGGAGTCACTCCCCTGCATCTGCATGCACCAACTGCAATACCGACCGCTGCGTGGATCTTCTCTCATCCTGAGCTATGTGGATCCTGCATCACAAGTGGTGATCCGGAGTAGTCCTCTTGGTCCTTTCTGCCAGCAATCCAACTTTGGTGGAGTTTGCCTTCCCACACAGGACAGTACCCCCGTGCTCCGCGTCTCTTGCACCTACCGAGGCTTGTTGGCATCTCCTCCAAGGGATCTTCAGGCTCCATCTAGCCCCAGCTGCCAGCACTCCTCCTGCGATGCACAGCCCTCTGTATGCTTCTTATGTGGCATGGCACCCTTCTCCAGTTGTGCTACGTGGGCTCCTCTGCGACTCCTGGATCCTCTTCCAGTGGGTCTCCTGTGGGGGATGCCTTTTCTTCTGTGGACACTCTGCCTTGCTGAGGGTCCCCCTAGGTCTACCCTCGTGGGTTGAGTCCTCCTGAACCTTGCTGGTCCCCAGCAGCTCAACTTTTGCTTCACCACGACTTCTGCCATTGCCAACACTTGTTGGTGGCTTTTCCATGCAACTGACTGACTGCAGTCATTCATCCGGCAGGGGACGTTGACTGCATCCTCCAGGAACTCCAGGGCTGCATTGCTGACTGTCTTCTTCCTACTGTCGACCAACTTCTGCGACCACAGGTGGGGGGTAGTGGCTCCTGCCCCCACTGGACTCTTCTGTGACTTCTGTACTTAGTCCCCTTCTTCCTCAGGTCTTCCTCTTCAGGAAGCCACCACTGGTTTCTTGTAGTCTTTTCTGGGTGTTGCATTATCTTCCTTTTCTGTGGTTTAGAAAAAATCCAGTAACTTGTTATAAATCACAGCGTAATTCAGTTAGTCAGTTTTATTGAGGAACTCCTTAAACACCATCTCTCCGCTCCATCTCTCCACAACTCTCACTTCAACATTCTAAATTGAGCTCCCGGGTATTCCATTACCTCTACATTCTGAGGAGCCATCTGGAGTGTACCATTAATAAACATATCACACTACGCAGGAAAACTATAAAACACATAATGCTAAATTAATTCTATCATCCTAATAACATTGAGTTAATTAGCTGTACTACATGCTATAAATATATACATATATACTCTATACACAGGTTATAACATTACTCCTTTTGCCCTGGTCGCTGGGAGGCACTGTGGTACTTAACTCTGGGGTTTCCTAGTTCCCCCAGGTCCCCTCTACACATTCCACTTACCTAGGTGGGGGTCCTGCATTCGCATTCAGTTTTTATTTTAATATATGGTTTGGGCTCCCTTTAGGGTCACTTCTGTCTATTTGCATTTGCACTGTTTTCTATCACTTTTTATGCCTATTGCTGATTACTAGTGCACATATCTAGTGTGTTACTTACCTCCTAATGGAGAGTTGCAATTACTTTTTGGTAAATGTGTCACTAACATGAAGTACCTTTATTTCTGTAACACTGAGTATTTTCTTTCATGTGTGTAAGTGCTCTGTGACTGCAGTCGTATTGCATGAGCTTTGCATGTCTCCTAGGTAAGCCTTGGCTGCTAATCCACAGCTACCTCTAGGGAGCCTGGCTTGTAGACACTTCCTACACTACACTATTAGGGGATACCTGGACCTGGTATAAGGTGTAAGTACCTTAGGTACCCACTACACACCAGACCAGCTTCCTGCAGTAGGTGTGTTAAAGATGATTCTGCTCTATTGAAACTATATTGTTTTTGCAGGAAAAATTTTAAGTTGTACTTTTTCTTTTCACAGATAGAGGATTTTGAGGAAGAGCCGCTTTTCCGAACTGGGTGCAAAGAATATTTTTGGTTACTGTGTAAACTGATAGATAACATACATGTAAAGGATGCTAGCCAGGTTTGTTATCTTTTATTAAGGATGTCGTCATTGTTTATTGGTGCTACTTGTTTATAAATATACCTTATCCATTCACACTGTTCTTGAGTTACTTTTGTGGGATAGTGTAACAGTAGCTGAGCAACATAGAAAACATGAAATATGAGGCAAATGACAGGGGCCTCCAATTCATTCCTCCTATTCATATTCCTACAGTACCTCAGGTTGATCTTGTGTTGGTGTTTTTATTGGACTATGAATGTTTCTGACTTTATGCATTGTCATGTATGTGGGAAGATTACTCCAATGAGTTATTTCCATACTGTAAATTAGAAATAAGTTTGGCATGTGTGCACAATTGCGTGCCCAAAGTGGCCATTAATTAATTGACATTTTCTTTGACGTCATTTAATTCCTGTGAAGTAGAACCGATATTCATGCTGAGGAAGGTAATGACCAGGATGTGACCATGAGGTATGGAAATGATTGTCAATCAAGTGTGTGGAGGTTTCAAATGGCCTAGATGTTTTGTATGGTCTGTTGCTTATCACGTGGGAGAGAGAGTAATTTACAACAGTTGTGGCTACACTTAACATCTCTCAACAGCCATTCCAGCAGGGTGAGATGGCAGATGCACTCTTCTGCACCAGTTTCACTTCATAGTTTAAGTGCTGTTTATAGATTAGTCAGTGCTTGCAACGTTCAGAAATCTCTTTGCACATTCTGTAATGGTAATTACCAACCTTCAGGGGAGAATATTGTTTTGAAAAGAGAATATCCAGCTTGTTTCCTTATAAGTAGCTTTGCTCCAATTCCCTCTAGAGTATGGTGCAGACTTGTTAAAAATGTTAAAACAGTTGTTAAAGCATATGGTTTGCCCCTACCTGTATTATCACATTGGGCAAAAGGATGGAATGAAATACACCTAGAGGTTTGCTAGCAGTTGTTATTACTTAATACAAGTCATGTGATAAATGCTTCCTATTAAACTTAAAGGTCATCTAGGCACACAAGGCCAAGCTTTGTTGTGAAACATAGGAAGAGAAGCTGGTCACTCTTGAAGTCTAGGTGTCTGTCATGGTCCCAGTCTCAGCCTTGTCCTCCATCATCTGGTAACTCCAAGGTGAAGTGAGGGACAAGTTGTGGTGAAAGCACAAGTCTGAAAGGGAGAGGTTGTGCTATCATTGCTCCAGAGGCCCAGCTCCACCAGTGTCATCTGACAGACTCTCTCTCTGCCCAGAGGCTGATGCACTCCGACTTTCGAATGTCATTGTTGAAGCCACAACAAAATGAGGGCCCCACAGATCTGTTAGGGTGTCCAGGCTAGACTCCACTGGCGGGTCTTTTCCTGTCTCTGTCTGAACCTTCCTCTTGTGCTGTCCAACACTCAATCCTCTGGCCGCAGGTCCCACCATTTATTCCTGGATTGTTGGCAGTCCTAAATCTTATACTGCTGATTCTGACTCTTGATGTCATATCTGGAGCCCACTTTGGTGCATTTCCAGCCTGTAGCTTCGTATTAGATTACAAAGCACAGCTGGTGGCTAAGGAGGACTGCCTACATGCTCCTTGTCATGAAGCTTATATTACAAGAGGCTGAAGGCAATTTTTGGCCTAGACTAAGAAACACAGAACCTTGAATATGGCACCCAGAACTGTCTAGAGGCTGCTGATCAGCGTATACCCTCTAATAGGAAAATGATGGGCTACAGCTGGAGTTAGAGAATTCTGGTTGCCTCCTTTGAGTCCCCTCGAGAGAAGAGTGTATCTTTTATAATGGTAGTTTTTTGGCTTGACCTGCATTTAACTACTGTTGACAAGTCAGTCTTCTTATGAAAATTCTGAGCCTTTGCCGGTCTTCATTGAATGTATAACTGATTGTTTTTTTTTTTGTTTTTTAATATGCACAAGACACAGCACCAGGAGGAGCATTGCAAAAAAACATTAAAGAAACAATATTGAGAAACATGGCAGACCAGGATTGACTTTTATACCAGGGCCTGAGCCACCCCTCCTACTTGTAAATTGGATGTATTGATGCATTGGTGTAAGTCTCTCATATAGGTCCATGGTCTGTCTATGCAGGGTTCCAGCTGTATGCTCCTAAGCCCCGCATAGGCTTGACAAATCATTTAGTATATCTGTGGCCATCCTCTTGCCGGATATACCAGGTGTTCCAGAATAACTGATGGTTGGACTGTGACTTGTCCAAGCGGTGCTCTGGTCCTTTAACAAGCCACTTTACTTTTTGCCGGCACAGGCCTTCTCCTGAAGATGCATCACGTTTCGCTAAGCATCCCACTCTGGAAAGTGGTAGTTCAGGAATTCCACTAGTAAGGTCAATTTGCATGCATTTCCTTCAGCTGGCCATTATAGGGAGTCCAAGCAAATAGATGTCTTGGGTAAACATGTGTCTTTTGCTTTACTGGCTCTTTACTTATTGTTTTTTGCACAACTTTCAGGTAGCTATACCTTTGCCTTGTATATGGTGAGCGAAATTTTGCACTCTATTTTGGAAGACTTCAGAAATTGTTCTACACAAATGGTGCATGATGACCAGGATGTGACCATGTAATTTCTGAGGAGCAGCCTGAATACTGGGTTGTGTTCCCTAGGCTATAGATACTGAAGTATACTGGTGTTCTGGTGGCATGCCTGAATGAGGAATAGCAGCATTTCTGAGAATGTCCAAGTCTCCTTAATTGACATGCCCTTTAGTAGGGCCAGACCCTTTGGGGATAAGGCTTTCCCATGTTTGCCAAAACACCTATCGACACAGGAAATTCTGTGGCTTCTTGAGAAGTCTTGCCTCTTGTCAGAGGCAGTCTGTAGAACTGAATGCCCAGCATTTTCACAGATCCAGGAGCAAGGACAGTTGTAGAGGTTATAACAAGCCACAAGGATAGCATTCCTCCTTTTTTTTGTCTCCTACAGGTGCTGCCAAGCTACATTAGTTCTTCATGTAGTCGAATGAAGCCAATAGGGGGTAGAGTTGGGTTTTATTTGCCTTTTTTGCATGCCATTACTTCAGACTAATGGGTCTTTGAAGTTGGCTATTTCCTTCCTCACAAATCCACTCCTCAGCCTGCCCCATGGACCCACATCCCCCACCACTCCCAGTTGTTTTTTAGGTGTTGACAAGTCATGCTACTATCCTGAAGAAATTCGATCTTGGCTCACCAAGGGTGCAACTGAGTGTTTCCAGAGGTTGAGAACGGTATATTTACTGATACAGTTGTTACTCTTGTTATTTACTGGTCCCCAGAAGGATGCTGAAGTTGAGACCTGTCTTGTACTTCAGTTTTGTAAGCACCTTCCTGAGGAGGTTTGGGGATTTGTGTATTCCCATACCTTGACCACTGGCTTCTGAAGTCACCATCTCTGCAGCTAGTCTTAGATCACCTGTGGCCAATGGTCTCACTGCTACTCTCCCTTTGCTTATCCATCAAGAGCGTGAGTCCCACCTTCAACCTGTGCACTGGATCCCTTCATTTTGGCCATCCTGGGCACAGTGGTGCAGAGGGCCTTTCCACCCTTGCAGCGGCTTCGCTTCATTCGGATATAATCCCAATATTTTGGGCACAAACTCTTATTATGACCCAAATGTTTTTGAGTCTTTTTGGTCTTCTGGCCTCATGCTAGAGTCTCATACTTGTTGGCACATGCAGGCTCTGCAGCGGAACCTTTGACTTCAGTGGGTCCATTTGCACCTCAGAGAGGCAGACCAAGACCTTCAATGGTGTGTGACAGGGATAAACCTGATGTGAGGTAAATCATTTTCCCTGCCCCACCTAGACCTTGTGGTTGTTAGACTCATTGTCTGTGGTTTGAGAAGGTCACTTGAAAAATGTGGAGATCAGAGGTTTCTGATATTTGGTGGTTCAGCAATTTCATGTCCTTCTTTTGGAGCTGCGGGCTATCTACCTTGCCCTGAAGGTTTTTCTCTTTTCCATCATGGGAGATATGTCCAAGTCCTAAGTTCAAGTATGATTGCCATTCAGTGCTACAAAAAAACAGGACAGTCTGGGGTCTCTTGCTCCATCTGAACACTCCATCTGTGGTGGTGTCTGCGCCTACCACCAGAGGTTTCTGTGATGTCCAGTCACCTGGCAGGCTCTCTCAGCATCACTCCAGAGGCAGTCAGCTACCACCTCCCTCTGGCCAACCTCATGTGATACCTGAATCAGAAAGCAGTGCAGGGCACCCTTGCCCAAAGGGGCGGACCAGTGTTAGATCTTTGGCTACCTCTGAGGATGCACTTTGTTGGGTCTATCTGATAGAGACTTCTAGTTGCAGATTCCTTACCTTAGAAATTCCCCCAGGTGTCAGTTTGGATCCAGAGAATTTTCTCGAGTAGTACCCCGTGTGCCGTCAGATGGTGTCGGTTTGCTCTGCATCAGTGGTTGGCATCATGAAGTCGCAGGACCTGTATAGGTGCCACCCCGGTGCGCTGACTTCTGTTCTTTTATTTCCGCACCAGCCAGTACAGAAGCTTTGAGGGAATGGACCCTAAAGCTCATTGCGGCCCGGCACTCTGCTCCTCGGCGCTCCCGATCTCGGTTGAGATGAAGGTCCCAAGAACAGTCGCGGAGCCCCCATTCTTCATCTTCCCACTCCAATTCCTCGGGATGGTCGGGTAAGTCAAGGCACAAAAAGAAGTTGAAGAAAAACAATTATTTTTTTACTTCACTCTGTCCTTCAGCCGACAAGACGAGGGAAAGGAAGCGTTGTCGTTTCAGGCCTCCTTCCTCAGAACCTACATCTGGGTCGCTTCAGTGCCTCCCCAAGTTTCCAGGAGCTGGAGCGACCCCTGCCTAACTCTGAGAGTTTTATGAGGCCATGCGCCTCATATTTGGGCAGTCCGACTCCATAGGAGCACCCTCAACCCCATCTGACAGTGCGCAGGTGTACTGCTCGAGAAAAATCTCCGGATCTAGACTGACGCCTGGGTGCAATTCTAAGGTAAGGAATCTTAAACTAGAATATGTCTCTGTCAGATAAGGCACTATCAAAGGTAAGTAACTTGCTCTTTATGCCAATGGAGTTTCCTTTTCAAGGTTCTCTGAGCTTAGTGCTAACTTGGTGGGACTCCTCCCTACTGTACACGTTCCTACCACTTTCACTGATTCCGCTAGTTCTTCAGAAGGTCTAGGTGGACTGAGCAGTTCTCATCCTTGCGATACCAGATTCGACTAAGAGGGTCTGGTATTCCAACCTGTTGAACCAGAGCCTGTGCCCACTACTTAGGCTTTCTCATTGGGAATTCTTGCTGTCTCACCAGCAAAGCGGAGACCTAAGCCCGAGGTCCACAAACAACATCTCTATGTGTTTTGATTGAGTGGATCCAGCTGAGTGCTTTTGAATTGCTACCAGAAGATGTGGAATGTTATCGTGGTAGTTCCCTGACATCCTCAAATCCATTTGCTCTGGCGGCTGGGCTTAATTTGTGGCCTAGTGCGAAAACACACAAACTAATAACTTGTAAGGATAAATTGTCAGATTTTCTTTTGTTTGTTTTATCTTTGCTCCAACAAAACCTTCCGTATTTACCTGATCAACTTTCCTTGTTCAAGTCACCATGTTGTGATGTTGTTTCTAAAATTCTTACATATATGTTTCATTTTGCATCCTTTTTGTGCTGAATACGTCTAACTACAGATTCCTCACCTTGTGAATTCCATCAGGTGCCCTTCTGGATCTGAAGATTTTTCCCAGTAATTACCTGGTGCGCTAACAGTTGGCATTGTGGTGCTGTGCGTCAGGTCTGTCCCACCCTGGAAATTATTGTAGGCCACAATATATCCGCAACCTCTGTGTTTCACTCTCACTTCCTTTTTTCAGCGCATTCTGAAGCAGATCCAGAGCATGCCCCCTAAAATTACAGATTTAAACCCTGCAGGGATTGCCACAAACCGAAATGGGTGACAGACCCTCACAAGGTTTGTCTTTGGTGTTTTACTCCTTGCATGATTCAAAGTCATGCAGCAAATGAGCTCTGATGAATGCAAGCAGCCGAACTCTAGGCCAGACTCTATGTCCCTGAGCATCGCATGAATGCTTGGAAAACCTGGTCCCGTTTAAAGTCACAGATGCATTCTCTGTTCTGAGGCAGTTCCTTAGTCGAGGTTGTCATCCCACTCCAAATCCTCTAGTAGAACCAACAAGAGAAAACACACAAATCGAAACATTGCCCCCGTACTTCCCGCCACTCTTGTCAGAAGAAGTCGCCTAACCATTAGGGTACTCCCAGATCTCTCCGTTCTGGTCACCCAGCACAGATCTGATCCCCTGATTAGTCACGATCTAGCCTGAGTTCCCAGGGCAATCAGTGACTCCACAGCAGATAAAAGCCTTCAAGAGGGTTATGTTACATATTTTCGGTACTCTTCTTGATCACTCTTTGTGTGTGTTCAGGTCCCATTATCTGAGTAGGCCTTCAGTCAAGTTGCTGCTGATGAATCCGTCCCTGACTGTACCGCTCAACCCCTTTCCAGGGTTTGCCCTAACTCAGAGGCTGCTGCCTGCTCCTACTCCTCATACAGCGCTGATCCCTCCGCTAGTTTCCAGTACAGAAACATGGCCGATGCGGAGGGAGAGCCTATGGTCTTTTCAGGCTCTGGAGCAAATTCACCGCACCCTTGTTTGAAGAAGCTCCCACCTCAGCATCTTCCACAACTTCATTCTGACACGCTTCCACTACCACACAGGTTTTTAGTCCATGGGCTGCATGACGGCAATGATAACTCGCAAATGCATAATAAACAAGATCTTTTTTTGGGCCTCGTAGAGGCTGGTGGCCTTAACACTTCACCTGACACTCGAGTCAACTCTCATTCTGCCTCCTCTCCAGAGGAATCTACCTCATTCGCAATGACCATAAGCAGGATTCTTGATCTCCATCTACCGTCAGTGAAGGTTAAAACAAACGTACTTGGGTCTTTAGCCAATGCAGATCTTTTCAGAACTACCCCTACCATTCCATGAAGCACTTACAGATACAGTTTTGTTCACATGGAGTTTGCTCTTTTGAGACACATAGACAGTTGACACAGGCCAGCGCCTGAGGACCTGGCTTTCCTCCTGCAGCACCCAACAACAGGAAGCTTAATGGTTCAAGCCTCCACCAGCCCACTTGAGTTTCTGACCACCCCACCAGGCAGAGTCAAAACACATGGAGGTCAAATGTTCCCCTTTGCCACCCTTTGCCATAAACTGGGGTGGTACATGCATGCTTTGTGAGATATGGTAAGCAATATCTTGCCCATAATCCCGGATGAACTTTGTACCAACCTGCAACAGATAATTCAGGAAGGCCAGGGCTCTGCAACGTATGTGATACAATCAAGCCTGGACACTACTAACTGTCTGAGTAGGAGCGTTTGGTACCAGCTTGTTGCTTCAGGGCCACACATGGATACGATCTGTAGGCTTTGCAAGTGATGCCTGGCATCACTGATGGATATGCCATTTGATGTCACCTTGAGACAAGGCATACTCGGCACCAGAGCACTTCAAAGAAAGCAGGGCAACATCGCGTTCTCTAGGCATTGCAGCGCCTGTACGGCAGGTCCCAAACAATATCACCTGTTTCAAGACTTCAGAAGAGGCACTCAACAGGTACAACCAGACTGCCTCCACAGCAACGGGGCTCCCACCCAAACCTTTTGCGATGGAGGTCATGAATCAGGCTGACAGCATCCAGGCCCCCAGGGGCAATGAGCAAGCCAACCCTTCACACACCTTCCTCCTGCTACCGTGACAGCAAAACCTCTTTAGTTTTGTCATCAGCGGCACACTGTCACCTTGTTGGAGGCTGGATAAGCCATTGCCCTCATAGGTGGCAAAGCATCACATCGGGCAGATAGATGATTTAAATTGTCCAGGAAGGCTATGCCTGCCCTTCCTGTCTACCCCTCCAAACAAACCACCTACGCTTCTGGAGTACAGGGTTTCTTGAGAGCTACAAGAGATTGCGCCACCCCCTTTATTTTCTGGCACCCAAGGACAGAGGTCTTCATCATGTTTTACACCTCTGCCCTCTGAACTCATTTCTCAAAAAGGACAAGTCCAAGATGCTCACTCTGACTAAAGATCTGTTTGCCTTGGATCCAGGTGACTGGATGGTGGCATTGGATTTGTAGGATGCCTATTTTCATCTTGCTGCCCTGCAGTCCCACAGGCACTTCCTGCGGTTTAAGGTAAGCTACAAGCACTTTGAATTCTCCATGCTCCCCTGAGGCCTCACTAGTGTCCCTTGGGTGTTCAAGAAAGTGACTTTGATTGTTGGGAATACCAGTCTTTCCGTATCTAGACAACTGGATTCAGAAGACGGGCTCACCTCAACCAGTCATGAACCACATCCAGGTGATGGCTTCCCTATTGACATCTCTGGGATTCTTCATCAGTGTGCCAAAGTCGCACCTGACTGCTTCACAGAGGCGACCCTTCAGATCCAGTCTGGCAACGAGGATATTATAAAGGTGAAGAATGTACTTTTAGAAAGAGCATTACTGAAGGGAGCTAACTTATTCATTTATGTTCATGTTACTCAACAGGCTTGAATTATTGCTTGTAAAATGTGGTCCCAAAGGAATCTTATTTTACATTGTGAACAGCTATCCAAAGCCTGTAGACTTAACATTTTTGATTATGAAAAACCTCAAGTTTTCCAGTAAGCTGGGACCATTGCTTTTTGAGGGGGTTTAGTGCCTTGTGATGCTCTAATTGTCACATGGTCCCTTGCATCTAACTGGAGCAGACTACATTTAGAGAGTTAATTGTCCACTGTGATATTTCTTCGTGTATCTGATTTGCAACTGGTTAATTCTCAAGGCCCCTATCAAAGGGGCCCAAACTTGCAGTTTCACTTAAAACCTTGTAAATATTTGTAATTTTGATAAAAGTATTTAGTTCCATGTGTCTGGTACTACACTGCCTAGTTACACTTGGAGACAAATTTTAAAAGGGGCACTTGGTCTGCAGATTGAGCCTCTGAGGTATAGAGGCTCCAGACCACCAGAGGTGAAAGACCCACATAGACACAGTTGAAACTATTAAGTTCCGACTGCCCTGGGACCTCCTTATTTCTCGAACACTGTAGGAAGGGATTTTATGTTGTGAACTCTTTGTCAAACTAGAATAGGAAGGAGTTTTATATTGTCAACTTTAACTAATCTAATAGAAGGGGGTTTTACACTGTGAACTGTCTGGCAAATGCAAAAAACGGGGTTGTCACCGCTGACAAATACAATAATAACAGATTTTTATGTGTGTGCTCTGACATTTTCAATCAAAAGGGCTTTCACATTGTGAACACTACATCAGACATAATAAAAGAGAATTTACAAACTCCCTAACAAATACTTCAGGAATGTTTAATACACTGTGAACTGTGACAGATGCAGCAGAACACACACACACACACACACTCCCCCAACACACATTCCCCCTCCCCCCAATCTAAATCTGACAACATTATTTTTCTCCAGAGGAAGAGTTGGCTTCATGTACAGTATTGTGCTTTCATTCTTCCTATGTTCGATGGGTTTGTAGGCAGAGAACACATGTTTATTTATGTTCATGTTAAAGCCAGTAGACTTACTTTGTTGATTATTATCCTTGGTAGCTAAGGATTTTGACTTTTTTATACTGTAAACAGATTGACAAAACCTGTAATCTCTCTGCAGATGAAACCGTAAATTTTGGTTCTAGGGAATCATCTTGAGACCTGCACCTCAGTTTGATAATCACTCTCATTTGGCTCATGCCCTTCCTGTGCTACAGTGACCAAACATGTTGTTAACTTTAATACCGATTACGCCTTCATCACACATGTTTAAAGATAGGAAGTAGACATTGCTCCCTCTTGAAAAGGTTAAGGAAAACACTTCCTTGCATCTTTTGCCACTAGATCTCAGTTCTGAGCCCACGTTGAAAAGCGGTTCCCATAGTTGATTCTGATGTACCCAAAGTTCCCCTAACCACCACTGATGGTGCAGCACATTGAGGACTTAAAGGAGGCCATGCTGCATATTTTTGTCACTCTTCCGATTCCCTCTGGCACACATTCGAGCTCCAAAGATTCACAATGGCCTCCTGTTGTGTTAGTGCTGACTGATTGGTCTTTGGCTTCATTTGAGCCCCTGGAACCCATTTCTGGTTCCACACTGACTTCTGTGCTGACTCTCATTCCAGCTCGAAGATCTGCATTAGTCCCTATGCCATCAGCTCGTAGTGGGGAGGGGGTTTGGAAGGGAGGTGTTCCACAGCTTAGTCCAGTGTATGACCCGAGTGGAATCTGTCATGACCCTGACTGAGGCTTCTACTCTTCTTCAGCACACCTGATTCCCATAGAACCTGCTTTAAACACTACTCTTGGGCTACTTAAGATTCTTCTTTTGATTTCAGTTCTGGCCAGTGTTTACAACTATTCAAAGATGACAGTGGTAATGATGGAGATGATTAACCACCACGTTATGATGATCGTTTGTACATGGGTTTATAGGCCACCAATGAACTTGCTCTTCCCTGTACACACTGTTGATTTCTCCCATCAGCTGCCAACAGAGAATGCTTTCTTTACGGCGGTAATTAGACATGTTGCTGAGAACCTGGACCTTTTAATGCCTTCCCTTAATGTTAAAACAACATCTTTACATAAGTTCTGCAACTAGGGTCTGCTTCCTCTGAGCCCTTAATCCCATTCAAAGAAGTTCTTGCTCACTCTCTTGTGGACACTTGGTCTTAGCCTTACTCTTGCCCATTGGCGAACAGGCAAGTAGCCAGAGACCACAGTCCAGTACCAGGTGACCCTGATTTTCTTACACAGCAGTTTACTCCTGAGTGTTGGTCCAAGCTTCCATCAGTTAGGTGCATCCTAGTTCATTCCCCACGGTTTTATTATTTCTTTTGGCTTGCTGCCATTGCTTACGTTTATAAGAAATGTTTTGATTTTCATTATCAGTGTCATTCTGGGAAGGCGTCATTATTGCTGTTACTATCAGTGATAAACATAGATATTGTCATCATGTCCCTTTCTCACTTACATGTGACAGGAACATCATGCGCACTTGTTAAAATTGTTTATGCGATTGCCGACACAAGTCTGCCACATTATCAGTTGTTTAGGTATATACTTGCGTCAGGGATCCTACATGATCAGTATAAATACATCTCACAAAGACAAGGTCATTAGAGTGGTTCCTTCCAGATACCATCTATGCTGCACGTCACCTTTCCGCAGAACTCGGCATTTGTGTCACCATTAAGTCTGACCTAGAGACATCATTCTAAAGTAGCAAGGCCAGGAGGGCACTTCTCATGGACATGGTACTGGCAGACTAGGTTTATCACACCTAGCTCTCACTAGGGTAGAGATTAGTCTTTCTTGGTTTGGAATTTTATATCTCATGTTTATTGTAAGATGGTGGTGGTTTTCATATTCACAAATCTCATCTTCACAATTCTCCTTTTATTACTTTTAATTATCCTAATCATTGCAGCACGTGTTTTATCGTAGATTGCAGTCTTTTCAATAAATATATTGAAAACTTCCCTGCATTTCGTTCCTTGCTTGTGCGTGTATGAGACTTGTTGCTATCGAGAGAAAAGGGTAACTTCCGTTCCACCACAAATCCCCCAAGAAGCCGCAATCTGGAGTCCATGCGTGAGGCTGCCAGAAATCATCTTTGCTGTCTGGGTTTCGGTGAGGTACTGCTTGCGAGCCAGGAGGGTTGGGCTGACAGTTGAGACTTGTTATAGGAGTGACTCAGTTGCCTACAAATAGAAGTGCTGTCACCCCTAAACCAGCAGTCTTGCAAAGGAGCCAGAGTCCGATCATCACCCCGGATGTGGAGTAGAAAAGGATTGAGTCATTCAGGAAACAAATGTTCTATTCAGCCAGCTTATCTTTTGGTCAGTCCCTGCATTTTGCCTACTATGCAGCTATATGCACACCCACTGGGATATGGCCAACAATATTTTGATGGCAGTCTTGGAAGAGTTTAGGGCCTCCTTGTCTAAAACCATTTAAGATTGTTAGGATTTGGTGGGCGCCAGAGTGATGGCGTGCAAGATGGCAGCACATCTGTGAGGCTCCTGCAACCTGGGAATGTAATCCCTCAGAATCGGCTTCATTTTGTTCATATTTCACCTGCAAAGGAGCGCTCTGCAGCTTGTCCGGGTCCTGCTGCTGGGAGCGATGCAGTGGCTCCCTATTCGCAGCCGGTAACCTGATGGATGCAGCAGAGGCGCGGGATCAGTGCAGAGGCCTAGTATGGCAGCTGTGCAGAGCCCAGGCCCTGTCGTTGCTTGTTCAGATCCACATTGACTGATGGCGTCACGTAGCTGCACCGGAGGCGGACTCGTCGCTTCTCGATCCTGCCCAGGGTCCAGACTGACATTGGCGAAGAGAGCGGTGCGGCGGAGGGGCAACAGAGGAGCGGATGCCGCGGTGGCACTGGGGCTGAGACTCAATAGCTGTGGAGGCGACGCTGGCTGAGGCTTGCACCGATCGACTAGTGGGCCTGGCCGAGGGCCATCTCAATGTGGGTTGGTAAGTGCAGCGAGAGATTGCAGTGCAGGAGGAGAGAGATGGCGGTGTAGGCTGTGCATTAGAAACGCGGTACACTTTCCTTGGAGGTCTGCGCGCCCAGCATCCCTGTGATAGTTGTGCTACATGCTGGACATGATTATCTGCACTGGGCCTCACCAAAGACATTACACGAACGCGACGCCCATGCGTAATCATCTTGAGTGTGGGGCAGGGGAAGCCCACCTTAATACCTGAAGACTTGATGAGACCACCCCATGAACAGCCATTCCTGATGTATTGCCATACCCCCCTGAGGCCAGTCCTATTACACTGAATATTGGGCCCCTGAGCATTTGAGCCCTTAATGCACCCTGCTAACCAACCTGTGAGGAAGGACGAGTCTGTGCTGATGCAATGCGCAGGACGGAGTGAAGCGACAGCAACATACACTACTGACAGCCTTTGCTTCAACCCGTGCAGCTGCATTGGTGTGGAGGGCCTGAACCCTGGTCTGTGTCCCCACTGCCCCACTGTCTCTGGGCGTTGATAGTGCCCCAGCGTGATGGAGGCAGCTTTTCGGCAGCACCAAACTTTGACCCAAGGCCCTACTGCGCTGCTTTAGTCACTCCGCAGTGTGCCGCAGACATGGGCAAGGCTAAGGGCAGGCAATCCAAGCTGCATTTTGAGCATTGGAGGCCAACAAGACTGGCACGCGACAGCCCTGGCGCTACAGAGGGTGAAGAGCGACCTCCAGACTGCGCCAAAGAAGATACAGACATGAAAACATTACTGGTTGCTATGAAGAGCAGCTTATCGTCTATTGAAACCAAAATGCACAGTGTGTGCTCTAGGCTGGATACAATGGGACACAAGCTGGAGAGGCATGATGGGCGATTGCAGGAAACGGAACAGCAGATTTGACAAGTTGAAGACATAGAGGCCTCCTGCAAGGAGCAACTTTCTAGCATGAAAAAAGATTTGAAATTCACAGCGGCTAAAAATGAAGACATGGAGGCGTGCTCACAGCGCAATAATTTGTGCATTATGGGGGTGCCTGAATCGGCTAACACTGGGAAGCTAGATGACTATGTGGAGAGGCTACTAGTTACATACCATTCCGGGGGAAGCCGAGGCAGAAAATTGAGGAATTCCTAAGCAGAAATGTTGACTCAGTTCCCTCTATTGGTATGGCGTGGGTGGCCGTTAAAGTTACCGTAAGAGGAGTCTGCGTGTCAGAGCTGTGGAGTGCTGCGAGTCCTTCGTTTGGACCTCCAAAACCTGGAGGCCTTTTTGGGTCGACTCAAGGCACTCCTGTTAACTTCCACTAATACTGATACCGGAACCACTATAAGAGAGTCCCCGTCCAAATACAGAGAGGTTGCAGAGAGGTAGCGATTATACAGAGGCAAATATGCCACTGCCCATGCCTATGGTGAAGGAGAAAGGCCGTACCATACGTTGGCCACTATGGCTCGCCAGCCATCGGCAGCCAATTATATTCTGGAAATAACGTCGCAAGAGGGTCATATCCATCGAGACACCCTAAGCTTACAACATAGCTTTACTTGCTTCTATGAGAGTCCTTCGGGCTCACGTAGGGTTGGTAGGCTGATTTTACCAAGTGGCTAGATAAAATAGTGCTAGGCTGGATCAGTGACCCACAGCGTGAATTCCTGGCCGCAGATCTCACCGGAGATGAAATTAGGGAGGCGATCATGCAGTTGCAATCTGGAGAGGCCTGTGGCCCATATGGCCTCCCATCCAAGTTTTATAATGTCTATGCTGACTTATTGATACCCATACTGACCAAATATATATATAGTGAGTCTAAGGAGACAGGAGTACTGCCTTCTAAATTGCGGGAGACACTCCTGAAGCCTGGCACCCCCCGAATGAGTGTGAGTCCTATAGGTCCATGTCGCTCATCAACAATGACGTCCAAATCTTAGCTAACGCCCTTGCAAATTGTCTCTTCTTTCTTCTTCCATTTTTGGTCTGGCCCGACCAATCTGGGTTTGTTGCGGGGAGCTCACCTTCACACAACTTGCAAACACTCTTTGCAGTAATGAATGATATCGACCCAGTGCTGGATGCCATGCCTATCTTCGTAGACGCCACCAAGGCATTTGATTCCCTTGAATGGGACTTCTTGATGGCTGTACTGAGAGAGATTGGGCTCCCGAAGAGATTCCTTGCCAGGATAGCCCTCTTATCGTTGCAGCCCACTGCCAAGGTAGGAAGAAACGGCTCACTCTCGGACCCAGTCCGCATGTTTAGGGGTACTAGACAGGGGTGCCCACTGCCAACTCTCCTGTTTGCGCGGACTGTGGAACCCCTGGCCGCTAAATTACGACAAAAGCTTTGAGATTATGCTCTCCGATACCCCTCAAGACATCAACTAGTGTCACTGTACGCAGTCAATATCCCGCAGAACCTGAGAGAACAGATGTAGGAAAGTGGCACTGTTGGCATGGTTACCCCCTACTTTTTGCCTAATGTTGATGCCAACTTTGATTAAAAATGTGCTGGGATCCTGCTAACCAGGTCCCAGCACCGGTGTTCTTTCCCAAAATCTGTACCTTTGTTTTCACAATTGACACACTGTTAAGTCTATTGTAAAAGGTACCCTTGGTGCCAAGGGCCCCATGGCCTGGGAAGTTCTGCAAGGGCTACAGCATGTATTATGACACCTCTCACCAAGCACATGTACACTGCCCCTGCAGCTTGTGTGTGCTGGTGGGGAGAAAAAGGCAAAGTCAACATGGCACCCCTCTCAGGGTGCCATGCCCACAAACCACTGCCTCTATGGCATACGTAAGTCACCCCTCTAGCAGACCTTACAGCCCTAAGGCAGGGTGCACTATACCACAGTTGAGGGCATAGCCGCATGAGAAATATGCCCGTCCAGTGGCTAAGTCAGTTCTTAGACATTGTAACTGCAGTGTAGCCATATTGAGTATATGGTCTGGGAATTTGTCATCACAAACTCCACAGCTCCATAATGGCTCCACTGAATACTGGAAAGTTTGATATCAAACTTCTCAGCACAATAAACCCCCACTGATGCCAGTGTGGGATTTATTGAAAAATGCACCCAGAGGGCATTTTAGAGATGCCCCTTGTATGTTACCCAAACAGCTAGGGCAGGACTGACCTGTCTGTGCCATCATGCCACTTTCATACAAGTTTCTGACCACATGGGGTGAGAGCCTTTGTGCTCTCTGTGGTCAGTAAGAAAGCCTGTCCTTGATGGAGGTGCTTCACACCTTCCCCCTACAGGAACTGTAACACTTGGGGGGGTGAGCTTCAAAGGCTCAAGCCTCAGATTACAGTGCCCCAGGGCACTCCAGCTAGTGGAGTTGCCCACACCTCTGGACAAAGCCCAAATTTTGGTGGCAAGTCCAGCAGGAAAATTAGAGAAAACAGGGGGAAAGAACTGTGGTGCTGCCTGGGGCAGGCCCATTCGTGCCCATCTGAGACCAACTGAGGCCGGGCAACCCCTCTTGGCCTTAAGGTAGGAGTTGGCCCTGCTACGCGCTGTTGCTTGCCGCTTCAAATCTCGCTTCATAGTCATTTTTGTAGTGACGTTTCTAAATGGGGAAGCGCAAGGCAAAGGGTAGCCCACCGGTGGGCATAGCGCAAACAAAAATTCCTAAATTACATCAAACGCCACACATTTCCTCAAGTCGTGTATCTGACAAGATAGATAACCTGACTGAGGAAGTGGAATCCTTGTTGACTAAAAAGAAGAAAGACCCCCTGAAAAGATTGAAAAATGGATCACTCACTCCCTTCCTGTCAGTTAAATCCCGGGGTAAGGAAAATATTTCCGCCAGTGAAGCTACTTTGAGGACATCAACAGCACAGACTGACGGACCAATTATAAAATCCAGGGATTTATGTTTATCCAAGATAAGTACAGAGACTCCTTTGTTAGACAGTGTAATTGTACATGATATTCCCTGTACTAACCGTTTTCTCCCATTGGAGCCTCAGGACCAAGTAGAAGAACAGGGAAGCCCTAATGCAAGTCCGCGCCCTATAAGTCACCACTTTATTATAGCCCACTCCCAGGAGGATTTGGCTGCCCTTGTTATTGATCTAAAAGAAGAGGTAAAAGAACTGAAGACATGAATGACAGAGGTTTTGATCTTCCTTCGTTCTAATAGCTCGACAAGGGAAATTGCACCTGTTTATAAGGCTGAGTCAAATCCTGTCACCAATTCTATTAAAGAATTTGGTGCTTGGAAGAAGAGTGTTGTTTGCCCCAGTGATAATCTTGATCGGGATACTAGAGGCCCACAGATTAGTTCTATCAGACCCTTCGGCACAAAAAGCCATCTTTGTGCTCCATCAGCCCTCTGCCTGTGCGCCAAATTGGAATGGGAACCGTCCACTGCCAAACCCCACTCACGTTTTCTGGTAGTGGTCATCCAATCCTCCTGTGCAAAGTTCCATCTTTATCGCCCAATGCACAGGAAGATAGTGCCTCACTCATAAATAAGGTTACTTATTGGATACGGCACACTAGACAATGTGGTTCCATCATCCATTCAGATATAATATCGGCGCAGCGCTACACAGAGAGGGTGGGACATTGGGACACAATAAAGTTAGTGTTATCTGCTCCCGAGTGTCAGAGTCACCAGATCCTCAGGGTCTGTGCACGTTCCCATCACGTCCACCACTAAACTGCTCCAAGACTCTGATCGATAAATCAGAGACTGAGAGAGTTCAAGAGGGGATTAGAAAGGGAACAGGTGGGAAGGAGACCTGTAGTAAGAAAAAGGTTAGAACACGCAATATGAAAATTATATCTCCTGAAATCAATACTAGACTATGGGGGTGATTACGACCTCTGCGGTCTTTAGAAAAGACCTCCGAGGCCGCGGGAGCCAGAATACCGCCATTGCCGGCGGTATTCTTGGCTCCCTATTATGACATTTCCTCTGGGCCAGCAGACGGTAAGTGTTACCGTCCGCTGGCCCAGCGCAAATGTCACATCAACATTGCTGCCGGCTCGTAATAGAGCCGGCGGCAATGCTGATGTGCAGCGGGTGCAGTAGCACCCGTCGCACATTTCGAGCAGTGAAATGCGCGACTGGGCTATGCCTGGGGGCCCCTGCACTGCCCATGCCAAGTGCAGGGGACCCCCAGGGGCACCCCAAGTCCCCTTTCCGCCAGCCTTTCAATGGCGGTGTTTACCGCCACGAACAGGCTGGCGGTCGGGGACTCATAATCCCCAGGGCAGCGGTGCTTGGCGGTCAATTGGAGGGGCCGGCGGTACGGCCGTGGCAATTCCGCCACGGTCATAATTGCTTGTTGGCGGTGTTACTGCCACATTACCGCCGGCCGCCAGGGTCGTAATGACCCCCAATGATTCTAAGCCTAGTCACTCTGAAAACATGAACAATCTAAGAGTTAAGTTTAAAATGACTAAGTTTCAAGATGGCCGGATACCTGTAAGGGAATCAAGATGAATTAAATGAAAACTTTCTTAGTCAAGTACTTTCCTTTACATGAGAATCAGAAAAAACATTCTGACTAAATTTTAAACCAGTCATATAAATCCTGTTTTGAGAATGTATACTAGGACCATACAATATTGCATCTAGAAACTCTGGCCTTCTGTGTACTCTTAAAATGTTTCAACACAAATTGCGCATATTGCAGATATATATACATGTTCAATGGCATGTGTAGCTGCAGATATCCTGCCATCTAGTGTTGGGCTTGGAGTATTACAAGTTGTTTTTCTTCGAAGAAGTCTTTTCGAGTCACGAGACCGAGGGACTCCTCCCTTTCGGCTCCATTGCGCATGGGCGTCGACTCCATCGTAGATTGTTTTCTTTCCGCCATCGGATTCAGACGTGTTCCTCTTCGCCCCGTATTTCGAATCGGGAAAGTTAGCTAGTTATCGGAAAATTTGACGGTATTGTTCGCGCTCGGTTCTGGTTTAGTGTTAGCACATCGACACCGAAAAGGAGAAGCGCTCCGGCGGCCCTTCGGGGCTTCCACTCTTCAGCGGGGCCTCGTCGGCCCGACCGCGTCCATCTTCAGACCTCATGGACCGGACCCCCTTCCGCTTTTGCCCGAATTGCCACGCAAAGTATCCTTATACAGACCAACACTTGGTCTGTAATCTGTGTTTATCTCCGGAACACAGGGAGGATACTTGCGAGGCCTGTCGGGCATTTCGATCGAAGAAAACACTACGCGATCGAAGAGCTCGAAGACTCCAGATGGCGTCGACACCGGCCGAGCAGCAAAAGTGGCAAAAGACAAAACACCACCAAGGTTCTCGCCACAGCAGTGTCCATTGCATTCGCCACACCTGTCCCCGGAAGCAACACACCCAATGCAGTCGCCGACACACACGGGGATGACACAAGATGACCCGGATGCATGGGACCTATATGATGCGCCGGTCTCAGACAATAGTCCCGATTGCTACCCGGCAAGGCCGTCACCACCTGCATATATGCAGGTGGTTTCAAGGGCAGCTACATTCCATAATGTAGCAATGCATGCAGAGCCCATAGAAGACGACTTTTTGTTTAACACCTTGGCATCCACTCACAGCTCATACCTAAGTTTGCCAATGCTACCAGGCATGTTAAAACACGCCAAACAGGTGTTCCAGGACCCAGTAAAAGGCAGAGCCATCACGCCTAGGGTGGAGAAGAAATATAAACCTCCCCCAACGGACCCTGTGTTTATAACACAGCAATTAACTCTGGATTAGGTGGTAGTGGGAGCAGCCCGAAAGAGGGCAAACTCCCAATCCTCAGGAGATGCACCACCGCCCGACAAGGAAAGTCGGAAATTCGATGCAGCAGGCAAGAGGGTGGCAGCACAGGCAGCCAATCAATGGCGGATTGCCAATTCTCAGGCTGTACTGGCTCGATACGACAGGGCACATTGGGATGAGATGCAACATATCAATCAGCACTTAACCAAGGAGTACCAAAAACGTGCCCAACAGGTTGTTGAGGAAGGACAAACGATTTAAAACAACCAAATAAGGTCGGCTATGGACTCGGCAGACACAGCAGCAAGGACAGTGAACACTGCAGTAACCATTCGTAGGCATGCATGGTTACAGAGCTCGGGTTTTAAACCAGAAATCCAGCAGGCTGTGCTGAATATGCCGTTCAACCAAGAACAATTGTTTGGGTCGGAAGTGGATACGGCAATAGAAAAACTCAAAAAGGACACAGACACGGCCAAAGCCATAGGCGCGCTCTACTCCCCACTGAGCAGAGGCACTTTTTAGAAAGCCGCACTTTAGAGGGGGGTTTCGTTTCCAAACCACAGAGCCTTCCACCTCACAAGGGCCACATATCAGGGCCAGTATCAGGGAGGAGGTTTTCGAGGAAGATATAGTGGTGGACAATTCCCAAAGACAAGAGGGAAATTCCAGAGCCCAAAAACCCCGCAAACCAAACAGTGACTTCAATGTCACAAACCCCCACCACTCAAAACCAGTGGAGGGAGACTTACCGCATACTACCACAACTGGGAAAACATAACTACGGACGTATGGGTCCTAGCCATTATCCAACATGGTTATTGTATAGAATTCCTACAATTGCCACCAGCTGTGCCTCCAAGAGCACACAATATGTCCAAATAACACTTAGACCTGTTACAACTAGAAGTCCAAGCAGTGTTACAAAAACAAGCAATAGAACTAGTACCCAACCATCAAAAAGGAACAGGTGTCTACTCCCTGTATTTCCTAATTCCAAAGAAGGACAAAACGCTGAGACCCATATTAGACCTCAGAACACTGAATCTTTACATCAAATCAGATCACTTTGACATGGTAACACTTCAAGACGTGATTCCCTTGCTCAAAAAACAGGATTTCATGTCAACATTAGATCTCAAGGATGCTTATTTCCACATACCCATACATCCTTCCCACAGGAAATACTTAAGGTTTGTAATCCAAGGCGTGCATCACCAATTCAAAGTGTTACCATTCGGGATAACAACAGCTCTAAGGGTATTCACAAAATGCCTTGCAGTAGTAGCCGCTCATATCAGGAAACAGCACATGCACGTATTCCCCTACTTGGACTATTGGTTAATTAAAATCAGCACTCAGCAACAGTGTCTTCTACACACACAATACGTCATAGAAACCCTACACAAACTAGGGTTCTCTCTAAACTACCAAAAATCACATCTACAACTGTCCCAAATACAACAATATTTGGGAGCAACAATCGACACACAAAAGGCGATTGCCACTCCAAGTCCACAAAGAGTACAAGCCTTCCAAAATATAATATTAAACATGTACCCAAACCAGCACTATCAAGTGAGGTTTGTAATGAAACTTCTAGGCATGATGTCTTCATGCATAGCCATTGTCCCAAACGCAAGACTACACATGCGGCCCTTACAACAGTGCCTAGCAACACAATGGACACAAGCACAGGGTCAACTTCAAGATCTAGTGTTGATAGACCGCCAGACACACTTCTCGCTTCAATGGTGGAATCCTATAAATTTAAACCAAGGGCGGCCATTCCAAGACCTAGTCCCTCAATACGTGATCACAACAGATGCTTCCATGATGGGGTGGTGAGCACACATCAACCAGGACAGTATACAGGGACAATGGGACGTTCACCAAAAACAACTGCATATAAATCATTTAGAACTGTTAGCAGTGTTTCTAGCATTGAAAGCATTTCAACCACTAATAGCCCACAAACACATTCTTGTCAAAACAGACAGCATGACAACAATGTATTAACTAAACAAACAAGGAGGGACACACTCATCACAACTGTGTCTTTTAGCACAAAAGATTTGGCATTGGGCAATTCACAGTCACATTTGCCTAATAGCACAGTACATCCCAGGGATTCAAAACCAGTTGGCCGACAATCTCAGTCGAGATCACCAACAAACACACCAATGGGAAATTCATCCCCAGATAGTACAAACTTACTTTCTACGTTGGGGAACACCAGAAATAGACCTATTTGCAACAAAAGAAAACGCAAAATGCCAAGACTTCGCGTCCAGGTATCCACACCCTCAGTCTAAGGGCAATTCGTTATGGATGAGTTGGTCAGGGATATTTGCTTACTCTTTTCCCCCTCTCCTTCCTTATCTGACAAAACAAACTCAAACTAATACTAATAGCACCAACCTGGGCTCGCCAACTGTGGTACACAACACTACTGGACCTGTCAGTAGTACCTCATATCAAACTACCAAACAGACCAGATCTGATAACTCAACACAAACAACAGATCAGACACCCGAATCCAGCATCGCTCAATCTAGCAATCTGGCTCCTGAAGTCTTAGAATTTGGACATTTAGACCTTACACAAGAATGTATGGAGTTCATTAAACAAGCTAAAAAACCTACTACAAGACATTGTTACGCTAACAAATGGAAAAGATTTGTTTATTACTGCCATAATAATCAAATTCCACCACTACATGCTTCCGCAAAAAACATTGTAAGCTACTTATTACACTTACAAAAATCTAAACTAGCATTTTCTTCTATTAAAATACATCTCACAGCAATATCTGCAAATTACACATTCAACATCACTTTTTAGAATCCCAGTCATCAAAGCATTTATGGAGAGATTAAAAAGAATCATACCCCCGAGAACACCACCAGTCCCCTCGTGGAACCTCAATATTGTGTTAACACGACTCATGGGACCACCATTTGAACCCATGCACTCTTGTGAGATGCAATACTTAACTTGGAAAGTAGCCTCCCTGATAGCTATCACATCTCTTAGAAGAGTAAGTGAAATACAAGCATTTACTATACAAGAACCCTTTATACAAATACATAAACATAAAGTTGTTCTCCGTACAAATCCCAAATTCTTACCAAAAGTTATATCACCGTTCCACCTAAGCCAAATAGTGGAACTCCCATTCTTTTTTCCACAACCAGACTCTGTAGCCGAAAGAGCCTTACATACGTTAGACATTAAAAGAGCACTAATGTATTACATTGATAGAACAAAACAGTTTCGCAAAACAAAACAATTGTTTGTAGCCTTCCAAAAACCTCATGCAGGAAATCCAATATCCAAACAAGGCATTGCCAGATGGATAGTGAAATGTATTTAGACCTGCTATATCAAAGCAAAAAGAGACTAGGAAAAAAGTCGCCACAATGGCTTTTCTAAGGAATATACCTATGACAGAAATCTGTAAGGCAGCCACATGGTCTATGCCTCATACATTCACAAAACATTACAGTGTAGATGTGTTAACACAACAAGCCACAGTAGGACAGGCTGTATTACGAACATTATTTCAGACAACTTCAACTCCTACAGGCTAAGCCACCGCTTTTTGGGGAGATTACAGATTACTAGTCTATGCACAGCATGTGTATCTGCAGCTACACATGCAATCAAACTGAAAATGTCACTTACCCAGTGTACATCTGTTCGTGGCATGAGATGCTGCAGATTCACATGTGCTCGCCCGCCTCCCCAGGAGTCTGTAGCCGTTATAAGTTGAATGAAACTTGTAAATTTGTAAATATATACTATTTTTTATACACATTATGTACATACATACTTACTCCATTGCATGGGCACCTTTACTATATACACAACTCCTACTGCACCCTCTGCGGGGAAAACAATCTAAAATGGAGTAGATACCCATGTGCAATGGAGCCGAAAGGGAGGAGTCCCTCGGTCTCGTGACTCGAAAAGACTTCTTCGAAGAAAAACAAATTGTAACACTCCGAGCCCAACACTAGATTGCAGGATAATGCACAGGCATCTGAATCTGCAGCGTCTCATGCCACAAACAGATGTACACTGGGTAAGTGACATTTTCCATATAGTAAACACCATAAAAGGATTGTGCACCATGAATAACACAATATGGATTCAGGAAACAAATCACATAACTTGTCAACTCGAATATTACATAATAAATATCTTAGAATAGTGGCATACAATAAACAACATGAAATAAACTCGAGCAGAGAATCCTGCGTCTTGCCGATTCGAGTGTCACCATGTAAAATACCAAGAAATGGTAGCACGTAATGAATATCAAAGTCAAATCATCATTAATCGAATCGCGCGTCTTGCCGATTCGTAAAACACGTTGTAAATGTCAAGAATTAACAGCTCACAATAAATAACAAGATCAAAGTACAATGAAACGAATTGCGCTTCTTTTGCCGATTCTTAAGCCACCATGTAAATGTCAAGAAATGGTAGCGCGCAATTAACAACAAAGTTAAATCCTCATGAAACGAGTTGCGCGTCTTGCCAATTCGTAAAACATCATGTAAATGTCAAGAAATAGTAGCGCGCAATGGACAACAATGTATAAACACCATAAAACGAATCGCTCGTCTTGCCGATTCTTAAGCCACCATGCCAATGTCAAGAAATCGTAGCACACAATGAATAACAAAGGCAAACCTTTATGAAACAAATTGCACGTCTTGCCTATTTGTAAACTCCCATATAAATGTCAAGAAATGGTAGTGCGCAAGTAATCTGTTAATCATTTAAGAATTAAACCAAGAATATGAAATTCTCAATAACGGTGTCGGAACAGTCCAACCACCGTCTTACCGCCTGGAACAATGATCACCAATGAAGGATGAAGGGCAGAAGACTGGAAGATCAAAATAGGCCGCCGGGACAGGAGCTCAGGAAGAAGCTGCTGCTCTGCACCGGGACCTCTGAATAGTGAGCACTGGGAGTTGGGCTGGTTCTCTTTTATAGAGTCTTGGCCCAGCCCAGAACCACGCCCAGGCATGTTGCAGGGAAAGTCTCTGGAAGGCCCTGGAAAGGGGCCACACCCTAACACACTCTGAAAACCTGCAGCAATACATTGCAAAGTAACAGTATTTGTAAGCATATTAAAAATAAGTTTTCAGGATTGAACTCTGCAATGCAAAAGGTTAAACCACAACATATCAGCACAATGCATAAATTACGTTGTTTTGAGATTACTGGGTTTTTGCATTTTTGTCGCCACTAGAGCGCGTACTGCTCTGGTGTTGACACCGAGCTAGTAAGGGGCTTATTATCTATGGAGACACGGAACCCCCTGCAAAACGGTTCAAACATCTGTTTTAAAAGCTGTTGCCCTCCAAATGATCCTTCATTGAGGAGGAACTCTCTCGCCCCAAATCATGGCGCTCGAATGGAAAGAGATGAACCTTCAGCTCCTCTTGAGGAGATTCCTCCCTTGACTGAAAAGGGAACATGTTTGTCAGAATGAGACGACTAATTCAGGGAGGCTGGTAAAAGTAGCCGTTGCTTTAGACACTGACTGACTGATCTTGTCTCCAACTGCTCGGGATAGTAGTGTATCTTCCCATATTGCCAACTCTCAGGCAGAAGGGGACCCAGACTTAGAGCTCTTTTCCCCTAGGAGTATGGTCCCAGCATTTGATGTGTGTATGGTTAAATCACCACCTAGGGAGAACCATATCAGATCTTGTATTCCGTTATTCCTCCGGAAAGCCCCTATAAGCCGGGAGACTTGAGCTCCAAAGTTTATGACATGGAACCTGACTGGGATTAGCAATAAATTAGATGATCCCGATTGGGGGGAGTTTATTGATAAATTTGATATTTGCCTGTTCCAGGAAACTTGGTCCACCACCAATGTTTTTAGACAAGGGTTCAACACATTTTGCCAAGAAGCTAGACCGTCCCCCGTGGGGAGAGCGGCGGGGGGCCTTATTATATGGACAAGAAATTAAGACTCTGTCAACATTCGAGAAATTCATGTGGACTCAAATGATATATTGGCCTTATCAATTCAGCAAAAGCGAGGTTCCCCTTTGTTGTGTGTTAATGTTTACAACAGACCAGGACCTTTTAATCAATTGTCAAAAACTATTCAGATTTTGAATGCCCTGATGACAGATTTTATAGCATCGCACTTTATTATTGTTGCTGAGGATTTTAATGTGTCATTGGAACCGAACTCTGTATTTTCCGAGATCACGCAGCTAGAAGATGTATCATGGAACATTCCTCCCTTTTCCTCCCTGAAGAAACAGCCTAAAACTAGTAGCAGGGCTCTGCAGGTTTTAGATTTCACGATAACACATGGCCTTCGTCCAGGAAATGGGCGTTTTCCCTCAGATTCCCCTTCAAAACCTACATTTTTCAGAGGGTCGTATAGCAGTATTTTAGATTATGTTGTCATGGATGTGAGGATATGGCATGCTATCAAAGATATTAGTGTAGGCAACAAACATAATAGTGACCATGCCCCAATTTTAGTAACATATGATGGACTTTTTTTTTTTTTTTTTAATAAAACAGATACACAAATTAATTACGAAGCCACTTCCTCTCTAGAAGTCTCCTCCAACAAGCTTGTCCTGAAATGGGATTGTTTTAAAAGTTCAAGAAATTTGTGGGGGAAATTGCTAGACCTAGTATCAGCGCACCAACTAATGGATGGTTCTTGCCTATATCCCCCTAATGAAGTCATGGCCCTGCACATAGACCTTTTTTCCACTTTAAAGGATCTCTTTTCTAAAACTGTTAGGGAGAATAATCATCCAGAAGTCAGACCCCACCATAGGGGTTCGGCAAAGCATGCAGGGAGGCTAAGTGTAGCTTGCTAAAGGCAATTAAATCTAAAGATAGACACCTGATAACTAGTGCTAGGCGTGAGTACGCATTCGTAATAAAGATCTGTAAAAACAACTGGGAAGAGGCGTCATGGCAGGACTTGCTGACAGCAGCTAAGGAGAAGCATTTGAAACGCTTTTGGTCTTTGGTGGCTTCAAAGGGGCTAAATGAAAATCCCAGACCAGACTGTCATATTCCGCTGGAAGACTGGGTGCGCCACTTTACTAAGCTGTATGACCTTGAGACTGATGCTTCCTCCAATAATAGTATTGAATTTGTATTTGACTCTACTCCCACAGATAGCCTGATTCCTTTCACCCTGAATTAAACTAGGATGGCCATCAAGGTCCAAAAACCAGGAAAATCTCCCTGGTTAGATGGTATACCTGCGGATTTGTTCAGATCTGACCTTGATATGTGGAGCCCTTATGTTAATAAAGTATCAAATGCTGTTTTGGCCAGTGGAAACTATCCCCGCTCCTGGAAGGGAGCAATCATTGTACTTATTTTTAAAAAGGGGGACAGGGACTCTCCAGCGAACTATAGACCAATCAGCCTCTTGGACAATCTTAAAAAATATTTTGTAATCAGGTTCTGATAAGGTTAAAAGAATGGCTAGAAGAGACCCAAGCCCTTAGTGACCTCCAAACAGGTTTTAGACAGAAAATAAGCCCAATTGATCAGATAGTTCGGTTCCTTCCGATTAAATGGAAGACGGTAGACCTAGATGCAGGGAATCTTTTTGTGGCTTTCGTGGACCTTAAATCCGTGTTTGATTTGGTCCTGCGCTGTAAATAGTGGGAGGTACTGGACAGACCTGGGTTGCTCAGACCCTTATTAAACTTAATTAAAAGTTTATATGCTGAGAGTTTTGCCAAAATTCGATGGGGAGTAAATGGGGAGGTAACAAACGAGATTTCGATCCAAAGAGGGGTGAGGCAGGGATGTGTGCTGGCCCCTACACTTTTTTTAAATGTTGATTAATGCTTGTATCCCTTACTTAATGGATTGTATTAATGATGCACCCAAACTAGGCAGGACAAAGATTCCGTGTTTACTATTTGCGGATGACACACTGTTGATATCCCAAACTGCTCAAGGTCTTGCCAATCTACTTGCGAGGTTCACGTGCTTTTGCAAGGACCATGGCCTTGAAGTCAATACCTCAAAAACATGATCTTTGGTGACAAAAAACATAAAAAGAGGAGGATGATCCTTCTGGATGGGGAAGCACTAGATAGAGAGTCACTGATTTCGACTACTTGGGAGTCAGACTTGAGTACACGCATAAATGGCAGACCCATTTATCAAAGGCATATATGAGTTTGAAACAGAATTCGGGGGGGTGTCCTGGGATTTGCCAGTAGATCCCCTAGATTTGCAATCTCTCCTGCAATAGAAGTATATAAAGTACTAGCTAGAGGGGGGGGGATTTGTATGGAGCAGAGCTATGGGGGCATGGCAACTTGAAGGACTCAGAGTGAGCTGAAAATCCATTTATAAAAGTCTTATTAAAAATACCTGCAAGTTCCCCCACGTTGCCCATTCGGATGGATCTAAATTTAGATTCCATCACCCACATTGCTGCCTTAAAACCAATATTGTACTGGATTAGGATTTGGTCCACAGACATTTTTAGCCCATATAGAACATGGTTGAATGCCCTGATGAGTACACACATAATAAGAAAAATCCCATGGTGCAACCTTGTTGAAAATAGTTTGACCCAATTAGGGCTGAGCGTGTTTTGGTCAGACCCCCATCGCCCCCCAAAAACGCTGCACAGGTTGTCAAGGATGCATATTGGCTAAATGTAAAAGCAGGAAAGTTAGCCGAGGGGCCTTCGTTTAGTTTGACAGATTCATATCAGATAAATGTCATTATGTATTTGAAAAATATATGGATTTGATTTCATCCCCTCGAACATGTACACTTTATATCAGGTTTAGGGATCGCTACCATTACGCACTTTTACTTGCTGGTGGTCTCAACAGGATAACCAACAAGATCTATGCCCAGTGGGCTGTGGGTCATCTGAATGTATTGCTCACGTGTTATTCCATTGTCCCACATATGCCAAACAGCGGGTCCGATGGATTATACCACTTTGCAGATCCATGGGCATCAACAACCGGCCCTCAGCTCTTCGGATCTGCAAAACAAATACTCGTGGGATTGTGGCATGTGCATTGGCAAGATTCTTAGATACAACTTGCCACATTAGAGCAAAACGGTTGGGGGCAGTTTGCAATGTATCATACTAAAGCAAGTCTAAGTATGAAGACATAATTGAATATGTTGCATTCATAGGGAATTATGAACTATTTAGCGACATCCATGTAATATCTGATTATAATTTAATACTGCTATACTGTATTCTTATTTTGCATTTTAAGTCTGTCAGCTGAAGGATTTTACTTATTGCCCTCCCATATCAGCAATTTTTTTTACAATATTTGATTATGTTTTAGAATCTTGTATCTGGCATTTTAACTGTTTATTTTTAATATTATCCAGTTAGAGGGTTTCATATTATTGTTTTTTCACATTTTTTATGTTTGTATTGTATGATGTGCTTTTATGGTATTTTTTATTACTGAAATAAAGCTTAAGTAAGAAGGAGAGAAAACAGGGAGGAGTGACCACCCCTGCTAGGACCACCCCTAAGGTGTTCAGAGTTGAGGTGAACCCCCTCCCTGCAGAATCCTCCATCTTGGTTTGGTGGACAGGGACCAATAGGGTTAGGTTTGTGTCCCCCTTCCCAAAGGGAGTGGACACGAGAAGGGGGTAGCCACCCCCAAGGACAGTAGCCATTGGCTACTGCCCTCTGACCCCTGAAACGCCCCTAAATCCAGGATTTAAGGGCCTCCCTGAACCCAGCTCACTAGATTCCTGGCGACCTGACAAGGAGGACTCCATAGCTGAAACCCCCAGCAGAGAAGAAGGCAGATGACAATTGACTTAAGCCCAGCCCTACCGGCCTGTCTCTGGCTTCAAAGAACCTGCACAAGCAATGCATCCAGCGGGACCAGCGACCTCTGCCAAGATCCAGAGGACCTCCGTGCGCCCAAAAGGACCAAGAACTCCCGTGGACATTGGCCCTGTCCAAGAAGAAACAACTAAGGACTCCAACCTCACTCCGAATGCGTGAGTCCTGACCACTCTGCATCTGACACTCGTGTCCAGGTGGCCCAACCAGCTAGAGAGGATCTCCAGGCGATCGCAAGCAAGTACCCACCCTGGTTTGACTTCTCCACTATGACGCCTGCAGAGGGAATCGTGAAGACCCCCCTGCCCGTGAAAGCTCTGGACGAAGATATTTGACGCTTAAAGACACACTGCATCCACAGCCCCCAGGCCTTAGAGAACCCGACCTCCAGTGCAGCAACGTTCAGCAGGCGGCCCTCCTCCATGTCCAGCCTGTGGTTTGCCAGAGACACCCTCCTGGACCTCACCTGCAGCCTCTGAGTGACCCCCGAGGGTCCCCTCATAGAGAATCATTGAAGCCCCGACACTTTTTTGCACCTGGCGCCTCAGCACCGCTGATGGTGTATGTTTTGTGCCTACTTGTGGCCCTCCCAGTGCTCCTCTAAACCCTCCCAGGTCTGCCCTCTCAAGAGGCGAGTACTTACCTGCCTGCAGATCTAAACCCGAGTACCCCCTGTCTCGATAGGAGCCTACATTAAATTTGCTTCACTTTTGTCCTCTGCACCTGGTCCCGGCCTGTGTTGCTTGTGGTGGGTATTTGGGGTTAACTTGAACCCCAAACAGTGGACTTCCTAACCCCCGGAGACTGGAACTGGAAGTCAAGTGCCTACCTGTAAATCGATCTAATTTGTCTTCCCCGCAGGAACTGTTTCTGAAAATTGCACTGTCAACTTTTAAAACAGATTACTGCCAATATTTCAAAAACTGTATAACTTGTCGACTTCAAACAAAGAAAGTACTATTGATACATGTGTGAAATATGGCACTATTTACCTTCAACTTGAATCTTGTGGTTCTAAAAATAAGTTCAGTAAATATATTTTTGCTATATAAAAACCTTTGGTCTGGAGTTAAGTCATTGAGTGTGTGCTTCTTCTATTGCTTGTGTGTGCAACAAATACTTTGCACTACCCTCTGATAAGTCTAACTGCTCGACCACACTACCACAAAAGAGAGCATTAGTATTATCTACTTTAGCCTCTGATAAGCCTCTGGAGAACACTGTGCACACCTTACCTAATTTTTATTATATAGTATATACAGAGCCAGCTCCCTACCTCAGAAGCATAGCCTGAACCAAGTGCTCCATGAATTTGTTTCTTTCGGGGAACTATCCTGCATACAGATTAACTGGGGGAAATGACATATATTCCCACTGACACTACAGGTGCTCCCCTTTGTGGCGGACTACCCGCTGCAGTGGTGCTGCACAGTGTTGAAATTCCTAGGAGTTAAGATTGCTCTGGATAAAGATGAAACTCTCAAAGCAAACTTTGGCAGTGTCATGTCAACATTCACTGATAAGGTCATCAGATGGATATCTCTGCCTTTATCCCTGGCTGGCCATATAGGCTTAATGAAGATGATCATACTTCCTAAAATCTTATATCTTTTTCTTAATATACTATATCGTCCCAGGCGTGCCTTTATTCCATGCATTCCGCATGCAAATGATTAGACTGACAGGGCGGGAAAACAACCATGTGTCAGCTGGAAGCCCCTCACTCCTATTTTCCAAGATGGCTTTGAAGTGCAAAACTTTGAGCTGTATTATAATTGTGCATAAGCTCACCACACAATATATTGGTTCAATTCCACCCCTTACTGCCGCTCTTGGAGATGGAGGAGGGATATAGGACACCGTTCCCAGCTGTATCTTTCTTGGGTGCTCTACTTCACTTTCCAAACTCAGGGCACTCTGCAGTGGCGTGCACTACGACTGCATTGAAAGCCTTGGCACAGTGATAGACCACCTACACTCCAGACTATAAGGAGCCTCCTGACAGTGTTTGGATTGTCAATGAACGAGTCAAAATAACACGTGACTCCTTCACAGAGACTTCCTTTTTTAGACCTGTCTTTGACACAGTTTTGTTCAGGGCTGTTCTTCCATCGTAAGGCACCCAAAACATTGTTGCTAGGATCCCAGTGTTTCAACCTTGGGACTTCGGTCCTGAATCTTAGTGGGAGCAACTCTGTGGCTTAATGACCTGTTGACCTTATGCTTCCTGCATATCTGCTTCACCCACTGGCCTATGTGGACTTTGCAGTGAGATCTGAAGTCTTTGTGGGCCCAACACCAAGGAACCTGTCAGATGTAATTCAGGTTTTGGAGGAGATTGCAAAAGATCTCTAGTGTGCTCCTCTAAGCAGCTTGACCAGCAGCAGACCCCATTCAGTTCCCCACCCAGAGATGACTGTAGTGATGGATGCATCACAGCTGGATTTAGGGGTCATCTGGGAGAGGTGAAGATCAGAAGACACTGGTCTCCAGTGGATAACTGCCTACATATCAGTCTTTTGGAGTTGCATGCCATTCTCTTGGTGGTTAAGACGTTCCTACCATCCTTCCTACCATCTAAGCTGGACAGGTTCTCATGGACAACTCCACTGCCCTATAATATTGTAACAAGCAGGGTGGATCCGGGTCCTGTCCAGGAGGCTCTGTGCCTTTGGAGGTGGTTGGAACATCTGATGGATACTTCTAACAACAGATTCCTCACCTCCTGAATACCCCCAGGTATTAGACTGGATTGGGAAACTCAAAAGCAATGCTTCTGCTTGTCGATATGTGGGGCCATGCGACTATACGTAGACTGGCTCACTCCAGAAGTGATGAATGGAGCCACATACAAGTACCACCAATGCTAATGTTAGTTTCTGTTTTTTCTGTGCCTTCATATACGAATCTAGTGCTCCCCTCCTTCTTTCATCACTCTGTGATGAACTTTTCTTACAAATGTTCCAATGTGCAAGGGACATTTCACCCCCTAAAATGACAGGGTTTGAACCTTGTAAGGACTGTTGCAAACAGATATCTGCGACGGATCCTCATGAGTTCTCTCTGGTGGAAGGGATTAGAACACTACTCGAAGACCTGCAACAACTGCAGCCATACAAATCCAAAAGCCATCCTAGAAAGCAAAGCGCTACATAGTGAAGCATGAGTAGGCTCCACGCCAGTCCTGCACCAAGTCAAGAGCAAGGACCCACTCCTGAAGTACTTCCCATGGCAGAATTCACGGTCGAAGTCTTTGAGTAAGTTAAACAAGAAACATAGGAAGTACAAGCATGACCCTCCCTGCCAATCTTGCTCCCCTAAGAAGATTCAAAGACATCACTGTGCCTCCAGGTCTTGCTATTGTTTCCCATAGGAGCCGATTCCATCCTTGGGGCCCTATGCACCGAGTTCCCAGGTGCATCAACATTGCATGGCAGGCTGAAGACTTTTGAGAGGCCATGCTGTGCATCTTTAGCTCCCTCTGGTAGGCCTTCAGCCTCAAGGAATCACAGGAGTTTCCAGGTGGGTTACAGACAATGGGTTTGATCTTTGAGCCTTCTGTGCCCCTAAAGCCTAGTTTTAGTTCCATACCTTGGTCCTGGATCTGAATGTTAGCAACTCAGTCTTTTTGGCCTGTTGATGTTCTACATCCTGCTTGTTTGCTTCACCAGGTGCCTTTGAAGTGGGATCAGAAGTCAACGTTGACTCTGCCCCAGGGGAACATGTCAGATTCCACCATTGGATGAGGGAGACAGTAAAAGATCTGCATTAGTGGCTGCTCAACTACAGTTGAACTAGCAGCAAACCCCTCTCCCTACCCCACCCAGAGTTGACACTGCAGGCAGGTGCATTGTTACTGAGCTGAGGAGGTCATCTAGAAGAAGTGCAGATCATAGGACTCTGGTCCCTGGCAGAGACCTTTTCCACAGCAACTTGCTAGAGTTGTTGGTGATCAAAGGGAGGCCCCTGCTAGTTCTCATGGACACCAGTGTCATGTGATGTTTCAAAAAGCATAGTGGGGTGGGATCCAGACTCCTGTGCCACAAGACTACTTCTCTGGAGTTGACTAGATCATCCAGAGGTTTCCCTGGTGGTGCACCACCTGGCAGGATCCTTGAACACCAGGTTGAACGAACTCAGTCGGTGATGCCTAGTGCATCACAAATAGCAGGCATATGGAGGTGTGGCATAGGACATTTTCCAAAAGCAGGGAGAACTCTGGCTAGATATGCTTGCCACAGCCAAAAACACACAATGTCAGCCCCTTTCCGTGCTTGAGTTCCCCAGAAAGCTCTCCCTTGGAGACACATTCCACACAGTGTGGAGCATGGGACTCCTTTACGTTTTCCTGCCACCACCTCTCCTTCCCCAAGTTCTGTAGAAGATAATGAACAAATGGGCCTAAGTCATCCTAGTGGCACCAGTTTGGGCCAGGAGAGTGTAGTACCCAGAGTTTCTGGGCCTGACAATCTGCCTTCTTAGCAGCCTTTCCCTGTAGTAAGATCTCTTGCAGCACAGCAGGATTTTTCTCCTGAACCTGCGGAATCTGCAGCTTCATTCATGAAGATTGAACAGCAGCAGTTTAGTTATTTTGTTCTCCCTCCCAAAGTCTTCAATGTCCAGCAACACAGGGCCGGTCCGGTGCAGAGGTCAAAGGAGGGCCCAAAACACATAGGCGCCTATGAAGAACATGGGTGCTCCAGTCCTTGTCTGCATACAGGTAAGTACCTGCATCCTCGGGGAGCAGACCAGGGGGGTTTTGTAGAGCACTGGTGGGAGGGGGGACACACGTAAGCACACAAAACACACCCTCAGCGGCACAGGGGTGGTCAGGTGAAGTAGGCAAAGTAGGCTTCGCGTTTGCTATAGAAAGCAATGGAGGGACCTGGAGGTCACTTAGGCGATGCAGGCAGGGCACAGGGGGGCTTCTCGGGCCAGTCACCGACTGGGCTAGGCTGAGGGCCGCCTGCTGGTCACTCCTGCACTGGTAGGTGGTTCCTCTCAGTCCTGGGGGCTGTGGGTGCAGTGCTTGGTCCAGGCGTCGGGTTCCTTTGTTACCAAGCAGTCGCGGTCAGGGGGAGCCGCTGGATCCTCTCTGCAAGCGTCGCTGTGGGGGTGCAGAGGGAAGTCGACTCAGGGTGTCCACGTCGTTGGAGTCGCCTGGGAGTTCTTTCTGCGGTGTTTGTTGTCCTGAACTCGAGCCGGGGTGTC
Source organism: Pleurodeles waltl (assembly GCF_031143425.1). Classification (NCBI taxonomy): domain Eukaryota; kingdom Metazoa; phylum Chordata; class Amphibia; order Caudata; family Salamandridae; genus Pleurodeles; species Pleurodeles waltl. Next base: position 575,285,122 of record NC_090444.1, on the reverse strand, counting down.
AGGTGCAGAGTGTGAAGAATCATGCTTCTGGCAGGAAGTGAGAGTCTTTAAAAAAAATTCAAAGTTGTTGCAGTTTCTGAATAGTGCCACTGTTCTCTGAAGTTTCTTGGTCCTTTAGGTGCAGGGCAGTCCTCTGAGGCTTCAGAGGTCGCTGGTCCCTTGGATGCGTCGCTGTGTAGGTTCTTTGAGTCTGGAGACAAGCCGGTAGGGCTGGGTCCAAGTCAGTTGGTGTCTCCGTCGTCTCTCTGGGGCTTTCAGGTCAGCAGTCCTTCTTTCTTCAGGTTTCAAGAATCTGATTTCCTGGGTTCAGGGTCACCCCTAAATACTAAATTTAGGGGGATGTTTAGGTCTGGGGGGCAGTAGCCAATGGCTACTGTCCCTGAGGGTGGCTATACCCTCTTTGTGCCTCCTCCCTGAGGGGAGGGGGGCACATCCCTATTCCTGTTGATGGAATCCTCCAAACTCAAGATAGAGTATTTCTAAAGACAGGGGTCACCTCAGCTCAGGGCACCTTAGGGGCTGTCCTGACTGATAGGTGACTCCTTCTTGTTTTTCTCATTATCTCCTCCGGACTTGCTGCCAAAAGTGGGGGCTGTGTCCGGAGGGGCGGGCATCTCCACTAGCTGGGACGTCCTGGGGTGCTGTAACAAAAGGCACGAGCCTTTGAGGCTCACCGCTAGGTGTTACAGTTCCTGCAGGGGGAGGTGAGAAGCACCTCCACACAGTGCAGGCTTTGTTCCTGGCCACAGAGTGACAAAGGCACTCACCCCATGTGGCCAGAAACTCGCCTGGTTGTGGCAGGCTGGCAGAAACTGGTCAGCCTAGCACTAGTAGTCGGACTAGTAGTCAGGGGGCATCTCTAAGATGCCCTCTGGGTGTATTTTACAATAAATCCCACACTGGCATCAGTGTGCATTTATTGTGCTGAGAAGTTTGATACCAAACTTCCCAGATTTCAGTTTAGCCATTATGGAACTGTGGAGTTTGGAATTGACAGACTCCCAGACCATATACTCTTTATGGCTACCCTGCACTTACAATGTCTAAGGTTTGGCTTAGACACTGTAGGGGCATAGTGCTCATGCAACTACGCCCTCACCTGAGGTGTAGTGCACCCTGCCTTAGGGCTGTAAGGCCTGCTAGAGGGGTGACTTACCTATGCCACAGGCAGTGAGTTGTGGGCACAGAACTCTGAGGGGAGTGCCATGTCCACTTAGTCAATTTCTCCCCACCAGCACACACAAGCTGTGAGGCAGTGTGCATGTGCTGAGTGAGGTGTCCCCAGGGTGGCATAATACATGCTGCAGCCCTTAGAGACCTTCCCTGGCCACAGGGCCCTTGGTACCAGGGGTACCATTTACAAGGGACTTGCCTGTGTGCTAGGGTTGTGCCAATTGCGGGAACAAAGGTACAGTTTAGGGAAAGAACACTGGTGCTGGGGCCCGGTTAGCAGGGTCCCAGCACACTTTCAATCACCTGTTGTAGGAAAGTAGCCTCTTTTTAGCATGGTTACACCCAAGTTTTGCCTGTTTGTCAGTGTGTTTGACTGTGTTCACTGGGAACCTGCTAACCAGGACCCCAGTGAATATGCTCTCTGCCTTCAAACTTGGTTACTTGGACCACTTGCACCCCACATTTGGCACACTGGTCCCCTCCATGTAAGTCCCTAGTACATGGTACCTAGGTACCCAGGGCATTGGGGTACCAGGGGATCCCCATGGGCTGCAGCATATATAATGCCACCCATGGGGAGCGAGAGCCCATGCAAAGTTTATCTGCAGGCCTGTCATTGCAGCCTGCGTGAAAGGGTTTATGCACCCTTTTCACTACAGGTCACTGCGCCAGGTCACTGTAAGTCACCCCTATGGCAGGCCCTCCTAGCCCAGAGGGCAGGGTGCAAGTACCTGTATGTGAGGGCACCCCTGCAATAGCAGAGCTGCCCCCACAAACTCCACTTCCATTTTCCGGGGCTTAATGAGTGCAGGGACGCCATTTTAAGCATGTACTGTACATAGGTCACTACCTGTGTCCAGCTACTTAATGGTAACTCCGAACCTAGGCATGTTTGGTATCAAACATGTCATAAACATACCCCTATACTGTTGTCAGTATCGGAAGTATGATTCCATGCACTCTAGGGGCTCCTTAGAGGACCCCCAGCATTGCTCCCACCAGCCTTCTGGAAGGCAGAACAGAGGATTTCCTTTGGGAGAGGGTGGTAACACCCTCTCCCTTCAGAAATAGGTGTTACATGGCTTGGGAGTGGTAGCCTCCCCAAGCCACTGGTATGCGTTGAAGGGCACATTTGGTGCCCTCCATGTAGAAACCAGTCTACACTGGTTCAGGGACCTCCAGTCCCTGCTCTCGCGCAAAATTGGACAATAGACAGGGGAGTGACCACTCCCCTGTCCATCACCACCTCAGGGCTGGTGCCCAGATTTCCTCCAGAGTGTCCCTGGATTCTGCCATCTTGAATCCAAGGTTGGCAGGGATCTCTGGGAGCATCAGAGTGACCAGGTCAGGTAGGTAATGTCAAAATGTCAAAGCCCCCTCCTGATAGGTGGTCACCTGACTAGGTGACCAACCCCCCTTTCAGGGCTATTTCGGCTCTCTCTCTTGGGTGGGTCCTCAGATTCAGCTTGCAAGATTCCAGCAGGACTCCTCTGCGACCTCTACTTCGACTTCAAGCCACTGGAAGTGCGACGGCACACTCCAGGAACTGAAAATCTACATCCATGACGAAGACTCTGCTTCCAACATTGTTTCCACGGCTCCTTCCAGCTTCTGCAACATTTCCCTGGCTGTTCATCCTCTGAGGGCGGCAAGCCTTCAATCTGCATGAGAAATAAGAAGGAATCTCCCTTGAAGTGAAGGAGTCACTCCCCTGCATCCGCAGGCACCAACTGCAACGATGATCACCTGCGTGGATCTTCTCTCATTCTGAGCTGTGTGGATCCTCTATCAAGAGTGGTGATCCGGAGTAATCCTCTTGGTCCTCTCTGCCAGCTGTCCAACTTTGGTGGAGGTAAGCCTTTGCCTTCCCACTCAGGATGGTACCCCCGTGCACCACGCCTCTTGCAGCTACCAAGGGTTGTTGGCATCTCACCCTTTCCTGCGATGAACAGCCCTCTGTGTGCTTCTCCTACGGCGTGGGACCCTTTTCCAGTTGAGCTGCGTGGGCTTCTCTGCGGCTCCCGGTTCCTCGTCCAGTGGGCCTCCTGTGGGGGGCTGCCTCTTCTTCTGTGGACCTTGCTGGTCCCTGGCTGCTCCACTTTGTGTTTCACTGTGACCTCTGCCTTTACCAAGGCTTGTTGGTGGCATTTCCATGCCACTGACCGACTGCAGTCTTCCATCTAGCATGGGATGTCGACTGCATCCTCCAGGAACTCTTCACCTGCTCCAGGGCTGCATTACTTGACAGTCTTAGTCCCATCGTCGACCAGCTCCTTGACAACAGCTGCGTGGGTAGTAGCTCCTGCTCCCTCTGGACTCTTCTGTGACTTCTGGAGTTGGTCCCCTTCTTCTACAGGTCTTCCTCTTCAGGAATCCACCGCTGGTTTCTTGCAGTCTTGTCTGGGTGTTGCATTTTCGTTTCCTTCCTTTTGGGTGGTTTGGGGAAAATGCAGTAACTTACTCCTTTCATCCTGGTCACTAGGGGGCACTGAGATACTTACCTTTGGGGTTTCCTTGTTCTTCCAGCTCCCCTCTACACATTCCACTTAACTAGGGGGGGATCCTGTGTTCGCATTCCATTTTTTTAGTATATGGCTTGGGCTGCCCTGGAGTCACTATTGTCTGTCTGCATTTGCACTGTTTTCTATTGCTTTCTATGCCTATTTCTGATATCTAGTGTGTTACCTCCTTTTGGAGGGTTGCTTCTCTAGTACTTTTTGGTAATTGTGTCACTAAAATAAAGTACCTTTATTTTTGTAACACTGAGTGTTTTCTTTCATGTGTGTAAGTGTTGTGTGACTACAGTGGTATTGTGTGAGCTTTGCATGTCTCCTAGATGAGCCTTGGCTGCTCATCCACAGCTACAGAGAGAGAGAGAGAGAGAGCTGGCTTCTAGACACTGCTACACTACACTAATAGGGGATACCTGGCGCTGGTATAAGCTGTAAGTACCTCAGGTACCCACCACACACCAGGCCAGCTTCCTACACCTGTTGTATTGTGTTTCCGTAAAAAAAACTTCAAGCTCTTTCATCCCATTCTCTCAGTGCCATCTTTTTTCTAGGCAAACTGGTTAGAGACTGGAATGGTGTTCCTGCAGAAAGTGGTGACACTTATCTCGTTAGACAAGCCATATTGCTTCTGAATATCTGTGCTCCACCTCATCCCTTGAAACCGAATCTCCATTGTTTAAACTAGGGGAACAATTATCTCTTTGTCAGGCTTTCTGGAGCGAAGAAGGGCAGGAAGGTGCAGATATAACCATCTGTCGATGGATAGTCCTCTGCATTAAATTCTGCTACAAATTGGCTTAGAAACAGCTTCTAGAAGGCCTAATGACCCACTCAACCATGGCATCTACAACTGTATAGTGGGCATCAGTGCACACATCTACAAAGCACTACTACCTTGGCAGTCAGTTATGTCAAGATGGGCTTTTTGCCTTCATGTTCCTGCAGGATGTTTTAGTCTGAGCTGTTCCAATGGCCCATCGCTTGAAAGTACTGCTTTGGTGTAAGGAAATGCTTCTTTTATATGATCCACCCACAAGTTTATTGACCAATGGTGCTGATTTTTCGACTCAGAGAGTAGACTGAGGCCTGCTAACCAGATGTCGGTGCCCTGACCCTAAAAGTGTATGTTGAATTGACTATACCCAATTGAAAATGGCCAACTTACCTGTCAGTCCCTATTAAATGGTACCCTGGTTTTCAGGGCTCGTATGTTAGAGGGGCACCCCAGGGCTTACAGCACTGATTGTGCCACTCTGGTAGTCCCCCAAGTAAAACAAGCCTCCCAGTCCACCACTGCAGACTAGTAGAGCAGTTGGGCACTGCTAGCTTGAATTGCCGTTGAAAGCAATGACAAAGCCATCATTTTCCCTGGACGTGTGTGTAAGACACCCCTCTGGCAGGCCTGCTGAGCCCTAAAAGGCAGGGTGCAACATGTGACCCAGGCAGGGCATGTATATACATGTCCTAGCAGTAAAACATGCAAAACAACTGTTTTACTCCAGAATGGCCTGGTTGCCCAATTGGTGAGTGTAGGGTTATATCCTAAACCCCTCAGTAGTGCTTACGCTGGAATGAATGGACCAAAGTGGGCCCTCCAAGGTATTAAACAACTCGTTAAATTAAAATAGATTTGTATCTCCAATTGAAATTAATGTTACTGGTTGCATTGTGCAGCTTTAACAAAGCTACACTTTGTTGCCTTTAAATTTCTTGTGCCCTCCCGGCCACATCTGGATAGACATGATAATAACTCTCAGGAAAGAGAACAATAACAGATTTTCTGCCCGGGGAGGATCACCTCCCTCCTGCAAGAAGCCACTTAGGTGTTAGTCCTAAAATACAAGTTTTAAAGTTGAAGCCACCTTTGAAGAGCAGATGTGGGACTCAAGGGGAGAGGGCTGTACCACTATTGAGGTTGACAGGCTGGCATGGGGAGCAAAGAGAGGCAACCAGTTGTCAAACTGGTTTTCTCAGCGGTATCTAGCAATAAGGTAGCCACACCACATGGGTGGACTAGGGAGGTCTGTTCACCAAGAGAGGAGTCTAGCCATCTTAGTAGTGGGCAGAATGGTGCATTCTGGGATAACCAGATGCCACACTCCACAGGAAGTGATCACCAGATGGGAGGGAACTAGGTAGCCCATTGGCTACCAACCGCATCCTGCCTTGAGGGCACTTTCCGAGCATAAAGGGAGCTCTCCTGACACCCAGACCTCAGTTCTTCACTCAGAAGAAGTACCTCCCTGCTGCACTGAGGGACAAGCAAAGAGAGGCTGCACTGAATACACCTGCTGCACCTGGTATCTAGCGAAGAAAGTGACTGTGCCTGCTGTGTCCTGGTCAGGAAGAAATAGTCTCCCTAGCCTAGTCAAGCCAAGAGACTCAAAGGGTCAGCTGACTGGCCTCCTGTTCACCTCACAGGGACACAACTGCAGAAGAAGCTTGCTGGGTCAAGTTAGTAGTCCATAGCCTTCAAGCCACTTCCACCACTGCTGCGCAGCATCAAGGACCAAGACCAGTCGCACCTGAGTTATCTGAATTCGGAAGTGCTGTCGGAGAGTTACTGGGACCCTAAGAAGGCACATAATCGACTCTGTAAGAATTGGCTTTTGAGCGTGACAACGGATGACTGGTAGTCCAGTGGTGACTAGACTTCAGACAGACCAGAGAGGACTTTGTGGGACTTTGACCCTGCACCCAGGACCCCCTCACCATCTTCGTGGACATAGTAATCCCTGCAAGAAGACCCGCATCAACCTTGTTGCATCCACTGTCTCCCTAAAGCATCTTCAGCATCCTTCATCCCTTGCATCAGGCCCACTCCATAGGAATTCATTACAAAATGCAGATATAGTGCCTTGAACTGTTAAAAGACTGCTTCTGTTGTAAAGGTAATTATTGTTGAGGACCTTCCTGGTCCCTTTGACTAGCTCACTGCTAGAGCTGGTCACCCCAAGTATCTCTAACCAACTGCATTGAAACTTTACTAAGTTTTCCTTGAAAATATTTCAAAATGCCCAATTCATTGACTTTGTCAAGGCTTGTTTGTGGTTGAGTGAATTTGCTCTGATTTACTATTGACTACAAAATCTATATCTCTGGAAGTCTCCAGTGGATCTTTTTTGTTTTAGTGTATAAAATCTTCTAAAAATACCACCTATTTTTATCAATTGGAATCAGATTACTTGAGTGACGTGTCCATTTCGTCTTTAATTGTTATGGTGCTGTTTAAATACTTGTTCCTCTTTGTAAACTTTGGTGCTCAGTGCTACAGCTGCCCAGGTTTGAGACAAGGGTTTGACAGGCAAAACCCAAGGGCCCTAAAGGTGATGGTAAGTGTGGTACATGGTGTGGTTGCATGACCACACCATATAACACACCCCATTTCCTCACATTTGGTACCTATTTACACAGTGAGGAATCTGCTGTTAAAAGTATCATGAAAAGAGCAAGTTAACTTTTTCTGGTGAATATTTCTACCTGCAGATTCCTCACCCGTAGTGTAATCCCAGCTGTCAGAATGGATCTGGAAACTTCAAAGGTTTCACGTCCCTTGTAGAGGGCACTGGCTTTGTATCGACTATGGAAGTGGTGTCAGATGATAACAGTAAAGCCATGTAGCACCATTCCTAGCTCAACAAAGTCAGTTTCCTGTCCCCTTTTTTATGCACCTTTGAGACAGATTCAGAGCTTGCACTCTCTGAAGAGTTGTGAGTATACCTCACACAGAAAATTATTTTAGTGTGGTGCAAATGTCTCCTTTAAAACATTCTGGCTTGATGCCCTTTAGGGACTGTGAGTGACAGATGTCCATCACTAACCTGCACATCATCTGTTTGTGGTGCTTAGGTTCTGACCATGATCCCCACGCTTGTGCCTCCTGTCAGATCATGCACCCTAAGGCCATCAAGGAACACAATACCAAGCTTTTCATGGTCTGGGCCTGTAACAACAGACAAAGTTGGCAGTACTCGAGATCAAGTTCTCCCTTGTCACTCTTCCAGAGCGAAGTTATAGTAGTATAGGGTGCATAAAAAGTTTGGACTGGATTAAGTTGCCCAGAAGACACCGGCTTCTCACATGGTCTTCATCCTCTGAGCTAGAGTTTTAGTCACAATGGAACCTTCTGACCCTACTTCAACTGGCTCCGATCCTGTTCCACAGCCAGACCAACCCTCAAGATTACTTTTCCAGCACCTTCAGCTCTATTGTCGCGACTTGGTCAATGCAGGGTACACCGGCTCCACATCTTTCCTTTCCAGAGTTCCCAGTGCCAGGCACTTACCCAACAGTGTTCCTCAGTGGAATCTTTGCTTGGATCTCAAACCCAGCTGGTGTATCCTTGGGATCTGCAACACTGCTCGGCCTTCCCATGTTTATGTTTATGCGCTATTTGGCGCTGGGCTGCCCCTCTAGCACAGAATCCAGCCTTCTCTCCGGTGCACAACTAAGCAATTCCACCATCTACTCCATGGCTGGCCCTGCCACTGAAGCCATCTCCACCGGTGCTGTGCCCAAAGACACTGGGCAAGACTCCTTCATCATTGCAACCCACTCCTGTCAAGAGGTCCTGAAGGGAGGCTCAGAAGCTTACAGGCAGTGAATTTCTGAACTTTTTGATTTGGACTCTGGTCCTCTGAATCTCTACGCCGCAGACGATGATGGGGGGAAATCCCGATGCGGTACTAGGGTTGTATTCAGCTAGTGGCCCTGACACTGTTATCTTTCCACTCATTGCTCAAGAATGTAACAGAGATTTGAACTTTTAGTTGCCATCCGTGGATGTTATGACCAATGTTTTCTCTGAGGTGTTACTCCTCTTGGTTCCAACATCCGAACCCTTTGTCCCGTTCAATGAAGCATTTTTTGAACTTGCAGTCAATAGGCTAGTTGCCTGACACTATTGCTCCACTCCTGAGGCCCAGACTTTCTCTCGACTGATTCTTCCCCAGAAAGTCTGGTGATCCTAGCATCTTACTCCTCAGGCCATTCCCATGGGGCATTCCCAACAGTGCCGTCAGACAGGGAGTCCTAACAATTGGAGGCATGGGGTAAGAAAATCTCTCTGCTGGCAGTATCGTGCTTGAATGTCAAAAAGCAAGCTACATGCATGCGCTGTGGGATATGGCCCAGCTAGCACAACACATTTCCCGGAAGACATGCGTGAGTACTGTCAGGAAGTGCTGAGAGAGAGACTGAATGCTTCTAGGCATATTATTAAATTGGGCTTCGATACCGCCGAGTCCATGGCAGGAGCAAAGGCCACTTTGGTCTCCATCTGTTGCCGTGCTTACCTCAGGACATCAGGATTCTCCATTGATGTGCAGGCCAACCTAATGTTTCTACTGTTTGATGGAGCCAATTATATGGGAACAAAGCTAATGCACCCCTTTAATGTTTTAAATCCAGCAAGGCAACTGCCAAATCTTTGAACCTACAATAGCCTCAGTCCCAGAGGGATTACTGAGTTTGTCGCATACAAAAGTACCTCAAGTGTGTTTTCTTTACATCAGCAACAATCCTACTAAAGACAGATGTAGCACCCTCAAAACCCACTAGTCCACCAATACAGGGGTGATGCCAGAGGGAAAGTTTATGAATCCCTTTAGCAAGCCAACTCCTCATCTTCATTCTCCTCTCTTGTCCATCCCTCCCATCCAAGAAAGCAGTCGTAATCCCCTTCCCATATCCATATGAAGTCTGTGGAAGGAAAGATGTTGTCACGCTGCAACGTGAGCCAAGCATTCGGCTCGGGGTGCGGCTGCGTGCCGCGGCATCAGGATGTGCCGCACCCCTGCCATTTCTTATTTTTATTGAGGCCCCAAATTGGGCATGGGGCCTCAACATGTTCAGGGCTCTGCGCGCCCCTGTTAGTTTTTACCTCCCTCACCCTCCTTCACCCCCACTTACCTTCTGATTCTTTTTCTTTCTGTTTTGCTGTCTTCCTCGTTTTGTCCTGAATTTATGCCTTTCTTTCCTTTCCATGATCCTTTCTCTTTCCCAGCATGCCTTCCTTCTCCCTGCATGCCCTTGGAACCTTACTTAACATGGTGACTTTTTCTATAGGTTTCTATGCTGTGTTCCCAGCTCAATATGGTGTCTTTTACTTCCTGCCGGTCACTTGCTGTTCTTTGGGTATATAAGGTGTGTGATTCCTGTTCTTTTTGTGCTGCAACACTTCCTTTGGGTGGTGATCTTCGCTCCTGTTCTTCTGTGTCAGTTATGTTTTCTGAGCCTGTTCCAGCTTTTTTCAATGTCATTTTTTGTCTTTTGTTCAGATTTACTTTTACTTTTTGTTTTTGTTCCAGGAGTCCTAGTTTGAAGTTTTTTCCCTTTTTGGGTTTTTTCCCTCAGGGACTCCTTCTGGAAGGCACGGACTGCCTTTGTCGTTCCCTCCGTCAGCAGCACTGTGGCTACCAGAAAGGGTCGCCCCTACTTGGGTCAAGGCAGACCCTATCGGAACCAAGACCTCGCCACATTTCCAGTGGGCCTCAGACATAGACAAACGAGTAGGTCATGACAGATGTCTTACTTTTTGCTGGACTGAAAGACCATTAGTTTCAGACTAGTGAGTCCTTCTAATAGTGGAAAGAGGCTACACCCTTCCCTTCCTTCATACTTCATCCCACTCCATCCTCCTCACCTACCCCAAACCACCTTGCAATCTTGCAGCAAGAGGTGACAGTACTACTTCAAAAAGGAGCTATGGAGTTAGTGCCAGAGCAGGAAAAGAGCCAAGGATGCTACTTTTGTTATTTCTACCCAAGCACAACAGCGGTATGCATCCAATCCTAGCCCTCAGGGATTTGAACTTCTTCCTCAAAAGAAAGGTTAAAGAAGCTGAGCCGAACACAAGTGTTGGTGGTATTGGAAGCAAGAGACTGGATAGTGTCACTTGACCTGCACAATGCATATTTCCACATCCCCATCCAAAGGTCATATTTGCTCTTTTTGGTGAGCTCTACGCATTACCAGTTTTCAGTATTCCCCTTTGGCTTGACATCGGCATCTCAAGTCAACACCAAGGTGATTGCAATGTTTGTGGCTCATCTCGGAAGGTCGGGCACCCCCATTTTCCTGTAATTGGACAACTGATTGATTAAAGCCGGGTAGCCAGAGGTGGTTTTGCCCCATTTGCAGGCTCAAGTTTCCCCTACTGTTCAATATTGGCTTTTTGATCAAGAAGCCAAAATCACACCTGAGTCCACCCCACCCATGTCTCTAGCTCATACGGTCGATACTGGACACCAGCCTTCTCTGTGCTGTTCCTCTGTCTAAGTGGATTGTCAAAATCCATGAAATTCTCCCAATGTTTCAAGAAGACACGAGTTCCAGTTCTGAAGGTACTAAAATTCCTATGTCTGCTAGCTCCCTTCATCCTCCTAGTCATGCATGTGTTGGCACATGAAGGCCTGTAGAATTGCCTCCACAGACAGTGTGGGGGAGACCACACTGTCTCACCCTTCAGACTTTTTATCCCCGCCCCATCCTATCAAGGAGGAGCAGCGGGTGCATAGATTGGATCCTAAGCGGGAGGTCAACTACTACCTGGACCACATCAAGGATACACAATGGATGACCTGCCTTTCATAGGGTATTATGGTGCCAAGAAAGACAGGATGATGCAAAAACGAACTTTTTAATGACAGTGTTATTTTTCAATAAAGGCTGCTATACACTGCCCTATCAGGAACCTCCAGAGGAAGTCTGGACTCATTCCACTAGGGTGAACGCCACCATTTCTGCCCTTGCAAGAGGATTTCCAATTGCAGAGATATGCAAGGCAGCCACATTCACTAAACAATATGGTCATTATTCCTGGTTGCGTAGGGATGGTTATTTTGCCAGATCATTCTTGCAGGATGTCCTGGTACACCCATCCATCAACCTTCCTCCTAGGTGGGTATGGCTATGGAGTATATTCTACAGGTTAGGAATCTTCTGGTAGTTGTATCCATCAGAAGAAAAAGTTAATAACCTGTAGCAAAACAAAATTCTGATGAATAATTTATTTACCTTCAGATTCCACAACGATGTGCCTGCCTCCCTTTTAATGGATAGTTATAGGGAAAATTATTCGGATCTCAAATACGCACCTATTTTTGCACTGCACTACTCTATCATTGTCAATCCATCCTCTTGCCTCAAAGGCTGGGGAAAAAATTGTTGGACACTTACGTCATTGTGCCAGGGTGGGTGGCTCTATGGCTTTGGTGATGTCACCTGACTGAATTTCTGGCATAGATATGAAACTAGCATGCACTACTGGAGGTCTTTGACATTTCCGGCTCCAGTCTGGTGCCTGGAAGTTTTCTACATTTGAGGATTGAGTGACAGCAGTTGACTACATTTGATTTGCCATCCAAAGTTGTGGAAGTCATACTGATTGCCAGATTTCCTCCCAAGAAGTCTATTTTTGCCAGATGCTGGGACACATTTTTGACCTGATGTGAAGTCCACAGGACAGACCCTTTGTTAGCTAAGCTGTCAGATATTTTATTATTTGTTTTGTCCATTTCCAAGCAAGGCCTTATAGAGGGCACTGGTAAAGGTTTTTTTATTGTCACTTTCGGACCAACCTTCTTGGTTTAATCACCTGTTGAAACATGGTTTGTTAAAGTTTTAACACAAGTGTTCCATCCAAAACTGTTTGTGATGCCACAGTGGGACCTTAATTTGGTCCTGCCATTTTGATGCTCTGCAGCACATTGCATCTTTTGAAACAAAATACTTTTTCTTTGTGATTACTTCAGCTTGTCGCATGAGTGAGCAGCAAGCTGTATCGATGCACATTTCCTACACCACCTTTTTAAAACATTTTTGGCAAGCTGATGCTGAGGATGGGGAAAGCTTTTTTGTCAAAAGTTGTGGGATCTTTTCACTTTGGTAAATCCATCAGCATCCCAATGTTCTTAGTCCCGTTTCTCCCTTGAGGAGGGACTCCATTGGCTGGACCCCAAAAGAGATTTAAGCTTTTACATTGATCACGCCAAAGACCATCAAATGGCCAGCTTTTTGTGGGGATGTATACGTAGAGAAAGGTAGGAGGGTGCACAAATGGAGTCTATCAAGGTAGATAGTCCTTTACATTAAGATCTGCTTTGCTTTGGCCAAAAAGCTGCCTCCCAAAAGGGCTGAGGGTCTATTGCCCCAGGGCCAAGGCTGCCACCACTTCATTGGCACACTTAGTGTCTGTTGGTGACATCTGCTGGGCCGCAGCATGGGTGTATGTGCGCATGTTCATGAAGCAATACTGCTTTGATGGCTAGTTCCAATGAGAAAGGGCATTTCTCTTATTTGGTCCTGCAGGACTTTTTGGTCAGATCACACTCACCTTAGGAGATATTGCTTTGTTATCTATTCTAAAGTGAGAAGTCTGGGGTTAGAATTACCTGTCAGAAGAACAAATTACTTACTTTCTGTAATACTCTTTCTGGAGCATAGTCTGTCTAACCACAGATTGGTCTCTACCCTCCTACCTCCCTGTTATGTGACCTGGTCTCTTACCACCTAAAAATGTCTACACATTGGTACTTCCAATTGTTTTGAGCTCCTCGTCTGAGGGCTTAGAAAGAATCAAGTAAGAAACTGATGTTAGTGCATGCGGGTGGCACTTATATGTAGCTCCTCTTTGTCACTTCTGGAGCAGAATGAAGCCAACACAGTGCCGGTCTGTCACCTATCAGCGCACTGGGTCACTCCTAAGAAAAACTTGTTGATCCATTCTGGAGAATATTCTAAAGGTGGTGAATCTGCGACTAGGTAGAGTATCCAACAGTAAAAACATTTCCAAAGGTAAGTAACTTCTTCGTTTAAGACACTTTGCATTGGTACACAAGGCACTTGCTGGCATTTGTCCTTAGTATCTCAGCTCTTGGTTTCAATACTACATGCCCTGGTTTCAGCACATTAAAGCAGACATATTGGTATTGCCAAAGTTTGTATTATGGTGGCTCATGTCAAAATTAATGGGAACAAAGGTCGTTAGGCTTGTTTGGAAAGGACGCCTCCCTAATATACTTTCCAGGAGAGCTTAATGTATTTTTGAGTGGCCCTCAAGGGAGTTAAGTGCAGATAGAAGGTATTTGTTATGCCTTTGAGCTGTTTAGTTTTTCCTTGTCTCAAATGCAGCATGTTAAGCGTGAACAATGGAGATACATTGTCATAAAGTTTTTTTAACATCTTTTTTCTTCTTCTTTATGTAGACAACGTTGCTTGATCTTGATGCTTTGGCAAGACACTTAGCTGACTGTATTCGCAGGTAAAAATAAATAATTTTTAATACTTTTTCAACATTTGTCAAGAACAACAATATAAATTACATTGTGACTACACAGTGTATGGTTTGCCTGTTGACGGCATAAAACTTCACACTGCAATCGTTCAAAATAACTGACCAAGAATACATTCCACACTTAACACACACTCCTAACCACCCAGAATTTAAAAAAGAATGTGAATTTGAACTAACAATTGCCATTATGAACCCAGATACTAATCCAGCATGCCATTTTGTTTGGTCCTTACCTCATGAATCTCCTCCAGGCACCAGACTGGTTCTGGAAAATTTAGAATGGGGCTCTGTGCTGACACACAGTGTTATGGCTCCTGGTCGATTCAGACCCATCTCCATATATTGCATCATAAAGCCATAAATAGCACCGCCTGATACTCTGACTTAATTTCCCTTTTTTCTGTACCCTTCACCATAGATATAATGTGCTGACGTTTTTGCAATGGTGTATACCTGCTTTCTGGCAGTTCAAGTTTCCTTTCGTTCTTTATTTGTTCCAGTGTCAATTGAGGGAGTTCTGAGCTGTCTTAGACCCTGTTTAGTTTTATCTTTTATCACCATTACCCCTAGTCTCTGGGTGATGGATGGTGTGCCCTCCAGTGGATTATGTAAGCCAGCAAAGGTGTACAGCTGCTGAGGTAATTTCAATGACTTGTCTTCATTGTTGGGGTCGCCTTCCATTGGTCCCCTTATGTCAGTCTGGTTGACAGTTGTTCCCCCTAGTCAATGTCTCTCTCGACCCTGGGGGATCTGCAGGCATCTGCACCCTACCCTCTGGGTTAGGAGGGCCTACCATAGGGGTGACTTACAGTGACCTGGTGCAGTGACTAGCAGCGAAAAGGTGCATGCACCATTTCACACAGGCTGCAATTGCAGGCCTGTAGTCACAGTTTGCATGGGCCCCCATAGGTGGCACAATACATGCTGTAGCCTACGGTGGATCCCTGGTGTACTAATGCCCTGGGTACCTAAGTACAATATACTAGGGATTTACATGGGTTCACTAGTATGCCAATTGTGGGGTGTAAAAGTTACCATACACCTAAATTTAGGGGAGAGAGAACTGACAACTGAGGTCCTGGTTAGCAAGATCGAAGCGTACAACAGTCTAAACACACTGACACCAGGCAAAAAGTGGGATTAACTATGCCAGAAAGGTGCTTCTTTCCCACACTCTTGGTGAGGAAGCCAGTTGTCCAGCAAGTCCATTGACCCCCCCCCTCCCCTGCCACTTCCACAGCAGCCTCCAAACCTTCCTAGTCTGATGCTTCCCTGCCAGAGACCAGTCTGAGGCAGGACTAGCCATCACCTGCCCCGCTGGCAGTCCATCATGTTAGACAAGTGGATTCTCTCCGCTTGAAGACTACCCCTCCAACCATGCCATCCTCCTACGATCGGATGATGGAGGATCCCTTGTCACTTTCCAGCAAGGATGTGCCAGCTCTCTTGGCCAAGGTAGCCATAGCGAGGGTGTAGGAAGTTGGCTCTATATATACTATCTTAAAGGGAGAGATAGTGTGCACAGAGTCCAAGGGTTCCCCTTAGAGTTTGATAGTGGCAAAATTAGATAATACTAATGCTCTATTTTGTAGTAGTGTGGTCAAGCAGTAGGCTTATCAGAGGGTAGTGTTAATCATTTGTTGTACTTACACAGGCAATAAATGAGGCTTAACTCCAGGCCAATAGGTTTTCATATAGAAAAATATTATTTTCTTAATTTATTTTAGAACCACAAGATTCAGAATTCAATTAATTACATAAATTGTAAGGTACTTGGCACAGGTAAATATGGAACTTCGTATTAAAACAGTAATGTACACAGTTTTGGCAAAAATGTCAATAAGCTATTTCAAAAGTGGACACAATGCAAAAATCAACAGTTCCTGCAAAGGTAATTAAAGATGAGTTTGTCAGGTAAGTAAAGCACATATAAGTTCAGTCTCTGGGACGTAGGCAGCCTACCGTTAGGGGTTCAAGTCAACCCCAAACACCCAGCACCAGCAACACAGGGCCGGTCAGGTGCAGAGGTCAAAGTAGGGCCCATATATCATAGGTGCCTATGGAGACAATTTCTTTGTTGCTGTTTGGACAGAGCCACTGTCCACTGGAGTTACTTGGTCCTTTGGTAGCAGGGCAGTCCGCTGAGTCCTCAGACGTTGCTGGTCCCGCTAGATGAGTCGCTGTGCAGGTTCTTTGAGTCTGGAGACAGGCCAGTAGGGCTGGGGCAAAGGCAGTTGTCATCTCCGTTGTCTCTCCGCTGAGCTTTCAGGTCAGCAGTCCTTCTTGTTTCAGGTTGTCAGGAATCTGGTTTCCTGGGTTCAGGGTTACCCCTAATTACTCAATTTAGGGGTGTGTTTAGGTCTGGGAGGCAGTAGGCAATGGCTACTGTCCTTGAGGGTGGCTACACCCTCTTTGTGCCACCTCCCTGTGGGGAGGGGGCTTATCTCTAATCCTATTGGGGGGAACCTCCAAAGCAAGATATAGAATTTCCTAAGGCAGGGGTCACCTCAGCTCAGGACACCTAAGGGGCTGCCCTGGCTGGAGGTTGACTCCTTGTTTTTCTGATTATCTCCTCTGGCCATGCCGCCAAAAGTGGGGGCTGTATCCATGGGGGTTACAGTTCCTGTAGGGGGAGGTGTGAAGCACCTCCACCCAGTACATGCTTTGTTCCTGGCCACAGAGTGTACAAAGGCACTCCCCTATGTGGCTAGAAACTGTTCCGGATGTAGCAGGCTGGCAGAAACTGGTCAGCCTAGCACTGTTAGTCAGACTGGTACACAGGGGGCATCTCTAAGATACCCTCTGTGTGCATTTCTCAATAAATCCCACACTGGCATCAGTGTGTATTTATTGTGCTGAGAAGTCTGAAACCAAACTTCCCAGTATTCAGTGTAGCCATTATGGAACTGTGGAGTTCGTGTTTGACAAACTCCCAGACCACATGGCTACCCTGCACTTACAATGTCTAAGAATTGGCTTAGACACTGTACAGGCATAGTGCTCATGCAGCTATGCCCTCCCCTGTGGTATAGTTAGGGCTGTAAGGCCTGCTAGAGGGGTGACTTACCTATGCCACAGGCAGTGGGTTGTGGGCTTGGCACTCTGAGGGGAGTGCCATGTCATCTTAGTCATTTTGTCCCCACCAGCACACACAAGCTGTGAGGCAGTGTACATGTGCTGAGTGAGGGGTCCCCAGGGTGGCATAATACATGCTGCAGGCCTTAGAGACCTTTCCTGGCCACAGGGCTCTTGGTACCAGGGGTACCATCTACAAGGGACTTATCTGTGTGCCAGGGCTGTGCCAATAGTGGATACAAAGGTACAGTTTAGGAAAAGAACACTGGTGCTGGGGCCTGGTTAGCAGGGTCCCAGCACACTTTCAATCATAACTAGCATAAAAAAAAGGCAAAAGGTTAGGGGGTAACAATGCCAACAGCGGCATTTTCCTACAGAGGGTCCCTGTGCCGGAAGTATGTCATGATTGTTACTCCTGCTACTTTCTGATGCCCATAAAGGATAAGGGCCTCCACCCTATCCTTGACTTCCGGTCCCTCAATTGCTTCCTCAGGAAGGAGCAGTACAAAGCGCTCACTGTGGCTCTGGGTCTATCTGCCCTAGACCCAGAAGACTGATGGTAGCCTTGGACTTGCAAGACGCCTATTTCCATATTCCCGTCCTGCCTGCCCACAGACATTACTTGTGATTCACGGGAGTCCACAAGCATTTTCAGTTCACCGTGCTCCCTTTTGGCCTTACCTGCGCCCCTCAGGTATTCCCCATGGTCATGGCAGTGGTCACAGCCCATCTGCGCAGGTCAAGGGTTTCAGTCTCCCTGTGTTGCGACGGCTGGCAGTTTACGTTCCAGTGGGCGTGGCATCAGAGAAATATCTCCGACGTGGTCCAGGTGCAGTGGTGGCTAACGAACCGTGATTGGATCAGGGGCAGACCCCTCTCCTTTCCCCATCCCGATCTGACGGTAGTGATATGCATCACTACTGGGATGGGATGGCCATCTGGGAGAGGTACATTTGGCGGAATCTGGACACCGCATCAACCTATTGGAGGTCCAAGTGATCCAGCTGGCATTTAAAGTCTTTCTACCTTCCATCAAGGGAAGGCTAGTGCAGGTGTTCATGGGCATCACCGCCACCATGTGGTACTACAACAGATAGGGACCCTTTGTCAAGAGGCCCTGTTTCCCTGGACATGGTTGGTACATCAGGTCACATCTCTGGTGGTTCAACACCTGGAGGGCTCTCTGAATGCCAGAGCGGACAAACTGAGATGAAGATCCCTAGCGAATCACTAATGGCATCTCCACCCAGAGTTGTGGCAAGTTCTCTTTCAACAGTGGAGAGAGCCTTGGTTAGATCTGCTTGCCTGCGCCTACAACACACTATGCAAGCAGTTTTGAGTGTTGGAGGTTCCAAGGAAGCTCTCGATCGGAGATTCTTTTTGTCTGCAGTGGAGTTCAGGCTTCCTGTACACCTTTACACCCATACCACTCCTGCCCAGAGATCTCAAGAAGATCAAGATCGACGAAGCCCAAGCTATCCTTGTAGCTCCAGATTGGTACGTAGAGTCTGGTATGCCAAGCTCTTAAGCATGGCCGGCATCCTCTGATCAGGCTGTTCATTCAGGAGGACCTTCTATGACAGTAGCAGGAGAGGGTGAACCTGTCCAGTCCTCGCCCTCTTGCGTGTAGATTGAACTGGAACAGTTGACAACTTTCAATCTTTCTTCTGAAGTCTGTGATGTCATCTTGGCAGTCAGGAGTCCTCTCACAAAGACAATTTATACGTCTGCTGTTGGACCTAATTTGTGGCATGGTGTGCAGACAAACAGATTGATCCCCTTTCTATCCCACTTTCTTTAGTTCTTTTTATTCTCTCCCTTGCCCAGCAGGGATCTGCTCTGGGGACTCTTAATGGCTGTCTCTCTGTTACCTCTGCTTTTTGTGGTTGCCTGACCAGCCATTCCTCCTCTTCAGGTCCGCTGTTGTACATAGGTTCTTTAAAGGCTTACAGCATCTTTTTCTTCCTTCTAGATTTATCATGCCTCAGTGGGACCTAAATCTTGTTTTGACTTTTATAACGTGCACTCCATTTGAGCCCTCCTCTCAGACTACTGACTAACTAGACAGCCTTCCTTATGGCAGTAACATCTGCCTGGAAGTTCAGGAGCCTCAGGCTTTATCCCGCAAGCCTTCATATCTCACTAGTTATCCTGATAAGCTTCACACGTGGGCCCCTTTTCTCCCAAAAATGGTCACTCCATTTCCCCTAGGCCAGTCCATCACTCTGCCTACTTTTTACACTCCTCCGCATCCCTCCAAAGAAGAGGAGCGAATCCACTGTCTAGAACCAAAAAGAGTGTTGTTGTTCTACCTCACGGGTCTCCAACGTTTTCTGTAATAAAATGTGCTTGTGTTCAGCGAATATCCTCCCGAGCTACTAAGTAGTAAGCACATCAAGCAAGATTGCGTTAGTAGCCACCAAATGTATGAATACTAGCAGTGATCACCTTCATGCAGCATGCATAGTTGACAGTCGCAGTGTAACAAAATACTTTGCCAATTTGCGATGCCTTACCATGGGTAATACATAAAAGCCATAGATGTCTTCCCCAAGCACCAAGTTCAAAATATTAGTAATTGTGTCCCCAAAACTGTTTGATTTTGATATTTTACTAAAATATCAACTTTAAATATGTTTAAATGTATCTGATAGAGACATCTAGCTGCAGATTCCTTACTTTAGAATCTTCCCCAGATGTGAGCCTGGATCCAGAAACTGTTTTCTTATAGCACCTCTGCGCGTCTGAAGACGACGTAGTGCGATTCCGTATCAATGTCGTCCACAAGATGTGATGTCAGCGGAGTCCGTTTAACCCCCTCGCCCACATCAGTTCCTTCTTTTCTGCACTTGCTACGTGGATCGGGTAATGGTTAGTCAGGCCGTTTTCAGCCCACTTCGATGTTTTTTTCATTGGAACAGTGTGCTTTTTCCTGTTCATGACTTAGGAGTTCAAACCTTATGGGCCCTGTGAACAACAGATGTCATCTATGGACCCCCACTTGATTTGTATGTGGTGCCTGGGCAAGCACCATGACTCCAAAGCGTGTGACTCCTGTCATTAACTTCGGCCCAAAGCTCTGCGAGAGCGTCATATGAAGTTTCTGATGGCATGGATAGCAAAGCTGTCCCAGATTTCCTGTCAACCAAGGTCTCCTTCTTGTACTGACATCCATTTGCAGGGCCTTTCAAGGAGTTGTTCTCGTGGGCACCATTCTACATCGACTTCACAAGGTAAGTGACGAGGCAAGTGGTTGAAGTTACGGAAGATGCTGGAACATTGAGGAGTCAAGGTCAGAGTCTATCCAGCATCTCCCTCCTTTTCGAGGGGCCAGGTGACTCTAATCCATATGCGGGATTACTACATTTCTCTTGACACTATCTCTGGTGAATCACCTCCCTCTGGAGCACTTGTGGGTCCCAAGGAGGAGCAAAGTGCCTTGTCTGTGTCCATGCTTGCGACTTCGCCCTCGGCTTTAGTTAGGCCTTCAGCTTCAGTTGATGAAGCTGTTACGGCACTGATACACAGCCCTTCGGGGTTTCCACCTTCGGTGCCCTTATTCGATCAGCCAACTCTGGTGACTCCGCTGACAGCACCAATCGTAGTCGATTCCTCTCTCCAGCTGAAGTCAAAATTGACGTTGAGGAATCGCCTTCTTGATGCCAGTCGATGTTTGGTACAGCGCCAGTCATGTCATTTTCCCTGTTCTTCCTGCACATTCTGGAGAGTACCTTTAGTTTTATCTTTCTGAGGGACATGGTTGAGAGACCATTGAGTAGATGGGTATTCATCATCCTCAGAGAGAGGACAGCTGGCTAGTTGACCTAGCTCCGGCTGATGGCTTGGATTCTTTCCTAGTCCGGGCCCACTTTCCCCCTGGACTTGCTACTGAGGCAAGCTTCTCTCTTGCAGACTACTGAGAAGGGTTGCTGAAGTTTTGGACCTAACACTTCTTTCAGTAGAATTAACTTTGGATCCTCTAATTTTTGTCTTCCATCAAGGTCAAACAGGGGTTGAACCAGTGCTTTGTTACAGCGATGCCCTTCATGATGTTTTGTTAGGGGCTTGGACTAAGCCTGATACAGGTGCCCCTGTTGATCAGGCTATATCTCACAGGCACCGACCTACCTCCAGTGATCTGGCTTGTCTCCTAAGACATTCAACTCATTTAAGTTTATTGGTACAGGCCACTTTGGCCTCCCATGATATTGAGTCTCTCCCACATGTCCTGTCTTATAGAGATTCCAGAAGTCTAGCCGTCTATGACAGGCATATTTTTTAGTCCATAATTTCTGCTTTATGCCCTTAAATACTGTAGGAATGGGTCCCTTTTAGCATGGTCAACCCCCCTACCCTACCCCCACTCTCCCACACACATTTCTTGCCTGATAACTGATGCTAATGTGATTGTGTGTGTGCTGGGATCCTCCAAACCAGACCCCAGCATGTATGTTCTTTCCCTAAACTGTACAATTGCTTCCACAATTGCATTCCCTTGAACAAGGTAGCAGTGGTACCAAGGGCTCTGTGACAAGGAAGGGCCCCTAAGGGCTGCAGCATGTATTATGCCACCCTAGGGGACCCCTCACCAAACACATGCACGCTGCCATTGCAGATTGTGTGTGTGTGTTGGTGGAGAGAAAAAGGTAAAGTCAACATGGAACGCCTCCCTGGGTGCAGTGCCTACAAAGCACTGCCTGTGGCATAGGCAAGTCACCCCTCTAGCAGGCCTTACAGCTCTATGGCAGGGTGCTCTATACCACAGGTGGGGGCATAGCTGCATGAGCAATATGCTCCCACAATATCTAAGCCAATTGTTAGACATTGTAAGTGCAGGGTAACCATGTTGAGTGCATGGGCTGGGTGTTTGTCACTACGAACTCCACATCTCCATGATGACTTCACTGAATGCTGGGAAGTTTGGTATCAAACTTCTCAGCTCAATAAGCCCACATAGATGCCACATTGGATTTATTGGAAAATGCACACACAGGGCATCTTACAGATGTCCCCTAAAATTCACCCAACTCTCTAACGTGTGTCTGACCAGCTTATGCAAGCCTGCAACCTCCACATAGTTTCTGACCCCATTGTGAAAGCCTTAGTGCTCTTGGGAATCAGGGACAAAGCCTGCTCTGGGTGGAGGTGCTTTGCACCTTTCGCCTCCAGGAACAGCAACTTGGCGGTGAGCCTCAAGGTCTCCTGCATTTTATTATGCTGTCCCAGGGGACTCCAGCCAGTGGAGATGCCCGTCCCCTGGACCAAGTCTCACTTTATGGCGGGAGGTCCGGTGGGAAGATTAGTAAACACGAGAAGGAGTGTCCACCCCAGCTGGGACCACTCCTAGGGGGCCCAGAGCTGAGGTAAACCCTTCTCTTTAGAATCCTCCATCTTGTTTTGGAGAATGTTAGCCAGTAGGGTTAGGAATGTGCCCCTCCCCAAACGGAGTGGGCACAGGGAGGGTGTAGCCACCCTCCGGGTCAGTAGCCATTGACTGCTGCACTCTGACCCCTGTAACACTCCTAAATCTAGTATTTAGGGATACCCCTGAACCTTGCTCTTCAGATTCCTGGCGACCTAAAGAAGAAGAAAGACTGAAGAGCCGCACCAGCAGTGAAAACTCCAGATGACAACTGACTTGGCCCCAGCCCTACCGGCCTGTCTGCAGCCTCAAGACTTCTGCTACAAAAGGCGACTCATCCTGCAGGGCCAGCGATCTCTACAAACCGTCAGAGGACTGCCTGCCTTCCCTAAGGACCAAGAACTCCTGAGGACAGCAGCCCTGTCCACTAAGAAACTTCCAACTAGGAATTCAGAGCCCTCTGGATCCGCAAGTCCTGCCCACTCTGCACACAACGTCCATGGCCTGAGTAGAGGTAGCCCACTGATCCAGGGAAGGTACCCAAGTGATTCTGACCTCAAGTCCACCCTTGGTTGACCCTACCTGAGCAACACGAAGATGCCAACAGCTTGAATCCAGAGGACCCCTCTGACCGCATCCAGCTCCAGTGAAGATTCCCAACACTTAAAGGTACCCCTGCACCCGCAGCCCCCTGGCCTTGGGAACCCCCACCGACAGTCCACCAACGTCCACTGGGATCTCAACTTACCTCTCCAGCCATTGGTCTTCTTCATCCGACTCCCAGGACCAAGTCTGCAGCCTCTTTGTGAACCGAAGTTTCTCATGAAATTTAATTGGGTGCCCAACGCTGTGTTTGCACCCTGCACCAGCACCCCATGACTCTGAAGGTTTGTGTTTGATGTTGACCTGTGGCACCCCCGGTGCTGATCTAAAACCCCGCCCCCCCAAACAACCTGTGTCCAGAAGCTGCAGGTACTTTACCTGCAAACTGTTTCTTTCTAAGTGCCCCCAGTCTCTTGATTTCCATTGGGCGCCCAACACCACCTTTGACCTCTGTTCCCGGCCAGCCCTTTGGGTGCACTCTGGGTGTCCCCTTGAACCTTACCCTGTGGACACCTTAACCCCAGAAGACTGGGACTGTAAGTCAAGTACTCTCCTGTAAACTGTACTTGTACTTTTCCTCCCCTAGATCTGCATTGCCTTCAATGATTTTTGCACTGTCTACTTTTGCTATTGAAATGTATTGCTTACCTGAAACCTATATTAACTGTGATTTACAAATAAAATGCATTTGATATTTGAAAGTGATGCATTCTTGAAACTATACTTACCTGCAGCAACGATCCTTTTGGTTCTAGAAATAAAGTAACAGAATGTTTTTGATACAACAAATGCATAGCACTACCCTCTGATAAGTCTAACTGCTTGCCTACACTACCACAAAAGAAAGCATTAGTATTATCTACTTTGGCCTCTGTAAAGCTTTAGTGATCCTCTGGACTCTGTACACACTATACCTTACTTTGATATAGTATATACAGAGCCAACTTCATACAAATACATCTTGCGTTCTTGACGTTTCTCCCATTCCTTATGGGACTCATTGGCAAATATCTTGCCTGTGCTTCTGGGTGATATCAGGAGCCCTCTTACACCTATGATACAAGATGGCCAGCAAGCACCTAAACTAATGATTTTCCGTGGTATGGATACTACTGACTCTGTGGGTTGAGCTATCGCTTCATTAGTTGCGCTACATTACCTTGCCTGATTACATACCTCTGGAGTTTCGGAGGCAGTTCAAACCACATTGATTGACATGCCGTTTGATGGTGCCCATTTTTTGGGGGCACAGGCTGATTCCGCTTTAAGACAGTTTCGTTATAGTAGGGATGGAGCAGCAATTAGCTTGGTTCCTCTCTACCCTTTGGCCCAGTTGATACCTCCTGTACTGGGTTGTAGCGGGTTATTTGCCTTTACTTATTTTGCAGATGAAACAAGCTTTGGCAGTGCCATGGGGCTTTTTCTCTTCTAGAACTTTTACTCCTAATGGTGGGACCCAGTAAGTGTTCCTGGTCTTGGCAGGTGTTGTTTTTCCTTAAATTGTCAAGGATAGATTATTGGGGTGCATATTGCCTTGGGACCCTATGGTGCTTTTCATGCCTGATGTTTCAAGGCTACTTTTATTATTGTTATTACTTGGTGTAGAAGTGTTGACTTCCCACTACAAGTTTGTCAATAACAACTTCTTAGAGGTTTATCTCTTTTAATATATCTGACATAAAGGTGATATCATTTACTATGGAGAAGGGTTTGTGCATGAGTTGATACTTTCATTGTATGTACCGTACTCTAAGTGGAGTATTTGCTTGTATGTCGTTGAGCATTCATACATATATATGCACGTGCAGGATTATTTAGCTTGTGCACTATTAAACTTCATTTGTGGTTACAGAGTTACTCCCTCTGCAGAAGGTTTTATTTCTAATTTGTGAGATTATGAATTGAAACTATTATCCCTCAAAATGAACTTGTAATATTAACAGCTCCTTGGGAATGTTAGTATATCGTTTAATCTCTGTTCAGGGAGATTTCTTAATAAGCATTATACAGCACTAAGGGTGACGGTTTATTAAGTCCTTCTGTACTGTCGAACAATGTAGCTTTTATTCTACACTAATTGTTGTGTACATTCTACTCTTAACCAATGTATGGTAGTATCAGTTTTTCTACTTTGGTAGATTCAATATATTAGAAGCCAGAAAGTATAATCTTGGAGACTTTAAGACTTTCTTTGTTTGGTCTTTATGGTTTTATATCAGATAGCCATCTCAGTTTGATGGATTTTCTACAATTTGGTGTAGACATTTGTATGGTGTCGACATGTTCTTTGAACATTATTCTTTCTTTTTCCTGGCTTATGTCAGGTTATCATGGGTCTTCATTGAGACATCTCTCTCTGTGGATTCTTTTCACTCGCTTGTATGGAATGATTAATATTGACTCTTTAGGAGTTGTTCTGCGCTTTTTTGTTTGCATTCAAGACGTCCATCTTTTTGGATAGGCTTTTTGGAAGGGTTTACCCTCTTCAGGGTTGTGTTAGGTGTTAATGTCTCATCTAGGTACAACTGTTCATTGTGGCCTGACTCTAGTTGTTTTAGGTTGGGTACACAATTTGAGGAGTGTTGTCATAAGACGGAATGTACAAAATCGGTGGGATTCTTTTTATTTCAGAATCTTGTACATTTTTCGTTTTTGCGTCATTGATAACTTTTCCAGTTCACCTGTCGAGGAGTCTTATTCATTATAAGAATCACATACTCACCTTGGTTACCACCACACTTCATAATGGCTGTTTTACTCAGCTTTTAAAAATAAATATATATATATATTTAGATAGTTAGTTACTACATCAGCATTTGTTTATTATACTCCTATGCCAGTAGGTATATATATATTGTGAATATTTTGAGGATGTTTTATCATCTCTGGCTACTTTTCCTGGGGAAAAATATATTTATATGTCAAATGGTTGCTATTGGTGTCTTCAACTTCTTTTTAAAGAGGGCAATTGTATGTTTTCTCTGCAAGAGTTAAACTTTCTGTCTGTGTCTTATTGTGTAGGTCTGGTTAGGATATACCTTTAAATGATAAGTGGTATTGCCAATAGCCTATTATGCTACCTTGTGTTCCAACAGGGTAGAACATGTAGATTCAGTCTGCTTATAAGAACAAATACATTTATCTTCACTAGCTCATTTAGCAATGCTGTCTTGCTGACATGAATATTTCTTACCCATGTTTTCTTTGTCTGTATGATGTCATTGCATTGGTCCTTTTCACAGTATTGATGGGGTGATCATCATGCATTGATTTGCTTCCCATTAACCCCTTCGCTGCCAGGCCTTTTCCCCCTCCTGTGCCGAGCCTTTTTTTAGCTATTTGGGGCAGTTCGCGCTTAGGCCCTCATAACTTTTTGTTCACATAAGCTACCCATGCCAAATTTGCGTCCTTTTTTTCCAACATCCTAGGGATTCTAGAGGTACCCAGACTTTGTGGGTTCCCCAGAAGGAGGCCAAGAAATTAGCCAAATAACAGTGAAAAATTTGTTTTTTTTTTAAAAAATGGGAAAAAGGGGCTGCAGAAGAAGTCTTGTGGTTTTTTCCCTGAAAATGGCATCAACAAAGGGTTTGCAGTGCTAAAATCACCAGCTTCCCAGCTTTCAGGAACAGGCAGACTTGAATCAGAAAACCCAATTTTTCAACACAATTTTGGCATTTTACTGGGACATACCCCATTTTTACGATTTGTTGTGCTTTCAGTCTCCTTCCAGTCAGTGACAGAAATGGGCATGAAACCAATGCTGGATCACAGACACCGCAACATTTCTGAAAAGTAGACAAAATTCTAAATTCAGCAAGGGGGAATTTGTGTAGATCCTACAAGGGTTTCCTACAGAAAATAACAACTGAAAAAGAAAAATATTGAAATTGAGGTGAAAAAAACATCAATTTTTCTCTACGTTTTACTCTGTAACTTTTTCCTGCAATGTCAGATTTTCGAAAGCAATATACCGTTACGTCTGCTGGACTCCTCTGGTTGCGGGGGATATATAGGGCTTGTAGGTTCATCAAGAACCCTAGGTACCCAGAGCCAATAAATGAGCTGCACCCTGCAGTGCGTTTTCATTCTATACCGGGTATACAGCAATTCATTTGCTGAAATATAAAGAGTGAAAAATAGCTATCAAGAAAACCTTTGTATTTCCAAAAAGGGCACAAGATAAGGTGTTGAGGAGCAGTGGTTATTTGCACATCTCTGAATTCCGGGGTGACCATACTAGCATTTCTCAAATAGATGTCTTTTTTACACACTCTCTTATATTTGGAAGGAAAAAATGTCGAGAAAGACAAGGGGCAATAACACTTGTTTTGCTAATCTATGTTCCCCGAAGTCTCCCAATAACAATGATACCTCACTTGTGTGGGTAGGCCTAGCGCCCGCGACAGGAAACGCCCCAAAACGCAACGTGGACACATGACATTTTTTTAAAGAAAACAGAGGTGTTTTTTGCAAAGTGCCTACCTGTAGATTTTGGCCTCTAGCTCAGCCGGCACCTAGGGAAACCTACCAAACCTGTGCATTTTTTAAAACTAGAGACCTAGGGGAATCCAAGATGGGGTGACTTGTGGGGCTCTGACCAGGTTCTGTTACCCAGAATCCTTTGCAAACCTCAAACTTGGGCTAAAAAATCAAATTTGCCTCAAATTTTGGTGACAGAAAGTTCTGGAATCAGAGAGGAGCCACAAATTTCCTTCCACCCAGCGTTCCCCCAAGTCTCCCTATAAAAACGATACCTCACTTGTGTGTGTAGGCCTAGCTCCCGCGACAGGAAATGGCCCAAAACACAACGTGGACACATCACATTTTTTCATAGAAATCAGTGCCTACCTGTGGATTTTGGCCTCTAGCTCAGCCGGCCCCAGGGGGGGCAGAAATGGCCTAAAATAAATTTGTCCCCAAACCGTCCCTCCCTGCCCCGGGAGTGACCCTTGCCTACGGGGTCGCTCCCCCTGCGTGACATTGGCGCCAAAAAAAAAAATCCCCGGTGCCTAGTGGTTTCTGCCCCCTTGGGGGTAGATTGACCTATAATCAGGCAATCTGCCCCTAAGGGGGGCAGAAATGGTCTAAATACAATTTGCCCCCCAGGGGAGCGACCCTTGCCTAATGGGTTGCTCCCCATCTCTAAAAAAACAAACAAACAAAACTATTTGCCCTGGCGCCTAGAGGTTTCTGCCCCCGCTGTGGGCAGATCGGCCTAATACCAATAGGCTGATCTGCCCCCAGGGGGGCAGAAATGGCCTAAAATAAATTTTCCCCCCTCCCCCACCTCCCCTGGGGAGCGACCCTTGCCTACAAGGTCGCTCCCCTTGCGTGACGGCGCAAAAAAAAGATCCCTGGTGCCTAGTGGTTTCTGCCCCCCTCGGGGGCAGATTGACCTAAAATCGGCCGATCTGCCCCCAAAGCGGGCAGAAATGGCCTAAATACAATTTGCCCCTCCAGGGGAGCGACCCTTGTCCAAGGGGTCGCTCCCCATCTGTAAAACAAAAAAAACTAAAAATCCCTGGTGCCTAGTGGTTTCTGCCTATCAAAATAGGCTGATCTACCCCCCAGAGGGGCAGAAATGGCCTAAAATAATTTCTCCACCATGGGGTGGTGCCCAGATCTCCTCCAGGTGGCTACTTGAGTCTACCATCCTGAATCCAAGATGGGCATAGGCCCCAGGGAGCATCGGAGTGGCCAGATAGGTGACGTCACAGCACCCTCCTGAAAGGTGGTTTCCCTGTTAGGTGACCAATCCCCCTTCCAGTGGTATTTAGGGTCTCCCTCTTGGGTGGATCTTTAGATTCGACATGCAAGATTCCAGCAGGAACCCTCTGCATCGTTTACTTCATCTTCTAGCCACTGTTTCTGAAACTAGACCCTCCAGGAACTGACAGGCTGCAACTACAGCAACAACTTTGTTCTGCAACATTGTTTCTCCGGCTCCTTCCAGCAACTGCAACATTTCCCCAGGTATGAATCCTCGGTGGACAGCGAGTGTTCATCCTACACAAGAAGTAAGAAGGAATCGCCCTGTGGAGTGAAGGAGTCACTTGTCTGCATCTGCAGGCACCAACTGCAACAACGACAGGCTTTGTGGGTCTGCTCTCCTCCGGAACTGCGTGGATCCTGCCTCACAGGTGGTGGTCTGGAGTGGTCCTCTTGGTCCTCTGTACCAGCTGCTGTGTATGAGAGATGGTAAGCCCTTGCCTCTCCTTACAGGACAGTATCCCTCTGCACAGCGACGCTTACAGCTACCAAGGCTTGTTTGGTTCTCCTCCAAGTTATCTTGAGGCTCCGTGTAACCCTGGCCCCCAGCACTCCTTCCTACAAAGCACAGTCTCCTTCCTGCAAAGCACAGTCTCCTGCCTGCTGCTCCAGCGACGTGAGACTCCTCTTCAGATGTGCTGAGTGGGGCTCGCTATGACAGCTGTGCCTGCTGCCGGTGGGTTGCCTGTGGGGGCTGCCTCCTCTTCTTGTGACTCTCCCAGCTGCTTAGGGTCACCCCGGACTCCCATCCTTGGGTTAAGTCCCCTGGACCTTGCTGGTACTGTTCAGCTTTGTAAACCTTCTTCTCCGTATCTTGCATTTGCCAAGGCTTGTTGGTGGTTTTCCAGCACCACTAACCGACTGCATCACCACCGCTGACGTGGGACATTACTTGCATCCCTTCTGGAACTTCTCTTCATCTCCTGTGCTGCACTGCTGACCTTCTTCGTCCACCGTCACCCTGGTCCTGCATCCCCAGAAGGGTAGATAGTGGCTCCTGCCACAACCGGACACTCCATCATGAACTGGACTTGGTCCTCTTCCTTTGCAGGTCCTCATCTGTCAGGATCCACCTTTGGGTTCTTCTAGTCTTGGTTAGGTCTTGCATAATCCTTTTTCAAAATCCTCCTGTTGGTTTTGGAAAAACAGGTACTTATCTCTGCTCTCCTGTTTGCTGGGGGGGTCACTCTGATACTCACCTCTTGGGCTTCCTAGTTCCTCCATCTCCATTCTACTGATTCAACTTCCTTGGTTAGGGGACTGCCATTCACATTCAACTTTTTTAGTATATAGCTTTGCCCTCCCCTAGGGCCCTCACCGATTACCTAGTGCCAATACTTATTGCTTTCTATGCTCTATACTGATGGCTAATGTGTATATATTAGTGTGTCTACTTACCTTCAGTCGGGAATCGCCTATTCAGTATTCTAGTATTTGTGTTACCCTAATAAAGTACATTTATTTTTATGGATCAAATCTGTTTATTGGTATATAACATAGACAGACCAAATACAGAAATCCGTGCCTATATCCGAGTCGTCCGGCAAACAAGTTTCGCAGGAAGTGCTGCCACTCATGCTAACCGACGAGCCTGTACCGAAAGCCAACAGACATAATGAAACATGTTTCCTCATCTCCAGAGCCCGTCTTCTGGAGGCTATCGCCCATAACCCAGATGTCAAGACAGCCAGTCTATGCGGAGATTAGAAACTCGAAAACAAACCACAACACACAATACAAAATACAAAACTGTGCTTCCCCTTGCAGTCCCCAGCTGTGCCTCTCTTTCTGCCCCCCCACCCCCATTTCCCGTTCCCCAGGATCAGCCCTGGTCCCATCTCCCCTCCTCTGCACAATTTAGCCTCCTCCCCTCAGACATCCCCCAGCAGCTCCAACACCCTTAGGTATGCAGGGCAAGTTAATTCGTTGAATTCCGCTGAGAGAATCTGGATGAACGGCCTTCAAATGTCACCTACATCTCCTACCTTCTGCCTAGACGCCAATGTTCGTTTCTCCATTGCCAAGATAAACCAGAGCTTATATAGCCAAGAGGTGTAAGTCGGGACCCTGTCTGAACCCCAAAAAGCTAGTATTGTCTATAACACTGCGTTAAGAGCCAGAGACATCTGCCGTCCCCTCCGCGAGCAAAGAGGAAAGGTAAGAGGGTTGGGTAGACCTCGAATAACATATGACGGGAGTCTAGGAATCTCTGTCTGAAACACTCTGTCTATATCATCAAGAATGCCTTTCCAGTATCTAGCTGTTTAACTTGGGACAATGCCATAGTATGTGTATAAGTGTGCTAGTGCTGCCACATCCCCTCCAGCAAAGGTCAGTCTTAGCGGAGTCCCATGCGTGAACCCTAGCCGGACTCTCCCACTCTTCCTTTGTTAGCTCCCTCCCCAACTCTTGCTCCCATCTCCTCTGCCCCTTGTTTTTAGCGGGCTGCGTCTCCGCCTGTAAGAGTTTGTACAATTCGGAAATCATCTGTTTGTCATCTTTCTTTCCCATCAGCCATTTCTCAAACGGGGTAAGCGGTCTGGCTACCAACAGCCTGATCGCCGGCTGGAGGGCCCAGTGCCGAACTTGGTAATACGTCAGCCTGTCTGCTTCCGTGAGCCCATAAGTCACCTTCATCTGGTCAAAGGCTATTACTCCATCCACATCAAATATGCTGCCGACTCTTTTGCAGCCCTCTTCATACCAGCGCTGAAAGCGCTCCACCTGAAGACCCGGGGTGAAGTCGGGGTTCTTGAAAATCGGAGACATCGGGGAGGGAAAGGTCGTCAAATCCCGCTTCATGGCCACCGCATCCCACACCCGGAAAGTCGTACTCTTAACCGGAGAAGAATAAAGTCCAGACTCTATCTCTTCCAGATATGAGACCCGGCCACCGCCTGGTCCATAAAACACCAGTGCTTTTCGGTGAGCGGTCGACTGCACTCCAGCAAGTAGTGCAGTTGGGCATCTTGAAAATACCTCAGCAGACAATGAACAGCTAGGCCCCCCTCCTCCTTAGGACGGTACAGGACACGACGCAGCATCTGAGCAGGC
Source organism: Pleurodeles waltl (assembly GCF_031143425.1). Taxonomy (NCBI): domain Eukaryota; kingdom Metazoa; phylum Chordata; class Amphibia; order Caudata; family Salamandridae; genus Pleurodeles; species Pleurodeles waltl. The sequence goes on along the minus strand of NC_090444.1, from coordinate 575,253,279 downwards.
TTTCCCCCATACGAATTTTAAGATCGCTGACTGGAGTGTCGCTATGTTGCGCGGTGGCGGGGTTAAAGGGAGCGTCAAACACGTATGCGCGGCAAGACCGTTATCTTGATCGGGGAGACCCTGCCGAACCAGGAGAGACGTGTTTCCCCCCACTTCTCCATGTCCCCCTGTATCTCGCAAGGGAAGCATAGTTCATGCTAGACGTTCTTGCCGCCGATGTTGCCAGGGCAATGCCCAGATAAGGCACGTGGGACGTTGACCATATGAAGGGGTATCGAGCCCGTAGGGCCTCTTCATGCTCTGGTAGAATTGACAAACTTAAGACTTGAGATTTCTGTGTATTCACTTTAAACCCAGGTACCCGGCTAAACGCGCTAAGGACCTCCATGAGCGCAGGCAGTGAGACCATGGGATCCGCCAGCGTGAGGAACACATCGTCAGCATAGAGATTAATGAGATGGTGGTCTCCCCCAAACTTGACGCCAGAGATACGAGTATCATCACGGAGGCGCTGAGGAAGGGGTTCCATATAAAGCGCAAACAGTAGTGGGGAGAGCGGACACCCCTGCCTCGTCCCCCCGCCCCACCGGAAACGGAGACGACAGAGCCCCATTCACGCGGACTGCAGCCGTAGGGGCACTATAAACACACTGAATCCAGGTCCGAAACGCCGGTCCAAACCCAAAGCGCTCCAGCCCCCGAAGAAGATAGGGCCAATGCACCCGATCTAATGCTTTCTCTGCGTCAATGGAGAGGAGGAGCGCCTCCCTATGAGATCTATTAGTTTTATCTATTAAATGTAGCAACCGCTTCTTGTTGGCACCGCACTGTCGATGGGGAATGAAACCCGCCTGATCCGGGTCAATGAGTCCCGGCATATAGGGATTAAGTCGCTCCGCTAGAATACCCGTGAACAACTTGGCATCAATATTTAGGAGCGAGATAGGCCGGTACGAACCACAGTCCTCCGGGTTCTTCCCAGGCTTAGGTATGACCATGATGGAAGCCGCTAACATGCTAGGCGTGAGGGATCCTGTTAGTAAGGAGTTAAAGAGCCACACCAAGAGCGGGCCAACTCAGAGCAAAAAGTCTTATAGAAAAGCGCGGTAAAGCCGTCAGGACCAGGCGACTTCCCCACCGTAAGGCGATAAATCGCCACAATCACCTCCTCTATTCGTATGGGCTGGTCAAGGGAGGCCGCATCGTGCTCATGGAGCTGGGCAATCTTACAGTCCGCGAGATAAGAGGCAGGATCCGCAACGCTCCCACGTCCGCTGCATACAACTCTCTATGAAAATCAGCAAACACCTCAGCTATTTTCTGCCCAAAACGTTGTCCAGAGCGGTCCAAATCATTGTCCATAACCAAATTGAAGTCCTCCCCTACAAGTTTAGCCCTGTCCGGTGTAGCGAGCATGGGGGATATAGCTTGTCTCATGAATGATTCTTGCCATTCATTGGGGGCCTATAATGTAACGATTGTGAAGTGGAATGATTCAACACGCACTCTAATGGCCAGGAACCTACCCTTAACCTCATGTATCTTAACAATTACCTCCCCAGGAAAGGCCCTTGAGATCAAGATCGCCACTCCAGCATTCTTCGTAGGTGCAAAAGACCAGAATTGTCGAGGAAACCACCTGGAGCGCATACGATAAGTGTCTGTAGACAACAAGTGCGTTTCTTGTAGCAAACATATATGGCTCTCGGATCGTTCAAGGGCAGAGAGGACTGCCAACCTCTTGGCGGGACTATTAAGCCCACGAACATTAAGGCTCAGACACTTAAAGGACATGGGTAATTGAGGGGATGAAGCTCGTCAACCATAGGCCTCCACCCAGGGGCAGCCCCCGCGTCCCACCCAGAGGAGGGCCCACCCACTAAAAGAGCAACGATCATGTCTCTGGCACCTAAGATTCCAGAGGAAGCACCACAACATAAAACAAAGGTACACAACAGGTGTACATCTAACTCACACAAGTCCTCTATCGAATGTCCAACAAGAGGCAAGTTCCAGACGGGGTCGACCACAACTCCCAAGGTTGTCATTCGGCGCCCAGAGACCCCACCGTCCAGACCCAGCTCCAGCCGCTTCGCCAAAACTTTCAGACTACCCCAGACCACTGCAACGACCCTCAAGGACTGTCTACGTCTAGCCACTTGTCCCCACCGCGAAGCTGTTCAATACAGACTGTCTCTCCAGCGCTTGTTCGGTCGTAGACTGCCTCGGTTGCCTCCGTTTCTTCTCTTTCAGCTGCCATCCTGGGCGGTCCCTGAAAGCAGCTTCTCCACGCGGCCCATCACTCCGTCTCCTCCAGACTTAGGATCTGACGAGCTTCCTGCAGCGATTTCACCTGGCGCAGCTGGTCTCCCCAGCGGAACATAAGGCGAAAGGGGTGACCCCAGGTGTAGGGCGTAGAGTGCGCCCAAAGGTGCTCTGTGATGGGCTTAAGTTCTCGTCGCCTCTGCAATGTCGCAACCAGAGATCCTGGAACAGCTATAGCGTGTACCCTCTAAACTGGACCTTGCGCCTTTTCTGGTGAATACTTTTAGTCATAAAGTTGTGCAGACACAATAAGATATCCGGAGGGCGCTCACTGGCTCCCCCCACCTGCCCTGCTCTTTGGATCCGGTCCATTGTGATCTCTTGTGAATCATCAGGACCCAGGATGGTCGGAACAGCGCTGTGACAAACTCTCTAATGTCTCCCCCTTCCGCCCTGGCCGGGGCTCCCCAGACCCGAATGTTGAGCGATTTTCTAAATCCTCTGTCGTGATCTGCAGAAGCTCCTTCTGCTCACGAAGACGCAAGACCTCCTGTTGCAATTGCTTGACCTGTTCCCCCCGGGAGATCTTGTTGTCTTCCATACTCAACACCCTTTCCTCGAGCGACGTAATGTCCACTCGCATATCCTGCATCTCCTGAGAAATGTCTCTACGCAGCTCCTGCAGATCCATCCTGAGAGAATCAAATAAAGAGGAGAGAAAACCTTTCGTGACTGAAGCCCCCCCCATCCTCCTCCGGCTCGCCCCGGTCATCTGGCCCTCTCACTGAGGCAGCCCCTTCGGCCTGCTTGCCCTGTGGCGGGTGAGACCTTGTTAGCATCTCCCTCACCGACTGGTCTCTCTTCGGCTTAGAGGACGCCATCAGAGTCCTGCTCAGCAGTCGTTGCCGAGAGGAAACCAGCACCCGACGCAGTTCTCCACGCTACTCCGCTAACTAGCTCCTTTGCCGGGCCACCACCACTCACCGGGGCCGCCCGGTCTGGCCCCGGGCTCTCGACCCTGCCACGGCGAAGCGACCATCCTCACCTCCTCTGCCCTGTCAGAGCCAGCTCTCTGTAGCACACGATGACCAAGGCCCAGAGGACTGTCACCAGCCCAAGTATGTCACTGCGTGAGCCGAAATGTCCCGCCGAGCCGCAGCTCCACCTTCTCCCTTGAGCACAACGGGGCCCTTTGCCCCTCAAAGTCCTAGGGGACCACGGGAGCTCCCACTCCCTTACACTGCCTTGCTGCGGGCCCTCTCGGGGCCTGACGATCACCACGGCGCCGGAGGGCCAATGCCACATGCTGCCATCTCACAAGTGTGGCCCCCTCCCCTGACTCTATGGCCCGACTGCTGCCGCCGACTCTTCTGGGGCCAACGCTCTGCTCGAGCCCTGCATGGGCCCACGGCCCCGTGGCCTTCTGCTCGGCGGCCCCTCGCTGCCGCAGCTCCTGGCCACTGCGCCCGCGGCACTCAAGTGCGGCCTAGGCCTGTACCGTCTCTCGGCCCAGCTGCTCCCGCCTAGCCGCCAGACACCCGGCCAATTCCGCGGTCCCACTCACGGGGCCTCTCTGCGACCTCTCCAAAGGGTGCCCGGGGCGGCGCTGTGGCTGGAAAGGCCTGGGCGGCGGAGCTCGGAATCACACGTCCGCTCACGCCGCCATCTTGGCCACGCCCCCTCAGTACATTTATTTTTGTAGCAGTGTGTGGTTCTTTCATGTGTGAGAGTGCTGTGTGGCAATGGTGGTACTGCATAAGCTTTGCATGTCTCCTAGATAAGTCTTGGCTGCTCATCCACAGCTATCTCTAGAGAGCCCTGGCTTCCTAGACACTGCCTACATCTCACTAATAGGGGATACCTGGACGGTGGTATAAGGTGATAACACCATAGGTGTTCACCATGCACCAGGCCAGGTTTACAAAAAAGTCTGTAATCTACTGTAACACGCAGAGCTGTGTGGGAAGCTGGCCTGCACCCCCTTTATTACATGTGTGTGACTAAGACTTATTGCTAACGTGAGAAAAGGATAACTTCTGTTTTACCACGACTCACCTGAGATATCGCATTCTCAAGTTCATGCGTGAAGGCTGCCACTAATCACCTTTTACTGTTTAGGTTTTTGGTGAAGTACTGCTTGAGAGCCAGGAGGGTTGGGCCAACAGTTGCAACTTGTTGTAGGATTGGCCTAGTCACCTACAAACAAAAGTGCGGTCATCCCTAAACCAGCAGTCTCACCTGAGAACTACAACATGGCACCATCAATGATGGTGTTATGGCACTAATTTATGGATATTCTGATTATCTCTGTCTCACACACAACAGGTACACTGAGTACATTTATACGGAGACTTCTGTGGTCTTGGGGACCACCTAATTAAGCTGTAGGTTGTTCACACTTGAACTCTTAAAAGGACTTTCTCCCCATTTGGTGTTACTTCTCTTTACCCATTATCCAACGTGGCTATGGCAATAGACATTCCAGAAAATGCTAGACATGCGTTAACAGTAAATCTAATAGCATATGCCTTAAAAGATAAGGGCGGGATGTTACCTTCATAGTGAAAGCACATGAAGGTTACCAAACAGAAAGATTCTATTGCTGGGTTATCTTTCCTGAGGAAGACTCTACAGCATACACATTCAACACATAAAAAAATAGCGAACATACCACAACGGTATAGAGGATACCAGTATCTTGAAATACTTATAACCTATCAAGAACACCAGAACTAGTTTAATGGTGCCCTACCATATGTAATACAACCTGTGAGACTAGGTCCCTCAAGTGATGACGGATCAACGTGGCCAATGTTTGCCACGTACACACAACACCCAGGTGTACAAAACATGCAGGCAGCTCATCTTTGCAATCTGTACAATGAGCTAGTAACACTATATAGACGACTTGCTCAGTTCGTAGTGCACCCAGCAGCACCAGCTGAATACCAATTGGCCGTTACTAGGATTAACTCACAAACTATTATGGGCAAAGTGCCCACAAAAGGAGAGAAGATCCCGTTCTGGATAGCAGAAAAAACGTATCAGCTGGAGGCGGTGTTTCCCCATACCGGACCACAGGAAAACCATAGAATTCTCACAATGTGCTTGCCGTTTGGAATGGTTCCCTTAGAGGAAGACTGCACCACATGGGGTACAGTCTTTGCGTCAATATATACTACCACACATGGTACCCCAACACTTGCACATTTGCCAGAAGTGTTACAACAGATTCATAATGATCATGGGGCTGCTCCATCCTTAGGTTTGGGGATGAAATTGGTGCGTAATCTCAACACTGTCTCCTCAATAATACTCAGTATAACTTTAAAGGGAAAGCATAGCTTTGGCTATACGCCAGAGGGTCGGGGAGATTCCACATCTGGAACAGGAGTGTCAACTACAGAAAATTATTTTCAACACCTATACTAGTATAGGAGGCTATAGTTTGGGAGTCAAGCCCAAAAAAACTGACATTCCGAATACCACCCCTAAGGAAGGTGCTAAACAAGTACAAGAGGGTTCTAAAAAGCGCTGGAGTTAAAAATGAAATAAAATAAAGAGAGACGAAGTCATAGAGCAGACTCCGGCATAGAGAAAATATAAAATCTCCAGACATGTGTAGTGATTCACATCGCCCTCATTCCTTTCAGTACGCACCGATTAGACGTAGCGAGAGAGTGGGCAGGTCATAGCAATGTCCTGACTGGGTGAAACAGAAGAAAGACTTACAGCTGTCTTCAGACAAGATAAACCAGTCCCCACAACAAAAGCCAGAGTTTAAAAAGAAAAAGGTGCCAGCAATTCCAATTAAACATGCCAACAAACTTGAGAACTTTGCTGAAGAACAAGACGTGGACAGTGACCTTGCTGGACAGCGCAACAGAAGTCATGGTAGGTTGCCAGAGTCTGAAAGATCATCTGGATGCGACAGTAACTAGTGACTTTCTTGCAGTGGAAACTGCAGATAGGCACGTTCTCCCATCCATCAGGATTTATGATGTAAATATCCAAATTGAGGGAGATATAGAGTGCACCATTAGTGTACTCTTTTGGGATTAATTTAATTGTGATATCCTATTGGCAGAAAGAGACTGGCCACCCGAGCACGTCCATAAGCTCCCACACGGGAAAGATGTCATTTTGCCTTCTTTCTCAGGTCTTGTTCTGGAAGCGGTAAAACAAGTCTATGCTGTCGTCTGCGCTTTGTCGTAGGCACCCACGCTATACCACAACTATGTAGGTTGGGGTGGAGATTCCTCCTTCCACACCCCAGCCTCAGCCACAATATCTTGTTAAACACAAGGCGAAAGCTCCAGTGAGGGAGATCCTCACTCAGCTCGAGTACCAGGGAGTAATAGAGTCCTGTGTCTCTGCAAAGAATATTCTGATACTCCATTTCAAAACCCGACCATTCATATAGAATAGTCTTAGACTACAGACACTTACAGTCACACATGTTCCTATACAATGCAAACTTCACATAGCACTGGACTAATTAACATAGTGCATAAAAAAATACAAAACAAATTTGGATATTTTCAACGTTTTTTTCTGCCAGAATTTAGCACATGAAAGTTGGGACCTGAGTGCATTTTCATTTGGCACATAAAAACGCTTCAGTTGTTTGCCCCAAGGCTATAAGAGCAGCCCAGGGTTCGTCTGAGCCTGAGTAACATAAATATTGCATGATATTGATCCCAAGGCGTTTCCTATGTGGATGACATCCATCTCACAGATGACGACCTCAACATTCATTTTACCAGGGTCCATGGGATTATGCTAAGATTTGCAGCCCTTGGCTACAAATTAAATTTCAAGAAAGCCAAAATAGCCTTTCTCACCATATTGTTCCTGGGATACAAGCTATTAAATGAGGGTAAGTGCCTGGCCCCGCACTTTTTAGAAAAATGTGCTCAACTCCAACCAACAAACACTATCAAGAAACTGCAGTCTTTACTTGCTTTCTTTAACTTGGCAGAACGTACGTTCCTGATTTTTCAAAAACACACAAAGCTGTTTTATGACCTAATTTGCCAGATTTCTCAATCAGACACTGGACAATTGAACACACTCGCATCCTTAGAGGACTGATGCAAGTCATGCTAGAAGCAAAACACTTACACGCTTGCGACATCAAAAAAATTTGGTCATCAGAATTATTGCTAGTCCAATCGGGTTCACCTATGTCACCTTCAGTGAGGGAGACACAGTGCCCATAGCATACAAATCACATTTATAGTCTAATCCAGAACTACGCTTTGCACCTACATAAAAAATTCTAACTGCTGTACGAATGGCTAGCATCAAGGTGAGGCCACTTGCCCAGGGGAAAACGCATTATTGTCGTTACCTGGTGCCAGCTTTACAGGCTGTCACCAAAGCAAGCGTTCCTAACGCAAAAGTATTACGTCGACATTGAGTTCAATGGGCAACTTCCCTGACTGCCACTGGTGTTGATTATATCTTTGATCCAAAACTTCAGACACAAGAATTTCTCCAAAACGAACAGGAGTACCCCACACATCTTAACATCTTCCCACTTGACAAATACCACATGGTCATTTACACTGATGGTTCTGCACAACCAGCTGTAGGTACAAAACATCAATACTCACCATCTTGCGCAGCTGTGAGCGGAATGATGAAGGATGGTGTATTCCACCCTCACAGTACCTACATGCAGACCCTATGGGACTGCACAGCACAGCTGGCTGAACTTAAAGCTCTTATCCTAGCTCTAGAACATGCGGATCCAGGACAAGTCGCATTGATTGTTTGTGATTCATACTTCTGTGTCCTGTCCTACAATGATTATCTCAATCACTGGCAGTTGAACGTGGGGGAGAGTGGTTGATCCTAACGATAAGCTACCTAAGGCTCATTTAGTCCATACAAAGGGTCACCAATGTGTAGGAGTATAGGTTATTGGAATCACCTTGGCTGATGAAGCAGCCAAATCCGCAGTATCTGCAACATCTGTTGCTGCAGTGACTCATTCCCAGACGAGATTGGATAATGAAATACTGGCTGGCGTGAAAGCTTCGGCTGAAGGCAAGCCTCTCCCGAAACCATACCCTACTAAATATTCTTACCACATCAATGGACTGAATGTTGCATTTGCGATAATTCCTGGAGTTTGAGATCGAGTGATCCCCAACCAAGACCAGATATTAGAGCTTATCAAAGCGGCACATGAGGGTATCTCATCTGCTCATGCTGGTGTTGCGGCCACAATAACACTCTTGCAGAAACGCTTCTGGTGGCCTGGTGTATACAATAGACCAAGCAATATGTCTTTTGCTGTGACATTTGGCAGCAAATGAAGGGCTCAAAGATCAAACGCCCACCGCAGAGATTGCTCTTATTGTCTAATAGGCCACTACAATGTGTGTACGTGGACCAGTGTGGTACCTTACAGCCTGATGGTGCATAGAAATCCATCATAGTTGCTGTAGATTCTTGTTCTAGATTTCTGTGGGTATGGCCACAGTGGTGGGCTCAAATCAAATCAAATCATTAACATTTATAAAGCGCGCTACTCACCCGTGCGGGTCTCACGGCGCTAGGGGAAAAGGGGGGGTTATCGCTGCTCGAACAGCCAGGTCTTTAGGAGTCTCCGGAAAGCGGAGTGGTCCTGGGTGGTCCTGAGGCTGGTGGGGAGGGAGTTCCAGGTCTTGGCCACCAGGAAGGAGAAAGATCTCCCACCCGCCGTGGAGCGGCGGATGCGAGGGACAGCAGCGAGTGCGAGGCCAGAGGAGCGGAGGAGGCGGGTGGGGACGTAGAAGCTGAGGTGTCGGTTGAGGTATTCCGGTCCCTTGTCGTGGAGGGCTTTGTGTGCGAGGGTGAGAAGTCGGAAGGTGATCCTTTTGCTGACTGGGAGCCAATGCAGGTGTCTCAGGTGTGCGGAGATGTGACTGCTGCGGGGTACGTCGCGGATGAGGCGGGCCGAGGCGTTTTGAATGCGTTGCAGGCGATTTTGGAGTTTGGCTGTGGTCCTGGCGTAGAGGGTGTTGCTGTAGTCCAGGCGGCTCGTGACGAGGGCGTGGGTCACGGTTTTTCTGGTGTCGGCGGGGATCCAGCGGAAGATCTTGCGGAGCATGCGGAGGGTGAGGAAGCAGGCGGAGGACACGGCGTTGACTTGCTTGGTCATGGTGAGAAGAGGGTCCAAGATGAAGCCGAGGTTGCGGGCGTGGTCTGTGGGGGTCGGTGCGGTGCCGAGGGCCGTGGGCCACCAGGAGTCGTCCCAGGCGGACGGGGTGTTGCCGAGGATGAGGACTTCCGTTTTTTCATAGTTCAGCTTTAGGCGGCTGAGCCTCATCCAATCTGCGACGTCCTTCATACCCTCTTGTAGGTTGGTCTTGGTGCTGGCGGGGTCCTTGGTGAGGGAGAGTATAAGTTGGGTGTCGTCGGCGTAGGAGGTGATGATGATGTCGTGCTTGCGTACGATGTTGGCGAGGGGGCTCATGTAGACATTGAAGAGTGTCGGGCTGAGTGATGAGCCTTGAGGTACGCCGCAGATGATCTCGGTGGGTTCTGAGCGAAACGGAGGGAGGTAAACTCTTTGGGAACGGTTTGCGAGGAAGGAGGCGATCCAGTCCAGGGCCTGGCCTTGGATCCCGGTGGAGCGGAGGCGGGTGATTAGGGTGCGGTGACAGACGGTGTCAAAGGCAGCCGAGAGGTCGAGGAGAATGAGGGTGACTGTTTCACCGTTGTCCATCAGGGTTCTGATTTCGTCTGTGACTGAGATGAGGGCAGTTTCAGTGCTGTGGTTGGTTCGGAATCTGGTTTGTGAGGGGTCGAGCAGGTTGTTGTCTTCCAGGAAGGTGGTCAGCTGTTTGTTGACGGTCTTCTCTATTACTTTGGCTGGGAAAGGCAGAAGAGAGATGGGGCGGAAGTTTTTCAGGTCGCTCGGGTCAGCCGTAGGTTTCTTTAGTAGGGCGTTGACTTCGGCGTGTTTCCAGCATTCGGGGAAGGTAGCAGAAGATAAAGAAGAGTTGATGACGGTCTGAGGTGCGGGGCGATGATGTCGTCGGCTTTGTTAAAGATGAAGTGCAGGCAGGGGTCCTAAGGGGCGCCGGAGTGGATAGAGGTCATGATGGATTTGGTGTCTTCCGTGTTGATGTGGGTCCAATTGTTGAGGGTGATAGCCGGGGATGCGGGTTCGGTGGTGTTTGGTTGGGTCTGGTGTCCGAAGCTGTCGTGGAGGTCGCTGATCCTGCGATGGAAGAAAGTGGCGAGGGATTCGCACAAATCCTGTGAGGGCGTGACTGCGTTGGCGCTGGGGTTGGAGAACTCCTTGACGATGCTGAAGAGTATGACGCTCGATCTGTAATAAAAGACTTGTTGATCTTTATCTGTTCATACACAGTTGCTGCATTCCATTCAGACCAGGGCCCTGCCTTTGCTTCTAAGGCATTCAAGGACACCATGAGGGCGATAAGTGTTAAACTCAAAGGAATTTGACCCTTTCTTCATAGCACCAGTACCAGTCCTGGGTATTCAAGGCACCAGAACTATCATCTTACCAACGTTGCCAGGGATTAAAGCCAACATATTTGTCTCCATCGACAACATCCAATTGCACCATGTAGCCGACTCTGCACAGTAGACCCAAAGGTCCCCTGCGTAGTTCCTGGTCCCCTCTCACTACCCAACAGGACATACCTCTTCAAAGAAGAAAAAAAAACTTTTCTGACTATGCCAGCATGTGCAACGCTGCCACAAATGCCTCCTCAATCATGGGGAGTGCGGAAATTGAGCTTCTGCTCATTTCTGTAACAACTTCACTGACAAGAACTGTCCATGATGTAGCTGTCTTCTGCTCCAAATCTACATAAACAGACAACTCAGTCTACTATGACCCACCACACAAAGTGGATCCACCCATCAGTAATGCACCAGCTCCTCTGTTTGGAGAGACTGCTTCTGGTTACTTCATTGACCAAGATGACTTCTTCAACTTCATCTGTGCCTCCAAATGAAACTGTTTCAAAGACACTTACATTGTACATATGGCTTAAAAATGACTGTTTGGATTATCCATGGAATTTCTGTGGATATTTCTGGCACTGCTGGTCTTTGTTATGGATTTGTTTTGTGACTGTTTTCTTTCTCTTGATAAATGGTCAATATCTTTCTGAACACTCTTCTGTCAAGCCACTGGATGAAGTTTTAACTCCATATCTTTTCTCACATAAGGTCCAAAGAGACTTGTCCCTTGTGAACATTTCAGCAGTACGAATTCCAAACAGCATTGTGTGGGACAAAGTTCCCTTAGATATATATGGTCCTACTGAGGTTATACAAATTCCATATATTGTCAACATTTCAATGACTGATGTTTTTGATGACTGGGATGTTCAAACAGTTGATTCAGTGCTTGCTGAGCTGCAAGATTGCACTGTATTTGAAAGTGATGATGTGTACACTAACACAGATAATTATGGGGAAATGTTCTGTTATAGTAATTGGAGAGATTACTACCTGCACGGAGCAACTAGACATAGATCAGTTTTAATTACACACAGTGGTAACTCTGTTCAGCTTCACCAGTGGGAGCTAAAATAATTATTTAGATAGATTTGCATACTTTTCTGGGCATGACATTACAAAGGCAAAGTCATGTTATCTTAAATTACCACCTTAACAAATATAGAAGATTTTGCTAACTAACACAAAATTTAGCTATTCAGATCACTTTGTGTCCCGACTTGTAGTGGAAGGGTACGAATACTGGAATTGCACTATTGATGTAAAAAGTGTATGGGGAACACAAGATTAGCAAATCCAGGGTATGGAAGCTTTGTTTAGAGCATGCCTTACTCCAGTTCGAATGATCTTCTTAAATGACACAGTTCAACTGACTTCCTGTCTTGGGTTAGCAAAAATAAAATAACTCCATGCACCAAGTATCCCCACACCAGCCAAATTCACCAATTGGCAATCTTTCCTAAATGTCATGGAGGAATAATTAAAGGTTCAGAATGGTACCCATATTTCGTCACTTTCCAGTCCCGGTGGGTGGTTATTGTGGCCAGTTGACGCAAATGTGTGTCAGACGTGTTTTGTTAATTCCTCAAGGGGTTTTAAGATTAGCAGGCCGGACCCTTGCTTAGTCTCGGGTCAACTCTCAGGTATAGTTACCACATACAGCATGGGTAAACCATGCCAACAGCAGTTACCGACTAATACCTTAGCAGCAGTTACAGAACATCTTAATCTCCTTTCAGAGGAAATGGACTTAAAGGATTTCTTGCTAGGTCCCAGAAAGCGCATATCTAAGAGAGATTTGTATGCTGTATACAATGAGATTTGGAAGCTTTCGCAAATGGAAGCAGCTGCACATTTAAGGCAAATAGATAAGGAACATTTGGAAAAGGCTTTGGCTGTAGTCAATAATGGCATGAATACTCTGCCCAACAGAATATACACGCTTAATAACATAGTATCAGCTGCGATTGACATCATACATGATGCCATGACCCTTCTGCACCATGAAAAAACTCAGCTGCGTTCCATCATGCAGTTAGATTGGACTTTACAAATTCTGAAAAGTGACCACGTTCAATGGAAGTACACCTAACACTAGTGACATGTTTGCTGCTTTTAATTTATCCAGGAAACAACAGATAATGGCTAAAAGGGAAACAAGATACACCATGCTCAATATAGAAATGTTAGAAAAGCTGCCTTTCTCAGTTGTAGAAAGTCCATCGGCAGTATGGCTCGTACATGGCATTATAAATCTACCTATTTCCACCTTTTGTTTCACGAAATGGTTGAAACATCTTGCTGTGGGCAGATACGAGCGGCTAAGAGATCGCTATATTAAAGAAGAGCAGGAGTTGCCTTTTGAGTTCAAATGTCTGAATGGCAAAACAGATGTCCTTCTCAGCAGAGCCAAATGCGAGACTACTGTTAGTCATTCAGTGATTTGCAAACAGGTGTCCCTTTATGACCTTTGCAATGTGGGAGTGGCAAACTTTGCCTGTTTTCTGAAGGGTACTTTGAATGAAAGTCATGTGGTCCTGAACGAACAGAGCTGTTGTGGTATGAGACCAGGAATTGCATACACAGTTTCAGTCTCTAAGATTATAACTTGTTGTGGACATGTCCTGTTCCCTTACACACAAGAGATAGGGTAGCAGAAATGTGGCCCCACATTGATACTACTAATGTAAATTATGACAAGCTGAGCAGACTAAAGGTGCTACTGTTTCAAAAACAACTGGCGTTATCAGGTAGAGAGATGTATGCTCTCCAGATAGCAAGATCATCAGCTGATATACAATCCGTATTAAATACCAACTTCCTCAAGCACTTTGGAGAGCTGATTTCCAGAATATTTAATGCCTCGAGCACTACAGGGATTGTCCACTTCTTTAAGGCTATTGAGTCTGGATTTGTTTCAATCTTCCAGACTGTCTTCTGAGTCATCCCATCAGCTATCCATTCCATGTTTTCAAGTCTGTATGGTGGCTTTTCAGTGACTTTGGCATTGATTGGTGGGATACTGCTGTTCCTGTTCCTAATACGCAGCAGTTGTGCCTTATCAGCTAAATGGATTGATGGAACTGCTACCACCTGCCCAGCTGTGCCTTTATTGCATGGTGCAGTTCTTTGGTGCTCCATTGCTGTAATAATTGGAGTATGATTGGTCCTTGTAATTCTGACCAGTCCTATGGTGCATGCTTGTAACCTGTCTTCCATTGCACCTGGTGCCTCTTTCACTGTCTGCCTTCGGTGCACCTTGCTGTTCCACCGGTACCTCCTGTATACCAAGAGCTGCTACTGTTCCCAGTGAGGGTTCATTTACAGCCGTGCCCCATGAGACTGCGGCTGATTCGCGAGGCCGCCGATGAGCCACCCCTTATCAACTATCTGGCTCCTTCAGGCACTTTGGATGGTACTGCGTTTGTGGGTAATCCTGCGTTTGAGGCTCCTGCGCACTTCTGCTCCATGGATCCGTCTGCCAGTCCTGAAATTGACCTGACATCTGACTATGTGGAGTGATTCCTGGATGCACTTCCTTTCAATGACTTCGAAGACATTCTTCAAGGTCACGACTATTGTTAGATAATGTGACCATTGGCCTTATTCAAAAGCTAACAATTTAATGCCAAATTGCCTTATTGATTTGATTACCATTTGGCCAGCTCTGCTTGTCATGGTCAACATTTTCTCTCTTTGTATGTTTTTAGCTGTTTTAACTGGTTTTACAAGATTTGAGCTTGTTTTTTTAGATCAGAGCATTTTAACTTGGACTCATACACCCTCTATGGTGTCATCATTATGGCGCCATCCTTGTTCCGGCAATGGGGAGGGTATATTGGATCCTATTTAGTTTAATGGAAATCAGGAGTTTAGCTTAGCCTTCTGGCTTGCAGGCCTGTGCCCCCATCACCTAGTGACTTTTAACCTACTTAGCTTGCGCTGTCTTAGCCTATTCAATTATTTCTGTCAAAATGGCTACGTTTATAGTTAGTGAAATGTTTTGATTTTACGTTATCAGGCCACTGTATGATGGTGCCACTATCAGCGTCAAAGTTAAGTGAGATACGTAGGTATTCACATCATGTCCCTTTCTCACTTATGTATGATAGGAACATTATGTACTTCTGTAGGGAAATGTTTATAAAATTGCTGCCTCAAGCATGCCTTCTTATCTATTGTTTGACAACATACCTGAGTCAGTGGTCCTACAAGATCTATATAAATACATCTCACACAGACAAAGTTATCAGAGGGATTCCTACCAGATGCTATTGACACCATCTATGCTGCACGTCACTTTGATGCAGACACAGCCTTCATGTGACCACAGAGTGTGATCTAGAGACCTCATTCCAAGGTAACAAGGGTTGAGGGGCACATCTGATGGATTTGCTACTGGCAGATTAAGTTTAACATGCTTAGCTCTTATTAGGTTAGAGAATAGGTTCTCCAAGCTAGGGCTTTAGGGTATTTTACATTTCAGATTTATTGCAAGATGGTGGGTGTGGGAAGTTGGCTCTGTATATACTATTTCAAAGTAAGAAATAGTGTGCACAGAGTCCAAGGGTTCACCTTAGAGATAAGATAGTGGCAAAAAGACATAATTCTAATGCTCTATTTTGTGGTAGTGTGGTCGAGCAGTAGGCTTATCAGAGGGTAGTGTTAAGCATTTGTTGTACACACATAGGCAATAAATGAGGAACACACACTCAAAGACTTACTCCAGGCCAATAGGTTTTTATATAGAAAAATATATTTTCTTAGTTTATTTTAAGAACCACAGGTTCAAGATTTACAAAAATACTTTAAATGAAAGGTATTTCACTCAGGTATTCTAAGAACTTTGAATAATCACAATAGCATGTACAGTTTTGACAAAAATGGCAATAAGCTATTTTAAAAGTGGACACTGCAAAAATCAACAGTTCCTGGGGGAGGTAAGTAAATGTTAAGTTCACAGGGAAGTAAAACACTTACAGGGTTCAAAGTTGGATCCAAAGTAGCCCACCGTTGGGGGTTCAAGGCAACTCCAAAGTTATCACACCAGCAGCTCAGGGCCGGTCAGGTGCAGAGGTCAAAGAGGTGCCCAAAACACATAGGCTTCAATGGAAACAGGGGTGCCTCGGTTCCAGTCTGCCAGCAGGTAAGTACCTGCGTCCTCGGAGGGCAGACCAGGGGGCTTTTGTAGGGTACTGGTGGGGGACACAAGCAGGCACAGAAAGTACACCCTCAGCGGCACAGGGGTGGCCGGGTGCAGAGTGCAAACAGGCGTCGGGTTTTGTATTGGAATCAATGGGGAGACCCGGGGGTCTCTTCAACGATGCAGGCAGGCACAGGTGGGGGCTCCTCAGGGTAGCCACCACCTGGGCTAGGCAGAGGGTCCCCTGGGGGTCGCTCCTGCACTGGAGTTTGGTTCCTTTAGGTCCTGGGGGCTGCGGGTGCAGTGTTGGTTCCAGGAGTCGGGTCCCTTGTCACAGGCAGTCGCGGTCAGGGGGAGCCTCTGGATTTCCTCTGCAGGTGTCACTGTGGGAGCTCAGGGGGGTCGTCTCTGGTTACTCACGGGCTCGCAGTCGCCGGGGATCCCTCCCTGAGGTGTTTTCCGCAGGTCGAGCCGGGGGCGTCTTGTGCAGAGTGAAAGTCTCATGCTTCCGACGGGAAACGTGGAGGCTTTAAAGTTGCTTCTTTGTTGCAGAAAGTTGCAGATAGTTGAACAGAGCCGCTATTCACGGGAGCTTCTTGGTCTTTTGGGTGCAGGGCAGTCCTCTGAGGCATCAGAGGTTGCTGGTCCCTGTTGGATGCGTCGCTGTTGCAGTTTTCGGCGATGTAGGGAGACAGGCCGGTGGGGCTGGGGCCAAATCAGTTGTCGTCTCTGTCTTCACTGCAGGGCTTCAGGTCAGCAGTCCTTCTTATTCTTTAGGTTGCAGGAATCTAGTTTCCTAGGTACTGGGGGCCCCTAAATACTGAATTTAGGGATGTGTTTAGGTCTGGGAGGGCAGTAGCCAGTGGCTACTGTCCTTGAGGGTGGCTACACCCTCTTTGTGCCTCTTCCCTGTGGGGAGGGGGGCACATCCCTAATCCTATTGGGGGAATCCTCCTTCTACAAGATGGAGGATTTCTACAAGCAAGAGTCACCTCAGCTCAGGACACCTTAGGGGCTGTCCTGACTGGGGGGGCGACTCCTTGTTTTTCTCATTATCTCCTCCAGCCTTGCCACCAAAAGTGGGGTCCGTGGCCGGAGGGGCGGGCATCCCCACTAGCTGGGATGCCCTTTGGCGCTGTTACAAAGGGGGGTGAGCCTTTGAGGCTCACCGCCAGGTGTTACAGTTCCTGCACGGGGAGGTGAGAAGCACCTCCACCCAGTACAGGCTTTGTTCCTGGCCACAGAGTGACAAAGGCACTCTCCCCATGTGACCAGCAACATGTCTGGTGTGTGGCAGGCTGGCAAAAACTAGTCAGCCTACACTGGAAGTCGGGTATGTTTTGAGGGGGCATCTCTAAGATGCCCTCTGGGTGTATTTTACAATAAATTGCACACTGGCATCAGTGTGCATTTATTGTGCTGAGAAGTTTGATACCAAACTTCCCAGTTTTCAGTGTAGCCATTATGGTGCTGTGGAGTTTGTGTTTGATAGACTCCCAGACCATATACTCTTATGGCTACCCTGCACTTACAATGTCTAAGGTTTGGCTTTGACACTGTAGGGGCATAGTGCTCATGCACTTATGCCCTCACCTATGGTATAGTGCACCCTGCCTTAGGGCTGTAAGGCCTGCTAGAGGGGTGACTTACCTATGCCACAGGCAGTGTGAGGTTGGCATGGCACTCTGAGGGGAGTGCCATGTTGACTTAGTCATTTTCTCCCCACAAGCTGTGAAGCAGTGTGCATGTGCTGAGTGAGGGGTTCCTAGGGTGGCATAAGCCATGCTGCAGCCCTTAGAGACCTTCCCTGGCATCAGGGCCCTTGGTACCAGGGGTACCAGTTACAAGGGACTTACCTGAGTGCCAGGGTTGTGCCAATTGTGGAGACAAAGGTACAGTTTATGGAAAGAACACTGGTGCTGGGGCCTGGTTAGCAGGCCTCAGCACACTTTCAAATCATAACTTGGCATCAGCAAAGGCAAAAAGTCAGGGGGGGTAACCATGCCAAGGAGGCATTTCCTTACAGTGGGGGTCTTTGTATTTACCACTCTCATCTTCACAATTCTGTTTGTTGTGTTGTTCATTATCCTAAACATGGCAGCTCTTGCATGTTACAGTAGATTGCAGTCTTTTCAATAAACCTATTGAAAACTTTCCTGCATCCCCTTTAATCCCTGTGTGTGACTGAGATTTATTGCTAACGTGAGAAAAGGATAACTTCTGTTCCACCACGATTCCCCTGAGATATTGCATTCTAGAGTCCATGTTTAAAGTCTGCCACTAATCACCTTTTGCTGTTTGTATTTTTGGTGAGGTATATCCACCTGCCCAGAATTGTATTATTCATATTGCTCATCAATAGGGGTCTGTACAACTTGCAGCATTGTGAGTCCTTGTCTGGTTTTTATATGTAAGAATTAATGCCTCCCATAAGGATGTGGGCAGCACACCCGTCATCAAAGACACCTCTTACATGGCAAGAAGGTGAGAAAACTCCTTGTAGAAAGCAGCAGTAAGGCCGTCCAATCCGAGCGAGTTGTCGCCAGGCAAGGAGCTAATAAACTGCATGACCACCTCCACTGTGAAAGGTTTGTCCAAATATCATCAGTGCCCCTCTTCTAGCTAAAGCAGCTGTACTGTCTCGTAATAGGCTACAAAGTCATGGTCTTGTTCAGGCATGCAGAATGTATAAAATTGAAGAATGAAAATTGGTCTTCTCTTTCTGTACTGCCTCAGTAACAACATGCATGATCTGATGATCAGCACACATTTCAACTATGTATTCACTTGCCAACAGTTGATGAAGCAGGGCAGCCAGTGTCCTACCAGCTCTCTCACCTTCACCTTAGTGGCCGGTACAGGCCTCTCTGCTTAAAACATTAGTCTTGCGCTGTGCGTGTTCTTCCCAATTCTGTTAGCGTGCTGTGAATGGCCGCAAGCGTAGATGCCTTACAGTCCTCACAGCACTGCAGTTATAAAGTGCAAGTTTCACTCTCTATGCAACGGCGATCATGTCGCAGTGCACGCTGCACACCCACCTGCTTCAGGATGCACACCCCGAGTATGACAGCCTTTAAGGCTTCCCAGAAAATAGATTGTGAGGTCACCAAATGTGCGTTTATCTCAAAGTATTCTATGATGGCCGACCTGACTTTATCTCTGTAGACTTAATCACTTAATGCTCTAGCCAGGAGACGCCACATGAAGGCCAGTGCCTTATAGTTAGGAGGGTCATCTATAACAAGTCAAGCATATGGTCAGAGAGTGTGCACGGCAAATGGGCAACTCCGGTCATCCATGTATCAATGTTGTAGGAAAATGCCACTGTTGGCATGGTCTCTCTCCAACTTTTTGCCTAGTGTTGTGGTACAGTGCACCCTGCCTTAGGGCTGTAAGGCATGCTAGAGGGGTGACTTACCTATGCCACAGGCAGTGATTTTTGAGCATGGCACCCTGAGAGGGATGCCATATTGACTGTCTTTTTCTCCTCACCAGCACACACAAGCTGCAAGGCAGTGTGTATGTGCTTGGTGATGGGTTCCCTAGGGTGGCATAATACATGCAACATCCCTTAGAGACATTCCCTGGCCACAGGGCCCTTAGTACCATAGGTACCTTTTACAAGGGACTTAACTGTGTGCCAGGGTTGTGCCAATTGTGGAAACAAAGGTACAGTTTTAGGGAAAGAAGGCTGGGGCCTGGTTAGCAGGGTCCCAGCCCACTTTCAATCAAAGTTGGCATCAACACTAGGCAAAAAGTGGGGAAGTAACTATGCCAACAGTGGCACTTTCCTACATGCAAGCAAGCCTTCAAACCCTCCATCAAGTGCATCTCCTGAAGCATGGAGATGTCTGGGCCAGGTTGTTGTAAATGTGCCGTGACCTGTCTCACCTTACGCCTTTTGTTTAGACCTCGCACATTCCATTTTATGCACTTGAGCAACACAGTTGAGGGTGTGATATTACATAGTGCTGAGTTGCGCACTGCTGGAGGCATGTAGTGCTGCAGCATGGTGCCCCTCACTGAGGGGCATAGGGAAGGGAGGGACAAGGATAGAGGTCACAATCAAATAGCAGTTAGCAACAACAATTCCGCCGGAAAATCACCCACCATCCACTCCAGCCCCCAATCATGCCAAATGACCATAACCCACCACAGCTCCCCATTAAGAGAAAGTTCAAAGCTAGATTGGGAATCATCCCTCGGGGGCGATCCAGGAGGAGCAGCACTCTCAACAGCCAAGAGCAGCAAGGTGGCCAGAGGGGTATAGTGGTAGGGCAATCGGTGGCCGCCGTCTGGAAGCCCCTGCAGAGAAATGTCAGACAGGTTAGCTTCAGTGCCAGCTCCAGTCAGTCTTGCAGGAACAAGGCAAGGCCCAGATGGCGGGGAATCCCAAGCAGCATTTCTCTTGGGTCCATCAGTTACCTCACCCATCAGAAAATGAACCAGTTAGTCATTGTCACCCCAGTGGTCAGGGGCCTCTCCATGAGGCACAGGTGGATGCCGCGCCGCTGCCGGGATGTCCCTGACAAATTTTTCAGCAGCCTTAGGATCTGTAAAATAGCGTGTTTTACTGGAGTGAAAGATCTGTAACTTAGCTGAGTAGAGTAATGAATATTTGGCATCTGTCTTTTGAAGCCAGCACTTGACGGGGAGGAAATCTCTTCTATCAGCCTGCATCACTGTAGGAAAGTCTGGTGATATGGCTACACATTGCCCTGGTAGGTGATTGACAGGTGGTCTCCTACCAGTTGCAGCCAACACTTTAGCAGATGTAATAGAAACTTCTAGCAGCAGATTCCTTACCTTAGAATTTTCTGGCATCAGCTGGAAATCCTGAATTTTCTGCTGAGCAGTACCCTGCGTGAGCTGCTGGGTGGCGTCATTCGGATCCGCCTGGTGATGGTATAATTTGAAGCTATCTGTGATGTCATGGTCGCCTATAAAGGCACCACCCCAGTGCGCATACATCAGTTCTTTTCCTTCCGCAACGGTTAAGCGCAGGTCTGGATTCGAGCTACCCTCTGGCTTTTTTCGACATTTTTGTTGAAGCTTTTTCGAGTCTGTGCGAGGGATGACATTGAGGAAGATGAGGTTCAAGCCATGTGGTGCATGCCATTGTTCCATGTCGGTGACGGACCCACATCAGGTATGTCTCTGGTGACTCGACAGAGACCACGACTCAAAGTCGTGTTCCGACTGCCGGGCCATGGACCCGAAAGCTTTGAGAGAGCGGTCTCTGAAGCTCATGGCGGCCTGACAATCCGCTTAGGTTGGTGCAACTCCTAGGAGGTCACAGTCCAAATCGAGCAGGAGGTCGCAGGACTGATCCAGGAGCCCTAAGTCCTTTTCCTTGCACTGACGGTCCTCCGGGCACTTGGGGAAGAGGCAGAAAAAGAAGCGCAAGCCGACTTCACCATGCCTATCAGCCGGCGAGGCGTCCCAGGAACGTTCCAGTCCCAGTTGACCATGCTCAACTCAAGGAGTTTTATGATGCCATGCGCTTCGTATTTGAGTGGGTTGCCCTGCTGGTCCGCCTCTGGGGCCTGCGGTGTCAGCAGGGGCACCATCAGATTTCATGCCTGAGGCTTTGGCTTCGGCCCTGTTGGGGACTCCTGGATCAGATACCGAATCTGTAACGACGCCGACTCCACACATTCTGCCTCCTCCGCGCCGTTCCTGGCGTCGACACTTCGCCGCCACCCACTGGTGGTGCGAGCCCCATCCTGATTCCTGATGATCCAGAGCCGGAAAAACATCATACAATGCTGATTCTGACTTTTATGGTGCCGCCAGGGGCCAGATCAGTACCTGAGGCTTATTTTGATCAGCCTTGTACAGGTGAAGAATGGGAGGGATCCCATGACCCTTTAGAATATGGTTTGGAGCATGTGGACTGGTATGAAGAACTAGGGAAAGTCAGTGGACTGAATACTTCTCCAGATACTGGCATGATCTCATCTCCTACTGTCGCTCCGGAGGAGGGAGCTTCATATGCTATGGTGGTGTGAAGGGTAGCTGAGGTCTTGGACCTAGATTTGCCTACGGTGACATTCAGGACTAACCTCCTGACTGAGGTGTTTTAGCTGGTAATTTCCACATCGGAACCAATGTTACCCTTTAATGAAGCCCTCACTGATGTCCCACAGGGGCTCCTGTAAAAAGGACAATCTGCCGCCGCCGTGGACCACCTCATAATGATCCTAGTTTCCTCACCCAACCATGGGGAGCTTGATGGTCCAGGCCTCCACTTCCCACGGTGCCTTTCCTTCTGCTCCCCCGGAAACGGAATCCTAGAGGCTGGATCAGCTTAGAAAGAAAATGTTTTCTTCCTCCAGCCTGGCCTCGAGGTCTGTAAACCTCATGCCTATTGGGCCGTTTTTCCCATACGTATGGGATACGGCGGCACAGATGGTGCCTCAGGTCCCGGAGGGCATGCAGGACACTCTCTCACAAGCTGTTAAAGATGGGAGAGATGCAGCAAAGTTTACAATACGGTGTGGTTTGGACATGACCGACTCATTGGGTAGGCCGATTTCTTCAACGGTGGCCTTTCGTCACCACGCCTGGCTCCGTACGTCTGGCTTTTCAGGGATGTCCAGGCAAACCTTATGGACACGCCCTTCGATTGCTCACACCTATTTAGAGAGAAGGCTGACTCAGCGCTTGAGCGGTTCAAGGACTTTGCGGCTACGGCCAGATCCTTGGGCCTCTCGGCGCCCCCTCGCCAGCAGTCTCCCTTTCACTCCTTACGAGGCGTCAGAAGGGGTGTGATACCAAACCACCCACAAATAAGTCACCTTCCTCCTTCAACTCAACATCCAGTACGAGGACGAAGTCATGGTACCTTTAGACCGAGAGGGTCCCCGTCCTCCACAGCGACCAAGTCCTCCTAGTATGATTCTGCAAGACCACTCGCTCCCAGTTGAGGGAGGATTCAATTTCATCTCCCTCACTGGCGGTCCATAACATCGGGCAAATGGGTCTTGCAGATCATACAGAAGGGCTATTCCTTCCCCTTCCAGTCTTTCCGGCCCTCTAAACCTCCATTAAAAGAACATCTAATGGAGGATCATTTAGTCTTGCCCTGCGAGGAAGTTGCGGCTCTCTTGGCCAAGGGAGCCATAGAAAGCGTCCCAATGTATGAAGTAGGCAGTGGTTGTTATTCCCGCTACTTTCTGATTCCCAGAAATAATGAGGGTCTTCGCTGTATTCTGGATTTACGGGGCGTCAATCTCTTCCTCAAAAAGGAGAAAATCAAGATGCTCACTCTTGCTCAGGTCTTGTCTGCCCTAGAACAAGGAGACTGGATGATAGCGCTGGGCTTGCCGGATGCATATTTTCCCATCCCCATTCTGCCTGCCCACAAGCGTTACTTGCGGTTCAAGGTGGGCCACAAGCACTTTCAGTTTACTTTACTCCCCTGTGGTCTCACCAGTGCCCCCGGGTGTTCACAAAAGTGATGACGGTCGTAGCAGCACATATGCGCAGGTTAGGGATTTCAGTCTTCCCCTACCTTGATGACTGGCTGTTAAAGGCTCCTACGCCCCAGACTCTCGTCACCCACCTTCAACTACGGCGAACCTCCTGCCTTCGCTAGGGTTCACTATAAACATGCCAAAGTCACACCTGACTCCCTCTCAGAAGTTCCCTTTTATCAGAGCTGTTGTGGACTCAGTGCAGTTTCGGGCTTATCCTCCCAAACAGGGAGTACAGGATATTCAGATTACGATACAGATGTTTCGACCTCTATCCTGGATTTTGGTTAGACAGGCTCTGAGGCTGCTGGGACTCATGGCCTCCTGCATCCTGTTAGTCAAACATGGCAGATGGCGTATGAGGGCTCTGCAGTGGGACCTGAAATTCCAGTGGGCACAGCATCAAGGGAATCTCACCAACATGATTCAGATCATGAAGGGAACTGCAAAAGACCTGCAGTGGTGGTTAGCGAACTGCGATTGAGTCAGGGGCAGACTCCTCTCCCTTCCCCAACCAGATTTCACAGTGTTGACATATGTGTCACTTTTGGGAAGGGCCACTATCTGGGAAAGGTGGAGATCAGAGACCTCTGGTCTCCGTCAGAATCCAGACTCCATATCAACTTACTGGATCCCCGGGCGATCCAACTGGCATTGAAAGCATTTCTTCCTGTTGTAAAAGGGAAGATGGTGCAGGACAACACTACTGTAATGTGGTACTGCAACAAGCAGGGCGGTGTAGGGTCATGGACCCTTTGTCAAGAGGCCCTGCGTCTCTGAACATGGCTGGAACAGCAGGGCATAACCCCGGTGGTTCAACACCTGACAGGTTCTCTGAACATCAGGGCGGACAAACTCAGCCGTTGATGCCTAGTGGATCACGAATGGTGTCTCTACCCAAAGGTGACGTGAGGACTCTTCAGCAGCGGGGAGAGCCTAGATTAGATTTGTTTGCCTCTGCAGAAAATGCACAATGTCAGTAGTGTTGCGTGTTCGAGTTTCCAAGGCGGCAATCACTCTGCAACGCTTTTTGCCACAAGTTGAGTTCAGGTCTCTTGTATGCTTTTCCGCCCATACCACTTCTGTCCAGAGTTCTCAAGAAGATCAAGAACGACTGGGCCCAAGTAATCTTGGTGGCTCTGGACTGGGCACAAAGAGTCTGGTATCCCGAGCTTCTGAAAATGAGCATTGATCTGCTGATCAGGCTGAACCTCCAGGAGGATCTTCTGTTGCAGCAGCAGGGAAAAGTTATCCACGCGAACATGTCAAATCTGCTTCTTCATGCATGGAGATTGAGCGGCGGCAGTTGATGGCTTTTGATCTTCATCCCAAAGTCTGTAAATTTATTTTGCCAGCTAGGCATCCTTCCACTAAAACGATATATCCCTGCCATTGGAAACAATTTTTATATTATTGTATAGAAATATCTGTTGATCCTCTTTCTACTTCTCCATATGACATCCTTCTCTTTTTACTATTCCTTGCCCAGCAGGGTTCTGCCTTGGGTACTCTCAAGGGCTATCTTTCCACCTTATCTGCTGCCTGATCAGCCTTCACTTTTCAAATCTCCCATTGTACATAGATTCCTCAAAGGGCTTGTACATATGTTTCCCCCTACAGCTTTTGTTATGGGACTTAAATCTTGTCCTCACATTTCTTATGTTCGCTCCCTTTGAGCCTTTACACAACTGTCTCCAGCTGCTCACTATCAAGACAGCCTTCTTAGTGGCAATAACATCTGCCAGGAGGGTGAGTGAGTTGCAGGCTCTTTCAACTAAACCACCGTATTTCACTATGTTCCCAGACAAGGTGTGTAAGGAAATGCCTCCTTGGCATGGTTACCCCCTGACTTTTTGCCTTTGCTGATGCTAAGTTATGAATTGAAAGTGTGCTGGGACCCTGCTAACCAGGTCCCAGCACCAGTGTTCTTTCCCTAAACTGTACCTTTGTCTCCACAATTGGCACAAACCTGGCACTCAGGTAAGTCCGTTGTAACTGGTACCCCTGGTACCAAGGGCCCTGATGCCAGGGAAGGTCTCGAAGGGCTGCAGCATGTCTTATGCCACCCTAGGGACCCCTCATTCAGCACATGCACACTGCTTCACAGCTTGTGTGTGCTGGTAGGGAGAAAATGACTAAGTCGTCATGGCACTCCCCTCAGAGTGCCATGCCAACCTCACACTGCCTGTGGCATAGGTAAGTCACCCCTCTAGCAGGCCTTACAGCCCTAAGAAGCAGGGATGATGGATGAGAAGCAGGGGTGATGGATGAGACGTAGGGGGATGATGGATGATGGATGAGAAGTAGGGATGATGGATGAGAAGTAGGGATGATGGATGAGAAGTAGGGATGAGAAGTAAGGGTGAGGAGTGAGGAATGAGGATGTCCTAAAATGGATGCTGTAGGGCTCTCTGGTGCCCCCACCCTAGTAGGATCTTAATCTCGTCCTTAGTTTTCTAAAGAGTGCTCCCTTTGAGCCATTGTACAATCATCAACTCAGGCTCCATAGGGGGACGTCCTAAACAACTCGGTGCAAACGATGCAGATGTTTCCTACGCTAGCGGAACAACGCTTGCCTGAACAACGCATGCCTTAACCACACATTTGCCAAACTACGCATATGTGTGGTTAAGGCGGAGAACAGTCTAGCGGATCGGGAGAGGATGCAATGAGGTAAGTGGGGCTGGGACTGGGGCAAGGTTGGGAGTCGTTTTTAGGGTTGGGGTGGATTAAGGTTTCGGGGTAGGTGGGGGACAGACTATTTTTTTGGGGGGGCAGGTGGGGGATTTGGGGAAGTTTAGTTTTCGTGGCTTTGGGTGGGGGGGACTGGGTTGTTTAATTTTTAGGGGCTGGGCGGGTCGGTTGGGGTAGTTTTTTTCTTTTTTGGGGGGGTCTTAGGGTGCTGGGTGGGGTAGATTAATTTTTAGTGGCAGGAAGGGTGGGAGGAGAGGAAGAAGTATCCGGAGAGGAGTGAGGTAAGTGGGGTTGTTTTTAGTGCTTATGGTGGGTGGAGGTGTTGGGGGTAGTTTTTCTTTAAGAGGTTAGGGTGAGTGGGGGGTCAGGGTAGTTTAGTTTTTAGGGATGAGGGATGGTTTAAGGAATGGGTGGGAGGCGAGAAGAGGAAGGATTGGGAAAGGATGCAGTAAGTTAAGTGGGGATGTGGCAGGGTTTAGTGGTAGTTTTTAGCGGTGAGGTTGGATTTAGGGCTTAGGGTGGGTGGTCTGGTTAGTTTATTTGTTAAGGACAGGAGTGGAGGGAGTTGAGGTAGTTTATTTTTTAGGGCTTGGGGGGTCGGTATAGTTTTTTTGTTTTTGTTTTTAGGGCTTAGATTGGGTGGAGGGGTCAGGTAGTTTTTTTGTAGGGCTTAGGGTGGGTGGGGGGCAGGCTAGTTTAGTTATTAGGGGTGGGGGGTCAGGGTAGTTTAGTTTTTAGGGTCAGGGGTGTGAGGTTGCGGTAATTTAAAAAAAAAAAATTAGGATTTAGGGTGGGTTGGGGGGGGTCAGTGTAGTTTAGTTATTAGGGGTGGGGGAAGGTTTTAGGGCTCAGGGCGGATACGAGGGGTTGGGGTGCTTTTTTATGTTAAGGGGGGGGGTTGTATGACAGAACCATGCATGGTGTTTCCACGTATGCCTTAACAAAAGAAATTGTTGTACAGCCATGCGTGTTAGAGGCATGCGTGGGAAAGACGCAGTCGTAGTTTACAATGTAAATGCGCCATGTGTAGCTATAACACACCTCCCACAAGCAGAAAATGCTATTTACCTATAACAATAAATTCACTGGCTGTTGTGTTGCAGATTCATGTGAATCTTCCAAGGATGCCAAAAAAAGCAGAAGTGACATACAAGGGTTATATCCACCTTAATAGATGCTCTCCCCCTCTTCCTTCTAGTCCAGTAGGGAAATACACATATCCGATAAGAAGCTGATATCATTGTGCATTGAGTGGGAGTGAAGGTTTTCAGGGAAACTCATCACAGGCGTTTTGATACATTTGCAAAACAAAGACTTTACATTAATCTACAACAGAACATACCACAAACCAACTATTACAGGTAAGTAACATTTCTCGTGCCTATTACACAATTTTGCCAAAAAAGAAACGTTTTCTAGTAAAGAATTAACATTTTTAATTACTTACTGCATCATTTGCAGGGGTCTGTGCCTAATAGTCTAAAACCAGTTAAAAAAGAGTGGCATATGTTTCCTGTGCACAGTACTTTTTGAACTCTGACTTCTGCCATTGAATCTTCTTAATCAAGCTGTAGAATTTGCACAGTTTTTTCACACGTTAAGCTGTATGTGCCTGCTGGTTAATAGCCAGGATTACTTATTGTATGACTAAACAGGATCTTTGTGTGCATTAAGAAAAAGAGCAAAATCCAATTGTTCAACATTTTGTCTTACAGCAGAGAGATCTTTGACCCTCAAGATGGGAGTATTGAAGATGATGGGCTCACTGGGCTACTCAGACTTGCTACTAGTGTTATTAAGCACAAACCACCATTTAAATTTTCTCGTGAAGGACAGGTAGGCATGTTAATATCTGAAATGCCTCTGAGAACTGTGTAATTTGACTTGGGCAGTTAGTAATATGCTTTTGACTTCAGTAGGTGATATATTACTTGAAGCATTCCACCATAGAAGTTTTTTGCATTTAAATATTTTATTACTAGGTTCAGGTGTATGTTTGAGAAGCTAGTATCTGATGGATATTTCTAACTCTAGATATCTCACCTTGTGAATACCCCCAGGTGCCAGACTGGATCTATAGATTTTTCTCCCCAAATCCCTTGGGTGCACTGGTAGGTGGCATTGTGAAGCTCCGCTTTGGGTCTACCCTGCTCCAGAATTGATGTTGAGGCCACATGTAAATGCTACTCCTGCACATTGAGGTCATTTGTTTAGTTGCAGGCCTTCCTACGCCGATAAGGAGCTCACTCCCTCATTTTTCTGTCAGTGACAGAAGGTTCTTCTGTCAAATTTTTCACAGTGTACAAAGGAAAATGTTTACCCCCTAAAATGACAGGCTTCAAACACTGCAAATACTGCCATAAGCAGATGTCAGTGATGGACCTGCACAAGGTATATCTGTGGTATCCATAGGCCATTCAAGACTGCAATGCCAAGCTCTACATTGCTGAACACCACATTTAAAGCACATAAGGAGCAATCTTGTTCGAGGTCTTTTTCAAGAGTAGTCATCTTTCCACTCCGTTGTCAGGTAAATCAAAGACCAAAAAAGTCAAAAAAAGTCAAAACGCAGTTCCCCTTCTCTCCAGTTCTCTCATCAAGGGAAGTTGAATGGACGTAATTGGTACTTCTTGATCTTGGTCCCGGTTCTCAACCGTGGAACTTAATACTCAACTAATGCTAATTCAGGTCAAGTTTGTGGAACTATTGGTTACTCTGCAACAGGTTGAAGACGTAAAACAGGCCATGTTGTGAATTTTCTGCACCATTCCAACCCGTTTTAGCACTCCCATGAATCCCAGGGATCTGAGGGGGCCTCCACTAATGGCATTGCTGTGAGATTCGTTCCTGACACTGACTGTGCCTCTGGACCCCATTCCGGGGGCACCCTCAAACTTTGGGCGACATCTCCTCCAACTTCACACCCACCTAAGCGTCGTCGCCGGAGGGAAACCGCATGTCTTCTCAAACTTGAAAGCAAGCTTGCTACATCCTCACTCAGACTAGGAGTGGGTTCTTCCTTTACCGCAACAGCTCTCTTACCCTGAACCCCATAATGAGGATGATGGATATTATTACTCCCAACTTTGAGGAGAATTTCATTTTGGATCCCCAAGATGTCAGTCATCTTGAAACATCCCCTTACACCGTCTTCAATGCTGTATCTGGATTGTCCGTGGATTATTAAGTATCACTTGCCACAGTTATCAGGAGGGCAGTGGATTTCCTTGACCTCCAAGTGCCTTCAATGCAGGTGAAAGCTGACTGCTTGACAGAAATTTTGCCGCCAATGCAGATCTCCTTTCAAGCCCCTTCTCCCATTTGGTGAAGCCCTTAAGGACATTTTAATGGCACATATGCAAAGTCTGGTTCTTGTCCTCCCCTAAACAAACAAATTGTGAGGGGACATAGACATGTACCGGGAGACCCATATTTTCTTCTCCAGCGACCCACCCCTGAAAGTTTTGTGGTGCAAGTGTCTAGCGGGCTCAATCCTAAATGTTTCCCTACATGTTTCCAGATAGGGAATAAAAGCTCATGAACATCTTTGGAAAACAGATGTTCTCATCAGCCACTTAAGCCCTCAGGTCAGTCAACTCAAGTGGCCTACTTGGGACATTATTTTCCCACGTTATGGGGCTTAATGAGTGAAATTTTGCCTGAGATCCCAGATAACGTACATGCCAATTTCATGCAGATAATGCAAGGGGGACAAGTGTCATCAGGTCGAGACTTTTGGACACCAGTGATTGCTGATTGTTTGGGTAGGGCAGTCAGTACAAGAATGGTGCTTCAGCACCTAGCATGGATAAGATAGACAAGCTTCTCCAGTGACAACCAGGTATCACTACTGAACAAGATGTTCGATGGCACCAGTCTTTTTCAAAGGAAAATGGAACTTGTCTCTGGAGCTCTTAAGGAAAGCAGAGCAACAGCACACTTAGTTGGCTGTTCTCAGTCTGTGCAGCATTATCCCGTACAATATCGCACTTTTTGAGGCTTCAGAAGGGGCATACATCAGACAGTGCACCAAAGCCTGCCTCTGTAGCAACATACCTCACAAAGTTTTCAAGGGAGAGGTCGGGGATCCGGCTGAAATCATTGTAATCTTCAGGGGCAACACTCAACTGAGGCCTCGGAAATCCTACCGCCTATTACAAATCTCTTATTTAGGGGCATGTGTGACTGTAGATACACATGCTTTGCATACTCCTGCCATCTAGTGTTGGGTCTGGAGTGGTGCAAGTTGTTTTTCTTTGAAGAAGTGTTTTGAGTCCCGAGATCGAGTGACTCCTCCACTTTGTGATATTGTGTATGGGCTTCTACTCCTTTCTTAGATTGTTATCTCTCGGCCATCTGGTTCAAACGTGTTTCTTTACTCCGTCTATCGACTCCCTTCATTTTTTTTCCTACTTTGTCTCACTTCAACGTAATTGTCCTCACTCGCTCTTTCTTTATCTTAGCGCTCTCCTTGTTTTGTTGTGTCGGGCACTGACCGACTGCCCTTCAGGGCGTCAGCGCCCACCTCAAGCCTTCCTTCAATGCAGCACCAACGGAAATGTTTCCCTGATGGAGCGGACTACATTCCGCTTCAGTCCTCAGTGCCACGGCAACTTTTGGCACACAGACCAGCATTTCGTGTGCAACCTTTTCCTCTCCCGGGACTATTGTGAGGCAGACTGCGACGACTGTAAGTACTTCCGCTCCAAGAAAATTCTTCAGGACTGAAGAGCTTGTCAGGTGGACATGGCCCAGAAGACACTGGACGACACCCTAGACATCTTTGGAGAGGAGCATGCTCAGGAGGAACCTGTGGAGGAGGAGGAAGCCCTTTCTATTCAGGACAGCTCTGACTTGGATGGTCAATCGAACATCGAAAGCCAGGAAATCACTGTGGCCCCTCCTGCCCAACACAAGACTTTCAAAAAGACTTTCCAACCCCTCATTGAAGTAACCAGTCCCCCCCGACCACCAGGCCGTGGTCTGTACTGAAAGACTGTTTTGGATGACCTGCCTTCCAATTCGGCACCAAAAACAGGCACTAAGACCAAAACCGCATTCTCTGCATCAACCTCCATTTTCTCTGACCGAGATATCGTTTCAGTTTCGATCCGAACCTTGGGACCAAGCCGGCAGCCTTCAGCCTTGACTTAGGTGCTGACCAAACCACACAGTCCAAAACCTTCGGTGCTGAGATCTTCAGAGTGGAAAACTTCGGAGGCTAGAGACTCAGGCCAGTCTTCTATCAGCACTTCTCTGGCCAAGCCAACTTTGGAAACAATGGATGCACATCGGCAAAAACTCCAAATATAAAAGGACATAGTCCGGGTCATTGCTACTCCTTCCTCTCCTTTGCTCCCTAAGAGAAAACTCTCTTTTCAGGAGGCTTTGGACATCCCTGTCCCTTCTAATAGGAAAACCAAAGACAAGGTATAGGAAGTTGGCTCTGCATATACTATCTCAAAGTAATAGATAGTGTGCACAGAGTCCAAGGGTTCCCCTTAGAGGTTGATAGTGGCAAAATGAGACAATACTAATGCTCTATTTTTTGGTAGTGGGGTTGAGCAGTAGGCTTATCAGAGGGTAGTGTAAAGCATTTGTTGTACACACACAGGCAATAAATGAGGAACACACACTCAAAGACTTAAATCAAGGCAAATAGTTTTATATAGACAAATATATTTTCTTAATTTATTTTAGAACCACAAGATTCAAGATTTGGGGTAAGTACATAAAATGCAAGGTACTTCACACAGGTAAGTGTAGAACTTTGATTCAAAGCAGTAGGACACACAGTTTTAGTTAAAATGGCAATAAACTATTTTAAAAGTGAACACTGTAAAAATCAACAGTTCCTGGGGGAGGTAAGTTTGGTTAGGTTTTTCAGGGAAGTAAAGCACTTACAAGTTCAGTCTCCTGGGCACAGGCAGCCCACCGTTGGGGGTTCAAGGCAACCCTAAAGTCAGGTGCAGAGGTCAAAGGAGGACCCAAAACACATAGGCGCCTATGGAGAACAGGGGTGCTCCGGTTCCGGTCCTGCGTCCTTGGGGAGCAGACCAGGGAGGCTTTGTAGAACACTGGGGGGGGGGGACAAACAGGCACACAAACTCCCCCCCCCCCCCCCCAAAGTCCCCCCTCCAAGTCCTACCCCCAGCCGCGGCCAGGTGCAGTGTGCAAAGTAGGCATTGTGTTTGCCATAGGAAGCAATGGAGGGACCCTGGGGTCATTTAGGTGATGCATGCAGGGCACAGGGGGCTTCTTGGGCCAGCCACTGACTGGGCTAGGAAGAGGGCTGTCTGCTGGTCACTCCTGTACTGGTGGATGGTTCCTCTCGGTCCTGGGGGCTGCGGGTGCAGTGCTTTGTCCAGGCGTCGGGTTTCTTGTTACCAGGCAGTTGCGGTCAGGGGGAGCCTCTGGATCCTCTCTGCAGGCGTCGCTATGGGGGTGCAGGGGGGTCGACTCAGGTTACTCAAGTCGTTGCAGTCGCCTGGGAGTCCTCTCTGCAGTGTTAGTTCTCTGGAGCTCGAGCTGGGGGCATCGGGTCCAGAGTGAGAAGTCTCATGCTTCCGGCGGGGAGAGAGACTTCTTTCAAAGTTGCTTAAAAGTTGCAAAGTTGTTGCTGGTTTTGAACAGTGCTGCTGTTCTCAGGAGTTTCTTGGTCCTTCGGGTTCAGGGCAGTCCTCTGAGTCCTCAGAGGTCGCTGGTCCCACTGGATGCGTCGCTGTGCAGGTTCTTGGAGTCTGGAGACAGGTCGGTAGGGCTGGGGCCAAGTCAGTTGTTGTCTCCGTCGTCTCTGCGGGGCTTTCAGGTCAGCAGTCGTTCTTCTTTGTGTAGGTTGCAGGGATCTGATTTCCTGGGTTCAGGGTCGCCCCTAAATACTAAATTTAGGGGTGTGATTAGGTCTGGGGGGCAGTAGCCAATGGCTACTGAACTGGAGGGTGGCTACACCCTCTTTGTGCCTCCTCCCTGAGGGAAGGGAGACACATCCCTATTCCTATTGGGGGAATCCTCCAATCTCAAGATGGAGGATTTCTAAAGGCAGGTGTCACCTCAGCTCAGGGCACCTTAGGGGCTGTCCTGACTGGTGGCTGACTCCTCCTTGTTTTCCTCATTATCTCCTCCAGCCTTGCCGCCAAAAGTGGGGGCAGTGGCTGGAGGGGCGGGCATCTCCACTAGCTGGGATGCCCTGGGGTGCTGTAAAAAAAAAAGGCATGAGCCTTTGAGGCTCACCGCCAGGTGTTACAGTTCCTGCAGGGGGAGGTGAGAAGCACCTCCACCCAGTACAGGCTTTGTTCCTGGCCACAGAGTGACAAAAGAGCACTCACCCATGTGGCCAGAAACTCATCTGGTTGTGGCAGGCTGGCAGAAACTGGTCAGCCTAGCACTAGGAGTCGGACTGGTATTCAGGGGCATCTCTAAGATGCCCTCTGGGTGTATTTTACAATAAATCCCACACTGGCATCAGTGTGCATTTATTGTGCTATGAAGTTTGATACCAAACTTCCCAGATTTCAGTGTAGTCATTATGGAACTGTGGAGTTCGTGTTTGACAAACTCCCAGACCATATACTCTTTATGGGACCCTGCACTTACAATGTTTAAGGTTTTGCTTAGACACTGTAGGGGCATAGTGCTCATGCACTTATGCCTTCACCTGTGGTATAGTGCACCCTTCCTTAGGGCTGTAAGGCCTGCTAGAGGGGTGACTTACACATGCCACAGGCATGGCACTCTGAGGGGAGACGTTTTCCCCCCACCACCACACACAAGCTGTGAGGCAGTGTGCATATGCTGAGTGAGGGGTTCCCAGGGAGGCATAATACATGCTGCAGCCCTTAGATACCTTCCCTGGCAACAGGGCCCTTGGTACCAGGGGTACCATTTACAAGGGACTTATCTGTGTGCCAGGGCTGTGCCAATTATGGGAACAAAGGTACAGTTTAGGCAAAAAACACTGGTGCTGGGGCCTGGTTAGCAGGGTCTCAGCACACTTTCAATCATAACTGGCATCAACAAAAGGCAAAAAGTCAGGGGGTAATCATGCCAAGGAATGCATTTCCTTACACAAGGCTACCAGCTCTCCACATAGTCCTTGTCCACCACATCCTCCTTTTCCATCTCTTCTCCCTCCTCCTCCACCTTCACCTCCTTCCCCTCCCCATTCCCCCACTTCACCCTTACGGGGGATTACACACCTAAGGGTTCTCCACTGTTTTCCACTGGGGGTAAATGGGGGCCTAAAGGATGTTGCATATCCCTGCGATGCATATGATCCTGACCCTATTCCCTCCAGGAACTCTCACCTGTCCCCTGCAAGCCTCTCACCACCTGAGGACACTTCCTCTTACCAATAGGTAGTAGCTAGAGCAGCTGCTTTTGACAATGTAGAGCTACATAAGGATCCCATAGAGCAGGACTTCCTGTTCAAAACACTTGCTACCACTCACAGGGACATACAATATCTCCCCATGCTCCCTGGCATGCTTCGACATGCTGAGGATATTTTCAAATAGCCTTTCAGGTCTAAAGTAATCACACCAAAGGTGGACAAAAAGTATAAGACAGCTCTGTCTGACCCGCTCTACATCAGGTCACAGTTTCCACCATACTCTATTGTGGCAACAACAGCTCATATGTCAGCAAACAGTCAGGCCACTGGGGACTCTCCTTCTCCTGAGAAGGAGAGAAAGAAAATGGATGCTGCAGGAGGAAACAGTGGCTGCACAGGACACAAACTACTGGTGCATAGCTGTAGTAAAGTGCCCCTTTTGACAATGTCACCCCCCACTTTCTTCCACTGGAACTGAGATTTTCTGACTGAGGTGTACTGGGTTTATGCTAAACAGGCCCCTCGTGCCAGTGCTCTTTACCCCAGAACAGGTAACATGGTGTACAATTGGCACACTCCTCCACCCGTGTAAGTCCCTAGTAAGTGGTACCCCTGGTATCTAGGTAGAGGAGAGGACTCAGATAGTCCCACCCTCTGGGAGCCCTCCAACTCCTCCCTCCACCCCTTAAGCCTGCATGTCCGTGTGCAAACAAGGAGAAATCATAGTATGGCGTACCCTTGGTGTGCCATGCCCCTGTAGGAAAGTATCCTCTTTTTGGCATGGTTACCCCCACTTTTTGCATTCTGTCAGTATGCTTTGACTGTTTTCACTAGGATCCTGCTAACCAGGGCCCCAGTGATTGTGCGCTCTCCCTCTAAATTTGGTTGCTCAGGACTTTGCACACCCCACAATTGGAATATTGGTCCCCCCATGTAAGTCCCTAGTATATGGTACTTAGGTACCCAGGGAATTGGGGTACCAGGATGTTCCCCATAGGCTGTAACATGTATTGTGCCACCCATGGGTGCCAATGCAAAATGTGTCTGCAGGCCTGCCATTGCAACCTGTGTGAAAAGGTGCATGCATTGCATCCTGTGCTATTTACTGATTGCTAATGTGTATATAATAGTGTGTTTGCTCATCTCCAGTAGGGGGATTGCCTATTCAGTATTTTAGTATTTGTGGTAATATAATAAAGTACCTTTATTTTTGTAAAACTGTGTGGTTCTTTCATGTTTGAGAGTGCTGTGTGACTATAGTGGTATTGCATATGCTTTGCATGTCTCCTAGATAAGTCTTGGCTGCAGATCCACAGCTACCTCTAGAGAGCCCTGTCTTCCTAGACACTGCCTACACCTCACTAATAGGGGATACCTGGACCTTTTATAAGGTGATAACACCATAGGTGCTCACCACACACCAGGCCAGCTTCTTACAGCCCTTGTCACTGCAGCTAATTATCTATAGGTCACCCCTAAGGCAGACCAGGAGCCCTAAGGCAAGGTGCAGTACACTTAGTGTGTGGACATATCTGCACGAGTGAATATGTCCATGTGATGCTCAGCCCCATTGCTGAGCATTGCAAGTGAGCCGGAAAGCCATTTTAAGGTATGAGCTAGACTCTTGTCAACATGAGTGACCCAGTCACATAATGGCTTCACCAAACCTTATGGTATTTGGTATCAAACACCTTGTCTTAATAAATCCGGGTTGATGCCAACCTTAGATTTGTTCGGATGTGCACCCAAAGGGCACTTTAGCGGTGCCCCCTGAACCCCACTAGTCTCTTGGTGTGCTGACTGACTAGTCCAGTCTGCCACAACCATATACATTTCTGACACCCTGGAGGTGAGAGCCTGTGCTCTGAGGACAAGAAAATGCCTGCTCCAGAGAGGGGTTACCACCCGCTTCAGCAGGATGGCAAGCAGATCTGCATACCAAGACCGGGGTCTTCAAAGACCCTGCCACCTTTGTATGCACACCCCGCTTCCCCAATCCTGGTTGTAGCCCCCCCTGCACTGAGGCCCATTTGGCACCAGGACAGGCTGGAAACTATCTAGTCAGTAGGCGTGTACCACCTCTGGGCTAACCACACCGCTAAGGTGAGCTACCCTACGGGGTCACTCGAAGAAGGGTTCTACCATCTTGGTTTTGGTTGGAACTAGACCTTCTGGGTTAGGAATATGCCCACTCCCCGCACCAAGTGGTCATATCAGGGTGTAGACACCCCCAGGGGTAGGTAGCACATTGGCTACTACTCTAGACTCCCCTAAATTTAGTAATCTGGTAGAGACTTCTAGTTGCAGATTCCTTACCTTAGAATTTCCCCCAGGCTTCAGACTGGATCCAGCGATTTTTCTTCGAGCAGTACCTTTGCTTGCCGTTAGGTGGTGCCGGTGGACTCCGCCTTCTTCGTTGGCGCTGGCGTCGCCGTGATGACGTGGGGATTGTACATAGGCACCGCCTCTGTGCGGTCATGTCAGTTTTTTTTTTTTTTCCGTCCTCAGAGCCTATGTAGGAAGTTGACTCTGTATATACTATCTCAAAGTAAGAGATAGTGTGCAGAGTCCAAGGGGTAAGATAGTGGCAAAAGTAGATAATTCTAATGCTCTATTTTGTGGTAGTGTGATCGAGCAGTAGGCTTATCAGAGGGTAGTGTTAAGCATTTGTTGTACACACACAGGCAATAAATGAGGAACACACATTCAAAGACTTACTCCAGGCAAATAGGTTTTTATATCGAAAAATATATTTTCTTAGTCTATTTTAAGAACCACAGGTTCAAGATTTACAATTAATACTTTAAATGTACGGTATTTCAGTTAGATACTTTAGGAACTTTGAATGAAAGCAATATCACATACAATCTTTGTAAAAATGGTGATAAGCTATTTTCAAAGTGGGCACAGTGCAAAAATCAACAGTTCCTGGGGGAGGTAAGTAAAGGTTGGTTTTGAAGGTAAGTAAAACACTTACAAGTCTC
Source organism: Pleurodeles waltl (assembly GCF_031143425.1). NCBI lineage: Eukaryota > Metazoa > Chordata > Amphibia > Caudata > Salamandridae > Pleurodeles > Pleurodeles waltl. The sequence continues at coordinate 575,215,893 of NC_090444.1, read as the reverse complement.
AAGTTTGGGGCATAGGTGGCCCACCGTTGGGGGTTCAAGGCAACCCCAAAGTTACCACACCAGCAGCTCAGGCCCAGTCAGGTGCAGAGGTCAAAGAGGTACCCAAAGCACATAGGTGCCTATGGGGAACAGGGGTGCTCCAGTTCCAGTCTGCCAGCAGGTAAGTACTTGGGTCCTCGGGGGGCAGACCAGGAGGATTTTGTAGAGCACCGGAGGGACACGAGAAGGCACACAAAATACACCCTCAGCCGCACAGGGGCGGCCGGGTGCAGTGAGCAAAGCAGGCGTTGGGTTCAGGTTGAAAACAATGGAGAGACCCGGGGGGGTCACTCTAGCGTTGCAGGCAGGCACAGGGGGGTGCTTCTCGGGACAGCCACCACCTGGGCTAAGCAGAGGGTCGTCTGGGGTCACTCTTGCACTGAGGTTCGGTTTCTTCAGGTCCTGGGGGCTGCGGATGAAGTGTTGGTCCCAGGCGTCGGTCCCTTGTTACAGGAAGTCACGGTCAGGGGGAGCCTCTGGATTCTTTCTGCAGGCGTCGCTGTGGGGGCTCAGGGGGTCGTCTCTGGTTACTCACGAGCTCGCAGTCTCCAGGGAGTCCTCCCTGGGGTGTTGGTTTTCTGCAGGTCGAGCCGGGGGCGTCGGGTGCAGAGTATGAAGTCTCACAGATCGGCAGGAAAGGTGAAGTCTTTAGAAGTTGCTTCTTTGTTGCAAAGAAGTTGCAGGTTTTGAACAGGGCCGCTGTTCACTGGAGTTTCTTGGTCCTGTAGTCCAGGGCAGTCCTCTGAGGCTTCAGAGGTCGCTGGTCCCCATCGGATGCGTCACTGGAGCAGGTTTTCGAAGTTGGAGACAGACCGGTAGGGCTGGGCCCAAATCAGTTGTCGTCTTCCTCCTTCTCTGCAGGCTTGTAGGTCAGCAGTCCTTCTTCTTTCTTCAGGTTGCAGGAATCTGATTTCCTGGGATCTGGGGAGCCCCTAAATAATGAATTTAGGGGGGTGTTTAGGTCTGGGAGGGCAGTAGCCAATGGCTACTGCCCTTGAGGGTAGCTACACCCTCTTTGTGCCTCCTCCCTGTGGGGAGGGGGGCACATCCCTAATCCTATTGGGGGAATCCTCCAAACTCAAGATGGAGGATTTCTCAAGGCAGGGTTCACCTCAGCTTAGGACACCTTAGGGGCTGTCCTGACTGGTGGGGTGACTCCTCCTTGTTTTTCTCATTATCTCCTCCAGCCTTGCCGCCAAAAGTGGGGGCAGTGGCCGGAGGGGCGGGCATCTCCACTAGCTGGGATGCCCTGGGGCGCTGTAACAAAAGGGGTGAGCCTTTTAGGCTCACCGCCAGGTGTTACCGTTCCTGCAGGGGGAGGTGAGAAGCACCTCCACCCAGTACAGGCTTTGTTCCTGGCCACAGAGTGACAAAGGTACTCTCCCCATGTGGCCAGCAACATGTCTGGTGTGTGTCAGGCTGGCAAGGACTGGTCAGCCTACACTAGAAGTTATGTATGTTTCAGGGGGCATCTCAAAGATGCCCTCTGGGTGCATTTTTCAATAAATCCCACACTGGCATCAGTGTGGATTTATTGTGCTGAGTAGTTCGATACCAAGCTTCACAGTATTCAGTGTAGCCATTATGGAACTGTGGAGTTCATGTTTGACAGACTCCTTTGTTCCTGGCCACAGAGTGACAAAGGCACTCTCCCCATGTGGCCAGCAACATGTCTGGTGTGTGTCAGGCTGGCAAGGACTGGTCAGCCTACACTAGAAGTTATGTATGTTTCAGGGGGCATCTCAAAGATGCCCTCTGGGTGCATTTTTCAATAAATCCCACACTGGCATCAGTGTGGATTTATTGTGCTGAGAAGTTCGATACCAAACTTCACAGTATTCAGTGTAGCCATTATGGAACTGTGGAGTTCATGTTTGACAGACTCCCAGACCATATACTCTTTATGGCTACCCTGCACTTACAATATCTAAGATTTGGTTTAGACACCGTAGGGGCATAATGCTCATGCCACTATGCCCTCACCTGTGGTATAATGCAACCTTTGTTAGGGCTGTAAGGCCTGCTAGAGGGGTGACTTACCTATGCCACAGGCAGTGAGAGGTGGGCATGGCACCCTGACGGGAGTGCCATGTCGACGTAGTAAATTTTTTCCCACCAGCACACACAACTTTTGAGGCAGTGTGCATGTGCTGAATGAGGGGTCCCCAAGGTGGCATAATACATGCTGCAGCCCTTAGACACCTTCCCTGGCCACAGGGCCCTTAGTAGCAGTACTTTTTCAAGGGACTTAACTGTTTGCCAGGGCTGTGCCAATTGTGGAAACAAAGGTACAGTTTTAGGGAAAGAACACTGGTGCTGGGGCCTGGTTAGCAGGGTTCCAGCACACGTCCAAATCAAAGCTGGTATCAACACTAGGCTAAAAGTGGGTGGTGACCATGCCAACAGTGGCATTTTCCTACACTGTGCATCTGATTCAACTCCTCTTGGGTGTGTTTAATGAAGCTAGGATGGTGGGTCCGCTGCCAGAGTTGCTCTGTGAAGCACTGATTGTGGTCCTCCCCAAGACAGGCCGGGATCACTTAGATGTTCACTTTTACTGCCCACTCGCTCTCTTAAATCTTGATTGGAAGATAATTGGAAAAGTGCTAGCCAGTTGTCTGCTCCCTGTGATCCACATGCTGGTACAAGCGGATCAATCAGGGTTTATACCTGGAAGCAGTACATTCCTTAATGTTCGTTGCTTGCTACGTCTCATATAAACTGCTCCACCTGGGTCTCATGGGCAGACTGCGGTGCCACTCGACATGGGTAAGGCATTTGACACCTTGAGATGGGATTACTTGTAGGCGACTTTGGAGAGCATGGGCTTTGGCCTGGGATACATTGGCTGGATTAATATCCTTTATAATTGCCCCACGGAGAGCATTTGGACTGGCCAGATGATTAGTATTATAACACAGAGGGGTACCAGGCATGACTGCCTCTTATCTCCAATGATATTTGCCATACCAATGAAGCCCTTTGTCTTTAAACAACTCCTTTATGCACAGCAATGGGGATCCCGGCACAGGGTATACACCATATAGTCTTGCTATATGCGGATGATGCCCTTGTCTTTTTGCGCGATGTAACTGGCTACCTTCCTGTGCTGATGTTACTACCGTAGAACTTCGGGGCTGTTTCAGGCCATAGGGTGAATTTGGCCAAGTCATGCTTGTTCCCTTTATTCACGGTCCTGGATCCAGATAGGGGTACTGTACCAGTCTTCTGCCTTCAATGGTGCTACGACATGTTTAAATACGTAAGGATCCAGGTATATCATGCTGAAAAGGACCTCAAGGAGGACAGTGTCAATAAAGCTGTTGGCTTGATCCACAAATCCATCCCCTTCTGGCTGTCCTTGCCTCTATACCCATTGGATCGTGTTGCAGTCTCTAAAATGCTTATATTACCCTGTCTCTGAAACTATTTTGCTGAATCACTGACCCTGCACACGCTGTTATCTGGCCGCAGCACATAGTCTGCAATTTTGATTCTGTACACAACATTGTCCTCTGCCACATCTGGGATAGATGAGGGGGGGCGCTTACTAGATGAGGTGCTGTTCTCCCACAACCATTGATGGACAAACGGTGGTCCTGGATGCTACAACACGTTAACATCACCTGCAATCCTCGTTTTCGTTTCACACAGTTAAGTTATTTACATCATGCATACCTGAAACCACAACACATCAAACACATGTTCCCTGCAAGGCACTCAAGGCTGGATTCTTTTTGTATGGTTTGGGAGTGCCAGATGTTCCTGAGGGCCTGATGGGAGATTACTGGTACCACCACTGAGCTCGCTGTGCATGTCCTTTTATGATCACCTGAGTCATAACTACGTGGACTTCACCCTAAGGCTGAGGGTGGACAAACACTATTGGCTTTGACCATCTTTGCTACATGTTTAATTAAACTTAAAATAGATGTAATCTGACGTCCTGCGTGTGACCACTCAAATGGTTGAATTAGATGGTCAAGACAGGCAGCTCTGTAGCAGGTTTGGTGAAAATTGTGTTTATCTGATTTCTCTCTGCTTTTCTTCTGTTGTGTTAGACCACAGTGTGAATGCATTTTGCGTTTTAAGCAAAATTGTGTCTGTTCTTTCATTTAGTTACAAATGATATATTTGTAACTATAATGTATCAAATTACTTTGTTGCAGGAATTTCTTCGAGAGATCTTCAATTTGTTGTTCCTGTTGCCAAATTTAAAGGATAAGCTTCAGCCAAAATGTAAATCTCACTCTTCCAGAGCAGCAGCCTATGACTTGTTGGTAGAAATGGTAAAAGGTTCTGTGGAGAACTACAGGTTGTTACACAACTGGGTTATGGCACAACACATGCAGTGTAAGGATACATCAATTTGTAATTTTGTTCCAAAGTTTGTGTGATACTACTATTGATTTTGCTGAATTTTTGTTTAAGGGTCTTAAATGTGTCCGTTCTTAAGCTTATTTTGAAATAGCTTAGGTGTGTTAAAGTCAAGCTCTGAAAACAACTGTCAGCTGTATGTCATGGCACGACTGGTGAAAAATCAGAAAAATTATGCTTAGAATGTTCACATAAGTGAACAATGATCATGTTACAAGAATCATTAAATCTAGTTATGTGTAAAGTGACAATGTCCATTGCTCAGACTCAGAGTCCGAGTCTAGTTAGCATCTTGAGTTCAGAAAGATCATGCCACATCATCCTTTCAGCTGCCTAGACATCATTTATGTCCAGGGATGTGTGTATTATTCCTTGAAGCTATTTAAAGGGAATTTGGTGATTCCTGGAAGAATTGTAGATACTTAGACTATATTGAATCAACACATTGAAGTCTAGTATCAGTTTGAGCATGCTTATCCGGTAATATTGTTGGACAGATTTGCTGGGGTACATTATGTTGTTTGAGGATATAATTTGAAACACATTGGGAGCATCAGTTGAATGGAGAAACAGACATTTGCCTGGCCAGTATTGTGTTAGAGAATACACGTTCACAGAGGTAGGAAGAAATATTCTTTTTCATAAAAAACAAAAGCCAGAGATTTTCCAGTGATGCCAGAAAAAGTTTTTTTGGGGTGGAAAATGCAACTTTAATGTAAAAGGGAACTTAGCCATTAGTATGGACCATTTGGCCGCTCAGTTTTGGGGTGTAGAAAGCAGTTTAATTTGAACATAGCTGATGCTGAATGTAATGGGAATGCCACAGTTGAGTGTAGTGTTTGCAGAATTGTGGGTTGTACATAGCGGCCAATAACCACAAGTAGCATGTCTTTTACCATGATGTCAACCAGGAAAAACAGCTTTTTGTGCATTGCATATTTTTTGTCACTGGCACAGTGGTTACCTCAGGCACCATACTGCAGCCACTACAAAGTGTGTTTATCACAATCTGGCATTGTTACAAATGGCCATTGTTAATCTGTGGTTGCAAGTGCAACAGTGTATGATTATGTATTGATGTCTGGTGAAATACTGTAAGTGTTAGTGTACCAATTTTGGGGCAGCAGGGCAAGTCCTTGTATATCTTAGGGAGTATTCACACAATATAGTCAGATCCTATTCTGGAGAAACCTTAACTTACAATTGACTTATACACTTAAGGCCTTATTACGACCTTGATGGAGCGTTTTCCTCCATCACAAATGAGATGGATATCCTGTCTGCTGTATTATGATCCCATTATATTCTATGGAGATCGTAATACAGCGGACGGGATATCCACCACATTTGTATTGGAGAAAACCCCTCTGTCAAGGTCGAAATAAGGCCCTTAGTGTCTGATTGAGAGTTGGGTGAAAACTGAAAATCGTGCAGTTGCTCCAATGGAATTTAGTTGTGGAGGTGCTAATTCCTTGTGAAAATTCACCAGTAGAATTCTCTTGACTATACAGTCTCTCTGGTTCCTTTGAGTTGCATCTTGGAATACACATAGGGCAACACATTCTGTATAGTATGCAAAGCAAAAAATGCACCATAGCCGTTCTGAGAAGCCCGCATTTTAGGGTTATGTCCACTTGAATTCACTTGTATTCAGCAGATCCCATTTCAAAGTTATTTTAACCAGCTGTAGGAAGTTGGCTCTGTACTATCTCAAAGTGAGAGATAGTGTGCACAGAGTCCAAGGGTTCCCCTTAGAGGTTGCTAGTGGCATAATTAGATAATTCGAATGCTCTATTTTGTGGTAGTGTGGTCGAGCAGCAGGCTTATCAGAGGGTAGTATTAAGCATTTGTTGTACACATACTCAGGCAATAAATGAGGAGCACACACTCAAAGACTTACTCCAGGCCAATAGTATTTATATAGAAAAATATATTTTATTAATGTATTTAGAACCACAAGATTCAAGATTTGAAATAAATACATAAAATGCAAGGTACTCCACACAGGTAAGTAGGGAACTTTGAATTAGAGCAGTAACGTACACAGTATTGGTTAAAATGGCAATAAGGTATTTTAAAAGTGGACACAGTGCAAAAGTCAACAGTTCCTGGGGGAGGTAAGTATTGGTTAGTTTCTCAGGTAAGTAAAGCACTTACAAGTTCAGTTTCCTGGGCATAGGCAGCCCACCGTTGGGGGTTCAAGGCAACCCCAAAGTCACCGCACCAGCAACACAGGGCCGGTCAGGTGCAGAGGTCAACGGAGGGCCCAAAACACGTAGGCGCCTATGGAGAACAGGGGTGCTCCGGTTCCAGTCTGCCAACAGGTAAGTACCTGCATCTTCGGAGAGCAGACCAGGAGGGTTTTGTAGAGCACTGGGAGGGACACAAGTAGGCACACAAAACTCAGCGGCACAGGGGCGGCCGGGTGCAGTGTCCTTAACAGGCATTGAGTTTTCAATAGAAATCAATGGAGGGACCCGGGGGTAACTCTAGCGGTGCAGGCAGGGCACAGGGGGGGGCTTCTCGGGCCAGCCACCAACTGAACTAGGCAGAGGGTCACCTGATGATCACTCCTGCACTGGAGTTTGGTTCCTTTTGATCCTGGGGGCTGCAGGTGCAGTGCTTCGGGTCCATGCGTCGGGTTCTTTGTTCCAGGCAGGTCAGGGGGAGCCTCTGGATCCTTATCTACATGCGTCACTGTGGGGCGCAGGTGGGTCGTCTCAGGTTACTCACGTAGTTGCAGTCGCCTAGGAGTCCTCTCTGCGGTGTTAGTTCTCTGGAGCTCGTGCCAGGGGCGTCGGGTGCAGAGTGTGAAGTCTCACGCTTCCAGCGGGAAGAGTGAGTTCTTTGAAGGTTGCTAAAAAGTTGCAAAGTTGTTGCTGTTTTTAAACCGTGCCGCTGTTTTCGGGGGTTTCTTGGTCCTTTGGTTCAGTGCAGTCCTCTGAGGCTTCAGAGGTCGCTGGTTCCTCTCGGATGCGTCGCTGTACAGGTTCTTTGAGTCTGGAGACAGGCCGGTAGGGCTGGGGCTAAGTCAGTTTTCGTCTCCGTCGTCTCTGCAGGGCTTTCAGGGAAGCAGTCCTTTGTGTAGGTTGCAGGAATATGATTTCCTGGTTTCTGTGTCGCACCTAAATACTAAATTTAGGGGGGTGTTTAGTTCAGGTGGGCAGTAGCCAATGGCTACTGTCCTGGAGGGTGGCTACACCCTCTTTGTGCCTCCTCCCTGAGGGGTGGGGGGCACATCCCCAATCCTACTGGGAAATCCTCCAATCTCAAGGTGGAGGATTTCTAAAGGCAGGGGCCACCTCAGCTCAGGATACCTTAGGGTCTGTCCTGATTGGTGGGTTACTCCTCCTTGTTTTTCTCATTATCTCCTCCAGCCTTGCCGCCAAAAGTGGGGCGGAGCCCGAGGGGCGGGCATCTCCACTAGCTGGGATGCCCTGGGGTGCTGTAACAAAAGGCATGAGCCTTTTAGGCACACCGCCAGGTGTTACAGTTCCTGCAGGGGGAGGTGAGAAGCGCCTCCACCCAGTACAGGCTTTGTTCCCGGCCACAGAGTGACAAAGGCACTCTCCCCATGTGGCCAGAAACTTGTCTGGTATTGTCAGGCTGGCAGAAACTGGTCAGCCCCGCACTAGTAGTCAGACTGGTATTCAGGGGGCATCTCTAAGATGCCCTCTGGGTGCATTTTACAATAAATTCCTCACTGGCATCAGTGTGCATTTATTGCGCTGAGAAGTTTGATACCAAACTTTTCAGATTTCAGTGTAGCCATTATGGGACTGTGGAGTTCGTGTTTGACAAACTCTCAGACCATATACTCTTTATGGCTACCCTGCACTCACAATGTCTAAGGTTTTGCTTAGACCCTCTAGAGGCATAGTGCTCATGCACATATGCCTTCACCTGTGGTGTAGTGCACCCTGCCTTAGGGCTGTAAGGCCTGCTAGAGGGGTGTAGGAAGGTAGCCTCTTTCTAGCCTTGTTACCCCCACTTTTGGCCTGTTTGTGAGTACTGTCTCACTGGGATCCTGCTAGCCAGGACCCCAGTGCTCATACGTTTGTGGCCTATATGTGTTCCCTGTGTGGTGCCTACCAGTATCACTGAGGCTCTGCTAACCAGAACCTCAGTGTTTATGCTCTCTCTGCTTTTAAAATTGTCACTGCAGGCTAGTGACTAATTTTACCAATTCTCATTGGCACACTGGAAAACCCTTATAATTCCCTTGTATATGGTACCTAGGAACCCAGGGTATTGGGGTTCCAGGAGGTCCCTATGGGCTGCAGCATTTCTTTTGCCACCCATAGGGAGCTCAGACAATTTTGACACAGGACTGCCACTGCAGCCTGAGTGAAATAACGTCCATGTTATTTCACAGCCATTTTAAACTGCACTTAAGTAACTTATAAGTCACCTATATGTCTAACCCCCACTTGGTGAAGGTTAGGTGCAAAGTTACTTAGTGTGTGGGCACCCTGGCACTAGCCAAGGTGCCCCCACATTGTTCAGGGCAAATTCCCCGGAGTTTGTGAGTGCGGGGACACCATTACACGCGTGCACTACATATAGGTCACTACCTATATGTGGCGTCACAATGGTAACTCCGAACATGACCATTTACCATGTCTAGGATCATGGAATTGTCACCCCAATACCATTCTGGTATTGGGGGGACAATTCCATGCATCCCCGGGTCTCCAGAATAAAGCCCTGTTAATGCCAAACTAACTTTCCGGGGTCTCCACTGCAGCCACTGCTGCTGCCAACCCCTCAGACAGGTTTCTGCCCCCCTGCTGGGGCCTGGGCAGCCTGGTCCCAGGAAGGCATATCAAAGTATTTCCTCTGAGAGAGGGTGTTACACCCTCTCCCTTTGGAAATAGGTGTGAAGGGCCTGGGAGGAGTAGCCTCTCCTGGCCTCTGGAAATGCTTTGAAGGGCACAGATGATGCCCTCCTTGCATAAGCCAGTCTACACTGGTTCAGGGATCACCCCCAGCCCTGCTCTGGCGCGAAAGTGGACAAAGGAAATGGGAGTGACCACTCCCCTGACCAGCACCTCCCAGGGGAGGTGCCCAGAGCTCCTCCAGTGTGTCCCAGACCTCTGCCATCTTAGATACAGAGGTGTGAGGGCACAATGGACAGCTTTGAGTGGCCAGTGCCAGCAGGTGACGTCAGAGACCCCTCCTGATAGGTTCTTACCTTTCTCAGTAGCCAGTCCTCCTCTGTGGGCTATTTAGGGTCTCTCCTGTGGGCATCTCACCAGATAACGAATGCAAGAGCTCACCAGAGTTCCTCTGCATTTCCCTCTTCGACTTCTGCCAAGGATCGACCGCTGACTGCGCCAAGGCACCTGCATAACCGCAAGAAAGTAGCAAGAAGACTACCAGCAGCATTATAGCACCTCATCCTGTCGGCTTTCTCGACTGTTTCCTGGTGGTGCATGCTCTGAGGGCTGTCTGCCTTCACCCTACACTGGAATCCAAGAAGAAATCTCCCGTGGGTCGACGGAATCTTCCCCCTGCCAACGCAGGCACCAAACTTGTGCATCACCGGTCCTCTGGGTCCCTTCTCATCCTGACGAGCGTGGTCCCTGGAACACAGGAGCTGGGTCCAAGTGTCTTCGACAGACCAGTGGCCCTTTTGTCCAAATTTGGTGGAGGTAAGTCCTTGCTTCCCCACGCCAGACGGTAATCTTGTGTACTGTGTGAACTGCAGCTGCTCGGGCTTCTGTGCACTTTTGCAAGACTTCCTTCGTGCACAGCCTAGCCCAGGTCCCCAGCACTCCGTCCTGCATTGCCCAACTCGCTGAGTTGAATTCTGACGTCGTGGAACCCTCTTTTGTGGCTCTGAGTCGACCGCTGTCCTCAGATCTTCTAAGTGCCTGTTCAGGGGCTTCTACGGGTGCTGCCTGTTTCTGCGTGGGCTCTCTGTGTTGCTGAGCGCCCCCTTTGTCTTCTCCTCCAAGGGGCGACCTCCTGGTCCTTCCTGGGCCCTAGCAGCACCCAAAATCCTCAACTGCGACTCTTGCAGCTAGCAAGGCTTGTTTGTGGTCTTTCTGCGTGGAAACATCTCTGCATCCTCCAGCACGCCGTGGGACATCTTCGGACCAAAGGAGAAGTTCCTGGCACCTTCCGTTATTGCAGAATCTTTGGCTTCTTCCACCCGGAGGCAGCCCTTTTGCACCTTCATCCGGGGTTTAGTCGGCTCCTGCCCCCCCTGGACACTTGCGTGACTCTTAAACTTGGTCCCCTTCCATTACAGGTCCTCAGGTCCAGGAATCCGTCTTCAGTGTTTTGCAGTCAGTTGTTGTCCTTGCAGAATCCCCTATCTCGACTTTACTGTCTTTCTGGGGTAATAGGGTAACTTTACTCCTACTTTTCTAGGTCTTGGGGTGGGATATCTTGGACACCCTTGGTGTCTTCTTACACTCCCACGACCCTTTACACACTACACTAGGCCTGGGATCCATTCGTATTTCACACTCCACTTTTGGAGTATATGGTTTGTGTTGCCCCTAGGCCTATTTCTCCCTAGTGCATTCTATTGTGTTCTACATTGTTTGCACTACTTTTCTAACTATTACTTACCTGATTTTGGTTTGTGTATATATATTTTGTGTATATTACTTACCTCCTAAGGGAGTATATCCTGTGAGATACTTTTGGCATATTGTCAGTAAAATAAAGTACCTTTATTTTTAGTAACTCTGAGTATTGTGTTTTCTTATGATATAGTACTAAGTGATATAAGTGGTATAGTAGGAGGTTTGCATGTCTCCTAGTTCAGCCTAGGCTTCTCTGCTATAGCTACCTCTATCAGCCTAAGCTGCTAGAACACCTCTAATCTACAAATAAGGGATAACAGGACCTGGCATAAGGTGTAAGTACCAGAAGGTACCCACTATAAGCCAGGCCAGCCTCCTACAAGGGGTGACTTACCTATGCGTCAGGCAGTGTGAGGTGGGCATGGCACTCTGAGGGGAGAGTCATGTCAACTTAGTCATTTTGACAAACTCAGCCGTTGATGCACAGCCGATCATGAATGGTGTCTCCATCCGGAGATGGCGGAAGGTCTCTTTCAGCAGTAGGGAGAGCATTGGTTAGATCTGTTCATCTCCACAGAGAACTTGCAATGTCAGCTGTTTTGCACATTGGAGTTTCCAAGGCGGCACTCGCTTGGAGACGCTTTTCGTCTTTAGTGGAACTCCGCCCCCGATACCTCTTCTGCACAGTCCTCAAGAAAATCAGGAACGATCGGGGCCCAAGACATCTTGGTGGCTTCGGACTGGGCATGGAGAGTATGGTATCCAGAGCTATTGAGCATGTCCATCGATCCTCCACTCAGACTGCCTCTTCAGGCGGATCTTCTGTTGCAGCAACAGGGGACGGTTCTTCACCCAAACCTGATTGAGCGGTGCCAGTTGACGGCTTTTGCCCTTCCACCCAAAGTAGCAATGTTATTGGCAGCCAGGCGTCCATCATCCAAAACTGTATACGCCTGTTGTTGGAATAAATTTGTGGCATGGTGTACCAACAAATCTGTTGATCCCCTTTCTGCCCCTCTATCTGAGTTTCTTCTGTTCATTCTTTCTTTGGCCCAGCAGGGCTCTGCTGTGGGCACCCTTAAAGGGTATTTATCTGCCATTTCAGCCTTTCTTAGGCTACCTGATCAGCCTTCACTCTTTAAATCTCCTCCTGTGAGTAGATTCCTAGAAGGGCTCACCCATTTATTTCCCCCCACTCCATTTATCATGCCTCAGTGGGACCTTAATCTTGTACTTACTTACTTGATGTGTACCCCTTTTGAGCCAATGCATAATCGTCCCTTGCGGCTCCTCACCTTCAAAACTGTCTTGTTGCTATCACCTCTGCTCGAAGGGTGAGTGAGCTTCAGGCCCTTTCCTCAAAACCTCCATATTTGTCTGTGCACTCTGACAAAGTTGTGTTGCGTGCTAGGGCTTCCTTCATTCCTAAGGTGGTTACACCCTTTCATGTAGGCCAGTCCATCACTCTGCCTACTTTCTACGCACCCCCACATCCTTCCCATGAGGAGGAGAGACTCCACCGTCTGGACCCAAAAAGAGCATTGGCGTTCTACCTAAATCGTAGTAAAGATTTCCGGGTGGACGATCAACTCTTTGTTGGGTGTGAAAAAAGGGAAGGCGGTGCAAAAGCATACCATCTCTCGATGGGTGCTTCTTTGCATATAAATGTGCTACGCTTTGGCCAAAAAGCAACCTCCTGAAGGCTTGCGTGCTCATTCTACCAGAGCAACTGCTGCTTCCACTGCGTTAGCACACGGAGTTCCTGTCCTGGATATTTGCCAGGCAGCTACGTGGGCATCCCTGCACACGTTTGCTAAGCACTACTGCCTGGACAGTCAGGTCTGTCTGGACGACTATTTTGGTCGTTCGGTCCTGCAGGACTTCCTAGTGTGATCTTGGTTCGTAGCCCACCACTGAGCATAGCATTGCTTGGGTATCTATTCTAAGGTAAGCAATCTGCAACTAGAAGTCTCTATCAGATGTACAAGTTACTTACCTTCGGTAACAACATATCTGGTAGAGACATATTCTAGTTGCAGATTCCTTACCTCCCACCCATCCTACCTGCTTGTGAACTGATTTCTAGGGAGAGGGATTACCCCTTTCAAGTCCTTAGCTCTGGCGCACTAATCTCCGTGTTCTTAGCAGCTCTGCGCTTTGGTGTGAAAGTCGTTAAAAGAAACTGATGTCACTGCGTGAGGGCGGCGTCTATATACTACTCCCGATGTCATCACAGCGACCACAGTGCCAACGACGCCACCTGCCGACGCACAAGGGTATTGATCAAAGAAAAATCTCTGGATCCAGTCTGACGCCTGGGAGATACAAGGTAAGGAATCTGCAACTAGAATATGCTTCTACCAGATATTTTGTTACTGATGGTACGTAACTTGTACTTTAATAATGAATAATGTAATAAGTGATAGTTCATAAATGTGGCAAATGTATAAATTGTGAAGTGCACTATTAAGTAAGGAAATGCTAACTTTATTGTGCTTTCATTTGTAGGAAGGTTCCATCTTTCTAGCATAGTTACCCACACTTTTTGCCTGATGTCAGTGTGTTCAGACTGTAGTTAACAGGATTTCTGCTAATCAAGACCCCACTGTTTGTGCTCTCTCCCCCAAATGTGTTTGCTGGTAAACTTTTTACACCCACAATTGGTATACTGATGTTCCTATGTAAGTACCTACCATATGGGACTTGGGTACCTAGGGCATTGGTACACCAGGGGTCCCCCATGGGCTGCTGCGTATATTATGCGACCCATGAGAGCCCATGCAAACTGTGTCTTGAGGTCTGCCATTGCAGTCTGTGTGAAATGATGCATGTATCCTTCCACCACAGATATAAAGCTTGCCTTATATCCTGGTCACTCTACTTAGAGCCTGTAAGTCACCCCTCTGGTAGGCCCTTCAGCCCAAGGACAGGGTGCATTTCCCTGCGTGTAAGGGTACCCCTACATGAGCAGGGTGACCTTACAGATCCCAAGCTCCATTTCCTGGACCCTGTAACTGCAGGAAAGCCATCTTAAAGTATGTAGAGGACACTGACCAACACTAGTTGTTCAACTACATAATGGCTCCTCTGAACCAAAGCATGTTTGGTGCCAAACATGTTGGAATCATGCAACTGCACCGATTCCAGTGCTGATTTCTTGATACCATGTACTCTGGGGGTTCCTTACAGGATCCCCCAGTTCTGCCTGTGCAGCCTTACAGGGTCTAGCTGCTGCTCTGCTGACACCAGGCAATGTTCTGCCCTCCTGCTGGTGAGCCTGGCTCAGGCTGGAGAGGCGGAACAAAGGATTTCCTGCAAGGAAGAGGTTTGACCTCCTCCCCCTGTGTATTAGGTGTCTAAGGGCTGGAGTGGCCTCTGAGTATCACCAGACTGCTTTGAAGGGCACATGAGTGCCCTCTTTCTGTCCTTAGGTGTCTAACCACCCTTCCCCTGGGGAGGTTTTGTGACACCTTTCTTTTGATCACCCCCTGTGGAAGACTTGGTCACCCTAGACTTGACCCAGTGGTCTGCCTTCTTTCCCAATTCTTGGGGAGAAATTGGACCTAGGTCTACCAGATGTTGATGCAACTCATCATTGAAGCAGTTAATTATCAGGTGTTCCCAAAGGAAAGCTCCACAGTGAGATCTGTTTAACTTTCTGGTTGCTCAAGCCCTCTCAAAAGCTGTGAACCACTTGGTGATATCATCACCTACCTCATATTTTGAGACAATCACTTTGGGGATTTTAAGGATATCAGCATTCTCTCTGACCCTATTTATGTTGCTGCCACCATTAATGGGTGCTAAGTCCATTTCTGCTCTCTCACTTTCTATAGCTAGGAGATGTTACTCCAAAGCTAATCTTTTGGCCATCTGTAGGAAAATGGCTCCCTGTTGCAGTTACCCTCCACTTTTTGCCTGATATTGATGCTGACTTGACCGAGAAGTGTGCTGGGACCCTGTTAACCAGGCCCCAGCACCAGTGCTCTTTCACTTAAAATGTACCATTGTTTCCACAATTGGCACAGCCCTGGCACACAGATAAGTCCCTTGTAAAAGGTACCAGCGGTACCAAGGGCCCTGTGACCTTGGAAAGGTCCCTAAGGGCTGCAGCGTATGTTGTGCCACCCTAAGGGACCCCTCACCTAACACATGCACACTGCCATTGTAGTTGTGTGTGTTGGTGGGGAGAAAAAGGCAAAGTCGACATGGCATCCCCCTCAGGATGCCATGGCCACAAAATACTGCCTGTGGCATAGGTAAGTCACCCCTCTAGCAGGCCTTACAGCCCTAAGGCAGGATGCACTAAACCACAGGTGAGGGCATAGCTGCATGAGCAATATGCCCCTACAGTGTCTAAGTCTATTCTTAGACATTATAAGTACAGTGTGGCCATATTAAGTAGATGGTCTGGGAGCTTGTCAAAAACGAACTCCACAGCTCCATAATGGCTACACTGAGTACTGGGAAGTTTGGTATCAAACTTCTCAGAATAATAAACCCACACTGATGCCAGTGTTGGATTTATTAAAAAATGCACACAGAGGGCATCTTAGAGATGCCCCCTGTATTTTACCCAATCAGTGCAGGACTGACTGGACTGTGCCAGCCTGTTGCTGAGAGACGAGTTTCTGACCCCTTGTGGTGAAGGCCTTTGTGCCCTCTGAGGCCAGAAACAAAGCCTGTTCTGGGTGGAGGTGCTTCACACCTCCCCCTTGCAGGAACGGTAACACCTAGCAGTGAGCCTCAAAGGCTCAGGCTTCATGTTGCAATGCCCCAGGGCACTCCAGCTAGTGGAGATGCCCACCCCCTGGACACAGCCCCCAACAAGGAGGAGTCACCCACCAGTCAGGACAAACCCCTAAGGTGTCCTGAGCTGAGGTGACCCCTGCCTTTAGAAATCCTCCATTTTAATTTTGGAGGATTTCCCCAATAGGAATAGGGATGTGCCCCCTCCCCTCAGGGAGGAGGCACAAGGAGGGTGTAGCCACCCTCAAGGACAGTAGCCATTGGCTACTGCCCTCTCAGACCTAAACACCCCCCTAAATTCAGTATTTAGAGGCACCCCAGGAAATCAGATTCCTGCAACCTGAAGAAAGAAGGACTGCTGACCTACAAGCCTGCAGAGAAGGAGGAAGACAACAGCTTTGGCCCCAGCCCTACCGGCCTGTCTCCAGCTTCGAAAACCTGCAACCAGCAACGCATCTGACAGGGACCAGCGACCTCTGAAGCCTCAGAGGACTGCCCTGGACTAAAGGACCAAGAAACTCCTGTGAGCAGCGGCCCTGCTCAAAACCAGCTACTTCTTTGCAACAAAGAAGCAATTTCCAAAGACTGCACGTTTCCTGCTGGAAGAGTGAGACTTCAGACTCTGCACCCGACACCCCCCAGCTCGAGAGAGAGAGAACAAACACCTCAGGGAGGACTCTCCGGTGACTGCGAGCCTGTGAGTAACCAGAGACGACCCCCCACAGCAACACCTGCAGAGAGAATCCAGAGGCTCCCCCGGACCGCGACTGCCTGTAACAAAGGACCCGATGCCTGGAACCAACACTGCACCCGCAGCCCCCAGGACCTGAAGGAACCGAATCTCAGCGTAGGAGTGACCCCCAGGCGGCCCTCTGCCTAGCCCAGGTGGTGGCTGTCCCGAGAAGCCCTCCCTGTGCCTGCCTGCACCGCTAGAGTGACACCCGGGTCGCTCCATTGTTTCCTACCTAAAACCCGACGCCTGCTTTGCACACTGCACTCGGCCGCCCCTGTGCCACTGAGGGTGTGTTTTGTGTGCCTACTTGTGTCCCCCCCGGTGCTCTACAAAACCCCCCTGGTCTGCCCCCTGAGGACGCAGGTACTTCCTTGCTGGCAGACTGGATCCAGAGCACTCCTGTTCTCCATAGGTGCCTATGTGTTTTGGGCACCTCTTTAACCTCTGCACCTGACCGGCCCTGAGCTGCTGGTGTGGTAACTTTGGGGTTGCCTTGAACCCCCAACGGTGGGCTGCATATGCCCCACAACTGAAACTTGTAAGTGTTTTACTTACCTCCTAATCTAACCTTTACTTACCTCCCCCAGGAACTGTTGATTTTTGCAGTGTCCACTTTGCAAATAGCTTATTGCCATTTTTACATAGACTGTATATGATATTGCTTTCATTAAAAGTTCCTAAAGTATCTAAGTGAAGTACATTGCATTTAAAGTGTTTACTTCAAATCTTGAACCTGTGGTTCTTAAAATAAACTAAGAAAATATATTTTTCTATTTAAAAACCTATTGGCCTGGAGTAAGTCTTTGAGTGTTTGCTCCTCATTTATTGCTTGTGTGTGTACAACAAATGCTTAACACTACCATCTCTGATAAGCCTACTGCTTGACCACACTACCACAAAATAAAGCATTAGAATTATCTAATTTTGTCACTATCTTACCTCTATGGGGAACCCTTGGACTCTGTGCACACTATTTCTTACTTTGAAATAGTATACACAGAGCCAACTTCCTACACCATCCTTCTTAGGGGAATAAAAGATAGTACTATTTTACAGGTTAGTTTCAACTTACAGTTCTTATCGCTGGGATTTAAGTAGTCCGTCGTTGGGGGTTCGAGTTAACCCCAAACACCCACCAACTGCAACACCGGGCCTGTTGGGTGCAGAGGTCAAAGAGGGACCAAGTTAAAATGAGCTCCTATTGAGATGGGGGTACTCGGAATCCGGTTAGCCTGCAGGCACGTACCCGTGACTCGGAGGGCAGACCGGGGGTGGGCATTGGAGAGGCCCCAGGTAGGCACCAAACAACCACCCTCAGCGGCACTAGGGCGGCCGCAGGGTACAAACAGAGCGTCGGGTTTTCAGTGCAAGTCTGTGAAGGGACCCGGGGGTCATCCTGAGGCTGCAGACGAGGTCCAGGGGATCTTCCCCGGCTAGAGATGGAGGAGGTCCACCTGCTGGTCGATGCTGCCGGATTTCCAAGGCCTGGGGGCTGCGGGTGCAATGTGCCCGTTAGACATCAGATATCTTAATCTGGGAGTTTGCGGTCAATGAGGGCTTCGGCATTCCCTCTGCAGTTGTTGTCGTTGAGGTTTGGAGGGGTCAACCCAGGGTGGGCTCTTGCTCCCAATCACCTGGGGACCCTTTCTTGCTGGGTGGACCGCCTAGACACGGGCTGTGGGCATCAGTTGTACAGGGGTCAGGACTCGCGCATTTGGAGTGAGGTGGTTAATGACAAACTCCCAGTCCATACACTCAGTATGGCTACACTGCACTTAAAATGTCTAAGGATGGACTTAGACTCTGTAGGGTATATTGCTCATGCAGCTATGCCCTCACCTGTGGTATAGTGCACCCTGCCATAGGGCGTTAAGGCCTGGTAGAGGGGTGACGTACCTATGCCACAGGCATGGCACTCCGAGGGGGGTGCCATGTCGACTTTCTTTTCTCCCTTTTCTTTCTTAAGGCCAGGAGTCACTTGACACGCCGAGCAGCAGCTCCACCAGCCTGCCTCCGTGCACCTGACCCCGCCCCTGCTTCTAACAAGAGTTTGAGGCCTCATCACTGCTGTCTAGTGGTAAGCGTAGCATCTGTACGTTGAATTTTGTAATTTGTATTTTGTATTTAGTTTTTTCCCTGTGCTTTGGCTTAATTTTTTGTGCCCATTGCTGTGTTTTACTCTGCTTTGTTTTTGCCTTTTTCCTCGCATTCTGGCTCTTGCCGTTTCCCCGTCCCTGTCGCTGCCTCCCCCGGGGCCCGCCCCCTCACCCTCCCATTCGCCACTCCCTCCCAGCTACTCCTCCCTCCCAACTCCCCTTCTTAATGGCGCCCGCTGCGCGGTGCCGAGTGTGACCCCCTACCTGCCTTAAGGCCAGGAGTCACTCAACACGCCAAGCAGCAGCTCCACCAGCCTGCCTCCGTTCCCCTGACCCCGCCCCTGCTTCTAACGAGAGTTTGAGGCCTCTTCCCTGGTGTCTAGTGGTAGGCGTAGCGTCTGTACGTTGTATTTTGTAATTTGTATTTTGTTTTTTGCCTGTGCTTTGCCTTCATTTTTTGTGGCCATTGCTGTGTTTTACGCAGCTTCCTTTTTGCCCGTTTCCTCGCATTCCAGCTCTTGCCGGTTTCCTCGTCCCTGCTGCTGCCTCCCCTGCGGCCCCACCCCCTCATGCCCCCATTCGCCACTCCCTCCCGCCTCCCAGCTGCTCCTCCCTCCCACCTCCCCTTCTTAATAACAGCCGCTGTACAGCTGCGTGCAGCTGGCGCGCCAGAGGCAAGCCCGTCCACGCCCAGCGCCCGTCCCCCTGGTCCACACACCTCCGACGTACCCATTCGCCCGTACTCTACCACAGAGCTCCACGCTCTCATCCCCGGCCAGTACACTGCCTGCACCCAGGCCAACCCCAGACACACCCACGGACCTTTCGCATGTCACTCATGCCACTTCTCCTGCACTCAGTCCAACCAACACCACAACACCAAACACCCCAACCACCTCAGCTGGATCCTCCTCAACACCCGCTCCGTCCACAAGCACGCCATCGAGCTTTGGGACCTACTCACGACAGCCTCTCCAGACATCACCTTCCTCACTGAAACATGGATGAACCCCTCATCGGAACCCGACATCGCCATAGCCATACCGGAGGGATCCAAAATCACCCGAAGAGACAGTATCAACAAACCAGGAGGGGGAATCGCCATAATACACAGAAATTCCATCAGGATTTCCACCACCACCGACGACACCCAGGACGCCACAGAGCACCTACACTTTCAGATACATATCAATGCCAACACCACCTTGAGAGGAACCCTCGTCTACAGACCATCAGGCCCCCATCCATATTCTGTGATGCCGACGCTATCAGCTCCCACGCCCTCACCTCCACGAACTACCTGCTCCTTGGCGACTTAAATTTCCACCTGAAGAGCGCCAGCGACGGCAAACTCCATTGCCCTGCTGGACAACCTCACAAACCTCGGCCTCAAGCACCTGGTCACCTCGCCCACCCGCTCAGCAGGACACACGCTTGACGCCATATTCTCCTCCAGCAGCCACATCACCTTCACTCACACCACCGAACTCCATTGGACTGACCACCACTGCATCCACTTCTCCTTCCTGAAGCCCACCACCTATCATCAACACCCTATCCCTCACCGCAAGTGGAACAAGATCGCCAAGGTACAACTGATCTCCAACCTTGCCCAATGTACACCACCCATTACCAACGACCCCAACGCCACCATCCTCATCCTCAACCTCAAACAATGGCTTGACGAGTGCGCAAACTCCCTCGCTCCACTCAACAAAAAAAAAACAGCAACACCCGCATGAAGAAGACAGTTCCCTGGTTCACCGCAGAACTTCAGACCTCCAAACGAGAATTCAGGAAAACTGAGAAAGCCTGGCGCCAAGAACCATCAGTGAGCAACTTCTTTCACCCTCCAAGCAGCCATGCGCCAACACCACCAGCTCATCCGGACCACCAAAACATCCTTCTACAAAGAACACATAGACAGCAACGCACACAACAGCAAGGAACTTTTCACCATAATCAAAGAACTCACCAAACCCAAATCCTGCGCCATCAACCCTCCGCACTCGCAAGATCTGTGCAACTCCCTCTCCAGCTACTTCCACCGCAAGATCGCAGACATACACGAAAGCTTCCTAACGCCGGCACCCACCATCACCACCACCGACGCAGCCAACCCCACAGCACCCTGCCGCACCAATGTACAGAGCACCTGGACACCCGCCAACAATGAAGAAACCAGCAAAACCATGAGTGCCATCCACTCAGGATCTCAAACAGACCCCTGCCCCCACCACGTCTTCAACAAGGCAAGCCAAATCATCGCTCCCTAGCTCCGGTCCGTCATCAACAGCTCCTTCGAGACCACCACCTTCCCAGATATTTGGAAACACGCTGAAGTCAACGCCATGCTCAAAAAACCCAAAGCAGACCCCAAAGACCTCACAAACTACCGACCTATCTCTCTACTCCCCTTCCCCGCGAAGGTCATAGAGAAGATAGTTAGCAAACAACTGTCCCGCTCCTGAAGGATAACCTACTCAACGTCTCCCAGTCTGGATTCTGCAAAAACCACAGCAGCGAGACCGCTCTCATGGCCTTCACTGACGACATAAGGACCAGACTTGACAAGGGTGACCTCGACCTTGACCTCATCCTTCTCGACCTCTCAGCAGCCTTCAACACCATATGCCACCAAACCCTTCGCACACGCCTCTTCGACGCCAGAATTCGCCACAAAGCCCTGGACTGGCTCACCTCCTTCCTCTCCGAAAGAACCCAAAGAGTTTGCATCCCTCCTTTCCGGTCTAAAGCCACCAAGACCATATGTGGAGTCCCCGAAGGATCCTCACTCAGCCCCAACATCTTCAATATCTACAAGGTTCCGCTCGCCAGCATCGTCCGCCCCCCACGTCCTCAACATCATTTCCTATGCCGACGACACCCAGCTCATCCTTTCCCTCATTAGGAACCCCTCTACCGCCAAGAACAACCTCCACGCTGGACTCCTTGCCATCGCTAATTGGATGACAGCAAGCCACCTCAAACTGAACTCAGGAAGAACCGAGATCATCATCTTCAGACCCCACAAGACAGCATGGAACGACTCATGGTGGCCTGCCACCCTAGGACCACCCCCGACACCCACCACCCACGCAAGCAATCTCGGCTTCATACTAGACTAGTCTCTTTCCATGACTCAGTAAGTCAACGCCATAACATCATCTTGCTTCAACACCCTCCGTATGCTACGCAAGACCTTAAACTGGTTTCCGATAGAACCCAGAAGAACGGTCACCCATGCCCTCTTCAGCAGCAGACTGGACTACGGGAACGCCCTCTACGGCGGGACCACAGCCAAGCTTCAGAGAAAACTCCAGCCCATCCAGAACGGCGCCGCACGTCCTCGACCTCCCTCGCCACAAGCACCTCTCAGCCCACCTCCGATCCCTACACTCGCTGCCCATCAACAAAAGGATAGTCTTCAAAATCCTAGTCCACGCCCACAAAGCCCTCCACGACACCGAACGACTTAACTTCCACATCCCGACCCGCCAGCTTCGCTCCGCCGACCTCACAACAGTCCCCCGCATCCAACGCACCACCTCCGGCGCCAGATCCTTCTCCCACCTCGCTGCCAAAACCTGGAACTCCCTCCCCACCAACCTACGTAAGACCCAGGACCTCCTAGCCTTCAGAAAGTGCCTCAAAACATGCCTCTTCGAGCAGTAGCACCCGCACCTCCACCCCCCAGTGCCTTGAGACCCTACCAGGTGAGTAGCGCGCTTAACAAATTATTGATAGATTGGTTGATTGATTCTCCCCACCAGCACACACAAGCTGCCAGGCAGTGTGCATGTGCTGAGTGAGGGGTCCCCTAGGGTGGCACAATAAATGCTTCAGCCCTTATAGATCTTCCCTGGCCACAGGGCCCTTGGTACCATGGGTACCTTTTACAAGGGACTTAACTGTATGCCAGGGCTGTGCCAATTGTGGAAGCAAATGTACAGTTTTAGGGAAAGAACACTGGTGCTAGCGCCTGGTTAGCAGGGTCTCAGCACACTTTCAATCAAAGTTGGCATCAACACTAGGCAAAATTGGGGGGGGTGGGGAGGGTAAACAATGCCAACAGGGTTACTTTCCTACACCCAGTCTCAGTGTTATCCTATCTGGCAATATTTTTGTTCTTCAGGGATAAGCTTGCCTATAGCTTCATTACTTTTCATGTCTCCCTCACTCCTTCCACATAGAGTGCTCTGCATCTCACTATCCTGAAATGGTCTTCACCCTCCTTCTCCTCTTCTCACCTAAGCATTTTAAGTTCTGATGGATACAACTACCTTTGGATTCCTCACCTTATGAATTGACCCATGCACCAGCATCCAACAGAAAATCTTCTTCCCAGCTCTCCACGTCAACGAGGACATCACAGTTTCACGGCTCCACGCGACTCCGTGTGACGTCACCGTGCCAATAAGAATTCCTCGCCGGCGTGCTGACGTCAGTTCCCTCTTTTCCGTGCCTTCATCGATAACGGTTTTCTCCTAGCTCTTGGTACTGTTGGAGGTGTTCCATCTTCTTGCTAGTTTCTATCGGTTTCTAGTTACAGTGTCTCCTCCTAGGAAGTCGGGTTTCAAGCCATGTCTTGAGTGCCCGGGTTGCATGTCGGGTACTGACCCTCATGACGATTGCCTTTGGTGTCTGAGCTCTGAGCAGGAGGTTGAGGAGTGTGTCTCTTGCAAGAGCATGAGTCCTAAGGCTCTGAAGGAAAGAGAGGCCAAACTCTTTTAGGCCAAGGCAAAGAAGGGGCACAAGAGACATCGTAGATCCTCTTCCCATGCTTCTTCGAAGAGACATAAGAAACGTCGTCGTCATGACTCTCGGCGTCGTCCGCTCAGAGCCGGTCAAGATCAACGCCTCCATCAGGACGGCGCCGTGCGACATGGGAGGTGACTCCGACGGTGACTCCACAGCCTCAGAGCTCTGAGGCTTCTCCAGTGCTGTTGGTCTTAGAGGTAGTGGCACCTCCGGACAGTCCTCGATTTTCACCTGCTGCTCATGATTCCAGTGCTCAACAAGCACAGGTGCAGCATAGAGATCAGACGTATCCTGCCTTCCCGACTCTGAGAGCGGATCCAGCGGCATTTTTGAATGCCATTTGTAGGAAGTTGGCTCTGTATATACTATTTCAAAGCAAGAAATAGTGTGCACAGAGTCCAAGGGTTCCCCTTAGAGGTAAGATAGTGACAAAAAGAGATAATTCAAATGCTCTTTTTTGTGGTAGTGTGGTCAAGCAGTAGGCTTATCAGAGGATAGTGTTAAGCAATTGTTGTACACACACAGGCAATAAATGAGGAACACACCCTCAGACAAATTCCAGGCCAGTATGTTTTGATATAGAAAAATATATTTTCTTAGTTTATTTTAAGAACCACAGGTTCAAGATTTGCAAACAATACTTTAAATGAAAGGTATTTTACTCAGGTATCCTAGGAACTTTGCATAATCACAATAGCATGTACAGTTTTGACAAAAATGGCAATAAGCTATTTGAAAATTGGATACAGTGCAAAATTCAACAGTTCCGGGGGGGGGGGGGGGGTAAGTATTTGTTAGTTTTTCAGGTAAGTAAAGCACTTACAGGGTTCAAAGTTGGGTCCAAGGTAGCCCACCGTTGGGGGTTCAGGGCAACCCCAAAGTTACCACACCAGCAGCTCAGGGCCGGTCAGGTGCAGAGGTCAAAGTGGTGCCCAAAACGCATAGGCTTCAATGGAGAAATGGGTGCCCTGGTTCCAGTCTGCCAGCAGGTAAGTACCCGCGACTTCGGAGGGCAGACCAGGGGTGTTTTGTAGGGCACCGGGGGGGACACAGGTCAGCATAGAAAGTACACCCTCAGCAGCACGGGGCGGCCACGTGCAGTGTGCAAACAGGCGTCTGGTTCGCAATAGGTTTCAATGGGAGATCCAGGGGTCTCTTCAGCGATGCAGGCAAGGGGGGGGGGCTCCTCGGGGTAGCCACCACCTGGGCAAGGGAGAGGGTCACCTGGGGTCGCTTCTGCACTGGAAGTTGGATCCTTCAGTCCATGGGGGCTGCGGGTGCAGTGTCTTTACCAGGCGTCGGGTTCTTTGAAGCAGGCAGTCGCGGTCAGGGGGAGCCTCTGGATTCCCTCTGCAGGCTTTGCTGGGGGGGTTCAGGGGGGTCAACTCTGGCTACTCACAGGGTCGCAGTCGCCGGGGAGTCCTCCCTGTAGTGTTGGTTCTCCGCAGGTCGAGCCGGGGGCGTCGGGTGCAGAGTGGAAAGTCTCACGCTTCGGGTGGGAAACGTTTGGTCTTTAAAAGTTGCTTCTTTGTTGCAAAGTTGCAGTCTTTGTGGAACAGGGCCGCTGTTCTCGGGTGTTCTTGGTCCTTTTAGATGCAGGGTAGTCCTCTGAGGCTTCAGAGGTCGCTGGACCCTGGGGATGTGTCGCTGTTGCAGTTTTTTTTCGAAGTGTGGAGACAGGCCGGTAGGGCTGGGGCCAAAGCAGTTGGTGTCTCCGTCTTCTCTGGAGGGCTTTCATGTCAGCAGTCCTTCTTCGTCTTCAGGTTGCAGGAATCTATCTTGCTTGGTTCTGGGGGGCCCTAAATACTCAATTTAGGGGTGTGTATAGGTCTGGGGGGTTAGTAGCCAATGGCTACTAGCCCTGAGGGTGGCTACACCCTCTTTGTGCTTCCTCCCTGAGGGGAGGGGGGGGCACATCCCTAATCCTATTGGGGGAATCCTCCATCTGCAAGATGGAGGATTTCTAAAAATCTGAGTCACCTCAGCTCAGGACACCTTAGGGGTTGTCCTGACTGGCCAGTGACTCCTCCTTGATTTTCTCATTATCTCCTCCGGCCTTGCCGCCAAAAGTGGGGCCGTGGCCGGATGGGGCGGGCATCTCCACTAGCTGGGATACCCTGTGGCGCTGTAACAAAGGGGGTGAGCCTTTGAGGCTCACCGCCAGGTGTTACAGTTCCTGCAGGGGGAGGTGAGAAGCACCTCCACCCAGTACAGGCTTTGTTCCTGGCCACAGAGTGACAAAGGCACTCTCCCCATGTGGCCAGCAACATGTCTGGTGTGTGGCAGGCTGGTAAAACTCGTCAGCCCACACTGGAAGACGGTATGTTTTCAGGGGGCATCTCTGGGATGCCCTCTGGGTGTATTTCACAATAAAATGTACATTGGCATCAGTGTGCATTTATTGTGCTGAGAAGTTTGATACCAAACTTCCCAGTTTTCAGTGTAGCCATTATGGTGCTGTGGAGTTCGTGTTTGACAGACTCCCAGACCATATACTCTTATGGCTACCCTGCACTTACATACAATGTCTAAGGTTTGACTTAGACACTGTAGGGGCATAGTGCTCATGCACTTATGCCCTCACCTGTGGTATAGTGCACCCTGCCTTAGGGCTGTAAGGCCTGCTAGAGGGGTGACTTACCTATGCCACAGGCAGTGTGAGGTTGGCATGGCACTCAGAGGGGAGTGCCATGTCGACATAGTCATTTTCTCCCCACCAGCACACACAAGCTGGCAAGCAGTGTGTCTGGTGCTGAGTGAGGGGTCCCCAGGGTGGCTTAAGACATGCTGCAGCCCTTAGAGACCTTCCCTGGCATCAGGGCCCTTGGTACCAGGAGTACCAGTTACAAGGGACTTACCTGGATGCCAGGGTGTGCCAATTGTGGAGACAAAGGTACAGGTTAGGGAAAGGTCACTGGTGCTGGGGCCTGGTGAGCAGGCCTCAGCACACTTTCAAATCATAACTTGGCATCAGCAAAGGCAAAAAGTCAGGGGGTAACCATGCCAAGGAGGCATTTCCTTACAATTACTGCTTGGATTCGGAGGTTAGGAGTGTAGGAAAATGGCTCCCTGTTGCAGTTACCCACCACTTTTTGTCTGATATTGATGCTGACTTGACTGAGAAGTGTGCTGGGACCCTGCTAACCAGGCCCCAGCACCAGTGTTCTTTCCCTAACCTGTACCTTTGTCTCCACAATTGGCACACCCTGGCATCCAGGTAAGTCCCTTGTAACTGGTACCCCTGGTACCAAGGGCCCTGATGCCAGGGAAGGTCGCTAAGGGCTGCAGCATGTCTTATGCCACCCTAGGGACACCTCACTCCGCACATACACACTGCTTCATAGCTTGTGTGTGCTGGTGGGGAGAAAATGACTAAGTCGACATGGCACTCGATATGGCACTCCCCTCAGAGTGCCCTGCCAACCTCACACTGCTTGTGGCATAGGTAAGTCACCCCTCTAGCATACCTTACAGCCCTAAGGCAGGGTGCACTATACCACAGGTGAGGGCATATGTGCATGAGCACTATGCCCCTGCAGTGTCTAAGCAAAACCTTAGGCATTGTAAGTGCAGGGTAGCCATAAGAGAGTATGGTCTGGGAGTCTGTCAAATACGAACTCCACAGCACCATAATGGCTACACTGAAAACTGGGAAGTTTGGTATCAAACTTCACAGCACAATAAATGCACGGTGATGTCAGTGTGCACTTTATTGTAAAATACACCCAGAGGGCATCTTAGAAATGCCCCCTGAAAACATACCCGACTTCCAGTGTGGGCTGCTTAGTTTGTGCCAGCCAGCCACACACCAGACATGTTGCTGGACACATGGGAAGAGTGCCTTTGTCACTCTGTGGCCAGGAACAAAGCCTGTACTGGGTGGAGGTGCTTCTCACCTCCCCCTGCAGGAACTGTAACACCTGGCGGTGAGCCTCAAAGGCTCACTCCCTTTGTTACAGCGCCACAGGGCATCCCAGCTAGTGGAGATGCCCGCCCCTCCGGCCACTGCCCCCACTTTTGGCGGCAAGGCTGGAGGAGATATTGAGGAAAACAAGGAGGAGTCACCCCCCCAGTCAGGACAGCCCCTAAGGTGTCCTGAGCTGAGGTGACTCTTACTTTTAGAAATCCTCCATCTTGTAGAAGGAGGATTCCCCCAATAGGATTAGGGATGTGCCCCCCCTCCCCACAGGGAGGAGGCACAAAGAGGGTGCAGCCACCCTCAAGGACAGTAGCCATTGGTTACTGCCCTCCCAGACCTAAATACCCCCCTAAATTCAGTATTTAGTGCCCCCCAGAACCGAGTAAGATAGATTCCTGCAACCTATAAAAAGGACTGCTGACCTGAAGCCCTGCAGTGAAGACGGAGATGACAACTGATTTGGCCCAAGCCCCACCGGCCTGTCTCCCTACTTCAAAGAAAACTGCAACAGCGACGCATCCAACAGGGACCAGCGACCTCTGAAGCCTCAGAGGACTGACCTGCATCCAAAGGACCAAGAAGCTCCCGAGAACAGCTGCCCTGTTCACCAAACTGCAACAAAGAAGCAGCTTTAAAGACCCCACGTTTCCTGCCGGAAGCGTGAAACTTTCCACTCGGCACCCGACGCCCCCAGCTCGACCTGCGGAAAACCAACACTTCACGGAGGACTCCCCGGCGACTGCGAGCCCGTGAGTAGCCAGAGCGACCCCCCCTGAGCCCCCACAGCGAAGCCTGCAGAGGAAATCCAAAGGCTCCCCCTGACCGCGACTGCCTGTAACAAGGGACCCGACGCCTGGAACGAGCACTGCACCCGCAGCCCCCAGGACCTGAAGGAACTGAACTCCAGTGGAGGAGCGACCCCTAGGCAACCCCTCTGCCTAGCCCAGGTGGTGGCTACCCCGAGGAGCCCCCCCTGTGCCTGCCTGCATGCATCATTGAAGAGACCCCCGGGTCTCCCCATTGATTCCAATTCAAAACCCGATGCCTGTTTGCACTCCGCACCCGGCCGCCCCTGTGCCGCTGAGGGTGTACTTTCTGTGCCTGCTTGTGTCTCCCCCCCCCCCCCCCCCCCCCCCCCCCCCCCGGGTGCCCTACAAAACCCCCCGTTCTGCCCTCCGAGGACGTGGGTACTTACCTGCTAGCAGACAGGAACCGGGGCACCCCTGTTTCAATTGAAGCCTATGTGTTTTGGGCACCTCTTTGACCTCTGCACCTGACCGGCCCTGAGCTGCTGGTGTGGTAACTTTGGGGTTGCCTTGAACCCCCAACAGTGGGCTACCTTGGACCCAACTTTGAACCCTGTAAGTGTTTTACTTACCTGTGAACTTAACAATTACTTACCTCCCCCAGGAACAGTTGATTTTTGCACTGTCCACTTTGAAAATAGCTTATTGACATTTTTACAAAGACTACATGCTATTGTGATTATTCAGAGTTCCTAGAATACCTGAGTGAAATACTTTTCATTTGAAGTATTACTTGTAAATCTTGAACCTGTGATTCTTTAAATAAACTAAGAAAATATATTTTTCTATATAAAAACCTATTGGCCTGGAATTGTCATTGAGTGTGTTTTCCTCATTTATTGCCTGTGTGTGTACAACAAATGCTTAACACTACCCTCTGATAAGCCTACTGCTCGACCACACTACCACAAAATAGAGCATTAGAATTATCTCTTTTTGCCACTATCTTACCTCTAAGGGGAACCCTTGGACTCTGTGCACACTATTTCTTACTTTAAAATAGTACATACAGAGCCAACTTCCTACATTTGTTATTCCCGCTACTTTCTGGTTCCCAAAATGGACAAGGTCCTCTTCACTATCCTAGACCTACGGTCCCTAAATCTATTTCTCAGGAAGGAAAAGTTCAAAAGGCTCACTCTGGCTCAGGTTTTGTCTGCCGTGGACCCAGGGCACTGGATGGTAGCATTGGACTTGCAGGACGCTTAATTTCACATCCCCATCCTGCCTGCCCACAGATGTTACTTACAGTTCATGGTGGGCCACGAGTACTTTCAGTTCACTGTGCTCCGCTTTGGCCTTACTAGCACCCCTCGAATATTCATTAATATGATGGCAGTGGCCAAAGTTCATCTGCGCAGGTCAGGAGTTTCAGCCTTCCCCTACCTTAATGACTGGCTGTTGAAGTCGGGCTTACCCCAAGTTGTCGTCTCCCATCTCCATTCTACGGCAGACCTCCTGACTTCGGTGGGGTTCACTATAAACATGCCAAAGTTACACCTGACTCCTTCGCAAAAGCTCCCTTTCATGGGAACTGTTCTTGACACAGGCAGTTTCAGGCTTATCCTCCTGAGCAGCGAGTCCGGGATATTCAGGCTATGATACCAATGTTTGTCTCCATCCTGGATTTCAGTGAGAATGACTCTAAGGCTGCTGGGCATCGTGGCCTTATTCATCCTGGCATATGCTGGCTTTGAAGCAGGACCTGAAGTTCCAGTGAACGCAGCATCAAGGAAATCTCTCCGACATGGTTCAGATCTCAGAGGGTACTGTGCAAGATCTGCAGTGGTCGCTTAAACATGATTGGGCCAGAGGCATATCCCCCTCTCTTCCCCAACCAGATCTGACAGTAGTGACGGATGCATCACTATTCTGAGATAGGGTGCCACCTGGGAGAAGCAGAGATCAGAGGAGTTTGGTCTCCTGCAGAGTCCAGACTCTACACCAACCTATTGAAGCTCCGGGTGATCAGATTAGCATTGGAAGCATTTCTTCCCTCTCTCAAAGGGAAAGTAGTGTAAGTTTTCATGGACAACACCAATACAATGTGGTACTGCAATAAGCAGGACTTGGTGGAGTGATGGACCCTTTGTCAAGCGGATCTATGCCTCTGGACGTGGTTGAATAAAAGGTCATTTCCCTGGTGGTTCAACATCTGCCGGGCTCTCTGAGCACCAGAGCGGACGAACTCAGCCGACAATTCTTAATCGATTGCGACTGATGTATTCATCCGGAGGTGGCGCAAGTTCTCTTTCAGCATTGGGGAGAGCCTTGGTTAGATTTGTTCAACTCTGCAGAGAACATGCAATGTCAGCAGTATTCCGCATTCAACTTTCCATGGTGGCCTTCGTCCTGCTACGATTTGTCTCGAGTGGAACTCAGGCTTCTTGTATGCCTTTCTGCCAATATAACTTCTGCCCAGAGTTCTCAAGAAGATCCAGAACGACCGGGCTGAAGTAATCTTTGTGGCTCTGGACTGGGCACAAAGAGTCTGGTATCCAGAGCTATTGAGCATGGCCATCGATCCTCTGATCAGACTGCCCCTTACGGAGGATCTTGTTGCAGCAGCAGGGTACGTTTTTCCACCCAAACCTGTCCAGTCTTCACCTTGAGTGGCAGCAGTTCACAGCTTTTGACCTTCCGCCCCAAGTTTGTAACATTATCTTGGCACCCATGCGTCCCTCTACCAAAATGGTATGTGCCTGTTGTTGGAAGAAACATCTTATCTGGTAGAGACAATATCTAGTTGCTAATTACTCACCTACCCACCCATCCTCCTCGCTCTGCAAACTGATTTCTAGGGCCAGGGACCTCCTTTCAGGGCCCTAGTTTTGTCGCACCACTGGTCAGTGTTCTTCATGGGTCTGCACTTCTGTTGTGGAAAGTCGTGAAAACAAACTACTATCAGTACGCCGGTGTGGTGCATATATGAGACCTGCAATGTCATATCTAGCGCCATCGACGTCACCTAACGGTGCACAGGGATAGACAAATCTCTGGAACCAGACTGACGCCTGAGGGAAATTTTAAGGTAAGGATTTTGCAAGTAGATATTGTCTCTACCTGATAAGGCGTTACACAAGGTAAGTAAGTTGTCCATTTGTGCAATGTAACTGGTGCTATTTTAAAGCACTGAAATATTTTATAAAACTTAAGTGTTTTTATAAAAGCTGCCCATACTGTGAAAAAAGGTGATCTGTACACATTTAAGGTGTTTCAGTGTCCTAGGTTAGGAGAAGAGAATGCCTGCGAGGGAGGAAGCCCGTTAAGGGAGAAAGGAAGGGTCCGGAAGCGTGGCGGTGGATGATGCGGTGCACGCACTGCTCCACAGGGAGAACCGGGATGACAGACGTTCTCTAGGTAGCAAGGAGATATTGGTTGTAGCTGGTTCCGATTTGGGGGCAACACTGAAATATAGCAATAGTCGGTACTCAGTGGGTTATGTAGACATTTTAACCCCTGTGCCACTGCAGCACCATTCAAATCAAGACCCAAGTACCTGCAAGGTAACTGCACTTGTGACTGCTTGTTTAGTAGTAAAATATTTCAATAATTAGTGTTCAGTGGGTTTCCTAGAGGTATTTTTCTGTGCCACTGCACCTGCTGCACCATTCAAATCATGACCCTAGGGCCTACAAAGTAACTGCATTTGACTGATTGCATATATTTTACCACTAAACAATAATTGGTGTTCACTGGATTTCCTAGATCTTTTCACCCTTATCCCACTGCACCTGCTGCACCATTGATATTATGGTCCTAGTGTCTGCAAGGTGATTACACTTGAAGCTGCTTGTTTAGTAGTAAAATTTAACAGTGATCGCGGTTTAGTTGCTTTCCTAGAGCTTTTAGCCCCTGTGCCTGTTGCAGCATTTAAATAATGGCCATAGTGCCTGCAAGGTAACTGCATTCGTGACTTCTTGTTTAGAAGTAAAAAAATTGCAATAATCTGTATTCAGTGGGTTTCCTATACCTTTTGTCCCCTGTGCTGCACCATTTTAATCATGACCCTACTTCCTGCAAGATACGTGCATGGCTGCTCATTTAGCTGTAAAATCTAGCAATAATCGGTGTTCAGTGTTTTTAAAAAATATATATTTTCACCCGTTTGGCACTGCACCTGCTGCACCTTTAAAATATGACCCTAGTGCCTGCAAGGTTATTACACATGTGACTGCTTGTTTAGTAGTAAAATGTAGCAATGATATATGTTCAATGGGTTTCCTAGACCTTTCGGCCCCTGTGCCAATGCACCTTCCGAATTGTTGGAATCATGGCCCTGGTGCCTGCAAGGTAATTACACTTGTGATTACTTGTTTAGCAGTAAAATACAACAATAATCAGTGTTCTGTGGGTTTCCTAGAGCTTTTAGCCACTGTGCCTATGCACCTGCTGCACCATTCAAACCAGTACCCCAGTGTCTGCAAAGTAAGTGCTCTTTTGACTTCTTGTTTAGTAGAAAAATATAGGAGTAATCGGTGTTCAGTAGGTTTTCTAGAGGTTTTGGTCCATGTGCCACTGCACCTGCTGCACGATTTAAATCAGGTCCCTAGTGCCTGGAGGGTAACTGCGCTTGACTGATTGTTTAGTGGTAAAATATAGCAATAATGGGTGTTCACTGGATTTCCTAGACCTTTTCACCCCATGCCACAGAACCTGCTACACCATTCAAATCATGGCCCTAGTGCCTGCAAGGTAATTACACTTGAAGCTATTCTTTTGACTTCTTGTTTAGTTGTAAAATATAGGAGTAATCGGTGTTCAGTGGGTTTCTAGACCTTTTGACCTCTGAGCCATTGCACCTGTTGCACCTTCAAATCAGAACTCTAGTGCCTTCAAAGTAACTTGTGACTGCTTGTTTAGTAGTAAAATATGGCATTAATTGATGATCAGTGGGTTTCCTAGAGCTTTTGGCCCATGTGCTGCTGCCAAATCACACTGAGAGAGAATATATGGGAGAGAGGGGGGACAAATGAAGAACACAGCTGTACTCGGCTCCTAAAATCAATACAAAATCACAACTGGGAGTACGGGGTTCTTGTAACGGGGGTGGGTCAATGGTGTATTAATTGTAACACTGAACCCCTCGTGATCCTCAACTAGAGGCGAGATGTGGGTGGACTGTGGTGTTGTGTGGGGTCTGGGAGGGGAATTTCCTTTACGGACTAGGTGGTCTCACATACTATATAGTGTCATGCTTCATCATATGACCACCTAGCCCCACCCAGGTAGGACAATGCCACCTGGGCGGACTCAACCTCACTGTTAAAGGAACAGGAGGGAGGGAGTAAATTATTTCTGGTTCTGGAAAAAGGGATCCAGCTAGACTAAGAAATAAAAACACCTAAACAGATACCCATGTGAGTTTTTAATAGGAGGTTCTGTTTGATGTGATTAAAAAGAAGACTGGGACACCAATGTGAGAGCAATGACTCACAGGGTCACCTATCTAAAGGAAGAAGCCGACATGTTTCTGCCCTTAAAAATGAGCTCTGGAAGGTCTCGGGGCATTCATCAGGGCGAAGGATCCCTGCTACTCATGCTCAGTGAGCGCTGAATAAATAATAACAATTATGTGAGAGTAATAAGTGAATAAAAAACAGGGGGGGGGGTTGGGGGGGCCTACCTTTGCCAAGGGAATACCTGGGGAGGACCTAAAGGAAATGAAATAAAACAGACCAGTAACGAGGGTATCAGTGATAAGGCAATGCACAGCAAACCACAGCACACGTGACGCAATTCATGCAGGACGCAGAAGTTCTGGGTACATAAGGCATAAATCACATAATTAAGGGTTTGGCACGCAATTACGTGGAGGACAATAAGCAAGGGCAAGAAGTTCTTACCCTATCAGAAGAGGCTAATGGCCTCTGGTGTCCAGGAGAGGGAGCGTCCCCTTATAGTCAGACTCTAAGGTTCAGGGAGAGGAAAACAAGGGAAGAAACCACATGAAAGGTAGACAAGGCGAGACAGGAAGGGTGGCCTTTTAAGGATGCGAGGGCTCGGCCCTGGGAGGGTAGACACCTATTAGGGTCCAGAAACTCAAAGTAGAATGGCCGAAGTATCCTCACCCAGAGTCAAGGCGGGTAGAGGCAGAGACAAGTAAAAACAAACACAAAGGAGGTAGTAGTAAAGTGAGGCAGAAAAAGGGGGGTAAAAAGGAGGCAAAAACTGAAGCAAGAGAGAGAAGGAATAGAAAAAATGTAGGTGGAAAAACCGAAGCGAGAAAAAGGAGTAGAAAAAATGTAGATGGAAGGGAGAGCTGAGAGAAGGAAAAAGGAAAACAGGGGAAGGAAGCCAGGAGTGGGGAAGAAGGAAAACAGGGAGAAAAGGAAGAGAAGAGGAAAAGAGGGGAGAGAAAGAAGAGAGATATCTTATCTGTATATCCAATGATGGCCGGCTCACTCACTGCATCAAAGGCGGGCGGTCTCTATGCGCCTAAACCGACCTCTCCTCAGGACCGCTTGAATAAAGTGGCCTGCCAGACGGGTTGATATAGTGGTAAATGATGAGCGGAAATAGTGTCCAGCTGATGGCGATCACCGTCGCGGCCCGAGGTCCGGGCCATGATTGGATGCAGCGTGCGGAAGTACGTACGGCAATCCCGTACCTCATTCCTGTGTTGCCGGGTGCCCAGAAGGGATGATTCGGCCGACCCCGGTGGTGCTACCACTCAGGGAGGCCGAGATCCGAAAGACGCCCTCGCGCGGGGACAGCGCCAGGGAATGACGCGATCCCCGCGCGGGGCGCCGGGAAATGTAGTTTCCCGGCGGGCGCAGAGGGTGAACACGGGGACAAAGAAAGAAAGGTCCCCGGTTGCCCTCCGCTTGTTAAAGGAAAGAGGGGGGATGCGAAGAGGCTGTGGGGGAAAAAAAGGGGGGGAAATGGACAAATAGTGGAAAGAAGGAGAAAGGAAGGGAGGAGGAGGGGAAGGAGGGGCAGGGAAAGTGGGAGGAGGGAAGAAAAAATGTAGACCTGAAGGGGGGAAGAGGAGAACAGAAGCGGAGAGCAAGAGAAGAAGAAAGGGAAAAAAGGGGATGAAAACAGAGAAAAAAGTGGAAAGAAGAAAAAAAAAAAGATAACAGGAAAAAGGGAGAGAAAGGGAAAATGGATGGGGAGGGAGAAAGAAGAGATGAGGGATGAGGGAGAGGGGAGGGAAGAACGAAGGGATGGAGAGAAAGGGGGAACGAAGGGGATGGGGAAAGGGTTAGCGGGGCAAGTTATGCAGAATAAAGAAGGGGGGGATATAAACAGCAGGACTAGGGAAGAGGTAGAAGGAGAAGTGGGAAGGAGAGAAAGCATGTGCGAGGGGAGGGGGCGGGGAGAGGCAAAGGACGTATTGGGGGGTCTAATGTTGGAGAGAGAACCAGGGTATCTCATCATTTAGAGCAGCCGTATCAGTGTGTAGCCTCCATACCCAGCGTTGTTCAGCCCGAAACAGTTTTTCTGACATGTTGGGGGTTGTAGGAGGAAATTGTTCGCGGTCCATCCACGACATGTCATCCGGGGAGTGATTTTTTAACAGGAAGTGGTTGGTTAGTTTTGTTGCATCGCGTTTGCACCGAATCGTGCTTCTGTGCTCACAGATTCTGGTGCTGACCTTTCTAGTGGTCATACCCACATATTTGAGCGGGCAGGGGCATTTGATTAGATAGACTACGTTCTTACTGTTAAAATTCATAAGCGATTTTTGAACCCATGGGGTTTTGAGGTCAAGGTTGATGGTGGTGGATCTGCGAGTGAAGCAGCCCATGCTGCAGTTGCCGCATGGATAGTGGCCTGCAATGGGGTGCGGTCTGCCAGAGCGTAGTCTGTTTGGGACGAAGCTTATCTTTGGGTCTTGTATGGACCACGATGTCGCGTATATTACTTGCTCGCTTATACGCATGTAGTGGCGGTTCAAAGGGTAAGCCACCTGATGTAAGAATCTTCCAATTATCTTTTATAATCTTCTGAATTGTGTTGGATAAAGGGTTAAACGTGGTGACACAGACGATCTTTTCGAGGTCTGGTTTCAATGCTCGGGGCTGCAGTAACTGGTCCCTATTATTGTTGCGTGCTCTTTTGCGAGCCCTACTGACCAGGTGTGGGGAATAGTCCTTTGTGTGTAACTTGGTGGTTAATTTATCTGCATGTTTGCGGTAATCAGCCACGGACGAGCAGTTCCGTCTCAATCGTAGGAACTGCCCCACTGGGAGGTTATCTCTCAGAGCTCGTGGATGGAAGCTCTGGTACTGTAGCAAATTGTTGCAATCCGTCGGTTTATAGTATACTTCTGTGGCCAAACCGCCACTCATCTATGAACACGATGGCCTGCAAAGTAAGTGCACTTGTGACTGCTTCTTTAATAGTAAAATATAGTAATAATTGGAGTTCAGTGGGGTTGCTAGACCTTTTGGCCCCTGTGTCATTGCACCTGCTGCACAGTTCAAATCCTGTTCCTGGTGCCTGCAAGGTAACTGCACTTGACTGCTTGATTAATTGTAAAATAAGCAATAATGGCTGTTCCAAACACTTTCCATCCCCCTCCCTCCCCTTCCTCCCCCCCCCCCCCCTTGCCACTGAAACTGTTGTAGCGTTTAAATCATGAACCTACTACCTGCAATGTTACTGTGCTTGGCTGCTTGTTTAGTAGTAAAATATAGCAATAATCTGTATTCGCTGGCTTTCCTAGACATTTCGGACCCTGTGCCCGCTATATCGTTCAAATCGTGGCCATAGTGCCTGCACATATATGCACCTGTGACCGACCTCTTGTTTAGTAGTACAATATAGCAATAATCCGTGTTCAGTGTGTTTCCTGGACCTTTCAGCCCCTGTGCTACTGCACCTGTTGCACCTTGATATCGTGACCCTAGTGCCTGCAAGGTAACTGCACTTGTGACTGCTTGTTAATTGTAAAATATAGCAATAACCAGTGTTCAGTGGGTGACGATTTGGCTGCGTGTTACTTCACCTACTGCACAGTTCAAATCATGTCTCTGGTGCCTGCAAGGTAACTGCACTTGACTAATTGTTTAATAGTAAAATATAGCAGCAATCGCTGTTCAGTGGGCTTCCTAGATCTGTTGGCCCCTGGCGCCCCTGCACCATTTAAATTATGACCCTACTGCCTGCAGGCTATCTGCATTTGACTCCTTCTTTAGAAGTCAAATATAGCAATAATCAATGTTCTGTGGGTTTCTCAGACCTTTAGGCCCCTTTGCTGCTTCACCTGCTGCACTAATCAAATCATAGCTCTAGAGCCTGCAAGATAACATACCTTGTGACTGCTTCTTTAGTAGTTAAGAATAGCATTAATCGGTGTTTAGTGGGTTTCCTAGAGATTTTGGCCACGTGCCACTGCACCTGCTGCACCATTCAAATGATTGGATTGATTTGTGATTTTATGAAACACTCAGTTGCCCCTAGGTGTCTTGGCACGAGCACTGTTAAAGGAGGGGATTGAGAACATTGACATACATCTGGTGAGTGAGAAACCTTGTTTTAAGGGATTTTCTGAAGGGCAGTTAATTTATGCAATGATTCAGAGGAAGAGAATTCCACATTATTATGGCCTTAAAAAAGAAGCTGCTTCTTCCCCAGGGGGGTTGCTTGTCCTTGGGCCAAACTAGTTACCTGGAGTCTGCTGATCGAAGATTGTGAGTAGGTATATACCAGCTAAGTCTGTCCTGTATGTGTATGGGGGCAATGTTATGTAAGGCTTTAAAAACTATGCAAAGAGCCTTAAATCATATTCTTTTTACCACTGAGAGCCAATGTAGCTCCTTTATGGCCTGAGACACTGACTGATATTTAGGAATATTTTTCAAAAACTGAGCAGATGCATTCTGTAACATCTCGAGTTTAAGTATGCTTAAATACAAGGCATTTATTTTCATAATCTAGTTTAGCTGGGACCAGGGTGGTGATCACGGTCTTTTTTTTTTTCTTTTTTTTTTTTTTAGCTCAGCCGGAGTAAAACAGACTTTCCTGATCATCTTTAGGGCAAAAAATGTTAAAGGTGCTAACATGTTAATCAGGTCTTCAAAGTTGAGCTTATTGTCAAAAAGCATCCCCAAATTCTTAACTTCCTGTACTGGTAGAGGGGGCGCTCCAATTTCCTGAAGCCACCAGTTTTGACCCCATAGTGAATTATCATTCCCAAACAAAAGAACCTCTGTTCTGCTGGAATTACGTTGTAAACAGTTTCAGCGCTTCCAGCTGCTAATATGTGACATGCAAGACCTAAATTTGACAGCAGCATCTTTGGCATTACAGGAGATTGATACCACATCTGTGTAGCGTCGGCGTAAGAAATCACCTAGAATCCAAATGATTTAACTAGTCTGGCTAGGTGTGTAACATAAAGATTAAAAAGTGTGTGGCTCAATAAGGATCCCTGCACACTACATAGGGTAAATAGAAGTGGTCGGAGACAAAACCCTGTATGGCTACTTGATGAACTCTGTCAGAGAGGAATGATTTTATTAGACCTAGGGCAAGGCCCTCCAGTACCTAGTTCGGCAAGATGGTCAATCAGGATTGTGTGATTAACATTATCGAATACCACCAAGAGGTCCAGTAATATCAGTGCTGCCTTGTCGCCTCCATCTAGGATGGATCTCAGTTTCTCCAAAGCTGCTATTACAGCTGTCTCAGTACTATGACACTTTCTAAATCCACATTGTGTGCTGTAGGAAATACCATCTTGCCTGGCATGTTACCCCCATTTTCACTGTATGTATGTTTGTTTTTGCCCATGTGTCACTGGGATCCTGCCAGGCAGGACCCCAGTGCTCATAATGTATGCCCTGTATGTGCTCTGCTAATCAGAACCTCAGTGTTAATGCTCCCTCTGCTTTTCACACTTGTCACTGCAGGCTAGTGACTATCTTCACCAAGTCTCATTGGCACACTGGAACACCCTTATAATTCCCTTGTATATGGTACCTAGGTACCCAGGGTATTGAGGTTCCAGGCGATCCCTATGGGCTGCAGCATTTATTTTGCCACCCATAGGGAGCTCGAGCAATTC
The DNA here is from genome assembly GCF_031143425.1 of Pleurodeles waltl. Taxonomy (NCBI): domain Eukaryota; kingdom Metazoa; phylum Chordata; class Amphibia; order Caudata; family Salamandridae; genus Pleurodeles; species Pleurodeles waltl. Next base: position 575,176,857 of record NC_090444.1, on the reverse strand, counting down.
AAACACAGGACTGCCACTGCAGCCTGAGTGAAATAACATCCATGTTATTTCACAGCCATTTTTCACTGTACATAAGTAACTTATAAGTCACCTATATGTCTAACCCTCACTTGGTGAAGGTTAGGTGCAAAGTTACTTAGTGTGTGGGCACCCTGGCACTAGCCAAGGTGCCCCCACATTGTTCAGGGCAAATTCCCTAAGGTTCTAAGGGAGTTTTTCTATGACTTGTAAAATCTTATCTGATAGAGCCTTCTAGTTACAGATTACTTACCGTAGAATTTCCCATAGATGTCAGACTGGATCCGGAGATTTTTCTTCGAGCAATACCCTTGCGCGTCGGTAGGTGGCGTCGGTTCACTCCGCTGGCGGCGTAGTCGCCGTGATGACGTCTGGAGTTGTATATAGACGCCGCCTTCACGTACTGACGTCAGTTTCTTTTAACGACTTTCCACACTAAAGCGCAGAGCCGCTAAGAACACTGAGATTGGTGCAACAGAGCTAAGGAAATGAAAGGGGTATTGCTCGAAGAAAAATCTCTGGATCCAGTCTGACGCCTGGGGGAAATTCTGTGGTAAGGAATCTGCAACTAGTATATGTCTCTACCAGATATTTTGTTACCGAAGGTAAGTAACTTGTACTTTAGGGGGCTAGGATCTCAACAGTCTTTGCTATCCATACCAAGTAACTCTGTATGGTTCATCCAGATTTTGTTTTGTTCTACACTTCAACTCCTGCAGGAATTTGGTGGAAATAGAGCGCAGGGCAGCTGCACTAACATTCTTCCAAGCCCTGCTTGAAGTGCTCTCTGAATTTAAATCTCTGCAGGATGGAGAAAGTGGTAAATTAAGGTTGAATATTACCACATTATGATCTGATCGTATTAGTGGTAGCAAGTTCATGACCTGGAGGTGGGGATTGTTAGAAAAGTGCCATCCAGTGTATGCCCTGCTGAGTGTGAAAGGGGTTTTACAACTTGGTGCAGTTCTGAATTTTACATATCAATGAAGGATGCAAATTATCAATCTTTTTTTTATTTTTTTTATGATAATTAAAATCTCCTAACACCGTGAAATCTGCATTCTTAACACTTGATTCTAATAATGGACTTAAAAGTTGGTATGAAAGCTGCTTGGGGTCTGGGAGGCCGATATATCAAAAGGTCTCTAAAGGTATATTGTTTAGGGACTACCAAGGAAGAAGTTAAAAGTTTCACCAATTAAATTATTTAAATCCAAAGAGCAGAGCATAGTGACATCATTGCGAGCCACAATGGCAAGTGCACCCCATTTCTTATTGGAAGGATCTGATTTAACATTTGTAAAGAAATGCCTCCTTGGCATGGTTACCCCCTGACTTTTTGCCTTTGCTGATGCTAAGTTTTGATTGAAAGTGTGCTGGGAACGTGCTAACCAGGCCCCAGCACCAGTGTCCTTTCCTTAAACTGTACCTTTGCTTCCAAAATTGGCACAGACCTGGCACCCAGATAAGTCCCTTGTAACTGGTACCCCTAGTACCAAGGGCCTTGATGCCAGGGATGGTCTCTAAGGGCTGCAGCGTGTCTTATGCCACCCTGGGGATCCCTCCCTCAGCACATGCACACTGGCTCACAGCTTGTGTGTGCTGGTGAGGAGAAAATGGCTAAGTCGACATGGCACTCCCCTCAGAGTGCCATGCCAACCTCACACTGCCTGTGGCATAGGTAAGTCACCCCTCTAGCAGACCTTACAGCCCTGAGGCAGGGTGCACTATACCACAGGTGAGGGCATATGTGCATGAGCACTATGCCCCTACAGTGTCTAAACAAAACCTTAGACATTGTAAGTGCAGGGTAGCCATAAGAGTATATGGTCTGGGAGTCTGTCATACACGAACTCCACAGCACCATAATGGCTACACTGAAAACTGGGAAGTTTGGTATCAAACTTCTCAGCACAATAAATGCACACTGATGCCAGTGTACATTTTATTGTGAAATACACCCCAGAGGGCATCTTAGAGATGCCCCCTGAAAACATACCCGACTTCCAGTGTGGGCTGACTAGTTTTGCCAGCCTGCCACACACCAGACATGTTGCTGGCCACATGGGGAGAGTGCCTTTGTCACTCTGTGGCCAGGAACAAAGCCTGTACTGGGTGGAGGTGCTTCTCACCTCCCCCCTGCAGGAGCTGTAACACCTGGCGGTAAGCCTCAAAGGCTCACCCCCTTTCTTACTGCGCCCCAGGGCACTCCAGCTAGTGGAGATGCCGGCCACGGCCCCACTTTTGGCAGCAAGGCCGGAGGAGATAAGGAGAAAAACAAGGAGGAGTCACTGGCCAGTCAGGCCAGCCCCTAAGGTGTCCTGAGCTGAGGTGACTCTGACTTTTAGAAATCCTCCATCTTGCAGATGGAGGATTCCCCCAATAGGATTAGGGATGTGCCCCCCTCCCCTCAGGGAGGAGGCACAAAGAGGGTGTAGCCACCCTCAGGGCTAGTAGCCATTGGCTACTAACCCCCCAGACCTAAACACACCCCTAAATTGAGTATTTAGGGGCTCCCAGAACCTAGCAAGATAGTTTCCTGCAACCTGAAGATGAAGAAGGACTGCTGACCTGAAGCCCTGCAGAGAAGACAGAGACACCAACTGCTTTGGCCCCAGCCCTACCGGCCTGTCTCCCCACTTCAAGAAAAACTGCAACAGCGACGCGTTCCACAGGGTCCGGCGACCTCTGAAGCCTCAGAGGACTACCCTGCATCTAAAAGGACCAAGAACTCCCGAGGACAGCGGCTCTGCTCCAAAGAAGAAACATCTTTGCAACAAAGAAGCAACTTTTAAAGACAACACGTTTCCTGCCGGAAACGTGAGACTTTGCACTCTGCACCCAACGCCCCCGGGTCGACCTGCGGAGAAACAACACTACAGGGAGGACTCCCTGGCGACTACGACCCTGTGAGTAGCCAGAGTTGACCCCCCTGAGCCCCCCCAGCAACGTCTGCAGAGGGAATCCAGAGGCTCCCCCTGACCGCGACTGCCTGCTTCTAAGAACCCAACGCCTGGTAAAGACACTGCACCCGCAGCCCCCAGGACCTGAAGGATCAGACGTCCAGTGCAGAAGTGACCCCCAGTTAGCCCTCTCCCTTGCCCAGGTGGTTGCTACCCCAAGGAGCCCCCCCCCCCCTTGCCTGCCTGCTTCGCTGATGAGACCCCTGGGTCTCCCATTGAATCCTATTGCAAACCCGACGTCTGTTTGCACTCTGCACCTGGCCGCCCCGTGCCGCTGAGGGTGTACTTTTTGTGCTAACTTGTGTACCCCCCTATGCGTTTTGGGCACCACTTTGACCACTGCACCTGTCCGGCCCTGAGCTGCTGGTGTGGTAACTTAGGGGTTGCCCTGAACCCAAAACTAACAAACACTTACCTCCCCCAGGAACTGTTGAAAATTGCACTGTGTCTAGTTTTAAAATAGCTTATTGCCATTTTTGTGAAAACTGTACGTGCTATTTTGCTGATTCAAAGTTCCTAAGTTACCTAAGTGAAATATCTTTCATTTGAAGTATTACTTGTAAATCTTGAACCTGTGGTTCTTAAAATAAACTAAGAAAATATATTTTTCTATACAAAAACCTATTGGCCTGGAATTGTCTTTCAGTGTGTGTTCCCCATTTATTGCCTGTGTGTGTACAACAAATGCTTAACACTACCCTCTGATAAGCCTGCTGCTCGACCACACTACCACAAAATAGAGCATTAGCATTATCTCTTTTTGCCACTATCTTGCCTCTAAGGGGAACCCTTGGACTCTGTGCATGCTATTTCTTACTTTGAAATAGTACATACAGAGCCAACTTCCTACAGGCCCACTCCGAGTGACCCTAGTTTCCTGACACAACACCCCACTCCTGAGAGCTTGGTTGTCCAAGCCTCTACTTCTTGTGGTGCCTTCCCTTCTGCTCCTCGGATAGGGAATCCAAGAGGCTGGATCAGCTTGGGAATTACATGTTTTCTTCAAAAAGCCTGGCATTGAGGTCCGTAAACACCTCTTGCCTATTGGGCCGTTATTCCCATACTTTATGGGATACGATGGCACAGGTGCTGCCCCAGGTACCGGAGGGTGTACGGGACACTCACCCAGGCTGTCCAGGATGGGAGAGATGCATGCAAGTTTACGATCCGGTGTGGTTTGGACACAACTGACTCGCTGGGCAGAGCGATTTCATCGTCAGTGGCCTTACGTCGCCACGGCTGGCTACGTTCTATTGGTTTCTCAGGGGATGTCCATTCCAGCTTGAAGGACATGCCCTTTGAGGGCTCTTGCCTTTTTGGCGACAAGGCAGACTCCGCGCTTGAGAGGTTCAAGGATTCTCGAGCCACGGCCAGATCCTTGGGCCTTTCACGCCAGCACGACAGCAGGCTGTCTTTCGCCCCTTTTCGAGGCTTCGGAAGGGGCGTGGTACCACATCAGCCACCGTCCTCAGACTTCACAGCATCCCGGAAAAGGACGTGGTCGTGGTACCATCAGATACAGAGGGTCTGGCCGGAGGTCGGCCGCCAGACAGCCCCCCTCCACTGCGCCCAAGCCCTCCTAGTATGGTTCTGCGGGATCACGTCCGTCTAGTTGGAGGGAGGATTCGTTTTCATCTCCCTCACTGGCTTTCCATCACCACGGACAAGTGGGTACTGCAGATCATATGGAAGGGTTACTCCCTTCCCTTCCAGTCTTTCCCTCCGACAAAGGAATGGCTGAAGGAGGACCATCTAGCTTTGCTCCTCGAGGAAGCTATGGCTCTCTTGGCCAAGGGAGCCATAGAAAGTGTCCTGATATCAGAAGTAGGCAGTGGTTGTTATTCCCGCTACTGTCTGATTCCCAAAAAGAACAAAGGCCTTTGCCCTGTCTTGGATTTAAGGGACGTCAATCTCTTCCTCAAGAAGGAGAAATTCAAGATGCTCACTCTTGCTCAGGTTTTGTCTGCCCTAGACCAAGGAGACTGGATGGTAGCGTTAGATTTGCAGGATGCGTATTTCCACATTCCTATCCTGCCAGCCCACAGACGTTACCTGCGGTTCAAGGTGGGCCACGAGCACTTTCAGTTTACCGTGCTTCCTTTCGGTCTCACCAGTGCCCCTCGGGTGTTCACAAAGGTGATGGCGGTGGTGGCAGCTCATCTGCGCAGGTCAGGGATTTCAGTCTTTCCCTACCTGGACGATTGGCTGTTGAATGCTTCTTCATACCCAGGCTCTCGTCACCCACCTCCAGACGACGGCGGACCTCCTGCATTCGCTGGGGTTCGCTATAAATGTGCCGAAGTCACACCTGACTCCCTCTCAGAAGCTCACTTTCATCGGAGCTGTTCTGGACACAGTGTAGTATCTGGCTTATCCTCCCGAACAGCGGGTCCAGGATATTCACGTTTAGATACCGAGGTTTCGGCCTCTATCCTGGATTTTGGTGAGACAGACTCTGAGGCTGTTGGGACTCATGGCTTCCTCCAGCCTATTGGTCAAGCTTGCCAGATGGTGCATGAGGGCTCTGCAGTGGGACCTGAAGTTCCAATGGGCACAGCATCAGGGAAATCTTACCGACGTGGTTCAGATCTCGGAGGGGACTGCAAAAGATCTGCAGTGGTGGTTAGTGAACTGTGATTGGGTCAAAGGCAGACTCCTCTCCTTTCCCCAACCAGATCTAACGGTAGTGACTTCTAGGATGGGGCGGCCATCTGGGGGAGGTGGAGATCAGAGGTCACTGGTCTCTGGCGGAATCCGGGCTCCACATCAACTTGCTGGAGCCTCGAGCGATCCGGCTAGCATTAAAAGCATTTCTTCCTCTTGTGAAAGTGAAGGTGGTGCAGTTGTTCATGGACAACACTACCACAATGTGGTACTGCAACAAGCAGGCGGTGTGGGGTCGTGGACCCTTTGTCAAGAGGCTTTACGTGTCTGGACATGGCTGGAACAGCAGGGCATGACCCTGGTGGTTCAACACCTGGCAGGTTTTCTGAACGCCAGAGCAGACGAGCTCAGCCGAAAATGCTTAGAGGATCACAAAAGGTGTCTCCATCCGGAAGTGGTGCAAGGATTCTTTCAGCAGTGGGGAGAGCCTTGGTTAGATCTGTTCAACTGTGTAGATAACACACAATGTCAGCAGTTTTGCACTTCGGCGTTTCCAAGGGGGCTATCGCTAGGCAATGCTTTTCGTTGCGAGTGGAGTTCAGGCCTCCTGTACGCCTTTCCGCCTATACCACTTCTGCCCAGAGTTGTCAAGAAAATCAAGAATGACCGGGCCCAAGTAATCCTAGTGGCTCTGGATTGGGCTCGGAGAGTTTGGTATCCAGAGCTTCTCAAAATGAGCATCGGTCCTCCAATCAGGCTGCCTCTTCGGGAGGATCTTCTGTCACAGCAGCAGGGAAAGGTTCTCCACCCAAACCTGTCAACTCTGCGCCTTCACGCGTGGAGATTGAGCGGCGATAGTTGATGGTTTATGACCTCCCTCCCGAGGTCTGTGATGTCATTCTGGCAGCCAGGCGTCCCTCTACTAAGTCGACCTACGCCTGCCGTTGGAAACGTTTTGTTTCATATTGTACAGAGAGGTCTATTGATCCTCTTTCTTCTTCCCTGTCTAACATCCTTTTGTTTATATTGTCTCTCGCCCAGCAGGGTTCCTCTTTGAGGACTCTCAAGGGCTATCTTGCAGCCTTATCGGCTTTTCTTCAGTTGCTCGATCAACCTTCTCTGTTTAAATCACCTGTAGTACAGAGGTTTTTGAAAGGGCTTGTGCATCTGTTCCCACCTGTGCCTTTCGTTATGCCCCAGTGGGATCTTAATTTGGTTCTTACCTTCCTTATGTGTGCTCCCTTTGAGCCCTTGCATAACTGTCCTCTCCGGCTGCTCACTATGAAAACAGCCTTTTTGGTGGCAATTACATCTGCCAGGAGAGTGAGTGAGCTGCAGGCTTTATCTTCAAAGCCACCTTATCTCATGATATATCTTGACAAGATAGTGTTAAGAACTCGTGCCTCTTTCCTCTCCAAGGTGGTGACCCCTTTCCATCTGGGTCAAAATATCACCCTGCCCACCTTCTTTGCACCACCGCATCCCCTAAGGAAGAGTAGCGTCTCAAACGGCTGGACCCAAATAGAGCGTTATCGTTCTACCTTGACCGCACTAAAGAGTTCCGGGTGGACGACCAACTCTTTGTGGAGTATGTTGGTGCAAAGAACATCTATAAACATCTGCTACGCTTTGGCAAAGAAGCAGCCTCCTGAGGGCTTGAGAGCTCATTCTACTAGGGGGAAGGCTGCTACCACTGCGTTAGCACGTTGTGTACCGGTGGTGGACATCTGTCAGGCTGCAACGTGGGCTTCTTGGCACATGTTTGCAAAACACTACTGCCTGGATAGCCAGGTGAGAAGAGAGGGGCATTTTGCCCGGTCTGTTTTGCAGGACTTCCTAGTGTAATAATCTTCTTCAGACCCACCGCCAGGGGTTTTAGCTTGGGTATCTATTCTAAGGTAAGGAAGCTGCAGCTAGAAGTCTCTGTCAGATGAACAAGTTACTTACCTTCGGTAACAAGGTATCTGGTAGAGACTCTATCTAGCTGCAGATTCCTTACACCCACCCAAGCCTCCCCGCTCTGCGGATATTTTTTTATACAGATATATATATACACACACATGTATATATATGATTTTGGCATTTTTGCCTTTCTTAAAGGCATGAAAGAATTTTTACTTCAAACAGTCAAAGAGGTAAAATCCATAACTGTTGGTTCTTCCATGACTGCGCTTCTGGCGTGGGAAGTTGTGGAAAAGAACTGACGTACGCGTGCCGAGACAGCGTCTATTTAGACAACGGTGACGTCTTAGACGGCTCCAACGACGCTGACGACGCACGCGGAGCTGGTAGACGCACGCAGATCCGAACGACGACGCCCAACGGCGAGCGCAGGGTACTGCTTAAAAAAAAAAAAAACTCCAGATTCTAAGCTGATGCCAGGGAATTATAAGGTAAGGAATCTGCAGCTAGATAGAGTCTCTACCAGATAATTTGTTACCGAAGGTAAGTAACTTGTTCTTTTAAACTTATCCAGCTCTCCAAAACGAGTTGCTACAGATGTCATAAAGAAAGCATATGCTTTACACATCAAAGTGAAAGCATTGTAAAGTTGTGTTTCAATGTGGCTGGCTCTTCCCTGTGCTTGACAGTAAATGGGCCATAAACAGTGTAAATTGCCCAAGGTCACCACACAAGTGTAGACTGAATGTGGTTTTGTAGTTCGTTCCTAAAAAGGCAGATTTACAAATTAACTGGATTCACCGAAGAAGAGGAATTTTGCAAAAAAAAAACGTTAAATATGCAAAAGACTTAGTAGTACGAGTAAAGCAGAATAAATCAGTGCGGCCTGCAAGCACCCTCATGAACTTTGCATGCTACCCCTCAACCCGTAATCCCCTCTTCCCTCCCCCACTGAACATGATGCCACAATCTGCTATCACTTTGAATATACTTTGAAGGGTTGGTGATTGTTTGGTACTATGAGGAGAAATGAGGATGGCTTCCGTGATTCTGATATCCTCACATTACGACGTATCAACTTATCTATGGCTAGGAGCACAAATTATTTATTATTTAGTGTCTGAGAGTTTTATGTGACAGTGAGTTCAGTTGGTAAATACCAGTAACTGGTTTGATCACCTTTTTTCCAATTCATAGCATGTCTTCATTGTAGATCTTAGGAACTGATTGAAAGAAAGAAAACAGTTGCCTTTTCTGCATTAATGTTAATTGACTCAAATGGTTATTTTTATGTCTTGGTGGCTTAAACTATTGGTGTATTGTCGTTTTTCTTCCTAATTGCAGCTTCCCATGCCCCTTACAAATGGGACTACTGGCCTCATGATGATGTTCGAGCTGAATGTAGGTTTGTTGGTTTAACAAATCTGGGAGCAACTTGTTACATGGCATCTACAATTCAACAGCTTTATATGATACCTGAGGCCAGGCAAGAAATATTTACTGCTAAGGTATGGTTGATCCTAAACCTCATCATTAAATGCCATATCTTTATTTTTGTTATTTTACTTTTTGTGAATAAATGCATGATTGAGCATTGTTATTATAAGAAGCTTTAGATAGGACGACAAATTAAACTTGCACCTTCCACGAATGGTGTGCAAAGGTCACTCTTATTCAGGTGGGTAACCAACATACATTGTTTTTTTAAATATATCTCTTTATTGATTTTTCAAGTTAAGAAATATTTTGATGTAAACATATAATAATTGTCCAAAAACTTAAGTCTTTATCGTGATCAAATTAAAAGATACAATAATGGTACATCTCTTTAACTGGACCATCACCCACTCACCCCAAGGACCCTACTTTCCCAGCCCTGTCTTTGGTGTCAGTGTTGTTGCTCCCAGGCCTTTACGTGTATCAAGTTAGTACATTAGTAGTCCACCATCCCTGTGCCAGATATCACAAGTTAATTAATGCAGATGAGTCTTGCTTTTCTCATTACAAATTGAGAGTGCGACCCGAACTAACTGTTAGCAAGTCATTGAAAGGTGTATTTACAAAAATGTGTTGTGTATAATGAGGGGCTAGGGTGGAGCCCTGAATCCACTCTACCATTTATCACACATGGGTGTCGTTTTGGGAATTGGCTAACCTGACAAATTCTCCTATGTTACACACCATTGTCTATTTATAAGAAGTATTTTAGACAGATGACACTTGTCCTGATGAGAAGCATACAGTGTCTGTTGAGTGGAAATGTTGATGTCACATATTGGTTTGTAACCTGATTTGTTTAGAAATAGAAACCTGAGAATGGCATGGATTGATCCCTTCTATTTATTAATCTTGTGGCAAAATATTAGTTTACACATGTGATATATGTTTAGTTTTGGGTATGCCCAGTTTTCACACACTACAGCAAATTAAATGTGAACCTTCATTATCCACGAAAATTATTCAAGCTTTGAGGGTAGTCTCTTGTATACATTTAGTGTTGTGGTGTCTAAATATATATGGATGATTGCCAACTGGGGGCATAGTGATTGTATGGACCTTGTCTGAATAAGTCCCAGGGTACCACTGTTGTATGAAATTGTATGTCATATCTGGCACCATGCAGTACATTGCCTTTATTTCATACACTGGCTTGTGATACACTGCATATCTGCCACAAAGTAGGTTTTTTGAATGAGTAATGACATACCCTCCCTGACATGTGTTTCCCTAGTGAAGGTCAGATAGTCCTGTTTTCTGGAAAGTGGTAGAAAATGTATTTTTACGGGTAGACCTGTCCAACTATTCAGTGAGGGTACTCATTTTCTTTTTACCAGGATGATGCGTCCTGGTGCTCCCTTTTCCCCACTTGGAAATCTTGAAATATGAACTAGAGACCTTGTTGGAGAAAGAAAAAAGTGGAGAGAGTGCTGTGTAAGGACCTTATGTGGCAATCCCTGTTCGTTTATTTTCCCATTCCAAAGGAACGTTAAGGGCTATGCCCAATATTGGATGTCAGGTTTTCAACAAGTAATTTTCCTCCGATTCTACTTCGTGTCTACATGATAGGGAATTATTATGACTGCTCCTAATTTTCCAAAGAGGTCTTCCATCTCTTTACGGGATTGGCGTGAACAAAAGAGAGTAGACTCCAGCATCCAGGCTTTAGGAACCTTCTTCTTGGGGTTTAGGATCTCTTGCTTTTCTCTGAAGAAGCTGTGGGTGTGATCTTTGTGACCAAGAGGCTTTCCACCTCTTGTGGTTTAATATACGACTTGCAAAAATATTCCCAGGCTGGTCGGAAGAGGAACTTAGGTCCTTTCTTTGGTCAAATAGATTTTAACATAGGATCAGTTAAGGCTTAGCTGGTTGTTATATCTGCCTTTATAGGATCTTAACAGCAACATTCAGTTTTCCAAAGGGCTGGTGTCACATTTTCTGAAAGGTTTCTGTACCATTGTCATTGGTTGATTTTCATTTCTATTGTACAAGGTGGAGCCCAATGGAAACCTACATTTTATTTATTTAATAATATTGTTTGCGTAACACTAGCACAGTTAGGTGATTGCTTCTTAGTACTTGAGTGGTTTTGGGGAGGTAGCAGGGTAGAGCTTGCACAGCACTTAAACTAGAACAAGTACAGTTTAGTGAAATAGTTGATTCTTCAAATGCTTCCAGAATATTTTAAGTGGTAAAGAGTTCCAGAGGGATGAGTCTTTTTTTTTTTTTTTTTTTTTTTAAATGTTTTATTGATTTTCAAAAGGTAAAACTGCAAAACATCCCCATGTTTCATACACATTAGATCAACATCATAAATTCACATGTAGTCTGTATTGTGGTAGATAGCAGCCATTACGTAGAATATGCAGTGCGGCACATAAAAGTATACATAACATAAATATCAAACAGTGCATTACATCCCCAATCGTCCCTCCCATACATCCTTGGCATCAATAATCTAACAGTAACCCCTAGTTGTATTCAGGGCTGAACTGAAAGAAAATACACACCAATACTTGCTTAAGTTATGTCAAGGCAAAGCAGAGTTTAAAGTAGGTGAGTTGATGCCTGTGCTGTCCCCCCTGCGTCTTACAGCAGACAACAATGTACTCCATGCCCGAAGGTCGTCACTTAGTTTTTCATCTGTGCACACCCGTTTCATACGCATTTCCTCCTCTCCAATACCCCCCCCCCTCACCAAATTCACAAACATCCATAAGCCACATTGTATTATTAGGAGGCTCTGAAGAAAGCCAACACATGGCTAGTCAGCGTTTCGCCAGAGTGAGACAGAGGAGAACTAATTTTCTACTGAGTGGCTTCTTGGCCGGGTTGGGTATGAGACCTAGTATGACTTGTTTCAGAGAAGGTGAGATGTGCCAACCGGAGGCCCTATTAATGTCTTCCAGTACTCGTTGCCAGTATGGGCTCAGCTTCACGCAGCCCCAAATCATGTGCACGAAGTTAGCACTTGGGGTGCCACAAAGGGGACAGGCAGCTGGGTGGGTATTATAAATCGCATGTAGTCGTAGCAGAGTGAGGTAAGTTTGATGTATACAATTATACTGTGTTTGTAGGAAGTTGGCTCTGTATATACTATTTCAAAGTAAGAAATAGTGTGCACAGAGTCCAAGGGTTCCCCTTAGAGGTAAGATAGTGTCAAAAAGAGATAATTCCAATGCTCTATTTTGTAGTAGTGTGGTCGAGCAGTAGGCTTATCAGAGGGTAGTGTTAAGCATTTGTTGTACACACACAGGCAATAAATGAGGAACACACACTCAGACAATTCCAGGCCAATAGGTTTTTATATAGAAAAATATATTTTCTTAGTTTATTTTAAGAACCTCAGGTTCAAGATTTACAAGTAATACTTTAAATGAAAGGTATTTCACTCAGGTATTCTAGGAACTTTGAATAATCACAATAGCATGTACAGTTTCGACAAAAATGGCAAAAAGCTATTTTCAAACTGGACACTGCAAAAATCAACAGTTCCTGGAGGATTTAAGTAAATGTTATGTTCACAGGTAAGTAAAACACTCAGAGGGTTTAAAGTTGGGTCCAAGGTAGCCCACTGTTGGGGGTTCAAGGCAACCCCAAAGTTACCACACCAGCAGCTCAGGGCCGGTCAGGTGCAGAGGTCAAAGAGGTGCCCAAAACACATAGGCTTCAATGGAAACAGGGGTGCCCCAGTTCCAGTCTGCCAGCAGGTAAGTACCCGCGTCTTCGGAGGGCAGACCAGGGGGGTTTTGTGGGGCACCGCGGGGGACACAAGCAGGCACAGAAAGTACACCCTCACCGGCACAGGGGCGGCCGGGTGCAGAGTGCAAACAGGCGTCAGGTGCAGAGTGGAAAGTCTCAAGCTTCCGGTGGGAAACGTGGAGTCTTTAAAGTTGCTTCTTTGTTGCAGAAAGTTGCAGTTTGTTGAACAGGGCCGCTGTTCTCTGGAGCTTCTTGGTTCTTTGGATGCAGGGCAGTCCTCTGAGGCTTCAGAGGTCGCTGGTCCCTGTTGGATGCGTCGCTGTTGCAGTTTTCGGCGAAGTAGGGAGACAGGCTGGTGGGGCTGGGGCCAAATCAGTTGTCGTCTCCGTCTTCACTGCAGGGCTTCAAGTCAGCAGTCCTCCTTCTTTAGGTTGCAGGAATCTATCTTCCTCGGTTCTGGGGGCCTCTAAATACTGGATTTAGGGGTGTGTTTAGGCCTGGGAGGGCAGTAGTCATTGGCTACTGTCCTTGAGGGTGCCTACACCTTCTTTGTGCCTCCTCCCTGTGGGGAGGGGGCACATCTCTAATCCTATTGGGGGAATCCTCCATCCACAAGATGGAGGATTTCTAAAAGTAAGAGTCACCTCCGCTCAGGACACCTTAGGGGCTGTCCTGACCGTGGGGTGCTCCTCCTTTTTTTTCTAATTATCTCCTCCAGCCTTGCCACCAAAAGTGGGGGCAGTGGCCGGAGGGGTGTGCGTCTCCACTAGCAGGGATGCCCTGTGGCTCTGTAACAAAGGGGGTGAGCCTTGGAGGCTCACTGCCAGGTGTTATAGTTCCTGCAGGGGGAGGTGAGAAGCACCTCCACCCAGTACAGGCTTTGTTCCTGGCCACAGAGTGACAAAGGCACTCTCCCCATGTGGCCAGCAACATGTCTGGTGTGTGGCAGGCTGGCAAAAACTAGTCAGCCCACACTGGAAGTCGGGTATGTTTCCAGGGGGCATCTCTAAGATGCCAAACTTCCCAGTTTTCAGTGTAGCCATTATGGTGCTGTGGAGTTCGTGTTTGACAAACTCCCAGACCATATACTCTTATGACTACCCTGCACTTACAATGTCTAAGGTTTTGGTTAGACAATGTAGGGGCATAGTGCTCATGCACTTATGCCCTCACCTGTGGTATAGTGCACCCTGCCTTAGGGCTGTAAGGCCTGCTAGAGAGGTGACTTACCTATGCCACAGGCAGTGTGAGGTTGGCATGGCACTCGGAGGGGAGTGCCATGTCGACTTAGTCATTTTCTTCCCACCAGCAAACACAAGCTGTGAAGCAGTGAGTATGTGCTGAGTGAGGGGTTCCTAGGGTGGCATAAGATATGCTGCAGCCCTTAGAGACCTTCCCTGGCATCAGGGCCCTTGGTACCAGGGGTACCAGTTACAAGGGACTTATCTGAGTGCCAGGGTTCTGCGAGTTGTGGAGACAAAGGTACAGTTTAGGGAAAGAACACTGGTGCTGGGGCCTGGTTAGCAGGGTCCCAGCACACTTTCAAATCATAACTTAGCATCAGCAAAGGCAAAAAGTCAGGGGTAACCATGCCAAGAAGGCATTTCCTTACAACCAACACCACACTGGCGACACCGGAAACAATTGTGTAATTGTTTCCAGAATTGGCACACCCCTGGCACACAGAAAAGTCCATTATAAAGGGTACCAGTGGTACCAAGGACCCTGTGACGAGGGAAGGTCCCTAAGGGCTGCAGCATGTGTTGTGCCACCCCAAGGGACCCCTCACCTAACACATGCACAAAGCCATTGCAGATTTGTGTGTTGGTGGGGAGAAAAAGGCAAAGTCGACATGGCATCCCCTTCAGGATGCCATGCACACAAAATACTGCCTATGACATACGCTAGACACCCCTCTAGCAAGCCTTACAGCCCTAAGGCATTGTGCACTATACCACAGATGAGGGCACAGCTGAATGAGCAATATGTCCCTAAAGTGTTTAAGTCCATTCTTAGATATTGTCAGTACAGTGTGACCATATTAAGTATATGGTCTGGGAGTTTGTCAAAACGAACTCCACAGCTACATAATGGATACAATGAATACTGGGAAGTTTGGTATCAAACTTCCCAGAATAATGAACCCACACTGATGCCAGTGTTGGATTTATTAACAAAATGCACACAGAGAGCATCTTAGAGATGCCCCCTGTATTTTACCCAATCCTTCAGTGCAGGACTTACTGGTCTGTGCCAGCCTGCCACTGAGATGAGTTTCTGATCCTCTGGGGTGAGAGCCGTTGTGCTCTTGGAGGGCAGAAACAAAGCCTGCACTGGGTGGAGGTGCTTGACATCTCCCCCCTGCAGGAACAGTAACACCTAGCAGAGAGCCTCAAAGGCTCAGGCTTCGTGTTACAATGCCCCATGGCACTCCAGCTAGAGAAGTTGCCCGCCCCTCTGGACACAGCCCCCACATTTGGCGGCAAGTCCAGAGGAGATCATGAGAAAAACAAGGAGTCAGCCACCAGTCAGGACAGCCCCTTAGGTGCCCTGAGCTGAGGTGACCCCTGCCTTTAGAAATCCTCCATCTTGAGTTTGGAGGATTCCCCCAATAGGAATAGGGATGTGCCCCCTCCCTTCAGGGAGGAGGCACAAAGAGGGTGTAGCCACCCTCAAGGACAGTAGCCATTGGCTACTGCCCCCCAGACCTAAACACACCCCTAAATTGAGTATTTAGGGGCAACCCTGAACCCAGGAAACCAGATTCCTGCAATCTACAACAAGGAGGACTGCTGACCGGAAAGCCCTGCGGAGACGCCAACTGACTTGCCCCCAGCCCTACCGGTCTGTCTCCAGACTCAAAGAACCTCCAGAGCGACCCATCCAGTGGGACCAGTGACCTCTGCGGACTCAGAGGACTGATCTGCACCCAAAGGACCAAGAAACTCCCATGGGCAGCACCTCTGTCCAAGAAACAACCCTCTTTAAAGGGACTCCAGCCTCACTCTGGAAGTGTGAGTCCCCAACAGTCTGCACCTGACGCCCCTGGCTCGTGTCCAGAAGAACCAACAGTGCAGAGAGGTCCCCCAGGCGACTCTCACGACATGGACACCCAGAGACGACTTCTCTGCACCCCCACAGCGTCGCCTGCAGGGAGGATCCAGAGGCTGCCCCTGACTGCGACTGCCTGGTAACAAAGGAACCCGGCGCCTGGAAGAAGCACTGCACCCGCAGCTCCCAGGTCCGAGAGGAACCAACTACCTGTGCAGAAGTGAGCAGCAGGCGGCCCCCCTCCTAGCCCAGTAGGTGGCTGGCCTGAGAATCTCCCCGTGCCCTGCCTGCATTGTCAGAGTGACCCCTGGGTCTCTCCATTGATTCCTATCTGAATCCCGACACCTACTTCACACACTGCACACGGCCGCCCCTGTGCCGCTGAGGGTGTATTTTGGGTGCCTGTTTGTGACCCCCTCAGAGCTCTACAAAACCCACCTGGTCTGCTCCCCGAGAATGCAGGTACTTACCTGCTTGCAGACCGGAACCGGAGCACCCCTGTTCTCCATAGGCACCTATGCTATTTGGGCCCTACTTTGACCTTTGCACCTGACCGGCCCTGTGTTGCTGCTGCTGGGTGTTTGGGGTTGCCTTGAACCTCCAACGTTGGCCTGCCTGTGCCCAGGAGACTGAATCTGTAAGTGCTTTACTTACCTGAGAAACTAACTATTACTTACCTCCCCCAGGAACTGTTGATATTTGCACTGTCCACTTTTAAAATACCTATTTGCCATTTTTGACAAAACTGTGTACTTTACTGTTTTAATTCAAAGTTCCATGCTTACCTGTGCCAATTATCTTACAATTTATGTACTTACCTCAAATCTTGAATCTTGTGGTTCTAAACTAAATAAAGAAAATATTTTTTTTCTATATAAAAACCTATTGGCCTGGAGTTAAGTCTTTGAGTGTGTGTTCCTCATTTATTGCATGTGTGTGTACTGCAAATGCTTAACACTACCCTCTGATAAGCCTACTGCTCGACCACACTACCACAAAATAGAGCATTAGTATTATCTAATTTTGCCACTATCAACCTCTAAGGGGAACCCTTGGACTCTGTGCACACTATCTCTAATTTTGAGGTACTATATACAGAGCCAACTTCCTACAGTGTCTCTGCAAGATAATTTGTTACTGAAGGCAAGTAACTTGTTCAATTGGATTACATCTATTTGCTGTATTGAATTTACTTGTATGTCCCTTGTAAAGTGATATACCATTCCCAGGGCCTGTAAGTGAAGTGCTACTAGTGGCCCTGCAGCACAGATTGCACCACCTACAGAAGTAGCCCTTCAAACTTGTCTCAAGCTGTAGGAAAGTACCCTCTTTCTTGGCATTGTTTCCCCCTTTTTCTGCCTGATGTCAGTATGTTTGACTGTGTTCACTGGGATCCTGCTAAGCAGGACTCCAGTGATTATACTCTCTGTGCCAAAACTCTGTATTTCATCCCACAATTGGCATAGTGGTGCCCCCATGTAAGCCCCTAGTATATGGTACAGAGATACCCAGGACATTGGTGTTCCAGGGGATACCTATGGGCTTCAGCAGTTATTCTGCCACCCAAAGGAAGCCCATGCAAAGGGTTCTGCAGGCCTACCATTGCAGTCTGCGTGAACCAGGTGCATGCACCTGTTTTCCCAACAGGTCACTGAACCAGGTCACTAAACGTCACCCCTATGGAGGCCCTTTCAGCCCAGAGGGCAGGGTACATGTACCTGTGTGTGAGGGCACCTCTTCACTTGCAGAGGTACCCCCACAAATTCCAGACCCATTTCCCTGGACTTTGTGAGTGCGGGAAAGCCATTTTATGCGTGTACTGGACGTAGGTCACTACCTATGTCCAGCTACACAATGGTAACTCCGAACCTAGGCATGTTTGGTATCAAACATGATGTAATGATACCCAATACTTTTTCAAGTATTGGTTGTATGATTCCATGCACTCTGGGGGCTCCTTAGAGGACCCCCAGCATTGTTCTTATCGACTTCGGATGTTTTCCAGGTAGCCCCAGTGACTGCTACCTCACAGACACGTTTCTGCACTCCTGTTGCTTGAGCAGCTCAGGCCCATGAAGGCAGAAAAAATGATTCCCTTTGGGAGAGGGAGGCAACAAAGACAAAGACTTTCCCTGCATCATTGTTTCCACGGCTCCTTCCAGCTTATGCAACATTTCCCTGGTTGTGCATCCTCTTAGGACAGCCTGTCTTCAGTTTGCACAGGAAAGAAGGAGGGATTTTCCTTGGAGTGAAAGAGTCAGTCCCCTGCATCTGCAGGCACCAACAGCAATGACAACCAGATGAGTGGATCCCCTCTTCTGCTGTGTTGTGTGGATCCTGCATCATGGGTGGTGGTCGGAAGTGGTCCAGACAGTCCGCTCTCCTAACTCTCCAACTTGGGTGGAGGTAAGTCCCCCAGTGCACTGTCTCTTTTGCAGCTGCCACGGCTTGTTGGCCCATCTTCCAAGGGGTCTTCAGTGTTCATATAGCTCCAGCCCCAGCAGTCCTTCCTGCAATGCACAGCCCTCAGTGTGCACGGAATCATACAACCAATACTGGCAACTACTGGGGTATGATACTGACATGTTTGATACCAAAATGTATCAACAAAAAAAAAAAAATTAGCTGGACACCGTTAGTGAGTGACCTGTATCCAGTACACATGTAAAATGGCATCCCCGCACTTAGGAATTCCAGGGAAATGTAGCTGGAGTTCGTAGGGGCACCTCTGCTCATGCAGGGGTGCCGTTTCACACAGGTACCTGCACCCTGCCCTCTGGGCTAGGTGGGCCTGCCACAGGGGTGACTTACAGTGACCTGGTGCAGTAACCTGTAGTGAAAGGGTGCATGCACCTTTTCACACAGGCTGCAATGGCAGGCCTACCAATACATTTTGCATGGGCTCCCATGGGTGGCACAATACATGCTGCAGCCCATGGGGAACCCCTGGTGCCCCAATGCCCTGGATACGTAGGTACCGTATACTAGGAACTTATATGGGGCACAAGTATTCGAATTGTGGGGTGTGCTAAGCCCTAAGCAACCACATTTATAGGGAGGGAGGGCAATCCCTAGGGTCCTGGTTAGCAGGATCCCAGTGAAAACAGTCAAGGCATACTGACAGCAGGCAACAAGTGGGGGTAACCATGACAAAAAGAGGGTACTTTCCTACAGTGGGGACCTTACTTTACACTCTTTGGAGTTGGCCAATAATTCAGTGCTTATGGTCCCAAGTAGTAAAGGTGAAAAGGTGATGACCCAAGTGACGGGCCTAGCTGTGCCACTAGATGCTAGATGGCTTATCCTAAATATAACGGGGGAGAAAAGTTGGCCCCAACACCAACTTTGGTTGGAGATTGGCATCAGGGTTGGCAAAATGAGACATAGCCAAAAGCAAGTGGACCCCCAACTATCCACAACTGGAAACACAACATAGACTAGTGACAACTAGCCGAACTGGAGATTTAGAAGTGCAGGAGCAGTCCCAAGAAATATGATGAAATCTGGTCCCAGTGATACGACAATAGAGAATTATGAACCGGCACACGACACTGGGCAAAGACATGGATTGAAACAGAGTATTGGCTAGTACCCTGGATTCTGATAGATGCATGATCAATATTGGGATGAATGTTGAACAGTTGACACTCTTTGCTGATATGTCACATTGAAACATTGTACCTTTTGTGCTCTAGATTCAAATTGATATCCACGTATTGAGAATGACATTTTATTTGTACTGAGCACTTCTTTACTTTAATAAAAAGAGTTAAAAAAAAAAAAAAGAAGTTTTGTGATCCATCCTGGTGTCTGGGAAAATGGACTAAGTGATGACTCTGCAGCTAGATAGTCTCTATCACCGAAGGCGCTACTGATAGCGAATAACCAGTACATTATTATAACGTTTAAGAGTAAAAATGAAAACAGATTCTTGCCGTAGTGTATAGGTGCTGTTTTTTTTTTTAACAGTTGAAATAGAGTTGTCGCCTGTTGCTGCAAATTAATTTCTCCAGCATTGGATCTTTCATAGATTCACATGCTTGAATCATCCCCGTCGTCGAGGTGGGAGCCTCACGGTAAATTTAAATATATAAAAAGCAGTAAGTCAGTAAAAATAAAACCAGTAGGCCCAAGTAGGCCTCATAAGGTATTTTACAGTCTATCCACTTTGTTTTGTGAAAAGACCCAAACTTGAGTATCAACCAATCAGGATTCAGCCCCTCCCAAACACTCCCAACAGAGGCTGAATTCCCTCAGATTTTCTACCGCACGTCGTGTGAAGGGAGTCTCCCTGAGCTCTGCTCAGTTTTTTTCCTATTTTCTGACTGAAGATTGTTTTTTCTCTCAGGAAACTAGTTACAACTTTACTATGTCTGAAAAGGCAAAGAAGGGTCTGTTCAGAGACTGTGACAACTGTGGGAAGAAGAGACTACATATTGATGACCCCCACAAGAAGTGTATTTACTGCCTTCATCCAGACCATAAGGTGAGAGACTGCAAAATCTGTCGCACCTTTAGTCAAAAAACCCTCAAAGACCGAGAGGGTAGACTTCTCTTATGGCTGCAAAAACAGAAAGCCTTAGAGCATCCTTCATCAGACAGCGAAGAGTCACCACAAACTTCTCGCCCTCAGAAAAGAACAGGTGAGAGAGATAGAGGTGCGGATGAACCACCAAGAAAAATGCACAAAAAGACTAAACAAGTCTTAACTGAAGAGGCAGTTAAACATGGACCAAAAAAGGTTCATTCAGAACCTACTACGCCGTTACACCGGAAAAGCACCTCAAAGAAACCATCCCTGTCTCTGTCACCACAAAAAGAGTCAGAAAAACTCTTTTTGGTGAAAAAACAACCGTCGACGACCGCCCCGTCGACGACAGTGTCGACGGTAACAGCGACCACGGTATCGTCGACGTTCACAACACCATCCTCACCGATGATTATGACGTCGTCGCCTTTGTCATCGACGACGATTATTACTGCAAAAATCTTCAAAAGAGCTTCGTCGGCAACCACATCGTCGACAGCGGAGGCCTCCTGGGTTCACAAATCATCCAGGGCACTCCCATCTACGCAAACTACGTCGGCGAAGCGACCGTCGTCGCTCAAATACCCGTCGACGAAGGGACCGTCGACTAAGGAAAAGACGCAGTCATGGACGGAAGCGTCGACGAGAGACCCGTCGACGAGAGACCCGTCGACGACAGTACAGTTGACGACAGTACCGTCGACGAGGGAGCCGTCGACGAGGGAACCGTCGACGAGGGAACCGTCGACGAGGGAACCGTCGACGACGGAACCGTCGACGATGGATCTTACGATCACCACAGCATTAACAGTTTACAAACCTTTGGACATTTCATCAGCTCATTCCTCATACCATCATGAGGACTCCACCAGATTCTTACCCCTTTCCCTTATTAATGTAGGGGACAAGCCATCTGACATTTTGCCGATGCATACATCACCAAGTAAGGTGCTGCCATACCCACCGCAACATCTTTTAGACGATGAGGATGATGATGTTCAAGGCATGTTTGGGGCAGCTAGTAGCCCGTCCCAACTAAATGTCAAATGTCAAGAGTTTGATGAAGAAGAGGATCAACATTACCAGCATAGTTATGCTTCAACATCTTATCCAAACCAACCATCGCCTCTAGCTATGCCTAGCACATTAGTGACAGATTTACAACATATGTTGAAGGACTACTATAAAAGGTTCCCACCGTCAACTCAGTCCACGCCACCTAGACCTCAGAGTTACCAGCAAGCTCAAACTACTAATGTTTCCGAAACGCCACAGGCTAGTAGACCTGTAACTAGCCAAGCTCCGGAAGCTTACCTCTCGTCGGACGACGAAAGGGAAGAGGGCGAGCTAGCAGATTCAGCGGCTAGTGAATGGGACGACTATCTCGTTCCCACACCATCTCCACCTCCAGCAGCTCCAGTGGATTCTCCTCCAGAAGACATAGGAGGTTTCCATAATATCATAGAGAGAGCGGCGAAACGTTTTGGTCTGGAAATTGTTTCCCATGAAACTGAGTGTTTTTTGTATGACTTTAAAGAGCCATCAAAGAGATCTGTAAGAGCCATACCTATTGTGGATTTCTTGTGGCAGGAGGGTTTGAAGGCAATGAAAAACCCGGCAACAGTGCCTTCACAAATGCCAAGGCTAGAGAAAAAATACAAGGCCCCAGATGATTCTCCGGCCTGTTTAGTCTCACAACCGAAACCTGACTCGGTTATATCACAGGCGGCTCAACGACGATCCAAAAACCCCTCTACACCTATTGCGTCTCCCCCAGACAAAGAGGGAAGGAGACTAGACAATATCGGTAAGAAATTCTCCTCGGTTGCTGCAGTAACGGTCAAGGCGGCAAATTCCCTCGCCATCCTGGGAAGGTACGATCGGCAGATGTGGGCAGACATGTCCGTTTTTGTAGATTCACTGCCAGAAGATATCAAGGTGGAAGCTAAAAAGGTCTTGCAGGAGGGAGAAAGGGTTTCCGCAGAGATAATAGACAGTGCAATAGATATTTCCCTCACTGGCTTTCGACAATTAGCTGGAGCAGCAGTCCTGCGCAGACAAGGGTGGCTTAAAGCTACTTCATTCAGACCAGAAGTCCAGACTCGTGTTCTCGACATGCCCTTCGATGGAGAGAGTTTGTTTGGCAAACATGTCGATGATATGCTGCAGGCTATCAAGACGGATACCGATACGGCAAAATCCCTAGGTACCCTGCAATATAAAAAACTACCTTTTCGTGGAGCAAGGGGTAGAGGTAATTACTCCTTTCGAGGTGGATACCAACAATACAGGTCACAATATACATCTTCCTCCACAGGACCAGGACATCAGCACCATCAACAACAGCAGCATTATCGATTACCACCAGCCGCAGCTTACAAACATCCGGCTAGAGGAAGAGGAGCTGCCCGAGCAAGAGATACAGGCAGAAAGCAATGACCAGCGGATAATCTCAACACCTCCCCAATCAATATTGAAGGTCGGAGGTCGCATCAATTCTTATTTCCCCAAGTGGAAGGCTATAACATCGGACAGATGGGTACTAGATGTGGTGACCAGAGGTCATACTCTGGAATTCATCCAAACACCACCGAGTGTCCCTCCATCGGGTACACCGCCTCTGAGGTTGAGCCAACTTCTCAGGGAAGTAAGGATAATGCTAACAAAAGGAGCAATAGAACCAGTCCCTTTATCTCAAAGGAACAAGGGATTCTATTCCCGGTTTTTCCTTCTCAAGAAACCCTCAGGAGACTGGCGCCCCATCCTGGACTTGAGAGCACTAAACAAGTTTCTAAAGAAACAATCGTTCAGGATGGTAACGTTGCAGGATGTCCTGCGTCTCCTAAACACGGGCGATTGGATGGCATCCCTAGACCTCCAGGATGCTTATTTTCATATCCCCATATATCGCAACCATCGCAAATTTTTAAGGTTCAGGGTAGGAAGTATGCACCTCCAATTCCGGGTTCTACCATTCGGTCTCAAATCAGCCCCCAGAATCTTCACAAAAATGCTAGCTCCAGTAGCAGCACATCTTCGCCAGGCAGGTATCCAGGTCTTCCCTTACCTGGACGACTGGCTTATAAAGGCACCCTCAAAATTACAAGTAACAAATCATATTTCCTATTGCCTTCATTTGTTACACAGCCTGGGGTTTGTAGTCAACTACCAGAAATCTCAGATATACCCCAAACAAGAATTGAGTTTCTTGGGAGCAATTTTGGACACAGTACGCAGCAAAGCGTACCCATCACACGAGAGGAAACAAAAGTTAACCTCGTTGGCAAACAACCTATCCAGAAAAAAGTTCGTTTCAGTCCGCATCTACAAATCATTGCTCGGAATGATATCATCGTGCATTCCGCTAGTCCCAGATTGCAGGCTCCATATGCGACCCCTGCAAGCACAATTGGACATACAATGGACACAGGTCCTCGGCTCCTTCGAAGACAAGATTCGCATAACGCCTCTAATGAAGAACACTATGAGGTGGTGGGCGACTCCAACCAATTTCTCAAAAGGGCTGTCTTTTCTTCTTCAAACACCAAGTTACATAGTAACAACGGATGCCTCTCTCGAAGGATGGGGTGCACATTGCCAGGACCTGCAAATCAGCGGAATCTGGAATCAGCAAGAGAGCCAGCTCCACATCAATTATCTAGAACTCAAAGCAATACACTTAGCTCTAAAAGCTTTCTTGCCAAAGATACAATGTTCAAGCGTCTTAATCCGGACGGACAACATGACCAGCATGTTTTATCTAAACAAGCAAGGAGGCACAAGGTCCCTACAACTCTCGCAGCTAGCCCAACAAATTTGGACATGGGCCATCAAACACAATATTTCACTAAAAGCGGAGCATGTGCCAGGACAGATCAATGTTCTAGCAGACACCTTGAGCAGGACAGTAATTCCTTATCACGAGTGGGAGCTAGACCAGAAAACTCTCAATGGCCTGTTTCTATTATGGGGCAAACCAAACTTAGACCTATTTGCCACTCTCGAGAACAAGAAATGCCAGTTCTACGCAAGTTGGCTTCCCCAAAAAGATTCGTGGGGGAATGCGTTTTCGATGAGATGGTCAGGAGTTTATGCCTACGCTTTTCCTCCGATCCCGCTCATTCCGAGAGTCATCAGAAAAATGAAGACGGAGGGGTGTCGACTTCTACTCATAGCTCCCAGATGGCCCAGACAAATATGGTATACGGAGCTCCTCATGCTCTCCGAACGACCACATCTACCACTCAGACAGAGTCCGACTCTTTTAACGATGCACCAGGGACAAGTCACACACCCACATCCGTCGTCTCTTCATTTGTCGGCTTGGCTCCTGAACACAATGAATACTTAAATCTCAAAATCTCCCCAGAGTGTAGAGACATCTTAGCAAAAGCTAGAGCTGACACTACCAACAAAACCTATAGACTTAAATGGAAACGGTTTTGTGTTTGGTGTGCAGCGGAAAATATACATCCTTTATCTTCTACTCCGGAACAGATACTTCCATATCTCCTGCTCCTGGCAAAATCAGGACTTGCATATTCTTCCATACGGGTACATCTGGCAGCAATCTCCAGATACCGCAGATCACCAGATAGACTCTCTTTGTGTTCCACAAGAATTGTCAAACAATTTATGAAGGGCCTTTTTCGGGTCTTCCCGCCAATTAGGAAACCCCCGCCTCTATGGTCATTGAATGTTGTGTTGATGCAACTCATGAAAGCTCCTTTTGAGCCGATCCACAAGGCTGACCTAAAATTCCTGGCATGGAAAACAGCGTTACTGTTAGCTCTTACTTCGGCAAAGAGAGTCAGTGACATTCAGGCTTTCACCATCAAACAGCCGTTCCTCCAGTTTACAAACTCAGGTGTCACCCTGCGGACAAATCCTAAATTCATTCCGAAAGTTCCCTCAACATTTCATTTAAATGAACCAGTCATCTTAAAAACCTTTTTTCCAAATCCGCAAACAGTGGCGGAAAGAACATTACATTCTCTCGATATTAAAAGATGTTTAAAGTTTTATCTACAGAAAACTCACGCCATCCGCCAGTCGGATCAATTATTTGTAGCGTTCGGCGGAACAAAGAAGGGACACGCGGTGTCCAAACAAACTTTAGCAAGATGGATTGGCCTGGCGATTCAATTCTGCCATTCAAAAGCAGGAAAGCCGCTCCACACCAAGGTGAGAGCCCACTCTACAAGATCGGTAGCCACTTCAGCGGCACTCTTTGCAGGTGTACCACTACATAGCATCTGTAGAGCAGCAACATGGTCCAGCCAACACACATTTACAAGACATTACTGTTTAGAGGAGACAAACCAGGTCGATACAGCAGTGGGACAAGCAGTGCTGAGGCATCTATTTCGTTAAGGTGAGCCTCTTACACATCCCACCACCACACTCGAGGTATGGTCATTAATGGTTCATTTTCTTCTACTGTTTAACGTGTCGTATTCTCCATAATAATAGCATAGACTGTGTCAGGATTTCTTGCCACACACATTTTATTGCTTTTATATTCGTATGTTTGTGAATATAAATATAATTATATGAAAGTGCATATTTAAAACTGAACTAATGTGAATCACATCACGTATAGAATTACGATGGAATTACAGTCAATGTAATTCAGTAAGTAAGAAAACATTACTGCTCGTTACTCGGATTCAAGCATGTGAATCTATGAAAGATCCAATGCTGGAGAAGAAAATTAGTTACTTACCTGTAACTGCAGTTCTCCAGTATTGGTATCTTTCATAGATTCACATGCGACCCACCCTCCTCCCCTCAGAGGCTCCCCTATTATACAGATATTAAACTTCACACTCCTAATAGAAAATCTGAGGGAATTCAGCCTCTGTTGGGAGTGTTTGGGAGGGGCTGAATCCTGATTGGTTGATACTCAAGTTTGGGTCTTTTCACAAAACAAAGTGGATAGACTGTAAAATACCTTATGAGGCCTACTTGGGCCTACTGGTTTTATTTTTACTGACTTACTGCTTTTTATATATTTAAATTTACCGTGAGGCTCCCACCTCGACGACGGGGATGATTCAAGCATGTGAATCTATGAAAGATACCAATACTGGAGAACTGCAGTTACAGGTAAGTAACTAATTTTCTTTCTGCTGCATCCCTTACCTTTAATTTGTCGTTTGTTTTATGTTATTTTTAGTATTCTGAAGATATGAAACATAAGACTACGCTTTTGGAACTCCAGAAAATGTTTACCCATTTGATGGTAAGATTGGTCTTAACACAATTGAAATAATGTTTATCATGATTATTTATCTTTCCATTTT
Source organism: Pleurodeles waltl (assembly GCF_031143425.1). Lineage (NCBI taxonomy): Eukaryota > Metazoa > Chordata > Amphibia > Caudata > Salamandridae > Pleurodeles > Pleurodeles waltl. Next base: position 575,150,287 of record NC_090444.1, on the reverse strand, counting down.
GTTAAATTTAAATGCCATTTAGCAAGTGTATCCTTCGTAGAAGTGTTAGGTGCAGGAGCTATTGTATTTCCCGTAGCGTTCTTTGCAAATAGGGCTGCAGAGCTTTCAGCATTTTTTTAAAGAATGATTGTCTCATCGCTTGCACACACTTAAAGAATATTCCCCATATTAACATTTGACTTAAAGTTTACATGTATTCCATTATAGTTCTTTTGGAAACGGCGCATGTCATCACTTAATTTAGAGTTAAGTCATTCATGCTGCTCTCTGTATGGGCCTCCACTATAAAGATTTTATTTTTTTCAGAAAACATGAAGAAATATTTTCATAGCTAAATTTGCCAATTAACTATGCACATGTCACCAGCTGTCAGTGTTAAGCGTGCTGTTGCCACAGGTGCCGTTTTATATTGTCTTGTGTGCTTTATTCAAAACTATGTTTGCTGAACTTTTCACTATAATTCACTTCAGAGATTGCACACTTTAAGTGTAGAATTTTCTTTTAAATGAGAAGCATTACCTTCCGTTTTCCTCCATTGAAGAAGTTTCTCTATTGCTCTTCTAAAATTGGCCATGCTGATCCCTACTAATTAATAGTACTTTTGTAAGGTGTTGCCGGCAGATGTGTTAAAAAACGAGTTTGTTCTTCTACAGTCCAGAAAATATCTTGTTTGCGTGTAGATGCAATTGAGGCATCACATTCTTCTTTATGCACATTTAGCACTCGTCCACCGAACTACAATTCTGGTATGAGTGGGGATTCGGTTTCACTTTTCTTAATTTATTTTTCAGTGCCATTCTTATTCTTTCTTATATCTACTTTTATTACTTTAATGCACTTACTTCTTTACCACAGACTATATTATATGCAAGATACCATTCTTTGCATCTGTTAAAGTGAGACTCCACAGTAAAATGTGATATATATATATTTTTTTTCTTACTACTAATGGATACTTTTTTCGAATTTTTTTTCATGACATCATGTCTTTACCTTAGCAGCACTTTAGATCCATAAACGTTTCATAGCTGTGACTCGTAAACACCACCAGTTGGCATTGTACAACAACATTTATGGATTTATGAGGCTTCACAGGAAGTGACATAGCACTACTATATAAGGCCTTACCGTCACCTGTAATTTCAGTAGCTTTTTTCCCCCCGTTCTTTCACAAACACCATATCTGGAAATACTGAGATTTATATTCATTTTTTTGTTTTATTACATTATCGTTCAATTTTTTGGAGTTTGAGAATGTTACTGCCAATGTCTTTGAACTTTAATCCTTGCTCCAGTTGTCACTGACAACAATCTGTGACAACCCAGTCAGAAGGCTTCTGGTGCCTGGGTACATCACATAGCACAGCATCTTGTGACATGTACACCCAGATGCTCCCAAAAGTAATTTGATAGATCAACGTTAGTGATATTGTCTTTCTTGGACACCCTCTGAACAAAGGATGACATCCAGAAGCCTTTCATCTGAAAAACAGCAGAAGAAACCCCGAAAATATAAGAGAACCTCCTGTACCTTGAGAAGAACCAATAAGCATTGGCAAGAATGAGTGAAAAAATAGTCAGGACCCTAGAAGAGGAGTAAACCATATACTAAAACAGTGGAATGCGGAGTGAAGTCCCCCTCCCAATAAAATGGAGTTGTTAGAGGGAAGCTGGAAGAACTAGGGACCCCAAGAGGTGAGTACCTAAGTTACCTCCAGCGACCAGGAAAGCAGAAGTATGTACCTGGTCTTCCCAAGGACAAACAAGAGGACTTAGAAAAAGGATTGTGCAAGAACAGGACCAGACTAGGAGAAACCAAAGGTGGATTCTGGAATAAAAGGACCTGCAAAGGAAGAGGACAGAGTCCAGTCCACGATGGAGTGTCCAGTGGGGCAGGAGTCACTACCCACCCTTCTGTGAATGAAGATCCGGGTCGACAGGAAATGAAGATGGCCACCTGTGGAGCCCTGGAGCTGAAGAGGAGTCCTTGGAGCGGTGCAGATGGTGTCCCACGTTGGTTGTTGGATTGCAGATGGTCAATGGTTTAGGAGAGCCACTAACAAGCCTGGGCAAATGCAAGAAGAAGCAAAAGGAGAGTTGCAAGGCTGAAGGGGATCAGCAAGGCCCAGGGGACTCGACCCTTGGAGGGGAGCATAGTCTGACCCTCACCAGTCTGGAGAGCCAGCAGAAGCAGTGGGTTGCCACCAGACAACCCTCTGGACGCAGGCACAGTAAGTTCCAGTGAGGCCCAATCAGCACACCTGGAGAGGAGTCCCATGTCGCTGGAGCAGCAGAGAGGATACTATTCTTGGCAGGATGAAGTGCTGGAGGCCGGGGCTACTCTGAGCCTGAAGATCCCTTGGAGCAGGGGACAACCAGACTTGGTTGCTGCAAGAGTTGCGGTGCTCAGGGGTGCTGTCCTACAAGAAGAGGCAAGGGCTCACTGTCTTTCAAGTTGGACAGCGGGCAGAGAGGACCAAGGGGACCACTCAAGACCACCACCTGTAGTGAAGGATCTACACAGTTCCAGTGGAGAGCAGATCCACGCTTCTAGAGGGGTGCCTGCAGATGCAGGGGAGTGACTCCTTCACGTCAAGGGAGATACCTTCTTGCTTCTTGGTGCAGGCTGAAGTCTCGCCAACTCAAGAGAATGGAAAACCGGGGAAATGTTAAAGTTGCTGGAAGGAGCGGAGAAACTATGTTGCAAGGTGAGGTTGTCTCAGGAGTTGCAGTCTTGTCGGTTTCTGAAGAGTCCAGTTGCGTTTCCAGTGGCCTGAAGTAGAAATAAACGATGCAGTGGAGTCTTGCATGTTGAATCTGGGGACCCACCTGCAAGAGAGTCCCTAAATAGCCCTAAAAGAGGGATTGGTCACCTTGCACGGTGACCATCTATCAGGAGGGGTCTCTGACGTCACCTGCCTGCCCTGGCCACTCTTATGCTCCCAGGGGCCTCTGCACATTTTAGTTTCAAGATGGCAGAAGCACGTGGGCACCTGGAGGAGCTCTGGGCACAACCCCTGGGTTGGTGATGGACAGGAGAGTGGACACTCACCCTTCCTTTGTCCAGTTTCGCGCCAGAGCATGAACCGGGTGTCCCTGTGCTATTGCAAACCAGTTTATGCAGGGATGCCCTTCAAAGCAAACCAGTGGCTTGGGGAGGCTGCCCCTCTCAAGCTTTGTAACACCTTTTTCCAAAGGAGAGAGGATGTTACCTCCCTCTCCCAAAAGGAAATGCTTGGCTCTGCCTTCCCCTGCTTGAGCTGGTAAAGCAACAGGAGGGCAGAAACCCGTGTGAGGGGTGGAAGCAGCGCAGGCTTCCTGTTAAACCTCTAGAAGACTTTAGGAGCAATACTGGGGGAGTCCTCTAAGGAGCCCCCAGAGTGCATGGAATTATACAACCAATACTGGCAACAATATTGGAGTATGATTTGGACATGTTTGATACCAAACATGCCCAGGTTCGGCGTTACCACTATGTAGCTGGACACAGGTGGTGACCTGTGTTCAGCACAAGGGTTAAACTGATTCCCCGCACTTACGATGTCCATTGCAATGGAACTGGAGTTTGCAGGGGCACCGCTGCTCATACAGGGGTGCCCTCACTCACAGGGATCTGCACCCTGCCCTCTGTGCTAGGGGTACCATAGGGGTGACTGATAGTGACCTGGTGCAGTGACTAGTGGTGAAAGGGTGCATGCACCTTTTCACGTAGGCTGCAATGGCAGGCCTGCAGACACATTTTGCATGGGCTCCTATGGGTGGCACAATGCATGCTGCAACCCAGGGGGGGACCCCTGGTGTCGCAATGCCAGGGGTACCTAAGCACCATATACTAGGGACTTATAAAGGGGCACCAGTATGCCAACTGTGGATTGTACAAAATGTCCTAGGCAACCTAATTTAGAGGTAGAGAGCACAATTACTGGGGTCCTGGTTAGCAGGATCCCAATGAAAACAGTCTAAGCATACTGATAACAGGCAAAATGTGGGGGTAATCATGATAAAAAGAGGGTACTTCCCTACATGTGGCTGTAATAAAATACCTTTATTTTTGCAACACTGTGTGTTTTTTTCATGTGAGATAAGTTACTGTGTGACTACTGTGGTATTGTAAGTGTGTTACACTCCTCCTAGATAAGTCTTGGCTGCTCACCACAGCTACTACTAGAGAGCCCTGACTTTCTAGATAGAGTCGCACTAACTAATAAGGTTGCCTGGACCTAATATAAGGTGCAAACACCAAAGCTGTCCACCACATACCAGGCCATCTTCCTACAGCACCTAACCTTAGCCCTGGAACACAGTGACTGAACATGTGCTGTCTGGCAATCAAATTGCACAGCCCCTCAAAAATGTTTACCTTACTACCCTTCACCCAGCCATCCAGTGCCCTGTAAAAGTCACCCACAAAATCCCTCCAGGACTGGTGAAACAGTTTCCTACTGCCCCTGAATCTCAACCTTCACTCTTCTGAGGTGAAGCCATGTCTCTTGACAAGGGTCTCCTTCATGATGGGATACCTGAGCCTGTCTCCCCCATCTGGGGTCACTAGGGCATTCCTCCCATCACTGGGTGTAGGAAGCTGACTGTGTAAATACTATACCAAAGTAAGGAATAGTGTGCACAGGGTCCAATGGATCCCCAGAGGTTTTAAAGAGGCTAAAGTAGATAATACAAATGCTCTCTTTTGTGGTAGTGTGGTCAAGCAGTTTGGCTTGTTAGAGGTAGTGCTAAGCATTTGTTGTACATGCACAGTCAAAAAATGGACTAACTCCAGTCCAATGTTTATGTAAACTAGATACTTTATTACTTTTATTTTAGAACCAAAAGGATCTTTGTTGCATGTAAGATCTGATAGAGACTTCTAATTGCAGATGCCTTACCTTAGAATTTCCCCCAGGGTTCAGACAGGATCCGGAGATTTTTTCTTTGAGCAATACACTTGCACGTCTGTAGGTGGCGTCGGTGGACTCCGCGGGCAACGTTGACGTCGTAATCACTGTGATGACGTCAGGAGTAGTACATAGCCGGCGCGTCAGCACAGTGACATCAGTTCTTTTCTTTCCGCGCCACACGCTGATCCGGAGAGAACTACCCTGGTATCTTTTTGACCTACTTCGACTCTTTTCTTGTGTTTTTCGTGAGTTTTTTGCTGTGTTGAGGATGTCCCCAAAGACCTTCAAGCCGTGCGAGGACGATCACCGCATGATGTCGGTGACTTATCCGCATCGGGTCTGTTTGTGGTGATTGGAGCGCGACCACGACCGGATGTAGTGCTCAGAGTGTCAGGCCATGCACCCCAAGGCCTTGAGGGACCGGTCCCTCACGCTCATGGTGGCCCGGCACTCGACTCCGCATAGGTCCCGGTCTCACTTGAGAGGAAGGTCTTGAGACCGCTCGCAGAGCCCCCACCATTCTTCTTCCTCCAAGTCTTCGGGCACAGGTAAGAAGAAGAAGTTGAAGCGGTCCCGTTGCCCTTCGAATTCGCCCTGTCGCTCAGCTGATGCTACGCTGGAGGAGCATCGACTCTCGAGGCCTCCATCTTCGGAGCCTGCTTCTGGGTCTGCTCCTCACTTCCCCGAATTTCCAGCAGCTGGAGCAACCCCCACCCAATTAAAGGAGTTCTATGTGGCCATGCGCCTCATTTTTGGGTGGACTGACCCCGATATAGTGCCTTCGGGCTCAAGGGGTTCGGACGAGGGGCCTTCAGATTCTACGCTGGCCGCTTTGGCTCTGGCCCCCGAGGTCCACTCTGGATCCACTCGCAGATCCGCACTGATGCCGGTAGTACCACTTAGAGCTTCCCTGGCGCCAGTTCGATTGTCGACACTCCAGACATCGGTAGTGGCCATTATCGACGTCGACCCAATCCTTATCCCCTACGACTCTGATTGGCGTTGACCGCCGCCGATGTCTTCGATGGGGCCTACTCAACCCAGGTTGGATTTGGACCCTTTCTTATGAGTACAAATTCGGGGAAGGTCTGGAGGGGTCCCTGAACCCTTATGAATACCAGGATGACCCATCTTTGAACTGGGAACAGGAACTGGGCGAGGCCACTGGAGTGGACACTTTTCCAGACGGTGGCACGCGCTCTCCTCCTAACGTGGCTACACGGGTGGAACGACTAATGCTATGGTGGTCAGTAGGGCGGCTGAGGTCCTTGGCCTTGTGCTACCTACTGTAGAGGTTAGGACCAATCTCCAGACAGAGGTGCTTCAGCCAGGGGCTTCCACATCTGAGCCCCTTTTGCCATTCAAGTGAAGCTCTCAACGATGTCCCTTTGGGTACTTGGTCCAAACCCAATACAGGAGCTCCCTTGAACAGGACTATTTCACGCCGCCATTGGCCCACCCCAAACGATCCTAAATTCCTGTCCCAACACCCCACGCCTGAGAGTCTTGTAATCCAGGCTTGATTTTCCTCGGGCGCATTCCCTTTCGCACCTCCGGATAGGGAATCACAAAGGCTAGAACAATTTGGGAAGAAGATGAGTTCTTCTTCCATTCTCGCGCTGTGGTCCGTGAACACTTCATGCCTTTTGGGCCGCTATACCCACTCTCTGTGGGTTAAGGTCGCCAAGTTATGCCGCAGATACCGGAGGAGGCTTGTGCTGTCGTCTCCCAAGCTGTCAACGATGGGAGATGTAGGAAAATGCCACTGTTGGCATGGTTACCCCTACCGTTTTGCCTCTTGTTGATGCTAGTTATGATTGAAAGTGTGCTGGGACCCTGCTAACCAGGCCCCAGCACCAGTGTTCTTTCCCTAAACTGTACCTTTGTCTCAATAATTGGCACAACCCTGGCACACAGATAAGTCCCTTGTAAATGGTACCCCTGGAACCAAGGGCCCTGTTGCAAGGGAAGGTCTCTAAGGGCTGCAGCATGTTTTATGCTACCCTGGGGACCCCTCACTCAGAACATGCACACTGCCTCACAGCTTGTGTGTGCTGGTGGGGAGAAAAAGACTAAGTCGACATAGCACTCCTCTCAGAGTGGCATGGCCACTGCCTGTGGCATGGGTAAGTCACCCCTCTAGCAAGCCTTAAAGCCCTAAGGCAGAGTGCACTATACCACAGGTGAGGGCATAGCTTCATGAGCACTATGCCCCTACAGTGTCTAAGCCAATTCTTAGACATTGTAAGTGCAGGGTAGCCATAAAGAGTATATGGTCTGGGAGTTTGTCAAACATGAACTCCACAGTTCCATAATGGCTACACTGAATACTGGGATGGTTAGTATCAAACTTCTCAGCACAATAAACCCACACTGATGCCAGTGTGGGATTTATTGAGAAATGCACACACAAGTCATCTTAGAGATGCCCCTGTATACCAGTCCAACTACTAGTGCTAGGCTGACCAGTTTCTGTCAGCCTGCCACATCCAGGCGGGTTTCTGGCCACATGGGGTGAGTGCCTTTGTCACACTGTGGCCAGGAACAAAGCCTGTACTGGATGGAGGTGCTTCACACCTCCCCCTGCAGGAACTGTAACACCTGACAGTGAACCTCAAAGGCTCAAGCCTGGTGTTACAGCACCCCAGGGCACTCCAGCTAGTGGAGATGCCCGCTCCCCGGACGAGCCCCCACTTTTGGCGGCAAGTCGCAGTTAATGAGAAAAAACAGGAGGAGTCATCTACCAGTCAGGACAGCCCCAAAGGTGCCGTGAGCTGAGGTGACCCCTGCCTTTATAAATTCTTCATCTTGAGTTTGGAGGATTCCCCCAATAGGAATAGGGATGTGCCCACCTCCGTTCAGGGAGGAGGCACAAAGAGGGTTTAGCCACCCTCAAGGACACTAGCCATTGGCTACTGCCCCCGACCTAAACACACCCCTAAATTCAGTATTTAGGGGCAACCTTGAACCCAGCAAACCAGATTCCTGTAACCTGAAACAGGAAGAAGGCCGCTGACCTGAAAGCCCTGCAGAGACGACAGAGACAACAACTGACTTGGCCCCAGCCCTACCGGCCTGTCTCCAGACTCAAAGATCCTGTACAGCGTCCCATCCAGTGGGACCAGTGACCTCTGAGGACTCAGAAGACTACCCGGCAACTAAAGGACCAAGAAACTCCAGTGGACAGCGGCTCTATCCAAGAAAAAAAGAAACAACCATCTTTAAAGGGAATCCAGCCTCACTCCGGAAGCGTGAGTTTTCAACACTCTGCACCCGATGCCCCTGGCTCTTGTCCAGAAGAACCAACACTGCAGAGAGGACCCCAGGTGACTTCAAAGACGTGGACACCCTCAGACGACCTCCCTGCACCCCCACAGCGACGCCTGCAGAGGGAATCCGAAGGCTCCCCCTGACCATGACTGCCCGGTAACAAAGGAACCAGACGCCTGGAAGAAGCACTGCACCTCAGCCCCCAGGCCTGAGAGAAACCAACTACCATTGCAGGAGTGACCAGCAGACGGCCCTCATCCTTGCCCAGTTAGTGGCTGGCCCGCGAACCCCTCCTGTGCCCTGCCTGCATTGTCAGAGTGACCCCCGGGTCTCTCCATTGATTCCTATCTACAACCTGACACCTACTTTGCACACTGCACCCAGCCGCCCCTGTGCCGCTGAGGGTGTATTTTGTGTGTCTGATTGTGACCCCCTCCCCAGTGCTCTACAAAACCCACTAGGTCTGCTCCCCGAGGATGCAGGTACTTTCCTGCTAGCAGATTGGAACCGGAGCACCCCTATTCTCCGTAGGCGTGTATGCTATTTGGGCCCTACTTTGACCTCTGCACCTGACCGGCCCTGTGTTGCTGCTGCTGGGTGTCTGGGGTTGACTTGAACCCCCAACGGTGGGCTGCCTATGCCCCGGGGACTGAACTTGTAAGTGCTTTACTTACCTGAAAAACTACCCAATACTTACCTCCCCCAGGAACGGTTGATTTTTGCACAGTGTCCACTTTTAAACAAGCTCATTGCCATTTTTGCCAAAACTGTGTATATTACTGTTTCAATTAAAAGTTCCATATTTACCTATGCCAAGTACCTTACAATTTATGTACTTACTTGAATTCTGAATCTTGTGGTTCTAAAATAAATTTAAAAAAGAATATTTTTCTACATAAAAACCTATTGGCCTGGAGTAAGTCTTTGAGTGTGTTTTCTCATTTATTGCCTGTGTGTACACAATAAATGCTTAACACTACCCTCTGATAAGCCTACTGCTTGACCACACTACAACAAAATAGAGTATTAGTATTATCTAATTTTGCCACTATCAGACTCTAAGGGGAACCCTTGGACTCCGTGCACACTATCTCTCACTTTGAGATAGTATATACAGAGCCAACTTCTTACAGGAGAGATGCGGCAAAGTTCACAATAAGATGTTGGCTGGATACAACCAACTCTCTGGGCATATTAGTTGCTACGACAGTGTCCTTGAGACACCACGCCTGGTTGCATACTTCTGTTTTTTCGGGGAATGTCCAACAGTCTCTCATGGACTTGCCCTTTGATGGCTCCTGTCTCTTTGGAGACAAGGTGGACAAGGCCTTGGGGAGATTCAAGCACTCCCGGGATACAGCTCGGTCACTTGGCCTTTCCACTGCCCCTCGCTCCCAACAAGTCTGCCTTTTGCCCCTTTCGTGGCCACGGAAGGGGCTCCCTGTCACGTCCCCCACCCAGCCACCGTGCCACCCATGCTGTTCAGCCACTGCATGGCCGAGGACGCGGAATCCCACGTGGGACGGGGAACCAGAGGTCTGCCCAGTCCACTTCCCCAAGCCCCCCCCCCCCTGACTGCAGCCTCCAAACCCTCCTAGTCCGTCCCTTCACTCCAGCCAGTTTGCGGCAGGATACACCATCACCTGCCCCACTGGGAATCCATCACTACGGACAGGTGTGTTTTGCAGATCGTTCGAAAGGGCTATTCCCTTCCTTTAGAATCTACCCCACCAGCCATGTCTCCATCAATCAGCCAGGATTATCTGGCACTTCTCCGCCAGGAAGTTGCAGCTCTCTTGGCCGAGGGAGGCATAGAGAAGGTCCGTGTCCCAGAAGTAGGTTGTGGTTGTTATTCCCGCTACTTCTGGTGCCGACAAACGACAAGGGCTTATCCTAGACCTTCGGGACCTCAACTACTTCCTCAAGAAGAAGAAATTCAAAATGCTCATCTTGGCTCAGGTCCTGTCTGCCTTAGACCCAGGGGACTGGATGGTAGCGTTGGACTTGTAGGACGCTTATTTCCACATTCCCATCCTGCCCACAGACGTTACCTACGATTCGTGGTAGATCACGAGCCCTATCAGTTTACTGTGCTCCCCTTTGGCCTTTCCAGTGCCCCTCGGATGTTCACGAAAGTGATGGTTGTGGTTGCAGCTCATCTGCGCAGGTTAGGGGTCTCAGTCTTTCCCTACCTCGACGACTGGCTGTTGAAGGCGGAGTCGCCCCAGAAAGTAATCTCCCACCTTCAGACTGCGGGACGCCTCCTGCACATGATGGGGTTCACTATGAACGTGCCGAAGTCACACCTGACTCCCTCTTGGTCACTCCCTTTCATTGGAGCTGATCTGGACACAGTGCAGTTATGGGCTTATCCTCCCGAAAAAGCGAGTCCAAGATCTTCAGGCTATGATTCCGATCTTTCAGCCTCTGTCTTTGGTTTCGGTGAGACTGACTCTGAGACTGCTGGGCCTCATGGCCTCCTGCATCCTGCTAGTGACACATGCCAGATGGCATATGCAGGCTCTGCAGTGGGACTTGAACTTCCAGTGGGAGCAGCATCAGGGGAATCTCTCCGACATGGTCCAGATCTCGGAGGGGACTGCGAAAGACCTGCAGTGGTGGCTGTCAAATCCGAATTGGGTCCACAGCAGATCGCTCTCCCTTCCCCAGCCAGATCTATCCATGGTGACAGATACGTCGCTTCTGGGTTGGGGCAGCCACATGGGAGAGGCAGAGATATGAGGCTTCTGGTCTCTGGCGGAGTGTGGGCTCTACATAAATCTTCTGGAGCTCCGGGCGATCAAGCTTGCGTTGAAAGCATTTCTTCCCTCTCTCAAAGGGAAGGCACTGCAGGTCAGGTGTTCATGGACAATACTACGACCATGTGAAACTGCAACAAACAGGGCGGAGCAGGGTCCTGAACCCTCTGTCAGAAGGCACTACGCCTCTGGACATGGCTGGAACATCAGAACATTACCCTGGTGGTTCAACATCTGGCGGGCTGTCTGAACGTCAGAGCAGGCAAACTCAGACATTTATGCATATCCGATCACGAATGGCATCTCCATCTGGAGGTGGCGCAATTTTTCTTTCAGCAATGAGGAGACCATTGGTCAGATCTGTTCACCTCCACAGAGATCGCGCAATGTCAGCTGTTTTACGCGTTGGAGTTTCCAAGGCGGCACTCGCTCGGTGACGCTTTTCATCTCGAGTGGAACCCTGTCCTCCTTTATGCCTATACCATTTCTGCTCAGAGTTCTCAAGAAGATCAGGAACGACCGGGCCCAAGTCAACTTGGTGGCTCCAGACTGGGCATGGAGAGTATGGTATCCAGAGCTATTGAGCATCGCCACCGATCCTCCACTCACACTGCCTCTAAGGGCGGATCTTCTGTCGCAGCAACAGGGGATGGTTTGTCACCCGAACCTGACAGTCTCCGCCTTCATGAGATTGAGTGGCGGTAGTTGACGACCTTTGATCTTCACCTGAAGTCTGCGATGTTACCTTGGCAGCCAGGTGTCTCTCCACCAAAATGGTATACACCTGTCTTAAGCATAAATTTGTGGCATGGTGTACGAAACAAATCTGTTGATTCCCCTCTCTGCCCCTCTGTCTGAGTTTCTTTTGTTCATTCTTTTTTTGGCCTAGCAGGGCTCTGCTTTGGGCACCCTTAAAGGGGATTCATCTGCAATTTCAGCCTTTCTTAGGCTACCTGATCAGCCCTCACTCTTTAAATCTCCTATTGTCAATAGATGCCTTAAAGGTCTCATTCATTTATTTCCTCGCACTCCAATTATTATGCCTCAGTGGGACCTCAATCTTGTCCTTACTTCCTGAAAGTCTACTTCTTTTGATCCGATGCACAATTGCCCTTTACGGCTCCTCACTTTCAATACTGCCTTTCTTGTTGCCATCACTTCTGCTCACAGAGTGAGTGAGCTTCAGGTTCTTTCTTCCAAGCCTCCATTCTTGTCTGTGCACCCTGACAAAGTGGTGTTGCGCAGTAAGGCTTCCTTCCTTCCCAAGGTTGTTATGCCTTTTCATGTAGGCCAGTCCATCAGCTTGCCTACTTTTTACGCCCCCCCCCCCCCAACATCATTTTCATGAGGAGGAGAGACTCCACTGTCTGGACCCAAAAAGAATATTGGTGTTCTATCTAAATCGCACTAAAGATTTCTGGGTCTACAATAAACTCTTTGTCGGGTATGTGGGTGTGAAGAAAAGGAAGGTGGTGCAAAAACGTACCATCTCTCGATGTGTACTTCTTTGTTTCAAGATGTGCTACGCTTTGGCCAAGAAGCAACCCCCTAGGGCTTGCATGCTCATTCCACCAGAGGAACTGCTGCTTCCACTGCGTTAGTTTGTGGAGTTCCTGTCCTGGATATCTGCCAGGTAGCTACGTGGGAATCCCTGCACGTTTGCTAAATATTGCTGCCTGGAAAGTCAGGACTGTAGGGACGGCTACTTCGGTCGTTCGGTCCTGCAGGCCTTTCTAGTATTATCCTGGTTCACAGCCCACTACCGAGGATGGCATTGCTTGGGTATCTATTCTAAGGTAAGGAATCTGCAACTGGAAGTCTCTATCAGATGAACAGGTTATTTACCTATGGTAACAAATTTTCTGGTAGAGACATATTCTAGTTGCAGATTCCTTACAGACCCACCCATCCTCCCCGCTTGCAAACTGATTTCTAGGGACAGGGAGTCCCCATTCAGGGCCTTGGCTCTGGCGCATCATTTTCAGTGTTCTTCATGCCTCTGCGCTTTTGCGTGGAAAGTCGCAAAAAGAAACTGCCATCACCGTGCAGAGGTAGTGGCTATATGTAGGAAGTTGGTTCTGTAAGAAAGTAAGAAAAAGTGTGCACAGAGTCCAAGGGTTCCCCTTAGAGGTAAGACAGTGGCAAAATTAGATAATTCTAATGCTCTATTTTGTGGTAGTGTGGTCGAGCAGTAGGCTTATCAGAGGGTAGTGTTAAGCACTTGTACACACACAGGCAATAAATGAGGAACACACACTCAGACTTACTCCAGGCCAATAGGTTTTTATATAGAAAAATATATTTTCTTAGTTTAATTTAAGAACCACAGGTTCAAGATTTGCAGTAAACACTTTACATGCAAGGTACTTCAATTAGATACTTTAGGAACTTTGAATAAAAGCAATATCATATACAGTCTTTGTAAAAATGTCAATAAGCTATTTTCAAAGTGGACCCTTAGTGAAAAAATCAAAAGTTCCTGGGGGAGGTAAGTAAAGGTTAGATTAGGAGGTAAGTAAAACACTTACAAGTCTCAGTTCTGGGGCATAGGCAGCCCACCGTTGGTGGTTCAAGGCAACCCCAAAGTTACCACACCAGCTCAGGGCTGGTCAGGTGCAGAGGTCAAAGAGGTGCCCAAAACACATAGGTGCCTATGGAGAAAAGGGGTGTTCTGGTTCCAGTCTGCCAGCAGGTAAGTACCTGCGTCCTCGGGGGCAAACCAGGGGGGGTTTGTAGAGCACTGGGAGGACACAAGTAGGCAGACAAAACACACCCTCAGTGGCACAGGGGCGGACGGGTGCAGTGTGCAAAGCAGGTGTCAGGTTTAGTATTGATTTCAATGGAGGGGCCCGGGGGTCACTCTAGCGGTGCAGGCCGGCACAGGGGAGGCTTCCCGGGACAGCCACCACCTGGGCTAGGCAGAGGGTCGCCTGGGGGGGGGGGTGGGGGGGGTCACTCCTGCGCTGAAGTTTGGTTCCTTCAGATCCTGGGGGCTGCGGGTGCAGTGCTGGTTCCAGGCATCGGGTCCCTTGTTACAGGCAGTCGCGGTCAGGGGGAGCCTCCGGATTCTCTATGCAGGCGTCGCTGTGGGGATTCAGGGGGGTCGTCTCTGGCTACTCACGGGCCCGCAGTCGCCGGGGAGTCCTCCCTGTGGTGTTTATTCTCTGGATCGCGAGCCGCAGGCATTGGGTGCAGTGTGTGAAGTCTCATGCTTCCGGCGGGAAACGTGTGGTCTTTGAAAGTTGCTTCTTTGTTGCAAAGAAGTAGCTGGTTTTCAGCAGGGCCGCTGCTGACAGGAGTTTCTTGGTCCTTTAGTCCAGGACAGTCCTCTGAGGCTTCATAGGTCGCTGGTCCCTGTCGGATTCGTCGCTGGTTGCAGGTTTTCGAACTTGGAGACAGGCCGGTAGGGCTGGGGCCAAAGCAGTTGTCGTCGTCAGCATTCTCTGCAGGCTTGTAGGTCAGCAGTCCTTCTTGTTTCTTCAAGTTGGACGAATCTAGTTTCCTAGGTTCTGTGGTGCCCCTAAATACTGAATTTAGGGGTGTGTTTAGGTCTGGGAGGGCATTAGCCAATGGCTACTGTCCTTGAGGTTGGCTACACCCTCTTTGTGCCTCCTCCCTGTGGGGAGGGGGGCACATCCCTAATCCTATTGGGGGAATCCTCCAAACTCAAGATGGAGGATTTCTAAAGGCAGGGGTCACCTCAAAAGTGGGGGCTGTGTCCGGAGGGGCAGGCATCTCCACTAGCTGGGATGCCCTGGGGCGCTCTAACAGACATGAGCCTTTGAGGCTCACTGCCAGGTGTTACAGTTCCTGCAGGGGAAGGTGAGAAGCATCTCCACTCAGTACAGGCTTTGTTCCTGACCACAGAGTGACAAAGGCACTCATCCCATGTGGCCAGAAACTCGTCTGGTTGTGGCAGGCTGGCAGGAACTGCTCAGCCTAGCACAAGGAATTGGACTGGTTTACAGAGGGCATCTCTAAGATGCCCTCTATGTGCATTTTTCAATAAATTCCACACTGGCATCAGTGTGCATTTATTGTGCTGAGAAGTTTGATACCAAACTTCCCAGATTTCAGTGTAGCCATTATGGAACTGTGGAGTTCGTAATTGGCAAACTCCCAGACCATATACTGTTTATGGCTACCCTGCACTTACAATGTCTAAGGTTTGGCTTTGACACTGTAGGGGCATAGTGCTCATGCAACTATGCCCTCACCTGTGGTATAGTGCACCCTGCCCTAGGGCTGTAAGGCATGCTAGAGGGGTGACTTACCTATGCCAGAGGCAGTGGGTTGAGTGCATGGCACCTGGAGGGGAGTACCATGTCATTTTCTCCCCACCAGCATGCACAAGCTGTGAGGCAGTGATCATGTGCTGAGTGAGGGGTCCCCTGGTTGGCATAATACATGCTGCAGCCCTTAGAGACCTTCCCTGGCCACAGGGCCCTTGGTACCAGGGGTACCATTTACAAGGGGCTTATCTGTGTGCCAGGGTTGTGCCGGTTGTGGGAACAAAGGTACAGCTTAGGGAAAGAACACTGGTGCCGAGGCCTGGTTAGCAGGGTCCCAGCACACTTTCAATGATAACTGGCATCAACAAAAGGCAAAAAGTTAGGGGGTAACAATGCCAAGGGATGCATTTCCCTACAGGTGGGCATTGCCCTCCTGCACCGCCTGGGCACCTCCGAGTGGTCTGGACCCTTTCCCCTCTTTCTTTAGGTCCACTTCTTTGGAAACTCATGTTTGGGTTCCACCGACGTGGTCCACGGGTCATGACAGTAGCTGTACAACCGAGGTCCCCATTGACTTAAACTGGAGGTTCTGACACAACTTCACCCCTATGCACCTGGGCTCCCTGTTGTAGGTACTCCACTGTTCTAGGTATTCACGGGTTTGGGCACTAGCCAACCTCCCTTGTCCCAGTGGTTTTCCTCTGGGTCCTCTGGGAAGGAGCGTAGAACTCAAAATCTCCAGTTGGGGGTCTGAGGAATCCTATCTACTTACCTTGGATGTTCCTGTGCTTCCTCAGTCCTAAGGGTCCTTGTGTGGTAGTTTTGGTTGGGAGAGATTCTCGCATTCCATTTACTTAGTATATGATTTTGCTTCCCCCTTCCCTCCCTCCCAATAGGGACACATGTTATATGCCTGTAATACCTTTTTCTAAGTATATTTTATTATGATCGTATCTCTGGTTAGGAGGTATACCAAAGTTAGTTCTAGTGCGTGTTTTACAATAAATATAGAATAGTTTTCTAACTGCAGCTGCTTTATACCCTCCTGGATAAGCCTTAGCTGCTTTCCATAGCTACACCTCTGAGAACTCTGGTTATCTAGACCCTTCTACACTATCAGTAAGAATTGCCTTGACTCAGTACAGAGTGCCTCATTTGTAGGTGTACATCATATACTCAGCCAGCCTTCTACATCACCCTCATCATGACAGGAAGAAACAATAAATGTTGTGCTTCTGCTTCTTGCTTCTTGGAACCTTATTAGCTGTGGGCACATCCTCTGTGTAGTTGGGTTTAGACTTCCTATACATATTCATGTCAGTGCCAACTGCTGGGATAGTTAGTTTGTGTTGTCCTAAATTGGGTGAGGTTAATCAAATTCTCAGAGCTGCTGGGCATGTAAGACTAACCTCACTTTGAACTGCTTGCAGCCAACGGCTTCATAAGCAGGGATGTGGCTAGGATCCTACATTAGGACTTACTCCCTTAGTCGCCTTGGTTCTTGTGATACAAGCGTTTGGCACTTGAGTATTTCCCAGGAGTTCATGTAGGTGCTGAATATGATTCAATTCCATAGTTGTCTTGTTTCACCTGCACCACTGGAGCTCAGTACCATCCAACGGTTGGGTTTGGCATCTCATCTAAAGGGTTACTCCTTCCCCTTTATGACTATCCCCTCAACCCATGCCACCCACTTTGGACAGGGTTGACAGAGGGCCAGCTCTCTTTGCTCCGTCAGGAAGTGCAGTCTTGAGAGGATGCAGGCTTCAGAAGTAGGTCATGGTTGCGCTTCCTGCTACTTTCTGGTGCCCACAAAGGATGGAGGCCCTTCTCTTTTCTTAGATCTGCGCCCTTTCAGCTTCTTTCCTTAAAAACGAGAAATTCAAACTACGCTCGTACAAGTCCTGTTTGCCCTGGATGCAGGAATCTTGATAGTATCGTCAGACTTGCAGGGTGCATAGTTCCACATCACCTTCCTGCCTGCTGACTGACATTACCTGTGGTTCATGGCTGGCCAAGAGCACATTCAGTTTGCTGTGCTCCCCAGCACGTCTTGGGGGTTCACAAAAGTGAAATGATTGGGTCAGTGGCAGACCCCTCTCTCTTCCCCAAACAGAGCTAAATGTAGTGACGGGTGCATCAGTCCTGGGCTTGGGCGGCCACTTGGGAGAGGGGGAGATTAGAGGACAGAATCCCAGCTCCACATCAACCTTTTCAAGATTTTGGTGATCCGTTTGGCATCGAAAGCCTTCCTTCCTTCAGAGGAAGGCTGATACAAGTGTTCATAGACAAAACCACCACCATGAGGTATTGCAACAAAGAGGGCAGGTTGGTGTCAAGGACCCTTTGTCAAGGGGCTCTGCACCTCTGGATGTGGCTGGAACACCAGGACATATCCCTACTGGTTAAACAACTGACGGGCTCTCTGAACATCAGGGTGGACAAAGTCAGACATTGATGTCTAGCTGATAACGAATGGCGTCTTCATCAGGAGGTGGCACAAGGCCTCTTTCAAGAGTAAGGAGAGCCTTGGTTACATCTGTTTGCCACCACCAAGAATGTGCAGTGTCAGCAGTTCATCATGCCTGCATTTCCAAGGCAGTTCTTGCTTGCAGACAATTTTCCTCTTGAGTCTCCTGAACGCCTTTTGCCAATACCTCTCCTGCCCAGAGTTCTCAAGAAGATCACGAACGACCAGTCCTAAGTCATTCTTGTGGCATGGATTAGTAACAGAGAATCTGGTGTCCTGAGCTTTTTACCATGGGCATCAGCCCACTGATCAAGCTGCCTTTTCTAGAGGATCTTCTGTTGCAGCAAAAGGGCAGGGTTCTTCGCCTGTCTGCAATGTTATTTTGGCAGCCAGGCCTCCCTCTACTAAGACTGTATACCGCTGCTGTTGGAGCAAGTTTGTGGCATGGTGTACAGACCAACTTGTTGATCTTTTGCATCCCTTTTTCAAGTTTTCCTGTTTTTTATTTTCCTTGGTCCAGCAGGGCTCTGCTTTTTACAGGTTGAAAGACTGTCTTTCTGCCAGCTTGGCATTTTTGCGGTTGCCAGGCCAGCCATATCCTTAAAATCCCCCATTGTACATAGATTCTTGAAAGGTCTTCAACGTATGCTTCCTCTAGCACCCCTATTACTATGCCCCATTGGGGCTTGAATTTGATTGCTATTTTTGTGATATGCGCTTTATTTGAGCTGCTTCACAACTGACCATTCAGACACCTTACTATCAAAATGACTTTGTAGTTGCAGTAACATCTGCCCAGAAAACCAGTGAATTACAGGCTATGTCTGCAAACCCTCCATACCTTACCATCTACACAGACAAGCTGGTCCTTCTGACTCGCGTGACCTTTTGACCAAATGTGATAACTCCAGGGTATCACTCTGCCTTCCTCCTGTGCTTTGCTTAATCCCCCTAAAGAAGGGGAGATATTCTTTAGCTAGACCCAAAAAGAGCATTGTATTCTACCTTGTTTGCACAAAAGAGTTCCTGGTGTGTGATAAACACTTATTGGGGTAAAAGGAAAAGGCCGTGCAGAAACAGACCTTCTTGTGACGGATAGTGCTCCGATTAAAAATCTGCCATGCATTTGGCCAAAATCGCAACCCCGAAGTCCCTGTCTGGGATCTATGTCAGGCATCACGTGGGCTTCTTTGCTTCCTGGACACTCGGGTCCAGTGTGACGGTAATTTTTTCCTGTTAGGTCCTACAGGCTCTCTTAGTCTAATACATATTGCAGCCCTACCTCCAGGGAGGTGTTAATTGGGTATCTATTTCGTGGTAAGGAATCTGCAGCTAAAAGTCTTTTAGATGAGCAAGTTAATTGCCTTTTGGTAACGGCTTATCTAGTAGAAACTCTAGCAGCCGATTCCTTACCGACCCTCCCATCCTTTTTACTCAGTGGACAGATTATAGTGAAAAAGGTTTACCCCCACAAGGGCTCTAGCTTCATACACCAGTGGTCAGTGTCCCTTGTGGCCTTTCACTTCTTGCATTCTGGCATTGAAAGTCTCAAAAAGAAACAAATTGATGTGCTGGAGTGGCGCCTATATAGGTATCACACACATCATTTCCAGTGTGGACAACGTCACATTCCGGCGCGCAGTGGTACTGCTCATCAAAAGTTTCTGGGTCCAGTCTTGGCACCTGGAGCATATTCTAAGGTAAGAGATTTGCGGCTAGATGGCCTCTACCAGATAAAGCACTACTGAAGGTAAGTAACTTTTTCAATAGTGCTACAAAATAAGGTGTAATGAAAATGTGGGTTCAAGTAAATCATTGTTGTCATATTTTGGCTGTACGATTGAGAACTTAATGAACTAGTCTTTCAAAGGTGCATCATCTATTTTAAAAGTGTTCCTGGTTACTTAGTTGTTTTCCCTTGCTTGTGAGAGATAGGACAGCAAATATAAAATGTTAGTTTTGGTGAATACATGTACAGTTATTGATCAAGTTAAAACTCATTCTTGCCTTTTTTTATTTTATTTTATTTTTTAGGAAAGCGAGTGCAAAGCTTATAATCCAAGGCCTTTCTGTAAAACGTACACCATGGATAAACAACCTCTTAATACTGGAGAGCAGAAGGATATGACCGAATTCTTTACTGATTTAATTACTAAAATTGAAGAAATGTCACCAGAGCTTGTAAGTGTTTTCACCATCTCAACAGGCAATTGGAGGGATCAAATATACTTAGCATTTTACCTGTCCCAAATGCTCCAATTTTGCATTTCCGACTTAAATTCTAATCCCTTTTTAGAAGGCTGAAAAGATTTTCCGACTCCTAAAATAGGGTTCAGAATAGATACTGATTTGGCATCTCGAAGGGGCGTATTGTAGGTTTCCCTTCCAAATACCAAATCTGTATCTAATGTATCAATGTTTTACGACCAGAAACCGGTTGTAAAACATAGATAATTTACTGACACCTCAAAGGAGCTGGTAATTCACTTGCGGAAGGGATCACTTGAGACCATTTTTCTTTTGTGATTATAAAGGGTTCTCTTTTCAAGAGTAGGTCTTAAATGGAATCACTGTCAACCAGTAAACATTAAAAAATACACTTTTCTTTTTAAACGTGGTCCTGTTTCACATAAGAAAAAGAACCTTTGTAAAAAAAAAAAAATAGTTTACGTTATTGAAAGTCAAAACCAGACATGGTAGTCTGCTGGCCTCAGCAGGCCACCATTCCTGCACTGGTCTCCAGTTGTAGTCAATCACAATTCAGAACTTATCTCACTAACAGTCATTTACCGGACTCAAAAATTTGGGCTAGGTTTGTGTCCACATATTTGTACATTTGGCCCTTAGCTTGTAAAGAGGATACTATATAAATGTTCCACTCAGTGAGTATAAAATGATTACATTTTGCTATGATATCTTCTAAAATGTGTTTCTTTCAGAAAAACACAGTGAAAACTTTATTTGGTGGCGTCATAACAAACAATGTTGTCTCTCTGGTGAGTAGTTTTTTTGTTTTCATTTACATTTTTTTTAAATCAAGTGGTGCTAATTGCAAGCCTCATTTTTTCAAAAAAGAAACACAGCCTGTTAATAGAGACATGTTTATCACTTGTGAATATAACCATAACCTTGATCCATTCTCCTGGCAGCTGACTGGATGTGGGCATTTCCACTCTTCAGCAAGTGTAATTTGCTGATTGTCATCTCAAACTTCACAATACTTAATGTAGGATTGTTTGCAGGCCTTGGGCCTTTAACACCACTTAGCTAACTCATGCTAAAGTCTTACAACATTAATTTCCAAAGCCTTGATTATGAGGTCCCTCTTAATTTCAGTGAGGTTGGTACCCAGCCTGAGACTTCCCCTTAGAAAGCAGCCAATATATCTGGGCAAAAATCCAGTGGGAAATTCAGAGTTATAGATTTCCCTGCAAATTCTTCATTTTAGTACACAGTATTTCTAACGTTGTATATCAAATGTTTTGCTAATTATGTTTGTGTCAGTATTCAAGGGTGGTATATAATCATCAGTTCTGTCGCCCCTTGGTCTCATTTATCAGGGTCACTCCTTCCTTTAAATCTTCTTACTCTTTATGATAGAAAGTTGGGGACGATGATGATGTCAAGGCTGCTGCAGTTCCTGACAAATGTTGAGCACAAGTGGTTCTGCGTTTAAACTCCTGGTAATTCTACTCCCTTGGTCCTCCATAGTTACCCTTACCTCCAGTGGCAATAACTCTACGAGTGAATATAAGCAGGTTTAATGAGTGACATATCTGCACATCTTCCTCACAGAATGTTCTTTGAGAGTGCCAAACACTGAATAGTGTCATGTATGTGTTGGATACTTAAGTGCTTTTGAAATAGATAATACATCTTTATAAAAAAAAAAAGTCTATATGTAACTCACATGCAGAAAACACCAAACCACCATTTTAAAATGGCACAGTAAAAAAAGGAATGATTACTGAGTGTAAAACATGGCTGGTAGTATGAGTTATGGCCGGAACCATAACTACATTTTTAACTGTTTATTTTCAGTATGTGTCTGTATGTGCATGATGCTGGGTGTTTGGATGTATGATGGCAGGTATGTTCTGTGAGTTAAAGCCTGTACAGGCTCTAGGAAGCTGACCTGGGGTTTGTGGACACCTATGGTGTTTGCGCCTTATACCAGGTTCACAGAACCCCTGTTAGTTATTGAGACAGTGTCTAGGAAGCCATGGCTCTTTAGTGGTAGCTGTGGTAAGCAGCCAAGACTTATCTAGGAAGAGTGTAAAGCACTTGCAATACTACAGCAGTCACACTGCAACTTATATTACATGAAAGGAACCACACAGTGTTGCAAAAATTAAAGTACTTTATTTTAGTAGCACTGAATTAGATCACTTTTAGGCAGTCCTCAACTGGAGGCAAGTACACACTATGGCCCTTATTATGACATTAGTGGTAAATGTCGCTTACCGGCATGCTGACAGCCGCCAACTTACCCCCGCGCTGGCGAATATCCATTCACCATATTATGACCCACACACAAATCTGACAGAATACCACCGCATACACAAATCCGCCAGACAAAAAGTCAGTGATAAACTGGGGGTCCCAAAACCCACACCGTTACGCCAGCAGAACAACGCCCATCACATTATGACCCACGAATCACCATGGCGGACTTTCAGTGGTGGTAAACCACAGACAAAACACCACCACATTGGACAATTCAAACAACACACACCTGACACCCATACACACACCACACCCACACCACTATAAAACACACACCCACATTACCCACAACCCTTTACCAACAACTATTGCCACCATGAGACTGAGAAGAGCACAGAGACAACTAGACACACACACCACTCACACCCCTCACACACTCCACATCACACACCCCAACACATTACCCAACAGACCCTCACCAACACACATCACACAACACCCATGGCACCACAAAGGCACCCCCGTTTCACTGAGGAGGAGTTAAGGGTCATGGTGGAGGAAATTGTCAGGGTAGAGCCACAGCTCTTTGGAGCACAGGAGCAACAGATGTCAGTAGCAAGGAAGATGGAACTATGGTAGAGAATCGTGGACAGGGTCAATGCCGTGGGACAGCATCCAAGAACAAGGGACGTCATCAGGAAGAAGTGGAACGAGCCCTGGGGGAAGGTGCGGTCCATTGCAGCAAGATACCAGCTCGCTATACAGAGGACTGGTGGTGGACCCCCACTTCCTTCCCCACAACTCACAGCATGTGAGGAGCAAGTCTTGGCATTACTGCATCCTGATGGACTCGCCGGAGTTGGAGGAGACTGGACACTGGTAAGTCAACTTTTAACAATTATCACCCCCATACCTGCATGCCATCACACACCCTCACCCTCACTCCCATCACTCCACTCCATCCCACACACTCCACCATCACATCACACTAATCCCAATGCCAAGCCCTGCATGCTGTACCACTGCATGGACGTCCCTCCCAGCCTGCATGGACATACCTCACTAAAGCATGCACAGCATAGGGAAACTATCATAACCACTATACACCAACTTATACAAGCCAAAAGCTGGGAGAGGAATAACAACCATAGAGGGGAAGCTACAGAAGTACAAATGTCAGACACCTGAAGCATAATACATCATTTACATCCCCTCAGGTACCCCAGCCAATGTCACTGGAGAGGTGCCATCACTATCCAGCCCCCCAACAGAAGAGGCCCACAGTGATAACAGTAACTCTGGACTTCAGTATCTGGACGATCTACCTGGCCCATCAGGGACCATCAGACAGTCAGTCAGTCACCCAAGCCCCGTCACAGACCACCGCAGAGCCTCCCCCATCAGGATCCAACACCACGCACCCACCCACCCAGCATACCCACACCTCTGTCCCCAGGACACGTCAATCAGCAGTGTTCCCACCTGTACAGGAACCCCAGGCCACACCTCATACCCAAGACAATCAGGGACCTGGGGTCAGTGGGCACAAGGTTCAGGGGACAGAGGCACTGGCCAACAGGGAAACTGGGAGGACTGCTCTGCGCCGGGAGGAGGACCGGACCAGGGAACCGACTCTCCAGGAGGCACTCTCTGAGTTCCTAGGAGCCTACCAACATTCCCAGGACACGATGGGCCAGATCCTGGACAAAGTGCAGAAGAACAGGCGGCTGCAGGAACGACAGTAACAGGGGTCATAGAGGACATGCAGGCCATTAACAACACCCTAATCTCCATAGCAGGGGTGTTGGCAGACATGGCCAATATCATGAGGGAGGCAACAGCACACCAGCAGGCTCCTGCCACTAGCCAGTCATCTGAACAGACCCCCACTTCTGCTAGTGGCCAGGAGGCCCCGCCACAGAACCAACAGGCCACCAGCACTCCTCCCCCTACAGAAGGTGAACCACCCCGCAAACGTTCCCTGCGAACCAGACAGAAGCCAGGGACACTTGCCAAGACCACCGCCAGGAGATGAGACTCTCCTGATTGTCCCTCTTGTGTCCCACTCAGTCACCTTGTCCACCTTAACCGCTTCTATGCCTTGGACGAGATGATCTCGTCCAAGGCTACAGTTCCCCTGTGCCTTGGACGAGATCATCTCGTCCATGGCACAGGGGAACTTGGGGGAGTGCTAGCGCCCCCCCCGTGCACCCCCCCCCCCCCACAAGGTGGGTATGGAAGGGGAAGACCTTCCCCTTCCACCCCCGCCCCCCCCTCCCCCCCACCCCACCCCACCCCCCCTGTGACGTCACTGATTAGTCACAGGGGCCTTCCCCATCGCGCTGGAAGCAGAGCTTCCAGCACGATTGAAAGAGAAATGCTAAGCATTTCTCTTTCAATCACGTGGGGGAGGCCCGGAGGGGCTTCAAAGGGAAGGAAATGTATTTCCTTCCTTTTGAAGTCTCTCCGAGGGTTTCAAACTTCAAATTTATTTCAGGCCATTTCAGACCGGCCTATTATTAGGCCGACCTGCCCCCAGGGGGGGCAGAAACCTCTAGGCGCCAGGGGAAATATATATATATTTTTTTTTCTTTTTTTTTCTTTTTTTTTTTTTTTTAGAGATGGGGAGCGACCCATCATGCAAGGGCCACTCCCTTGGGGGGCAAATTGTATTTAGGCCATTTGGCAGATTGGCAGATTTTATGTCAATCTGCCCCCAAGGGGGCAGAAACCACTAGGCACCTGAGATTAGTTTTTTGGCGGCAATGTCACGCAGGGGGAGCGACCCCGTAGGCAGGGGTCGCTCCGTGGGGGTTGGGGGGGCAAATTTATTTTAGGCCATTTCTGCCCCCGGGGTGGGGGGGCTGGGGGGGGGGGGGGCAGAAACCTCTAGGCACCAGGGCAAATATATATATATTTTATTGTATTTAGGCCATTTCTGCCCCCCTTGGGGACAGATTGGCCGATTTTAGGTAGAAACCCCTAGGCACCTGGGATTTGTTTTTTGGCGCCAATGTCACGCAGGGGGAGCGACCCCGTAGGCAAGGGTCGCTCCGCGGGGGGGGGGTTGTGGGCATATTTATTTTAGGCCATTTCTGCCCCCCCCCCCCCCCCCCCCCCCCCCTTGGGGGCCGAAACCTCTAGGCACCAGGGCAAAAAAAAAAATTCGTGAGGCCTACCCACACAAGTGAGGTATCATTTCGATCGGGAGACTTGGGGGAACGCTGGGTGGAAGGAAATTTGTGGCTCCTCTCAGATTCCAGAACTTTCTGCCACAGAAATGTGAACATGTGGTTTTTTTTAGCCAAATTTTGAGGTTTGCAAAGGATTCTGGTTAACAGAACCTGGTCCGAGCCCCGCAAGTCACCCCTCCTTGGATTCCCGTAGGTCTATAGTTTTCAGAAATGCACAGGTTTGGTAGGTTTCCCTAGGTGCCGGCTGAGCTAGAGGCCAAAATCTACAGGTAGGCACTTCGCAAAAAACACCTCTGTTTTCTTTCAAAAATGTGGATGTGTCCACGTTGCGCTTTGGGGCGTTTCCTGTCGCGGGCGCTAGGCCTACCCACACAAGTGAGGTATCATTTTTATCGGGAGACTTGGGCGAACATAGATTAGCAAAACAAGTGTTATTGCCCCTTGTCTTTCTCTACATTTTTTCCTTCCAAATATAGGAGAGTGTGTAAAAAAGACATCTATTTGAGAAATGCCCTGTAATTCACATGCTAGTATGGTCACCCCGGAATTCAGAGATGTGCAAATAACCACTGCTCATCAACACCTTATCTTGTGCCCTTTTTGGAAATAAAAAGGTTTTCTTGATAGCAATTTTTTACTCTTTATATTTCAGCAAATGAATTGCTGTATACCCGGTATAGAATGAAAACGCACTGCAGGGTGGAGCTCATTTATTGGCTCTGGGTTCCCCTGGTTCTTGATGAACCTACAAGCCCTATATGTCCCCGCAACCAGAGGAGTCCAGCAAATGTAACGGTATATTGCTTTCGATAATCTGACATTGCAGGGAAAAGTTACAGATTAAAACGTAGAGAAAAATTTATGTTTTTTTCACCTCAATTTCAATATTTTTCTTTTTCTTTTTTTTATTTTCTGTAGGAAACCCTTGTAGGATCTACACAAATGAGCCCTAGCTGAATTCAGAATTTTGTCTACTTTTCAGAAATGTTTAGGTTTCTGGGATCCAGCATTGGTTTCATGCCCATTTCTGTCACTGACTGAAAGGAGGCTGAAAGCACAAAAAATTTCAAAAATGGGGTATGTCCCAGTAAAATGCCAAAATTGTGTTGAAAAATTGGGTTTTCTGATTCAAGTCTGCCTGTTCCTGAAAGCTGGGAAGCCGCTGAGTTTAGCACCGCAACCCCTTTGTTGATGCCTTTTTCAGGGGAAAAACCACAAGCCTTCTTTTGCAGCCACTTTTTCCAATTGTTTTGAAAAAAAACTAATTTTTCACTGTATTTTGGCCAATTTCTTGGCCTCCTTCCGGGGAACCCACAAAGTCTGGGTACCTCTAGAATCCCTAGGATGTTGGAAAAAAAGGACGCAAATTTGGCTTGGTTAGCTTATGTGGACAAAAAGTTATGAGGACCTAAGCGCGAACTGCCCCAAATAGGCAAAAAAAAGGCCTGGCACAGGAGGGGGAAAGGCCTGGCAGCGAAGGGGTTAAACTGCCATTGCTCCCCTTCCTGTGTCTGCATGGACAATGCATCTGTGCTACAAACAGACTGGAACAATACCCTGGACTTTCCTCCATCATCACCCCATTCCATTGCACTTTCCCCTCTATATTTTAGCACTACAATAATCACCCTTGGAAAAAAACTCAACTACTAGTATTTCATGTATTACAAATTTGTGTTGATTGAAACAGCTACAACCATTGCAAATTAACTGTACATAGAATGAGCATAGAATAAATGAGTAGCTGGCTGTTGTGATCACACCATGAGAATGTTGTCATATCACCCACAAAAGGAATATCCATAGGTAACAGTAAGTAGGGGAAAGAAGTGGGTAATGCCAGCATGCCAATGCCACACAGAATACACCAATACTCATAGAAATGTGAAGTTGCACTGTCTCACCTGTGTGTCATTGAAAGTACTGCTGTATCACTGATGTTCTGTTGTCCACATCCTCATCCTCTACCTCCTCTACATCCTCATCCTCACTGTCCACAGCCTCCACAGGGCATCTCCAGTTTCATCCTCCTGCAGAAAAGGTGCATGGCATCTGAGGGCCAGGTTGTGCAACATGCAGCATGCCACTACTGTTTGGCAGACCTTCTTGGGTGAGTAGCACAGGGATCCACCTGTCATATTGAGGCACCTGAACCTGGCCTTCAGGAGGCCAAAGATCCTTTCAATTATCCTTCTGGTTCTCCCATGTGGCTCATTATAACATTCTTCTGCCCTTCTCCTGACATTCTTCACAGGGGTCAGCAGCCATGATAGGTTAGGGTAACCAGAGTCACGTGCAAATATTGAGGGACAAAATTTAGCCACACACTATCCTATATGGCCAACACCATAGGCATACACCAACATATACTGGGTGGGAACCAGGGCTCATCTATTAGCCACACCCTGTGCCTCTGTAGTTGGGCCATCACATTTGGGATGCTGCTATTTCTCAGGACAAACGCATCATGCACCGTCCAAGGATACTTAGCATTGATGTGGGAGATGTACTGGTCCTCCAAGCAAACCATCTGCACATTCATGGAGTGGAAACTCTTAAGATTCCTGAACATCTGGCGGGGCGGGGTACAAAAGCAATATGTGTTCTGTCAATCACCCAAATTATATTGGGGATATGTCCCATTGCATATAAACTGGCCTTCAGTGGCCAAATCCTCAACCCGGTGGAAAGCAATGTAGCTGCACATTTATCAGGGCAGACAACACTTGTTAGCACAGTTGAGAACATTGGCTGTGACATTCCTGCTGCCAAGCCCACTGTCACTTGGAAAGAACCAGTTGCCAGGAAGTAGAGCACTGATAGCACTTGCACAAGAGGGGGGGATCCCAGTGGGATGACGGATACCTGATATCAAGTGTGGTTCCAATTGGGGACACAGCTATGTGATTGTGGCCCTGTCCAGTCTATAGGTGAGTATTATGTGCCTGTCCTCCAGTGTAGGCAAGTCCACCAGGGGTCTGTACACGGGGGTAAGTCTCCATCATCTCCTATTCATCTGCAGCGGTAGGGATCTAAGGGACACGAGTGAGTAGGCAATCCCAAACTGAACAATGGAGCCACAACAGCAGTCCACAATGTTCAAACATGTTATGGGACAGTGTAATTAGTGAAGTATGTGCCTATTTATCCTGTGATGCAGCAATTATTGATAGGCCTGTTCACCCCCCCCCCCCCCCCTCTAAATGGCGACTGCCTGTTCTGTGTGTAAGGACAGGGGGAAGTGAGGTAATGCCGCTGACGTTGTGTACTGTGGCAGTAGGTGGTTGTGAACCATTATGCAATTCCTCATTGGTTAATATTGGGCCCTATGCGGTACAGTGGCCAATGGGGATGTACGCCGGCAGTGACGGTATACACCGCTGCAGACGATACCGCCATTTCCTATCTGATTCCTCACTTGTTTCCTGACCTTCCATAGGAGAGGACCTACACTGCATGTGCTGCTGTGACCTGTGTCTGGAACCTACCATGGCCCGTGTGACCAGGGAAAGGGCCCTAGCCTTCACTTCAGAGGAATTGGAGAGACTGGTGGATGGGGTCCTACCCCAGTACAGACTGCTGTATGGGCCTCTAGACCAACAGGTGAGTACACTGTGGGCACAATGCATGTGGCATGAATGCATGGAGTTGTGTGTGAAGGCCTCGTGTAAGGGGTTGGGTGGATGTCCTCTTGGCGGTGTACATGTTGTGGGCAGGGCTATGTGTGTGCTAATGGTGATGCAAACGGGTATGGGCGGGCCATTTGTATGACAGGCTGGACTGTTTGTCTAATGGTGTTCTCCTGTCTGTATTGCTTCTGCAGGTCAGCGCCCATCAAAAGAAGGGAATATGGCGTACTATCGCCAAGGAGTTGCGGACCCTGGGGGTCTATGGCAGGCAGAGTACCCACTGTCGCAAACGGTGGGAGGACCTGAGACGCTGGGCACAGAAGACCACGGAGGCCCAGCTGGGGATGGCCTCCCAACGAGGAAGAGGTGCCTGTCGGACCCTGACCCCTTGATGACCGGCATAATGGCAGAGGCCTAACCTGAGCTGGATTTGCGCTTGAGGGCATCACAGCAACCACAAGTGGGTGAGTACAGTGGCTATCAATACAACTTACGGCTGGTGGGATGTATCAGGTGGTAGTTGTGTGTCCTTGGGTGTCCCTAGGCCAGGCCAGACATAGCAGCGTAGGTCCTCTGGTGGCTAAGGGTTTGAATGTAAAATACTGCTTACCTAGCTTGTTAGTATTCACTTCAGGGTAGGGCTGCGTGGGTCCAGTGTGTGCTGCAGTTGGCAGTGTGTGCCTGTCCTCATTCCTTGGTGACTAGCCATGTCACTGGTAGTGCTATGCATAGCGCGTATGCCTGTTCCCTGCGTGTGAGGGTGCTGTGTACGCCATACGGTGGTGTTGGTGAAGTCATTGACCCTGTTGTATCCTTTGTCTCTTTTCCCCCCTTTTTGTTTTGTCATCCTGACCTTATGTGCATTAGCATCATCTGGCAGAGGAGCACAGGCACCAGCGACAGAGGGAGTTGCATTCCACAGGACCCTGGAGGCAGAGTCCACCGACGCTGAGGGCACCAGTGGGATGGAGGGTGAGGGGAGCACCACGGCGGAAACTTGAGTGGACAACACAGACTCTGATACCTCTCCGATGGGAGCTCCCTGGTGATGGTGGACACCTCTGTGACCACCCCAGCAGCAGGTACAGCTGCCACCCCCTGTACCAACACAAACCTCCCAGTAGCCCCTCAGCGAGTTGCCCGTGCCCGCTCACCCAGGAGGGTGGGCATCTCCTTCGCCCCAGGCACCTCAGGCCCTGCCCCAGTGAGCCCTGCTGCCCTGAGTGAGGAGGCTATTGACCTCCTGAGATCCATCTCTGTAGGGCAATCAACCATTGTAAATGCCATCCAGGGGCTGGCAGCCCAGATGAAGCAATCAAATGCATTCCTGGAGGGCATTTATTGTGGATTAGCGGCTCAACAGAGATCGATTCATGCTCTGGCCTCTTCTCTGATGGCAGCCACTGTACCTGTTTCAACCATCCCCCTGTAGGAAGTTGGCTCTATATATACCATTTCAAAGTAAGAAATTGTGTGCACAGAGTCCAAGGGTTCCCTTTAGACGTAAGATAGTGGCAAAATTAGATAATTCTAATGCTCTATTTTGTGGTAGTGTGGTCGAGCAGTAGGCTTATCAGAGGGTAGTGTTAAGCATTTGTTGTACACACACAGACAATAAATGAGGAACACCCACTCAGACTTACTCCAAGCCAATAGGTTTTTATATAGAAAAATATATTTTCTTAGTTTATTTTAAGAACCACAGGTTCAAAATTTGAAGTAAACACATAAAATGCAAGGTACTTCACACAGGTAAGTTAGGAACTTTGAATAAAAGCAATATCATATACAGTCTTTGTAAAAATGTCAATAAGCTATTTTCAAAGTGGGCACAGTGCAAAAATCAACAGTTCCTGGGGGAGGTAAGTAATGGTTAGTTTGTCAGGTAAGTAAAACACTTTGAAGTCTCAGTTCCTGGGCATACCCCAAAGTTACCACACCAGCAGCTCAGGACCGGTCAGGTGCAGAGGTCAAAGAGGTGCCCAAAACACATAGGCACCTATGGAGAACAGGGGTGCTCCGGTTCCAGTCAGCCAGCAGGTAAGTACCCACGTCCTCTGGGGCAGACCAGGGGGGTTTTGTAGAGCACTGGGGGGAACACAAGTAGGCACACAAAACACACCCTCAGCGGCACAGGGGTGGCCGGGTGCAGTGTGCAGTGTGCAAAGCAGGGGTTGGGTTTCTAATAGGCAGAGGGTCGCCTGGGGACACTCCTGCACTGAGGTTCGGTTCCTTCAGGTCCTGGAGGCTGCGGGTGCAGTGCTGGTTCCAGGCGTCGGGTCCCTTGTTACAGGCAGTTGCGGTCAGGGGGAGCCTCCGGATTCTCTCTGCAGGCGTCGCTGTGTAGGCTCAGGGGGGGTCATCTCGGGCTACTCACGGGGTCGCAGTCGCCGGGGAGTACTCCCTGTGGTGTTTGTTCTCTGGACCTTGAGCCGGGCGTTGGGTGCAGAGTGTGAAGTGTCACGATGCTGGCAGGAAGAGTGAGTTCTTTAAAAGTTGTTTCTGTGTTGCAAAGAAGTTGCTGTTGTTGAGCAGAGCCGCTGCTCACGGGAGTTTCTTGGTCCTTTAGTCCAGGGCAGTCCTCTGAGGCTGCAGAGGCCGCTGGTCCCTGTCGGATGCGTCTCTGGTTGCAGGTTTTTGAGTCAGGAGACAAGCCGGTAGCGCTGGGGCCAAAGCAGTTGTCGTCTTCCGTGTTCTCTGCAGGCTTGTAGGTCAGCTCTCCTTGTTTCTTCAGGTTGCAGGAGTCTGATTTCCTGGGTTCTGGGGTGCCCCTAAATTCTAGATTTAGGGGGGTGTTTAGGTCTGGGAGGGTAGTAGCCAATGGCTACTGTCCTGGAGGGTGGCTATACCCTCTCTGTGCCTCCTCCCTGT
This sequence comes from Pleurodeles waltl, assembly GCF_031143425.1. Classification (NCBI taxonomy): domain Eukaryota; kingdom Metazoa; phylum Chordata; class Amphibia; order Caudata; family Salamandridae; genus Pleurodeles; species Pleurodeles waltl. The sequence goes on along the minus strand of NC_090444.1, from coordinate 575,118,521 downwards.
GGGAGGGGAGCACATCCCTAATCCTAGTGGGGGAATCCTCCAAAACTAAAATGGAGGATTTCTAAAGGCAGGGGTCACCTCAGCTCAGGACACCTTAGGGGCTGTCCTGACTGGTGGGTGACTCCTTGTTTTTCTCATTATCTACTCCAGCCTTGCCGCCAAAAGTGGGGGCAGTGGCCGGAGGGGCGGGCATCTCCACTAGCTGGGATGCCCTGGGGCGCTGTAACTAAAGGGGTGAGCCTTTGAGGCTCACTGCCAGGTGTTACAGTTCCTGCAGGGGGAGGTGTGAAGCACCTCCACCCAATACAGGCTTTGTTCCCGGCCACAGAGTGACAAAGGCACTTTCCCCATGTGGCCAGCAACTTGTCTGGTTTGTGCAGGGTCAAATAGACAGACACTTCAGGCGAAGGGGGGGGCACCTCAGCCGGATGCGGGAACAAGCCCACTGGTTCTGGAGGGGGCAACATGCTCTGTCCTCTTTGTCCTGGGGAGTGCAAGGCCATAGTCTCTCAAGTTGGTGTCTTCCCCCACTGGTTCTGGAGGGGGCAAAACGCCCTGTGCTCTTTGTCCTGGAGACTGTAAGGTCACAGTCTCTCAAGTGTGTGTCTTCCCCATTGGTTTTTGAGGGGGCAACATGCCCTGTGATATTTGACCTGGGGAGTGCAAGGCCACAGTCTCTCAAGTGGGTGACTTGCCCACTGGTTGTGGAGGGGGCAGGCTGCACAGTAGCCTCTGGAGGCTGCACTACATGTTGTCCGCTGGTGGTAATGGCTGCACTGTGGCGGTGGTTGGGGGGAGGCTCCTGCTCATCCCCTGCACTCTCTGGTGGCTGCACTTTGGTGGTGGTCTTGGGGAGGCTCCTGCTCAGCCCCTGCATTCTCTGATGGTTGCACAACCACGGCTGGTGGAGGGGGCCCTGTGACAGCTGCTGGTGGTGGCAGTGTTTGGCTGACAGCTTCCACTAGCGTAGATTGCCTCCTCTCCTCCTGCTCATGGGTTGGGGATTCCTTACCCTTCCTGGCAGGGGTGGATGGGCTCTTCCCCCCCCGCTGCCTGCTGGTGTGGCCTCCTTCCCCTTCTTTCCAGCTGGTGCAGGCTCCTTCCACTTCTTTCCAGCTGGTGCAGGCTCCTTCCCCTTCTTTCCAGGTGGTGCAGGCTCCTCCACTTCTTCGCAGCTGGTGCAGGCTCCTTCCCCTTCAGTATTATTGGTCTGGAATCCCTACCACCACAAGTAGGTGGTGCTACCACCAAGCCCTTGGACTGTTTGGCTGAGGTGCGGAGCTTGGCCCTTGCTACCCTGCCCATACGTGCAGGACGGGGGGGTTAGGGAAGAGGTCAATCATGGAAAGGAAAAGCTTTTTAGGAACGTTGGGGCGGGAAGAGGGAGGAGTAATGGGAGTGGAGAATGAGGGAGTGGTTGTTGGAGGTGTATGTCTGCTGGATTTGGGTGCAGGTGCATGGGCAGTATGTTTTGTGAGGTGGATGGTTGTTGGGTGTCTGAGTGCTTGCGCTTGTGTCCTTTAAGGGGGGGGCAGACACGGTGAGAGAGGACACAGGGGATACAGGGGACACAGGGGATGAGTGCATGGATGTTGTGGAGGTGTCTGCCAGTGAAATGTGTGTTCTGCTTGGTGTGGTGATGATGCTGGTAGTGGATATTGATAGTGCATGCAGGTGTGAGTGAAGATGTAACTGGGTGGGAGGTGAAGGAGGAGGGGGGGACAGAGTGGATGTTGCCGTGTCTGCAACTGAATGGTGTTTGTGTGAGTGCCTGTGGGATGAAGTGGGGTGCTTGTATTTGCCTGTGCCACACTTGGGTGTTGTCTTATGTGCATGCTCATCTGGCTGCTTGCTTGGGATGGGTTACGGAGAATGGGACTTGGAAGTGGAAGTTGGGGTGGGGGGTGTAAGGAAGTGCCTCCTTTGCATGGTTACCCCCTAACCTTTTGCCTTTGCTGATGCAAAGTTATGATTTGAAAGTGTGCTGGGACCCTGCTAACCAGGCCCCAGCACCAGTGTTCTTTCCCTAAGCTGTAACTTTGTCTCCACAATTGGCACAACCCTGGCACCCAGATAAGTCTCTTGTAACTGGTACCAATGGCCCTGATGCCAGAGAAGGTCTCGAAGTGCTGCAGCATGTGTTGTGCCACCCTGGGGACCCCTCACTCAGCACATACACACTGCCTCACAGATTGTGTGTGCTGGTGGGGAGAAAATGACTAAGTCGACATGACACTCCCCTCAGAGTGCCATGCCAACTTCACACTGCCTGTGGAATGGGTAAGTCACCCCTCTAGCAGGCCTTACAGCCCTAAGGCAGGATGCACTATACCATATGTGAGGGCATATGTGCATGAGCACTACGCCCCTACAGTGTCTAAGCAAAACCTTAGACATTGTAAGTGCAGGGCAGCCATAAGAGTATATGGTCTGGGAGTTGGTCAAACACGAACTCCACAGTTCCCTAATGGCTACACTGCAATCTGGGAAGTTTGGTATCAAACTTCTCAGCTCAATAAATGCACACTGATGCCAGTATGCAATTTATTGTAACATGCATCCAGAGGGCATCTTAGACATGCCTCCTGAATACCAATCCGACTTCTAGTGTAGGCTGACCAGTTCCTGCCACAAACCAGACAAGTTGCTGGCCACATGGGGAAGAGTGCCTTTGTTACTCTGTGGACAGGAACAAAGCCTGCACTGGGTGGAGGCGCTTCTCACCTCCCCCTGCAGGAACTGTAACACCTGGCAGTGAGCTCATGCCTGTTGTTACAGCACCCCAGGGCATCCCAGCTAGTGGAGATGCCCGCCCCACCGGACACAGCCCCCACTTTTGGCAACAAGTCCGGAGGAGTTATTGAGAAAAACAAGGAGGAGTCAACCACCAGTCAGGACAGCCCCTAATGTGTCCTGATCTGAGGTGACCCCTGCCTTAGGAAATCCTCCATCTTGTTTTGGAGGATTGCCCCAATACAATTAGGGATGGGCCCCCCTCCCCATAGGAAGGAGGCACAAAGAGTGTGTAGCCACCCTCCACGGCAGTAGCCATTGGCTACTGCCCCTCAGACCTAAACACACTCCTAAATTCAGTATTTACGGGCGACCCTGAACCCAGTAAATCAGATTTCTGCAACCTACAACAACAAGGACTGCTGACCTGAAAGCCCTGCAGAGACAACTGAGACAACTGACTTGGCCCCATCCCTAACGGCCTCTCTGGACTCAGAGCACCTATACAGCGACGCATCTAGCGGGACCAGCGACCTCTGAGGACTCAGAGGACTGACCTGAACCTGAAGGACCAAGAACCTCCCAAGGACAGCGGCTCTGTCCAGAAACAGCAACAAAATTGCAGCAAAGAAGCAACTTTAAAGAGACTCTTACTTCCTGGTAGAAGCGTGAGTCTTCAAACTCTGCACCTGACGCCCCGGGCTCGAGTTTGGAGAAACCAACATTGCAGAGAGGACTCCCAGGCGACTCCAACGACGTGGACACCGTGAGTCGATCTCCCTGCACCCTCACTGCGACATCTGCAGAGAGGATCCAGAGGCTCCCCCTGACCGCGGCTGCCTGGTAACAAAGGAACCCAACGCCTGGACCAAGCACTGCACCCTCAGCCCCCAGGACCGAGAGGCACCACCTACCAGTCCAGGAGTGACCAGCAGGCGGCCCTCATCCTAGCCCAGTCTCTGGCTGGCCCGAGAAGCCCCCCCTGTGCCCTGCCTGCATCACCAGAGTGAAGCCCGGGTTCCTCCATTATTTTCAATAGCAAACCCGAAGCCCACTTTGCACACTGCACCCTTCCTCCCCCAGTGCTCTACAAAACCCCCCTGGTCGGCTCCCCGAGGACGCAGGTACTTACCTGCTAGCAGACTGTAACCGGAGCACCCCTTTTCTCCATAGGTGCCTATGTGTTTTGGGCCCTCCTTTCACCTCTGCACCTGACCGGCCCTGTGTTGCTGGTGCTGTGGCTTCGGGGTTGCCTTGAACCCTCAATGGTGGGCTGCCTATGCCCAGGAGACTGACTGTAAGTGCTTTACTTAATTAAAAAGCTAACCAATACTTACCTCCCCCCGGAACTGTTGTTTTTTGCAGTGTCCACTTTTAAAATAGCTCATTGCCATTTTAACCAAAACTGTGTATACTGCTGTTTTAAATCACAGTTCTATACTTACCTGTGTGAAGTATCTTGCATTTTATGTACTTACCTCAAATTCGAATCTTGTGGTTCTAAAAATAAAAGAAGAAAATATATTTTTCTATGTAAAAACCTATTGGCCTGGAGTAAGTCTTTGAGTGTGTGTTCCTCATTTACTGCCTGTGTGTCTACAACAAATGCTTAACACTCCCCTCTGATAAACCTACCGCTCGACCACAATACCACAAAATAGAACATAAGTATTATCTAATTTTGCCTCTATCAACCTCTAAGGGGAACCCTTGGAGTCCGTGCACACTATCTCTCACTTTGAGATAGTATATACAGAGCCAACTTCCTACACCATGCGAGTACGGTCTCCACATGATGTCGGTGACGGATCCACATTGGGTTTGTTTGTGGTGCCTGGAGCGCAACCATGACCCGAAGTCGTGCTCCGAGTGCCGGGCCATGCACCCAAAGGCCTTGAGGGAGCTTTCTCTCAAGCTCATGGTGGCCCGGCGCTCGACTCCGCCTAGGTCCCGGTCTCGCTCGAGAGGAAGGTCTCGAGACTGTTTGCGGAGTCACCACCATTCGTCTTCCTCCAAATCTTCAGGCACAGGTAAGAAGAAAAAGAAGTCGTCGAAGGGGCCTCCTCTCCCCAGGTCGCATTTGGACCCTTTTTCCTATAGGTACGAATTCGGGGAAGGATTGGAGGGGTCCCTGGACCCTTATGAATACCAGGATGACCCATCTTTGGACTTGGCACAGGAATTGGGCAAGGCCAGTGGACTGGACATTTCTCCAGACGCTAGCATGCTGTCTCCTACCGTGGCTACGGTGGAGGGAACGACTTATGCTATGGTGGTCAGTAGGGCAGCTGAGGTCCTTGGCTTTGAGCTACCTACTGTAGAGGTCAGGTCCAATCTCCTGATGGAGGTGCTTCAACCAGGGGCTTCCACATCTGAGCCCCTTTTGCCATAGAATGAAGCCCTTATTGATGTCCTTTTGGGTACTTGGTCTAAACCCAACACAGAGGCTCTTGTGAATAGGATTATTTCACGCCATCGGCCCGCCCCGAATGGCCCTAAATTCCTGTCCCAATACCACACGCCTAAGAGTCTAGTCATCCAGGCTTCCTCTTCCTCAGGTGCATTCCTCTCCGCACCCCCGGATAGGGAATGAAAAAGGCTGGAACAATTTGGGAAGAATGTTTTCTTCCTGCAGTCTTGCGCTGCAGTCTGTGAACACCGCATGCCTTTTCGGCCGCTACACTCACTCTTTGTGGGATACGGTTGCACAAGTTCTGCCACAGATACCGGAGGAGGCCAGCTGTCAACGATGGGATAGATGCAGCAAAGTTCATGATCTGATGTGAGCTGGACACAACCGACTCTCTGGGCAGATCGGTTGCTACGACGGTAGCCTGATTGCGTACTTCTGTTTTTTCGGGAGAAGTCCAGCAGTCTCTCATGGACATGACCTTTGATGGCTTCTGTCTCTTTGGAGAGAAAGCGGACTCGACCTTGGAGAGATTCAAGAATTCCCGGCCTATGGCTCGGTCCCTTGGTCTTTCTGCGGTCCTTTGCTCCCAACAGTCCGCTTTTCGCCCCTTTTGTGGGCACAGAAGGGCCTCCCTGTCGCGTCCCCCACTCAGCCACCGTGACACCCATGCTGTTCAGCCGCTGCATGGGCAGATGAGGAATCAAGGAACCAGAGATCTGCCCAATCCACCTCTGCTCCTGCTGCAGCCTCCAAATCCTCCTAGTCCGTCCCCTCACTCCCATCCTGTTGTCGGCAGGATTCGCATTCACATCCCCAGTGGGAATCCATCACTATGGTTAGGTGGGTTTTGCACATCGTTCAAAAGGGCTACTCCCTCCTTTTCGAATCTGCCCCACCAGCCATGCCTCCATCACACAGCCAACTCCGGGTGGATCATGTGGCACTTGTCCGCCAGGAGGTCGTGGCTCTCTTCGGCAAGGGAGCTATAGAGAAGGTCCCTGTGCCAGAAGTAGGTTGTGGTTGTTATTCTTGCTAATTCCTGGTGCCGAAAAAGGATAAGGACTTACGTCCTATCCTAGACCTTCGGGACCTCAACTTCTTCCTCAATAAGGAGAAATTCAAAATGCTCACCGAGGCTCAGATCCCTCTCCCTTCCCCATCCAGATCTATCTGTAGTGACAGATGCGTCGCTTCTGGGTTGAGGTGGCCACATGGGAGAGGCAGAGATCAGCGACCTCTGGTCTCTGGCGGAGTCTGGGCTCAATTTCAATCTTCTGGAGCTCTGGGCGATCAGGCTTGCGTTGAAAGTATTTCTTCCCTCTCTGAAAAGGAAGGTAGTGCAGGTGTTAACAGACAATACCTCCACCATGTGGTACTGCAACAAACATGGCGGAGTAGGGTTGTGGACCCTTTGTCAAAAGGCACTACATCTCTGGACATGGCTGGAAGATCAGGGCATTTCCCTGGTGTTTCAACATCTGGCTTGTTCTCTCAAGGCCAGAGCGGATGAACTCAGCCATCAATGCACAGCCGATGAAGAATAGCGTCTGCATTGGAAGGTGGCGCAAGGTCTATGTCAACAGTGGGGAGAGCCTTGGTTAGATCTGTTCGCCTCTGCAGAGAATGCGCAATGTCAGCTGTTTTGTGCTTCAGTATTTCCAAGGCGGCACTCGCTCATAGATGCTTTTCGTCTCGAGTGGAACTCTGCCCTCCTTTCCGCCTATACCACTTCTGCAAGATCAGGAACGACCAGGCCCAAGTCATCTTGGTGGCTCCGGACTGGGCACGGAGAATAAGTTGTCCAGAGCTATTGAGTATGACCTCCACTCAAACTGCCTCTTCGGGCGGATCTTCTGTCGCAGCAGCAGGGGCTGGTTCTCCACCCGAACCTGTCCAATCTCTGTCTTCATGCATGGAGATTGAGCGGCGGTAGTTGACGACTTTTGATCTTCCACCCGAAGTCTGCAATGTATTTGGCAGCCAGGTGTTGCTCCACTAAAACGGTATACGCCTGTTGTTGGCATACATTTGTGGCATGGTGCACCAATGGCATGGTGCACCAACAAATCTGTTTATCCCCCTCTCTGCCCCTCTGTCTGAGGTTCTTTTCTTAATTCTTTCTTTTTTTGCTCAGCGGGCTCTGCTTTGGGCACCCTTAAAGGGTACTTATCTGACATTTCTACCTTTCTTAGGTTACCTCATCAGCCCTCACTCTTTAAATCTCCTATTGTGAGTAGATTCCTCAAAGGACTCACCCATTTATTTCCTCCCACTCCATTTATCAAACCTCACTGGGACCTCAATTTTGCTCTTACTTATTTGATGTGTACGTCCTTTGAGCCGATGCACAATTGTGCCTTACAGCTCCTCACCTTCAAAACTGTCTTTCTTGTTGCCATCCTTTCTGCTCGCAGGCTGAGTGAGATTCAGGCCCTTTCGTCCAAACCTCCATTCTTGTCTGTACACCCTGACAAAGTGGTGTTGTGCACTGAGGCTTCCTTCTTTCCTAAGGTGGTTATGCCTTTTCATGTAGGCCAGTCCATAACTCTACCTACTTTTTACGCACCTCCTTTTCCTTCCCATGAGGAGGAGAGACGCCACCATCTGGACCCAAAAAGAGCATTGCCGTTCTATCTTAATCGTACTAAAGATTTTCAGGTGGATGATCAACTCTTTTCGGGTATGTGGGTGCGAAGAAAGGGAAGGCGGTGCAAAAATTTACCATCTCTGGATGGGTACTTCTTTGCATCAAGATGTGCAACGCTTTGGCCAAGAAGCAACTCCCTGAGGGCTTGCATGCTCATTCCACCAGCGTGACTGCTGCTTCAACTGCGTTAGCACGCGGAGTTCCTGTCCTGGATATCTGCCAGGCAGCTATGTGGGTGTCCCTGAACACGTTTGCTAAACACTACTTTGGTCGTTCGGTCCTGCAGGACTTTCTCGTATGATCCTGGTTCGCAGCCCACCTCCGAGGATGGCATTGCTTGGGTATCTATTCTAAGGTATGGAATCTACAACTAGAAGTCTCTATCAGATGTTCAAGTTACTTACCTTCGGTAACAAAATATCTGGACTGATGTATTCTAGTTGTAGATTCCTTACCGACCCACCCATCCTCCCCGCTTGCCGAACTGATTTCCCTTGGATTCCCCCCTTCAGGTCCTTAGCTCTAGCACACCAATCTCAGTGTTGTTAGCGGCTCTATGCTTTACCGCGGAAAGTCATTAAAAGAAACTGACGTTACTGCACTGAGGCGGCATCTATGTACTACTCTCGACGTCATGACGGCGACTACGATGCTAATGATGCCAACGATGCCCGCAGAGCCGATTGACGCCACCTACCTTCGCTCAGGGGTATTGCTCAAAGAAAAATCTCCGGCTCCAGTCTGACACCCTGGGAAAATTCTAAGGTAAGGAATCTGCAACTAGAATATGTCTCTACCAGATATTTTGTTAGCGAAGGTAATTAACCTCTACATTGGTACCAACACACACAGTAACTCAGTGAAAACAATACAGATTGACACAACACAGGTTTAGAAAAAAAGGTAATTTTAATCTAAACAAAACAAGACCTGAACTACATAAATCCAACATGCACAAGTCAAGATATGAATTTTCAAAAGAATAAGATTCTTAATCCTTAGAAAATAGTGAGAATGCTGTTGTTACACAAAGTATGGGTTAGCATAAAAAATAAAGCTGCAGGGGCGAGCTTGTGTTGGAAAAGGGTAGCAATGCATCGATTGCCTACTCGCAAGTGGGGCTGTGCATCGTTTCCTTCTCCTTTCGGGTCGGCAATGCGTTTTTTCCTCCTGCAAGAGAGCAATGTGTCGATTTCTGTATGGGACATCTTGGATCCGCGCAGAGTGAGGTTGACTTTGATGACCAGGGAAAATGCGTGAAAAATCCAGTTGCACGGTATCAAGAAACCACACTGTGTGGGATTTGCGTAGTTATCGGCATCCGTTAGCAGGTGCTGCTTCTCCAGCCGTGTTGCGTCGATCTTCCAGCCACAATGCAGGTGGAGCGTTGATTTCAGCCGCGAAGCAAGCAGCACATCGTTTATCAGCCGCGACATGGAAGGTGCGTCAAAAAGTTCCCTGCACAGTGGTCTGTGCATGGATTCTCAGTCCTTGTTTGCCAACTTCACCTTTCAAAGGCCCAGGAACTGGATTGGGCACTACTTGGCAGGAGTCTGAGCAGAGAGTCCAGGTGCTGGCATGGGAAGTCTTTGATGGCCCTGAGACTTCAACAACAGGAGGCAAGCTCAGTTCAATCCCTTGGAGATTCTTCTCAAGCAGGAATGCACAACAAAGTCCAGTCTTTGTCCCCTTTCACAGGCAGAAGCGGCAACTGCAGAATAGCCCAACAAAGCACAGTCACAGGCAGGGTTAGCACTTCTCCTCAGCTCTTCTCCTTGTCAAAGGTTCCTCTTGGGTCCAGAAGTGATCTAATTTTCAGGGTTTTTGTGTGCCCTTCTTATATTCTTTTCTGCCTTTGAAGTAGGCCTTCCTCAAAGAGAAGTCTCTGTTGTTTTGAAGATCCTGACTTATTCATGCCAGGCCCCAGATACACACCAGGGGTTTGGAGACTGCATTGTATGAGTGCAGGCACAGCCATTTCAGGTGTAAGGGACCACTCCCCCCTCCGCCCAGACGGCCCATCAGGATATGGTATGTAGGCTACACCTCAGCTCCCTTTGTGTCACTGTCTAGAGGAGAGGTGCAAACAGCCCAACTGTCAAACTGACCCAGACGGGGAATCCTCAAACAAGCAGAGCCACAGAATGGTTTAAGCAAGAAAATGCCTACTTTTGTAAAAGTGCCATTTTCAAACACACAATCTAAAAACAAACTTTACTAATAGATGTAGTTTTAAATTTTGAGTTCAGAGACCCCACCTCCATCTTTCTATCCGCTCCCAAAGGGAATCTGCACTTTAGTAATATTTAAAGGCAGCTCCCATTTTATCCTATGAGAGAGATAGGCCTTGAATTTGGCAGTATTCACTGTTAGGACATGTAAAACACATAAGTACATGTCCCACATTTTGCATACACTGCACCATGCCCATGGGGTACCTAGGGCATACCTTAGGGGTGCCTCACATGTATAAAAAGGGAAGGTTTAGGCCTGGCAAGTGGGTACACTTGCCAAGTCGAATTGGCAGTTTAAAACTGCACACACAGACACTTCAGTGGCAGGTCTGCCCCATGTTTACAGGGCTACCAATGTGGGTGGCACAACCAGTGCTACATGCCCTCTAGTAGCGTTTGATTTACAGCCCCCGGGCGCCTCTAGTGCACTGTACTAGTGACTTATTAGTAAATCAGATATGGCAATCCTGGAAAGTCAATTACACATACATCTTCCATAGGAGCACTTGCACTTTAGCACTGGATAGCAGTAGTAAAGTGCCCAGCGTAACAAAAACAGAAAAAACAGAGTCCAGCATACATCAACAACCTAGTAGATATTTTATTAAATATCACACCCCTGATGTGGGAAAAGGGTCTTCTCATCCGCCCCCTTGGAGCTTCAATTATTATGTGCCAGTGCCTCTTGGGGCGCTATTCCCACTCTCTCTTTGGGATTCAGTGGCTTAAGTCCATCCAGGTGTTCCTGAAGACCTCTGACCTGTCCTTGCTCTTGATATACATGACAGTCATGAGGTGGCCAAGCTCCCAGTTTGTTGTAGCTTAGAGACCGCTGATTCACTCGGGCTGCCCATTGACACCATTGTTGCCATTAGCCACCTCGCTTGGCTGTGGTTCACTGGTTTATCAGGCAATGTCCAGTTGTCCCTTATGGACATGCTGTTCGATGGGACTCACCTGTTTTGTTACAAGGCAACTTTCGCTCTCAAATGGTTCAAGGAGAGCAGCAGAGCCACAGCAAGCTCCCTGGGCATATCTGCTCCCCCTGACCATCTGCATTTGCCCCATTACTTATTTAGTTTCTTCAGCAGAGGTACCCCATACTGGCAGCCACTCTGACCAGCACAAAGTGCCCAGCAGTTTTGCAGTCGAGGCCTTGGTGCCTCTGTGGTCAAAGTCAACAGACCGCCTAGTCCACTACCCCCATGCAACCTTGCCTGCCAAACCCCTTTAGCATGCCTTAGTGGAGCAGAGCCACCCTGTGGGAGGTATATCCGACAATTCCTGCTGGGTTGGCAGGGCAAAGCATCAGACATGTGTTCTGCAGTGTTGTTTGTTAAGGATATGACCTAGCTCTCATTTTCTTGCTGACACACTTTCCATCTTCCCCCAGAGGTTGACAGAGGAACATCTCTGCATTTTGTGGCAGTGAGTGCAAGCCCTTTTGGCCAAAGGGGCTATCAAGTGGGTGCCTGCGCCAGATGCAGGATTTGTTTGTTATTCCCACTACTGTCTGGTGACCAAGCAGATCGGAGGCCTTTGTCTCATTTTAGACCTGCACCCTGTTAACACCTTCCTCCAGAAGAAGAAATTCATAATGCTCCCCCTGGCCCAGGTTTCATCAGCCCTTGACGCCAGAGACTAGAAAGTGGCGTTGGACCTGCAGGATGCCTATTTTGATACACTGGTCCTGTGGGCTCATCAGCACTTCTTATCTGCGCTTTCAGTCGTTTTTGGTGGGACAGGATAATTTTCTGTTTGTTCTGCTCTACTTTGGTCTCACCATGGCCCCTCTAATGTTCATGAAATTGATGGCGGTGATAGCAGCACACTTTAGGTAGTCAGGGATGCAAGTCATCCACCTACCTCAGCTACTGCCTTTTGATGGCAGACTCATCCCAGCATTTGTCCGCCACCTCTGGGCTATGGCAAACCTCCTGTCATCTTTGGGGTTCACTGTCAATGTGCCAAATTTACCCTTGACACCTTCCCAGGTGCTCTCTTTCTTCTGAGCCATTTTGCACATGGTTCGGTTTCTTGTCTTACCTCCAGGAAAGAGAGTCCAAGATATTCAGGGTATGATCCTGATCTTTCAGCTTCGATCCTGGATTTCAGTGAAGTCAATTCTGTGGCTGCTGAGACTGATGGCCTCCTACATCCTGCTGCTCATGCACGCAGAGTGGTAAATGCGAGCCTTGCAGTGGGATCAGAAGTCTTAGTTGGCCCAACATCAAGGGGACCTTTCTGACCATGTTCATACTTTGAATGAGACTGCAACCGATCTGCAGTAATGGTTGCAGGATGACAGTTGGGTCCACGGCAGGACCCTCTCTTTTCTCCTTCCAAAGCTGACAGTGGCGACAAATGCATTGCTTCTGGATTGGGCTGGCCAGGTGGGAGAGGTGGAGATCAGAGTCCTCTGGTCTCTGAGAACTATCTGCTCTGCACCACATTGGTCAGAAGATAACCTTACTAGGGTTCTATGCTTCACCTCACTAAGTAGGTGGAGAGACTCCATCGCTTGTAACCCAAGAGCGCTGAGCTTTTACAAAAATCAAACCAGTGAACACTGGGTAGACGATCAGCTCTTTGTAGGGTTCTCTGGAGTAAAAAAAAACAGACAAGGCTGTGCAGAACAGAGCCATCTCCTGCCTCATTTTACTCTGCATTGAGGTCTACTATGAACTGGTCAAAAAACAGGCTCCGGAAGGGCTGTGTGTATGTTCTGCCAGGGCCAAAGCTGCTACAACTCCTTTGGTGCGCGGAGTCCCTTTCCTGTACATTTGCCAGGCTGCTTCGTGGGTGTCCTTCCATTTGTTCATGAAGCACTATTGTTTGAACAGTCAGGTTCACTGAGCGGGATATTTACCAGCATATCAGATACCTACTGCAGGTCTTTATGGTTTGAGTCCATCCACAGACTCACCTTCAACCAGATACTGTTTTGGTATCTATTCAAAAGGTTAGGAATCTGCGACTAGAAGTCTCAATCAGAAGAACTAGTTACTTATCTTTGGCAATGCTCTTAATGATAGAGACTATCTGTCTGCAGATTGCTCACCTACACTCCCATACTCCCCGTACTGTGATTGGACTCTACCCATTAATGAGATTGCAAGTCTAGGCGTGTAAACACTGGTTACATAAATTTACTTTTGAGATTCTGTGTCTGGGGGCACAGACACGCTCAAAAGCAACTGATGTCAGTGCATGGGAGTGGCACCCATATAGACTCCACACATTATTTCCAGAGTGCAACTACATTGGTGTGGAGCTTCACACCGTCAGCTACTGGCATTCAGTTTCTGGATCCAATCTGACACCTCGGAAACATCCGAAAGGTGGGGCATCTTCAGCTAGATAGCGTCTATACCAGAAAGGGCGTTACATAAGGTTAAGTAACTTGTTTGTTAATACTTTTAAAATATTTAACATCTTTTCTTTCCAGTGTTTTGTCACTGGTCTTTCTTATGTTTTCTCACACTATTGCTGATTTCTTTTGGAGAGAAGTTTGTTAATCTAATTTCAATTACGTTGATTGTTTATGAACAGGATTGCGACCATGTCAGTCAGACTGCTGAGGAATTCTATACAGTGAGATGCCAGGTGGCTGATATGAAGAATATTTATGTGAGTAAATCCTGGACCGTATCCTCCTTATCGATAAGTATGTTGAAAATTTGAATACATAGTGAGAGCATCAGCATAGCATACCAGATACCCACACGCATAAAATTCTTAATGAATATAACTTTAGTTGTTGAAAATCTGTGGACGTTAAAAAAAAGTTGGATGGTTTAAATAAAGACTAGTGTGATGGAGCAGGACAATTATTGGGTCATTCAACCTAGTCTTGACACTACAGCTGTACTCCTCCTCGCTCAGTACTAAGGGTCCTTAGTGCTTTCCCAAGTTTTTTAAAGTTCACTTTTGAACATTTACCACAAAGGCTAATAACATTAAATATGTACAGGCATAAAAAGTATTCCTTTTGCCATTGCACATGTTTAATATGCTTTCAACAATTGCATGTAGGCATTTTAGCCTCATAGTGTTGGTTCACTCAGTACAATTCTCATCCTCATTACGAGTTTCCATCCTTAACTGGTCAGATATATTCTTCCAAATTCATGTTTTATCTGCCCCAGTTCAGTCTGCTGTCCTTTTCATTAGTGATTGCCCTTTCTTGCATAACCTTTCATTTTTAGTTTTTATCATCTCTGATTGTCAGCATTTATTATCGGCAACCTTTGTCTTGACATTTCTTTATTTATTTTTGTTCTTTTGCTCAGTCTGCAATACCCTTCAAGTCCAAAAATGTGCTATCAGTCCATATAGTTATGCCGTTCAGGGAGGTCTGGGGAACTGTCAAATCTTAACACAGTATGCTACATTTTGCCACATTTTCCTCTACTTTGTCACCTAGCCTAGTGCACTTCCTCGTTTAAGAAAAATAAATATGTAGTTTAATTGTTTTGTCTACAACATTTTTTTCTGGAAGAATATTTAAAGCATTAATTATTTTGTATTTTCCCGTTAAAGAAGTGCTCTTGTACTGAAAAGAAATCTTGCTTTTTCCATTGTTTATTTCTTTTTAAAGTGTGAATTTCTGCACTGTGGAATCTCTTGGTGTACATTTTAGACTGTATCCACCTGTTTAAGGAGTCTCAGAACAAGTTTGCATTTTCAAATTAAATTATAAAAAAAAAACATGGCTATAAAAACACAGAGTTTTCCATTTCTTAAGGTTATGAGTAATTAGAATTAAAATGTGAATCTAAAGCCCTTTTGATTAGCTCATGCCACATTAAAGTCTTTAAAAGGAATAAGTAAAGCCTCCCACTTAAACCCTCCAGAATGCGATGGGATATCAATTAAGGACATATGTTCTGCTTGTCACAACTCCCCCTTACTGATGGATATTTCTTCGATATTTGTTCTGCTTGTCACAACTCACTTTTTGATGGATATTTCTACCTGCAGATTCTTAACTTTTAGAATAATCCCAGGCACTAGACTGGTTCCAGAAACTTCCAAACTCTTTTTTTCCCGGTAAGGGACACTGGCCTTGAAGCAACGCTGAAAGTGGGGCCAGGTGATATCTCTAAGCCATATAGCACCTGCCCCAACTTAATGACATCAGGTCCCATTATTCCCACTTTTGACATGGGTTCGGAGCTCACTCTTTTCTGAGAGTTTTTATTCCTCACTAAAAATTCTTCACAAAAATTGCAAGGCTATGTCACCGCCCGAGCACTCTAGCTTTAAATCCTGCAGGGACTGCAAAGAACAGTATGAACCTGAAGCCATTAAGGAAAGAGAAGCAAAAAATCTTCATGGCTTGGGACCACAAGAAGAAAAGGAGCCATTGTAAATCAAGACCCTGGTCAAGGTCCCCTTCTTCGCGGACCATGAGGAAGACACACAAGAAGCACAGGAAGTGATCGGGAAGAGGTAAAACCCCCATATGACCCCAGTCTCCCACATTATATTTGCCCTGGTAGCAGAAGTTAGTTGAATTAGGGCCCACAGGCCTTGCTGCAAGTGACTCTATGCCTGCCTCTCTGCTGGACCTGATTTGCAAATCTGTTCTGCTGACTCCACCAACGCCGGGGCCTTTCCAGACAATTCCTTGGACACAAACTCCACAGACATCGCAGTTCCCTGCGCCATCTTCATGCTTCCCTACAAGCTCAACACTTAGCACGGGTCCAGCAGCATTCCTTAACACTAAGTTAAGAAGTTTTGCTAGGGTCTCAAACCCATCATGAGCACCATCCCATTTAGGCTTCTCTATGATCATTCCTGTGGCACTGACGCCAACTCCAGAGGCCAACTACATGATCGCGTCATCTACGCTGTGGCCGGGGCTGCCGTAGAAGCCAATAACGCTGCCTGCAGCACCTCCAGACCCAATTTGGCACACATCAGTACTCCTCCTTCTACTAAATTCCTCCTTTAGCATTGGTCTAGAAGAGAAGTTCAAAGGTTGATGGAGGGAAAAAACTACAAGCAAATGATAAATAACATCTTTGGTTATGAATTCAAAACTTTGGACTATTTCCCTGGTGGAGATGATGAGGTTGACAATCCTTGACAAAATTAACAAAAGCCCTTGGTTGTCCTCTGTCGGCAACCTGGTCAACTCTGCGGAAATGGAGTTTTCTGCTGGACCGCTGACACCAGAGGCTGTGTCCCTCCATTCTGTGTTCAGGAAAGTGTCATAAGTTCTCAGTTTGCAGCTGCCTTCTGCTGAGGTCTAAAGAAATGACCTCCACCAACCATCTCTTCTTGGCTCAGCCAACTTCGGAGCCCTTATTGCCTATTAGCAGTGCCTTGCCAAACCTGGTCTTAGTAGTGGCCAACTGCCTAGTGGCACGGCGATACCATCCTCCTCCTGGAGTTCCGTTCTTTCTCTCTGTTCTACACTTCACCAGCGACTTTGGTTGTCCAAACCTCTTATTCCTTGGTGCAGTAGCAGGGACCATTCCCCACAGCCCCTTCAGATAGGAAATTCAGATGGCTTGAAGTATGTGAGAAGATCATCTTTTCAGCAGGCATTATAGCCCTGAAGTCTTTGGAAGCCAACTGCTGCTCGCTTGCTACATGCATGTACAGCTGGGTATGGACCAATTAATAATGCACCATGTACCCGAAAATCTCAGGGAGAACTTTCAAGAAGTTCTTTCGGATGGATAAATTGCATCTAGGCTTATCATTATCCGGCCTTGACAAGCTGGATTCTGTGGCCTGATCCATCAGTACTTCGGTCTCCATCAGACATTGTGCTTGCTTAGAACATCAACGTTTTCCACAGGTGTACATATTAACCTGATTGATCTGCCTTTTGATGGCGCAAAATTGTTAGGGGGGGAAAGGGTGATGCAGCCTGGGGAGATTTATGACTAGCAAAGCTACAGCATGTTCATTGGGTCTCCAGCAACCCCTGCCTCAGCAGGATTATAGGCAATTTTTCCACTTTCAAGGATTCACGAGACTGCTCTCCTTTCTGCAGAGGCAACCTGTCAGCTTCAGTCAATACAGACGCTGGGCCAGAGGAAAGGGCAGTGGATCCGACCAACACCCTCCTCTTATTCTCTCTGCACCCCTAGGAAAGCAGTCTGTTCTCTGTCAATAACACACTTGGAGCCTTTGGAGGGGGCATGTGTCCTCCTTTCTGCCTGTCTGGAACACCATTACTTTGTACTAGTGGGTCCTTCAGATCGTAGAAGGACGCTACACCCTTCTCTTCCCTCAGGTCCAACACCACCTCGCTTTCCTCTCCCACTCCAGTTCACCTTGCCATCCTACAGCAGGAGGTGGCAGCACTCCTCAAGAAAGGAACAGTGGAGCTAGTTCAGGATCAGGAAAGAAGCTATTGATGTTACCTCCAGTACTTTCTTGTGCTGAAGGAAGACAGGGTTTGAGCCTCTTCTGGATCTCAGGGAATTGAACTTCTGCCTCAAAAAGGAAAAATTCAAGAATCTTTCCCTATTGCAGATGTTACTTGTAGGAGGCTGGCTCAGTTTATGGTGTAGCACCCTATACTGAGTCCAGGCAACCCTTAGTGATAGTGTTTAGGTGTCCAGAAAGCAAAAGCTCTCTAGAGGTAGTGGTGGAGAGCACCTGAAACCTAACCAGGAGGAGTGTAAATCACTTGCAATACCACAATTGTCAGTCAGTAACTCTCAAACAAGAACCGCACCAGGTGTTACAAAAATAAAGTAGTCTTTATTATAACACTAGTACTATCCTAACTTTGGTATATCTTCACTCAGCAATTTCTGCACACAAAAAAAATACTTAGCAACAAGCAGGAAAAGCATAGGAATGCATAGGGCCCAATGGGTGGGCCAAACCCTATACTAAAAGTGGAATGTGAATGGAGTATCCATCCCAGGTGAGTATGTTAGAAGGCCGAGGGCTGGGGAACTCTCAAGGTAAGTACCAGAAGTGCCCCAGCACCCGGGTGCAGAGTGGGTATCCAGCTGGTCGTCCCATAGGCTAACATAAGGAAATTGTGGTTGGAGTTTTTAGGATTCAGGACCCTTCTCAGAGGAACCTGAGGAAACCAGTTGGTACACAGAAAGTTGGACAGTGTCCCCACCTGTGGATATCCAGAAGACTGGAGTACCTACACCAGGGAGCCCAGGTGCATAGGGGTGAAGTGACGTCTGAAACTTTTGTTGGGGTCAGTGGGAGCCTCGATTGTCCAGCTGCTCTGGTGACCCGTGGATCAGGTCGATGGAACCCAAGGACGGATTCCGGACAAGAAGAGCCTAAAAGAGAAGGGGATGGAGTCCAGACCACTTGAAAATGTCCAGGAGGTGCAGGTAGGCAATGCCCACTCTCATAGAGGTGAAGTTCCTGCCGGCCGGTGAAGGAAGAAGTCTAGCTGCGCAGTCCAGGGAATGCAGGAAATTCTTGGATTCGCCCATGAGCTGTCCCTTGTCAGTCGTCGGATTGCAGGACGGTCAGTGGTCAGCAGGACCACCAACAAGCATTTGCAAATGCAAAAGAAGTTGCAGAGAAGTTTGCAGGTTTTTTGGGACCAGCATGGTTCAAGAGATTCGACCCTTGGAGGGGAGTCAGGGCTGGCCCCTCAGCGCGCAGGACAGCCAGCAAGAGTCATTGGCCCACTGGCAGCAGGAATCACAGGGAGGCCTCAGCAGCACAGCTAAGGAGTCCCACGCCACAGGATGGAGCCTGTTCTTGGAGTTGTATAGTGTGGGAGGCTGGGGCTTCTTGGAGCTTGACGATCTCCTGGAGGAAGTGCCAACAAGCCTTGATACTGTTGTAGTGCACAGGTGTTTCGGTCCAGTGCTACAGCAAGGGCCCACTATCTCCCAAGTTGGTCAGAAGACACATTGGACCCAGAAAGGACCACAGAACCACCACCTGTATTGTAGAGCCTTTAGATGTCCAGGGGAAGCAGGATCCACCAGCCAGTCGTTGTTGTTTTAAGGTGCCTGCTTCACTCCAAGGGAGATTCCTTCTGCTTCCTGATGCTCCCAGAGTCCTTGTGACTCTGGAGGACGCACAGCTATGGATGTTGCAGAATTCTTGCAGGAGCCAGAGAAACAATGTGTAGAAAGCTGGCTCTGTCTATACTATATCAAAATGAGATATAGTGTGCACAGAGTCCAGGGGTTCCCAGAGGCTAAAATAGATAATACTGATGCTCTCTTTTGTGGTCGTGTGGTCAAGCAGTTAGGCTTATCAAAGGGTAGTGCAAAGCATTTGTTGTACACACGCAGGCAACAAAGGAAGCACACACTCAATGACTAACTCCAGGCCAGTGGTTTTTATATAGCAAAAATATATTTTGTTACTTTATTTCTAGAACCACAAGATTCAGTTTGCAGGTAAGTACATGTGCAAGTAAGTATCAAACATATGTTTCAACGCAACTTTGTTTAAATTTGGCAAGGTTATCGGTTTTCAAGAAAATAGCAAATATCTCTTTTAAAAGTTGACACAGTACAATTTTCAGAGACCGTTCTAAGGGGAAAGAAAAGTTAGTATGGTTCTGAGGTAAGTACAAGACTTACATTTCCAGTCTCCTGGGGTTAGGATGCCCACAGGTGGGGGTTCAAGTTAACGGGGCCGGCCGGGTGCCTGAGTTCAAAGATGGGGTAGGATTTTAAATGGATTCCTGTGGAGATTGGGGGCACTCAGAATCAGGCCTGCTTGCAGGTAAGCACCTGCGTCTTCGGAGGACAGACCCTGAGTTGTTTAGGTGAGCACTGGGATGGGGGGGCGTAGGTCAGCACCAAACACACCACATTGGTGCAGGGGTGACCGGACGACTGGTGCAAACACAGCGTTTGCCTCCCAATGCTTTTCAATCGGTGGACCCCAGGAGTCACAAGTAGGCTACAGGCTGGGTCCAGGGGGTTGGTTCAGAGAAACCACAGGCTGGACAGTAAAGAGGGCCTCCTGCTACACCAGATGTCTGATTCCCCAAGGCCAGGGGGCTGCGGGTGCAGAGTACCTTTTGGCGTCTGGTATCTTCATCCAGATCCTTCACAGGCAGGCTGGTCCTCTGGATTTAGTCTGCAGGCGTCGTTGTGGGGGACAGGAGGGGTCAACCCAGGGTGGACACTAGGTCAGAATCGCCTGAGGACCAGCTCTAGTCTGTTGTGCCACCTGGACGTGGGCGTTGGGTGCAGAATGGGCAGGACTCGCAGATCTGGGGCAGTTCTGGAGTCCTTTGTTGGAGTTTTTTTGGACAGGACCACTGTCCACGTAAGATATTGGTCCTATGGTATGCAGGCAGTCCTCTTGAGGCTTCTAAGAGGTCGCTGGTCCTGCAGGATGCGTCACCTTTTTGTAGCAGGGGCTTCAGAAGCTCTAGACATGCCGGTAGGGCTGGGGCTAAAGCAGTTGGTGTCTTTAGTCTTCTCTGCTGGGGGGTCAGCTTAGCAGTCCTTATTCTTTCTTCTTGTCTTCTTGAGGTTGCCAGGAATCTGACAATCTAGGTTCAGGGGGAACCCTTAAATCCTGGATTTTGGGCTGTTACAGGGGTCAGAGGGCAGTAGCAAGTGGCTACAGTCCCTGAGGGTGATGACACCCTTCCGGTGTCCACTCCTTTTGGGGAGGGGGGGACACATACCTAACCCTATTGGCCCTTGTCCTCCAAACCAAGATAGAGGATTCTGTAAGGAGGATGTTGCTTCTGCTCTGGACACCTTAAGGGTGGTCCCAGCTGAAGTGGTGACTCCTCCTAGTTTTTCCTAATTTTCCCACCAGACTTGCTTCCAAAAGTGGGGCTTTATCTGGGGAGGTGGGCATATCCACTAGCTGAGTGCCCTGGGTCACTGTAACAAGAGGCCTGAGCCTTTGAGGCTCCACGCCAGGTGTTAAGGTTCCTGCAGGGGGGAGGTGTGAAGCACCTCCACCCAGTGCAGGCTTTGTTCCTGGCCACAAAGAGCACAAAGGCTCTTACCCCTGTGGTCAGAAACTTGTCAGGAAGTGGCAGGCTGGCAAGGACTAGTGAGTCCTGCACTAGACGTTAAGCTAAAGTACAGGGGGCATCTCTAAGATACCCTCTCGGTGCATTTTCCAATAAATCCAACACTGGCATCAGTGTGGGTTTATTGTGCTTGAGACGTTTGATACCAAAGTTCCCAGACTTTTCATAGAGCTGTGGAGTTCGTAAAGACCAACTCCCAGCCCATATACTTTATATGGCCACTCTGCACTTTCAGTGTCTAAAAATTGACTTAGATCTTGTAGGGGCATATTGCTCACGCAGCTATGCCCTCACCTGTGGTACAGTACACCCTGCCTTAGGCTTGTAATGTCTGCTAGAAGTGTGACTTTTCTATGCCACTGGCAGTGGCTTGTGGGCATTGCACCCTGAGAGGGGTGCCGTGTCGACTTTGTCTTTTTCTTCCCACCAACACACACAAGCTGCAATGGCAGTGTGCATGTGCCTGGTATCCCAGGGAGGCATAATACATGCTGCAGCCCTTGGGGACCTTCCCTAGCTACATGGCCCTGGGTACTTTTTACAAAGGACCTAACTGTGTGCCAGGGGTGTGCCAATTGTGGGATCAATGGCACCGTTTTTGGGAAAGAACACTGGTGCTTGGGCCTGGTTAGCAGGATCCCAACACACACTGTCAAGTCAGCATCAGTATAAGGCCGAAAGTGTGTCTATGGGGGAGAAGGGTAACCATGCCATAAGGAAAACTTTCCTACACAATTTTACAGTAGGAGCCCTCCAAACTGGATACAGTCTTTTTCGGTTCCTAAGGCAGACCAGCAGCAATTCCGGAGGCCAGGAGCAAAAGAGTCTAGGAGAGAGTTGCTTGGTAGAGTGTAGCACGACACATCTGGGGACCCACTCTCAGATGAGTCCTTAAGTAACCCAGGAAGGGGGTTGGATAGTAACTGCAGTAACCCACCTATCAAAATGTGTCAGAGAGGTCGCCCAGCTGGATTAACCAGTCAGATGCTCCCATGGGACTCTGCTCATCTTATTTCCAAGAAGGTAGAATCAAGTGGCTACCTGGAATAACACTGTGCACCTCCGTAGGGAAGGAGCTGGACATGGGGGTGGTTACACTTCTGACCATAATAATGATATTCAGCTCAGGAGATTGGTTGCAACTGGGAATAGACAAACCACAAGGGACTGCTGAAGTTTGTCAGCACCAAAACTGATCAAGAACAAATCAGAAAGGAGTCACTAAGCAAGATTGACAACAGAATTGTAACTAAACTTGTGCATGATATTGCAGTTGATGTTTCATACTAAACTAATAGTACCTAGTACTGCATTACCCCACTACACCTCAAGTGCTTTACACCAGAATATTAACCATGTGTTTTTGTTCTCCAGAGACGCTTTTTATTTATGTACTCTTATTTGGCCATTCAGTCCCCTATACCAGCAGCCGCCACTGACTGTTAGTGATAGCCTCTGTGATGGGATGATAGGATCTTAGAAGCTATGGGTGCCAGGTCCATCAACAAAAAGGTGCCAGACTATTGAAGGAAATGTCAATAGAGAAAGTAAAGGTATGTACGTTTAGTTTCAGGGGTTCACCTTTCTCGTTTAGAGATGTTGGGGCCCAAGGTCCAAAGTACTACCAGAGGTTCATCAGTAGCTCCCCGAATTCCACTGGGACTAGGGTGCTGACGAGGTGATAGCTGGACACACTATGGTGAATGGGGACCAGCTGGAAACAGGCTACACGAGGGGACTTGGGGACAAGTCCAAGAGCTCTCAAATAGGGGCTTGTGTTGCAAGGGGGCACAGCCGGTACTTCGGAGTCCAGGCAGGGCAGCTCAGGTTCAGAGTGGTGAGGGCAGCTGGGCCGGTGCACAAAGATGCTCCTCCCATTTACATGCCAACAGCTGACAGGTGTGGTGTAGGAAGCTGACCTGGTTTGTACTGGGTACCTTGGGTACTTACACATTATACCAGGTCCAGTTATCCCTTATTAGTGAAGTAGTAGTGTTCTAGCAGCTTAGGCTGATAGAGGTAGCTATAGCAGAGCAGCTTAGGCTGAACTAGGAAACATGCAAAGCTCAAGCAATACCACTTATAGTTACACAGTTACTTATACACAAGTATAACAATACTCAGTGTTACCAAAAATAAAGGTATTTATTTGGGTGACATAGTACCAAAAAATATCTTAGAGACAATAGTCCTGGAGGTAAGTATTAATCAATATATATATACACTAGACACCAAAATTAGACAAGTAAATAGTAATAGAACAATGGAAACAGTAGGAAATCCTATAGAATGCAATGGGTGAAAATAGGTCTAGGGGCAACACAAACCATATACTAAGAAAGTGAAATGTGAATCACGAATTCCCCCCTAGACAAGTGTAGTGTGTGCAGAATCGCTGGGAGAGTAAGAATACAGTAAACATAAGTAAATTACCCCACCCCAGAGCCCAGAAAAGCAGGCGTAAATTACTGCAAGTCTCCTTAGGACACACTACACCTCGTTTTTGAGATTTTGCAGCAGCCAACCAAATCTGCAAAGAACAACTTCTGGATTATTGGACCTGAAGACCGGCAAAGAAGGGGACCAAGTCCAGAAGTCGAAAGAAGTTCCAGGAGGGACAGGAGCCCCTGCCAACCCAGAAGAGGGTGCAAAAGAAGAGTCCCCGGTTAGTTGTAGTCTGCAGAAATGCACCCTAGGAAGATGCCAGCGGGCTTCTGCATGATGCAAAAGATGTCCCACGGCGCGAAGATCGCTGCAGATGAGATTTCGTGTTGGAAGGCACCAACAAGCCTTGGCTACGACAAAAGTGCGTTTTTCATCAAAATGGCACTGGAGGGACTTGGGGGGCCTCAGCTCTGTGTGAGGAGGAAGCCGGGGCTCTCAGCACTTTAGGGAGCCCTCAGGATGCCAACCAGCACCACCAGAAGCCGCAGGATCCATGTTCAAGGGAGGTACAAAACGCGGTTGATGCAGCACAACAAAAGAAGGTACCACACCGCCGGAGAACAACTCAGCGAGTTGAGCGTCGTAGGGTGGAGTGCTGGGAACCTGGGCCAGGCTGTGCAAGAAGGAATTTTGCAAAGAGTGCACAGAGGCAAAGAAGACGCAATACACAGGGGAACTGTCGTTCTCGGGGAAGTCAAGGTCTTACCTCCTCCAAATTGCGTCAGCAGGATCTCAGGACAGTCTGTCGATGATGTTCACCCTCTGTGTCCTTAGGAGCACGCTCGTCGCTGCGAGAGGAGTCCCAGGGTAGCGGTCAGCGACTTGGAAGGTGCCTGCTTGGAGCAGGGGAGTGATTCCGTCACTCCACGGGAGATTTCTTCGGTCCTTCTGGTGCAGGATGAAGACAGGGAGTCCCCAGAGCGTGCACACCATGGAAACTGTTGCAGTTGCTGACTTAGAGCTGAGGTTGCTGAAGAAAAGTGTCTCTTGTAGACACTTTGCAGTTACAGCGCGTAAGGAAATGGCTCCCTGTTGCAGTTACCCCCCACTTTTTGCCTAATACTGATGCTGACTTGACTGAGAAGTGTGCTGGGGCCCTGCTAACCAGGCCCCAGTGCCACTGTTGTTTCACCTAAAATGTACCATTGTTTCCACAATTGGCACACCCCTGGCACACAGATAAGTCCCTTGTAAAAGGTACCAGTGGTACCAAGGGCAATGTGACCAGGGAAGATCTCTAAGGGCTGCAGCATGTGTTGGGACCACCCTTCAGGACCCCTCACCTAACACATGCACACTGCTATTGCAGATTGTGTGTGTTGGTGGAGATAACAAGGAAAAGTTGACATGGCATCCCCCTCAGGGTGCCATGCACACAAAATACTGCCTGTGGCATAGGTAAGTCACCCCTCTAGCAGGCCTTACAGCCCTAAGGCAGGGTGCACTATACCACAGGTGAGGACATAGCTGCGTGAGCAATATGCCCCTACAGTGTCTAAGTCTATTCTAAAACATTGTAAGTACAGTGTGGCCATATTAAGTAAATGGTCTGGGAGTTTGTCAAAAACGAACTCCACAGCTCCATAATGGCTACACTGAATACTGGGAAGTGTGGTATCAAACTTCTCAGAATAGTAAACCCACACTGATGCCAGTGTTGGATTTATAAAAAAATGCGCACAGAGGGCATCTCTAATATGCCCCCTGTATTTTACCCAATCCTTCAGTGCAGGACTGACTGGTCTGTGCCAGCCTGCTGCTGAGAGACTAGTTTCTGACCCCCTGGGGTGAGATCCTTTGTGCTCTCTGAGGCCAGAAACAAAAGCCTGCACTGGGTGGAGATTCTTAACACCTCCCCCCTGCAGGAACTGTAACACCTAGCAGTGAGCCTGAAAGGCTCAAGCTTCGTGTTACAATGCTCCAGGGCACTCCAGCTAGTGGAGATGCCCACCCCCTGGAGACAGCCCCCACTTTTGGCCGGCTGGTCCAGGGGAGATAATGAGAAAAACAAGGAGGAGTCACCCACCAGTCAGGACAGTACCTAAGGTGTCCTGAGCTGAGGTGACCCCTGCTGATAGAAACCCTCCATCTTGATCTTGGAGGATTCCCCCAATAGGATTAGGGATGTGCCCCCCTCCCCTCAGGGAGGAGGCACAAAGAGGGTGTAGCCACCCTCAAGGACAGTAGCCATTGGCTACTGCCCTCCCAGACCTAAACACACCCCTAAATTCAGTATTTAGGGGCAACCCAGGAAATCAGATTCCTGTAACCTGAAGAAAGAAGAACGACTGCTGACCTACAAGCCTGCAGAGAAGGAGGAAGACAACAACTGATTTGGGCCCCAGCCCTACCGGCCTGTCTCCAGCTTCGAAAACCTGCTCCAGCGACGCATCTGACAGGGACCAGTGACCTCTGAAGCCTCCGAGGACTGCCCTGGACTACAGGACCAAGAAACTCCTGTGAACAGCGGCCCTGTTCAAAACCTGCAACTTCTTTGCAACAAAGAAGCAACTTCCAAAGACTTCACATTTCCCGCGCAAGTGTGAGACTTCACACTCAGCATCCAACGCGCCCAGCTCGACCTGCAGAAAACCAACACCTCAGGGAGGACTCCCCGGCGACTGCGAGCCCGTGAGTAACCAGAGACGACCCCCCTGAGTCCCCACAGCGACTCCTTCAGAGAGAATACAGAGGCTTCCCCTGACCGCGACTGCCTGTAACAAGGGACCGACACCTGGAACCAACACTGCACCCGCAGCCCCAGTACCTGAAGGAACCGAACTTCAGTGCAAGAGCGACCCTCTGCCTAGCCCAGGTGGTGGCTGTCCCGAGAAGCCCCCCTGTGCCTGCCTGCATCGCTAGAGTGACCCCCGGGTCTCTCCATTGTTTTCAACCTAAAACCCGACGCCTGCTTTGCTCACTGCACCCGGCCGCCCCTGTGCCGCTGAGGGTGTGTTTTGTGTGTCTACTTGTTTCCCCCCCCCCCCCCCCCGTGCTCTACAAAACCCCCCTGGTCTGCCCCCCCGAGGACGCAAGTACTTACCTGCTGGCAGACTGGAACCAGAGCACCCTTGTCCCCCATATGCGCCTATGTGTTTTGGGCACCTCTTTGACCTCTGCACCTGACCGGCCCTGAGCTGCTGGTGTGGTAACTTTGGGTTTCCTTGAACCTCCAACAGTGGGCTGCCTATGCCCCAAACTTGAGACTTGTAAGTGTTTTACTTACCTTCAAAACTAACCTTTACTTACCTCCACCAGGAACTGTTGATTTTTGCACTGTGTCCACTTTGAAAATAGCTTATTGCCATTTTTACAAAGACTGTACATGATATAGTTTTCATTCAAAGTTCCTAAAGTATCTAAGTGAATTACCTTACATTTAAAGTATTAATTGTAAATCTTGAACCTGTGGTTCTTAAAATAAACTAAGAAAATATATTTTTCAATATAAAAACCTATTTGCCTGGAGTAAGTCTTTGAGTGTGTGTTCCTCATTTATTGCCTGTGTGTGTACAACAAATGCTTAACACTACCCTCTGATAAGCCTACTGCTCGACCACACTACCACAAAATAGAGCATTAGAATTATCTACTTTTGCCACTATCTTACCTCTAAGGGGAACCGTTGGACTCTGTGCACGCTATTTCTTACTTTAAAATAGTATATACAGAGCCAACTTCCTACACAGGCTGAAGTTGTTGCTGCAGCCCATATGGATGATCTTCAGAACCTCAGTGCTTATGCTTTCTCTGCTTTTAAATTTATCACTATAGGCTAGTGACTTTATTTACCAATTTCAATTGGCATACTGGACCCCCCTTATAAGTCCCTAATATATGGTACATAGGTACCCAGTGCATTGGGGTTCCAGGAGATCCTTATGGGCTGCAGCATTTCTTTTGCCACCCATAAGGAACTCGGACAAACCTTTTCACAGGACTGCCAATGCAGCCTGTGTGAAATAACGCACGTTATCTCACAGCAATTTTTACTGTACTTAAGTAACTTATAAGTCACCTATATGTCTAACCTTCACTTGCTGAAGGTTAGGTGCAAAGTTACTAAGTGTGAGGGCACCCGTGCACTAGCAAAGGTGCCCCCACATAGTTCAGGGACATTTCCTGGGACTTTGTGATTGCGGGGACGCCATTACACACGTGCACTACATATAGGTCAATACCTATATGTAGCTTCACAATGGTAACTCCGAATATGGCCATGTAAGGTGTTTAAGATCATGGCATTGTCTCCCCATTCAAAATCTGGTATTGGGGAGCCAATTCCATACATCCTGGGGGCTCCACAATGGACCCCCAGTACTGCCAAACCAGCTCTCTGAGGCTTGCACTGCAGCTACAGCTGCTGCCACCTCACAGACAGGGTTCTGCCCTCCTGGAGTCTGAGCAGTTCAGTCCCAGGAAGGCAGAACAAAGCATTTCTTCTGAGAGCAGGGTGTTACACCCTCTCTTTTTGGAAATAGGTGTTACAGGCTGGGGAGGGGTAGCCTCCCCCAGCGTCTGGAAATGCTTTGAAGGGCACAGATAGTGCCCTCCTTGCATAAGCCAGTCTACACCGGTTCAGGAACCCCCTTGTCCCCTGCACTGGTGCAAAACTGGACAAAGGAAAGTAGAGTGACCACTCCCCTGTCCATCACCACCCTAGGGGTGGTGCCCAGAGCTCCTCCAGTGTGTCCCAGACTTCAGACATCTTGCTTTGCAAGGTGTGGGGGCACTCTGGAGGAGTCTGAGTGGCCAGTACTAGCAGGTGACGTCAGAGACCCCTCCTGATAGGTCCTTACCTGATAAGGTAGCAAATCCCCCTCTCAGGGCTATTTAGGGTCTCTCCTGTGAGTTCCCTTCAGATTCTACTTGCAAGTTTTCAGCAGGAATCCTCTGCAACTACTAGTTCATCCTCTGACCTCGGATCAACCGCAGCCTGCTCCAGGAACCTCTGTAACAGCAACAAAGTATCCACAAGGGTTACTTTACTTCTGCAACTTCAGCTCCAGCCAGCAACTGCAAGAGTTTCCACGGTGTGCACGCTCGGAGGACTCCCTGTCTTCATCCTGCACCAGAAGGACCGAAGAAATCTCCTGTGTGGTGACGGAGTCACTCCCCTGCTCACGCAGGCACCTTCCAAGTTGACGACCGGTACTCTTGAACTCCTCGCGCAGCGACGAGCTAGTCCTTAGGGGCTGTAAAGGGACCAGCTTCCCTGGTCCTGGGCAGAGATCCTCTGGTCCTGGGGTCAACTGTAGTCAGTCTTTAGTCCAGGTGGGCATCTGGGGGTTCCATCTGGAGTTCTGCACCAAGGAGGAGAGAAGCTCCAGAAGGGAAAAAGTAGAGAGGCTGGTACACGGAGCCATTGGAAGCAGCTCCCTCCAAACCTTGCTGCCTGAGGGACCAAGAGTTTTAAAGAAAATGCACCAGGTGGCTAGGGCTCACCACAAGAAGCAAAATTAGCCAACAATCAAGCAAAACAGGCCAGCGGAGCCAGAGATATGAAGAGAAAAAGGATATGACATCTGACACCCAGAGAGGCCCCTGACTGCGTGGAACCTCCACTACTCAAGTATTTTGTACCCCTAAGATGGGCTACGGCCAGAGGTCTGAGCAAGGACTGTCGTCACTGATTCCCTCAGAGGAGATGTGTGTGGGGCCTCCTCCCCAGATATTAGAGGATCTGGGGATCCTAACCCCCGGGCTAGATTTCATCTACTGGGGCCTGGGACCCCAATGCCAGACCCCACATCACCAAAGAAGTAGGGAGCCTCATCGCGCCCCCAGAGAAACAAGAGAGGGGTCTAGAATCCTATCTCTGGGCTCCGACGTGACTGTCACCAGCAGGAGCAACGTCATGCCCCATCAAGAGCAGAAGAGCCAAAAGTTCCCAACTCGGGGCCCTGCAGAAGAAATGGAAAGCGGGGAGCGCTGCTGTGCCCCTCCCCCGCAAAAAAGTGGTGGGCCTGCCACGAAGCCGGTGCTTGGGGGAGCAGAAGGCCAACACTGAGTCAAGTACTCTGTTCACATGAGTGGGCAAAAGAAACAAACTGCTAGTTTCCGCTGTAAAACAGGAAAGTGTTGCCAATGTGGGAAGACAGAGTGGGCTCCCTGAGATGCCCATGACCAAGAAAGGTAAGCAGGGTGATCAAGTGAGACTGGGAACCACCCAATATAAAAAGAAAGAGGAGAAAAAAATAAGCCATGCAGCAGGAGGATGAGCAGCATGACAAAGGGTATGTGTCTGGAGCCGCTAATTAGAAATGAACGCATGAGAGGGAGCGCCACATAATGCCCTGTTGGGCTTGTTATTGACACGCATTCATCTACTGTTGGTGGTAGCTCTGGGATGGTAGAGGTCCCACGAAGGACAGAAAGAGCACTGGGAACTTGCAGGAGGGAAGCAGCTCCCTCTCATCAAGGATACCCAATGTGTTTGAAAAAGGAGACCCTAAGTCTACGGGGTCAAAGGTGTAAGGACCACCCCAGAATCCCTAGGCATTCTTAAGCACTCCCCAGGCTGGAGCTGTAGTTCAACAGCTAGGAGTGCAGAATCTTCTAGGTTGATTCAATGGTTTCAGGACATGTAGCCTGAAGGATTGTTAAGATAGACACTGTCACGTGGTGTATGTTAGAAAAGAATAAGTTACTTACCTTCGGCAACCCCTAATCTATTAGAGACTATCTAGCCGCAGATTCTTTATCTTAGATTTTTCCTCAAGCATCGGACTGGATCTGAAAAATGTTCTAGTAGTGACCCTGCGCAGCAGTAGGTGGAGTTGTTTGGGCCCGCACTGGAAGTGACATGCGTGGTACCTGTACAGGTGCCACGTTAGCGTGCTAACATCAGCTACTTTTGGGCCTTTACACACCAGGAGGGCAGAACCACAATGAACACTGACCACAGCTGCAACAAATTAAGGCCCTTGAAAGGGTGCTCACTAAACCCAAATTCTTTCGCAGAGTGTAGAGGATCGCTAAGGAATCTGTGGCTATATATAGTCTATACCAGATAAGGCGTTATCTAAGGTAAGTAACTTGCTCATCTGATACAGACTTCTAGCCACTGATGTTTACCGTAGGATAGATACCCAAGCAGCACATTGCCGGAGGTGGGGCTGCGAAACAATCATAGTACAAAGCCCTGCAGGACTGAATGGGCAAAGTACTCATCACATCGGACCGGACACTACAGGCACAAGTACTTGGTGAACGTGTGCAGTGATGCCAATGTTACTGCCTGGCTGACATCCAGGAATGGGATGCTGCAAGCTAATGCACTGGTCGTAGCCTTGGCTCTGGTGAAGTCAGCCAGCAAGCCCTGAGGGGGGGTTGTTTCTTGGCAAATGTGTAGCAGATCTTGATACAGAGGACAATGGTTCTCTTCTGTACTGCCTTCTCTTTTATTGCTCCTACATAGCCCATGAAGAGTTGATTGTCCACCCACAATTCCCTTGTGTGGTCAAGGTAGAACAACAACACTCTTTTTGGATCCAGGAAGTGCAGTCTCTCTTCCTCTTTGGAGGGATACAATGTAGCAAAGAAAGTAGGCAGGGTGATGTTCTGGCCTACCTGGAATGGAGTTACAGCCTTCAGAAGGGAGGCAGCATGTGTCTGGAGGACCAGCATCTCTGGATAGAAAGAAATATTAAGGAGGGTGCGCTGAAAATGTATGTAACTTGCTGACCTGCCTGCCCGATGTTATGATCACTAAGAAGGCATTTTTTAAGGTCAAGAGCCTAAGAGGGAAACTGTGGAGAGGTTCGAAGGCTGCACACATGAGAAAAGTAAGAACGAAATTAAAATCCCATTGAGGCATTCTTAAGGTGTAGGGGGAAACGTTTGTTAAAGGCCTTTAAAGAAACTAGCCAATATGGGTGACTTAGAGAGGGGTGGTCTGGCATCTGCAAAAATGCAGAGATGGCAGAAAGGTGACCCTTAACTGTGCCCAGAGCAGAGCCCTGCTGTGCCAAGGATAATTTAAACAATAGAACTTGAGATAGGGACGTAAAAAGAGGGTCAGTGTTGTGGGAGGAACACCATGACGCAGACGTGTCTTAGGTGCCGGCGGATACTGTCTTGGTGGAGGAACGCCTGGCTGCCAGAATAACGTTAGTGTCTTTGGGAGGAAAGTCATAAGCTGTCAACTGTTGCTGCTCAATCACCGTGCATGAAGGTGAAGAGAGTGCAGGCTTGGGTGGAGATCCGTCCCCTGTTGTCACTACAAGAGATCCTCTCAAAGAGGCAGCCTGATTGGAGGACTGATGCTCATGCTGAGCAGCTTGGGAAACCCAACTCTATGTACCCAATCTGGAGCCACAAGGATGACTAGGGTCCGGTGGTTCCTGGGCTTTTTGAGAACTCTGGGTAGTAGTGGTATTGGCAGAAAGGCGTACATGAGGCTGGACCTCCACTTAAGACACAAAATGTCTGAATGAGAGTCGCCTTGGAGTATTCAGCATCCAAAACTGTTGACTTTGAGCATTCTTGGCGGTGACGAACAGATTTAACCAAGGCTCTCCTTCCCACTAAAAGGGAGCTTGCCTCACCTCATGGATGGAGACGGGACCCTTCCCCATACACACAGTGCTGCCATCGCAGGCTGCATGTGTTGGTGCAGACTAAAGTGAAAACACAACCTGTCACACAGCCCTGTGTGCCAGGTCGTCTACCACTCCATGTGATATTTGTAAGTCAGCTCTACAGAAGGCGTTGCAGCCCTAAGGCAGGGTCCATTATATGACATTCGAGGACATACCTGCATGTGCAGATATACCCATGCTATGTCTTTCTCAATTCCTAGACATAGTAAGTGGAAAGGGTTGGACACTGGTCAATACGAGTTCTCGAACTACATGATGGCTTCTCTGAACATAGTGATATTTGGCATCACACATCTTGTATAATAATAAACCCTCACTGGATCGAGTGATGGATTTACTAATACATGCACCCACAGGGCACCTTAGAGGTGCCCTCTGAAACCTACCTGACTGCTGATGTGTTTGCAGACTGGTCTATACTAGCACAGGCACCTTAGCCAGATTTTGGACCTCCTGAGATGACAGCAAGCACACTCTGAGGCCAGTAACAAAGCCTCCGATGGGCGGAGGTGTTATCAGATCTTCCAGGCAGGATGGACATTCAAGGGTGGGTAGCTTCAAAGGACCAGTTGCCTTTGCTATGCGACCCAGGTCTCTCCAGATGGAAGGGAAGATCACCCCCATGTCCTGACCCCACTTCTTGCAGCTAGACAGGCGGGAAAATTAGTAAGGTTCGGAGGTGTGCCCACATCATACCAGTCACATCCCTAAGGTGGACCAGCTGATGTGGACACCACTTTTGAAATTTCTCAGTCTTGTTTTGGATGAAATTAGCATTCAGGGGTATAGGGTTATACCCACTTCCCTGCAGAAGTGGTCATATAGAGGGTGTAGTCACTCTAAAGAAAAACAACCCATTGGCTTTTACTTAGCACTCCCTGTAACACCCCTAAATTGAGTATTTAAGTGGCACCCTTAAACCCAAGAATTCAGGATCAAGAGAAGAGGGACGAAGAAGAGTCACTGCCTCGTGAGAAGAGCAGAGGAGTTGTGGACATTTTGGTGCGAAACCCAACCTGCCCGCACCACTCGACAATCGCGACAGAGCACTACCAAAGCTACGGGTAGCCTTCCAGCATCTTACAAATCTCTACCAGTCTCCCTTGGAGTAGAAGAGCTACTTCCCTACAGTCCGCAGGTACTGAAAAGCAGAATCTGGTTCACTGCCTTCCAGCTTCCCGGTCCTGACTGACGCCACAGATGACCAGGAGGAGGTATCCATGCTCTGGAGCACCAGGACCATCTCCCCACCAAGTGTGACAACACCAGGATCAACCGGAGCCATGCAGCACTTATCCCCAGGGTACCGGACGCCTGGCACCAAGCACCAACAGTGAGTCCATTCCAGACTCTCACTGCACCAGGACCAAGCAACCGTAGGGGGATGGCAGCACCACTGAGACCCACAGCGAGAGTGGCCTAACAGTCTTGATTTTGCCCTTGTTGTGAGAAAGTAGCCTCTTTCTAGCATGGTTACCCCACTTTTGGCCTGTTTGTGAGTGTGTGTCAGTGTGTCTTTACTCTGTCACTGGGATCCTGCTAGCCAGGACGCCAGTGCTCATAGATAAAAACCTATATGTCAGTGTGTTTTGCCTGTCTCACTGGGATCCTGCTGGTCAGTTCTCACAATAAGTCTTGGCTGCTCACCCACAGCTACCTCTAGAGAGCCATGGCTTCCTAGACACTGCCTATACTTCATTATTAGGAGCTATCTGATCCTGGTATAAGGCGATAAGACCATAGGTGCTCACCACACACCAGGCCAGCTCCCTACAAAGTCCATATGGGTGGAGAAAATATTTACTTCTACAATCGTGCAATCTCAAAGAACCCTAGAGGTACTACAGAGGTGAGGGCGGTGGGGACATTGGGGAGAAGGAGGTCAGACTGCAGAAAGGAGTAGTTGGTTATCAACAGGGATGGGCTATCAACCATATAGCAACGCAGCCTCCTGACCGTCCCGAACATATAACACCCCTTCTCCCAGAATGGTGAATACATCTTCCCAGTGGTGAAGGGGGTTCAATTGAGCAAAGTCTCAACTCGAGCCATGGAGGGATCCCATGTGGCATCAAAGTTGTGTAATTGATCATTTAGTCTGTAAGTTGTTTTCTCGTAGCCCGCTGCAAAGTACAGTTCAGGAAGCCATTTAGTGAGTGTGGGGAGAGTGGGCTGTCACCAGTGGCGGAGAACACAATGTTTGGCAATTGCAAGTGAAGTGGGAGCCATCTGTGCTCTTGGGAAGTAGTAGGAAGCATAAATAAAGTTGTGTAAGCTGGCAAGAGGGAGTGATGGGGAGCCTGAAGAGCACTATACCGCCCAGACCTGTCCTCGACAAGAGTCCACTAAGGTGCGATGGCTGAACAGGTCTACATGATATAGAGCAAGTCACATCTGGTCGCTCAGTACCTCCTGCAGAAGTCGTCAGGCAGAGGTTTGGCCCTGTAGTTTTTCCATGGAGTCCAAAATCAGTCTTGTAAGATCGTGAAGTAGAGGAATTTCAAACAGAAATCCCCAAGGGGGGTAGTAATGTAAACATTCATGAGCTATATTCCGGTGGTGGGGGCGGCTGGATGGCCAGCCAGAGTTTAAAGGCCGGGCTGCCATAGGTGCAGTTCTGTGAAGGCAGTTCCGTGGTACCCTTCGATCTCACTAAGGGCCATCATTACAGTGGAGGTGAGCCATTGAGTGCCTCAATGAGGTGGTTGGCCGGGGCCCAGTGAGTGTCTAACACTGTGCTCCCTCTTGTAGGATTCAACTGCTTATGGGCCGAAGGCAGTTCTTCACCACATTAGGGAGACCAAGGGTCAACCCAGCCTGCTCACGTCCCCATGTGCAAGTCTTCCATGTTTTCAGTGTCCTTAGGGGGCCTCTGGATTGCTGGTGGGGGTGTCACGTCAACGGTTTGGATATATAAGACGAGGAAGAGCCTGGGGCTGCTGCATGCTAGGCAGGCCTTGATTGCCTCTCGGTCTCAGGACAGCCCCCTGATAAACCGGGAATCTCTCAGCCTGACTGCTTCACAGGAGAGGCCCTTTGCCATCACAGAGCACTAGACCGCAAGCTCCAATGCCAGCTAGATGGGGCAGGATGGTGGCACAGGCACAGCGCTGTCTTAGGGAGGGGCCATCTTGATTCTTTCCAAGCTCCACCTCAGGATCTCACCTCTTTGGTGCCTTGGCAGGCTCTGCATTGAGGAGATTTAAAGATAGTAAAGGTACTATTAGGTCCCTGAATCGTCAAACTCAGACCAGGGATGTTTGGAAGTTCTTAACTTTTTTTGGGCTACAGCCGAGGATTTTCTTTCAAGGCTATAAAAAAACCAGCAGCAAGAGACCCAAGAGATGAACCCCCTTGGCAAAAAATATAGGGAATGCAGCAGAGGAATACAGCTTGCCCTTCCTTTTCTTTACCTCTTCAGCTTCCTCAGCCACCATAGAGAAGCAGTCCTAGTGCTGTATTACCCAAACACACTGAACCCGTATCCTCCTTTCCACAATAATAGGGGGGCTTGCACCACTTAAGACCTTTGGGTCCTACAGATTGTAGCGAGCTGGTATGCCCTACTCTTCTAGCAGACACCCCCTGCCCTCCCTCTTCTGCCAAATGCATTCCTGCAAGGCCATTTGCATTACACAGTGGAATTTGTTCCAGAGCAGGAACGGGCCAGGGATACTTCTCCTGGTATTTCCTGAACCGATCCCCAAAAAGGACAGCAGTCTTCGTTTGAGTTTCGACCTCAATGTTTTGAACTAGTCCTTCAAAAAGGAAGAGTTCAAAATGCTGTTCCTTACTCGGGTTCTGCTTGTGCTTCACCTATAAGATGCCTACTACCTCATCCCTATCCTGCAGTCACATAGGAAGTTTTTTTTGCTTCACATTTGAATCCAAACGCTACCAGTTTGCTGTTCGTCCATTTGCCTTCACTTCCACTCCTCGACTCTTCATAAAGGCGATGGCAGTGGTTGCAGCCTACCTGGATGATTAGCTCATCAAAGCCAGCTCTCCAGTGATGATGTCTCTCCATTTGCAAGCAACGGCCACAACCCGGACTTTTTGATCAACAAGCCCAAATGTCACCTGGTGCCCTCTCAGTGCATCCTGTTTATAGGGGCAGTATTAGACACCACATTGAGTTGCACCTTCCCTCCTCCTCAGAGGTTTCAAGCTGTGATTCTGATGTTTAAGGATGGAGAGATCATTCCAGTCCTGACGGTCTTAACCCTGCTTGGACTGCTAGCCTCCTGCGTTCTGTTGTTGGTCACCTAAGCACATGAAGGTCCTCAAGTGATGCCTACACAGGCAGTGGTTCCAACACAACAGAGTTCTCTAAACCTGCTTTACAATCTCCAGGGGCACTGCAGTAGACCTGCAATGGTGGAGTGTAAACCTTTCTCAGAGGAAGCTGTATCATCCTTTTCCTCAGGTGGCAAAAGTAATAAGATGCCTCCACTCTAGGGTGTGGTGTTCATTGAGAGCAATTTGAGATCAGAGACCTCTAGACTTCAGAAGAAGAGAGTCTACAAATAAATCTGTTAGATTTTCTGGCGATATGTTGCATAGTGGGCCCCTATGCAAGTTTTTTTGTCAGCCTTATCAGCTTTCCTGTCTACCAGACCAACCACGCCTCTTTAAATCACCCACTGGGTTATGCGATTTCAAAAGGGCCTCACCAATAAATACCCACCTACTCCCTTTATTATGCCACAATAGAATGTGTTTAGTTCCTACTTTCCTATTGTGTTCCCCTTTCGAACCATTACACAGCTGTCCCTTGTGGTTATAGACTTTTAAGATGATTTTCTTAATTGCTATTAGGTCAGCAAGTCAGGTAAGTGAATTACAAGCACTGAGCATTTAAACCCCTTCATCACTACCTTCCTGACATGCTGGTGTTAAGAACCAGGTCCTCCTCCTCCTAAAGTTGTTATCCCCTTCCCTCAGACCAATCCATTACCTTTTCTACAGTCTATCCTCCTTCACACCCAAGTACAGAGGAGGAAAGACTTAATTGTCTTGTTCTCAAGCAAGCAGTCATCTTCCACGTGGACAGAAGAAGAGTTCAGACTGGTTGATCGACTCTTGTTGACATACGTTAGAACGATGAAATGTGAGGTAGTCCACAAAAGAACATTGTCAATATGGACAATCCTGTGCATCGGAATCTGCTATGCCATGACACACAAGGATCCTCCAGAAGGTATTCATGCTCATTTTACAAGGACCGAGCCTTCTACTTCAGCACAGGCAAGAGGAGTGCCTGTGGCAGATATCTGCAAAGCGGTTACATTGTCATTCCTTCACACTTTTGGGTAACTACTCATTTGATCCCTTTAGGAGGCTGGCTGGAGTGGTGGGTACCTAAGGGACTTACACCTTATACCAGGTATTTCATATTAGTGCGTAGGCAGTGTCTAGAAGCCAGACTCTCTAGAGGTAGCTGTGGATGAGCATCCAAGGCTCATCTAGGAGACATGCAAAGCTCATGCAATACCACAGTAGTCACACACTACTTACACACATTAAAGAAAACGCTCAGTTTTAAAACAAATAAAGGCAATTTGTTTTAGTGACACAGTTACCAAAAAGTACTAGAGAGGCAACTCTCCAATAGGAGGTAAGTAACACACTAGATATGTACACTAGTAATCAGAAATCGGCATAAAAAGTGATTGAAAACAGTACAAAAGCAAATAGACAGTAGTGACCCTCGGGGAGCCCAAACCATATACTAAAAAAATGGAATGTGCATGCAGATCCCCCACCTAGGTAAGTGGAATGTGTAGAGGGGAGCTAGGGGAACTAGGGAACCCCAAAGGTAAGTACCACAGTGTCCCCCAGCGAGCAGGAAGAAAGGAGTAAGTTACTGGATTTTCCCCAACCCACCCAAAAGAAAGGAAAAGAAGAAAATGCAACACCATGACGACTGCAAGAAACCAGTGGTGGATTTCTGAAGTGGAAAACCTGTGGAAGAAGGGAACCAAGACCAAAAGTCGCAGGAGCCATTACCCCCACCCGTCTGTGGTTGCAGGAGTTGGTCAGCGGTAGGACGAAGATGGTCAGCAATGCAGCCCTTGAGTCGGTGAAGAGTCCCTAGAGGATGCAGTCAAAGTCCCACTCTGAATGAAGGATTGCAGTCAGTCAGCGGCGTGCAGGAGCCACCAACAAACCTTGGCAAAGGCAGAAGTCGCAGTGAAGCAAAAGTAGAGCTGCCGGAGACCAGCAAGATCCAGGAGGACTCAACTCACAAAGGAATTCCTGAGGGGACCCTCAACAAGTCAGAGAGTCCACAGAAGGAAAGGCAGCCCCCACAGAGACCCACTGGATGAGGAACCAGGAGTCACAGAGTAGCCCGCGCAGCACAACTGAAAAAGGGTGCCACGCCGCAAGAGAAATACGCAGAGGGCTGTGCGGTGCAGGGAAGACTGCTGGGAGCTGGGGCTACACGGAGCCTGAAGATCCCTTGGAGGAGGTGCCAACAAGCCCTGGTAGCTGCGAGAGATGCGTTGCACGGGGGTACTGTCCTGCGTGGGAAGGCAAGGGCTAACCTTCCCCAAAGTTGGACCGCTGGCAGAGAGGACCAACAACACCACTCCAGACCACCCGTGATGCAGGATCCACGCAGCTCAGGATGAGAGGAGATCCATACAGCTGGTTTGTCATAGTTTGGACTCTTGCTTTAGGCAAGACTGCTGGTTAAAGAATGACAGTACTTTTGTTTGTAGGCGACTACGTCTTTCCTACAACAAGTCGCAACTGTTGTCCCAACCTTACTGGCTCACTAGCAGCACCTCACCAGAAACACAATAACAAAAGGTGATTTGTGGCAGCCTTTACGCATGGACTCGAGAGTAAGACATCTCAGGGAGAGTCATGGTTAAACGGAGATTACCCATTTCTCAACGATGTATCATGTCTCATCCAAACACAGGCAATGACAAAGATGCAGTAAAGTTTCAAATGTTTTTATTCAACATAACTGCAATTTGAGATAAGTTGCATGGGCTGCAATGACTAGGATAATGAATAATGCAAGTAACAGAATTGTGAAGACGAGAGTCATTATTACAAAGACTCCCCACCCCCATCTTGCAATGCAAAGAAAAGACATACAAGATTTAATATGCCCTAATACCCTAATGTGAAAGGCCTAACCTCCTACCTAAAGGAGAGCTGGGTTTGTTAAACCTAATCTGCCAATGCTGTGTCCATGAGAGGAGCCCCCAACCCTTGTTACTTTGGAATGAGGTCTCTATCTCAGACTCCGCAGGGACACAAAGACTGGGTAGGCGTCAAGACGACTGCAGCATCGATATCAGCGATGGTGGCGATGCCCTCTGGTTGGAATCCCTCTGATTATCTGTCTAAAGTGCGATATATTTATACAGATCTTCAAGGACCCCTGACGTAGGTGTGTTCCCAAACAATAGATAACAGACATGCTTGGGACGGCAATTAATATAAGCAACCCCTTGAAAGTATGGAGAGGGAAAATCCCTAAGTGTGAACACCTACTGTTTGTTTGTCTTTGGTGCTTGTTCTTGATGCCTTAGCGCGGTGACACTGATAATGTAACTCATAACAAGTGGCCTAACTCTAAACAAGGCTGCCATTTTAGAAGAAATAAATAATTAAATGAGCAAGCTGAGTAGGTTAAAAGTCACTCAGTGACGGGGGCACAAGTCTACAAGCCAAAGGCTAAGCTAACTCCTGTTATCCCATTAACATGAAGTAGGATTCACTACAGGTAGTCGGTACAGTTGATGCTTGTGAATGCAGGGGAGTGGCTCCTTCACTCCAAGGGAGATTCCTTCTTCCTTCTCATGCAGACTGAAGACTTACTGCCCTCAGAGGATGCACAGCCGGGGAAATCTTGCAGAAGCTGGAAGGAGCCGTGGAAAGTGTTGCAAGCAGAGTCTTTGTCGTGGATGCAGATTGTTAGCTTCTGGAGGGTCTAGTCGCAGTTCCAGTGACTAGAAGTCGAACTAAAGGTTGCAGAGGAGTCCTGTTGGAATCTTGCAAGCCGAATATGAGGACCCACCCAAGAGGGATTCCCTAAATAGCCCTGAAAGGGGGATTGGTCACCTAGCCAGGTGACCATCTATCAGGAGGGGGCTCTAACGTCATGTGCCTGACCTGGCCACCCAGATGCTCCCAGAGGCCCCTGCCCACCTTGGATTCAAGATGGCAGAATCCAGGGACCCTCTGGAGGAGCTCTAGGCACCACCCCGGGGTGGTGATGGACAGTGGAGTGGTCACTACCCTTTCCATTGTCCAGTTTCACGCCAGATCAGGGACTGCGTGTCTCTGAACTGGTGTAGACTGGTTTATGCACATAGGGCACCAAATGTGCCCTTAAAAGCATACCAGTGGCTTGGGGAGGCTACCCCTCCCAAGCCACGTAAAACCTATTTTCAAAGTGTGAGGGTGTTACCCCCCTCTCCCAAAGGAAATCCTTTATTCTGCTTTCCTGGGCTTGAGCTGTTAAAGCAGCAGTAGGACAGAAACCTGTCTGAGGGGTGGCAGCATCTTAGGCTGCACAGAAAACCCCAGAAGTCTGATTGGAGCAATGCTGGGGGTCCTCTAAGGAGCCTGCAGAGTGCATGGGATCATACTTCCAATACTGGCAACAGTATTGGGGTATGATTCCAACATGTTTGATACCAAACTTGCCCAGGTTCGGAGCTACCATTATGTAGCTGGACATAGGTAGCGACCTATGTCCAGTACATGCATAAAATGGCGTCGTTGTGAGAAAGTAGCTTCTTTCTAGCATGGCTACCCCCATTTTGGGCCTGTTTGTCAGTGTGTTTGACTGTCACTGGGCTTATGCTAACCAGAACCCCAGTGCTTTTGCTCTCTCCCCTTTAAATTTGGTTGTTGGCTATTGCTAACACAGTATTCCACTCATAATTAGGATACTGGTGCCCCCTTATAAGTCCCTAGTATATGGTACTTAGGTACCCAGGGCATTGGGGTTGCAGGAGATCCTTATGGGCTGCAGCATTTCTTTTGCCACCCATAAGGAGCTCATACTGGCACTCCTTCAGGACTGCCACTGCAGCCTGAGTGAAATAGTGCAAACACTATTTCACAGACATTTTAACTGCACAAGGTGACTTATAAGTCGCCTATATGTCTAACCTTCAGTTACTGAAGGCAAGGTGCAAAGTTACTGTGTGCGAGGGCACCCTTGCACTAGCAAAGGTGCCCCCACGTTGTCTAGGACCAATTTCCTGGACCTCGTGAATGAGGGGATACCATTATCAGCTTGAACTACATATATGTCAATACATATGTGTAGCTTCACAATAATAACTCTAAATATGTGAGGTGTCTAAGATTGTGAAATTGAACCCCAATCCGATTCTGGTATTGGGGGGCCAATTCCATGCACCCTGGGGGCTACTCCACAGGCCCCAGTACTGCCAAACCAGCTTTCTGAGGTTTCCACTGCAGCCTCAGCCTCTACCACCTCACACACAGGGTTCTACCCTCCTGGGGATTGAGCAGCTCAATCCCAGGAAGGCAGAACAATGCATTTCCTTTAGGAGAGGGGTGTTTCACCCTCTCCCATTGGCAATAGGTGTTACAGGCATAGGAGGGGTATCCTCCCAGTGCCTCTGGAAATGCCCTCCTTGCATAATCCAGTCTACACCAGTTCAGGGACACCGCTGTAACTGCAATAAAGTATCCAGAAATGGTACTGTGACCCTGCAACTTGAGCTCCAGCCAGCAACTGCAGCAGTTTGCAGGTTGTGCACGCTCTGAGGACTGCCTGTCTTCATTCTGCACCAGAAGGACCAAAGGAATCTCCTGTGGAGTGACAGTCATGTCCCTGCTCCTGCAGGCACCTCTCTGCACCAACATCCGGTACTCTGGGCCCAAAGTGATCCTCACTGTCCAAAGGTCCAGCTGTTTAAATTTGATGGAGGTAAGAGCTAGCCTCCCCATGCCTGACAGTACCCCTGTGCACCGCGTCTTCTGCAGCTCCTTGGGCTTCTGTAACTTCAAAGGTTCTTCATGCACGCTGTATCTCAGGTCCCCAGCACTCTATCTCCAGCAGCGTGGTATCCCTTTGTGTAGTACTGCGATGACCGCACTTTGGAACTCCTTTGTCCCGTGTCCTGGGACTCCTGTGGGTGCTGCCTGGTCTTCTGAGGGCTCTCTAAAGTGCTGAAAGCCCTTTCTGTCTCCTCAGTGGGAGTTGAGACCCCCAGGTGTCCCCTCGGCCTGGGCAGCGCCTCTTTGACACAAAACACGTTCTTGCGTGAACCAAGGCTTGCTGGAGGAACCCAGCGATGAAAACAGCCTGCATCCAATGACTCGACGTGGGACAGCTCTTGCACCAAGCAGGAACTCGCAGCTGTCGTCTTTGGTGCATTTCTGTACTTTTCTTCTAACTGGAGAATCCACTTTTGCACCTTCATCCAGGGGCTCCCATTCTTCTTGGACTCTTCATCGACCTCAGGACTTGGTTTCCTCTCTCCACAGGTCTTCAGGTCCAGGAATCCATTGTTGGTTTCTTGCAGTCCTGCTTGGTCTTTATTGCATAATCCTTTACCACGACTTCTAGTGTGTTCTGAGGAAACTTGCTGTACTTTACTCTTGTTTTCCTGGGCTCTGGGGTGGGTTCTGTTACTTACCTTTGGTATTTTCCTACACTCCCAGCACCCCTCTACACAATACACTTGCTTAGGGGGGAAACTGACATTCTCATTCCACTATTTTAGTATATTCTTTGTGCTGCCCCAATCCCATTGCTATATTTTGTGTTTTTCACTGTTCGCACTATTCTATGACTATTTACTTACCTGATTTTGTTTACTACTGTATATATTGTGTATAATACAGAAGGAGTATTGCCTCTGAGATATTTCTGGCCTTGTGTCACTAAAATAAAGTACCTTTATTTTTTTATAACCCCGAGTATTGTCTTTTCTTGTGTATAAGTACTGTGTGACTATAGTGGTATTGCAAGAGCTTTGCATGTCTCTTAGTTCAGCCTTGGCTGCTCTGCTACAGCTACCCCTAGACAGCCTAAGCTGCTAGACACTGCCTACATTTCACTAAGGTGGATCACTAGACCTGGAATAAGGTTTAAGTACTTCTGGTACCCACTACAAGCCAGGCCAGCTTCTCACAGCATGGCACTTTGAGAGCATCTGAGTGGCCAGTGCCAGCAGGGGACATCAGAGCCCCCCCGATAGGAGTTTACCTGTGTAGCTGACCAATCCCCCCTTTCAGGACTATTTAGGGTCTCTCCCCTGGGTCTTTCCTCAAGATTCGGATTGCAAGACTCCAGCAGGAAGCCTCTGAATCCTTTACTTCACTTTCTACTGATGAAAGTACATCTGGACCCTAAAGGAACTGTAACTGCAACAAAGAAGCAAAGGCGACTTCTGTAACATTGTAATTTCAGCTCCTTCCAGCAACTGCAACTG
This sequence comes from Pleurodeles waltl, assembly GCF_031143425.1. Taxonomy (NCBI): domain Eukaryota; kingdom Metazoa; phylum Chordata; class Amphibia; order Caudata; family Salamandridae; genus Pleurodeles; species Pleurodeles waltl. Next base: position 575,075,027 of record NC_090444.1, on the reverse strand, counting down.
TTTCCCAGTCATGCAGCCTCAGAGGACAGCCAGTCTTCAGCCTGCACCAGAAGAATGAAGGAATCTCCTTTGAAGTGGAGGAGTCACTTCCCTGCTTCAGCAGGCTCCCCTCTGCAGTGAAGACCGGTGGCTTGGGTCCCATCTCCTGACGAAGTGCGTGGATCCAGCATCAGGGATAGTGGACTGAAGTGGTCCCAGCTTCCTACTGTCCAACTTTGGTGGAGGTAAGAGATTGCCTCCCCACGTAAGAGTACCCCCAGTGCATTGCATGTTTTGCAGTTGCCAAGGCTTGTTGGCATCTTTCCACGAACGTCTTCGTGCACCGTGCAGCTCCAGCCCGCAGCACTGTATCCTTGATGCACAGCTTCCTGAGTGGTTTCTCTGGTGGCCTGGGATCCCTTTGTGTAGTGCTGCAGCTGCCTGCTTTTGCACCTTCTTTGTCCCCGTGCTGTGGGACTCCTGCTTGCGTTGCCTGGTCTTCCGAGGGTTCTCTGAGTTGCTGAGATCCCCTTCTGTCTCTGCCTCCTGGGTAGAGGCCACCTGGTCCTGGGCAGTGCCAATTTCCTCTAACCGCATGTTTTGCCTGTGCCAAGGCTTGTTGGTGGAATCCAGCGACGCAAACCAGACTGCAGTCGTCCATCCGGCGTGGGACATCATCTGCACCTACCAGGAACCCACATCCGTCTTCTTAGGTGCAGTACAGACTATTCTTCTTCACCAGTGGTTCTTCTTTTGCACCTTCTCCCGAGTTGGCAGGGGCTCCTGTTCTCCCTGGACTCTTCAGTGCTTCTTGCACTTGGTCCCCTTTTTCCACAAGTCTTTGGGTCCAGGAATCCATTGTTAGTGTCTTGCAGGCTTCTGGTTCTTGCTAAATCTTCTATCACGTATGCTTGTGTGTTCTAGGAAACTTACAGCGATTTACTCCTGCTTTCCTAGGCTCTGGGGTGGCGTATTTTACTTACCTTTGGTGTTTTCTTACACTCCCAGCGCCCCTCTACACACTACAATTGCCTAGGTGGGAAACCGACTTTCGTATTCCACTATTTTAGTATAAGGTTTGTGTTCTCCTCTGCCCATTTCTACCTATTGTGATTTTCACCATTTGCACTAACTGTTTTTACAGCTAATACTGCGTTCTAGTGTATATACTGTGTATATTATTTACCTCCTAAGGGAGTATAGTCTCTAAGGTGTTTTTGGCATTTGTGTCACCCAAATAAAGTATCTTTATTTTTGTAGCACTTTGAGTATTTTCGTTCATGTGTGTAAGTGCTGTGTGACTACAGTAGAATTGCATGGGCTTTGCATGACTCCTAGTTAGGCCTTGGCTGCTCGCCCACACTGCCCCTAGAGAGCCTGGCTTCTAGACACTGACTACATTTCACTAATAAGGAATAACTGGACCTGGTATAAGGTGTAAGTACCATAGGTACCCACTACAAACCAGGCCAGCCTCCTACAGTCGCTGCACTCACAAAGTCCAGGGAAATGGAACTGGAGTTCGTGGGGGCACCTCTGTTAGTGCAGTGGTGCCCTCACACAGAGGTATTTGCACCCTGCCCTCTGGGTTAGGAGGGCCTACCATAGGGGTGACTTACAGTGACCTAGTGCAGTGACCTGTAGTGGAAAGGGTGCATGCACCCTTTCACTCAGGCTGCAATGGCAGGACTGCAGATACACTTTGTATGGGCTCCCCATGGTTGGCATTATACATTCTGCAGCCCATGGGGATCACCTGGTACCCCAATGCCCTGGATACCTGGGTACCATATACTAGGGACTTACATGGGGCATTAGTATGCCAAATGTGGGGGGGGGGGTGTTGTTCAAGTAACCAAGTTGAAAGGGATAGAGCATAATCACTAGGGTCTTGGTTCGCAGGATCCCAGTGAACACAGTCAAACACACTGACGACAGGCAGATAATGGGGTTAACCATGACAGGAAAGAGGGTACTTTCCTGCAATCCCGAATTGAGAAGGGACTGTCACTTGGCACACTCAGTTCTTCTGGATTTATTGGTGTAACCAGCCAAGCACCTACCACCTGTTATGGGACTGCTGGGGGAATCCATTCAAAAGGTGGGACTCTGCAGGTAGAAGTATCCACCAGAAGAAAAAGGTACGTACCTTAAGTAATTCTTTTTCTGGTGGATGTGGTATCTACCTGCAGATTCCGCACTGACCCACCCACCTCCCCGTTTCATGACTACACCACTAGTTCTTTTGTTATGGGCTTTTTACATATCTGAAACTGCACCTTTCTTATCGTTTTTTGGTACCATCTGTTTGGTTCGAAGGAGCTCCAAAAAATGGATGACTTGAGCACTCCCACAGTGGCACTTTGACTCAAGTGATGTCAGGAGGTGCTGCACCAAAGTGGATCTGGTGCCCGCAATTGTCGTGTGAAAGCTATTAAAAAGTTTCCAGATTCCAGACTGGTCCCCTGGGATATTCAAAAGGTGAGCAATCTGCAGGCAGATACAGTATCCACCAGAAATAGTGTGTAGGACGTTGTCTCTGTATATACTATTTCAAAGTAAGGATGTGCACAGAGTCCAAGGGTTCCCCTTAGAGGTATATAGTGGCAAAAAGAGATAATTCTAATGCTCTATTTTGTGGTAGTGTAGTCGAGCAGTAGGCTTATCAGAGGGTAGTGTTAAGCATTTGTTGTAAACACATAGGCAATAAATGAGGAACACACATTCAAAAACAATTCCAGGCCAATAGGTTTTTATATAGAAAAATATATTTTCTTAGTTTATTTTAAGAACCACAGGTTCAAGATTTACAAGTAATACTTCAAATGAAAGGTATTTCATTCAGGTATTCTAGGAACTTTGAATAATCACAATAGCATGTACAGTTTTGAAAAACATGGGAATAAGCTATTTTAAAAGTGGACACTGCAAAAATCAACAGTTCCTGGGGGAGGTAAGTAAATGTTAAGTTTGCAGGTAAGTAAAACTCTTACAGGGTTCAAAGTTGGGTCCAAGGTAGCCCACCGTTGGGGGTTCAAAGCAACCCCAAAGTTACCACACCAGCAGCTCAGGGCCTGTCAGGTGCAGAGGTCAAAGTGGTGCCCAAAACACACAGGCTTCAATGGAAATAGGGATGCCCCGGTTCTAGTCTGGCAGCAGGTAAGTACCCGCGTCCTCGGAAGGCAGACCAGGGGTGTTTTGTAGGGCATCGGGGGGGACACAAGCAGGCACAGAAAGTACACCCTCAGCGGCACAGGGGCGGCTGGGTGCAGAGTTCAAACAGGCGTCGGGTTTCTTATGGGAATCAATGGGGAGACCCGGGGGTCTCTTCAATGATTCAGGCAGGCACATGGGGGGCTCCTCAGGGTAGCGACCACCTGAGCTAGGCAGAGGGTCGCCTGGGGGTCGCTGCTGCACTGGAGTTCGGGTCCTTCAGTTCCTGGGGGCTGCGGGTGCAGTGCTGGTTCCAGGCGTCGGGTTCCTTGTTACAGGCAGTCACGGTCAAGGGAGCCTCTGGATTTCCACTGCAGTCGTCGCTGTGGGGGCTCAGGGGGGTCAACTCTGGCTACTTATGGGCTCGCAGTCGCCAGGGAGTCCTCCCTGTAGTGTTAGTTTTCTGCAGGTCGAGCCAGGGGCGTCGGGTGCAGAGTGGAAAGTCTCACGCTTCCGGCGGGAAACTTGTGGTCTTTAAATGTTGCTTCTTTGTTGCAGAAAGTTGAAGTTTGTTGAACAGGGCCGCTGTTCTCTGGAGCTTCTTGGTCCTTTAGATGCAGGGTAGTCCTTTGAGGCTTCAGAGGTCGCTGGACCCTGTTGGATGCGTCGCTGTTGCAGTTTTCTTTGAAGTAGGGAGACAGGCCGGTGGGGCTGAGGCCAAATCAGTTGTCGTCTCGGTCTTCACTGCAGGGCTTCAGGTCAGCAGTCCTTCTTCTTTAGGTTGCAGGAATCTATCTTCCTCGGTTCTGGGAGTCCCTAAATACTGAATTTTAGGGGTGTGTTTAGGTCTGGGAGGGCAGTAGCCAATGGCTACTGTCCTTGAGGATGGCTACACCCTCTTTGTGCCTCCTCCCTGTGGGGAGTGGGGCACATCCCTAATCCTTTTGGGGGAATCCTAAGATGGAGGATTTCTAAAAGTACGAGTCATCTCAGCTCAGGACACCTTAGGGGCTGTCCTGACTGGGGGGTGACTCCTCCTTCTTCTCCTCATTATCTCCTCCAGCCTTGCCGCCAAAAGTGGGGGCAGTGGCCGGAGGTGTGGGAATCTCCACTAGCTGGGATGCCCTGTGGCGCTGTAACAAAGGGGGTCAGCATTTGAGGCTCACCGCCAGGTGTTACAGTTCCTGCTGGGGGAGGTGAGAATCACCTCCACCCAGTACAGGCTTTGTTCCTGGCCACAGAGTGACAAAGGCACTCTCCCCATGTGGCCAGCAACATGTCTGGTGTGTGGCAGGCTGGCAAAAACTAGTCAGCTCACATTGGAAGTCGGGTATGTTTTCAGGGGACATCTCTAAGATGCCCTCTGGGTGTATTTTACAATAAAGTGCACACTGGCATCAGTGTGCATTTATTGTGCTGGGAAGTTTGGTATCAAACTTCCCAGTTTTCAGTGTAGCCATTATGGTGCTGTGGAGTTTGTGTTTGACAGACTCCCAGACCATATACTCTTATGGCTACCCTGCACTTACAATGTCTAAGGTTTTGCTTAGACACAGTAGGGGCATAGTGCTCATGCACATATGCCCTCACCTGTGGTATAGTGCACCCTGCCTTAGGGCTGTAAGGCCTGCTAGAGGGGTGACTTACCTATGCCACAGGCAGTGTGAGGTTGGCATGGCACTCTGAGGGGAGTGCCATGTCGACTTAGTCATTTTCTCCCCACCAGCACACAAGCTGTGAAGCCGTGTGTATGTGCTGAGTGAGGGGTCCTTAGGGTGGCATAAGACATGCTGCAGCCCTTAGAGACGTTCCCTGGCATCAGGGCCCTTGGTACCAGTTACAAGGGACTTACCTGAGTGCCAGGGTTGTGCCAATTGTGGAGACAAAGGTACAGTTTAGGGAAAGAACACTGGTGCTGGGGCCTGGTTAGCAGGGTCCCAGCACACTTTCAAACCATAATTTAGCATCAGCAAAGGCAAAAAGTCGGAGGTAACCATGCCAAGGAGGCATTTCCTTACATAGTGTTATTGAAGGTAGATACCTTATTAGTTTGCTTCTATTATTTGACCATCTTAAAAAATTCTCCTTTCTGCATACCCTAATGCTTCTGAGGTTTGACTCTTTAACTAATTGCGACTTAGTAAGAAATCATCAAACATGTTTTTGGTTGCATTTTCACAGGCATTTATGTTTTACAGGAATCTCTTGATGAAGTTACTATTAAAGATACATTGGAGGGTGACAACATGTACACCTGTTCTCACTGTGGAAAAAAAGTGCGGGCAGAGAAAAGGTAATGGTCCCTTTGGGTTAAATAGGTATTTTCTTTGTGCTATTGTTTATAAAATACTAGGTTTACTTATTTGGAAATTGTATAGGCCTACTTATGGGGCAAATTGTACAATAGTAATAATTGTTTTTGTTTGCTTCTTAATCTATCATTGGTATGCTAAACTATGCCATTGTATTTGAATGATAAGAACTGGAGTAAAATGCCTCAATTAGATACATTTGGTGTGTAAAAAGAAGAGTATGCATGCATCTTTTTTCTTTTTTTTGTTTGTAAAAAATACAGTGTAACCCATTAAGTTCCTTCTTCTTTTTTTATTTTTGTACAACAATACAGTGTAACCCATTAAGTTCCTTCTGGTACAGAGAGCATTTTACATTAACATGAAGTGCAGTCATTCTAGCGCTGTAGACAATCTATGTAGTGGTCAGTTTTGGTTATCATTATGATGTTGAAAATTACCGTTGGTGATGATGTTGAGTACACCGCCGTCTAGATCCTGCACTAATGGACGGCGGTTGCAGGTTCATGCAACTTATGTCTCTTGGCCAGCCTATAGCATTAGGTACGTACTGAATGGACTCCAGATATCTTTCTGGCAGGATCTACCTGGCAGCAGCACCCAGTACTCTTATAGTCTGTCTTGGCAGTAGAACTCAACTTTAACCAATGTTTCAGGCCTAGGCTTCTGCGTCCTTCCCAGTGCTTTCCCACTTTTCTTTTGCCAACAGGCAACATCATAATTGCTAGGCAGCTGGTGCTGGTTGGGATATCTTTGGCATATTCCAGCAGTGCCATGGTCAGCGTCTTGGGCCCAGAGCCATCAGTCACTGCATCTATGCATTTGAATACTGCAAGCCACAATTCGGTTATCTTGGTCCCTCCTCAGGCTAGATCAATGAAATTGTCATATGTGGAAGCACAGTGCATGCATTGCGCTTCAGGTATGCGTTCCATCTTACATAGACCAGTAGGTGTGCGGTAAATGTGATGGGGGAATTTAACATGAAGGATTCTCACTCTTTAGTTAGGGTAGAGCATACTCATTTTGGAGCAACAGTACCGCCATCTCTTTGTTGTCAGGTCACCCTCTGGACTGTCTGTCATCCCACAAGTGCAGTAAGTTTAACCACTGGGGCTTCATCCTGCATAGTCTTTTTTTAAGCTGGTGATGAGTCTCCTAGGTAAGGGGAGAGTCAAGTATGCAGTCTATGCTGTGCAGGGTCTCAGGCTTGTAGGGAAAACAGCAGTGCATGGCTTTGCAGACAATGTGCAAGCGACTATTGAGGAAGATGTTAAGCGGTATGCAACAGGCCGGATTCCTATTTCAGGGATAGGAATCGGGCCCAAACACCGGTTATAAACCTCAGTGTCTTCTGGCCCATGGTTCTCAGTTGGTGTTGCGTGAGTTAAACCACGGTTGGGGGCGGGGGGGTAATATGGGGTTTTTGGCCAGTGGCAGACCAGCAGAATAGAGGCTGTCTAGCTGGGCTCTAAAGCAGAAGCGATTCCAAACCCTCAAGATGCATTGGACCGTGCCGACGGCATCCTGTGTGTGTGTTGGCACTGTACAGACCACTGTGGGCATAGGGCAAGTATGGATTGGAATTATTTGCTTGGGTATTTTAAAGGGGCCCTCACCCATTGGGAGGGTCCCAAATATGCTCAGCTCACCGGGCCAAGAGTTCCGGCAGTCGGGAAAGGGTGGGGTGCATTGCGCCCCAGGCACCTTCACCGCTTGGGACCTGATTAGTGGTGCTGGCCATGCGACCCAAAAGCACTTGAGTGCTTCCAGTGTGCGCGTTATAATGACGCACACAGTGCTCTTCCCTGTTAAAAGGTGGGAACGGGTGGCGAGTGGACCTCTTTAATGCCACTCACCACCTGGTTACATTGTTCCTCAGGACGAGGAGCTTTGAACAGAAGGGTTTAAGACGAAGGGATGGAGCAAACCAATCCCATATGGATATACTACCCGTGGGGCCTTGAAGCTGGAGCTTTAGGGATGTGTGACACCCTAGGCAGTCATGATCTCATTCGCAGTCATTGATATTTGATATTTGGGATGCGCTGGAACAGATTTAGTCAGGGACAGGAATTTTGACGTATTAGTGGACTGTGTTAAGGCTTGGCACCTTGACACTGTACATACAGCGTAAATAATGTGGGGTTACTGCGTAACGTTTTTGTTGATGAATTTTGTGTTGTTAAATAAAATACGTCTGGGAGTTAAAAACTCCCACTTCAAATGAGTTGTTGCTGTTAAAAGTGAAGTATTGCCATGCTGGGTGTGACATGGTGTGAGAAGGGAAGAGTGGTCGTATGGAGGCAAATGGGAAAGGGGGTCTTCAGGCGACAGGCTTTGGTGATGCCAGCACATATGCTGTGGTGGATCCAGTGGAACACATATTGGTCCTATATAGTATAATTCCATGTACGAGGTACACAGTCACATACTCGAAAGGCAAGGTCAGTACATCCCAGGTCAGGTGCAGTTGCCGACCCACACCAGCTGGATCAGAAGTGACTGAACTCGAGCAAGAAAGGCTTTAGTGAGCGCCATGCAGATGTTTGTGAACAACTAAATAAACTTGGGTAGCACCACTATTTTTGCAGTAGCCACGCAGCCAGTGACTGACAGCGGCAGCCTGGATCATACAGGGATTCAGTCATTGAGTCTGTCAGAGGCACTTCACCACTGGAGTTGTAATAGAATCTAAACTTGGTCTGGATAATGTCTTCTGAAGAATAGCATAATTTCCCAGTGGGGTCCAGTAGTTCTGTGATGTATGAACTGCTCCATTGTTTTTTGAGCAGGGCTGTAAGAGTTTTGCCCCCTCTATCTCCCTCCCTAAATCGGCGTGCAGTGGTCTCCTTATGCAGAGAGTGCACTTTACTTTCTGCGCTGTCTTAATAGACAGTTGGTTGTGGAACTGAGCTAGATGTTGCATGGCTGCTGTGTCAAAAGAACGTAGCTCAGAGTAGTGCAGCATGCGCTTTAGTGCGTTCAAGCATGAGCATGCATTACAGAGTATTCAAGACTGTTTGGATATGCCTATTCCTCAAATATACGCCTTGAAAGCCTCCCAAACCACCCTGGGAGACTTCACTGTGCCAACATTATGTGTGAAGGATTCAGCAATATGTGATACAGACTTCTAGTTGCAGATTCCTTACCTTAGAATTTCCCCCAGGCATGAGACTGGATCCAGAGATTTTTTTCTTCAAGCAATACCCTTGCGCATTGGTAGGTGGCGTTGGTCGATTCCGCAGGCGTCGTAGACATCCTGGTTGCCGTGATGACGTTGGGAGTAGTACATAGACGCCGCCCCCACGCAGTGACGTCAGTTCTTTTCTTTCCGCGCCACCCGCTGATCCGAGAGAGAGCTACCCTCGGCTATTTTGTCGATATTTTTTTGGTGCGACCTTTGGTGCGTCGAGGATGTCCCCGAAGACGTGCGAGGACTGCCACCGCATGATGTCAGTGACGGACCCTCATCGTGTCTGTCTGTGGTGCCTCGAGCGCGACCAGGATCCGAAGTTGAGCTCCGAGTGCCGGGCGATGCATCTGAAGGCTTTGAGGGAGCGGTCCCTAAAGCTGATGGCGGCCCGGCACTCGACTCCACGTAGGTCCTGATCTCGCTCGAGAGGAAGGTCTCGAGATCGGTCGCAGAGCCACCACCACTCGTTTTCTTCGAAATCTTTGGGTCAAGGGAAGAAGAAGTCGTCGAAGAAGTCCCATCGCTCTCTGACTTCACCCCGTCGCTCGGTCGACGCGACGCGGGACGAGCGTCCACGAAGTAGGCCTCCGTCTGGGTTGGCTCCGAGTTTGCCGGAGCGGCCCCCACCCACCTCAAAGAGTTCTACGAGGCCATGCGCCTCATCTATGGGCGTGCCGACCATGATACGGCACCTTCGGGCCCAAGGGGATTGGCCGAGGGGCCTTCGGGTCCGCGCCAGCGGCTTCGTCCCCGGATCCGTGCGCAGATCTGCACCTACGCCGGTCGCACAGTCGAGACCTTCCCCGGCACCGGGTCGTTTAGCGACACTCTCGATGTCGGACGTGCCCACTATCGACATCGACCCGATTCTCATCCCCGATGACTTGGAGTCGGATCGGCTTCGGTGGGCCCTATTCGCCTGAGGTCGGATTCTGACCCATTTTCCTATGGGTACGAATATGGGGAGGAATTGGAGGGGTACCTGGACCCTTATGAATACCAGGAAAACCCTACTATGGACTGGGCACAGGAATATCTGAGCCCCTTCTCCCAATTAATGAAGCCCTCACTGACGTCCTTTTGGGTACGTGGTCCAAACCCAACACAGAGGCTCCTGTGAACAGGACGATTGCTTGCCGCCATCTGCCTGCGCCAAACGACCTGAAGTTCCTGTCCCAACATCCTACGCCTGAGAGTCTTGTTATCCAGGCGTCCTCTTCTTCTGGTGTGTTCCCTTCCGCACCCCCCGGATAGGGCATCCAAAAGGCTGGATCAATTTGGTAAGAAGTTATTTTCTTTCTAAGAAGTCCGTGAACACCGCATGCTTTTTGGGCCTCTATTCCCACTCACTGTGGGATATGGTTGCGCAAGTCCTGCTGCAGATACCGGAGGAGGCCCGTGCTATCGTCTCCCAAGCAGTCAAAGATGGGAGAGATGCGGCGAAGTTCACCATCCGTTGTGGGCTGGATACAACCGACTCTCTGGGCAGATCGGTTGCTACGACTGTGGCCGTACAGCGCCATGCCTTTTTACGTACTTCTGGTTTCTCGGGGGATGTCCAACAGTCACTCATGGACATGCCCTTTGATGGCACCCCTCTCTTCGGAGACAAAGCGGACTCGGCCTTGGAGAGGTTCAAGGAGTCCAGGGCTACGGCTCGGTCCCTGGGCCTTTCTGCCACCACACGCCCCTCCACAGTCTGCTTTTCGTCCCTTTTGAGGCCACGGAAGGGGCAATTTGTCGCGTCCTCAACCTAGCCACCAGGCCATGCATGCTGGACAGCCTATGCGTGGCTTGGGGCGCGGAATCCCAGAGGTCTGTCCATTCCACCCCCGCAGCAACCTCCAAACCTTCCTTGTCCATCCCCTCACTCCCGCCCAGTATGTGGCAGAATCTGCCATCACCTGCCCCACTGGAAACGTATCACCACTGACAGGTGGGTTTTGCAAATTATTTCGGAAGGGCTACTCCCTCCCTTTCGAATCTGCACCACCACATATGCCACCATCCTTCCATCGCCTTTCTGAGGATCATTTGGTGCTTCTCCGCCAGGAAGTCGCGGGTCTCTTGGCCAAGGGAGCTATAGAAAGGGTCCCTGTGCCAGAAGTAGTTTGTGGTTGTTATTCCCACTACTTTCTGATACCAAAGAAGGACAAAGGCTTGCGCCCAATCCTAGATCTTGGGACCTGGACTACTTCCTCAAGAAGGAGAAATTGATAATGCTCACCCTGGCTCAGGTTCTGTCTGCCTTAGACCCAGAAGACTGGATGGTAGTGTTGGACTTGCAGGACGCTTATTTCCACATCCCCATCCTGCCTGCCCATAGACGTTACCTACGATACGTGGTAGGTCACAAGCACTTTCAGTTTACCGTTTCCCTTTTGGCCTTACCAGTGCCCCTCGGGTGTTCACGAAAGTAAGGCGAACCTCCTACACCAGCTGGGGTTCACTATCAACGTGCCGAAGTCACACCTGACTCCCTCTCAGACGCTCCCTTTCATTGGGGCAGTTCTGGACACAGTGCGATTTCAGGCTTATCCTCCCCAAAAGCGAGTCCAAGACATTCAGGCTCTGATTCCGATCTTTCAGCGTTGGTCTTGGGTATCGGTGAGACAGACTCTGAGGCTACTGGGCCTCTTGGCCTCCTGCATCCTACTAGTAGCACATGTCAGGTGGCATATGTGGGCTCTGCAGTGGGATTCGCAGTTCCAGTGGACTCAGCATCAGGGGAATCTCTTTGACATGGTCCAGATCTCGGAGGGGACTGCGAAAGACCTGCAGTGGTGGCTTTCGAATCCCAATTGGGTAAATGGCAGATCCCTCTCCCTTCCCCAACCAGATCTCTCAATAGTGACAGATGCGTCGCTTCTGGGTTGGGGAGACCACATGGGAGAGGTGGAGATCAGAGGCCTCTGGTCCCTGGCGGAGTTGGGACTCCACATCAACATGCTGGAGCTCCGAACGATCAGACTTGCGTTGAAAGCATTCCTTCCCTCTCTCAGAGAGAAAGTGGTGCAGGTGTTCACGGACAACACTACCGCCATGTGGTATTCCAACAAACAAGGCGGGGTGGGGTCCTGGACCCTATGTCAGGAGGCACTACGCCTCTGGACATGACTGGAGCATCACGGCATTACCCTGATGGTTCAACATCTGCCGGGCTCTCAACGCCAGAGCAGACGAACTCAGCTGCTGACACACTGTCGATCACGAATGGCTTCTCCATCTGGAGGTGGAGCAAGGTCTCTTTCTTAGGTGGGGAGAGCCTTGGTTAGATCTGTTTGCCTCCGCAGAGAACGCACAATGTCTATTTTGCGCGTTGGAGTTTCCAAGGCGGCACTCGCTCGGCCTCCTTTACGCCTTCCCGCCTATCCCTCTTCTGGCCAGAGTTCTCAAGAAGATCAAGAGCGACCGGGCCCAAGTTATCTTGGTGGCTCCGGACTGGGCTCGAAGAGTGTGGTATCCCGAGCTACTGAGCATGTCCATCAATCCTCCACTCAGACTGCCTCTTCAAGGGGATTTTCTGTTGCAGCAGCAGGGGATGGTCCTCCACCCAAACCTATCCAACCTCCACCTTCATGCGTGGAGATTGAGCGGCAACAGTTGATGGCATTTGCCCTTCCACCCGTAGTCTGCAATGTTATCTTGGCAGCCAGGCGTCCCTCGACTAAAACTGTATGTGCCTGTAGTTGGAATAAATTTGTGGCATGGTGACAAACAAATCTGTTGATCCCCTATCTGCCCCTCTTTCAGAGGTTCTTCTATTCATTCTTTCCTTAGCCCAGCAGGGCTCTGTATTGGGCACCCTTAAGGGGCATCTGTATGCCTTTTCCGCCTTTCTTAAGCTTCCTGATCAGCCCTCACTCTTTAAATCTTCTCTTGTGAGTAGGTTCCTAAAGGGGCTCACCCACTTATTTCTTCCCACTCCCTTCATCATGCCTCAGTGGGATCTTAATCTTGTGCTTACTTTCTTTATGTGTACTCCCTTTGAGCCTATGCATAATTGTCCCTTGCGGCTCCTCACATTCAAAACTGTCTTTCTTATCGCCATCACCTCTGCTCGCAGGGTGAGTGAGCTTCAGGCCCTTTCTTCAAAGCCTCTGTACTTGTCTGTACACCGCGACAAAGTGGTGTTACGCACTAGAGCTTCCTTCCTTCCTAAGGTGGTTACACCGTTTCATGTAGGCCAGTCCATCACTTTGCCTACCTTCTACGCACCCCCACATCCTTCCCATGAGGAGGAGAGACTCCACCATCTGGACCCAAAAAGAGAGTTGGTGTTCTATCTCAATCATATTAAAGACTTCCGGGTGGACGATCAAGTCTTTGTTGGCTATGTGGGTGCGAAGAAAGGGAAGGCAGTGCAGAAACTTACCATCTCTCGATGGGTGTTTCTTTGCATCAAAATGTGCTAGGCAACCTCCTGATGGCTTGTGGGCTCATTCTACCAGGGTCACTGCTGCATACACTGCGTTAGCATGCGGAGTTCCTGTCCTGGATATCTCTCAGGCAGCTACGTGGGCGTCTATGCACACGTTTGCTAAGCATTACTGCCTAGACAGTTAGGTCCGTCGTGACGGCTACTTCGGTTGTTCGGTCCTGCAGGACTTTCTAGTATGATCTTAGTTCGCAGCCCACCACCAAGGATGGTATTGCGAACTGATTTCTAGGGACAGGGATTCCCCCCTTTCAGTTCCTTAGCTCTGGCGCACCAATATCAGTGTTCCTAGCGGCTCTGCACTCTGGCGTGGAAAATCGTTAAAAGAAACTGACGTCACTGCCCGAGGGCGGCGTCTATTTACTACTCCGGACCTCATCACGGCGACCACGACGCCTGCTGAGTTGACCGACACCACCTACCGATGCGCAAGGGTATTCCTTGAAGAACAAATCTCCAGATCCAGTCTGACGCCGGGGGGAAATTCTAAGGTAAGGAATCTGCAACTAGAATGTCTCTACCAGATATTTTGTTACCGAAGGTAAGTAACTTATACAATGTTGCATATCTCAGTGTTGAAGAGGGATCGATGAGTGCGTTTTGGGGAGCTGTGCTGAGGTATTCTATCAATTGTCAGGGTTAAGGCAACCAGTGCATGGTCTTACAGCATACACTCGAAGTGCTTGATGCTTACAGTTCTCATGCAGACATCTCTTGTAGTGACCCAGTAGTCGATTTGTGACCAGTTTATGAGAGAGGATGTTACAATGGTGCCCTAAGTCGCTAGGGGTGTCCAGTACTCAGTGAGACGAACGGTCTCAGAGTCCCAAGGTGGGGACATGTAGCCCTGCGTTGGTTATTGAGGGCTGTATTATAGGATGTTAACCATTATCGCTGAGGTGTAAATCATTGTCAACTTGCAAGCCCATTTCCTGTGGCCTGCAACAGTACTTGTGTTAAAATAATTTAATGGCCAATTTGGGATCCCTGAAGAAGTGATCTTTTCCGTTAATGGTGACTCGGAGCTTGACCTGGTAGAAGAGGGCAAATGATACTCCCAACTTCATCAACAGCCATTTGTCTGGGTGGAATTACTTGCAGGCGTCCTACATGTCATGTTGCAGTGCGGGTAGATTAAAATTCTATTGCTATGATAATGAGTCTTGCCCTGTTAACGTGCAAGGTGTAGGATTGTGTAGCGATCTCTGTGGTGCAACAGTTGTGCTGCAATGGGCCATGCACTGCCCCTGGCGGGAGAGGGGGTGGGGTCCAAAGGATCGGTGCACTCATTCCACATGCAAAAGAGTGGTTAAATGGTCTTCAAAAAAAGGCTCAGAGGAGGGTTTCCGGGAAGTCCTCAACTGTAGTCATGGCAATGGGTTTCAGAAGGTCCAAGTCCCTGATGTTAATTCTTCTGGAGCACAACTCCAATTCCTCCTTTTTAGCTTTGACAACCTCAAAGACCTTCTTCATTTGGAGAAGTTGCTGAGTGTGTATATATTGTGGCTCCATCCTCTGAGTGCGATACTGTAGGAGGCTGGCCTGGTTTGCAGTGGGTACCTAAGGTACTTACACCTTATACCAGATCTGGCTATCCCTTATTAGTGAAATATAGTCAGTGTCTAGAAGCCAGGCTGTCTAGAGGTAGCTATAGGCAGAGCAGCCAAGGCTGAACTAGGAGACATGCAATACCACTGTGGTCACACAGTACTTACACACAAGGAAAACAATACTCAGTGTTATAAAAAATAAAGGTACTTTATTTTAGTGACACAAGCCAAAAATATCTTAGAGCCTATACTCCCTTAGGAGGTAAGTATTATACACAAAATATACACTAGTAACCAAAATCAGATAAATAAACAGTCAGAAAATAGTGCAAATAGTGAACATCACTATAGATCACAATGAGCCTAAGGGGATGTGAGGAAATGGTTACCCCCTGACTTTCTGCCTTTACTGATGCCAAGTTATGATTTGAAAGTGTGCTGAGGCCTGCTAAGCAGGCCCCAGCACCAGTGTTCTTTCCCTAACCTGTACCTGTGTCTCCACAATTGGCACACCCTGGCATCCAGGTAAGTCCCTTGTAACTAGCAACCCTGGTACCAAGGGCCCTGATGCCAGGGAAGGTCTCTAAGGGCTGCAGCATGTCTTATGTCACCCTGGGGACCCCTCACTCAGCACAGACACACTGCTTGCCAGCTTGTGTGTGCTGGTGGGGAGAAAATGACTAAGTCGACATGGCACTCCCCTCAGAGTGCCATGCCAACCTCACACTGCCCATGGCATAGCTAAGTCACCCCTGTAGCAGGCCTTACAGCCCTAAGGCAGTGTGCACTATACCATAGGTGAGGGCATAGCTGCATGAGCACTGTGCCCCTACAGTGTCTAAGCAAAATCTTCGACATTGTAAGTGCAGGGTAGCCATAAGAGTATATGGTTTGGGAGTCTGTCAAACACAAACTCCACAGCACCATAATGACTACACTGAAAACTGGGAAGTTTGATATCAAACTTCTCAGCACAATAAATGCACACTGATGCCAGTGTACATTTTATTGTGAAATACACCCAGAGGGCATCTTAGAGATGCCCCCTGAAAACATACCTGACTTCCAGTGTGGGCTGACTAGTTTTACCAGCCTGCCACACACCAGACATGTTGCTGGCCACATGGGTAGAGTGCCTTTGTCACTCTGTGGCCAGGAACAAAGCCTGTACTGGGTGGAGGTGCTTCTTACCTCCCCCTGCAGGAACTGTAACACCTGGCGGTGAGCCTCAAAGGCTCACCCCCTTTGTTACAGCGCCACAGGGCATCCCAGCTAATGGAGATGCCCGCCCCCTCCGGCCACGGCCCCACTTTTGGCGGCAAGGCCGGAGGAGATAATGAGGAAAACAAGGAGGAGTCACTGGCCAGTCAGGACAACCCCTAAGGTGTCCTGAGCTGAGGTGACTCTGACTTTTAGAAATCCTCCATCTTTCAGATGGAGGATTCCCCCAATAGGATTAGGGATGTGCCCCCCTCCCCTCAGGGAGGAGGAACAAAGAGGGTGTAGCCACCCTCAGGGCTAGTAGCCATTCTAGGTTCAAGATTTACAAGTAATACTTCAAATGAAAGGTATTTCACTTAGGTACTTTAGGAACTTTGAATAATCACAATAGCATGTACAGTTTTGGCAAAAATGGAAAAAAGCTATTTTAAAAGTGGACACTGCAAAAATCAACAGTTCCTGGGGGAGGTAACTAAATGTTAAGTTTGCAGGTAAGTAAAACACTTACAGGGTTCAAAGTTGGGTCCAAGGTAGCCCACCGTTGGGGGTTCAAGGCAAATCCAAAGTTACCACACCGGCAGCTCAGGGCCGGTCAGGTGCAGAGGTCAAAGAGGTGCCCAAAACACATAGGCTTCAATGTAGAACAGGTGTGCCCCGGTTCCAGTCTGCCAGCAGGTAAGTACCCGCGTCCTCGGGGGGCAGACCAGGGGGGTTTTGTAGGGCACCGGGGGGGACACAGAAAGCAGGCACAGAAAGTACACCCTCAGCGGCACAGGGGCAGCCAGGTGCATAGTGCAAACAGGCGTCTGGTTTTGTATTAAAAGCAGTGGGTAGACCCGGAGGTCTCTTTAACGATGCAGGCAGGCACAGGGGTGGGCTCCTCTGGGTAGCCACCACCTGCGCTAGGCAGAGGGGCGCCTGGGGGTCGCTTCTGCACTGGAGTTCGGTTCCTTCAGGTCCTGGGGCTGCGGGTGCAGTGTTGGTTCCAGCCTTCGGGTCCCTTGTTACAGGCAGTCGCGGTCAGGGGGAGCCTCTGGATTTCCTCTGCAGGTGTTGCTGTGGGGGCTTAGGGGGGTAGTCACTGGCTACTCACGGGCTTGCAGTCGCCGGGGAATCCTCCCTGTAGTGTTGGTTTTTCGCAGGTCGAGCCGGGGGCGTCGGGTGCAGAGTGGAAAGTCTCACGCTTCCGGCGGGAAACGTGAAGTCCTTAGAGTTGTTTCTTTGTTGCAAGAAAGTTGCATATGGTTGAACAGGGCCACTGTTCACGGGAGTTTCTTGGTCCTTGGTTGCATGGCAGTCCTCTGAGGCTTCAGTGGTCGCTGGTCCCTGTTGGATGCGTTGCTTTTGCAGTTTTCTTCGACGTTGGGAGACAGGCCGGTAGGGCTGGGGCCAAAGCAGTTGTTGTCTCCGTCTTCAGTGCATGGCTTCAGGTCAGCAGTCCTTCTTCTTGTTAAGGTTGCAGGAGTCTAGTTTCCTAGGTTCTGGGGGGCCCTAAATACTGAATTTAGGGGTGTGTTTAGGTCTGAGAGGGCAGTAGCCAATGGCTACTGTCCTTGAGGGTGGCTACACCCTCTTCGTGCCTCCTCCCTAATCTTATTGGGGGAATCCTCCATCCACAATATGGAGGATTTCTAAAAGTAAGAGTCACCTCAGCTCAGGACACCTTAGGGGCTGTCCTGACTGTTGGGTGACTCCTCCTTGTTTTTCTAATTATCTCCTCCAGCCTTGCCGCCAAACATGGGGGCAGTGGCCGGAGGGGCGGGCATCTCCACTAGCTGGGATGCCCTGTGGTGCTGAAACAAAGGGGGTGAGCCTTTGAGGCTCACCACCAGTTGTTACAGTTCCTGCAGGGGGAGGTGAGAAGCACCTCTACCCAGTACAGGCTTTGTTCCTGGCCACAGAGTGACAAAGGCGCTCTCCCCATGTGGCCAGCAACATGTCTGGTGTGTGGCAGGCTGGCAGAAACTAGTCAGCCTACACAGGAAGTCGGGTATGTGTTCAGGGGCATTAAGATGCCCTCTGGCTGTATTTTACAATAAATTGCACACTAGCATCAGTGTGCATTTATTGTGCTGAGAAGTTTGATACCAAACTTCCCAGTTTTCAGTGTAGCCATTATGGTGCTGTGGAGTTCGTGTTAGACAGACTCCCAGACCAAATACTCTTATGGCTACCTTGCACTCACAATGTCTAAGGTTTGGCTTAGACACTGTAGGGGCATAGTGCTCATGCACTTATGCACTCACCTGTGGTATAGTGCACCCTGCCTTAGGGCTGTAAGGCCTGCTAGAGGGGTGACTTACCTATGCCACAGGCAGTGTGAGGTTGGCATGGCACTCAGAGGGGCGTGCCATGTCGACTTAGTCATTTTCTCCCCACCAGCACACGCAAGCTGGCAAGCAGTGTGTATGTGCTGAGTGAGGGGTCCCCAGGGTGGCATAAGATATGCTGCAGCCCTTCGAGACCTTCCCTGGCATCAGGGCCCTTGGTACCAGGGGTACTAGTTACAAGGGACTTATCTGAGTGCCAGGGTTGTGCCAATTGTGGAGACCAAGGTACAGTTTAGGGAAAGAACACAGGTGCTGGGGCCTGGTTAGCAGGGCCCCAGCACACTTTCAGACCATAACTTAGCATTAGCAGAGGCAAAAAGTCAGGGGGTAACCATGCCAAGGAGGCATTTCGTTACAAGTATATAGTCACTGGACTATAGTGACAGCTTTGGAAACAGAGAGAGCATCAGCTCTGGAGTTCTGATTAGGAGGACTCCAGTGAGACAGTTAAGCATACTGACATGTAGGCCACAACCAATAAGCACTGGAGTCCTCACTAGCAGGGTCCCAGTGACGCAGTCAAAACACACTGACAGTCAGGCAGAAATTGGGGGTAACATGCCAATTAAGATGTTACTTTCCTACAGATACCTGTTGTTCCAGTTGGGCCAGTTTTTCATCATGCATGTTGAGACAAATGCCTTTGTGGTTGAGCCATCTTGTGAGTGTGGCTGTAGGAAGCTGGCTCTCTGTATAGTGCACTAAAATGAAGTACACTGTACAGAGAGTCCAGTGGATCCTCTATGGGTATTGCAGAGGCAAAAGTAGACAGAACTTATGTTCTATTTGTGGTAGTGTGGGCGAGCAGTTAGGCTTATCAGAGTGTAATGTTAAGCATTTGTTGTGTTCACAAAGGCAATAAATGAGGCACTCTCAATTAATAAATTCGAGACCAATTCAGAAAAATAGGAACAATTCTTTTTATGTATGTTTCAAACCCAAGAACTTCGTAATCAGGTAAGTAGACTTTTATGCATAAATGTGTTGTAATTTCAAAAATAGACACAATGCAGTTTTCAGAGTTCTCTCAATGTTATCCTATAAAGTAAAACAATGTTCAGCAAATGCAGGGTTAACAATGACTTAAAAGCCAATCTCAGGGAGTTAAGGTAAGAACCACACCAACACGTCACATTGGGCGGCACTCGGGCGGCCAGGTGCAGTAAGGCCTCGGGTACCCAATGGTTTCCTATGGGATTTTGCCCCACAACAGACAGGCTACAGGCTCTGCCTGGGAATCCACTCAGGGACAACAAACAGGTAGGTAGTAGACTTGGGGTGCTTGGGATGTAGGTGCGCCTTTGGTCCTTTTCTCCTGTGCATAGGGGTGACGGATGCAGGAGTGTCTTTAGGAAGCGGGTTTTCATATCCGGGAGCACTCGCGGTCAGGACGTGTGGCTGCAGGCATTGTGGGGAAATCTGGCAGGGGTGGACCCAGAATGGAGTCGAGCTCTTAGGACCACGTCTGTGGTCAGGACCAGTCAGTTAGTACACTAGTAGCTGGTAGGTTTCAGGGGGCACCTCTAAGGTGCCCTCTGTGTGCACTTTTTAATAGATCCATCACTGGGGTCAGTGAGGGTTTGTTATTCTGAGATGTTTGATACCAAACGTTCCAGGATTCAGAGAAGACATCATATAGTTGAGGAACTGATAATGACCAGTGTCCAGCACATGAATTTAAAATGGTTTCCCTGTGCACTTAAAAATGTCACAGAATCGACAGAGACATAGCAGGGGCATATCTGCTCATGCATATATGCCCTCACATGTGCCTTGATGCACCCAGCTTTAGGGGTGACTTACACCTGGCACATGACGTGATAGGGGAGCTGGCACACATGGGTGTGTGACAGGTCATGTTTTCAATTTAGCCTGCACCAACCCACGCAGTCTGCAATAGTAACACTGTGTTGGATAAATGAGGGGTCACAGAGGGTGGCACAGTTGGTGATGCAGCCCTCAAAAGATATTCCTTAGTACTTGAGGCCCTGGGTACCATTTACTAGGGACACACAATGGTAGCTAAAGAATTTGCCGATTGTGCAAAACAGCTGTGGAATTTTGAGGGAAGAGATCTGGCACTGGGGACGTGTTAAGCAGGGATCAAGTGTACAAACTGTCAAAGCAACAAAAAGGATGCTTTCCTAGTGTCTATCTTTGAATTTGTACTACCTGATAGAGACTTCTAGCTGCAGATTCCTTACCTTAGAATTCCCTGGCGTCAACTTCGAATCTGGAATTTTTCTGCTGAGCAGTACCCTGCGTGCGCCTTCGGGTGGCGTTGTTCGGTTCGTGTGCGTCATCCAGCTCCACGTGGAGTCGTCAGCGTTGTTGGAGCTGTATGTGTTGTCATGGTCTTCTATATAGGCACCACCCCGGCGCACGTACATCAGTTCTTTTCCTTCGCTCCAGTTAAGCGCAGGTCCGGATAGAGCTACCCTTTTTTCAACATTTTGTCGAAGATTTTTTCGGTTGTCTGTGCAAATTACTTCAAGGAAGACTGGTTTCGAACCGTGTGGCGCATGTCATCGTGCCATGTCGGTGACTGATCTACACCAAGTTTGTCTCTGGTGCCTTGACAAGCACCATGACGCAAAGTTGTGCTTTGACTGTCAGGCCATGGCTCCGAAGGCCTTGAGAGAGATCTATCAAACTTCTAGCGGACCGACAGTCATCTTTGGTCGGCGTGACTCCGAGGAGGTCACGGTCCCGCTCAAGAAAGAGGTTGCAACACTGCTCTAGGAGCCCCAAGTCATCTTCCTCGCATTCGTGGTCCTCGGGCATTCCGGTAAGTAGCACAAAAAGAAGTCCAAGCGGACTTCGACTTGGCTATGCACGTTGGCCAATGAGCTGTTTAGGGAGCATTGACGTTCCCAGCGCAGTTCCGCGGAGCCGTTGCTATGGCTGACTCGGTCTCTCTCTCCTCCTTTCCGGGAGCCGAAGCGACCCCCGCTCAACCAAAGGAATTTTACAAGGCTATGTGCCTTGTTTATGAGTGAGCTGCCCCCTTGGGTGGGTCTTCGGGCCCCACGGGGTAAGCAGGGGCCCCATTGGATTCGACGTTGGCGGCTTCGCTGCCGTTGGGGACCCCAGAATCTGATAGTAGATGTGGACTGGTGCCGGGTTCTCACAGTCGACCTCCTCTGGTGCCGGGCCTGACATCCACGCTCCCTCCACCACCAGCTCCCACTGCCGGTGTTAGCCTCATCCTCTTTCCGGATGATCCGGACCCAGAATGACGTTGATTCCGACTTTGGCGCCGATTAGGCCCAGATCAGTGCCTGAGGCTTATTTCGAACAGCAAGGCACAGGTGAGGAGTGGGAGTGGTCTGAGGACCTTTTAGAATACGAACTGGAGCATGAACAGGACTGGGATGAGGATCTAGGGGAAGCCAGTGGACTAGATACTTCTCCAGATGCTGGCATGCTCTCACCTCTCGCTGTGGCAACGGAGGAGGGGGCATTGTATGCCATGGTGGTGGGTAGGGGAGCTGAGGTCTTTGACCTAGACTTGCCTACGGTGCCAGTCAGGACTAACCTACTGACAGAGGTGCTTCAGCCAGGGGTTCCTACTTCAGAGCCGATGTTACCCTTGAATGAAGCCCTCACAGATGTTCTTCTGGGAATGTTGTCCAAACCCAGCACCGGGGCTCCTGTGAATAGGACAATTGGCCGCCGCCATGGACCAGCTCCACCGGACACTAGTTTTCTCACCCAACATCCCACCCTGGGGAGCTTGGTGGTCCAAGCCTCCACTTCCTGTGGTGCTTTCCCTTCCGCTCCCCCGAATAGGGAATCCAAGAGGCTGGACCAACTTGGAAAGAAGATGTTTTCTTCCTTCAGCCTGGCATTGAGGTCGATAAACACCTCTTGCCTATTGGGCCGTTTTTCCCATACTTTATGGGATACGGTGGCACAAGTGCTGCCCCAGGTCCCAGAGGGTGTACGAGACACTGTCACCCAAGCTGTCAAGGATGAGAGATATGCAGCCAAATTTACCATCAGGTGTGGTTTGGACACGACCGACTCGCTGGGCAGGGCGATTTCTTCGACAGTGGCCCTCCAACTGGCTACGGATCACTGGTTTCTCTAGGGATGTCCAGTCGAACATGATGGACATGCCTTTCGATGGCGCACGCCTTTCAGGTGAGAAGGCAGACTGCTTTTGAGAGGTTCAAGGATTCTTGAGCTACGTCCAAATCCTTGGGCAGTCTGTCTATCACCCCTTTCGAGGCTTTGTGAGGGGCGTTGTACCACGCCAACCACAGGTTAGCCACCGTCCTCCAGTTTCACCGCATCCCGTGCAAGGACGAGGTCGTGGTACCTTCAGACCCAGAGGTTCCAGCCAGAGGTCAGCCACCGCCCAGCCCCCCCCCCTCTTCTGCAACGTCCAAACCCTCCTAGTATGGTTCTGCAAGACAATATCCGCCCAGTTGGAGGGAGGATTCAATTTCATCTCCTTCACTGGCGGTCCATTACATCGGACAGATGGGTCTTGTGGATTATACAGAAGGGCTATTCCCTCCCCTTCCAGTCTTTCCCTCCCTCTATCCCTCCGGTAAAAGAACAGCTGATGGAGGATCATTTGATCTTACTCCAAGAGGAAGTTAACGGTTCTCTTGGCCAAGGGAGCCATAGAAAGGGTCCCAATGTCAGAAGTAGTCAGTGGTTGTTATTCCCACTACTTTCTGATCCCAAAAAAAGTACAAGGGTCTTCGCCCTATCTTGGATTTAAGGGATGTCAATCTCTTCCTCAAAAAGGAGAAATTCAGGATGCTCACTCTTGCTCAGGTCTTGTCTGCCCTGGACCAAGGAGACTGGATGGTAGCGTTGGACTTGCAGGATGTGTATATTCACATCCCCATCCTGCCCGCCCACAGGCGTTACTAAGTGGTTCAAGGTGGGCCAAGAGCATTTTCAGTTTACTGTGCTCTCCTTCGGTCTCACCAGTGCCCCTTGGGTTTTCACCAAGGTGATGGTGGTGGTGGCAATTCATCTGCGCAGGTTAAGGATTTTAGTCTTCCCCTACCTCGATGACTGCCTGTTGAAGGCTCCTACGCCCCAGGCTCTTGTCACCCACCTTCAGACTACGGCAGACCACCTGCATTCGCTGGGGTTCACTTTAAATGTGCCAAAGTCACACCTGACTCCCTCTCAGAAGGTCCCTTTCATTGGAGGTGTTCAGGACACAGTGTAGTTTCTAGTTTAGCCCCACGAGCAGCGATTCCAGGATATTCAGGTTATGATACCATTATTTCAGCCTCTATCCTGGATTTCAGTGAGACAGACTCTGAGGCTGTTGGGACTCATGGCTTCCTGCATTCTATTAGTCAAACATGCCATATGGCATATGAGGGCTGTGCAGTGGGACCTGAAGTTCCAATGGGCACAGCATCAGGGAAATCTTACCGACATGGTTCAGATCTCAGAGGTAACTGACAAAGGACCTGCAGTGGTGGTTAGTGAACTGCGATTGGGTCAAAGGCAGACTCCTCTCCCTTCCCCAGCCAGATCTCACAGTAGTGACAGATGCTTCACTTCTGGGATGGGGAGGCCACCTTAGAGAGGCGGAAATCAGTGGCCTCTGGTCTCCGGCGGAATCCGGGCTCCATATCAACGTATTGGAGCTTCGGGCGATCCTGCTAGCATTGAAAGAATTTCTTCCTGTTGTGAAAGGGAAGATAGTGCAAGTGTTAATGGACAACACTACCGCAATGTGGTACTGCAACCAGCAGGGCAGTGTGAGGTCGTGGACCATTTATCAAGAGGCTCTGCATCTCTGGACATGGCTGGAACAGCAGGGCATAACCCTGGTGGTTCAAAACCTTCTAGGTTTTCTGAACGCCAGGGCGGATGAACTCAGTCGGCAATGCCTAGCGGATCACGAATGATATCTCCATCCGGAGGTGGCGCAAGGACTCTTTCAGCAGTGGGGAGAGCATTGGTTAGATCTGTTCGCCTCGGCAGAGAACGCGCAATGCCAGCAGTATTGCGCATTGGAGTTTCCAAGGCGGCAATCGCTGTGCACAGGGGTTCTGTCTTGGAGGAAGAGACAAGGACTCACCATCTCCCCAGTTGGATAGAAAGCAGAGAGGAACCAGTGGACCCCTCAGAACCATCACATGTGTTGGAGAATCTTCGCAAGTCCAGAGGACAGCAGCTCCCAGCAGCCGGACATTGTTGCTTTAGGTGCCTGCAGATGCAGGATGGAGTGACTCCTGCACTGCAAGGGAGATTCCTTCTTGCTTATTTGGTGCAGCTGAACTCTTGCCTACCCCAGACGATGCACAGCCGTGGAAATGTTGCAAGCTGCTGACAGGAGCCATGAAAATAATGTTGCAAGGAGAGGTCATTTAGGTGTAGCAGTCTTGTTCGGTTCCTGTGAAGTCCAGCAGCGGTTCCAATGGACAGGAACAGAAGAGGTCTTTGCAGAGGAGTCCTGATGGAATCTTGTATGCCGAATCTGGGGGACCCACCAGCAAGGGAGTCCCTAAATAGCCCAAAAAGGGGCTTGGTCACTCTCTGAGGTGACCACCTATCAGAGGGGGGTCACTGATGTCAGCTACCTAACCTGACCAGTCAGATGCTCCCAGGCACATCTGCACATCTTTTTTCCAAAATGGCAAAACCAAGTGGTCACCTGGTGGAGATCCGCTTTCCTTTGTGTGTTTCGCACCAGAGCAGGGACCGAGGACCTCTTGACTGGTGCAAACTGGATTATGCATGGAGGGCACCAAATGTGCCCTTCAAAGCAAACCAGTGGCATGGGGAGGCTACCTCTCCCTAGCACTGTGACACCTATTTCCAAAGGAGAGGCGGTTGCATCCCCTATTGCACAGGAAATCCTTTGTTCTGCCTTCCCCTGCTTGAGCTGGTCTAACAGGAGGGCAAAATCCTGTTTGAGGGACTGAAGTGGCCTGGCCTGCCCACAAACTCTGAAAGACTGTTAAGAGCAGTACTGGAGGGTCCTCTAAAGAGTCCCCAGTGTGAATCTTCCACAAGTACTGGCATCAGTATTGAGGTATGATTCAAACATGTTTCATTCCAAACATGTCTAGGTTCGGAGTTACCATTATGTAGCTAAACCACAGGTAGTGACCACAGTGGCCAGTACATAGCTAAGATGGCTTCCCTGCACTTTTGATGTCCAGGGAATTGGAACTGGAGTTCGTAGGGGCTTCTCTGCTCATGCAGGGGTGCCCACACACACAGGGACCTGCAACCTGCCCCATGGGTTGTAGTGGCCTACCATAGGGGTGACTTACAGTGACCTGGTGTAGTGTCCAGCAGTGAAAGGGTGCATGCATGTTTTCAGTCAGGCTGCAAATGGCAGGCCTGCAGACACCGTTTCTACGGGCTCCCAAGGGTGGCATAATACATGTTACTGCCCATGGGGGACCCCTGGTGTACCAGTGCTCTGGGTACCTAAGTACCATATACTAGGGACTTACAGGGGTTCATCAGTCGTGGGGTGTAAGAAGTACCAAAGAAGCTAAATTTGGAGGAGAGCACAATTACTGGGGTCCTGGTTATCGGGATCCCAGTGAAAACAATCTAGGCACAATGACATCAGGCAAAAAGTCGGGGTAACCATGCCAGAAAGAGGGGACTTTCCTACACTTTCAGTATTTAACACTACCTGATTAAGGTCTGTGTTAATTTTTAAGTTTAGGCTATTATGCAGCTCTCTATAATATACGTCATGGGCAAACTGCTGTTCTACACTAAACCTTGAGTTTTTTTACCCAGTCAAAGAGATTTCCTTTGCTATTCATCTTACCTTGCTTCGTTCTGAGCGGTACCAGTGAATTATACATTACATGCAAGGTTGATTATTTTTGCTCTATGATTTATTTTTTAATCTAAGGAAAATCTCAGATTCTAGACCTGGTCCCGATGCACCCAGAGTTCCCTGGTCCATCAATGATGTTGCAGCAGGTCGATGCCCTTTGAGAGACAATGTTGCTCATCTTTGACAAACTTCCTGCTCCCTTTGGTCCCGAGAATCCACAGGGAGGTTTTGCTTTCAGTCCCATATGAGCCAGGTTAACCGGTTTCAAGTGACATTGGGGCCAATGCAGAAATCCATGCTGCTCCCTCGAGAGTCAATGCCAGCTCTCATGCCTTGACTCCAAGGAAGGACCTCAACCTATCAAGGTGTCAATTTCTGAGCTAGTGTCGTCCGAACCGCGGCCTCATTAGATCTTGATGTGCCACAGCCTCTACCGAATCCCTCTGACTGCCATTATTTCACTGTCTTTCACTGACACTACACAGACTTTTTGGCTCTGGCTCTGACCAGAGTGAGCCCTACGGAGACAACAATGCTGGGGAATGTGAAAAAGTTTGCCCGGATAAGGTAGTCTGGCTTCTCTGGAAAGATCCAGGCTTCCTTAATGGACATGCCATTCAACAGCTTCCACATGTTTGGTGGGAGTGTGAAACCGGTCGTACATTGTTTATAAGGAGATCTGAGCCACTGCAGGCTTTTTGTGCTTACTGATCCAGTCAGGCATAACCCCAACAATTTTGCTCTTTTCGGGGATATACCAGGGGTTTGACATATCTGATAGAGACATCTAGTTGCAGATTCCTTACCTTAGAATTTTCCCCAGGCGTCAGTCTGGATCTGGAGATTTTCCTCGAGCAGTACACTGCGCGCGCTGTTAGGTGACATTGACTGATTCCGTGTCTGTCATCAGCTTTGTCAACCCTGAATATGACATTGCGGATCATATATAGGCACTGTAGGAAAGTACCCTCTTTTGGCATGGTTACCCCCACTTTTTGCCTGCTGTCAGTGTGTTTTGACTGTGATAACTGGGATCGTGCTAACCAGGATGCTAGTGAATGTGCTGTCTCCAACTAAATTTAGTTTCTTAGGACTTTGCACACCCCACAATTGGCATACTGGTGCCCCATATAAGTCCCTAGTATATGGTAGTTGGGTACCCAGGGCATTGGGGCACCAGGGGTTCCCCCTGGGCTGAAGCATGTATTGTGCTACCCATGGGAGCCCATGCAAAATGTGTCTACAGGCCTACCATTGCAGCCTGCTTTAAAAGGTTCATGCACCCTTTCACTACAGATCACTGTATCAGGTCATTGTAAGACACCCCTATGGTAGGCCATCCTAACCCAGAGGGCAGGATGCAGGTACCTGTGTGTGATGGCACCCCTGCATGAGCAGAGATGCCCCTATGAACTCAAGCTCCATTACACTAGACTTCGTAAATGCGGGGAAGCCATTTTACCAGTGTACTGGACACAGTTCACTCACTACCCGTGTCCAGCTACATAATGGTAACTCCGAACCTCAGCATTTTTGGTATCAAACATGTTGGCATTATACCTCAATACTGTTGCCAGTATTGGTTGTATTATTCCATGCACTCTGGCGGGGCCCCAGCATTCCTCCTACTAGTCTTCTGGGGTTTTCCAGGCAGCCCGCTCTGCTGCCACCCCTCACAGGTTTCCACTCTCCTGCTGCTTGACCAGCTCGGGCAGAGGAAGGCAGAACAAAGGATTTCCTTTGGAAGAGGGAGGTAACACCCTCACCCTTGGAAATAGGTGTTACATGGCTTAGGAGAGGTAGCCTCCCCAGGCCACCAGTATACTTTGAAGGGCACATTTGGTGCCCACCTTGCATAAACCGGTTTCCACCAGTCCAGGGACACCTGTCCATCACCACCCCAGGGGTGGTGCCCAGAGCTCCTCCAGGTGGCCACTTGATTCTGCCATCTTGAATCCAAGGTGGGCAGAGGCTCCTGAGAGCAGCTGAGTAGCCAGGTCAGGCAGGTGACATCATAGTCCCCTCCTGATAGGTGGTCACCCTGCTAGATGACCAATTCCCCTTCCTGGGCTATTTAGTGTCTCCTTCTTGGGTGGGTCCTCAGATTCGACATGCAAGATTCCAGCAGGACTCCTCTGCATCGTTTACGTCATCTTCTGGCCACTGGGACTGCAACAGGACCCCCCATGAACCGACAATCTGCAACTTAAGCGACATCTCCGCTCTGCAACATTGTTTCTCCGGCTCCTTCCAGCAGCTGCAACATTTCCCTAGCTGTGGATCCTCTGAGGGCGACGAGTCTTCAACCTGCACAAGAAGTAAGAAGGAATCTCCCGTAGAGTGAAGGAGTCACTTCCCTGCATCCGCAGGCATCAACTGCAACGACGACCGGCTGCATAGATCTTCTCTCCTCCAGAGCTGCATGGACCCTGCATCACATGTGGTGGTTGGAGTGGTCCCCTTGGTCCTCTCTACCAGCTGTCCAACTTGGGAGACGGTAAGCCCTCGCCTCTCTTTCCAGGACCGTACCCCTGTGCACTGCGACTCTTGCAGGTACCAAGGCCTGTTTGTTCCTCCTCCAAGGGATCTTCAGGTTCCATATAACCCCGGCCTCCAGCACTCTTTCCTGCGAAGCAGTCTCCTGCCTGCTGCTTCAGCTACGTGGGACTCCTCTTCAGGTGTGCTGAGTGGGCCTCACTGCGACTCCTATGCCTGCTGCTCGTGGGTTGCCTGTGGGGACTACCGCCTCTTCTTCTGACTCTCCCAGCTGCTGAGGGCCACTCTGGACTCCCCTCCTTGGGTTGAGCCCCCTGGACCTTGCTGGTCCTCCTAAGCCTTGCAAAACCTTCTTCTGCGAATCTTGCATTTGCCAAGGCTTGTTGGTCGTTTTCCATCACCACTGATCCACTGCATCTGATAGAGACTTCTAATTGCAGATTTCTTACCTTTTGAATTCCTCCAGGTGTCAGACTGGATCAGGAGACTTTTTCTTCAAGCAGTACCTCTGCGCACCATCAGCTGGCGTCGGTCAACTCCGCGGGTGTCGGTGGCGTCGTGTTCGCCGTGATGACATTGCAGTCACATATAGGCGCCACCCTGGCGCGCTGATGTCAGTTCTGTGCATTTCACGAAAATTTTCACACTGGCATCAGTATGGATTTATTGTGCTGAAAAGTTTGATACCAAACTTCCCCGTATTCAGTGTAGCCATTATGATACTATGGAATTTGTGTTTGACAAACTCACAGACCGTATACTATTTATGGCTACCCTGCACTTAAAATGTCTAAGAATTGGCTTAGACACTGTTGGGGCATTGTGCTCATGAAGCGATGCCCTCACCTGTAGTATAGTTCACTGTGCTTTAGGGATGTAAGGCCTGCTGTAGGGGCGACTTACCTATGCCACAGGCAGTGGGTTGTGGGCATGGCACTCTGAGGGGAGTACCATGTCGACTTTGTCTTTTCTCCCCACCAGCGCACACACGCTGTGAGGCAGTGTGCATGTGCTGAGTGAGGGGTCCCCAGGGTGGCATAAGACAATCTGCAGCCCTTAGAGACCTTCCCTGGCCGCAGGGCCCTTGGTACCAGGGGTACCATTTACAAGGGACTTAGCTGTGTGCCAGGGGTGTGCCAATTGTGGAGTCAAAGGTACAGTTTAGGGAAAAAACACTGGTGCTGGGGCCAGGTTAGCAGGGTCCCAGCACACTTTCAATCATAACTAGCATCACGAAAAGGCAGAAATTAGGGGGTAACCATGCCAACAGTGGCATTTTCCTTACCAACCGCCCCCTCCGCCCCCCCCCCCCCCCCCCCCCCCCAACCACCACCACCAATCAAAAGATGATGATACTAACCTTTCCCAAGAGTCTTCATTTTCTTAGTGGAAGAACCTGGGAAAGCCATTGGCATGGGTAGTCCCAGGCCTGTGTTTCACTACAAAGTCCATTCCCTGTAGGGATATTGACCACCTCAACAGTTTAGGGTTTTCTCCTTTAATTTGCATGAGCCATCTGAGAGGTCTGTGGTCAGTTTGAATTATGAAGTAAGTACCAAACAGTTATGGTCTCAACTTCTTCAGGGACCAAACCACAGCAAAGACCTCCCTCTCAATGGCACTCCATCGCTGCTCCCTGGGGAGTAAATCCTGCTAATAAAAGCAACAGGCTGGTCAAGGCCATCATCAGTGGATTGAGATAGAACTGCTCCTATCCCATGTTCAGAGGCATCAGTCTGCTCAATGAATTGCTTTTAATAATATGGAGCTTTCAAAACTGGTGCTGAGCACATAGCTTCTTCCAGGGTATCAAAGGCCTTTTGACAGTCCAAGGTCCAGTTAACCTTTCTAGGCATTTTCTTGGAGGTAAGTTCCGTGAGGGGTGTCACTATTGATCCATATCCCTTCACAAACCTCCTATAGTAGCCAGTCAAGCCAAGGAATGCCCTGACTTGAGTGTGGGTTTTTGGAGCTTTCCAGTTGAGAATAGTCTGGATCTTGGGTTGTAATGGCTGAACTTGGCCTCCACCTACAATGTGTTGCAAGTAAACCACTGGGCCCTTCCCTATCTGACATTTGGATGCCTTGATAGAGAGGCCTGCTGCTTACAGGGCCTGCAAAACCTTCTTCAGGTGGACCTGGTGATCCTGCCAGTTGGAGCTAAAGACCGCAATATCATCTAGATATGCTGCACTAAAGCAGTCCATGCCAGCAGGGACTTGATTCACCAACCTTTGGAAGGCAGCAGGGGCATTCTTTAAGCCAAAGGGCATAACAGTAAACTGATAATGCCCATCAAGTGTTGAGAATGGTGTCTTTTCTTTTGCTCCAGGTCCCATTCTGATTTGCCAGTATCCTGTTGTCAAGTCAAAGGTATTTAAAGAACCCCTCTGTAATCCACACAAAACCTCATCTCTCTCTTTCCATCCTTGGTGTGAGGTTTGGGGACCAAGACCATTGGGCTAGCCGAGGAACTGTCAGAGTGCTCAATCACTCCCAATTCCAGCATCTTGTGGACGTCCACCTTGATGCTTTCCTTGACTTGGTCAGACTGTCTGAATATTTTATTCTTGACAGGTAAACTGTCTCCTGTGTCCACATCATGGGCACACAAGTGTGTCTGACCAGGGGTCAAAGAAAAGAGGTCAGCAAACTGCTGTAGGACTTGCCTGCAGTCAGCTTGCTGTTGGCCAGAGAGGGTGCCTGAGTAGACAAACCCATCTACTGAGCCATCTTTAAGGTCAGTTGACAGGAGGCCAGGGAGAGGTTCACTAACCATCAGCATGATTACGTCTGCCCTATCATTGTAGAGTTTGCGGTTAACATGGATCACCCTCTTTGGTGTCCTGCTAGTGCCCAGGTCTACTAAGTAAGTGACCTGACTCTTCATTCCTATTACTGGGTAGGGGCACTCCATCTGTCCTGAAGTGCCCTGGGAGCCACAGGCTCCAGAACCCAGACTTTCTGTCCTGACTGAAACTCAACCATTGCAGCCTTTTGGTCATACCACAACTTCTGGAGTTGTTGACTGGCTTCAAGGTTTTTGCTTGCCTTTTTCATGTACTCTGCCATCCCGGAGCGGAGGCCTAGTTCATAGTCCACTACATCTTGCTCAGGCTGATGAAGAGTTCTCTCCCAGCCTTCTTTCACAAGTGCCAGTGGTTCCCTTGCACGATGGCCAAAAAGAAGCTAAAAGGGGGAAAACCCTACTCCCTTCTGTGGCACCTCTCCGTAGACGAAAAGCAGGCATGGCAAGAGGCCATCCCATCTCCTTTTGAGTTTTTCAGGGAGCCCCATCATCATGCCCTTCAGTGTCTTGTTAAACCTTTCTACAAGACCATTGGTTTGTAGATGGTATGGAGTGGTGAATTTGTAAGTCACCCCACACGTGTTTCAGGTAAGCTGACATGAAGTTGGTACCTCTGTCAGAAATCACCTCCTTACGAAATCCCACTCTGGTAACAATACCTATGAGTGCTTTGGAACTGCAGGGGCAGTAGTGACCTAAGGGGAATTGCCTCAGGTACCTGGTAGTATGATCCACTACTACCAGTATATATTGGTTCCCTGATGCTGTGGGAGATTCAAGTGGACCCACTATGTCCACTCCCTCTCTCTCAAAAGGGACCCCCACACTAGAACTGGAATGAGGGGGGCCTTGGGATGGCCACCTGTCTTACCACTGGCTTGACATGTGGCACAGGAGCTGCAAAACTCCTTTACCTTCTGGGACATATTGGGCCAATAGAAATGGTTGACTAATCTCCCCCAAGTCTTGGTTTGTCCAAAATGCCCAGCAAGGGGAATGTCATGGGCTAAGGTCAGAATGAACTCCCTAAACTCCTGAGGCACTACCACTCTCCTAGTGACACCAGGTTTGGGATCTCTTGCCTCAGTGTAAATGAGTCCATCTTCCCAATAGACCCTCAGGGTCCCCCTGGGCCCAAGAGCTCTACCTGATAAGGCGCCAGTTCCATGGACTCAGTTTCCTCAGGGGATAGAACATCTTCCTGAGAAGAGAGGTTCTGTTTCTTGTGCTGTGAAGGAGCTGATCCCCCGGTCTTCTTTCTTTTCCTCTTGGAAGGTTGGGCCAGACTCTAACACTTTTTTCACACTGTGCTCTGTATTGTGCTCTAGTCTTGACACACACCAGTTCAGGGATACCTAGCGTGGCTTCATGGGCCTTGAGCTCTACCTCAGCCCATGCTGAGGGCTCCAGATAATTCTCTAGCAAACACTTTACTGGGTTTGCAGAGGAGAGTACCACCTGTTTCAGGCCAGTGACCCCTCTCCATTCTAAAGTTACCATTGGTATGGGATGGACTTTAGTTTCATTGTCAGCATTTGTGACTGGATGTGTCTTTCCAGCCAGGTACTGTCCTGCGGAAATCAGTTTGTCTCTCACCATGGTGACAGTGGCAACTGTATCCCTCAGGGCTTCTACCTTATTCACATTTATCAAGAAGAGTTGCTGCCTGTATTTTTGCATGTTAGGCAGCCAGGCAGCAAGGGTGGCTAAATCCACCCGCCCTCTGAGAATGGCTTCAGTGTGGTCTCATATTTGCTCTGGGCACACTGTTGATCCCACCTGGAGACTGGCTATTCCAGTGCTAACTGGAGTAGTAGTTGTGGGACTTTTCTTGGGACATGTCTTGTCTCTAGTTTGGTGTCCATACTGTCTACAGTTGTGACACCAGGCCTTCTTGGGATCAAAGTTTTTATCCTTATACCCATTTGTGGACAGTGAAGAGGCTCAGGCCCACCTTCCTGAGCAGGTTTTTGGGGCCCTATAGAAGACTCTTTGTCCTTGGATGTCTCACCACCCTTCCCCTGAGGAGGCTTTGTGACCCCCTTTCTTTTGGTCACCCTAATCTTGACCCACTGGTCTGCCTTCTTTCCCAATTCTTGGGGAGAAATAGGACCTAGGTCTAACAGATGTTGATGTAGTTTGTCATTGAAACTAATACTTAACAGATGTTCTTTCATAAATACATTATACAGCCCATCATAATCACTTACACCACTGCCAGTTACCCAACTGTAGGAAGTTGGCTCTGTATATACTATTTCAAAGTGAGAAATAGTGTGCACGGAGTCCAAGGGTTCCCCTTAGAGGTAAGATAGTGGCAAAAAGAGATAATTCTAATGCTCTATTTTGTGGTAGTATGGTCGAGCAGTAGGCTTATCAGAGGGTAGTGTTAAGCGTTTGTTGTACACACACAGGCAATAAATGAGGAACACACACTCAGAGACTTACTCCAGGCCAATAGGTTTTTATATAGAAAAACATATTTTCTTAGTTTATTTTAAGAATCACAGGTTCAGGATTTACAAGCAATACTTCAAATGAAAGGTATTTCACTCAGGTATTCTAGGAACTTTGAATAATCACAATAGCATGTACAGTTTTGACAAAAATGGCAATAAGCTATTTTAAAAGTGGACACAGTGCAAAAATCAACAGTTCCTGGGGGAGGTAAGTAATTGTTAAGTTCACAGGTAAGTAAAACACTTACAGGGTTCAAAGTTGGGTCCAAGGTAGCCCACCGTTGGGGGTTCAGGGAGACCCCAAAGTTACCACACCAGCAGCTCAGGGACAGTCAGGTGCAGAGGTTTAAGAGATGCCCAAAACACATAGGCTTCAATGGAAACAGGGCGGCCACGGTTCCAGTTTGCCAGCAGGTAAGTACACAAGCAGGCACAGAAAGTACACCCTCCGCGGCACAGGGGGGGGCCAGGTGCAGAGTGCAAACAGGCGTCGGGTTTTAGATAGGAATCAATGGGGAGACCCGGGGGTCTCTTCAACGATGCAGGCAGGCATGGGGGGGGGCTTCTCTGGGTAGTCACCACCTGGGCTAGGCAGAGGGTCACCTGGGGGTCGCTTCTGCACTGGAGTTCGGTTGCTTCAGGCCCTGAGGGCTGCGGGTGCAGTGCTGGTTCCAGGCATCGGGTCCCTTGTTACAGGCAGGCGCGGTCAGGGGGAGCCTCTGGATTTCTTCTGCAGTCGCTGTGGGGGCTCTGGGGGGTCGTCTCTGGTTACTCACGGGCTCGCAGTCGCTGGGGAGTCCTCCCTGAGGTGTTTGTTAATCCATAGGTCGAGCCGGGGGCGTAGGGTGCAGAGTGGAAAGTCTCACGCTTCCGGCGGGAAACATGGAGTCTTTAAAGTTGCTTCTTTGTTGCAGAAAGTTGCAGTTTGTTGACCAGGGCCGCTGTTCTCGGCAGTTTCTTGGTCCTTTGGATGCAGGGCAGTCCGCTGAGGCTTCAGTGGTCGCTGGTCCCTGTTGGATGCGTCGCTGTTCAAGTTTTAATCGAAGTTGAGAGACGGGCCGGTGGGGCTGGATCCAAATCAGTTGTCGTCTCCATCTTCACTGCAGGGCTTCAGGTCAGCAGTCCTTCTTCTTTAGGTTACAGGAATCCAACTTCCTCGGTTCTGGGGGGCCCTAAATACTGGATTTAGGGGTGTGTTTAGGTCTGGGAGGGCAGTAGGCAATGGCTACTGTCCTTGAGGGTGGCTACACCCTCTTTGTGCCTACTCCCTGCGGGGAAGGGGGCACATCCTAATCCTATTGGGGGAATCCTCCATCCACAAGATGGAGGATTTCTAAAAGTAAAAGTCACCTCAGCTCAGGACACCTTAGGGGCTGTCCTGACTGGAGGGGGACACCTCCTTGTTTTTCTAATTATCTCCTCCAGCCTTGCCGCCAAAAGTGGGGGCAGTGGCCAGAGGGGCGGGCATCTCCACTAGCTGGGATGCCCTGTGGCACTGTAACAAAGGGGGGTGAGCCTTTGAGGCTCACCGCCAGATGTTACAGTTCCTGCAGGGGGAGGTGAGAAGCACCTCTACCTAGTACAGGCTTTGTTCCTGGCCACAGAGGGACAAAGGCACTCTTCCCCATGTGGCCAACAACATGTCTGGTGTGTGGCAGGCTGGCAAAAACTAGTCAGCCCACACTGGAATTCGGGTATGTTTTCAGGGGGCATCTCTAAGATGCCCTCTGGGTGTATTTTACAATAAATTGCACACTGGCATCAGTGTGCATTTATTGTGCTGAGAAGTTTGATACCAAACTTCACAGTTTTCAGTGTAGCCATTATGGTGCTGTGGAGTTCGTGTTTGACAGACTCCCAGACAATATACACTTATGGCTACCCTGCACTTAAAATGTCTAAGGTTTGGCTTAGACACTGTAGGGGCATAGTGCTCATGCAGCTATGGCCTCACCTGTGGTATAGTGCACCCTGCCTTAGGGCTGTAAGGCCTGCTAGAGGGGTGACTTATCTATGCCACAGGCAGTGTGAGGTTGGCATGGCACTCGGAGGGGAGTGCCATGTCGACTTAGTCCTTTTCTCCCCACCAGCACACACAAGCTGTGAAGCAGTGTGCATGTGCTGAGTGAGGGGTCCCTAGGGTGGCATAAGACATATTGCAGCCCTTAGAGACCTTCCCTGGCATCAGGGCCCTTGGTACCAGGGGTACCAGTTACAAGGGACTTACCTGAGTGCCAGGGTTGTGACAATTGTGGAGACAAAGGTACAGTTTAGGAAAAGAATGCTGGTGCTGGTGCCTGGTTAGCAGCATCCCAGCACACTTTCAAATCATACCTTAGCATCAGCAAAGGGAAAAAGTCAGGGCTACCCTGCCAAGGATGCATTTCCTTACACCAACTTTCTAGTGTTTTGACTGAGAAGTCAACAAAATCAACCCAGGTCTGGCTCAAGGTTTTGTGAGCCCCCCTGAACCCAATCCTGTACTCCTCAGTTGAGAATCCAAAGACCTCAATCATGGTAGCCTTCATGAGGTAATAGGAGTTTGCATCTTTACCAGAGAGTGTGAGGAGTCTATCCCTACACTTTCCAGTGAACATTTCCCAAAGGAGAGCTCCCCAGTGAGATCTGTTTACTTTTCTGGTTGCACAAGCCCTCTCAAAAGCTGTGAACATCTTGGGGATGTCATCACCTTCTTCATATTTGGTTACAATCCCTTTGGGGATTTTTAGGCTGTCCGTATTGTGAAAACATCCTAAAGCGCGTTAATAGTCTAGCGCTGTGGCAAAATGTAAGAGCCGAAAGGAAATTTAACAAGGGAGGGTGCGCAGGCCGAATACCGGAACGAGAATCGTTAAACCGGTATCGGCCATGATTAAAGGCAGTACGGGCGAGCTCCCGCATACTGCCGAGGTTAAAACGTCAAGGATATTACTTGGAGAGGAAGGCGCGCGAGGTACCTCTCGCGTACTGCCTCCTCTCAAAGGTCCCATGTTAATGGACCGTTACTGGACATTGCTCGAGGCAGCGTGTGAGAAAGAAAAATCTCTCTACCGGAAAACGATAGAAAAATGCTAAAAGTCACGAACTTCGCTACTGAAGCGCGCGCTGGGCAGCTCTTGTATATTATCAAAATACATTTAGAATTCGAGTAATAAAATAAAACAAAAGGAACAGTCCGTAACACCACTAAAGATGCACTTACTCTCAGTAGATCAGCATGCAATGGCAAACCTACATCGCTCTGAATATTCCCGGAACGACCAGAGGTAATCAGTGGGTGGAGCTTTTAAAGGGAAGCTGCATGCAGTGGAGAAATGAAATAGAAAAGGGACTGTAACCAAAGGCGAGTAATGGACACAAAGAAGGGACACGGAGACAGTTCCGGCCATATATAAAGGGTAGAAATCCCAAGCTACAGCAGAGTAGTATCAGAAGAGGTTAATACACTTAGGGATATCTAATCAGAAATGCAAAGGATGTTCATTTCTAAAAATAGAATATAGAGATATATAATCCATAGAGAAGTGAGAGAGTCAGAACGTGGATAGTATCAAGACCATAGTATGGCAAAAGATATGGAGAGAACATCTCAAGGAGGTCAACAGGACCAAAAAGAGGGGTATAACTACTTATGGATAAAATTGGTCCAGGGAATCTCATTGTTGAGTCCAGTTATATGAGTCTTCAACCTGAAAACCCAAGGTTGTTCTTTCTCAAATAGCCTAGTGCGCAGTCTCTATTGTCTCTAATAGTTTCCATAATAACCCACCGGAGGTCACCGGGAGTGTGGTGTTTCTCAGTGTAGTGGTTGGTCAGTTTTGTCGAAGATCTCTTGCACCTGATAGTACTACGATGTTCATTGATTCGTATTTTAACCATTCTAGTTGTCATACCTATGTATTTCAGATTGCAAGGGCACATAATCATGCATATGCAATCTCTTGTACGGCAATTAGTATGTGATCTTAATTGCCATTTCCTGGGTTCACCCAGGTCCAACTCCTGTGTGCTGATGGTAAACAGGCAAACATTACACCCACCACAGGGGTGGTGTCCTTTGACTCCCAACCACTGCTTAACACTGATGGTGTCAGAATACTGGCGGGTTGCAGGTCTCGTATGGACTACTAAGTCTTTTATATTCTGTGTTCTCTTAAAGGAGAATAGAGGACGTTCTAATGATTCTCCCGCACTATTAAGGATAGGCCAATGTCTCTGTACAACTGGAATGAAAAAATGTGTAAAAATTACGGGACGTCTATAATAAATTGTGTTCTTTGCTAATGGGGCAGGTCTATTAATAGTTACCTTAATTTCCTCCCAGGTCTCAAACTTGTAAACCTAGTGTTCTGTTTTTCCAAATGTCAACATTTTGCCTGCATTGCCATTTCAAAAGGGTATTTATATAGATATATAACTAAGTTTGTTATCTTTTAGTGCTGACACTGTGATACTAGAGAATTTAAAATGAATGTATTCTATGGTCATAGGCCCAGATTTACTGTATGGTGTAGGGTTACTCCTTTACATACATGAATAATATCCTATCTCTTTACTTTTATTTTTCACCTACTTTAATGATGTAAGTTGTTACTCGAAAAATAAGATATTTATTTTTAAATCCTGCTATTTGTACTTAGGGCATGTTTCAAGAAATTACCACGAATCTTAAGCTTTAATACTATGCGATACACATTTAATATGGTAACAATGATGAAGGAGAAAGTCAACACACACTTCTCTTTTCCTCTGCGACTGGATATGACACCATACACTGAAGACTTTCTTATGGGAAAGAAGGAAAGCAGAGAAGGTAAGACTTTTGCTAGCTATCTTAAGCCCTCGGTCGCACTTTTTAACTCTTGTTGTCTTTATTTGAAAATACCCTTTTCTTCATGTGAGTAACCCTAAATAAGAATATTAAAGAAGCTTCACTTAAAGAACCCGCAATAAGTTCATTAATTGAGGGGAGGGGTGGTATCATGTATCTCTATTAATTCTGCTAGTTGAAAAATACTATATAAATATCACAAAATCATATCCAAGTAATTTGTACAGAATTATATTTAAAATTTACAGTTCGAAATAAAATGAAAACATATTTGATCATTTTGACATAAATGTCCTTTCTCCCGTAATATAATTCACATCCAGTATTCTTTTATATCAGAAATGAGCTAGAGCGTGTTTTACGTATTATTATATGTATATATCAAAATAACCACTTCTTACATGAACATGCTTATGATCAGAGCTGCATGTTTTGAATCAATGCTCGGACAAATATAATCCAACTCATGCTATTATGCGCGGTAATTCGTAGTAATAACTAAGGCTAAACCCAATTGAAGGATACTATAGGATACAAAAGTTGCCTTTGTATACTTGTGACTTTCACA
This sequence comes from Pleurodeles waltl, assembly GCF_031143425.1. NCBI lineage: Eukaryota > Metazoa > Chordata > Amphibia > Caudata > Salamandridae > Pleurodeles > Pleurodeles waltl. The sequence continues at coordinate 575,035,890 of NC_090444.1, read as the reverse complement.
TGTGAACTGTGTTATCATAAGGTGGAATGAGAGATGATGATTACTCTAGATGGGGACTTCAGCGAAGAAACACATATAAGAAATAGTGCCCTGAAGAAATTTGTTATTTTAATGTATACCACAAAAAAATAGGTTGACTGTTTTCGTATAATTCACAACATTGCATTTCAATGATGTTATGAAAGAAAATATGATGTTCATGTCAAATTGATCAAATATGTTCTCAATGTATTTTGAATTGTATTGTGTAATATGCAGTTTTATTAAAATTAAAGAATGTTTTTTTTAAGACTTGAATATGATTTTTTCGATATTTTATGGTATTGTCCAGCTATGCAGAAGTAATAGAGATTATTGTTACTCGTGCCACCTCCACTCCCAGTCAAAATTCTAGGAGTTACTGAGGGTTCTGTCTGTGAAGCGGTGTAGTATTTCGCGAAACGGTGGAGGTTAAACCCTGTGGGTTGGTTTTGAGTATCTGTAGGACCACTGATTCAGACTACTTTGACTCCTAAAAAAGAGCTCCACCTAAATAAAAATGTTGTTGTAATTCCTGACCTTGCAAATCTTCCTAGATGTCTGATTGGAGCCCGAAAAATTGAAACCGCTCTCCTGCTCCATTAGCTGGCCCCTCGACTCTGCCTCAATGCCACCCACCACTCCAGACTAGACATCATCAGAGCTATAATAGTGCCACTCTATTGCAGCAACTTCAGCTCCTTTTTTCCTCACTCTTCAACTCTGATCCCTAGTGCTCTTCTGTAGGAAAGTGCCTCTTTTGGCATGGTTACTCCCCCCCCATACAAACACCTTTTGCTTGATATTGATGCTGACTTGACTGAGAGTGTGCTGGGAGCCTGCTAACCAGGACCCAGCACCAATGTTCTTTCCCTAAACTACTGTTTCCACAATTGGCACACCCCCGCCACACAGTTAAGTCCCATTTAAAAGATACCCATTGTGGTCTCTGTGGCCAGGGAAGGTCCCAAAGGGCTGCAGCATGTATTATGCTACCCTAGGGGACCCCGCACCAAGCACATGCCATTGAAGCTTGTGTGTGTTGGTGGGGAGAAGACAAAGTCGATATGGCACCCCTATCAGGGTGCCATGCCCACAAACCACTGCCTGTGGCAAGGGTAGGTCACACTCTAGAAGGTCGTACAGCCCTAAGGAAGGGTGGACTATACCACAGGTGAGGGCACAGCAGCATGAGCAATATGCCCCTACAGTGTCTAAGTCTATTCCTAGACATTGTAAGTGCACTATGGGCATACTAAGAATATGGGCTGGGAGGTTGTCATTACTCCACAGCTCCATGATGGCTTCACTGAAGTCTGGGAAATTTGGTATCAAATGTCTCAGCACAATAAACCCGCACTGATGCCAGTGTTGGATTTATTGAACTTCTTAGGCGTGCCTCCTTTTTACCAAGCTTCTAGTTCAGGACTGACAGGTCTGTGCCAGCCTACCACTTCCAGACAAGTTTCTGACCACATGGGGTGGGAGCCTTTGTGCTCTCTGTGGCCAAAAACAAAGCCTGAACTGGGTGGAGGTGCTTCACACCTCCCCCCTGCAGGATCTGTAACATCTGATGGTGAGCCTCAAAGGCTCAAGCTTCTTGTTACAGTGCACCAGGGCACTTCAGCTAGTGAAGATGCCCACCCCCTGGACAAAGCCCCTCTTTTGGCGGCAGGTCGACGGGAAAGTTAGGAAACACATGAGGAGTGACCACTTCAGCTGGGACCACCCCTTAGGTGTCCAGAGCTGAAGTGTCCCCCTCCATGCACAATCCTCCATATTGGTTTGGAGGACAGGGACCAATAGGGTTAGGTCTGTGACCCCCTCCCCAAAGGGAGTGGACACCAGAAGTGTGTAGCCACCCTCTGGGACAGTAGCTACTGGCTACTGCCCTCTGACCCTTGTAATACCCCCAAATCCAGGATTAAGGACTCCCCTGAACCTAGTTTGGGAGATTCCTGGTGACCTCAAGAATACGACAAGAACAAAGAAGGACTGCTAAGCTGACCCCCAGCAGAGAAGACTGAAGTCGCTAACTGATTTGGCCCTACCCCTACTGGTCTGTCTCCAGCTTCTGCAGCTCCTGTTGCAAAAAGGTGATGCATCCTGCAGGACCAGCGACCTGTTAAGAGGTGCTAGAGAAATGCCTGCACACCAGAGGAGCAGGATCCCCCTTGGACAGCGGCCCTGTCCAGAAAGAAACTCCAGCAGAGGACTCCAGAACTGGCCCGGATCCGCAAGTCCTGCCCACTCTGCACCCACGGCCCGTTTCCAGGTTGACCACCATTCCAGAGCAGGCCCCCAGGTGATTCTGACCTTGTGTCCACCCTGAGTTAATCCGTACTGACCAACACAACAATGCCTGCAGCCTTAATCTGGATGCCCCCCGGCCTCGAGGAATCAGACCACTGGTCCAGCAACATTCAGTATGCAGCCCTACTTGTTGTCCCACCTGTGGTTTCCCTGAACCAACTTACCTGGACCCATCCTGCAGCCTACTTGTGACCCCCAGGGTCCCCCTATGCTAAAGCTTTGGAAGCCCAAGGCTGAGTTTGCATCATGCACACAGCCGCCCCTACACTGCTGAGGGTGTGTGATGGGTGCTGACCTGTGCTCCCCTGAATCTCCCAGGTCACCCCTCCGAAGACGCGAGTACTTACCTGCTGGCAGATCCAATTCCGAGTGCCCCCAGTCTACATAGGAGCCCATTTTAAAACTTGCAGCCACTTTGATCTCTGCACCCCTCTGGTCCCGTGTTGCTAGTGATGCGTGTTTGAGGTTAACTTGAAACCCCACCTCTGGACATCGTAAACCCTGGAGAATGGAACTGTAATTCTTGTACTTACCTCGAAACTATACTAACTTTCCTTCCCCCAGGACTGTTTTTGAAAATTGCAGTGTCAACTTTTAAAACCAATATTTGCAATTTTCTTGAAAACCGGTTACTTGCCTAATTGAAACAAAGTGGTATTGATATATATCCTTGCTACTTACTTGCAAATATACTTACTTGCAAACTGAATCTTGTGGCTCCAGAAATATAGTACCAAAATATATTTTTGCTGTATAAAATCAATTGGCCTGAAGTTAGTCAATGAGTGTGTGCTTCATTTACTACCTGTTTGTACAGCAAATGCTTTGCAGTACCCTCTGGTAAGCCTAACTGCCTGCCCACACTACAACAAAGAGAACATGAGTATTATCTACTTTAGCCTCTGTTAAACCTCTGGGGAGCCACTGGATTCGGTGTGCACTAAATCTCATTTTGATATAGTATATGCAGAGCCGGCTTCCTACATCCTCACAAAATGTGTTTATCTGCAGTGCTGGGACGAAGTCACCTTCGAAAAAATCGTGTTTGATCAGTGCCTATCCTGCCACTAGCAAATGTCCATTTCTGACCTTCACAAGGTGTGCTTGTGGTGTCTGTGGACAAAGCAACGCTTCCTAGTTCTGAAAATAATGTGGGGTCTTGCATATTAAAGCCATCAAATTGTGAGAGTCCAGCGACAAATGGTACATTTGACATTTTTAAAGAAAAATATATATTGCAATTTTCAATTAAAGAGTACAGCAGTACAAACCTAGATAAAACATACATAGGTGACAAGGGAGACAACTACTACTATGAGGTGAAGACATAATGAATAAGTTACTTACCTTCGGTAACAAGTTATCTGGTAGAGACATGTTCTAGTTGCAGATTCCTTACCTTAGAATTTCCTCCATGAGTCAGACTGGATCAGGAGATTTTTCTTCGTGCAGTACCCTTAAGCGTCGTTAGGTGGAGTTGGTCCATTCCACAGGTGTTGTTGGCGTCGTGGTTGCCGTGATGACATCAGGAGTCATATATAGACACCGCCTCAGCACAGTGACATCGCTTCTTTTCTTTCCGCGCCATGCGCTGTTCCGGAGAGAGCTACCCTAAGTCAATTTTTGACCCACCTCAACACTTTTGTTGAGCTTTTGGTGAAGTTTATGATGCATCGAGGATGTCCCCGAAGACCGGTTTCAAGCCTTGAGAGGCTTGTCACCGCATGATGTCGGTAAAGGAGCAGGACCGTGTGTGTTTGTGACCTAAAGTTGTGCTCCGAGTGCCAGGCCATGCACCCGAAGGCCTTGAAGAAATGCTCGCTCAAGCTTATGGCAGCCCGGCGCTAGAATGCTCATCGATCCCGGTCTCACTCGAGAGAAAAGTCTTGAGACCGCTCGCTGATTAACCACCACTCGTCGTCCTCCGCTTTGCATCACTCAAGTAAGACGAAGTTGTTGAAGATGGCTAGGCATCCTTCGGTTTCACCCCGTCACTCGGCTGATGCGACGCAGGAGGAGCGTAGACGCTCTAGGCCTCGTCCTCCGACCCTACTTCTGGGTCCGCTCCGTGCCTCCCCAACTTTCCTAGACGTTGAGCGACCCCTGACCAATTGAAAGAATTCTATTAGGCCATGCGTCTTATTTTTGGGCAGTCAGACCCCCTTTTGGTGCCTTCTGGCACTGGGGGTTCGGCTGGGAACATTTTGGGTTCCACTGAGGCCCCCTCCGGATCCGCTAATAGATCTGTACTGAGGCCGGTCATAAATTCAAGACCTTCCCCAGCGTCGGTTCGACCGGCGACGCTCCCGAGGTCAGTTGTGCCCACGATTGACTTTGACCTGATCCTAATCCCGACGACTCAAAGTAGGTCTCTTCCCCCTAGTTTGGATTCAGACTCTTATTCTTTTGGGTATGAACACGGGGAAGGATTGGAGGGGTCCCTGGACCCTTATGAATACCAGGACAACCCCAGTATGGACTGGGCGCAGGAATAGGGCAAGGCAAGTGGTCTGGATCCTTCGCCAGACTCTGGCATGCTTTCTACTCCTACTCTGGCTACGGTGGAGGGAGCCACTTATTCTATGGTGGTCAGTAGGGCAGCTGAGGTCCATGGATTTCAGCTACCTACTGCTGAAGCCAGGTCTAATCTCCTGACAGAGGTGCTTCAACCAGGGCTTCCACGTTGCAGCCTCTCCTTCCTTTCAGTGAAGCCCTCACTGATGTAATTCTGGGTACGAGGTCCAGACCCAGCACAGGGGCTCCTGTGAACAGGGCAATTGCATGCCGTCATCAGCCCACCCTCAACAACTCTAAATTCCTGTCCCAACACCCCACACCTGAAAGCCTTGTTATCCAGGCATCCTCGTCATCTGGCACATTCCCTTCCGCACCTCCAGATCGGGAATCGGAGACTGGACCAACTTTGTGTAGGAAAGTACCATCTTGCCTGGCATGTTTTTACTGTATGTATGTTTGTTTTTGCCTATGTGTCACTGGGATCCTGCTAGCCAGGACCCCAGTGCTCATAAAGTATGCCCTGTATGTGTTCTCTGTGGTGCCTAACTGTATCACTGAGGCTCTGCTAACCAGAACCTCAGTGTTTATGCTCTCTCTACTTTTAAAATTGTCACTGCAGGCTAGTGACTAATTTTACCAATTCTGATTGGCACACTGGAACACCCTTATAATTACCTTGTATTTGGTACCTAGGTACCAAGGGTATTGGGGTTCCAGGCGATCTCTATGGGCTGCAGCATGTCTTTTGCCACCCATAAGGAGCTCAGACAATTCTTACACAGGACTGCCACTGCAGCCTGAGTGAAATAACGTCCACGTTATTTCACAGCCATTTTACACTGCACTTAAGTAACTTATAAGTAACCTATATGTCTAACCCTCACTTGGTGAAGGTTAGGTGCAAAGTTACTTAGTGTGTGGGCACCCTGGCACTAGCCAAGTTGCCCCCACATTGTTCAGGGCAAATACCGACTTTGTAAGTGCGGGGACACCATTACACGCGTGCACTACATATAGGTCAACACCTATATGTAGCGTCACAATGGTAACTCCGAACATGGCCATGTAACATGTCTAGGATCATGGAATTGTCCCCCCAATACCATTCTGGTATTGGGGGGACAATTCCAGGCATTCCCGGGTCTCCAGCATACAGCCCGGGTACACCCAAACTAACTTTCCGGGGTCTCCTCTGCAGCTACCACTGCTGCCAACCCCTCAGACAGATTTCTGCCCCCCTGGGGCCTGGGCAGCCTGGTCCCAGGAAGGCAGAACAAAGAATTTCCTCAGAGAGGGTGCTACACCCTCTCCCTTTGGAAATAGGTGTGAAGGGCCTAGGAGGAGTAGCCTCTCCTGGCCTCTGGAAATGCTTTGATGGGCACAGATGGTGCCCTCCTTGCATAAGCCAGTCTACACCGGTTCAGGGATCCCCCCACCCCTGCTCTGGTGCGAAACTGGACAAAGGAAAGGGAAGTGACCACTCCCCTGACCAGCACTTCCCAGGGGAGGTGCCCAGAGCTCCTCCAGTGTGTCCCAGACCTCTGCCATCTTGAATGCAGAGGTGTGAGGGCACAATGGACAGCCCTGAGTGGCCAGTGCCAGCAGGTGACGTCAGAGACCCCTCCTGATAGGTGCTTACCTTTCTCTGTGGGCTATTTAGGGTCTCTCCTGTGGGCATCTCACTAGATAACGAATGCAAGAGCTCACCAGAGTTCCTCTGCACTTCCCTCTTGGATTTCTGCCAAGGATCAACCGCTGACTGCTCCAGTATGCCTGCATAACCGCAACAAAGTAGCAAGAAGACTATCAGCAACATTGTAGCGCCTCATCCTGCCGGCTTTCTCGACTGTTTTTTGGTCGTACATGCTCTGAGGGCTGTCTGCCTTCACCCTGCACTGGAAGCCAACAAGAAATCTCCTGTGGGTCGACTGAATATTCCCCCTGCTAACGGAGGCACCAAACTTCTGCATCACCGGTCCTTTGGGTCCCCTCTCATCCTGACGAGCGTGGTCCCTGGAACACAGGAGCTGGGTCCAAGTGTCTTCGACAGTCCAGTGGCCCTTCTGTCCAAATTTGGTGGAGGTAAGTCCTTGCCTCCCCACCCCAGACAGTAATCCTGTGTACTGCGTGAACTGCAACTGCTCGGGCTTCTGTGCACTTTTGCAAGACTTCCTTTGTGCACAGCCTAGCCGAGGTCCCCAGCACTCCGTCCTGCATTGCCCAACTCGCTGAGTTGGACTCCGACGTCGTGGGACCCTCCTTTGTTGCTCTGAGTCGACCGTCGCCCTCAGATCTTCTAAGTGCCTGTTCAGGTGCTTCTGCGGGTTCTGCCTGCGTTTGCGTGGGCTCTGTGTTGCTGAGCGCCCCCTCTGTCTCCTCCTCCAAAATGTGACCTCCTGGTCCTTCCTGGGCCCTGGCAGCACCCAAAATCCTCAACTGCAACTCTTGCAGTTAGCAAAGCTTGTTTGCAGTTTTTCTGCGTGGAAACAACTCTGCATCCCCCAGCAAGCCGTGGGACATCTTCTGACCAAAGGAGAAGTTCCTGGCACCTTCTGTTGTTGCAGAATCTTCGGCTTCTTCCACCCGGAGGCAGCCCTTTTGCACCTTCATCCGGGGTTTAGTGGGCTCCTTCTTCCCCCTGGTCACTTCCGTGACTCTTAGACTTGGTCCCCTTCCTTTAATGGTCCTCAGGTCCAGGAATCCATCTTCTGTGCTTTGCAGTCAGTTGTTGTCCTTGCAGAAAACGCTATCTCAACTTTACTGTCATTCTGGGGTAATAGGGTAACTTTACTCCTACTTTTCTGGGTCTTGGGGTGGGGTATCTTGGACACCCTTAGTGTTTTCTTACACTCCCACCGACCCTCTACACACTACACTAGGCCTGGGGTCTATTCGTGGTTCGCATTCCACTTTTGGAGTATATGGTTTGTGTTGCCCCTAGGCCTATTTCTCCCTATTGCATTCTATTGTTTTCTACATTGTTTGCACTACTTTTCTAACTGTTACTTACCTGATTTTGGTTTGTGTGTATATATTTTGTGTATATTACTTACCTCCTAAGGGAGTATATCCTCTGAGATACTTTTGGCATATTGTCACTAAAAGAAAGTACCTTTATTTTTAGTAACTCTGAGTATTGTGTTTTCTTATGATATAGTGCTATATGATATAAGTGGTATAGTAGGAGCTTTGCATGTCTCCTAGTTCAGCCTAAGCTGCTCTGCTATAGCTACCTCTATCAGCCTAAGCTGCTAGAACACCTCTATTCTACTAATAAGGGGCAACTGGACCTGGCACAAGGTATAAGTACCACAAGGTACCCACTATAAGCCAGGCCAGCCTCCTACACTTGGGAAGAAGATGTTTTCTTCCTCCAGTCTGGGGTTGCGGTCAGTGAACACCACATGCCTTTCGGGACATTATACTCCCTCCCTGTGGGATACGGTCGCGCACATCTTTCCACAGATACCGGAGGAGGCCCGGACTCTTATTTCCCAAGCGGTTGTGGATTAGGAGAGACGCGGCCAAGTTCACTATCTGATGTGGGCTGGACACAAGTGACTCTCTCAGTAGATTGTTTGCGTCGACAATGGCTTTGAGGTGCCACGCCTGGTTGAGGACATCTGGTTTCTTAGGGGATGTCCAACAGACTCTTATGGACATGCCCTTTGATGGCACCCGTCTTTATGGAGGCAGTGTGGACTCTGAGCTTGAGAGGGCAAGGACTCCCGGGCTACAGTTCAGTCCCTCTGCCTTTCGACTGCCCCTTGTTCCCAACAGTCTGCCGTTCGCCCCTTTCGTGGCCACAGAAGGGGCTCCATGACGTGTTCCTTTCCCAGCCACCATGCCACAGAGTGGCCGGGCATGCAGAATCTGACAGGCTTGTGTGACAGCGAACCAGAGGTATGCTCAGTCCACCCCTGCTGCAGCCTACAAGCCTTCCTAGTCCATCCCTCCCACCCTAGACCAGTTGGCGGCAGGATGCGCCACCACCTGTCTCTCTGGGAATCCATCACTACGGACAGGTGGGTTTTACAGTGGGCTACTCCCTCCCCTTCAAGACTGCCCCTCCGGCCATTCCTCCATCCTATGCTGACTACCTTGGCCAAGGGAGCCGTACAGAGGGTCCCTGTGCAAGAAGTAGGTTGTGGTTGTTATTCCCGCTACCTTAAAGGGACAAGGGCTTATGTTCTATCCCTAAACCTTTGGGCCCTCAGTCTCTTCCTCAAAAAGGAGTAGTTCAAAATGCTTACCCTCGCTCAGGTACTCTCTGCCTAGGACCCAGGGGACTGGATGGTAGCGTTGGACTTGCAGGACACTTATTTCCATATCCCCATCTTGCCTGCCCACAGACGTTACCTACAATTTGTGGTAGGTTAAAAGCACTTTCAATTTACAGTGCTTCCCTTTGGCTTTACCAGCGCCCCTCGGGTGTTCACGAAAGTGATGGCACTGGTTGCAGCTCATCTGCGCAGGTTAGGGGTTTCAGTCTTCCCCTACCTCTCCTACTGGCTGTTGAAGGAGGAGACACCCCAGAATGTCGTTTCCCACCTTCAAACTATGGCGAACCTCCTGCAGACACTGGGGTTCTTTATAAACTTGCCAAAGTCACACCTGACTCCCTCTCAGATGCTCCCTTTCATCTGAGCTGTTGTGGAGACCGTGCAGTTTCCCACCTATCCTCCCGAAAAGCGAGTCCAGGATATTCAGGCTGTGATTCCGATCTTTCAGCCTCTATCCTGGGTTTCAGGGAGAATGACTCTGGGGCTGTTGGGCCTCATGACCTCCTGGATCCTGCTAGTGACACATGCCAGATGGCATATGTGGCCTTTGCAGTGGGACCTGAAGTTCCAGTGGGTGCAGCATCAGGGAAATCTCTGACATGGTCGAGATCTCAGAGGGGACTGCGAGACCTGCAGTGGTGGCTTTTGAATCGGGATTTGGTCAACAGCAGATCCCTTTCCCTTCACCAACCAGATCTGTCAGTAGCGACAGACATGTCACTCCTGGGATGGGACGTCATATGGGAGATGCGGAGGTCAAAGATCTCTGGTCTTCGAAGAAGTCTGAACTCCATATCAATCTTCAGGAGCTCCGGGCGATCAGGCTTGCATTTACAGCATTCCTTCCCTCTCTCAAAGGGAAAGTGGTGCAAGTGTCCACGAACAACCCTACCGCCATGTGGTACTGCAACAAAGAGTGCGGTGCAACATACCACAGTGAGGGCATAGCTGCATGAGCACTATGCCCCTACAGTGTCTGAGACCATTCTTAGACATTGTAAGTGCAGGGTAGCCATAAAAAGTATATGGTCTGGGAGTTTGTCAACGATGAACTCTACACTTACATAATGGCTGAAGCCAGTGTGAGATTTATTGTAAAATACACACAGAGGGTATCTTAGAGATGCCCCCTGCATGCCAGCCCAACTGGGCTCTGCTAGCCTGCCACTCCCAGATTAGTTTCTGGCCACATGGGATGAGTCCCTTTGTGCATTCTGTGACCAGGAACAAATCCTGTCCTGGGTGGAGGTGCTTCACACCTCTTCCGGCAGGAACTGTAACACCTGGCCTGTGAGCCTCAAAGGCTCAAGCCTGGTGTTAAAATGCCCCAGGGCACTCCAGCTAGTGGAGGTGCCCGCCCCCCCCGGACAGAGCCCCCACTTTTGGTGGCAAGTCCAGAGGAGATAATGAGAAAAACAAGGAGGAGTCACCCTCCGTCCAGGACAGCCCCTAAGGTGTCCTGAGCTGAGGTGACCCCTTCCTTAGAAAATCCTCCATCTTGCTTTGGAGGATTTCCCAAATAGAATTAGGGATGTGCCCCAATCCCCAAAGGGAGGAGGCACAAGGAGGGTGTAGCCACCGTCAGGAAAAGTAGCCATTGGCTACTGCCCTCCAGCCCTAAACACCCCCCTAAATCTAGTATTTAGGGGCGACCCGGAACCTAGGAAATCAAATTCCTGCAACCTGAGGAAAGAAGAACTGCTGACCTGAAAGCCCTGCAGATAAGACGGACACAACAGCTGACTTGGCCCCAGCCCTATCGGCCTGTCTCCAGACTCAAAGAACCTGCAACAACAACCCATCCTAGCGACCTCTGCCAATTCAGAGGACTGCCCTGCAACCCAAAGGACCAAGAAAGTCCTGTGAACAGCAGCTCTGTCTAAACAACAAAGGAGAAACCATCTTTAAAGGGACTTCCACCTCACTCCTGAAGCGTGAGTCCCCAACACTCTGCACCCAACACCCCCAGCTAGTGTCCAGAGAAACCAACACTGAAGCAAGGACCCTCAGACGACTCCCACAACCTGGACACCCTGAGACGACCACCCTGCCCCCCCAACGGCAAAGCCTGCAGAGATCCAGAGCATCCCCCTGACCGCAACTGCCCTGTCCACAGTACCTGTGTTCTTTCCCTAAAACTGTACCATTGTTCCACAATTGGCACACCCCTGGCACACAGTTAAGTCCCTTGTAAAAGGTACCAGTGATAGCAAGGGCCCTGTGTCCAGGGCTATGATAGCACAAGTGCTGCCCCAGGTCCTTGAGGACCCAAGCTGTGAAGGACGGGAGAGATGCAGCCAAGTTTACCTTAAGGTGTGGCTTGGACACAACTTACTCGCTGGGCAGAGCGATTTCTTCTACAGTGGCCCTCCGATGCCATGCCTGGCTACATATCACTGGCTTTTCAGGGAATGTCCATTCGAACTTGATGGACATGCCTTTTGATGGCTCACGCCTTTTTGGTGAGAAGGCAGACTCTGTGCTTGAGAAGTTTGAGATGTCTCGAGCTACGGCCATATCCTTGAGCCTCTGAGTGCCTGTTTGCCAGCAGTCTGCCTATCGCTCCTTTCGAGGCTTCAGGAGGGGCGCAGTACCATGCCACCCAAAGGTTAGCCACTGTCCTTCGACTTCACAACATCCCGTGCGAGAATGAGGTTGTGGTACCTTCAGACCCAGAGGGTCTAGCCAGAGGTCAACCACCACCCAGCCCCCTCTTCAGCAACGCCCAAAACTCTCCTAGGATGGTTCTGCAAGACCATGTCCGCCCAGTTGGAGGGAGGATTCAATTTCATCTCCCTCACTGGCGGTCCATAACATCAGGCAAATGGGTCTTGCAGATCCTACAGGGATTCCCTCCCCTTCCAGTCTTTACCTCCCTCTATTCCTCTGGTAAAAGAATGGCTGATGGATGATCATTTGATCTTACTCCGCAAGGAAGTTACAGCTCTCTTGGCCAAGGGAGCCATCAAAAGGGTCCCAATGTCAGAAGTAGGGCAGTGGTTGTCATTCCCGCTACTTTCTGATCCCAAAAAAGAACAAGGGTCTCTGCCCTATCTTGGATTTAAGGCAAGTCAGTCTCTTCATCAAAAAGGAGAAATTCAAGATGCTCAGTCTTGTTCAGGTCTTGTCTGCCCTAGACCAAGGAGACTGGATGGTAGCTTTGGACTTGCAGGAGGCGTATTTTCAAATACCCATCCTGCCAGCCCACAGGTGTTAATTGCAGTTAAAGGTGGGCCACGAGCACTTTGTTTACCATGCTCCCCTTTAGTCTCACCAGTGCCCCTCGGGTGTTCACCAAAGTGATGGCAGCTCATCTCCACAGGTTAGGGATTTCATTCTTCCCCTACCTCGACGACTGGCTGTTGAAGGCTCCTACGCCCCAGGCTCTCGTCACCTACCTTCAGACTACGGCGGACCTCCTGCATTCGCTGGGGTTCAATATAAATGTGCTGAAGTTGCACCTGACTCCCTCTCTGAAGCTCCCTTTCATTGGAGCTGTTCTGGATACAGTGTAGGTTTGGGTTTATCCTCCCGAGCAGCGAGTCCAGGATATTCAGGTTATGATACCAATGTTTCGGCCTCTATCCTGGATTTCGGTGAGACAGACTGTGAGGCTGTTGGGACTCATGGTTTCCTGCATCCTGTTAGTCAAACATGCCAGATGGCATATGAGGGCTCTGCAATGGGACCTGAAGTTCCAGTGGGCACAGCATCAGTGAAATCTTACCAACACGATTCAGATCTCAGAGGGAACTGCAAAAGACCTGCAGTGGTGGTTAGTGAACTGTAATTGGGTCAAAGGCAGACTCCTCTCCCTTCCCTAACCAGATCTCACAGTAGTGACAGATGTGTCACTTGTGGAATGGGGAAGCCACCTGCGAGAGGCAGAGATCAGGGGCCTCTGGTCTCTGGCGGAATCTGGGCTCCATATCAACGTATTGGAGCTTTAGGCGATCCTGCTAGCATTGAAAGAATTTCTTCCTGTTGTGAAAGGGAAAGTGTTGTCCGTGCAGGTGTTCACGGACAACAGTACCGCAAAGTGGTACTGCAACAAGCAGGGCAGTGTTGGGTTGTGGACACTTTGTCAAGAGCCTCTGCGTCTCTGGACGTGGCTGGAACAGCAGGGTATAACCCTGGTGGTTCAACACCTGGTAGGTTCTCTGAACGCCAGAGTGGCCGAACTCAGCCGTAGGTGCCTAGCGTATTACGAATGGTTTCTCCATCTGTAGGTGGTGCAAGGACTCTGTCAGCAGTGGGGAGAGCCTTGGTTAGATCTGTTTGCCTCTGCAGAGAACGTGAAATGTCAGCAGAATTGCACGTTGGAGTTTCCAAGGCGGCAATGGCTCGGCGACGCTTTTCGTTGCAAGTGGAATTCAGGCCTCCTATATACATTTCCTCCCATACCACTCCTGCCCAGAGTTCTCAAGAAGATCAAGAATGACTGGGCCCAAGCCATCTTAGTGGCTCAGGATTGGGCACAGAGAGTGTGTTATCCCGAGCTACTCAAAATGAGCATCAATCCTCCGATCAGGCTGCCCCTTCGAGAGGCTCTTCTGTTGCAGCAGCAGGGGAGGGTCTCCACCTGAAATTGTCAACTCTGCACCTTCATGCGTGAAGATTGAGCAGCAGCAGTTGATTGCTTTTTACCTTCCTCGCAAAGTCTGTGAAGTTATTTTGGCAGCCAGGCTTCCCTCCACTAAAATGGTATGTGCCTGCCGTTGGAAACGCTTTGTATATTATTGTACAGAAAGGTCTATTAACCCTCTTTCTGCTTCGCTTTTTGACATTCTTATCTTCATTCTGTCTCTAGCCCAGCAGGATTCTGCCTTGGGTACTCCCAAGAGCTATCTTTTTGCCTTATGGGCATTCCTTCGGCTGCATGATCTGCCTTCACTGTTCAAATCTCCCATTGTAAATAGCTTCCTCAAAGGGCTTGTACATATGTTTCCCCCTCCGCCCTTTATTATGCTTCAATGGGACTTAAATCTTGTCCTCACGTTTCTCATGTATGCTCCCTTCGAGCCTTTACACAACTGTCCTGTTTGGCTAAGACAGCCTTTTTAGTGGCAATAACATCTGGCAGGAGGGTGAGTGAGATCCAAGCCCTATTATCAAGGCCACTGTGTCTCACTATCCATCCAGACAAAGTGGTTCTCAGAACTTGTGCCTCTTTCCTCACCAGGTGGTGACCCCATTCCATCTGGGTCAGAATATCACCCTGCCCACCTTCTTTGCTCCACCACATCCCTCTAAGGAAGAGGAGCGACTCCATCGACTGGACCTAAAAAGAGCATTGACGTTCTAACTTGACTGCACAAAAGAGTTCAGGGTGGATGACCAACTCTTTGTGGGGTACATAGGAGCATAGAAGGGTCGGGCAGTGCAGAAGTGAAACATTTCGCGCTGGGTCGTTCTCTGCATTAAGATCTGCTACGCATTGGCCAGGAAGCATCCTTCTAAGGGCCTGAGGGCTCATTCTACCAGGGGCAAAGCTTCTACCACTGCGCTAGCTCGAGGCTTACCAGTCTTGGAGATCTGTCAGGTAGCAACGTGGGCGTTCTTGCACACGTTTGCAAAACATTACTGCCTGGACAGTCAGGTACGAAGGGACGGGTACTTTGCCCGTTCAGTCCTGCAGCACTTTCTAGTGTAGGGAGTGGTATCCACAGCCCACTGCCAGGAGGTTATGGCTTGGGTATCTATTGAAAAGGTAAGGAATCTGCAGCTCGAAGTCTCTATCAGATGAACAAGTTATTTACCTTCGGTAACCCGTTATCTGGTAGAAACTCTATCTAGCTCCAGATTCCTTACACCCACCCATGCCTCCCGGCTCAGATATGACTAGTACGGTTCAGGTTTTTTCCCTTCTCAGGGCCCTAGCTTTGCACAGACAATGTTGGTTCTATCCATGACTCTGCGCTTCTGGCGTGGACGTTTTTTGTGGATAAAAGAACTGTTGTACTCGTGCCGAGGTGGCGTCTGTATAGACGACTATGACATCATAGACGGCTCCAGCGACGCTGACGAAGCCACGTGAAGCTGGACGAGGCACACAAAACCAAACAGCGCCACCCGATGGTGCATACAGGGTATTGCTCAGTAAAAAGATTCCGGATTCGAAGCTGACGCCAGGGATCTCAAAGGTAAGGAATCTGTAGCTAGATGGTCTCTACCAGATAATGTATTACCAAAGGTAAGTAACTTGTTCGTCTTGTACTTACATAAAAAATTTACTAACTTTTCTTCCCCCTGGAACTGTCTTTGAAAATTGCACTGTCAACTTTTAAAACAGATATTTGCTATTTTACTGAAAACCGTTTAACTTGTGAAATTGAAGCAAAGTGGTATTGATACATATGTTGGATACTTACTTGCAAATGTACTTACCTGCAACTTGAATCTTGTGGTTCTAGAAATAAAGTAACAAAATATACTTTTGCTATATAAAAACAATTGGCCTGGAGTAAGTCATTGAGTGTGTGCTTCATTTATTGTCTGTGTTAGTACAACAAATGCTTTGCACTACCCTCTGATAAGCCTAACTGCCCGACCACACTGCCACAAAAGAAAGCATTTGTTTTATGTACTTAGCCTCTGTTAAGCCTCTGGGGAACCCCTGGTCTCTATGCACACTATATCTCATTTTTATTTAGTATATAAAGAACCAGCTTCCTACAGTCATTGAGTGTGTGCCACATTTCTTGACTGTGCGGTACGGCAAATGCTTAGCACTACCCTCAGGTAAGCCTAACTGCTCACCCTCACTACCACAAAAGAGAGCATTAGTGTTATCTACTGTGGCCTCTGTAAAGCCTCTGTGGATCCACTGGACTCTATACACTATACCTTACCTTTGTATAGTGTATACAGAGCCAGATTCCTACAATAATAACAAAGGAAAACTTTATAAGTGCGCACCAATTCCACTTTCCATGCATCAATTAAATGTGCAGGCCTCCTCAAGCCCAGGCCTGCACTAGCTCAAGCACCTGAATTGAGGCTAGGCAGCAGTGAAATCTGTGAGTGTCTAGTGAGGAAACCAGAAGAGAGCCCCTCCTCCACTTGGACCCTCCTCTGGGCATGCACTCTGTGGCAGGCTGACAAAGTTGCATCCAATGAAGGTAAAATCAGAACCCTGCACTCCACTATAGCTTCATTCTTCCGAATCGCCTCCCTCTCACAGTCTGCCCAATTGGTCAGTGTAAGGAAATGCGTTCCTTAGCATGATTACCCCCTGACTTTTTGTCTTTTGTTGATGCCAGTTATGATTGAAAGTGTGCTGGGACCCTGCAAACCAGGCCACAGCACCAGTGTTCTTTTCCTAAACTGTACCTTTGTTCACACAATTGGCACAGCCCTGGCACACAGATAAGTCCCTTGTAAATGGTACCCCTGGTACCAAGGGCCCTGTTGCCAGGGAAGGTTTCTGAAGGGCTGCAGCATGTCTTATGCCACCCTGGGGACCCCTCACTCCGCACATGCACACTGCTTGTGTGTGCTGGTGGGGAGAAAATAACTAAGTTGACATGACACTCCCCTCAGAGTGCCATGCCCACATCTCACTTCCTTTGGCATAGGTACGTCACCCCTCTAGCAGGCCTTACAGCCCTAAGGCAGGGTGCACTATACCACAGGTGAGGGCATAAGTGCATGAATACTATGCCCCTACAGTGTCTAAGCAAAACCTTATACATTGTAATTGCAGGATAGCCATAAAGAGTATATGGTCTGGGAGTCTGTCAGTTACAAACTCCACAGTTCCATAATGGCTACACTGAAATCTGGGAAGTTTTGGTATCAAACTTCTCAGCACAATAAATGCACACTGATGCCAGTGTGGGAATTATTGTAAAATACACCCACAGGGCATCTTAGAGATGCCCCCTGAATACCAGTCCGACTCCTAGTGTTAGGCTGACCATTTTCTGCCAGCCTGCCACAACCAGACAAGTTTCTGGCCACATGTGGTGAGTGCCTTTGTCACTCTGTGGCCAGGAACAAAGCCTGTACTGGGTGGAGGTGCTTCTCACCTCCCCCTGCAGGAACTGTAACACCTGGCGGTGAACCTCTAAGGCTCATACCTTTTGTTACAGCACCCCAGAGCATCCCAGCTAGTGGAGATGCCCGCCCCTCCGGCCACTGCCCCCACTTTTGGCGGCAGGGCTGGAGGAGATAATGAGGAAAACAAGGCGGAGTCACCCACCAGTCAGGAAAGCACCTATGGTGCCCTGAGCTGAGGCGACCCCTGCCTTTAGAAATCCTCCATCTTGAGATTGGAGGATTCCCCCAATAGGAATAGGAATGTGCCCCCCTCCCCTCAGGGAGGAGGCACAAAGAGGGTGTAGCCACCTTCCAGGACAATAGCCATTGGCTACTGCCCCCCTGACCCTAAATTTTGTATTAGCTGTGACCCTGAACACAGGAACAACAAGGAGGAGGACTGCTGACCTGAAAGCCCCACAGAGACGACAACTGACTTGGCCCCAGCCCTACCGGCCTGTCTCCAGACTCAAAGAACCTGCACAGCGACGCATCCGACAGGGACCAGCGACCTCTGAGGACTCACGGGACTGCCCTGAACCCAAAGGACCAAGAAACTCCAGAGAACAGCTGCACTGTTCAAAACCTGCAACAACTTTGCAACAAAGAAACAACTTTCAAAGAACTCTCTCTTCCCGCCATAAGCGTGAGACTTCACACTCTGCAACCGACGCCCCGGCTCCAGCTCCAGAGAATCAACCCCGCAGAGAGGACTCCCAGACGACTCCGACAACGTGAGTACCCTGAGTTGACCCCCCTGCACCCCCTCAGTGACGCCTGCAGAGAGGATCCAGAGGCTCCCCATGACTGCGACTGCTGGTAACAAGGTACCCGACGCCTGGACCAAGCACTGCACCCACAGCCCCCAGGACCGAGAGGAACCACCTTCCAGTGCAGGAGTGACCAGCAGGCGGCCCTCTTCCTAGCCTAGTCCATGGCTGGCCCGAGAAGCCCCTGTGCCTTGCCTGCATCGCCTAAAGTGATTCCTCGATCCCTCCTTTGCTTTCAGTAGCAAATCCGACACCTATTTGGCCTACTGCACCTGTCTGCCCCTGTGCCGCTGAGGGTGTGTTTTCTGGGTTCTCTTCCAGGGGATCCTCATCAATAGTCATAAACATTGAATATTCCCGCCCTTGTGCGGGGACCCCGGAGCATATATAAAATACACACATATAAAGTATGAAATATGCAGGAAAAATATATATAGCATTTTTAGTAGACATATCTTTCATACTAAACTCCTATATACATGTGTAAAACGGCAATGCAGGCCTTAATCATAAACAGGCTAAAATGCTTTATTTCTATGATTTTTTTGTTTTTTTTATCATAATAAAATTACAATAGAGAATAAATATCTACCCAAGCCCCCAAAACTGGGCTTAGGGAAATAAGCAGTAGTAATCACTAGAGAAAAAAGAGAAAAAACTACATTGAAAAACAATGGAGCATTCTTAGCCAATAGGCTGCATGCAGGTTAACACAGGAGAACCATAAAAACTTTGGCACCGTGCCTTTAAGACCCTGAGCACCTCCAGTATCCCACCATGCCTCAGGGGTGAAGGAGAGGTGACAGTTGGTTCACAGTTAAGTCAGTTCTTTTTTCCGGCTTCTTCTGAGAGGATCCTGGAGCATTGAGCTCTCAGTTTTTCTCAGAAAAATACTTTAAAACAGCGTTTTTTCCTGGCTTACTCGACATCTAACATCATTGTCTGAGTTTGGCAGTTTTTTTCCTGACAGAAAAATGCCTTCCCTTTTTGTCAAATGCCCTTCTTGTGGGAAGAAGGCGGCCCAGTCAGACCCACACACTCTTTGTATTGTGTGCCTGCCTCAGAGTCACTGCCCTGACACTTGCAAACACTGCACGAATATGTCAAAGAGGACTCTGAAGGACAGAGAAAAGATCAGGCTTCATGGGCTTCACGAGAGGCAGAAAACATCATCCTCTTCGCTTCCCAGGCAGCCAGCAGGCCACTCTCAGGAGAGAATGGCTAGGTCGACTTCAGCAGGTAGGAAAGTACCTGTTTGTTCTCCGTCGACGTTGTCGCTGCCACCATCTCACCGCCATAGATCGCCGTCGACGGCGACCTGCCCGACGTCGAAGGATACGGCGTCGAGGGAACATGGCCATCGCAGGGGCATATCTCCGTCGACGGCAGCTCGCCGATCGACGTGGAGCCATCACCGGCGTGCCCGTTCGCCGCCGAAGACCTCACGCCCCTGACGTCAAGAGACACGGCGTCGAGATCACCACGACGGCAAGAGCGACATCCGCTGTCGGCCTCCCACCGCTCCACGTCGAGGCACACGACGGCGAGTAGGTCGAGGTCCAAAGATCGCCGTTCGACGTCAAGACACTCTACGTCGAGGCACTCAACGTCGAGGCAAGCACAACCGGTGGGGCGCCCTTCGACGTCGGCACAGCCGTCGACGTCGACACAGGTTTTACCTGTCCCGCAGGGAGTAGAACATCGCCTCCCTCCAGCAGACAAGGCCGCACCATCTCCAGTGGTCTCCATACGGAGCGATTCATCTCGTTCGAGAGCGGCATTATCGGGGCATGTTTCACCCATCAACTTATCACCAAGATGGTTAGAGAGCCTTAATAGACCAGCGGCCTCCCCGGATTCGCAGTATTCACGAATGTACTCGCCTACTGCCTCCCTTCCAAGAACACCATCAGCGAAAGCGCGGGCAGGACGGGCTAGTTCTGCTCCACGTCAACCGACCACGAGGCCTGGCCGCTCTGTTACAGCGTCTCGCAGCAGGTCACGTTCCCAACGACGATCTAGGTCAAGATCACGACACAGAAGATCGCCCTCTTGGTCGTCGTCAGGATCATCTGTCGGGCGTTACTCCCCCACCTTAACAGATTCTCCGCCAGCTCGGGTCTCACCGGTGGATGACATCACCACTTTTAATGAGGTGCTTTTAAGGGGGGGAGCGCAGAAGTTAAATATAGAGGTTCCAGAACCATCTACCTCCTCGTCAGTCATTTTTGAGACTCTGCAACATCGAACAGCTTCAAAAAAGCTACTGCCGCTAGTGCCTGGTCTGTTGCAGCCGACCATGGACACTTTTTTGACGCCAGCCATCCTCCACGGTCCCACCGGACAGAGAGAGCAGGCATCTTGACTCTCTGGGGAGAAAAATGTGCGGCACGGCGGCATCCATAATCAAGGTCTCCAATGCTTCTGCACTCCTGGGCAGGTATGACAGTTCTCTGTGGGACTCCCTCAACAGGTTCACAGAAAAGTTGCCCAGGGAAGACAGACAGGACTTCCAAGAAATCCTGCAAGATGGATGTCTGGTATCCAACCAAGTCATCAGCGCAGCGGCAGATGGAGCAGACTTAGCTGCGCATGGGTACGCACAATGGAATCTGTGCAAGGAGGTCTTCCTGGCTGAGGCTGACTGGTTTGAAACAGGAAGCTCAACAGCGCATCTTAAATCTCCCTTTCAATGGGAACTCGCTGTTTGGTGCCCATACTGATGACGAAATGGCACGAATGAAGACCGAAGTGGACACCATGAGGGCAGTAGGCCTGGAGAGGAAGAAGGACTTCAGGCGGAGGTATAGGCCTTATGACAGGTGCCCTTTCCAGCAGAGGGTTCAAACCCCTTACTGGTCCCAGAGGTCACAGCAAAGGCAGGGACGCCCTCTTTTTCAGGCTTGTAAGGCCACAAGGGAACGAGGGTCAAGTAGACCTCAGCAGTCCACACCGAAAGCGCCGGCCAAACAATGAGATCTTGCTTCCCTCGACACTGTACACCACTCCGGTGGAGAGAAGTATCACAGATTTTCTTCACGAGTGGCACTCTATCACAAAAGACAAATGGGTGCTCAACATTGTCGAAAATGGCTACTCTCTTCTTTTCAGACAACCTCCACCGCACTTGCAACCAGCCAAATGCAATCCATCTCATCTCATCCTGCTGTGCAAAGAGGCTCTCGCCCTCTTACGAAAGAAGGCAATAGAAAAGGTTCCACTTGCGCACAGAGGAAAGGGGGTTTCCTCCCGTTATTTTCTAGTGGCGAAAAAAGGCCGAGACAGCGTTTTCAGACCAATTCTGGACTTACGGCTGCTGAACAAGTACATAAGAAAACAGAAGTTCAGGATGCTGGCTCTTCACCAAATTTTCCCTCAACTACGTCAGGGAGACTGGATGTGCTCCATCGACCTGCAGGATGCATATTTTCACATCCCGATAGCTCCCAAGAATCGGAAATTCTTGCGCTTCCAGATAGCCTCACAACACTATCAGTTCAGAGTGCTACCATTCGGCCTGAAGTCTGCCCCCCGCGTCTTCTCGAAATGTGTGGCAGTGGTAGCGGCACATCTTCGAAAACAAAAAATCTTCGTCTACCCATACCTAGACGACTGGTTACTGAAAGCTTTCTCTCCGGATCAGGCGAGAAGCCATCGGGACATTGTGCTCAAGGTTTTCGAGTCTCTAGGCCTTCAAGTCAACTACCAAAAGTCCACCTTGATTCCAACACAGAACCTCCACTACCTGGGAGCTATACTAAACACAGAGCTCCAAAGAGTGTATCCTTCGGAGGAACGACTATTATCAATAAAGAGGAAGTGTCAAGACCTGTTAAAATCCGACGCACCGACGGCCCGTCAGGTGACATCTCTGCTGGGCTCCATGGCATCATGCATTTTCATTGTCCCAAATGCCAGGCTGCGCATGAGGCCCCTCCAAGAGGCGTTGGAGAACAACTGGAGCCAAAGGACAGGTCGCTGGGAGGACAGAGTGCGGCTACCAATAGCGGCACGTCAGTCATTGCAATGGTGGATGCACAGACCTCACCTGTCAGTAGGTGCTCCGTTTCACCAGGTAGTTCCATCCGACATTCTGGTAACGGATGCGTCTCTTCAGGTATGGGGGGCTCATCTGGGTCCCCTTCAAGCTCAGGGCCTGTGGTCCGACAACGAAAAGAACTACCACATCAATCTATTGGAGCTCAGAGCGGTCCATCTGGCTCTCAAGTCTTTTGCCCCATCGATTCAGGGGAAGTCTCTCCTAATACAAACGGACAATACAACAACAATGTATTATCTGAACAGACAGGGGGGAACGAGATCCCTACCCCTATCTCGAGAGTCCCAAACAATATGGCATTGGCTCCTGGCCAGAGGAATGTCGCTTACAGCGGTTCACCTGCCAGGTCAACAAAACGTGGAAGCAGATTTCCTGAGCAGACACCTAGAGGACGCCCACGATTGGGTCCTACACGACGAAGTCATCGAAGGCATCTTCGCTCTATGGGGTCGGCCTCAATTGAATCTCTTCGCGGACGAAGTAAACAAGAAATGCCCAGACTTCGCATCCAGGTTCTACCATCCGTGATCTCGAGGGAATGCCATGTTGATCGACTGGTCAGGGATATTTCTCTACGCCTTTCCACCGATTCCCCTCATACCGGTAGTGATCAACAAACTTTACAGATCCAGCACCAGAATGATTCTCATAGCACCGCAATGGCCCCGTCAATTCTGGTACACAGATCTCCTCAACCTATCGGAACAACCTCACAGGAGGCTGCCGTGCAGACCGGATCTTCTGTGCAGGATGGAGGGCAGGGTACTGCACCCCAACCTACCCTCTCTGAGCTTGACAGCATGGCTCCTGAATTCCTGCAATATGGGTACCTAGGGCTCTCGCAGGAGTGCATGAACATCTTGAAAGAGTCCAGACGACCTTCCACGCGGCGTTCTTATGCTTTTAAGTGGAAGAGGTTCTACATATGGTGCTGTCAGCAAGGTCAGAATCCCATACGGGCTCAGGAGGAGGTCATATTATCGTACTTACTTCATCTGGCAAAGTCCGGTCTGCAGGTATCATCTATTAAGGTACATTTGTCTGCCATTACAGCCTATCGTAAGTCACCTTCTCAGGAATCCTTCTTTACGAAACCAGTAGTCAAGGATTTCTTAGAAGGTTTGAAAAAAGTTTTTCCGCCCATTAGGAGACCCTCTCCTCCATGGGAACTGAACATAGTATTGTCAAAAGTTATGGGCCCTCCTTTCGAACCTAAACACAAAGCCTCTTTGCAACACCTTAAGTGGAAGACGGCTTTTTTGGTAGCCATTACTTCCGCGAGGAGGGTCAGTGAAATTCAGGCTTTGTCTTCCAAAGAACCGTGCACTGTTTTTCACGACAATAGAGTGGTTCTGCGAACTCACCCATCATTCCTACCGAAGGTGGTGTCAGAATTCCACATCAATCAGACTATCTCTTTACCGACTTTCTTCCCTAATCCGGAGACTCCGGCGGAGAAGGCGTTGCACTCCCTAGATTTGAAAAGAGTGTTGAAATTTTATTTGGATAAAACAAAACTGATTAGACATTCCAACCACTTGTTTGTAAATTATGGTCATTTGAGGACAGGAGAGGCAGCATCTAAACGAACAATATCAAGATGGATAGTTTCTTGTATTGTTAATGCTTACCAGCTGGCTAACAAACAACTACTAGGTAGACCTAAAGCGCATTCCACAAGGGGAAAAGCGGCTACTGCTGCCCTCCTTAACAATGTTCCAATATCTGAGATTTGTAAGGCTGCTACATGGAAGTCTGTACATACATTTACTAGACATTACTGTTTGGACTCAGATGCAAGAGCAGATGCCCAAGTGGGTCAGGCCTCTCTGAGAAATGTATTTGCATGATACATGTCTATTCCTGCACTTCTATTAGACAGTCCGCAGAGTTTAGGGATGGGCTTGCTAATCTATTCAATGTTTATGACTATTGATGAGGATCCCCTGGAAGAGAAGGATAAGTTACTTACCTGTAAATCCTAGTTCTCTTCCAGGGTATCCTCCTCAAAGTCATAAACAACCCACCCTCCTCCCCGGACGCACGTCTCCTAGAAGTGCAGGACAGACTGTCTTTCGAATCAGTTACACAGATTATCACCGTAAAAAAGTACTGACCTAACTGTGAACCAACTGTCACCTCTCCTTCACCCCTGAGGCATGGTGGGATACTGGAGGTGCTCAGGGTCTTAAAGGCACGGTGCCAAAGTTTATATGGTTCTCCTGTGTTAACCTGCATGCATCCTATTGGCTAAGAATGCTCCATTGTTTTTCAATGTAGTTTTTTCTCTTTTTTCTCTAGTGATTACTACTGCTTATTTCCCTAAGCCTAGTTTTGGGGGCTTGGGTAGATATTTATTCTCTATTGTAATTTTATTATGATTAAAAAAAAAGAAAAATAAACTTCATAGAAATAAAGCATTTTAGCCTGTTTATGATTATGGCCTGCATTGCCGTTTTACACATGTATATATGAGTTTAGTATGAAAGATATGTCTACTAAAAATGCTATATATATTTTTCCTGCATATTTCATACTTTATATGTGTGTATTTTATATATGCTCAGGGGTCCCCGCACAAGGGCGGGAATATTCAATGTTTATGACTTTGATGAGGATACCCCTGGAAGAGAACTAGGATTTACAGGTAAGTAACTTATCCATTGTGTCCAACCCCCCACCCCCCCAAGTGCTCCACAAAAAAAAACCTTGTCTGCTCCCTGAGGACGCAGGTACTTATCTGCTATCAGACTGGAACCGGAGCACCCCTGTTCTCCATAGGTGTCCATGTGTTTTGGGCCCCCCTCTGACCTCTCCACCTGACTGGCCCTGTGTTGCTGGTGCTGTGGCTTTGGGGTTGCCTTGAACCCCCCCCCCAACGGTGGGCTGCCAATAACCAAACTTACCTCCCCCAGGAACTGTTGATTTTTGCACTGCGTCCACTTTTAAAATAGTTTATTGCCATTTTAACCTAAACTGTGGGTACTACTGTTTTAAATCAAAGTTCTATACTTACCTGTGTGAAGTACCTTGCATTTTATTTACTTACCTCAAATCTTGAATCTTGCGGTTTTAAAATAAATTTAGAAAACATATTTTTCTATATAACAACCATTGGCCTGGAGTTAAGTCTTTGAGTGTGTGTTCCTCATTTGTTGCCTGTGTGTGTACAACAAATGCTTAACACTACCCTCTGATAAGCCTTCTGCTCGACCACACTACCACAAAATAGAGCATTAGTATTATCAAATTTTACCACTATCAGCCTTTAAGGGGAACCTTTGGACTCTGTGCACACTATCTCTCACTTTAAGATAGTATATACAGAGCCACCTTCCTACACCTAAGTTGGGTAAACTAGGGTCTGGCATAGCCCTGCTCCAAACCTCTTTGGGAGCCTAGAGTTAGAGTAGTTAGGGACTCCTACACCAGTCTAGCTAGATATCATGTCTTCGGTAGAGTTCACATCTCAGACCCTGAGCTCTCAATATGAGGGTTTAACTCTCCAAGAGTTAAGGGAGATGTGTGTTGAGAGAAACCTGAATACTGGGAGAAATCCCAACAAGAGTCTGCTTCCGGGCCCACTCCTCCAGAATGACTAGGACCATGCTGGTAACCAGGAAGAGGAGGAGGAGGAAGAAGTAGAATCTGCCCCCGCCCCACCAGTGTTAGAGAGAGTAGATTTAGACACTGAGGTGGGTGAGGAAGTACCCAGGGAGGATCAGAGAAAACCTATGAACTCACAGTCCTTTTAGGAGCACCACTTGTAGTGAAATGGGGGGGTCATACAAGTAGGTCCACTATGTCCCTAGAGGGCTGGTTGAGAGGGCTTCCAAAAATAGGAACAGATCCTCCCCTGCCCACTCTCATATTTCCTTAGTCTCTGAGGGGACGACTGCTCAACTTCAGGTGGAGACTCCCTAGACAGGGAGCTCAAGCAACTGAGACTGGAGGAGGCCAAGCTGAGGCTGCAGCAGCAACAGCTGGCCCTAGATAGGGAGGCCTTGGCAGTTAAGAGAGAAAGGCAGGGGTTGGTGTTACTGCCCCATGGTGGCAGCAGTTTTACATTTAGACACACCAGGGTCAGGGAGGACTCTTTTAACTCTATGAATCTAAACAAGGTAGTCCCACCTTAGAAGGTGGATGATGACATCTATAAGTGGTTCACTGCTGTGGAGAGGGCCTGAAAGGTACAGAGGGTCCCTCAGAGGCAGCGAGCAGCTACATTGTGGGTATTGATAGACTCCTCATT
Organism: Pleurodeles waltl; assembly: GCF_031143425.1. Lineage (NCBI taxonomy): Eukaryota > Metazoa > Chordata > Amphibia > Caudata > Salamandridae > Pleurodeles > Pleurodeles waltl. The sequence goes on along the minus strand of NC_090444.1, from coordinate 575,009,637 downwards.
GTCAGAGAAGAGGATGCAGACAATTACACAGTTTTGTAATCTGCACTGTTAGATGGGTTTGGTCTGACTATTGAACAGTATAGTCTCAAGTTCAGAGAGACCAGGAAAGAGTCCTCCCAAGAATGGGTTGGATTTGTAGACTGTTCTGTGAAGGTTGTGTAAGGCTGGATGAATGGGAACAAAGTTAGTGACTACCGGTGCTTGTATAATCTAATTCTAAGAGAGCACATTTTGAATATTTGTGTATCTGATCAGCAGCATCATGTATGGAAGTACCCTCTTTCTTGGCATTGTTACCCCCATTTTCTGCCTGTTGTCTGTGTTCACTGGACTCCTGCTAACCAGTCCCCCAGTGATTATGCCATCTCCCTTCTAACTTGGTAACTGGTACCATTTTCACCCCACATTTGGCATACTGGTGCCCCCATGTAGGTCCCTAGTATATGGTACCCAGGTACCATGGCATTGGGGTACCAGGGGATCCCCATGGGCGTCAACAAGTATTATGCCGCCCACGGGGAGCCCATGCAAAGCGTTCTGCAGGCCTGCCATTGCAGCCTGTGTGAAAGGGTGCTTATACTCTTCTTCACCTTAGGTCACTGCACCAGGTCACTATATGTCACTCCTATGGCAGGTCTTCCTAGCCCAGAGGGCATGGTGCAAGTACCTGTGTGTGAGGGCACCCCTGCACTAGCATAGGTGCCTCCACGAACTCCAGTGCAATTTTCATGGGCTTTATGAGTGCGGGGACGCCATTTTGTGTGTGTACTGGACATAGGTCACTACCTATGTCCAACTACATATTGCTGACTTCGAACCTGGGCATGTTTGGTATCAAACATGTTGGAATCATACCCCAATACTGTTGCCAGTATTGGAAATATGATTCCATGCACTCTTGGGGCTCTTTAGAGGACACCCAGCATTGCTCCTACCAGTCTTCCATGGTTTTCCAGGCAGCACAAGCCGCTGCCACCCCTCAGACAGGTTTCTGCCCTCCTGCTGCTTGAACAACTCAAGCCAAGGAAGGCAGAACAAAGGGTTTCCTTTGGGAGAGGGGGTAACACCCTCTCCCTTTGGAAATGGGTGTTACATGGCTTGGGAGGGGTATCCTCCCCAAGCCACTGGTATGCCTTGCAGGGCACATTTGACGCCCTCTGTGCATAAACCAGTCTACACCGGTTCAGGGACCTCCAGTCCCTGCTCTGGTGCTAAACTGGTCAATGCAAAAGGGGAGTGACCACTCCCCTGTCCATCACCCCCCCCCAAGGGTGGTGCCCAGAGCTCCTCCAGAGGATGCCTGGGTTCTGCCATCTTGAATCCAAGGTTGTCAGGGAACTCTGGGATCATCGGAGTGGCCAGGCCAGGCAGGTGACATCAGAGCCTCCTCATGATAGGTGGTCACCTGGCTAGGTGACCAATCCCTCTTTCTGGGCTATTTAGGGTCTCTCTCTTGGGTGGGTCCTCAGATTGGGCTTGCAAGATTCCAGCAGGACTCCTCTGCAAACTTACTTCGACTTCTAGCCACTGGAACCATGACAGGACCCGTCAGGAACCTGCATCCACGAAGACGACTTATCATACAACATTATTTCCACGGCTCCTTCCAGCTTCTGCAACATTTCCATGGCTGTGCATCCTCTGATGGTGGCAAGTCTTCAGTCTGCACAAGAAGGAAGAAGGAATCTCACTTGGAGTGAAGGAGTCACTCCCCTGCATCCGCAGGTACCTACTGCAGTGACAACCGGCTGTGTGGATCTCCTTTCATCCTGAGCTGTGTGGATCCTGCATCACGGTTGGTGGTCCATAGTAGTCCTCTTGGTCCTCTCTGCCAGCTTTCCAACTTTGGTGGAGGTAAGGTCTTGCCTTCCCACAAAGGACAGTACCCCTGTGCACTGTGTCTCTTGCAGCTGCCAACCCTTGCTTGCATCTCCCCCAAGGGATCTTCAGGCTTTGTGTAGCTCCAACCTCCAGGGCTCCTCCCTGCGACGTACAGCCCTCTGTGTGGTTCTCCTGCAGCTTGGGACCCTTCTTCAGCCATACTGCATGGGCTCTTCTACGACTCCTTTGTCTGCATCGTTTGGGACTCCTGTGGGTACTACCCCTGCTCTTTAGGGCTCTCTGTGTCGCTGTGGGCCCCTTCTGACTCACCCTTCCGGGTTGAGTCCTTATGGGCCTTGCTGGTACCCGGCATCTCCCCTTCCTGCCAACCGTGACATTTGCCTGTGTCAAGGCTTGTTGGTGGAACTCCTGCAGCAGAACCTGACTGCAATTCTTCTTCCCACGTGGGACGTCATCTGCATCCCTCAGGAACTCTTCACAGATTCCTGGGCTGCAGTGCTGACCTTCTTCACATCCCAGTCGACCAACCCATGCATCCACAACTGGGTGGATAGTAGTTCCTCCTCCTCCTTGACTCTTTTGTGACTTCTGGACTTCGTCCCCTTCTTCAGGAAGCCACCACTGGTTTCTCACAGTCTTGTGTGGGTGTTGCATTTTCTTCCTTTCCTTCCTTTTGGGTGGTTTGTGGAAAATCCACTGACGTACTACTTTCTTCCTAGTCGCTAGGGGGCACTGTGGTACTTACCTGTGGGGTTTCCTAGTACCCCCCCAGCTCCCCTCTACACATTCCACTTACCTAGGTGGAGGTCCTGTGTTCGCATTCCATTTTTTTTAGTATATGGTTTCGGCTCACCCTAGGGTAACTATTGTCTATTTGCACTGTTTTCTATCACTTTCAATGTGTTTTGCTGATAACTGGTGTATATATTTGGTGTGTTGCTTGTCTCCTATTGAAGGGTTGCCTCTCTAGTACTTTTTGGTATTGTGTCACTAAAATAAAGTACCTTTATTTTTGTAACGTTGAGTGTTTTTTCATGTGTGTAAGTGCTGTGTGGCTACAGTTGTATTGCATGAACTTTGCATGTCTACTAGTTAAACCTTGACTGCTCATCCACAGCTACCCCTAGAGACCCTGCCTTCTAGACACTGTCTATACTACACTCATAGGGGATACCTGTTATAAGGTGTAAGTACCTTAGGTACCCACCACACACCAGGCGAGCTTCCTACATTGGTGGTGCAGTGGTGGGATAAGCATTTGTAATTGCCTTACCACTCTGTCACTTGGCTCTTTCCACAGGAAAGACCAGTTACTAGGTAGGGGTACACACTGTTACTAGTATCAGGGAAGTAGTCTCTTGGGTTTGGGTAAGCTAGGATCTAGGCATAGACATTGCTCCATACTTCTTTGGAGAGACTTAGAGTAGTTGGGGATCCTACTCCACTCCAGCTAGCTAACATGTCTTTAGAACAGGGCACATCTCAGGCAATGGACTCACCTTAAATGGGCGTCAACTTCCAAGAGCTGAGGGAGATGTGCTCAGAAAGGAACCTGAAGACAGGAAGGAACCTTAATAAGAGTCTGCTCCTGGGCCTGCTCCTCCAGGATGCCCAGGACCATGATGGTAGCTAGGAGGAAGAGGAGGATCCAGACTCTAGCCCCCGAGTGTTGGAGAGACAGAATCTGGACACTGAGGAGGGTCAGCAGGGTCCTTCAGAAGATCACAAGGTCCCTAGAAAACCTCTAGCCTAGCTGGGAGCAACTCAGGAATTGGGAAGGGAAACCATAATAGTAGGGCCCCCTTTGTGCCCAGCGGGTTAGTGGAAGGGTTACTAAGAATAGGGACAGAGCCTCCTCTGCCCACTGGCATGTTACCTTTGTTTCTGAGGGGACACACTGCACACGCCCAGGGGGATATTCTCTAGACAGGGAACTCAGGAAATTGAGACTGGAGGAGCCTGGCTGAGACTGCAGCAGCCAGCCTTGGATAGGGAGGTCTTGGCAGTGGAAAGGGAGAGGCGTGGGTTGTGGTTAGTACCCCATGGTGGCAGCAACTTTAGTTTCAAGGAACCTAGGGTCAGGAAGGACACTTTTGACTCCAGAAACCTCAACAAACGTGTTCTCCCCCTACAAGGTGAAGGGTAATATTTACAAGTGGTTCACTGCTCTGGAGAGGGCCTGTTGAGTACAAAGGTTCCCTCAGAGACATTGCGCTGCTATCCTCTGGCTCTCATTCTCTGACAAATGGAGAGATTGACTTCTCACTGTCAAAGAGGAGGATGCTGACACTATGCTGTTCTAAAATCTGCACTTTGAGATGTATGTGGTCTCTCTACTGAAAAATATAGGATCAAGTTCAGGGAAACCAGGAAAGAGTGTGTAGGAAAGTACCATCTTGCCTGGCATGTTACCCCCATTTTTACTGTATGTATGTTGTTTTTTTCTTATGTGTCACTGGGATCCTGCTAGACAGGACCCCAGTGCTCATAATGTATGCCCTGTATGTGTTCCCTGTGTGGTGCCTGACTGTATCACTGCGGCTCTGCTAACCAGAACCTCAGTGTTTATGCTCTCTCTGCTTTTTAAAATTGTCACTACAGGCTAGTGACTATTTTTACCAATTCTCATTGGCACATTGGAACACCCTTATAATTCCCTTGTATATGGTACCTAGGTACCCAGGGTATTGGGTTTCCAGGAGATCCCTATGGGCTGCAGCATTTCTTTTGCCACCCATAGGGAGCTCAGACAATTCTTACACAAGACTGCCACTGCAGCCAGAGTGAAATAAAGTCCACGTTATTTCACAGCCATTTTTCACTGCACATAAGTAACTTATAAGTCACCTATATGTCTAACCCTCACTTGGTGAAGGTTAGGTGCCAAGTTACTTAGGGCCAGATGTATCAAACTGGTTTACCCATTCTGTGTCTATGGGAAAATGTGTTCGTACATATGGCCCTTAGTGTGTGGGCACCCTGGCACTAGCCAAGGAGCCTCCACATTGTTCAGGGCAAATTCCCCGAACTTTGTGAGTGTGGGGACACCATTACATGCGTGCACTACATATAGGTCACTACCTATATGTAGCGTCCCAATGGTAACTCCGAACATGGCCATGTAACATGTCTAGGATCATGGAATTGTCCCCCCAATACCATTCTGGTTTGGGGGGGGGACAATTCCATGCATCCCCGGGTCTCTAGCACAGAACCCCGGTACTGCCAAACTGCCTTTCCGGGGTCTCCACTGCAGCTGCTGCTGCCAACCCCTCAGACAGGTTTCTGCCCCCCTGGGGCCTGGGCAGCCTGGTCCCAGGAAGGCAGAACAAAGGATTTCCTCTGAGAGAGGGTGTTACACCCTCTCCCTTTGGAAATAGGTGTGAAGGGCTGGGGAGGAGTAGCCTCCCCCAGCCTCTGGAAATGCTTTGATGGGCACAGATGGTGCCCATCTCTGCATAAGCCAGTCTACACCGGTTCAGGGATCCCCCAGCCCTGCTCTGGCGCAAAACTGGACAAAGGAAAGGGGAGTGACCACTCCCCTGACCTGCACCTCCTAGGGGAGGTGCCCAGAGCTCCTCCAGTGTGTCCCAGACCTCTGCTATCTTGGATTCAGAGGTGTTGGGGCACAATGGACGGCTCTGAGTGGCCAGTGCCAGCAGATGACGTCAGAGACACCCTCTGATAGGTGCTTACCTTTCTCAGTAGCCAATCCTCCTTTCTTGGCTATTTAGGGTCTCTCCTCTGGGCTATTCCTCAGAAAACGAATGTAAGAGCTCACCAGAGTTCCTCTGCACTTCCCTCTTCGACTTCTACCAAGGATCGACTGCTGACTGCTCCAGGACGCCTGCAAAACCGCAACAAAGTAGCAAGACGACTACCAGCAACATTGTAGCGTCTCATCCTGCCGGCTTTCTCAACTGTTTCCTGGTGGTACATGCTCTGAGGGCTGTCTGCCTTCACCCTGCACTGGAAGCCAACAAGAAATCGCCCGTGGGTCAACGGAATCTTCCCACTGCCAACGCAGGCACCAAACTTCTCATCACCGATCCTCTGCGTCCCCCCTCATCCTGACGAGCGTGGTCCCTGGAACACAGGAGCTGGGTCCAAGTGTCTTCGACAGTCCTGTGGCCCTTCTGTCCAAATTTGGTGGAGGTAAGTCCTTGCCTCCCCACCCCAGACAGTAATCCTGTGTACTGCGTTATCTGCAGCTGCACCGACTTCTGTGCACTTATCCAAGGATTCCTTTGTGCACAGCCTAGCCTGGGACCCCAGCACTCCGTCCTGCATTGCCCAACTCGCTTAGTTGGACTCCAACGTCGTGGGACCCTCTTTTGTTGTGCTGAGTCGACCGCTGTCCTCAGATCTTCTAAGTGCCTGTTCCGGTACTTCTGCGGGTGCTGCCTGCTTCTGTGGGGGCTCTCTGAGTTGCTGAGCGCCCCCTCTGTCTCCTCCTCCAAGGGGCAACATCCTGGTCCTTCCTGGGCCCCAGCAGCTCCCAAAATCCTCAACCGCGGCTCTTGCAGTTAGCAAGGTTTGTTTGCGGTATTTCTGCGTGGAAACACTCCTGCATCCTCCGGCACACTGTGGGACATCTTCGGACCAAAGGAGAAGTTCCTGGCACCTTCTGTTGTTGCAGAATCTTTGGCTTCTTCCACCCGGAGGCAGCCCTTTTGCACCTTCATCCGGGGTTTAGTGGGCTCCTGCCCACCCCGGACACTTGCTTGTCTCTTGGACTTTGTCCCCTTCCTTTACAGGTCCTCAGGTACAGGAATCCGTCTTTAGTGCTTTGGTAGCATTTGTGGTTCTTGCAGAATCCCCTATCTCGACTATACTGTCTTTCTGGGGTAGTAGGGTAACTTTACTCCTACTTTTCAGGGTCTTGGGGTGGGGTATCTTGGACAACCTTAGTGTTTTCTCACCGTCCCAGTGACCCTCTACACCCAACCATAGGCCTGGGGTCCATTCGTGGTACGCATTCCCCTTTTGGAGCATATGGTTTGTGTTGCCACTAGGCCTATTTCTACCTATTGCATCCTATTGGGATTCTACATTGTTTGCACTACTTACCTTACTGTTACTTACCTGATTTTGGTTTGTGTACATATAACTTGTGTATATTACTTACCTCCTAAGTTAGGGTATCCTCTGAGATACTTTTGGCATATTGTCACTAAAATAAAGTACTTGAGTATTGTGTTTTCTTATGATATTGTGCTATATGATATAAGTGGTATATAGGAGCTTTGCATGTCTCCTAGTTCAGCCTAAGCTGCTCTGCTATAGCTACCTCTATCAGCCTAAGCTGCTTGAACACTACTAATCTACTAATAAGGGATAACTGGACCTGGCACAAGGTGTAAGTACCACAAGGTACCCACTATAAGCCAGGCCAGCCTCCTACAGAGTCCTCCCAGGATTGGGTTCATTTTGTGGACTGATCTATTAAACCTTTGGAATGCTGGTTACATGGCAGCAAAGTCAGTGATTATGAGGGCTTGTATACTCAAATTCTGAGAGATCATATTTTGAACAATTGTGTGTCTAATTTTTGCACCAGTACTTAGTTGACTCCGATCTGACCTCTTCCCAAGAATTGGGAAAGAAGGCAGAAAAATGGGTCAGAACTAGGGTGAGCAGAAAAGCTCATACAGAGGGCCTCATACGTACGTACATGCGTCTCATATTTGGCAGTCCGAACCCCCTCGGAGTTGGCTGGGGGCTCTTCAGGTTCCTAGCCGGTGGCTTCAGCTCCGGCCTCTGAGGGCCCCCCTGAATCAGCTACCGGATCCGTGCAGATGCCTGTTGTACCATTGTGACCTTCCCCGGAGCTGGCTAGTTCGTCAACTTCCTGACGTCTGTTGTTCCCACGATCGACATCGACCCAGTCCTGATTCCCAGCGACCTGGAGCAGGAACGGCATCAGTCGACGCAGCTTCCGACTTCGATGGGGCCTACTCACCCAGCTTGGATTCAGACTCTTTTTCCTATGAGTACGAATACGAGGAAGGATTAGACAGGTCTTTGGACCCTTATGAATACCAGCTGGATGACTCTACCATACACTGGACACAGGAATTGGGCGAGGCCAGATTCTGCCATGCTTTCTCCTCCTACCACTTCGCTATCACCTGCCCCACTGGGAATCCATCACTACGGACAGGTGAGATTTGCAGGTTGCTCGAAGGGGCTCCTCCCTCCCCTTTGAGACTGCTCCTCCGGCCATGCCTTTGTCCTACGGCCGCTTACCGGACGATCTTCTGGCACTTCTCCACAATGAAGTCGCGACTCTCTTGGGCAAGGAAGCCATAGAGAGAGTCCCTTCCTCAGAAGTAGGTTGTGGTTGTTAATCCTGCTACTTTCTGGTGCCCAAAAAGGACAAGGGCTTTATCCTGTCCTAGACCTTTGGGTCCTCAATCACTTCGTCTAGAAGAAGTTCAAAATGTTCACCGTGGCTCAGGTCATGTCTGCGTTGGACCCAGGAGAGTGGATAGTAGCCGTAGGAAGTTGGCTCTGTATATACTATCTCAAAGTGAGAGATCGTGTGCACAGTCCAAGGGTTCCCCTTAGAGGTTAATAGTGGCAAAATTAGATAATACTAATGCTCTGTTTTGTGGTAGTGTGGTCGAGCAGTAGGCTTATCAGAGGGTAGTGTTAAACATTAGTTATACGCACACGGGCAATAAATGAGGAACATACACTCAAAGACTTAACTCCAGGACAATAGTTTTTATATAGAAAAATATATTTTCTTAATTTATTGTACAACCACAAGATTCAAGATTTGAGGTAAGTACATAAAATTCAAGGTACTTCATACAGGTAAGTATAGAACTTTGATTCAAAGCAGTAGTACACACAGTACTGGCAATAAGCTATTTTAAAAGTGGACACAGTGCAAAAATCAACCGTTCCTGGGGGAGGTAAGTAAAGGTTAATTTCTCAGGTACGTAAAGCACTTACACAGTCAGTCTCTTGGGCATAGCAGCCTACCGTTGGGGGTTCACGGCAACCCCAAAGCCACTGCACCAGCAACACAGGGCCGGTCAGGTGCAGAGGTCAAAGGAGGGCCCAAAACACATAGGCGCCAGTGGAGAACACGGGTGCTCGGTCCTAGTCTGCTTACAGGTAAGTACCTGCGTCCTCGGGGAGCAGACCAGGGGGGTTTTGTAGAGCACTGGGGGGGGACACACAAGCCCACAAAACACACCCTCAGCGGCACAAGGGCGGCTGGGTGCAGTAGGCAAAGTAGGCGTTGGGTTTGCTATTGAAAGCAATGGAGGTATCCGGGGATCACTTAGGCGATGCAGGCAGGGCGCACAGGGGGGTTTCTCAGGCCAGCCACCGACTGGGCTAGGAAGAGGGCCGCCTGCTGGTCACACCTGCACTGGAAGGTGGTTCCTCTCGGTCCTGGGGGCTGCGGGTGCAGTGCTTGGTCCAGGCGTCGGGTTCCTTGTTACTAGGCAGTCGCGGGCAGGGGAGCCTCTGGATTCTCTCTGGATGCGTCGCTGTGGGGGTGCAGAGGGGTCAATTCAAGGTACCCACGTCGTCGTAGTCGCCTGGGAGTCCTCTCTGTGGTGTTGGTTCTCCTGAACTTGAGCCGGGGGCATCAGGTGCAGAGTGAGAAGTCTCAAGCTTCCGGCGGGAAGAGAGAGTTCTTTAAAAGTTGCAAAGTTGTTGCAGTTTTTGAACAGTGCTGCTGTTCTCTGGAGTTTCTTGGTCCTTCGGGTTCAGGGCAGTCCTCTGAGTCCTCAGAGGTCGCTGGTCCCTGTTGATGCATCGCTGTGCAGGCTCTTTGAGTCTGGAGTCAGGCCGGTAGGGCTGGGGCCAAGTCAGTTGTCATCTCTGCATGGCTTTAAGGTCAGCAGTCCTTGTTGTAGGTTGCAGGAATCTGATTTCCTAGGTTCAGGGTCACCCCTAAATACTAAATTTAGGGGTGTGTTTAGGTCTCGGCTACACCCTCTTTGTGCCTCCTCCCTGAGGGGGGCACATCCCTATTCCTATTGGGGGAATCCTCCAAACTCAAGATGGAGGATTTCTAAAGGCAGGGATCACCCCAGCTCAGAGCACCTTAGGGGCAGTCCTGACTGGTGGGTGCCTCCTCCTTGTTTTTCTCATTATGTCCTCCAGCCTTGCCGCCAAAAGTGGGGGGCAGTGGCCGGAGGGGCGGGCATCTCCACTAGCTGGGATTCCCTGGGGTGCTGTAACAAAAGGCATGAGCCTTTGAGGCTCACTGCCAGGTGTTACAGTTCCTGCAGGGGGAGGTGAGAAGCACCTCCACCCAGTACAGGCTTTGTTCCTGGCCACAGAGTGACAAAGGCACTCACCCCATGTGGCCAGAAACTTGTCTGGTTGTGGCAGGCTGGCAGATACTGGTCAGCCTAACACTAGGAGTCGGACTGGTATTCAGGGGGCATCTCTAAAATGCCCTGTGGGTGTATTTTACAATAAATCCCACACTGGCATCTGTGTGCATTTATTGTGCTGATAAGTTTGATACCAAACTTCCCAGATTTCAGTGTAGCCATTATGGAACTGTGCAGTTCGTAATTGACAGACTCCCAGACCATATACTCTTTATGGCTACCCTGCACTTACAATGTCTAAGGTTTTGCTTAGACACTGTAGGGGCATAGTGCTCATGCACTTTTGCCCTCACCTGTGGTATAGTGCACCCTGCATTAGGGCTGTAAGGCCTGCTAAAGAGGTGAGTTACCTATGCCACAGGGAGTGGGTTGTGGGCTTGGCACTCTGAGGGGAGTGCCGTGTCAACTTAATCTTTTTCTCCTGACCAGCACACACAAGCTGTGAGGCAGTGTGCATGTGCTGAGTGAGGGGTCCCCAGGGTGGCATAAGACATGCTGCAGCCCTTAGATACCTTCCTTGGCCACAGGGCCCTTGGTACCAGGGGTACCATTTACAAGGGACTTATCTGTGTGCCAGGGCTGTGCCAATTGTGGGAACAAAGGTACAGTTTAGGGAAAGAACACTGGTGCTGTGGCCTGTTTGGCAGGGTCCCAGCACACTTTCAATCATAACTGGCATCAACAAAAGGCAAAAAGTCAGGGTGTAACCATGCAAAGGAAGGCATTTCCTTATAGTAGTGTTGGATTTGCAGGACGCTTATTTCCATATCCCAGTCTTGCCTGCCCACACACGCTCCCTGTGATTCGTGGTAGGTTACAAACACTATCAATTTACCCTGCTTCTCCTTCGGCCTTACCAGCGCCCCTTGGGTGTTCACGAAAGTGATGGCAATGGTTGCCGCTCATGTTAGGGGTTTCAGTCTTCCCCTACCTCGACGACGAGTAGTTACAGGTGGATAGGCCCCAGAAAGTCGTCTCCCACATTCACACTACGTCAAACCTTCTGTAAATTCTGGGGTTCACATAAACATGCCAAAGTCACAGCTGAATCCCTCTCAGACGCTTCCTTTCATTGGAGGTGTTCTGGACAAAGCACAGTTTCAGGACTATCCTCCCGAAAAGTGAGTCCAGCATATTCAGGCTATGATTGCGATGTTTCAGCGTCTATCCTGGGTTTTGGTGAGAATGACACTGGGGCTGCTGGGCCATATGGCCTCCTGCGTCCTGTTAGTGACACATGCCAGATGGCATATGCGGGCACCGCATCAGGGGAATCTCTCCAACATGGTCCAGTTCTCAGAGGGGACTGTGAAACATCCGCATTGGTGACTTTCGAATCAGGATTGGGTCAATGGCAGATCCCTCTCCCTTCCCCAACCAGATCTGACAGTAGTGACAGACGTGCCCCTCCTGAGAGGGTCAGTCACATACGAGAGGCGGAGATCAGAGCTCTCTGATCTCTGGCAGAATCTGGACTCCACATCAATCTTCTGGCACTGCAGGCGATCAGGCTTTCATTGAAAGCATTCCTTTCCTCTCTCAAAGGGAAAGTGGTGCAGGTGTTCACGGTCAACACTACCGCCATGTGGTACTGCAACAAACAGGGCAGAGTATGGTACTGGACCCTTTGTCAAGAGTCTCTGCACCTCTGGACATGGCTGGCACATCAGTGGATTACCCTGGTGGTTCAACTTCTGGTGGGCTCTCTGATCGCCAGAGCAGACTAACTCAGTCTTTGATGCGCAGTAATTCGCAATTGGCGTCTCAGTCCGGAGTTTGCCCAAGGTCTCTCTCAGCAGTGGGGAGAGCCTTGGTTAGATCTGTTAGCCTCCGCAGAGAATGCGCAGTGTCAGTTGTTTTGCGCATTGGATTTTTCAAAGTGTCACTCGCTGCTCAGCGCTTTTTGTTTTGAATGGAACTCTGGTCTCCTTTACGCCTTTCTGCCTATACCACTTCCGTCCAGAGTTCTGAAAAAGATCAGGAACGACCGGGCCCAAGTAATCACTGTGGCTCCAGACTGGGCACCGAGAGTATGTTATTCAGAGCTACTGAGCATGGCCACAGATCCTACAGTCAGACTGCCCTTCCGGGGATCTTCTGTCGCAGCAACAATCTTAGCTTTCATGGATGGAGATTGAGGGGTGTCATTTGACAGCTTTTGACCTTCCGCCCAAAGTCTGTGATGTTATCTTGGCAGCCAGGCGTCCCTCCACCAAAACAGTATACGCCTGTTGTTGGCGTACATTTGTGGCATGGTGTACCAACAAGTCTGTTGATCCCTTCTCTGCTCTGCTCTGTGAGGTTCTTTTGATTATCATTCCTTAGCCCAGCAGGACTCTGCCTTGGGCACCCTTAAGGGTTACTTATCACCTATCTCAGCCTTTCTTAGATTGCCAGACCAACCTCCCCTATTTAAGTCTCCTGTTGTTGGTAGTTTCCTTAAGGGGCTCACCCTTTTGTTTCCTCCCACTCCGTTTATGATGCCTCAGTGGGAATTCAATCTTGTCCTTAATTAATGTGTGCTCCTTTTTTCAGCCATTACACAGTTGTACTTTGCGGCTCCTTACTCTCAAAACTGCATTTCTTGTTGCTATCTGCTTTGCTCGCAAAGTAAGTTAGCTTCAGGCCCTTTCTTTAAAGCCCCCGTTTTAGTCTGTTCACCCTGACAGAGTGGTGCTTACTACGAGGTCCTCCTTCCTTCCCAAAGTAGTTACACCTTTTCATGTAGGCCAGTCCATCACTTTGCCTACTTTATACGCACCTCACCATCCTTCTTATGAAGAGGAGAGACTCCACCGCCTGGATCCAAAAAGAGCATTGGCGTTCTACCGCAGTCATACCAAAGATTTCCGGATGGATGATCAACTCTTTGTTGGACATGTGGGTGCGAAGAAAGGGAAGACGGTGCGAAAGAGTACCATCTCACAATGGGTATTACTTTGCATCAAAATGTGCTACTCTCTGGCAAAAAATGTAACCCTTTTGAGGGCTTGCGCACTCACTCCGCTAGAGCAACTTCTGCTACCACAGCGTTAGCACACGGAGTTCCTGTCCTGGATATCTGCCATGTAGCAATGTGGGCATCCCTGCACATGTTTACAAAGCATTACTGCCTGAACAGTCAGGTCCGTTCGGACGGCTACTTTGGTCGTTCGGTCCTGCAGGACTTTCTAGTATGATCTTGGTTCGCAGCCCACCACTGAGGATGGCATTGATTGGGTATCTTTCCTAACACAAGTAATCTGCAACTAGAAGCCTCTATCAGATTAACAAATTACTTACCGTCGGTAACGATTTATCTGGTAGAGACATATTCTAGTTGCAGATTCCTTACTGGCCCACCCATTGTCCCCATTTGTAAAGTGGTTGCTAGGGACAGGGATTGCGTTTTCTTGGCCTTAGCTCTGGCACAGCAGATGTCATCACAGCGACCACAACGCCAACGATGGACAGGGAGTCGACTAACGCCACCTGAAGGCGCACAAGGGTACTGCTTGAAGAAACATCTCCAGATTCCGTCTTACGTCTGGGGAAATTCTAAGGTAAGGAATCTGCAGCTAGAATAAGTCTCTACAAGATAAATTGTTACGGAAGGTAAGTAACTTGTTCTTCGACTCTTATTAGGCCTTAAGTTAGCTATTAAGATGATTTGAAATATCTAATCAAAACCTTTCGATAGGAAACAGAACGAACCCATCAACAGATCCTGTACTTAATTGGGACTATAATTTCTGGTAGGTAATCTTTTTCTCCGTAACATGCCTTATTTTAGTGTGGCATCCTGCATAGACCGCTGGTCAATGTAGACAAGAAATGTATCCTAAGTTACTTTGAAATAAGTGTGTTCTAGATATACATGCCTGAAAATGCTGTCTGTATCATTCCAGGATTTAAAAATGATGGGGCGCAGTTAAACGAAACCGAGAGCTACGAATATGATTTGATAGGTGTGACAGTTCATACCGGAACAGCTGATGGTGGGCACTACTATAGCTTTATCAGAGACATAGTTAATCCCCATGCTTACAGAAACAACAGGTGGTGAGTGAATCTGCTTAATATACTTGTTTGTTTGCAAACCAGTGGAGGTTTCTGTTGTTCCAAATCAAACACTTTCTTAATACGATTGTCTATCATCATTTACATTTTAACTGTTTGTTTGCAGTGTCTGTTTCAAGAGTTTTTTATTTTCACTGCTAAAAGGATATAATATTAATGAAAAGATAAAATGAGATATCAGAAAGCAAATTGGGAAATAGATGTATATTTGTTTCCGATACATTAATCTGGCATAAGTGAAATAGCTTGTAGTGCCAGGAAATGTTCTTCAGACACCTGCTTTTTTGTATTTTGAACTATCATGAAGCAATTAGGTGTCTCTTAGTTACACTAATTATTTTAGAAGTGTAGGAAAGTTGCATCGTCCTGGCATAGTTGCCCCCACTTTTTGTCCAGTGTCAGTTAAATTAGACTGTAGTACACTGGGATCCTGCTAACCAGGACCCCAGTACCAATGCCCTTTCCTCTAAATTGAGTTGGTAAGTAACTTTTACACCCCACAGTTGGCATACTGGTGCACACATGTAAGCCACTAGTATATGGTACTCGAGTACCCAGTGCATTGGTACACCAGGGGTCCCCCATGGGCTGCAGCATGTATTGTGACATTCAATGGGGCCCATGCAAACTGTGACTGCAGGTTTGTCATTGCAGTCTGTGTGAAATGGTGCATGCAGCTTTCACCCCAAATGTAAGGTTTGCCTTATATCATGGTCACTGCATTCTAACCCTGTAAGTCACCCCTAAGGTATGCCCTTCAGCCCAAGGGCAGGGTGTATGATTCTCATTGTGAGGGTGCCCTTGCATGAGCAGAGGTGCTCCTACAAACCCCATACTCCATTTTCTTGGCTTTGTAATTGTGGTGAAACTATCTTAAGGTATGTGGTTGTCACTGATCAACACGAGATGTCCAACTACATAATGGTTTTACTAAATAGAGGCATCTTTGATATCAAACATGTTGGAATCCTGTAGCTTCACAGATTCCAGTGTTATTTCCATGATCCCATGTACTCTGGTGGTTCCCTAAGGGGGTCCTCCATATCTGCCTGTACAGCCTTGAATGGTCTGCATGCCAACCCATGCTGCTGCCGACCCCAGACACTGTCCTCCCCTCATGCTGCTCAGTTTAACTTTGGCAGGGAAAGGAAGAACATAGGATTACCTGTAAAACAGAGGTGTGACCATCTCTTCTTTAGAAATAGGTGTTTCTGGGCCTTGGGTGGGGTGGGGGGGTGCCTCTGAGCGGCACCAGACAGTTTTGAAGTTCGCATTTGGTGCCCTCCTTGCATTAACTGGCTTGTTCCAGTGCAGCAACACATAGCTCCTGCTCTGGCACAACACCACACAAAGGACAGTGGAGTGACTACCCCCTGTCCAGCTCCTGTCCTAAGGAGGTGCACAGAGCACTACAAGGTGGCTGGTTGATTTTGCAGTCTTGAAAATAAGACGAGCAGAACCCCTAGGACCATCTGACTGGTTAGTCCACCTTGGTGAGGTCCCTGCCCCGCCCACCCCTCCACCCCAAATAGGTGAGTCCCTGCAGAAAGTGTGCAAACTTCCTGGGTTATTTAGGGGCTCTCCTATGGGTAGGGCCCCAGATTATTCTGCAGGACTTCTGGAACCATCTGCAATACTCCTCTGCAAGACAGTTATGCAATCTGGACACCGGAACTGCTGCTGTTCTTCGTTGGAATTAACAGCAAGACTGTAACCAGTAGGAGGGCTCCTACTGAAACTTTGTTTTCAAGTTCCTCAAGACTTCACAGGGACTCAGCCTGCACTTAGGAAAGCAAGAAAGAATCTCCCTTGGAGTGAAGGAGTTGCTCCCCTGCATCAGCAGGCACCTCAACAGCAACAACCGGTTTAGGGATTCTTTTGTCACACTGACTCTTCAAGGCTCTACAACATAGGTGGTGGTTCCCTGGCTCTCCAGAGGTCTGACCTATCTTCCTTGCAACAGGGAAGTCTTTGGTCCTTCGCTGGTGCTTCTTGGCTGGAACCCCTGTGCACCATGTCTGTTTGTCGTTGCCAAGGCTTGTTGGCTCTCCAGTTCGGAGACCTCCTAGCTCCAAGGAGCCCCAGCCTCCAGCACTGCACAGCCCCAAGAACGACATCTTCTCTGCGATGTGGGCATCTCACTTTGCTGTGCTGCTAAGGGCTCCGTACAACTCCCTGTGGTGGCTGCCAGGGGTCCAGCTTGGGGCTCCAACGATTCCTACTAGCTCTCCTGCTTGCTGAGGGCTGGCCCTGACCTACCTGCCAAGGTTGGGTAACCTGGACCTTGCTGGTCCCCACAAATCCTGCAAACTCTGTACAATGCTTCCCTGCATTTGCCAAGGCTTGTTGGTGGTCCCGCTGACCACTGACCCCTCTGCAATTAAACGACCGGCGTGGAACAACTCGTGGACAACTCCTGGACTCTTCCTGCATTGCCTGGACTCCAATGCAGCATTTTTTCATCCACCGTCCAACAGGAAAGCATCTCCGAGAAGCATAGGCATTGCCCTTCTGCACCACCTGGGCACCTCTGGGTGGTCTAGACTGTTCCCTCTTTCCTTAGGTCCTCTTCTTCAGGAATCCACGTCTTGGTTCCACCGACTTGGTCTACAGGTCATGACAGCAGCTGGACAACCGAGGTCCCCATTGACTTCAGCAGGAGGTTCCGACACGACTTCACCCCTATGCACCCGGGTTCTTTGGTTTAAGCACTCCACTGTTTTGTTATCCATGGGTGAGGACACTATCCAGCCTTCAATGTCCCAATGGGTTTCCACAGGGTCCTCTGGGAATGCTCTTAAGACGCAAATTCTCCAACCGAGACTTCCCCATGTTATCCTAATGACACTGGCCCGGGGTTACAACTTAGGACTCTATGTAGGTCTAGAAAACTAAAGACAGATAGTCTTACCTAAACCCCAGCTCCTAGAAATGCTCATGCAATATGACCTCCAGCATTCTGAAGGGCAGGTAGAGCAGGGAGACCAAGGTGGGGGGGGGGGGGTGCCTCTTCAGAGATAGGCAAGGAAGTACCCTATACTTCAGGCTCTTACTCTGAGCATGTCCAAGAGGAATCAGAGAAAAGCCTTCAGCATAACCCTGGGCCTGTAGAGTGATGTACTAATAGTACATAAGGGGGCCACACAGGTATGTCTACTCTTACTCCCATTAGGAGAATCCAAAGGTTTACCAGGAGGAATAGATCATTCTCCACCTCATCCCCACTCCCCTCAGCATCCTGTGCTGAGGCTATCTATTTTAATACCACAGAGGAGTTGGTATTAGGTAGGAGTTACCACCTAAGCTCAAGCTTGAGAAAGATAAGCTCAGGCTGAAAAGGGAGCAGCTGGCTTTTGAAAGGGAGGCCCTAGAGGTGGAGTGGGAGTATGAGAGTTTGGGGTTTAGAACCCCATGGTGGGAGCCCAAGAGACTCCAGGTTGAGAGAGGAACACTTTTAGTCTAGGAACCTCAGCAGGAAATCTGGGAATGACATCCACAAATGGCTAACTGCTCTGGAGGGAGCCTGTAAACTCTAAAAGGTCCCCTAAAAGCAGTAGGCAGTGATCATGTGGCTCTCCTTTGCAGACAGAGGTATAGGCATGCTTTTGGCAGTCAGAGAAGAGAATGAAGACGACTACTAGGTTTTGAAAGAGGCACTGATTGGTGGGTTTGGGCTTACTACTGAGGAGTACAGAATTACATCCAGGGAAACCCAGAAGACGTTCTCTTAAGACTGGAATGATTTTGTAAACTGTGCAGTTAAGGCTTGGAAGACTGGTTACATGGTAGTAATGTACATGACTGTGAAGGACTGTACAATTTGATCATGAGAGAGCACGTGCTTAATAACTGTGTGTCTGAGAAACTGCACCAGTACCTGGTGGACTCTGAACTGACCTCTCCCCAAGAATTGGGAAAGAAGGCAGACAAATGGGTTTGCGCCACGATGGGTAAGAAAGCCCATAGTGTGGGTGACCAAAAGAAGGGTAATACCTGAAAGTCGTCAGGGAAGGATGGGGCGAAACCTATAGATAAAAAGAAAGAGTCTGCATCAGGTCCACAGACTTCTTCTGGGGTGGGTCCAAATCTTCCTCTTCCTTTCCTCTAACAAGAAACCATGGTGCTTTCTTTGTAATATAGAAGGCCGTAGGACATGTGATCCCAGTTTTCCTAAGAAAAGCACCAGCACTACTACTACTTCCCCTAGTGTCCTTAACAGTAGCGCTAGATGTAGTACCAAGTACAAGGGTGTAGCTGGGTTCACCTTGGGTATGCAGTGGACTCTAGCCTAGTCAGAGAAACCATTTAGGCTGCCCTGGTACCAGAGGGTGGCATTGACCTTGCCACCTTGGCTGTCTTGTATCCTAATATTAGGAAAAACAGGCAGCATTCCCTCATTAATGGTATTGAGGCAGAAGCTTACAGGGACACAAGTGCAGGTGTCACCATGGTGACTGAAAACCTGGTGTCACCTGAACAGATCCTACTTGGGCACATTTACCAAGTAACCAACGCAGACAACATCACTAAGTGCCACCGCATGGCAGTGGTTATTTTCAACTGTGGGGGGCAGGGGGTACTGGCCTTAAAAAAAGAAAAGTTGTAGTATCTTCATCCATTCCTGTAGTGTGTCTTATAGGCAAAAATTTAGAGACTTCAGCCTGGGCTGAAGTGAAGTTGCAGGCCCATGCAGCCTTGCTGGGCATCCCTGAAAGTATGTTTTATGACAACTAGAGCACAGATAAATAAGCAGGGATAACAAGGAGCATTGGAGCTTGGAACAATGGCCCAGGCAACTCCCAAGAAGAAAGGTAGGAAGGGTAAAAATGTATCCTCTTCCCAGACTTGGTGTGAAGTTCCGGGAGGTGATTTTGCCCCTAGAACTGCCCTAGAGGAGCTTGAGCCTGACGCGGCAGAGCTTTTGAAGGCAGAAGGACCGTCCAGGGAAGAAATGAGCCTAGCGCAGAAAGCCTGCCCCTCTTTTGAAGTCTTCAGACAACAACCTGCTGCAGAAGAGGCAGGGGGTGTCAATAGGTCCCATAGGATCTACTAGGAAACTGGTCTCCTTTACTCTGAGACTAGAGACCCAAAGCCTACCCGGAGGTTGGTCATTCCTCAGAAGTTTAGGGAATTCTTATTGACCCTGGCACATGACATTCCCCTTGCAGGGCATCTTGGGCAAAGCATGACTTGGGACAGACTGGTTCCACACTTTAACTAGCCCCACATGTCTGAAGACACAAAGGAGTTTTGTCGCTCCTGTGTCACCTTCCAAGCCAGTGGCAAGTCAGGTGACACTACAAAGGCCCCCTTAATTCCAATGCCAGTGGCTGGTATTCCCTTTGAGAGGGTAGGTAATGATATTGTTGGTTCCCTAGACCCTCCTACAGCCTTTGGGAATAGTTTTATTCTGGTGTTGGTGAACCATGCCACCAGGTACCCAGAAGCTATTCTCCTTACGACCACTACAGCTCCTGTAGTTGCCAATGTCCTCCTAGGACTCTTTTCCAGAGTGGGTTTTTCTGAGGAGGAGGTGTTAGACCGAGGTGTAGACTTAATGTCTGGCTACCGGAAAACAGTGGTGAAGGAGTGTGGTCTAACTTATGTATTCACCACCCCCTACCATCCACAGGGAAATTGGTTAGCTGAAAGCTTCAATGAAACCCTCAAAGGTATGATTATAGGACTCTGGAAAAACTCAGGAGGAGATGGGATGTCCTACTACCTTGCCTTATATTTGTCGACAGAGGGGTTCCACAGAAGGGAGTGGACTACACTCCATTTGAACTTCTGTTTCAGCGTCCAGTTAGGGAGTCCTCTTTGTATTGTGAAGGAAGGAAGGGGGCAGCCTCTTAAACCTCCCAAAAAGGACATTGTGGATTATGCACTAGACCTGTGCTCAGGTATGGCTGAGTATATGAATAAGGTCAATAAAAACATTGAGGCCAGTCAAGAATTGCAAAAGGTATGGCACAACCAAAAGGCTGTGCTGACTATTTACCAGCCAAGGCAGAAAGTATGGGTTTTGGACCTTGTGGTCCCAAGAGCACTCTAGGACAAGTGGAGTGGCCCCACACAATTGTTGAAAAGAAGGGTAAGGTCACCCCCTTTGTGGACCTGGGTACACCAAGAAGCCCTCACAGGGTGCTTCATGTGAATCCCCTGAAAATGTATTTTGACAGGGCTGACATGAACTTGCTTATGGCCACTGATGAGGGACAGGAAGAAGAGAGTGACCCTCTCCCTGATCTTCTCATCCGCAACCTTGTTGATTGTTCAGGTGGTGGAGTAGTCTTTGCTGACAGCCTCACTGACCAGCAACAAGCTGACTGCAGGCGGTTGGTCAGTTCCCAGACCTTTCTTCCCTGACACCCAGTCAGATCACCTGGTGTGACCATGATGTGGACACAGGTGAGAGTCGGCCTGTCAAGAACAAAATCCACAGGCAGCCTAACCATGTCTAAGATTGCATCAGTTCAGAGGTCCATAAGATGCTAGAGTTGGGTGTTTCTGAGCCTTCAGACAGACCCTGGGCTAGTCCTGTAGTACTTGTACCCAAGCCTCATTCCCAGTGTGTAAGGAAAGATATGAGGTTCTGTGAAGACTACAGAGTTCTCAATGTAGTCACTGAGACTGATGCCCATTGTATCCTCAGACAGATTAACTTGTTGATACTCTGGCTATAGCAAAGTATCTCAGCACTTCTGACTTTACTGAAGGCTATTGGCAGATCTGATAGAGACTTCCAGTTGCAGATTCTTTACCTTAGAATTTCCCCCAGGCGTAAGACTGGATCCGGAGACTTTTCTTTGAGCAATACCCTTGCACATCGGGAGGTGGCATCGGTCGACTCCGCCGGCGTCCTTGGCGTTGTAGTTGCTGTGATGATGTCGGGGGTAGAACATAGACACCACCTCAGTGCAGTGATGTCAGTTATTTTCTTTCCGCGCCACATACTGATCCGGAGAGAGCTACCCTGGTCTCTTTTTGACGGACTTCGACCCTTTTGTCAAGTTTTTTGGGGGGGTTTTTTTTTTTTTTTGGTGCGTCGAAGATGTCCCCGAAGACCGGTTTCAAGCTGTGCGAGGACTGTCACCGCATGACGCCGGTGATGGATTGGCACTGGGTTTGTTTGTGGTGCCTGGAGCGCGACCACGACCCGAAGTCCTGCTCTGAGTGCCAGGCCATGCACCCGAAGGCCTTGGAGCGTTCTCTCAAGCTCATGGCAGCCTGGCGCTCAACTCTGCGTAGGTCCTGGTCTGACTCGAGAGGACGGTCTCGAGACCGTTCGCGGAGCCACCACCATTCATCTTCCTCCAAATCTTCAGGTACAGGTAAGAAAAGAAGAAGTCAAAGAGGTCCGTTCTACTTCGCCCCGTGGCTCGGCTGATGTGATGCGGCAGGAGCGTCGACCCCAAGGGCTCTGTCCTCGGAGCCTGCTTCTGCGTCCTCTCCACGCTCCCCGCCCAACTTGTTAGATGAGGCCATCTGCCTCATTTTTGGGCAGACATACACCGATGTGGCGCCTTTGGGCCCAAGAGGTTCGGTCGAGGGGCCTTTGAGTTCCACGCCGGCGGCTTCAGCTCCGGAAATCAGGTCCCCTCTGGATCTGCTCGCGGATCCGCAGCGACACTGGTCGTACCACTGAGACCTTCCCTGGCGCCGGTAGTGCCCACTATCGACGTTGACCCGATCCTTATCCCAAACGACTCTGAGTCAGAGCGGCGTCGCCCGACGCCACCTCTGACCTCGATGTGGCCTACTCACCCCAGGTCGAATTTGGACCCTTTTCCCTATGGGTACGAATTCGGGGAAAGATTGGAGGGGTCCCTGGACCCTTATGAATACCAGGATGACCCATCTTTGGACTGGGCACAGGTATTTGGCGAGGACAGTGGACTGGACACTTCTACAGATGCTGGCATTCTGTCTCCTCCTACCGTGGCTACGGCAGAGGGAGCGACTTATGCTGTGGTGTTCAGTAGGGTGGCTGAGGTCCTTGGACTTGAGCTACCTACTGTAGAGGTTAGGTCAAATCTCCTGACAGAGGTGCTTCAACCTGGGGCTTCCACATCTGAGCCCCTTTTACCTTTCAATGAAGCTCTCATTGATGTCCTTTTAGGTACTTGGTCCAAACGCAACAACACGGGCTCCTGTGAATAGGACTATCGCATTTCGCCATCGGCCTGCCCCGAATGACCATAAATTCCTGTCCCAGCACCCCATACCTGAGAGGCTTGCCATCCAGGCTTCCTATTACTCGGGCGCATTCCCTTCCACACCCCCGGATAGGGAATCAAAAAGGCTAGAACAATTTGGGAAGACGATGTTTTCTTCCTCCAGTCTCGTACAGCGGTCCGTGAACACCGCATGTGTTTTGGGCCGCTATACCCACTCTCTGTGAGATTCGGTTGCATAAGTTCTGCCACAGATACCAGAGGAGGCCTGTGTTATCATCTCCCAAGCTGTCAATGATGGGAGAGATGCGGCAAAGTTCACGATCCGATGTGGGCTGGACACAACCGACTCTCTGGGCAGATCGGTTGCTATGACGATGTCCTTGAGACGCCATGCCTGGTTGCGTACTTCTGTTTTTTGGGGGATTTCCAACAGTCTCTCATGGACATGCCCTTTGATGGCTCCCGTTTCTTTGGAGACAAGGCGGCCTTGGCGAGATTCAAGGACTCCTGGGATACTGCTCGGTCCCTTGGTCTTTCCGCTGCCCCTTGCCCCCAGCAATCCGTTTTCACCCCTTTCGTGGTGACGGAAGGGGCTCCCTGTCGCATCCCCCACCCAGCCACCGTGGCGCCCATGCTGTTGAGCCTCTGCGTGGCTGGGGATGCGGAATCCTGCGTGGGCATGGGACAGGGAACCAGACGTCTGCCCAATCCAGCCATGCCCCTGCTGCAGCCTCCATACCCTCCTAGTCCATCCCCCTCACTCCGATCCAGTTGACGGCAGGATTCGCCATCACCTGCCCCACTTGGAATCCATCACTGTGGACAGGTGGGGTTTGCAGATAGTTCGAAAGAGCTATTCCCTCCCTTTCAAATCTGCAGCACCAGCCATGCCTACATCACTCAGCCAACTTCCGGAGGGTCATTCAGCACTTCTCCGCCAGGAAGTTGCAGCTCTCTTGGCCAAGGGAGCTATAGAGAAGGTCCCTGTGCCAGAAGTAGGTCGTGGTTGTTATTTCCACTACTTTATGGTGCCGAAAAAGGACAAGAGCTTACTTCCTATCCTAGACCTTCGGGACCTCAGCTATTTCCTCAAGAAGGAGAAATTAAAATGCTCACCCTGGCTCAGGTTCTGTCTGCCATAGACCCAGGAGACTAGATGGTACCGTTGAACTTGCAGGAGCTTATTTCCACATTCACGTTACCTACAGTTCGTGGTAGGTCACTAGCACTATCAGTTTACAATGCTCCCTTTCGGCCTTACCAGTGCCCCTCGGGTGTTCATGAAAGTGATGGCAGTGGTTGTAGCTCATCTGCGCAGGTTAGGGGTATAAGTCTTTCCCTACCTTGACGACTGGCTGTTGAAGGCGAACTCGCTCCAGAAAGTTGTCTCCCACCTTCAGACTACGGCGAGCCTCCTGCACACGTCGGCGTTCACTATCAACGTGCCGAAGTCACCTGATTCCCTCTTAGACACTCCTTTTCATCGGAGCTGTTTTGGACAAAGTGCAGTTTCTGGCTTATCCTCCCGAAAGGCGAGTCCAAGATATTCATGCTATGATTCAGATGTTTCAGCCTCTGTCTTGGGTTTCGGTGAGACTGACTTTGAGGCTGTTGGGCCTCATGGCCTCCTGCATCCTGCGAGTGACACAAGCCAAATGGCATATGCGGGCTCTGCAGTGGGACTTGAAGTTCCAGTGGGCGCAGCATCAGGGGAATCTCTCCGACATGGCTTTCGACTCTAAATTGGGTCCATTGCAGATCCCTCCCCAGCCAGTTCTATCTTTAGTAACAGATGCGTCGCTTCTGAGTTGAGGCGGCCACATAGGAGAGGCGGACATCAGAGGCCTCTGGTCTCCGGGGAAGTCTGGGCTCTTTATCAATCTTCTGGACCTTTTGGCGATCAGGCTTGCGTTGAAAGCATTCCTTCCATCTCTCAAAGGGAAAGTGGTGCAGGTGTTCAAGGACAATACCACCGCCATGTGGTGCTGGAACAAACAGGTCAGAGTAGGTCCTGGACCCTTTGTCAGGAGGCACTATGCCTCTGGACATGGCTGGAACATCAGAACATTACCATGTTGGTTCAACATCTGGTGGGCCCTCTCAACACCAGAGCAGACAAACTCAGCCTTCGATGCACAGCCGATCACGAATGGCGTCTCCATCTGGAGGTGGCGCAAGGTCTCTTTCTCAAGTGGGGAGAGCCTTGGTTAGATCTGTTCGCCTCCACAGAGAACGTGCAATGTCAGCTGTTTTGCGCGTTGGAGTTTCCAAGGCGGCACTTGCTCGGAGATGCTTTTCATCTCGAGTGGAACTCCAGCCTCCTTAACACCTTTCTGCCTATACCACTTCTGCCCAGAGTTCTCAAGAAGATCAGGAACGACTGGTCCCAAGTCATTTTGGTGGCTCCGGAATGGGCACAAAGATTATGGTATCCAGACCTATTGAGTATGGCCATTGATCCTCCACTCATGCTGCCTCTGCGGGCAGATCTTCTGTCGCAGCAGCAGAGGAAGGTTCTCCACCGAACCTGTCTAATCTCTGTCTTCATGCGTGGAGATTGAGCGGCGACAGTTGACGATTTTTGATCTTCCACCCGAAGTCTGTGATATTAACTTGGCAGCCAGGAGTCCCTCCACCAAAACGGTGTACGCCTGTCATACATTTGTGGCATGGTGCAGCAACAAATATGTTGATCCCCTCTCTGCCCCTCTATCTGAGATTCTTTTGTTGATTATTTCTTTGGCCCAGCAGCCTCTGCTTTGGGCACCCTTAAAGGGTATTTATCTGCCATTTCGGCCTATCTTAGTTTACCTGATCAGCCCTCACTCTTTAAATCTCCTATTGTGGATAGATTCCTGAATGGTCTCACCCATTTATTTCCACACACTCCATTTATCATGCTTCAGTGGGACCTCAATCTTATCCTTACTTAATGTGTACTCCCTTTGAGCTGATGCACAATTGCCCTTTGTAGGAAGTTGTCTCTGTATATACTATCTCAAAGTAAGAGTTACTGTGCACAGAGTCCAAGGGTTCCCCTTAAGGTAAGATAGTGGCACAATTAGATAATTCTAATGCTCTATTTTGTGGTAGTGTGGTCGAGCAGTAGGGTTATCAAAGGGTAGTGTTAAGCATTTGTTGTACACACACAGGTTATAAATGAGCAACACACTCAAAGACTTTACTCCAGGTCAATAGTTTTTATATAAAAAATATATTTTCTTAATTTATTTCAAGAACCACAAGTTCAACATTTGAAGTAAATACATAAAATGCAAGATACTCCACACAGGTAAGTTAGGAACTTTAAATTAGAGCAATAACATATACAGTTTTTGTTAAAATGGCAATAAGCTAATTTAAAAGTGGACACAGTGCAAAAATCAACAGTTCCTGGGGGAGGTAAGTAATGGTTAAATTGTGAGGTAAGTAAGACACTTACAAGTCTCAGTTCCTGGGCATAGGCAACCCACCGTTGGGGGTTCAGGGCAACCCCAAAGTTACAACACCAGCAGCTCAGGGCCGGTCAGGTGCAGAGGTCAAAGTAGAGCTCAAATAACACAGGTGCCTATGGAGAACACGTGTGCTCTGGTTCCAGTCTGCTGGCAGGTAAGTACCTGCGTCTTCAGGAAGCAGACTAGGGGGGTTTTGTAGAGCACTGGGAGGGATACACACAGGCACAGAAAATACACCCTCAGTGGCACAGGGGCGGCATTTCCTTACAAAGTTGCAAAAGGAGGCCCACACAGCACTACTAAAATGGATCCGATGCCGCCGGAGAACCACTCAGGAGGCTGTGTGCCACAGGAAGGAGTTCTAGGGGCCTGAGCTGCACGGTGCACAAAGAAGTTTGTGGAAAGATGCCAACAAGCCTTGGCAACTGCAAAACACGCGGTACACTGGGTACTGTCTTGCGTGGGGAGGCAGACTCTTACCTCCACCAAAGTTGAACAGTTGGACATCAGGGTTGTCGGGACCACTTCAGTCTACCACCTGTGATGCTGGAGCGGCATCCAGCGGGACCAGCGACCTCTGAGGACTCAGAGGACTGACCTGCACCTAAAGTACCAAGAACCTCCTGAGGACAGCAGCTCTGTCCAGAAACAGCAACAACAAAGAAAGCAACTTTAAAGAGACTCCACTTCCTGCAAGAAGCATGAGTCTTCACAATCAGCACCTGACTCCCCTGGTCCGAGTTTGGAGAAACCAACACTGCATAGAGGACTCCCAGGTGACTCCAATGACGTGGACACCCTGAGTCGACCTCCCTGCAGCCCTACAGCGACGCCTGCAGAGAGTATCCAGAGGCTCCCCCTGACTGCGACTGCTTGGTAACCAAGGAACCCGACATCTGAACCTTGCACTGCACCCGCAGCCCCTAGGACCGAGAGGAACCACCTACCAGTGCAGGAGTGACCAGCCGCCGGCCATCATCCTAACCCAGTTGGTGGATGGCCGAGAACCCCCTTTGTGCCCTGCCTGCTTCGCCAGAGTTACCCGTGGGTCCCTCCATTATTTTCAAAATAAAACCCGATGCCTACTTTGCACGCCGCACCCAGCCACCCCTGTGCCGCTGAGGGTGTTTTGTGTGCTTGTGTGTGTCCCTCCTAGTGCTCTACAAAAACCCCCTTGTCTGCTTCCCGAGGACGCAGGTACTTACTTGCTAGCAGGCTGGAACCGTAGCTCCCCTGTTCTCCATAGGCGCCTATGTGTTTTGGGCCCTTCTTTGGCCTCTGCACCTGACCGGCCTTGTGTTGCTAGTGCTGTGGCTTTGCGGTTGCCGTGAACTCCCTACAGTGGGCTGCCTTTGCCCAGGAGACTGACTGTGTAAGTGCTTTACTTACCTGAGAAAATGATTACTTACCTCCCCAGGAACTTGCGATTTTTCACTGTGTTCACTTAAAAAAAAAAAAAAATTACAGATGCCCCCTGCATGCCAGCCCAACTGTTAGTGCTAGGCCGACCGGTCTATGCCAGCCTACCACTTTCAGACTAGTTTCTGGCTACACGGGGTAGCCATGGGAGTGCCTTTGTTCACGCTTTTCACTATTTGACCAGGAACAAAGCCTGTCCTGGGTGGAGGTGCTTCACACTTCCCCCTGCAGGAACTGTAACACCTGGTCGTGATCCTCAAAGGCTCAAGGCTGGTGTTACAACACCCAGGGCATCCAGCTAGTGGAGATGCTCGCCCCCCTGACACAGCCCCCAATTTTGGCAGCAAGTCCGGAGGAGTTACTGAGAAAAACAAGGAGGAGTCACCCTCCAGCCAGTACAGCCCCTAAGGTGTCCAGAGCTGAGGTGACCCCTTCCTTAGAAATTCCTCCATCTTTCATGGAGTATTTAGCCCAATAGGATTAGGGATGTGCCCCCCTCCCCAAAGTGAGGAGGCATAAGGAGGGTGTAGCCACCCTCAGGACTAGTAACCATTGGCTACTGCCCTCCAGCCCTAAACACACCCCTAAATTTAGTATTTAGGGGTGTCTCTGAACAGCGGAAATTAGATTCCTGATGACCTAACAAGGAGGACTGCTGACTTGAAAAACCCTGCAGAGAAGGAGACAACTGCTATTGCCCCAGCCCTACCCGCCTGTTTACAGATTCAAAGAACTGCAACAGCGATGCATTCTTTGGGCCCAGCGACCTCTGCCTACTCAGAGGACTTCCCTGCAATTCCAAAGGACGCTCACCGCACTCCTAAAGCATGAGTACCCACCACTCTGCACCCGACGCCCCTGGCCTGTGTCCACAGAAACCAACACCGCAGAGAGTACCCCCAGGCGACTCCAACGATGTGTCCACCCTGAGCCGACCTCCCTGCACCCCAACGACGACGCCTGCAGAGAGAATCCATAGGACCTCCCTGTACGTGACTGCCTTGTAACAAAGAACCCGATTCCTGGAAGAAGCACCGCATCCGCAATCCCCAGGCCCGAGAGGAACCAACTACTGGTGCAGTAGTCGCCAGCAGGCGGCATTCACCTTTGCCCAGTTGGTGGCTGGCCCGAGAAGCCCCCCTGTGCCTTGCCTGCATCGCCAGTGACCTCTGGGTCCCTCCATTGATTTCAATACAAAACCTGACGCCTTGTTTTCACACTTCACCCGGCCGCTCCTGTGCCGCTGAGGGTGTATTTTGTGTGCCTGTTTGGAACCCCCTCCAGTGCTCTACAAAAAAACCCTGGTCTGCTCCCCGAGGATGCAGGTACTTACCTACTAGCAGACTGGAACCGGAGCACCCCTGTTCTCCATAGGCACCTTTGTGTTTTGGGTCCTCCTTTGACCTCTGCACCTGACCGGCCCTGTGTTGCTAGTGCTGTGGCTTTGGGGTTGCCTTGAACCCCCAACAGTGGGCTGCCTATGCCCAAGAGACTGACTGTGTAAGTGCTTTACCTACCTGAAAAACTAACCAAAACTTACCTCCCCCAGGAACTCGTGATTTTTGCACTGTGTCCACTTTTAAAATAACTATTTGCCATTTTAACCAAAACTGTTTGTTCTTCTGTTTTAAATCAAAGTTCTATATTTACCTGTGTGAAGTACCTTGCATTTTATGTACTTACCTCAAATGTTGAATTTTGTGGTTCTAAAATAAATTAAGAAAAGAGATTTTTCTATATAAAAACTATTGGCCTGGAGTTAAGTCTTTGAGTGTGTGTTCTCATTTATTGCCTGTGTGTGTACAACAAATGCTTAACACTACCCTCTGATAAGCCTACTGCTCGACCACACTACCACAAAATAGAGCATTAGAATTATCTAATGTTGCCACTATCAACCTCTAAGCGGAACGTTTGGACTCTGCACACTATCTCTCACTTTGAGATAGTATATACTGAGCCAACTTCCTACACAACTTCTTTGTCCCCGTGCTTTGGGACTCCTGTGCATGCTGCCTGGTCTGAGTGCTATCTAAGTTGCTGAGAGCCCCCCTCTGCCTCCACTTCCTGGGTAGAGTGCACCTGGTCCCGGGCAGCGCCATTTACCTCTAACCGCTAGCTTTGTGTGTACCGAGGCTTGTTGGCAGAATCCAGCGACGCAAACCAGACTGTAATCATCCATCCGGCGTGGGACATCTTATGCACCAACCAGGAATCTGCATCTGTCTTCTTGGGTCAGTACTGGCTGTTGTTCTTCACTGCTGGTTCTTCTTTTGCACCTTCATCCAGGTTAGCAGGGGTTCCTGTTCTCCCTGGACTCTTAAGTGCTTCTTGGACTTGGTCCGCTTCTTCCACAGGTCTCCGGTCGAGGAATTCATGGTTGGTGTGTTGCAGTATCTTCTGGTTCTTACATAATCTTCTTTATTGTGTTCTTGTGTGTGATTTACTCCTGATAATTCTGGGGTCTGTGGTGGGTTCTATTACTTACCTGTGTTTTGTAAGACTCCCAGCGCCACTCTACACACTACACTTGCTTAGGTGGGAAACTGGTTTTCGCATTCCTCTTTCTTAGTATATGGGTTGTGTTCTCCCCAGGTCCATTTCTAACTATTGTGGTGATCACTATTTGCACTGTTTTGTAACTGTTTTACAGGTATTTCTGCATACTAGTGTATATTATTTGTGTATTACTTACCTCCTAAGGGAGTATAGTCTCTATGGTATTTTTGTCATTTGTGTCACCAAAATAAAGTACGTTTATTTTTGTAACACTGAGTATATTTTTTTATGGGTGAGAGTACTGTGTAGCTACAGTGGTATTGCATGAGCTTTGCATGTCTCCTAGTTAGGCCTTGGCTGCTTATCCATACTACCCATAGAGAGCCTGACTTCTAGACACTGACTACATTTCACTAATAAGGGATACATAGACCTGGTATAAGGTGTAAGTACCTTAGGTACCCACTACAAACCAGGCCAGCCTCCTACAGCATCCCCCTGAGGGTGCCAAGCCCACCAACCACTGCCCATGGCATAGGTAAGTCACCCCTCTAGCAGGCCTTACAGCCCTAAGGTGGAGTGCACTATGCCACAGGTAAGGGCATAGCTGCATGAGCAATATGCCCCTACAGTGTCTAAGTCTATTCTTAGACATTGTTAGTGTAGTGTGGCCATATGAAGTACATGGCCTGGGAGTTTGTCATTGCATCTTTAAGCCAAAGGGCATAACAGTAAACTGATAGTGCCCATCAGGTGTAGAGAATGCTGTCTTTTATTTTGCTCCAGGTGCCATTTTGATTTGCCAGTACCCTGCTGTCAAGTCAAAGGTACTTAAGAATTTGGCTGCACCTAATTTATCAATCAATTCATCTGCCCTTGATATGAGGTGAGCACCTGTCTTGGTGACAGAGTTGAGCCTTCTGTAGTCCACAATAAACCTCATCTCTCTCTTTCCATCCTTGGTGTGAGGTTTGGAGACCAAGACCACTGGGCTAACCCAGGGACTGTCATAGTGCTCTGTCACTCCCCATTCCAGCATCTTGTGGACTTCCACATTGATGCTTTCTTTGTCTTATTCAGACTGTCTGAATATTTCATTCTTGACAGGTAAACTGTCTCCTGTGTCCACATCATGGGTACACCAGTGTGTCTGACCAGGGGTCAAGGAAAAGAGCTGAGCAAAATGCTGGAGGACTTGCTTGCAGTCAGCTTGCTGTTGGCTAGAGCGGGTGTCTGAATAGATCACTCTATCTACTGAGCCATCTTTAGGGTCAGTGGAGAGGAGGTCAGGGAGAGCCTCACTCTCTGCTTCCTGTTCCTCAACAGTAACCATCAGCATGGGTAATTCGTCCCTATCATGATAGAGTTTAAGGCGATTAACATGGATCACCCACTTGGGTGTCCTGCTTGTGTGCAGGTCCACTAAGTAAGTGGCCTGACTCTTCGTTTCTAGCACTGGGTAAGGGCCACTCCATCTGTCTTGAATTGCCCCGGGAGCCACAGGCTCCAGAACCCAGACTTTCTGCCATGGCTGAAACTCAACCAGTGCAGCCTTTTGGTCATATCAAAACTTCTGGAGTTGTTGGCTGGCCTCAATGTTTTTGCTTGCCTTTTCCATGTACTCTGATATCCTGGAGTGGAGGCCTAGTACATAGTCCACTACATCCTACTTAGGCAGATGGAGCGGTCACTCCCAGCCTTCTTTCTCAAGTGCCAGTGGTCCTCTTGAAGGATGGCCAGACAGAAGCTCAAAGGGGGAAAACCCTACTCTCTTCTATGGCCCATCTCTGTGGGTGAAAAGCAGACATGGCAAGAGGACATCCCATCTCCTTTTGAGTTTTTCAGGGAGCCCCATGATCATGCACTTCAATTTCTTGTTAAACCTTTCTACAAGACGATTGGTTTGTGGATGGTATGGTGTGGTGAATTTATAAGTCAGCCCACACTCATTCCACATATGTTTCAGGTAAGCTGACATGAAGTTGGTACCTCTGTCAGAAACCAAGTCCTTAGGCAATCCCACTCTGGTAAAAAAAAAAAAAAAACTATGAATGCTTTGGCTACTGCGGGGGCAGGGGGGCAGTAGTGGACCTAAGAGGAATTGCCTCGGGGTACCTGGTAGCATGATCTACTATTACCAGTATATAATGGCTCCCTAATGCTGTGGGAGATTCAAGTGCACCCCCATTATGTCCTCTCCCACTCTCTCAAAGGGGACCCCCACCGCTGGAAGTGGAATGAGGGAGGGCTTTGGATGGCCACCTGTCTTACCACTGGCTTGACAGGTGACACAGGAGCTGCAAAACTCCTTTACCTTCTGGGACATATTGGGCCAATAGAAATGGTTGACTAATCTCTCCCAAGTCTTGGTTTGTCCCAAATGCCGAGCAAGGGGAATGTCATGGGCTAAGATCAGAATGAACTCCCTAAGCCCCTGAGGCCCTACCACTCTCCTAGTGGCACCAGGGTTTGGATCTCTTGCCTCAGTGTAAAGGAGCCCATCTTCCCAATAGACCCTGTGGGTTCCACTGACAGTTCCTTTTTCTTGCTCAGCTGCTTGCTGTCTTAGGCCTTCAAAAGAGGTACACGTTTCTTGCCCCTTACACAGCTGTTCCCTTGAGGGCCCCCCTGGGCCCAGGAGCTCTACCTGATAAGGCTCCATTTCAATGGACTCAGTTCCCTCAGGGGACAGAATATCTTCCTGAGAAGTGAGGTTCTGTTTCTTGTGCTGTGCAGAAGCTGGTCCCCAGTCTTCTTTCCTTTCCTCTTGGAACGTTGGGCCATTATTCCAGACTCCAACACTTTTTTTTCACCCTGTGCTCTGCAGTGTGTTCTAGTCTTGACACACACCAGTTCAGAGATGCCCAGCATGGCTGCATGGTCCTTGAGCTCTACCTCAGCCCATGCTGAGGACTCCAGATCATTCCCTAGCAGACACTGTACTGGAATTGCAGAGGAGACTACCACCTGTTTCAGGCCAGGGACCCCTCCCCATTCTAAAGTTTCCATTGCCATGGGATGGACTTTAGTTTGATTGTCAGCATTTGTGACTGGATATGTCTGTCCAACCAGGTATTGCCCTGGGGAAACCAGTTTGTCTGTTCCCATTGTGACACTTTCACCTATACCCCTCAGGGCTTCTACTCTACTCCCATT
The DNA here is from genome assembly GCF_031143425.1 of Pleurodeles waltl. Taxonomy (NCBI): domain Eukaryota; kingdom Metazoa; phylum Chordata; class Amphibia; order Caudata; family Salamandridae; genus Pleurodeles; species Pleurodeles waltl. The sequence continues at coordinate 574,976,661 of NC_090444.1, read as the reverse complement.
TATCAAGAGCTGCTGGCTGTATTTTTGCATGTTAGGTGGCCAGGTAGCAAGTGTGGCTAAATCCACCCCACCCTCTGAGACTAGTGTAGCTTCTAGTGTGGACCCTGATTTGCTCTGGGCACACTCTTGATCCCACCTGGAGACTGGCCATTTCATTACTAACTGGAGTATTGGTTGTTGGACTTTCCTTGGGACAGGCCTGGTCTTTGGTGTCCATGCTGTCTACAGTTGTGACACCAGGCCTTCTTGGGATCAATGTTTTTACCCTTATACCCATTTGTGGACTGTGAAGAGGCTCAGGGCCTACCCTCCTGAGCAGGTTTTTGGTCCCCTGTAGAAGACCCATTGTTTTTGTCTTTGCATGTCTCACCACCCTTCCCGTGGGGAGGCTTTGTGACCCCTTTCTTTTGGTCACCCCCTGTGGAAGTCTTGGTCACCTTAGTCTTGACCTAGTGGTCTGCCTTCTTTCCCAATTCTTGGGGAATAATTGGACCTAAGTCTACCAGATGTTGATGGAGTTTGTCATTGAAGCAATTACTTAACAGATGTTATTTCAGAAATAAATTATGCAGCCCATCATAATCACTTACACCACTGCCAGTTATCCAACCATCTAGTGTTTTGACTGAGAAGTCAACAAAACCAACCCAGGTCTGGCTTGATGATTTGTGAGCCCCCCTGAATCTATTCCTGTACTCCTCAGTTGAGAATCCAAAGCCCTTAATCAGGATAGCCTTCATGAGGTCATAGGATTCTGCATCTTTACCAGAAAGTGTGAGGAGTCTATCCCTACACTTCCCAGTGAACAGTTCCCAAAGGAGAGCTCCCCGGTGAGATCTGCTTACTTTTCTGGTTGCACAAGCCCTCCCAAAAGCTGTGAACCATTTGGTGATATCATCACCTTCTTCATATTTAGTTACAATCCCTTTGGGGATTTTTAGAATGTCAGTATTCTCTCTGACCCTATTTAAGTTGCTGCCACCATTTATGGGAGTTAAACCCATTTCTTTTCTTTCCCGTTCCATGGCTAGGAGCTGCTTCTCCAAAGCCAATCTCTTGGCCATCCTTGCTAAAAGGATGTCCTCTTCATTGAGGCTGCTTTCAATGCTTACAGAGGTACTGGACTCCCCTGTGGAAGAACCAGGCTCACAGACTGATTTGTGGGGACAGGGTTCTAGGAACCCTATCCTCCCTGTTTAGGACAGGAGGTGGGGAGAGTCCATCCTCCTGTTCACTAATTTCCCCATCTGAACGAGGATCCTCCATATCAGAGGGGTGGTCCCTTGTAAACTCTTCCAAGAGCTCCTGGAGCTTTGCCTTGGTAGGGTTGGACCCAGTTTTTATCTTTTTTTGTCTTACAGAGAGACCTTAACTCTGACATCCCTAGATGCAGGTATGGGGTGAGGTTGAGTTCCAACATCATCTCATCTGTGTGACTCATTATGGCTCTAAAAGTTGGGATTAGTTTTTAAGAAACTAAAAACTACTTCTAGTACTTAAATCCTAACCTTTACAAACTTTTAAACTTAAAAAGAAATGCTAACAGGGACTTACACAAGGCCCTAGCAGGACTTTTACAATTTTAGAAAAATAGCCAAAAATTCAAAAATTAGTTTCTAATGAAATTAATTTCTAATGACAACTCCTGTGTCCCTCAGGCCTGGGGCTGCGGGTGCAGCGCTTCTTCCAGACGTCGGGTTCCTTTGTTACTGTGCAGTCACGGTCAGGGGGAGCCTTCGGATTCTTTCTGCAGGCGTCACTGTGGGGGTGCACGCAGGTCGTCTCAGGGTGTCCATGTCGTGGGAGTCGCCTGGGGGTCCTCTCTGCAGTGTTGGTTCTTCTGGACACGAGCCAGGGGCGTTGGGTGTAGTGTGTTGGGGACTCACGCTTCCGGAGTGAGACTGGAGTCCCTTTAAAGATGGCTGTTTCTTGGTTCTTGGACAGAGCCGCTGTCTCGCTGGATGCATTGCGGTGCTGGTTCTTTGAGTCTGGAGACAGGCCTGTAGAGCGGCAGCCAAGGCAGTTGTCGTCTCCGATGTCTCTGCAGGACTTTCATGTCAGCAATCTTTCTTCTTGTTGTAGGTCTTCAGGAATCTGTTTTCTTGGGTTCAGGGTCACCCTTAAAAACTAAGTTTAGGGGGGTGTTTAAGTCTGGTGGGCAGTAGTCAATGGCTACTGTCCTGGAAAGTGGCTACACCCTCTTTGTGCCTCCTCCAAAACAAGATGGAGGATTACCTAAGGCAGGGGGTCACCTCAGCTCAGGACACCTTGGGGGCTGTACTGGCTGGAGAGTGACACCTTGTTTTTCTCATTATCTCCTCTTGACTTGCCGTCATAAGTGGGGCTGTGTCCAGGGGGGTGGGCATCTCCACTAGCTGGAATGCCCTGGGGCATTGTAACACAAAGCCTGAGCCTTTGAGGCTCTCTGCTAGGTGTTACAGTTCCTTCAGTTGGGGGGGGTTAGAAGCACCTCCACCCAGTGCAGGCTTTGTTTCTGGCCCCAGAGATCACAAAGGCTCTCACCCCAGCGGGACAGAAACTCGTCTCAGTGACAGGCTGGCACAGACCAGTCAGCCCTGAACTGAAGGATTGAGTAAAATACAGGGGGCATCTCTAAGAGGCCCTCCGTATGCATTTTTTAATAAATCCAGCACTGACATCAGTGTGGTTTTATTATTCTGAGAAGTTTGATACCAAACTTCCCAGTATTCAGTGTAGCCATTAAGGAGCTGTGGAGTTCGTTTTTGACAAACTCCCAGACCATATACTTAATATGGCCACACTGTACTTACAATGTCTAAGAATAGACTTAGATACTGAAGGGGTGTATTGCTCATGCAGCTAAGCCCTCACCTGTGGTATAGTGTACCCTGCCTTAGGGCTTTAAGGCCTGCTAGAGGGGTGACTTACCTATGTCACAGGCAGTATATTGTGTGCATGGCATCCTGAGGGGGATCCGATGTCGACTTTGCCTTTTTCTCCCAACCAACACACATAATCTGCAATGGCAGTGCACGTGTGTTAGGTGAGGGTCCCTTAGGGTGGCACAACACATGCTTCAGCCCTTAGGGACCTTCCCTGGTCACAGGGCCCATGGTACCACTGGTACCTTTTACAAGGTACTTATCTGTGTGCCAGTGATGTACCAATTGTGGAAACAATTGGACATTTTTAGTGAAAGAACACTGGTGCTGGGGCCTGGTTAGCAGGGGCCCAGTACACTTCTTAGTCAAGTCAGCATCAATATTAGACAAAAGGTGGGGGGTAACGGCAACAGGGAGCTGTTTTCCTACACTCCAGAGCAGGTCCCTAGACGATTCAGACCTTGTGTCCAGACTGGGTTGACCCCTCCTGGCCAACACGACGACGCCTGCAGCCTAATTCTAGAGGACCTCTGTGATCAGGAGGGAACCAGACGAAGATACCCGATGGCCAAAGGTACCCCTGTACCCGAAGCCCCCTGGCCTTGGGGAATCCAACCACTGGTCCAACAACGTTCAGCAGGTGCCCTCCTCCTTGCTCAGCCTGTAGTTTCCTGGAACTGTCCCCCTGGACCTAGCCTGCAGCATCTTTGTGAGCCCTGGGGTCCCCCTGTTGAACAGTGTTGTGAGCCCAACGCTGTGTTTGCACCCTGCACCCAGTTGCTCCTGAGCCACTGAGGGTGTATGTTTGGTGCTAACCTGTCCCCCACCCCCGTTGCTGATGGTGCACTTTTGGGGTCAGCCTAAACGTTGTTATACTTACCTGTTTTCTGTACTAATTCTCTCCGCCCCCCCCCAGGATGCTACGTACTCCTATGAAAAATTGCACTGTCAACTTTTGAAATGAAAAGAATGTTACTTGTAAACTGCCTTATCTAAAGAAAGCACATTTGATACATATGCATGATACCTACTTACAACTATACTTACCTGCAACAAGTTCTTCTGGTTTTAGTAATTAAGTAACAAAATATTTTTTTGCTATATAAAAACAATTGGCCTGGAATTAGTAATTGAGTGTGTGCCTCATTTATTGCCTGTGTGTACAACAAATGCTTTGCACTACCCTTTGATAAGCCTAACTGCTCGACCACACTACCACAAAAGAACGCATTAGTATTAACTACATTAGCCTCTGTTAAGCCTCCAAAATGGTCAAATTCTGTCAGAAAGAGACCAGGGTAGCTCTCTCTGGATCAGCAAGTGGTGCAGAAAGAAAAGAACTGACGTCCCTGCGCTGAGGCGGCATCTATGTACTACTCCCGCAGCCTGCGGAGTCGACCGACACAAGGGTATTGCTCGAAGAAAAATCGACGGATCCAGTCTGACGCCTGGGGGAAATTCTAAGGTAAGGAATCTGAACTAGAATATGTCTCTACCAGATATTTAGTTACCGAAGGTAAGTAACTTGTATTTTAGTCTCTGTCAAGCCTCTGGGGAACCCCTGGAATCTGTGCACACTAAATCTCACTTTGGTATAGTATATACAGAGCCAGCTTCCTACAGTAGTGCTGTCTAGTTCCACGTGGCAGGATCACCTCAGAAGTGTACTTGAGGCCTTGAAAAAGGCAGGCCTCACTATCAAGGCAAGTAAATGCCAGCTAGGGGAAAGCAAATTTGTTTACTTGGGTCACCTGATAGGTGAAGACCCAGTTCGTGTTTTACAGAGCAAAATCGAAACCATTGTGGATTGGGTTGCTCCCACTGCTCAGACTCAGGTCAGAGCTTTTCTGGGCGTGACTGAGTATTACCATAGATTTGGTCCATTGTGACAGCCCTGAATAATCTCACCTCTAAGAAAATGCCTGAAAAGGTAACCTGGACAGTTAGCTGTCAACTGGCCTTTGATGCCCTGAAAAAGGACACATGCTTAACTCCAAAACTTAAAAGTCCTGACTACTCAAAACCATTAATTAAGACAGATGTTTTAGAAATAGGAATTGGAGCAGTACTATCCCACCTTCATGAAGAGGGCCAGGATCAACCAGTAGCTTTCATTAGCAGAAGGTTGGCTCCCAGAGAGAGAGAGAAACACTGGTCAGCTATAGAGAGAGACACCTTTGCTGTCGTCTGGGCCCTGAAGAAGTTGAGGCCATACCTGTTTAGCACTCGCTTCATTGTTCAGACAGATCACAAGCTCCTCTTATTGTGCTCTGCTTTTTGGCCAACAAGTAGCAGATTTTTGTGCAACCACCTGAGTGCTAGCGTTCTCATTCTACCACAGCCAAAGCTGCAACCACTAAGTTAGCTCGCGGAGTTCTCATCCTGTGCATTTGTCAGGCTGCAACTTTGACTTCGCTGCACATGTTCACGAAGCACTTCTGCCTGGACAGTCAAGTCCTTCGGTATGGGCATTGTGCGCATTTGATCCTGCTGGACTTTCTGTTCTAAGTTGGGTTCGCAGACCCACCTCCGGGGAGTCTTTAGGTATCTATTTTAAAGTAAGGAATCTGCAGATGGAAATATCTGTCAGGTGAACAAGTTAGTTACCTTCGGCAGTGCGTTATCTGGTAAATTTTCATAATCCCTGCTCTGACACCTCATCAAAGGATGAGGACTTTCACTTAGTAAGGGCCTTAGAAACTCACACTAGTGGTTAGTCTTTATCGTGGCTCCTTGGTCCTGGTGTGGAAAGTCAGAAAAATGAACTGAGGTCAGTGCACTGAGGTAGCACCCATGTAGGTACCGCGTACGTCACCTAAGTTCTGGACGATGCTGAGTCAAAGCCTACCTCCATCACCTACTGGCATGCAGAGGTACTGCTTGAAAATTTCCAGATCCAGTTTGTCCAGTTTGTAATTTTAAAGTAAGGAGCCTGCGGCTAGATAGTCTCTACCAGATAAGGTGTTACTGAAGTATTTTAACTTTTTTTTTATCTATTCTGCAGCCTTGTAGAACCCTATAGTCATAAGAACTGACTTTTGCATTCTCTCCAACCGTGAGTATTCCGATGTACGCCTGCAAACAGGGGATTTTGTGTTTCCTTGACTTTGACTCAGTACCCGACTCCCTAGAGCTTGGCAGTTTAGGATTATATAAGCAAGGTGAGCCACAATGCTTTACATACCTAGTTGAGAGGCAGAGAACAAAATACATTGAGTAAGAGGTTTTTGCTTTCTGTTAGCTTGGCCCAAGGTTCCTTAACACTCTACCTGCTACAATGTTAAAACATGCACTTTGCAATATGACCAGCGAGAATTTGACTGCCATCCCTGACTAATTTATGAACCCTTTTGCTGAAACAAGTATGTCTTGATGGCTGTCCTGGATATGACTCACTGTGTGAGTTGCATAATGGACACCATTGTCATGATCTTTTGTCATGTCTGCGTGTGTGTCACAGGATTTTGTGGTGATGTGCAGGCATTCTTTATGAATATGCAGTTTTACTGTTCTAGCCTTTTTAGAGAGAAGCCAGATTCTGTGCTGGAACATTTCAAAGGGATCAGTGTTAATGCCTGGTCGTTAGGTTTGGTCTCTGTGGCACAGGAACAATGAAAATTCAGAAGATACTCTTGGGCCCCCCTGTTGCCAAAGGCAACCCTTATATCAGCCATCACAGCCCCTTTACAGCTCAAGTGGACAATGTGGTTGGAGAGGGCTGTAGACACTCCTTCCCTGCGGTAGCTATGGTGAAGAAGATTTTTTTCCCCCTCCCGTAGTCATGCAGGACCTACAGGGGGCATAGTTCATTTTTTCCTGACAAACTGGACTGCTATAACTTTGGACCAGTTGGTGGTGCACATTATTAAAAAAAGAAACCCTCCTCCCCCCTTCATATCTGTTTCCCACTTCCGGACTAAATAAGATAATGCATCCATCCTTGTACAGGAAGTTTGGTCGCTATTGCCGCAGGGGCAGTATGTCAGGTTAGGTAACAACACAGAAAGCAATGGCGATCATGGTCATCCCTAAAAAGAGACTAACCAGGTTCCCTAGTAAGGTAATAATACCAGGACGGACTCAACCTCAGTGTGAGGGTATTCTTAAAAAAAGACACTGGTTAAAGCTGCAATCAAGAAAAAACTAAAACTTAAGTAAACTAAAAATATCATCTTTCCAGGGTGGGATGAGGAAGCCAATGATGAAGCATGCCACAAAACGTAGGTGTGACTTCTACACCCAGTATAACTGTTTAACCTATCTACCCTCTGGAATTGGTTAGACTCCCATTTTCTGTTTGGGGGTGACCCTAATTGTCATTGTATTCTGTGATGTTAGTTAGGTCTAATTTTTAGGACAGGGCAGGGTCGGGGTAGTTGTTAGGACAAGACAGCGTAGGTTTTAGGGTTTAGGGCAGGAACGGGGGTTGGGGTAGTTTTTAGGACAGGGTGGGGTAAGTTTTAGGGTTCAGGGCGGGGGTGGAGTCTGGTAGTTTTTAGGACTGGGAGGGATATGTTTTGGAGTTCATGGAGGAGTGGTCGGGTAGTTATTAGCACAGGGTGGGGTAGGTTTTAGGGTTCGGGGCTAGGGCGGAGGAGTCTGGTAGTTTTTAGGACAGGGCGAGATAGGTTTTAGGGTTCAGGGCAGGGGATTGGGATAGTTTTTAGCACACGGTGGGGTAGATTTTAGGGTTCATTAGTTTATAGGACAGGACAGGGTAGGTTTTAGGGTTCTGGACAGGCGGGTTGAGGTACTTTTAAGGTACAGAGTGGGGGCGGTTGGTCGAGATAATTTTTAGGACAGTGTGGTGGTAGCTTTTAGGGTTCGGGCGGGGTAGTTTTTAGGACAGGGTGGGGTAGGTTTTAAGGTTCAGGACGGGGGCCAGAGTAGTTTTTAGGACAGGACAGGGTAGGTTTTAAGGTTCAAAGTGGGGGGCCGGGTAGTTTTTAGGACAGGGCTGGGTAGGTTTTAGGGTTGATGGCAGGGGGCCGGGGTAGTTTTTAGGACAGGGAGGGGCAGTCTTAAGGGCTGGAGCAGGGTAGATTGCAGAGTATGGTATCAAGTGTAAGGGGGCAAGGCGGGGAACAGTTTACTATGCATGTTCCTTTACCTAACATGCTTTTACAATGAAATTTGTTGCAAAGGCATGCGTGGTAATGATGCGGTCTTTGCTGAGACTACATTCTTAAGGCATCCGTGGTTCAGGCATGCATGATTGCATCATACAACCCTTATTCTTCTACCATCTATTCCTGCCACTTTCGTCAATCTTATCCCCTAGTCTAATGGCTTAGAAAAATTGGATAGGCAATGATTCTAAAGAGCCATGGTGGTGGGCCATATGTGGCTCGGTGACAGCATCGGCAAAGGACCAGAGACGAGCTGTAACCATGGCCTGCTTTCTGGTGCTGGAAAACTATTTACATTTTGTGCATCCAATTTGGCACCTGTCATAGATTAATGAGGTGAAGAATTTGCAGGCAGGCAGAGTGTTAATCAGAAATATAATTATTCAAGGTAAGTTTTCTTTAAATTGGAGTTGCCTAAGATATGAATCTAGGAACTAAGACCGTTAAATTTGAAAACACTTTAATTACTTGGAAAATAGGACAGGAAATGTGTGTGATACATGATTAATGTTAACTGAATAATTTAGCAAGTATATTTTGAATATTTGTTGTTGAGTCCATTTACTGCTAAAAACTCCCTGCCTTGAAATAGAAATGGTTGTAGACAAGAAGATGATGTTAAACCATAAGTCCAACCAAGTCTTTCAGGTCAGGTGAGACGTGCAGATGTATTGTATTTTTGCAAAATTTTAGCAGATCTGCATTTTCACTCTTCCAAAACAAACTACTTATGAATTTTGTGTGCATTTTAAACATTTTCCTTGTCAAGGATATAGGTATCATGTTAGAATTAATATGTATTCTCTTATTTCCTCAGGTACCTTTTCAATGATGCTGAAGTAAAACCATTTGATTCTGCTCAACTTGCTTCGGAATGTTTTGGTGGAGAAATGACTGTACGTTTGTTGCCTAAAACATATTTATGTATGCTTAAATCTGTTCTGTTTATATTGCATTTTTACTTGAATTGAAGAGACTGACCCCTTGGTGATTTGCAAATCTTCAACATGCATTCCTCCAGAGATTAACATCTTACTCTTCTTCCGCACATGGGGGAAGATCACAGACCACTTTTAAATTATTTTCAAGTTGAAGTTTACTAGTATTTAAACTCCATTTTAGTACATTGTCTGCAGAGGACAAGACTTTTACGTCCTCAACATTTTCTCTGAAATGTCCCCTTTCCAGTTGTACCTCTCCCGAGTGGATCCCTGCTCGGGGATTACTGCAGGGGTTTCCTTGTTGCATGGACAAGTGCTCCTTCTCTTTTTTTAAATAAGCTTTTCTGCCACCTGGGCACATACGTTGTGGCGCAGAAAGCCCACTAGAACTGGGGAGTCTCTTTTTTTTTTTTTTTTTTTAAATTAAACAAACAAAAAACCAAAAAAAAGGTAGAGAGGCATAAGTTATTGCAGTGGGCTATGTACCCATACTCATACTCTAGCAGCCCCACCGGTGTTTACAATCTGCCCACCTAGGCTCTTTGCCCCCAAACTAATCTCCACAAGGTAGTAGGGGGGGAGTTCAGAAAGCCCAGGAAACCTAGAAATAATATTTAAACATATGGGGAATGGCCATTATTGGGTCATACTCCCACCCGGGTCTATATTTGGGATGGCGCCGGGTCTATATTTGGGATCTATATTTGGGATGGCGCCGAAAGCTGTCTGGAGTCCAGGGACAGAAAGCTGTCTGGAGTCCAGGGACAGAATATATATATATTTTTTAAACTAATGAAGTGAGTGCCCACCTGTCCTGGAATCATACTGCACCCCCACTCGTAAACCCAAACAGCCTTTTTGCCCCTCCTCCAGCCTTAGATCATCCCCATTGCAAGCAAGAGGATATTTGTATTCTTTTGTGTTTAGTTTTGCACAGAGAGGGGGTAGATGCCAAGTTCCTCACATTTGCCATAGTTAATGGCTACACTGATTAGTTTTTAGAGCAGTCAGCAACCAGGAAAAGCCTACGAAACATTGCCATTCCTGAACCCAAACATAGAGATTCAGGGAATCCAGTGTGGCTTGCATGTATCCCACCACTTTTCCATTCCCAGAATGTCCTGTATACATCATCTTTGGCTTACTCACAGTTTTTATGGTGAGGGAAAGTGAGAATCTGCAGGGGTCCACAAAAGTTCTACCATCCAGCATTCCCACACTTCTCACACACAAAAAATATTTTACCCTTTGTGACAATGCCATTACTTTTAACTTTGCCAACATGCTTTGAACAGGCATGTCCTAGGTAGCAGCAGTGCCAGCTTCCTTAATGCAAAACAGGCACAGTAGTAGTAAGTAGACAAAGCTTCTCTATCATAACAAGTCTATCCCCACCCCACAAAACTCGCAGCATAATTGGTTCCGTGCAGACTTTAAACAGAACCTCCCCGTACACACACCCTTACCTCATCCACCAATACAGGAAGGAACTGGAAAGCTACTCACACGGAGAACATGCACAGGATTAACATTAGCTGTAAGCATTTCCTCTCACATAGCAGCAGTGCAAGACACAAAAACATCCATTAACCCTAATATGAACACATAACAGTGCACCTTCCTCTGCTTACCCTGCCTCACCCCCTACCCAAATCAGCAGATTAAACACACAGCTTGAAAAACAGGCAGTAGAATTGCAAGTTTGCCTTAGACAAAGGCAGAAGTACTGGCTGTCTCATGTATAGATGCAGGAATACAAATCGAAGATAGTACAGTTGTTTCTCATACAATATAGTCAGCAGCAGTACATTTTCCTGCACATGCCGTGCACGTTCAGTGTAGGATGATGCAAGCCATTCTTTCCAAACACTCCCAGTACAGGTAACAGTAATACTAGTCACCTCACGCAGATATGATGCTGCATAGCAAAGGGAGATTCAAGCTTGCAACACAGATACTGCACCCCCTCCACCCCCCCCCCCCCCCCCACACACACTTTCCCTCTGTCTAACTTGCACATTCTTTCTCTGTACAGTACCTTCAGACCACTCATTGTGTTTAAGACAAGGTTTGAGTTATCAAATGCTTCATGACTCTCTGGTCTAGTCTTAGAGTTTACTTTCACACATCATCTTTTACATTTGTTAGAACATTTACACAGGCACATCTCACAGAAAGCATTTGTTTGATAAATGAATGTCCAAGACTGGATTATGTTGTATGCACGCATGTATTCATATGGTATTTCTATTTCACGAAACAAGCCGAAAGGCAGCAGAGTGCTATCCATTGTCAAAGGCCTGTATAAAGTCAACAAGTAAGAGGAGACTAAGTAAAGTAGCGGATACTTAATGCATTGCGATGTACTGTACCCTAAAGAGGTGAGTCTTGAACTCTTTCCTAAATTTGGAGGAGTGTTGTTGTGGTCCTAACGGATGTGGGGATGTTGTTCCCGATCCTGGGTGCATAGGTGGAAAAGGCCTGCCATCTTGTATTTAATTTTTGCAATTCTTAGTCTGCGGTCACTGCTGCAGGTGTGCCCAGAACCACCAGAGATGGTGATCTTGCCAGCAAGATAAGTGGGGGTGCTGGTTGTGATAGCTTAGTAAATGATGCAGCTGGTTTTGAAGATGGTGTGGGACGGCAAGGGGGCCAATGCAGTTCCTTCTGAATGGGAGTGATGTGATAGTATTTCTTCAGGCCATGGATGAGACATTTGGACCCTCATTGCAACCCTGGCGGTCGGTGATAAAGTGGCGGTAGTGCCGCCAACAGACTGGTGGTAACTACCGGCAAATTATGACCATGGAGGTGAGAACTTAGATAGACAGCCACTTTACCACACTGACCGCCAGGGTGGATACAACAGACACTACGGCGGTAGCCACCTACAGGCAGGCAGAAGTCAATGTTCCACCCACCATGTTAAGACACATCAATCCGCTACCTTTTCCGGGGCGGTACCAACGACATCAAAAGCCTGGCAGAAACACTGCACAGAAGGGAAAGGACTCACCTTTGGAGACACATGGAAGAACCTTGCAGCCATGGAGCCTGAACTTCAAATAATTCCCTATGATATTCTGTGTCCTGCTTCACCACAATCACCAACGCCGGCGAAGACGACCACGGTGAGTACAGCTGCCTAGCACACATGGGAAGGGGTTGAGGAAAACTACAGTGGCACACACACGCAACACACCCACCCCCAACACCATAGACACAATCAGTTGCTGTAATAAAACATATTTACCCCGTACCCCTGAGGAATAATGCAAGGTCTACAGGATTGTGATAAAGTGACTGTAATAATAACAACACAGTAGAAATACGAAAAGTTAATCTCATGGTGTATATACACATGTACTGTTCAGGGGAAACTGCCCAGTCCTCATTGTGCGTGGGCCACAGGGCCACAGGCCAAAGTCCAAGACCCCACTTGTCACCTGCACCAACAAGGAGAGAACACTGCAAGGGCATTGGTAGGAAAATAGGCAGGCACCTCAGGGTGGCGGGGAACAGGGGGCACCTCAGCCGGCAGATGGAACAAAACCACTGGAACATGCCCTGTGCTTGGTCCTGGGGAGTGCAAGGCCACAGTCTCTCAAGTGGATGACTTGCCCACATGCTTTGGGGGGGGCAATATGCCATGTGCTTGGTGCTGGGGAGTGCAAAGCCACAGTCTCTCAAGTGGGTGTCTTACCAACTGGTTGTGGAGGGGGCATTGTGCCCTGTGCTCTTGATCCTGGGGAGGCTGGGGTTGGTGGGTGTCTTACCCACTGGTTCTGGAGGAAGCATGGTGCCCTTTGCTCTTGATCCTGGGGACGCTGGGGTTGGTGGGTGTCTTACCCACTGGTTCTGGAGAGGGCATCGTGCCCTGTACTCTTGATCCTGGGGAGTGCAAGGTGACAATCTCTCAGATGGGTGTCATACCCACAGGATTTGCAGGGGGCAGGTCTTACAGCAGCCCATGGAGGCAGGACTACATACCGTCCGCCGGCGGTGACGGCTGCTCCTTGGTGGTGCTGCTGCTGGTGGTGGTGGTGGGGGGGAAGCCCCAGCCCATCCCCTGCAGCCTCGAACGGCTGTCCACTGCTGGTGGTGGTGCTGCTGCTGCTGCTGGTGGTGGTAGTGGGGGAGGCTCCAGCCCATCCCCTGAAGCCTCGGGTGGCTGCACAACCATGGTTGGTGGTGGGGGCTCCTTCCTGGCAGCACTTGGGGCAGGCTCCTTGCCATTCCGGGCAGCAGTTGGGGCAGGCTCCTTGCCAATCCGGGCAGCAGCTTGGACCAGCACACATTCTTTGAGGCTGGCTGGTGTCCTGGATCCTTTCCCACCACAAGTGGGTGTGGAGACTACTGGGCCCACGGACTGGGTGGCTGAGGTGCTTGTCTGGGATTTTGCCACCCTGGCCAGACGTAAAGGACGGCAGGGGGGAAGGGGAAGAGGTCAATGGTGGAGAGGAAAAGCTTCTTACGGACATTGGGGCGGAAAGAGGGAGAAGGTTTGGGAGTGGAGGAAGAGGGAGTGGTTGCAGGAGGCGTCTGTCTGCTGTGTTTGGGTGCAGGTGCATGGGCTGGATGCTGTTGTTAGGTGGCTGGCTGTTGGGTGTCTGAGTGCTTGCGTTTGTGTACTTTGGGGGGGTGACAGACATTGGGAGAAGAGACGGGGACATGTGCATGGCTTTTGTAGCGGTGTCTGCCAGTGAGGTGTGTGTTCTTCTAGGTGTGGTGGTGATGCTGGTAGTGGATGATGGTGTAGTGCATGCAGATGTGAGTGTAGACGCCACTGGGAGGGAGGTGGAGGGGGAGACAGTGGAAATTGTGGATGTTGGTATGTCTGCATCTGGATGGTTTTTGTGTGAGTGCCTGTGGGATGATGTGTGGTGCTTGTGTTTGCCTGTGCCACTCATGTGTTGTCCTGCGTGCATGCTTGTCTGCCTGTGTACTTGAGATAGGTTGGGATTGAAGGAATGGGATTGGGAAAATGAAGTTGGAGGGTAGAAATAGGGACAGTGGCTGAGAGGAGGCCAGAGATTGGATTGATCTCTGTTGGGCCACCAAGCCAGTGTGAATGCCCTCCAGAAATGCATTTATCTGTTGCTTTTGAGCTGCCAGACCCTGGATGGCATTCACAATGGTTGACTGCCCAACAGAGATGAATCTCAGGAGGTCAATAGCCTCCTCACTCATGGCAGCAGGGCTAACTGGGGCAGGGCCTGAGGTGCCTGGGGCGAAGCCGATGCCCACCCTCCTAGGTGAGTGGAAACGGCAACTCGGTGAGGGGCTGCTGGGAGGGCAGTCCTGGTACGGGGGTGCGGCGGATGTACTTGTAGCTGGGGTGGTCACAGAAGTGTCCGCCACCACCAGGGAGCTTCCATCGGAGGAGGTATCTGTGTCCAAACTGTCCCCTTCAGTCTCCGCCGTGGTGCTTCCATCCCTCTCCGTCCCACTGGTGCCCTCAGCGTCAGTCGACTCTGCCTCCTGGGTCTTGTGGGATGCAGCTCCCTCCATCGCCGGTGCCTCTGATGATGCTAATGCACATAAGGACAGGATGACAAAACAAAAAGGGGAGGGGGGGATGAGACAAATGATACAGTTGTTCAGTGGCTGCTCCAACACCACAGTTGGCGTACACAGCATCCTCACACACAGGGAGTGGCCGTACGCACTATGCAATGCACTACCTGTGATAATGCTAGCCGCCAAGGTGTTTAGAAATTTAATGAGTTTTCACTCCGTGAATGTCCAGATGGTGTGCTTGGCAGACCAGTACATCTCCCATGTCAGTGCTAAGTATCCACGGTCTGTGTATGATGACTTTATCCTGAGGAATAGCAGCATCCCAAATGTGATGGCCCAACTTCAGAGGCACCGGGTGTGGCTAATAGGTGAGCTCTGGTTCCCATCCAGTAGATGTTGGTGTATGGGAATGGTGTGGGCCATATAGGATAGTGTGTGTGGCTAAATTGTGTCCCTCGATATTTGCAGGTGACTCAGGTTACCCCAACCTATCATGGCTACTGACCCCTATGAGGAATGCCAGGACAAGGGCAGAAGAACCTTACAATGAGGCACATGGGTGAACAAGAAGGATTATCAAATGTACCTTTGGCCTCCTGATGGCCAAGTTCCGGTGTCTCCATCTAAATGGTGGATCCCTGTGCTACTCACCCAAGAAGGTCTGCCAGATAATCATGGCATGCTGCATTTTGCACAACCTTGCCTTGAGACGCCATGTGCCTTTTCTGCAGGAGGAGGAGGCTGGAGTGGCAGCAGTGGACCCTGTGGAGAGTGAGGATGACGAGGCAGAGGATGAGGATGAGGATGAGGACAACAGAACTGCAGTTATTAATCAATATTTCCAATGACACACAGGTAAGACAGTGGTACTTCACATTTCATTGTCATTTTTTGAATTATCTATGGCACTGGCATGCTGTTAATTCCCACTTCTATGCCCACTCACTGTACCCTTTGGCAACTCATTTTGCCGATGTTGATTCCCCACTATCGCTCCTGGTGTGATCACTGCAGCCAACCACAGGTATTTACTATCTCAACATTACTGTACAGTTGAATTGCAATGTTTGAACCTTGTTAAACAAATACTTACATTTGACATACTCCATGCATATTTTTTCAAAGCGTGTTTATTCAAGTGCTAAGAAGAAGAGGGGCAAGTGCAATGGGATGGGGTGATGGAGGGAAGTCCAGGGTATTGTTACAGTCTATTTGTAGCACAGGTGCATTGTCCAAGGGGATATAGGAAGGGGAGCAATGGCAGTTCAAGGTGGACAGGGTGACAGAGTGGGGCACAAGGGTGACAATCAGGAGAGTCTCATTTCCTGGCGGGGGTCTTGGCAATAGTCTCTGGCTTCTGCCTGGATGGCAGGTAACGTTTGCAGGGTGGTTCTCCTTCTGCAGGGAGAGAGGTGCTGGTGGCCTGTTGGTCCTGTGGCGGGGCCTCCTGTCCACTAGCGACAGCGAGGTGGAGGGCTGTTAAGATGTCTGGCTGGTGGCAAGGCCCCGCTGGTCTGAGACTGCCTCCCTCATAATGTTGGCCATGTCCTGCCAGCACCCCTGCTATGGAGACCAGGGTGGTGTTGATGGCCTGCTAGTCCTCCTTGATCCCCTGGTACTGTCCCTCCTGCAGCCGCCTGTTCTCCTGGGCGTTGTCCATGATCTGGCACAGCATATCCTGGGTATGTTGGTATGCTCCCAGGATCTCAGAGAGTGCATCCTGGAGAGTCGGTTCCCTGGACCTGTCCTCCACCTGGCGCACAGCACTCCTCCCAGTTTCCCTGTTATCCTGTGCCTGTGTCCCCCTGACCATGTGCCCACTGCCACTTTCTTGGGTATGAGGTATGCCCTGGGGTCCCTGTAGTGGTGGACACACTGCTGATTGACGTGTCCTGGGGACAGAGATATGGGTACGCTGGCTGAGTGCTGTGGTGGTGTTTCCAGATAGGGGAGGCTCCGTGGTGGTGTGTGACTGGGCCTGGGTAATTGGCTGTCCAGAGGTTCCTTAGATGCTGCAGGCGAGGTCCATTGGGTTGACCTGGGCAAACCACAGGCTGGACAGGGAGGAGGGCTGCCTGTTGATCGTAGCTGCACCAGAGGTCGGGTTCCCCAAGGCTTGGGGGCTGTGGGTGCAGAGCTGCTTTAGGCATTGGATATCTTCATCTGAAGCTTTTGTGGTCAGAGAGTCCTCAGGATTCCCTCTGCACGGGTCGTCGTGGAGGGGTAGAGAAGTCAACCCAGGGTGGGTTCTTGCTCACAGTCGCCTGGGGACTCTCTCTAGTTGATTGGGCCACCTGGACACAGGCTGTGTGCGTAGCGTGCAGAGTGGTCAGGACTCTCACATCCGGAGTGGTGCTGGAGTCCTTGGATGTAGTTTTTTCTTAAGCAGAGCCGCTGTTCGCGGGATTTCTTGATCCTTTTGGGTGCAGAGCAGTGCCCTGGAGCTTGGCAGAGGTCGGTGAGTCCGCAGGATGCTTCGCTGGTGCAGGTTCTTTGAAGTTGGAGGAAGCAGTTGTCGTCTTCCTTCTTCTCTGCTGGGTTTTTTCAGCTAGGCAGTCCTTCTTTTTTTGTAGGTCGTCAGGAATCTGATTTCCTGGCTTCAGGGTCACCTCTAAATAGTAAATTTAGGGGGGTGTTAGGGTTGGAGGGCAGTAGCCAATGGCTACTGTCCCTGAGGGTTGCTACACCCTCCTTGTGCCGTCTCCATTTGGGGAGGGGGGCACATCCCCTTTACTTTTGTGCTAAATCCTCCAAAACCAGATGGAGGATTTTCTAAGGAGGGGGTCACTTCAACTCTGGTCACCTTAGGGGTGGACCTGGCTTTATTTTTCTCATTATCTTCCCAGACTTGTCACCAAAAGTGGCGGCTGTGTCCAGGGGGTGGGCATCTCCACTAGCTGGAGTGACCTGGGGCACTGTAACACCAGGCTTGAGCTTTTGAGGCTCACTGCCAGGTGTTACTGTTCCTGCAGGGGGAGGTGTGAAGCACCTGCACCCAGGATAGGCTTTGTTCCTCGTCACAGAGTGCACAAAGGCACTCACCCCATGTGGCCAGAAACTTGTCTGGAAGTGGCAGGCTGGCTGAGACCAGTCAGCCTAGCACTAGCATTTGGGCAGGCATGCAGAGGGCATCTTTAAGATGTCCTCTGTGTGCATTTCTCAATAAATCCCACACTGGCATCAGTGTGGATTTATTGTGCTGAGAAGTTTGATACCGAACCTCCCAGTATTCAGTGTAATCCTTATGGAACTGTGGAGTTTGTGTTTGACAAACTCCCAGACCATATACTCTTTATGGCTACCCTGCACTTACACTGTCTAAGAATTGACTTAGACACTGTAGGGGCATAGTGCTCATGCAGCTATGCCCTCTCCTGTGGTATAGTGCACCCTGCCTTAGGGCTGTAAGGCCTGCTAGAGGGGTGACATGTGTATGCCCAGGGTGGCATAATATATGCTGCAGCCCTTGGAGACCTCCCCTGACCTCAGGGCCCTTGGTAACATAGGTACCTTTTACAAGGGACTTAACTGTGCCATGGGTGTGCCAGTTGTGAAAACAAAGGTTCAGATTTTGGGAAAGAACACTGGTGCTGGGGCCTGGTTAACAGGATCTCAGCACACTTTCAGTCAAAGTAGGCATCAATATTAGGCAAAACGTGGGGGGGGATAACCATGCCAACAGTGGCACTTTCCTAAACATGGGAAGAAAATGTTCTCTTCCTCCCATCTGGCATTACGGTCCGTGAACACCACATGCCTTTTGGGCCGCTACACCCATACTTTATGGGATATGGTCGCGCAGGTGCTGTCACAGCCCTCAAGTGCTTTAAAGGAGTCCTGGGCTACGGCTCAGTCCCTTGGCCTCGCAGCTGCTCCTCACCCTCCCTCAGTCTGCTTTTTGCCCCATTCGTGGCTACGAAAGGGGCACCCACCCGCATCCATTTTCCTCCAACCACGTGCCGCTCATGCTGCCCAGCCTCTGCATGGCTGTGGATGCGGGATCCAATGTCCCTGTGGATCAGGGAGCCAGCAGTCGGCCCAGTCCACTACCCCTCACGCTGCAGCCTCCAAGCCTTCCTAGTCCATCACTCCATCAATGACCAGTTGGTGGCAGGATTTGCCATCACCTGCCCCACTGGGAATTCATCATGATGGACAGATGAGTTTTGCAAATCGTCAGAAGAGGCTACTCCCCTCCCCTTCAAAACTACTCCTTCTGCCATGCCACCATCCTACGATTGGATGACAGAGGATCACGTGGTACTTCTCTGCGAGGAGTTTATGGCTCTGTTGACCAAAGAAGCCATAGAGATGGTCCCTGTGTCAAAAGTAGGTTGTGGTTGTTGTTCCCGCTACTTTCTGGTGCCCAAAAAGGACAAGGGCCTTCATCCTATCCTAGACCTCCGGGCCCTCAGTCTCTTCCTCATAAAGGAGAAGTTATAAATTCTCACTTTGGCTCCGATCCTTTCTGTCCTGGACATTGAAGACTGGATGGTATCAGTGTACTTGCAGGACACCTGTTTACATATTCCTGTCCTGCCTGACCACAGATGTTACTTGCTATTCGTGGTAGGCCATGAGCACTTTCAGTTCACTGTGCCATGTTTGGGCCTTACCAGCACCCTTCAGGTGTTTACCAAAGTGATGGGGGTGGTCACTGCTCACCTGCGCCAGCTAGGGGTTTCAGTCTTCCCCTACCTTTACAACTGGCTGTTAAAGGTGGGCTAGCCCCATGCTGTCGTCTCCCACCTCCAGACAAAGGGCGACTGCCTGTATTTGCTGGGGTTCACTGTAAAAGTGCTGACACACCTGACTCCCTCTCAGACTCTCCCTTTCATCAGAGCTGTTCTGGACGCAGTGAAGTTTTAGGCTTATCTTCCCGAAATGCGAGTCCAGAATATTCAGGTTATGATACTGGTGTTTCAGCCTCTATCCTGTGTTTCGGTGAGAATGACTATGTGGCTGCTGGGCCTCATGGTTTTCTGCATCATGCTTGTCACACATGGCAGATGGCATATGGGGGCTCTGCAGTGGGTCCTTAAGTTCCAGTGAGTGCAGCATCAGGGGAATCTCTCTGACATTGTCCAGATCTTGGACGGAACTGTGCAAGATCTGCAGTAGTGATTAACGAACTGAGATTGGGTCAGAGGCAGATCCCTCTCCCTTCCCCAACCAGATCAGGCAGTGGTGGCAGATGCATCACTCCTGGGATGGGACAGCCACATGGGAGAGGCGGAGTCCGGGCTCCACATCAAGCTTCTGGAGCTCTGTGCAATCAGACTTGCATTGAAAGCATTCTTTCCCTCTCTCGGGTCGTGTATAGGCACCACCTCGGCGCACTGATGTCAGTTTCTTTTCACGACTTTCCACGCCAGTAGATCGGAACCATGAAGATCATTGACACTGGTGCTTCAGAACTAGGGCCCTGAAAGGGGAGTCCATGTCCCTAGAAATCAGTTTGCAGAAGGGGGAGGATGAGTGGATTGGTATTGAATCTGCAACTAGAATATGTCTCCAGATAATTTGTTACCAAATGTAAGTAACTTTTTCATCTTGGACTCTCCTGAGATGCCTACGGCTTCTGCTCGCAGGCCCCCTCTCCCACAGACTTGTGGAGAGAGAAAATCCGACATCTCCCGCAACCACTGCACCTTTGACCCCTGGCCCCAGCTGAGGTGGGTCACCAGTGCCAATGACATCCCCTGGCTCCCAGGAGGTAGAGTCCACACTGGGTCCACCCCTGCTGGACTCCCCGACGACGCCTTCAGCCTCAACACACAGGACCCCCTGACAGCGAGTGCTCCCAGATGCAAAAACTTGATGCCTAAAGACACTCCTGCATCTGTTGCCCCTGGGCACTGGAGAAGAGGACCAAAGGTGTAACTACACCCCTGCATCTGTCGCCCCTGGCCACTGGAGAAGAGGACCAAAGGTAGCACCCCACGTCTACTACATAGCTGTTTGTTGTCCCCGACTGGCTACCTAGCCAGAGCCTGTCTTCACGAGGACCAAACTCACATAGGAAATCATTGGACATACAATGCGTTACTGCACCTCCCTAGCCAGCTGCTCATTACCGCCTGGTGTGGCCTGTTGGTGTGGTTTAAATCAGTGTCCAATACCTACCTTAACTCCCTGAGATTGGCTTTGGAAGTCATTGTTAACCCTGTGTTTGCTGAACATTGTTTCCTCCATAAGATGGCTTTAAGAGAAGGGTGAAAATTGCACTTAAGGTCTATTTCTGAAACTGCAAATTATTTATGCTTAAAATTCTACTTATCTGATTACGAAGTTCTTGGGTTTGAAACATATATATAAAAAAGAAAAATTCTAAATTGACCTCAGATTGAACCTTTAAGTGTATGTCTCATTTATTGCCTTTCTGAGTACAGCGAGTGCTTAGCTCTACCCTCAGATAAACCTAACTCGATCGTCTGCACTACAAGAAATAGATGATTAGTCCTATCTACTTTTGCCTCTGCAATACCAATTGGGGATCCACTGGACTGTCTCCACAGTGTACTTCATTTTAGTGGACTATATAGAGAGCCAGCTTCCAACATGAATTTTCACAGGTAAGTAAAACGCTCAAACCTGTGTGCATTTATGCACAGTGCAGTCCTCCTATGGAAGGAAAAGTCAGAGATGCATAAAGATAGATGCAGTCGGTTTCATGGGTTCACCTTCAGGGTTTGTAGTTGTAATGGGCTAAGGTCCAAAGTACTACCACCAGTTCTTCAGGAACTTCCCGGATTTCACCGGGAGCAGGGTGTTGGTGAGGTTGTAGTTGGGTGTGCTACTTTGAAAGGGCTTGGTATCTGATGTCATTTCTACTAAAAGTGCACTGGGTACCTGCTAACCATGTCCCTGGTGCCAGATCTCTTTCCCCAAAACAGCACAGTTGTTTCCCCAATTGTCTAAACCTTTAGCACGTCTATAAGTCCCTAGTAAATTGTATCCTTGGTACCTAGGGCCTGGGATACAAAAGAGGGTCCCTAAGGGCTGCAGTATGAATTGTGCCACCCTTAGGGACCCATCACCAGGCACCTGATAGGCTGCGTGTCTTGGTGCAGACAAAAGTGAAAACACAACATGGCCCACTGTGTGCCATGTCCCCTGACACTGCAAGCAGTATATGTAAGCCACCTCTGAGGCAGGCCTTACAGCCCTAAGGGAGGATGCAGTATATTACATGTGAGGGCATATCTGCACAAGCAGATGTGATCCTGCTGTGTCTTTGTCAATTCTCAGATGTAGTAAGTGACCAGAGAATCCATTTTAAATCTATGTGCTTGACACTGGTTAGTACGGGTTCCACAGCTTCTTGATGTCTTTACTGAAGGTAGGGATGTTTGGTATCAAATGTATTGTATTGGTGAACCCATACTGATGTCACTGTTGGAGTTACCAATATGTGCACCCAGAGGGCACTTTAGAAGTGCTTCCTGAAAACCTGCTAGTGTTTTAACCTACTTGTCCTAACGAGTTCAGCCACCTTTGCCATTTCTGATCCCCTAAGCTGATAGCCACCGCTTTCGGAGGCCAGAGACAAAAGACCGCACTGGGTATAGGTTACCTCCTCTCCCAGGCAGGATGGACATTCCAGGGTGGGAAGCTTCAAAGGCCTAGCCACCTTTGTAATGCAACCCAGGTATCTCCAGATAGCGAGATGACCAACTCCCCAGTCCTGATCCCACTTCTTGGTGGCAATGCAGGCGGGAGAATTAGTTAGGTTAGGAAGTGCGGCCACTTCATGCCAGTCCCACCCCTAAGGTGGACAAGCTGAAGTGGACACCACTTTTTAAATTCCTCCATCCTGTTTTGGATGGAATTAGACCTCTAGGGTCAGAGTTATGCCCGCTTTGCTACAGAAGTGTTCATAGTGAGGGTGTAGTCACTCTAAAGGTAGGCAACCCATTGGCTGCCACCCACCTTGCACTCCCTTTAATGCCCCTATATTGAGTATTTAAGTGGCACCTCTGAACCCACTAACTCTGATCCTGAAGACCTAAGAAGACCAAGGGCACCCGCAGAAGAGGAATAAAGAAGCAGCTGAACTGGTACCGACCCCGCTGGCCTGTCTGCAACCCTCGACGGACTACGCACCAAAAGACAGCTTGTCCTGCAGCTGACCCTCCAGAAACGCAGGTGGACTGCCTGCCCTTGAAAAAGACTCTAGACTCCTGTGAGCAGTGGACCTTCTCCCCAACAGATTCTAAAGAATGAGCCTCCAGAACCGGAAAGATCTGACACCTAAAGTCACCACTGCAGCCACTGTCTCGGATCTGAGGTGAAGTGGACCAGTGGTGCCAGCCAGGCTCCCCAACTACCCAGAGTCCGAGTCCATTGTGGTTTCATCCCTCCTGGACTCCCTAAAGTCGCCTGCAGCCTCTGCATGCTGGACCCCTCTCCTGCAGCCTCTGTGGTGAGAGAAACCCTACACCTAAAGCAACCACTGCACCTGCCACCTATGGCCCAAACTGAAGTGGGTCCCTGGTGTCAACAATGTTCCCCAGCTATCCTGAGCTCATGTCCACTGAGGTTTTACCCCTCCTGGACACTCTGACGATGCCTGCAGCCTCAGACCACAGGACCCTTCAGCCACAAGTGCTTTCGGAGACAGAAACCCAATGCCAAAAGATACCCCTGAATCCTTCGCCCCTGGGCCTTGGAGAAGTGGACCCAAGGTGCACCTACTTCCCCGAGCGTACCACGTTTGTTACCTACCTGTCAGTTTCCCCTAACTGGTTTCCTAGCTAGAGCTTGCAGCCCTTTTCCCAAGGAGACCAATCCGTAATGAAATACATTGGGCACCCAACGGGATACTACACCGCTGCACATGGCTGCTCCAGTGCTGCCCGGAGTGACCTGTTGGGGTGGTCCTGACCCTTGCCCAGTACTTAACTTAAGTCTCGGTACATGTTTGCTGACTTTTGTTTCCTCCCTAGGGTATCATTGAAGAACTCAATAATTGCACTTAGTATTTAGGCATAAAACCGTGCTACCCTTGTAAAGAAGTTCTTGGTTTTCAAGTTTATATAAAAAGAAGTTCCTATTTTTCTAAATTGGTCTCTGATATATTCTTTGTGTGTTCTCTTTTGTTTCCTATGTGAAAACAGCAAATGCTTTGTATTACTCTGATAAGCCTTACTGCTCACCCAAACTACCACAAAATAGAGTGTTAGTACTATCTACTTTTGCCTCTGCAAACCAATTGAGAACTCACTGGTCTCTCTGCATGGTGTACTTCTTTTTAGTGCACCGTGTAGAGAGCCAGCTTTCTACACTGGTCCACTCACAAAGTGGGTTTCAGTGCTGCTGACTTCTCTTGACAGCTTCTTGGTCCTGGTGCAGTGGGAATCCAGACTGGATTCACACTGTTTGTGTTTGGTGCATGGGTGTCCAGTATCCCGGGGTTGATGCTGCACAGCTCTGGTTGGTCCTGGTGTCTTCACACTAGGTGAGAAGACAAATCTGTTCCTCCAGAGCACAAGTACCTTCTCCTGGTCGTCTGCGGCGTCGGTCCGACCGGAGTGCTGCAAGGCGGTGGACATGAGTCTGCTTGTCGGTGACTGCGGACTGCAGGGAAGTAGCTCTTCCACTCCAAGGGAGATTGGCAGCAATTTTGAAGTATTGGCAGGCTAACCGAGGCTTTGGTAGTTCTCTGCCTTGCAGGGCGAATTACTCTGTCTCGATCATCAAGAGAGTTGCGAGCAGGCAGGATTTTGTGCCAAAGTTCTGAGCTCTTCTGCTGTTCCCGCCAGGCAGTGACCTTTCTTTGTCCTCCTTCTCTTGATCTTTCAAATCTGAGTTCTTGGGATCAGGGCCACCACCTAAATACTCAATATAGGGGTGTTAAGGGGAGTGACAGGTAGCAGCCAATGGGTTGCCTATATATTTGACTACTTTGGGTGGGCATACCCCTGACCCTAGAATGCTAATTCGGTCCAAAATAAGATGGAGGAATCTGAAAAGTGGTGTCCACATCAGCTAGTCTACCTTAGGGGTGGGACTGGCATGATGTGGGCACACCGCCTAATCTTACTAATTTTCCACTTTTCCCGCCACCAAGAAGTGGGGTAGGCAGAAGCTCAGGCAAATAGCAGCACTTCTGGTGAGCACATAGTCTTTTGGAAGATTGATCTCTTGTATAGTTAGCTTAAGATTGCTGAGCCTGGATCATGAGTTGGTGGTCCTCATACTTCAGTGTCTTCCTAGTGTAACTGCTCATGACATCCTCCTGGCAGGACATCTGGGCCAGGCCAAAAACTTTGATTAACTGATCACCCACTTTTATTGACCCTGGTGAAGATGTGGTCCGATACATTCTGTAGCTCCTGCATGTCCTGCCAGGATAGTGGGAATGTAGGGATACAACATAAGGTTCCCCTTCTCCTCTTGCCTGTAGTGGAAACTCCCTTTGAAAGGGTGTCCACAGATATTATTGTGCCTCTGGGTCCATACACTGCCTTAAGCAACAGGTTTATCCTGGTCTTGGTATACTATGCCACACAGTACCTAGAAGCCAATACCTCGAAGTTCAGAAACTGTGCCCGTGGTGGCTAGGGCGGTGATGGAGATATTTAGTGCTTATTTCCATATTATCGTCCTGAAGGGCCAAAGGTGTTATCTAGAGCTTACAGTGGGCTGGCAGCATCTTTAGTTTGGCTTCAGCAGTGCCTCTTGGGTGTTTACAAAAATTGACTGACTGTTGATTGCAATATCGCCTTAGGCAGTAGTAGAACACCTCCAGACGACGGTGAACAACTGAGCATTGTTGGGGTTTCTGTCAACTTGCCTGCAGTCACACCTGACTCCTCCGCAGAAGCTCCCTTTCATCTGAGCCATCCCGAATTCAGTGTTGTTTCATGCCTCCTCCTTTGGCCGACTCACTAGGGCATTTCAATGGCTGTGAACCCCGTGGTGGGATCTCTAAATGCCAGGGCAGAAGAACTCAGACGCTGAAGACTAGCAGATCACAAATGGCAGTTACACCTGGAGGTGACATAAGACATTTTCCAGTAATGGGGATAACCAGGATTTGATCTTTTTGCTACAGTCAAGAATGCACAATGTCCATGTTACTTTCTTTCAGTGTCGCATTCAGCCTAGAGTGGACCTTGGATCTCCTGTATGTCTTTCCACTCCTGCCTCTTGTACATTGACGTCTTTAAAAATCAGCCTAGCCCAAGTTATCCTAGTGAATCCAAATTTGGCTTGGAGGGACCTGGGCAGGAACATCTGTCTTCAGATTAAGCTGCTACTTCGGGAGGATCTGCTGCTGCAGCAACACAGCATCCCCTGCACCCAGTTCCTCTGTAATCTCCACCTTTGTGTGTGGACATTGAGCTGTTACAACGAGTTCCCTTCAATCTTCCTCCTTAGGTTGTTGATGTTATTCTGACAGCTAGGTGGACATCTAAGAAATTGGTATTCTCTGGGTGCTGGGGCAAGTTTGTGGCTTGATGCTGCACCGACCAGATTGACCCTGCTTCAGCCTAAGACTTCTGAAGTGTTGTTGTGGTGGACACTGGTAAAGGCTGTTTGTCAGATCTTTCTGCTTTTTAAGGCTGCCGGATTAGGGATTAGCCATCTTTGTTTAAATCACCTGCTGCAGTGAGATTTATCAGTGGTTTACAGCATATTTTTCCGCCAAAGCCCTTTGTGATGCTACAATGGGGCTTGAAGTTGATTCTCACTTTACTAAAGTGCACACAATTTAAGTCAGTGATCAGCTTTCCACTACATCTCCTGACCTGGAAAAGGTCTTTCTGGTTGAGGTAGTGTCCCCTAGTCGCATGAGTTAGCTGCCTAGAACAACATTTTTCCTGAAAAACTGGCAGTGAGAACTTTTTCTGCCAAAAGTAGAAGAGGGCTATCACCCTCCTCATCACTCGAAAGAGAAGGAGGGACTCCATTGTTTGGACCCCAAGAGAGACCTCACCTTCTACGCTGATTGTACCAGGGACAATTGAGTGAATGATAAAATCATTGTGGGCTTTATGGGAGCAAAGAAAGACAGTTCTTGGTGTAGCTAGCATATTAACCATCGAGGATCTAAGGGCACGCGCAGGAACATACCAACCAATTTTATTTTTTAAAGTAAATGGACTAGCTGAATAAAGACGTTTGTGGGTGATGCGTAGGGTTTGAAAAGCCACTCTTTTACGGAGTGGAAGCCAGTGGAGTTCTTCCCTGTCTTTGGAGACCGGCTCAGGTTTTTTTAAATTTCTTTAGCAAGCAAACTGCCTCATTTTAAATTCTCTGGAGTTTGTTAAGGTGACTACTCTGGGCCCAGGCGTACAAAGCGTTACAGTAGTCCAGCTTGGGATGCACTAAAGCGGTGACTGCTATTTTCTGCCGGTCACCAGGAAGAAAAGGAAGAATCTTTTTATAATTTTCAGGGTAAAAAAGCAAGAGGAAGTTAACTCGCTAGGATGCTCAGCGAAGGTGAGCCTGGAGTCAAACAAAACACCCAAATTACTAACTTTACTGACTGGGTTGGGAGGTGGTCCTAAACATTGGGCCACCAATTTGCTCCCTACGACTTTTCATCATGGCCAAAGAGTGAGATTTCCCTTTTATCCAGTTTAAATTTTAGATTGAGCTCACTCATCCACCTAACAATAACTGACATGCAGCTTTTAATGTGGGAAGCAGTCTCCGTGATGCAATAATTTTAGTATCATCTGCATAAGAGATTACCAGAAAGCCAGATTCCCTTATGAGGTTTAAAAGAGGGGATATGTAGATATTAAATAGAGTAGGGCTCAGTGAAGACCCTTGCAGAGACATTTGGGTCTCCACAAGAAAGAGTGAAGGACTCAGAAGTATAAGTTCCCATGGCAACCGTCTGCTCTCTGTCATCTAGGAAGCATCTCTCAGTCGCTGCTTTAAGATCGCCTAATTAACCGTATTGAAAGCAGCAGATAGGTCTGATAGGACCACTGCTGCCTTCCCACCTTTGTCCATGATGTCTTTGACTTCTTCCGACACAAAGAGAAGTTTCCATAGTGTGAGCTTTGCAGAAACCAAATTTCCCCTGATCTAAGATGTTGTTATGCTCCAAGTATTCCGTTAGGACAAGCTTTAAATAGCTTTCAAGAATTTTGTTTAAAAAGGAAGTCAGAAAATAGGCCTGTAGCTTTTTTCAACCCAAGGATCTGAAGTATTTTTTTCCAAAGGTGTTAAAATAGACGCTTTTTTCCAATCCAGAGGAAAAGAGCCTGTGGCCATGATGTTGTTAAAAAGAGTAGCTAGGGGATGGGCAATATGAGTGGCTAGTATGTAAAAGCTTAGCCGGGGAACCCGATTTAGTAAGACCAAAAAGCTCTACCATCTGTTCTAGTAACTCAGTGAGAGGGCTAAGACCCAACTCCCAAACCTTCATGTCGCCTCTTGACAAGTTTGAAGATTTGCACTGATCTAAATTGATAGTAACATCATTGGGAACCTCCTTTTGGAGGAGCTCTACTAAATCGGTAGAAACGGGTTCGTCCTCTGTCTTGAAAAAAAGGAGGCTAAGCTGTCACAGTTCTCGTGGGATGGAGATATTAACTGAGCCGTAGGTGCCATTGACAATTGCTGTATGGTTTGGGAAGCTTGCAACCCGAATTTTTGGCCTTACGAATTCTGCCAGCAAAATGTCATTTTTTTCTGCTTTGATCAGCTCCTTACATTTAAGGAACAATTTCTTATTTATAACTCTCCGATTGAGTGAGTAGGATGCTCTCCATACTCTTTCCTGTCTTCTACACTTGGTCTTAAACTTCCTAAGCTTTGTCGAAAACCTAGGGGCTGTAGGTCAAGGTCTCAGAGGCTTTAATTTAATCAACCCCTTTGTCTATCGCTGTGTGTAGCCAGTCATTATAGACGCCTACTAATTAGTCAGCCCTATTGGCCAAGGTGAGCAGAGGAGTCATCAAAGATTACACTAAATCAGAGAGATTTGCCTTACTACATCCAAGGACAACTGTAGGTTGCGGCTTAATCGTTAAGGTCTGTCATAGGTCTCTCATAGGACAAGACTGCTGGATTTTGGGCAGCAGCACTACTGAACGTGGAGGACTGAGTCTGATCCCACACCATATGACAGTTCTCAGCCTAACCCTTTCGGCTAGGTAGCAGTACCTCACCTGTACCCAAGAGTAAAGGTGATTTGTGGCATCCTGTTGCATGACACTTGACTTCTCCGGGAAGTCGTAATGGAACGATTGTAGGAGGCTGGCCTGGTTTGTAGTGGGTACCTTGGGTACTTACACCAGGTCCAGTTATCCCTTGTTAGTGAATGTAGTAGTGTTCTAGCAGCTTAGGCTGATAGGGTTAGCTATAGCAGAGCAGCTTAGGCTGAACTAGGAGACATGCAGAGCTCATGCAATACCACTTATAGTTACATAGTACTTATACACAAGTAAAGACAATACTCAGTGTTACCAAATATAAAGGTATTTATGTTGGCGACACAGTACCAAAAATATCTTAGAGACAATACTCCTTCTGGAAGTAAGTATTATACACAATATATCCACCAAACACTAAAATTAGACAAGTAAATAGTCATAGAACAATGCAAACAGTAGGAAATCCTATAGAATGCAATAGGAGAAAATAGGTCTAGGGGCAACACAAACCATATACTAAAAAAGTGGAATGTGAAACACAAATTCCCCCCTAGACAAGTGTAGTGTGTGCAGAATCGCTGGGAGAGTAAGAATACAGTAAAGTTAAGTAAATTACCCCAACCAAGAGCCCAGAAACGCTGGAGTAAAGTACTGCAAGTTTCCTTAGGATACACTACACCTCGTTTTGAGGATTTTGCAGCAGCCAACCAAGTCTGCAAAGAACAACTGCTGGATTATTGGACCTGAAGACCTGCAGAGGAAGGGGACCAAGTCCAGAAGTCGAAAGAAGTTCCAGGAAGGACAGGAGCCCCTGGCAACCCAGAAGAGGGTGCAAAAGAAGAGTCCCTGGTTAGTCAAAGACTGCAGAAATGCACTCTAGGAAGATGCCAGCTGGTTACTGCGTGATGCAAAAGATGTCCCACGGCGTGAAGATCGTTGCAGACTAATTTCGTGTTGGAAGGCGCCGACAAGCCTTGGCTACGACAAGTGTTTTTTTTGTCAAAATGGCGCTGATGGACCCAGGAGGGACCTGGGGGCCTCAACTCTGTGTGAGGAGGAAGAGGGGGCTCTCAGCTCTTTATAGAGCCCTCAGGATGCCAGCCAGCACCCCCAGAAGCCGCAGGATCTGAGTTCAAAGGAGGTGCAAAACGCAGTTGATTCAGCACAACAAAAGAAGGTCCCCACGCCGCCGGAGAACAGCTCAGCGAGTTGAGCATCACAGGGTGAAGTGCTGGGGACCTGGGCCAGGCTGTGCATGAAGGAATTTTGCAAAGAGTGCACAGAGGCCTCAGGAGGTGAAGAAGACACAATACACAGGGGTACCGTCATTCTCAGGAAAGGCAAGGTCTTACCTCCTCCAAATTGCGTCAGCAGGACCTCAGGACAGTCTGTCGATAATGTCCACCCTCTGTGTCCTTAGGAGCACGCTCGACAACGTGAGAGGGGTCCCAGGGTACCGGTCGTCACCTTGGAAGGTGCTGGCTTGGAGCAGAGAAGTGACTCCATCACTCCATGGGAAATTTCTTCGGCCCTTCTGGTGCAGAATGAAGACGGGGAGTCCCCAGAGCATGCACACCATGGAAACTGTTGCAGTTGCTGACTTGGAGCTGAGGTTGCTGAAGAAAAGTATCTCTTGTAGACACTTTGTTGCAGTTATAGCATTTCTTGGAACAAGCTGCGCTTGATCCAAGGTCAGAAGAGTCTGAAGTTGTTGCAGAGGATTCCTGAAGGTAACTTGCAAACAGAGGGGGATTGGCTACCTTATCAGCTAAGTACCTATCAGGAGAGGTCTCTGAAGTCACCTGCTGTCACTGGCCACTCAGAGGCCTCCAGAGTGCCCCCACACCTTGCAAAGCAAGATGGCTGAAGTCTGGGACACACTGGAGTGGTGATGGACAGGGGAGTGGTCACTGCCTTTCATCCGTCCAGCTTCCCGCCAGAGCAGGAGAGAAAGGGGTCCCTGAACCAGTGTAGACTGGTTTATGCATGGAGGGCCCCATCTGTGCCCTTCAAAGCATTTCCAGAGGCCGGGGGAGGCTACAACTCCCAGCGTGTAACACCTATTTCCAAAGGGAGAGGGTGTAACACCCTGCTCTCAGAGGAAATGCTTTGTTCTGCCTTCCTGAGACTGGGCTGCCCAGACCCCAGGAGGGCAGAACCCTGTCTGTGAGGTGGCAGCAGCTGTAGGTGAAGTGCAAGCCTCAGAGAGCTGGTTTGGCAGTACTAGAGGTCTATGGTGGAGCCCCCAGGATGCATAGAATTGGCTCCCCAATACCAAATCTGGAATGGGGGGACAATTCCACAATCTTAGACATGTTACATGGCCATATTCGTAGTTACCATTGTGAAGCTACATATAGGTATTGACCTATGTGTAGTGCACGCGTGTAATGGCGTCCCTGCACTCACAAAGTCTGGAGAAATGGCCCTGAACTATGAGGGGGCCCCTTTGCCAGTGCAAGGGTGCCCTCACACTTAGTAATGTTGCACCTAACCTTCAGCAAATTAAGGTTAGACATATAGGTGACTTACAAGTTACTTAAGTGCAGTGAAAATGGCAGTGAAATAGTGTGTGCACTATTTCACGCAGGCTGCAGTGGCAGTCTTGTTTAAGGGTTTGTCTGAGCTCTCTATGGTTGGCAAAAGAAATGCTGCAGCCCATATGGATCGCCTGGAACCCCAATGCCCTGGGTACCTAGGTACCATATACCAGGGACTTATAAGGGGGTCCAGTATGCCAATTGAAATTAGTAAATGAAGTCACTGGCCTACAGTGACACATTTTATACTAGAGAGAGCATAAGCACTGAGGTTCTGATTAGCAGAGCCTCAGTGACACAGTTAGGCACTACACAGGCATACACATTAGGCCAAAAAACTGTGAGCACTGGTGTCCTAGCTAGCAGGATCCCACTGAGACAAGCAAAACATACTGACATTTAGGTTTTTATCTATGAGCACTGAGGTCCTGGCTAGCACTGACACACATTCACAAACAGGCCAAAAGTGGGGGTGACCATGCTAGAAAGAGGCTACTTTATCACAATGATCTTACCCCTTTCTCTCACTTAAACATGTCTCATACATACAAAGACAAACAGACATAGGATTTGGTCCAATATGTTTTATTGAAGCAACTGCATTCTGTGTAAAAAGGCATGAACAGTGATTATTAGGATAATGAAACAACAACACTATTAGTGAGGTGAGTAGAAAAGTGAAACAGAGGAAAAGTCCCACCATACTTTCACAATAGCCCTTATCTTCCTATGTAGTCCCTTGAAGGTAACCCAATCTCCATACCTGTGCTGTAGGTAGAGAAGAGGTCTGTTGGTCTGCTGGGAGTCCTCCCACATTAATGGAGAGAAGATGCAGAGTTTCAACAGAAACTGCAATGATGACATGCAGCGTAAAAGAACTGGCTGGCTGAAATGTCCCCTCTGATGTAGTGGGGGCAGTGTGGTGTTTTATAATAAAACATGTTGTGCTTCTAACAACTGCCCTGAAGTGGCAACATGTATTCTTCTGTGTAGGGTAGACATTGTACCCTTTGGACCGTCAATACTCCGTGAACTATTGTGTGCAGCCTTGGGTTGAGCACAGGATGGAAATGTCGTGCAAAGAAATGAAAAACAAATTCTGCATGGAAGGGCAACTGATAAAAATAAGAAAACATCCCCACTAAAATAAAGCTTTGCTAAAATAATGAGAACAATAAAAATTACATTTAACTAGGTGAAGGAGCACATACCTAAGGCCAAGAGCTAAAGTAATGTGCCCATGTAAATGCTAAGATAACCTAACTACACCCTCCCCATTGTCAGTGCAAAACTGAAGAGGCCTATAAAAACCCTAATATTAAAATCACCATTCTTCCATTATCTTCTCAAACCAAGCTCAGTGTTCACGTCTGGTAATGAACCATAATCGAGAACACCAACAATCCTGCGCCCAAAGAAGCTACGCGCTGCATAGAGAGACACACTTCTGGTGCATGTTCGAATGGGCACCACAAACTTCAAAAGATGGGCTGCTCACAATTCGAAACCTGTCTGAATGACAAAGACCAGTTGAACTCCAGTTCTTCTAGGAGCGGTGCTCCAACATACTGCATGGCACAGTTGGGCTGGTGGAAGCGCCATCATTCCTTCTTTTTGAGAGGGGGCAACCATTATGAAGGAAAAGTAGTAACAGCCAAATTCCGCAAATTAATGCCAGAGTAACAGGGAATCACGCAAAAACACTTGAAATAACTGATTGTATGGCTAAAGGTATTTTGCCAAAGATGGAAGAGAAGGTGCTGACAAAACCAGAACCGAGAGCCTTAAAGAAATGTACAATCTCAGTGGTATTAGATGTATTAAAAATGTGACCTGTTAGTTCACCTAAATGTTTTCACATAGGTTGGTATTTTAAAGGGACTGTAAATCTGCAGATGATCTCGCCACTTGGAGAGCATAGGTCCCGCTGGCAGATGTAAATTCCCCATGTTTTTTTTTAAAAAAAGGTCCTTCAGTCTGCTCAGCTTGTCAAAATTTACATTCAAAGTAGCAATATGAGGCCATATTTCGGCTAGGTTTATCTCTTGCGTGGGTAGGGGGTTAATGTACCCGCAACAATTCACAGTTTGGGAGACCAAAACTACAGAGGCAAATCAAGCTCGTATCCCACAGCAGCTTTCTTCATTCAACATCACATAACTGACATTTGAGAGCCCTTGGAATGCCGGACAAATCAAAGAGACAGGAACACCCTTCAGATAAACTAAATTCACTGTTGAAGTGTTACACGCTCCATGCAAGAACAGCCGTTTGCAAATCATTGAATGTCTCATAGAAGTCTCACGTTCACTTCTGCTAAGAAAGACCTCTTTCATGGCATTGAAACATGTGTGCGTAAAGGGTAGCTCCCACACCTCATGGATGTGACTATCTCCGAGCTTCTCAAATCTGCCTACAGGAATGTGCTTCAGACACAAGGTGAATTGAAGTGTTGAAATGGGCAGATTAATAACCCCATGTATTAATCAAACTGCAGATGGTATTTCTGCCACAGTAAAAGGCAACCTTTCTAACTTTTCGATGTTGAGCATAATATAAATTGCTTCCTTCTCAGCCATTATCTGTTGTTTTACGTCAAGTTAAATGCGGCAAATAGATCCTGGAGCTGAGGTATTTGCAGGGCACTCGACCACTTTGCAGAACCTTTAACGTCCAACCTAACTGCATAATGGACCTAAGTTGACTTTGTCTATGGTGTAAAAACGACACATCGTTTTGTACGATGTCAATTGCAGATGAAACAATGTTAAGTGTTTATATGTGGTTGGACAAAGTGTTCATACCATTATCTGCAATGACTAAAGCTTTCTGCAAATTTTTCTGCTCTGCCTCAACCAGGCGGCGACTTCCATTTGGGATAATTTTTACATTTCATTATATACTGCACATAAGAAGCGCCTTATGTGTGGTTTTCTGGGGACTAACAGAAAGTCTTGTAAGTCTGTGTTTTCTGACAGAAGACTAAGGTGTTCTTCAACAGCTGTTAAAAGTGGAAGTTTTCGTTGTTGACATAGTTTTCCCACGCTATAATGCCATAGTGTTGTTGTGAGATGTAACAAGAGTCAGGTTGGCTCACTGTAAAACCCTATGTTGAGTTTTCAAAACGCACAAGACAACCATTTGCCTCAATAATCACCAGTTGGGACCTGAAAGTGTTGGACTAAAGGTCCAATTTTGGACCCACCTGTTGAGCTGTTCTTCAGTGACATTTAAAATATTTTGCCTTTTGTCAAATTTAGCTGGTGACGGAATACTGGGCATTATGAATTACTTCATGTAGAAAATGGCCCTTGTTGGAGTTACCCCCCCACTTTTTGCCTGATATTGATGCCGACTTGACTGAGAGTGTGCTGGGACTCTGCTAACCAGGCCCCAGCACCAGGGTTCTTTCAATAAAAATGTACCATTGTTTCCACAATTGGAATACCCCTGGCACACAGATAAGTCCCTTGTAAAAGGTACTAGTGGCACCAAGGGCCTTGTGACCAGGGAAGGTCCCTAAGGGCTGCAGCATGTGTTGTGCCACCCTAAGGGACCTCTCACCTAACACATGCACACTGCCATTGCAGATTGTGTCTGTTGTTGGGAGAAAAAGACTAAGTCGATATGGCGTCCCCCCCCAGGGTGCCTTGAACACAAAACACTTCCTGTGGCATAGGTAAGTCACCCCTCTAGCAGGCCTTAAAGCCCTGAGGAAGGGTGCACTATACCACCGGTGAGGACATAGCTGCATGAGCAATATGCCCCTACAGTGTCTTAATCCATTCTTAGACATTGTAAGTACAGGGTGACCATATTAAGTATATGGTCTGGGAGTTTGTCAAAACAAACTCCACAGTTCCATAATGGCTACAATGAATACTGGGAATTTGTTACCAAACTTCTCAGAACAATAAACCAACACTGATTCCAGTGCTGGATTTATTAAAAAATGCATACAGAAGGCATCTTAGAAGATGCACCCTGTATTTTACCCAATCCTTAAGTTCAGGACTGACTGGTCTGTGCCAGTCTGACACTGAGACGAGTTTCTGACCCCCCTAGGGTGAGAGCCTATGTGCCCTCTGAGGCCAGATACAAAGCCTGCACTAGGTGGAGGTGCTTAACACCTCCCCCCTGCAGAAACTGTAACACCTAGTAGTGAGCCTCAAAGCTCAGGCTTCGTGTTAAAATGCCCCAGGGCACTCCAGCTAGTAGAGATTGCCACCCTCTGGACACATCCCCCACTTTTAGCGGCAAGTCCAGAGGATATAATGAGAAAAAACAGGAGTCACCACTCACCAGTCAGGACAGCCCCTAAGGTGTCCTGAGCTGAGGTGACCCCTGCCTTAGGAAATCCCCCATATTGGTTTTGGAGGATTCCCCCAATAGGAATGGGGATGTGGCCCTCTCCCCCCAGGGAGGAGGCAAAAGGAGGGTGTAGCCACCCTCAAGGACAGTAGCCATTGGCTACTGCCCCCCAGACCTAAACACACCCCTAAATTCAGTATTTAGGGACGATCCTGAGCCCAGGAAATCAGATTCCTGCAACCTTCAACAGGAAAAAAGACTGCTGACCTGAAAGCCCCGCAGAGACGACAACTGACTTGGCCCCAGCCCTACCGGCCTGTCTCCAGACTCAAAGAACCTGCACAGCGACACATCCAGCGGGACTAGCGACCTCTAAGGACTCAGAGGATTGACCTTCACCTGAAGGACCAAGAACCTCCCGAGGACAACGGCTCTGTCCAGAAACAGCATCAAAATTGCATCAAAGAAACAACTTTAAAGAGACTCATTTCCCGCCAGAAGCGTGACTCTTCACACACTGCACCGGATGCCCCCAGGACAGAGAGGAACCACCTACCAGGGCATGAGTGACCAGCAAATGGCCCTCATCCTAGCCCAGTCGGTGGGTGGCCCGAGAAGGCCCTCTGTGCCCTGCTTGCATCGCCAAAGTGACCCCGGGGTCCCTCCATTGCTAGCAGACTGTAACCAGAGCACCATAGACACCTATTTGTTTTAGGCCCTCCTTTGACCTCTGCACCTGCCCTACCCTGTGTTGCTGGTGCGGTGGCTTTGGGGTTGCCGTGAACCCCCAAAGGTAGGCTGCCTGTGCCCAAGAGACTGACTGTGTAAGTGCTTTACTTACCTGAGAAACTAACGAAAACTTACCTCCCCAAAGAACTGTTGATTTTTTGCACTGTCTACTTTTAAAATAGCTTATTGCCATTTTAACCCAAACTGTGTGTACTACTGTTTTAAATCAAAGTTCTATACTTACCTGTGTGAAGTACCTTGCATTTTATTTACTTACCTCAAATCTTGAATCCTGTGGTTCTAAAAATAAATTAAGAAAATATATTTTTCTATATAAAAACCTATTGGTCTGGAGTTAAGTCTTTGAGTGTGTGTTCCTCATTTATTGCCTGTGTGTGTGTACAACAAATGCTTAACACTACCTTCTGATAAGTCTATTGCTTGACCACACTACCACAAAATAGAGCATTAGTATTATCTGATTTTGCCATTTTCAACCTCTAAGGGGAACCCTTTGACTCTGTGCACGCTATCTCTCACTTTGAGATAATGTACACGGAGCCAACATCCTACAGTGCTGGTTTAAGAAATCGGGACTGGTTGTTGTTCCCGTTACTTTTGATTCCGAAATAGGTCAGAGGCCTTCGTCCAATCCGGGATCCACATCCTCTGAACTTCTTAGGGAAAGACAAGTTAAAGATGCTCATCCTGCCCAAGTTGGTAGTGCTGAACTTGCAGGATGCATGCTTCCCTATTTCCATCCAGCAGCCCCCCAGGCGCTACTTATTTTAGCCCATGTACAGAGGCTTGGAATTCCAATCTTCCCGCACCTCAACAACTGGCTCCTGAAGGAAGGCTTGCCTCAAACATCGATATGTTGACATTGTTGGGTTTCTCCATCAGCGTGCCAAAGTCGCACCTGACTCAATCACAGTGGCACCTCTTGATTGAAGCCATCCTGGATATGGTGCTCTTCCATGCTATCCTTCCACCTCAACAAGTCCAGGACATTTGGGCAATTATATCTCTGTTTCAGCCTGCAGCCTAGGTCTCTGTGAGAGTACCTCTGTGGCTTCTGGGCCTTTTTAGCCTCCTGTATCTTGTATCTGATAGAGACTTCTAGTTGCAGATTCCTCACCTTAGAATTTTCCTGCTGCCAATGGGATCGGAGTGAGGGGACGGACTAGGAGGGTGTGGAGGCTGCAGCAGGGGCAGGGGTGGAGTGGGCAGACTGCTGGTTCCCTGTCCCATGCCCACGTGGGATTCCATGTCCCCAGCCAAGCAGTGGCTAAACAGCATGGGTGGCAAGGTGGCTGGGATGGGGACACGACAGGGAGCCCCTTCCTTGACCATGAAAGGGGCGAAAGGCAAACTGTTAGGGGTGAGGGGCAGTGGAAAGGCCAAGGGACCGAGCCATAGCTCGGGAGTCCTTGAACCTCTCCAAAGCCTAGTCTGCCTTGTCTCCAAAGAGACAGGAGACATCAAAGGGCATGTCCATAAGAGACTGTTGGACATCCCGCGAAAAACAAGAAGTACGCAGCGAGGTCTGGTGCCTCAAGGCCACCGTCATCGCAACCGATCTGCCTACAGAGTCAGTCGTGTCCAGCCCACATCTGATTGTGAACTTCGCCACATCTCTCCCATTGGTAACCTCACCAAAAAACTTGACATAATGGTCGAAGTCGGTCAAGAAGAGACCAGGGTAGCTCTCTCCAGATCAGCTTGTGGCGCGGAAAGAAAGGAACTGATGTCACTGCCCTGAGGTGGCGTCTGTGTACTACTCCCGACATCATCACAGCGACTATGACGCCAACGACGCCCGCAGAGTTGATTAACGCCACCTACTGACGCACAAGGGTATTGCTCGAAGAAAAAATCTCCGGATCCAATCTGATGCTTGGGGGGGAAATTTTAAGGTAAGGAATCTGCAACTAGAATGTCTTTACCAGACATTTTGTTACCGAAGGCAAATAACTTGTACTTCAGGGCCACACCAGGTGGCACCTGCGGGCTCTGCAGTGGGATTTGAATCTCAATGGGACTATCACCAAGGAAATTTGCCAGGTGTCAGAAGAGACTTCAAAAAAACTTCAGTGGTGACTGCTCTGCTGCAGTTTTCTTACCCTACCCATAGCGAACGGTTGTGACCGATACATCATTACTGGACTTTGGGGAGTGGGGGGGGGTGGTCATCTGGGAGAGGTGGAAATTATAGGACTCTGATCTTCAGGGGAGACTCGCCCCCACATTGACTAGTTGTACCAAGCAATTTGCTTTACACTAAAGGTGCCCCCCCCCCCCCCCACCCCCCCCAAACAATTCGGGGAAAGGGTACAAATGCTCATGAACAG
Source organism: Pleurodeles waltl (assembly GCF_031143425.1). NCBI lineage: Eukaryota > Metazoa > Chordata > Amphibia > Caudata > Salamandridae > Pleurodeles > Pleurodeles waltl. The sequence continues at coordinate 574,938,156 of NC_090444.1, read as the reverse complement.
CATGACCACCATGTGGTATTGCAACAAACAGGGTCGAGTGTGGTTGTGGCCCCTGCGCTAGGAAGCACTGTGCTTCTAGAAGTGCTGAATGCTCAGGACATCTCCCTGGTAGTACAACACCTGGCAGGATCTTTAAATGCCATGCCGAATGAACTGAGCCGATGTTGCCTGGCGAATTATGAATGGCGATTGCATTTGGAGTAGCCACAGGGAGACTTCCAAAAAATTAGGAGAACCCTAACTCTATCTATTGGTTACATTAGAGAATGCAGAGTATCACAACTTTTGTGTATTGGATACCCAAGGCAGTCTTCATAGGGGAAGCTTTTCATATGCATTGGGCATGGTACTCTTGTATGATTTTCCAACCCTCTCGCCTAGTATGCTGAAAAAAAGAAAAAAAAAGATTTGCCCCAGGTCGTCCTGATGGCTCAAGACTGGGCGAGGAAATTGTTGTACACTGAAATTCTGGCCATGAGGATCTGTCATCATACTCGGCTGCCCCTTTAGGAGGACCTCCTGTTGCACCAACAAGTTTGGGTTCTACACCCAAGCTTACGCAACCTACACTTTTATACATGGAGATTGAGTGGCGACAGTTGATGGCTTATGATCTTCTTGAAGTAGTTAGTGTTATCTTGGCAGCCAGCTGTCTTTCAACCAAAAATTGTTTATGTAGGAAGTTGGCTCTGTATATACGGTTTCAAAGTGAGAGATAGTGTGCACAGAGTCCAAGGGTTCCCCATTAGAGGTTGATAGTGGCAAAATTAGATAATACTAATGCTCTATTTTGTGGTGGTGTAGTCGAACAGTAGGCTTACCAGAGGGTAGTGTTATTTATTTGTTGTACACAAACAGGCAATAAATGAGGAACACACACTCAAAGACTTAACTCCAGGCCAATAGGTTTTTATATAGAAATATATATTTATTTTAGAACCACAAGATTCCAATTTTAGGTAAGTACATAAATTGCAAGGTACTTCACACAGGTAAGTATAGAACATTGATTTAAAACAGTAAAACACGCAGTTTTGGTTACAATGGCAATGAGCTATTTTAAAAAGTGGACACTGCAAAAATCAACAGTTGCTGGGGTAGGTAAGTTTTGGTTTATCAGGTAAGTAAAGCACTTACACAGTCAATCTCCTGGGCATAGGCAACCCCCTGTTGGGGGTTCAAGGCAACCCCAAAGCTACAGCACCATCAACACAGGGCCGGGCAGGTGCAAAGGTCAAAGGAGGGCCCAAAACACATAGGTGTCTATTGAGAACAGGGGTTCTCTGGTTACAGTCTGCTAGCACGTAAGTACCTGCATCCTAGGGAAGCAGACCAGGGGGTTTTGTAGAGCACTTGGGGGGGGGGGGGGACACAAGCACACAAAACACACCCTCAGAGGCACAGGGACGGCTGGGTGCAGTGTGCAAAGTAGGCGTTGGGTTTTGTATTGAAAACAGTAGAGGGACCTGGGGGTCTCTCTGGCGATGCAGGCAGGGGACAGGGAGGCTTCTCGGGCCAACCACCGACTAGGCTAGGCTGAGGGGCACCTGCTGGTCACCCCTGCACTGGTAGGTGGTCCCTCTCAGTCCTGGGGGCGGCAGGTGCAGTGCTTGGTCCAGGCGCCGGGTTCCTTTGTTACAAGGCAGTCGCGGTCAGGGGGAGCCTCTGGATCCTCTTTGCAGGCATCGCTGTAGGTGCAGGGAGGTCGACTCAGGGTGTCCACGTCGTTGGAGTCGCCTGGGAGTCCTCTCTGCAGTGTTGGTTTCCCAAACCTGAGCCGGGGGTGTGGGGTGCAGAGTGTGAAGACTCACTCTTCTGGCTGGAAGTTAGAGTCTCTTTAAAGTTAGTTTCTTGTTGCTGCTTTGTAGTTGTTCCTGGACGGACCCGCTGGCCTCTGGAGGTTCTTGGTCCTTTAGGTGCAGGTCAGTTCTCTGAGTCCTCAGAGGTTGCTGGTCCCGCTGGGTGCGTCATTGTGCAGGTTCTTTAAGTCTGGAGACAGGCCGGTAGGGCTGGGGTCAAGTCAGTTGTCGTCTTTGCGGGGCTTTCAAGTCAGCAGTCCATCTTCTTTCTTCAGGTTGCAGGAATCTGATTTCCTGGTACCAGGGTCGCCCCTAATTACTCAATTTAGGGGGGGGGGGGGTTTAGGTCTGGGGCAGTAGCCAATGGCTACTGTCCTTGGGGGTGGCTGTACCCTCTTTGTGCCTCCTCCCTGTGGGGAGGGGGCACATCCCTAATCCTATTGGGGGGAATCCTCCAAAACAAGATGGAGGATTTCCAAAGACAGGGATCTCCTCAGCTCAGGACACCTTAGGAGCTGTCCTGAGTGGAAGGTGACACCTCTTTGTTTTTCTCATTATCTCCTCTGGACTTGCTGCCAAAAGTGGGGTCTTTGTCTGGGGGGGACGGGCATCTCCACTAGCTGGAGTGCCCTGGGGTATTGTAACACGAAGCCTGTGCCTTTGAGACTCACTGCTAGATGTTACAGTTCCTGCAGGGGGGAGGTGTGAAGCACCTCCACCCAGTGCAGGCTTTGTTTCTGGCCTCAGAGAGCACAAGGGCTCCCACCCCATGAGGGTCGGAAACTCGTCTCAGTGGCAGGCTGGCACAGACCAGTCAGTCCTGCACTGAAGGATTGGGCTAAAATACAGGGAGCATCTCTAAGATGCCCTCTGGGTGCATTTTGTAATAAATCCAGCACTGACATCAGTGTGGGTTTATTATTCTGAGAAGTTTGATGCCAAACTTCCAAGTATTCAGTGTTGCCATTATGGAGCCGTGGAGTTCGTTTTGACAAACTCCAGACCATATACTTAATATGGCCACACTGTACTTACAATGTCTAAAAATAGGCTTAGACACTGTAGAGGCATATTGCTCATGCAGCTATGCCCTCACTTGTGGTATAGTGCACCCTGCCTTAGGGCTTTAGGGGCTGCTAAAGGGGTGACTTACCTATGCCACAGGCAGTATTTTGTGTGCATGGCATCCTGAGGGGGGTGCCATGTCGACTTTGTCTTTTTCTCCCCACCTACACACACAATCTGCAATGGCAGTGTGCATGTGTTAGGTGAGGGGTCCCTTAGGGTGTGTCAACCCATGCTGCAGACCTTAGGGACCTTCCCTGGTCACAGGGCCCCTGGTACCACTGGTACCCTTTTAAAGGGTGCCAGAGGTGTGCTAATTGTGGAAACAATGGTACATTTTTAGTGAAAGAACCCTGGTGCTGGGGCCTAGTTAGCATGGTCCCAGCACACTTCTTAGTCAAGTCAGAATCAATATCAGGCAAAAAGTGGGGGGGTAACTGCAACAGGGTGCCATTTTCCTACATATGGCACTAGAGAAGTTTTTGGTGTGGTGTACCTTCCATGATATCCAACCCTTACTAACCTCTCATTCTGAAATTCTCTTGTTTAATTTTTCATTGTTCCAGCCAAGTCTTACTGTGGCCTTATTAAAGTATACTTATTGGCCATTTTAGCTTTTTTTTGTAATGTTTACCAGATCAACCGTCTCTCTTCACATCACCTGTTGTGATACATCCATCCACATGGACCCAGATCACCAGGCTTTGCTTGCAATTTTTGAGATCCCAAAGACTAAGAAGCCCTTCACATAGAGAGGTGATGGTTAAGACTGCATGAATATGACCATGAAAGTTTACAAAAACCAGGGAAGTTCCAAAACACAGCAGGCTATTTTTCACAAGTGCCTCTGCATCATCACAGTACTACATCCAAGAGAACTGAAGCATATCTCAACTTTATTGTGCACTCCAGCACACCGGCGACCTATATGCAGAACAGATCATTGCTGCGACCAATGCAGAGACATGGATGTAATCAACTAACTGATTACCACGGAGTCCTGGAGGAGAAAGACCCGGCCCTTGGCTGAAGATGTTGAATTTGAAAAGTTTAAGAATATACAGAGTGAGTTACGAGTGACCCAAGAAGGCGTAATATTAATTACGGGGCCTTTGAAGTGCAACTTGTCTTACCCCAGGCTTGGCAAGTGACACAGGAGCAACAAAACTAATTGGTGTGTTAAGACGTGTGGCCAGAGAAAGTGAGGGACAAGCCTGTCCCAAGTATTGCTTTGCCCCAAGTGGCCTGCAAGGGGAATGTCATGTGCAAGAGTTAACAGGAACTCCCTGAACCTAAGATGGATGACCAGTCTCCTGGTGGCTTCAGGTTTAGGTTACCTTGCTTCTAAGTTCAGGGGGCTGTTATCCCAGTACACCTTATGGGTGCCACCGACATCCCCCGCCACTTGTGCTGCCGCTTGCTATCTTAACCCTTCCATTGTGGGACAGGTTTTCTGTTCCATACTGAGTTCCTCCCTGGTGGGCCCACCTGCACCCAAGAGCTCAGCTGTGTCAGCTTTGAGCTCCTCCGGTGTAGTTTCCACACAAAGGAGTAGATTCCTCTCCCTATGGAGTAGAATCTTCACTGGAAACAGGTACCTTTTTACCCTTTCTGCTCTTCGTTTTAGGAGCATCTTGGGCCATTGTTCCTGGGTCCAGGGATTCCTGTTCCCTTTGCTTCTTGGCTTGTGCTCTGGTCAGGGCACAAATATGCCCAGGGATACCCAGCATTGCTGCATGGACCTCCAACTCCACTTCAGCCCAAGCTGAAGTCTCCAAGTCATTACCTAGCAGACATTCTACAAGTAGATCAGAGGACACTACAACCTTTTTAGGGCCACTAACCACCCTCCTCCCTCCCCCAGCTAAAGTCAATAACTGCCATGGGGTGGAACAAAGTGTTATTGTGAGCATCAGTCAGTTGGTATTTGTGACCAAGTACTTGTTGTTCAGGTGACACCAGTTTTTAAGTCATCATAGTGACACTGGCATCTGTGACCTTGTCGGCTATAGCCTTAACACCACTGATTAAGGGATGCTGCCTGTAGTTACCCATATTAAGGGGACAGGCAGCTAGGGCCCCAAAGTCAATGCCCCCATCAGAGACCAACTCATCCTCAGTGGTCTTCCTGACAAGCCCAAAGCCCACTACAGTCCCCAAGTTGAGCCCAGCTACACTTTTGGACTGACTAGTGTTGTTACTGTTATCACTACTATTGCTATTGCTAGGGGCAGTAGGAGTTAAGTGGTATTAGTGGTAGAGGGTTGTGCATTTCATAGGGCAGTTGCTATCTCCTGCCTTATGGCCTTTGTGCTTACACATGTAGCACCAAGGTTTATTAAAGGAGGAGAAAGAGGATTTAGTCCATTCTACAAAAGAGTTTGTGGGCCTGATGAAGACTCTTGTTTTATCTTTGTCCCCACCTTTGTCCTAATGCTTACCTTCTGCCTTCTTTTTGTGGTCCGCAGTGCAGCACAGGAGGTGAAGAGAAGTAATGTAAGTGATGGCACACGTCGGAGGTTGTGATTCAGTCAGTTAGTGGTGCTGGAAAACCACCAACAAGCCTTGGCAAACGCAAGAGATGGAGAAGAATGTTTGCAAGGCTGAAGAGGACCAGCAAGGTCCAGGGGACTCAACCCAAGGAGGGGAGTCCGGGGTGACCATCAGCAGCTAGGAGAGTCACAAGAAGAGGAGGCAGACTCCACAGGCAACCCACTGGCAGCGTGCACAGGTGTCGCAGTGAGGCCCACTCAGCACACCCAAAGAGGAGTCGCTGGAGCAGCAGACAGGAGACTGTGCTTTGTAGGAAGGAGTGCTGGGGGGGCGAGGCTACACAGAGCCTAAAAATCCCTTGGAGTAGGATCAAACAAGCCTTGGTAGCTGCAAGAGTCACAGTGCACAAGGGGACTGTCCTGCAAGGAAAGTACAAGGGCTTACCGTCTCCCAAGTTGGAAAGCTGGTAGAGAGGACCAAGGGGACCACTCCAGAACACCACCTGTGAAGCATGATATACTCAGTTCAGGAGGAGAGCAGACCCACGCAGCCAGTCGTCACTGCAGTTGGTGCCTGCAGATTTAAGGAAATTACTCCTTCACTCCAAGGGAGATTCCTTCTTGTGCAGGCTGAAGACTTGCAGCCCTCAGAGGAAGCACAGCTGGGGAAATGTTGCAGTTGCTAGAAGGAGCCGGAGAAACAATGTGACAGAGCGTGGTCGTCGCTGTAGTTTGTTGTTTCCTGGAGGGTCTAGTTGCAGTCCCAGTGGCCAGAAAATGAAGTAAATGATGCAGAGGAGTCCTGATGGAATCTTGCACATCGAATTTGAGGACCCACCCAAGAAGGGGACATTAAATAACCCAGGAAGAGGGATGTCACCTAGCAAGGTGACAACCGATCAGGAGGGGGCTGTGACGTCACTTACCTGACCTGGCCACTCAGATGCTCCCAGGGGCCTCTGCCCACCTTGGATTCAGGATGGCAGAATTAAGTGGCCATCTGGAGGAGCTCTGGCACCACCCCTAGGGTGGTGATGGACAGGGGAGTGGTCACACCAGAGCAGGGACCAAGGGTCCTTGGAATGGTGCAAATCAGTTTATGCAAGGAGGGCACCAAATGTACCCTTCAAAGCATACCGATGGCTTGGGGAGGCTACCCCTCCCAGGTCATGTAGTACAAGTTAATTACCTTTGGTAATGAAATATCTGGTTGAGACATATTCTAGTTGCAGATTCCTTACCATAGAATTTCCCCCAGGCGTCGGACTGGGTCTGGAGATTTTTCTTCGAGCAATACCCTTGCACGTCGGTAGACGGCATCGGTTGACTCCGCAGGCGTCGTTTGCATTGTAGTCACCGTGATGATGTCAGGATGCTGCCTTCACGCAGTGACGTCAGTTTCTTTTAACGACTTTCCACGCCAATGCGCAGAGCTACTAAGAACAAAGAGATTGGTGCGCCAGAGATGAGGACCTGAAAGGGGAATCCCTGGCCCTAGATATCAGTTTGCAAGCGGGGAGGATGGGTGGGTGGTAAGGAATCTGCAACTAGAATATGTCTCTACCAGATATTTTGTTACCTAAAGTAAGTAACTTGTACATCTGATGGAGACTTCTAGTTGCATATTCCTTACTTTAGAATAGATACCCAAGCAATGCCATCCTCAGTGGTGGGCTGCGACCAAAGTAGTCGTCCCCACGGACCTCACTGTCCAGACAGTAATGTTTAGCAAATATGTGCAGGGATGCCCACGTAGCTGCCTGGCAGATATCCAGGACAGGAACTCAGCTTGCCAACGCAGTGGAAGCAATAGTTGCTCTGGTGGAAAGAGCAGGCAAACCCTCAGTAGGTTGCTTCTTGGCCAAAGCGTAGCACATTTTGATGCAAAGAAGCACCCATCGAGAGATGATACGCTTTTGCACTGCTTCCCTTTTTTTGCACCCACATACCCAACAAAGAGTTGGTCGCCCATCTGGAAATCTTTAGTACGATTGAGGTAGAACGCCAATGCTCTTCTTGGGTCCAGACGGTGGAGTCTGTGCTCCTCATGCAAAGGGTGTGGGTGTCCTTAGAAAGTATGCAGAGTGATAGACTGACCTACATGAAAATGTGTAACCACCTTAGGAAGGAAGAAAGCCTTACTGCCAACCCTTCTTTGTCAGGGTGCACAGACAAGTATGGAGGTTTTGAGGAAAGACCTGAAGCTCACTCACCCAGCGAACAGAGGTGATAGCAACAAGAAAGACAGTTTTGAAGGTGAGGAGCCTTAATGGACAGTTATGCATTGTCTCAAAGGGAGTACACATCAAAAAAGTAAGGACAAGATTGAGGTCCCACTGAGGCATGACAAATGGAGTGGGAGGAAATAAATGGGTGAGTCCTTTTAGGAATCTACTCACAATATGAGATTAAAAAAATGAGGGCTGATCAGGTAACCTAAGGAAGGCCGAAATGGCGGCTAAATATCCTCTAAGGGTGCCCAAAGCAGAGCCCTGCTGGGCCAAAGAAAGAATGAACAGAAGAACCTCAGATAGAGGGGCAGAAAGGGAATCAATGGATTTGTTGGTACACCATGCCACAAATTTATTCCAACAACAGGGGTATACAATTTTGGTTGAGGGACGCCTGGCTGCGAAGACAACATTGCAAGCTTAGGGTGGAAGATCAAAAGTCGTCAACTGTTGTCTCCCTTGATCTTCCAACAGCCTCTGGAAATAGATTTGTACTGGTGGTGGTGGGCCATGCCCTCAGGTATCCAGAGGCCTTTCCTCTTAGGACCACTACAGCTCCTGCAGTGGCCAGAACCCTCCTGGGAATTTTGTCAAATGTGGGTTTTCCTAAAGAGGTGGTATCAGACAGAGGTGGAAACTTCATGTCTGCTTACCTTAAAGTCTTGTGGAAGGAGTGTGGTGTCACTTATAAATTGACCTCTCCTTGCCATCCTCAAACCAATGTATTAGTTGAAAGGTTTAACAAAGCCCTCAAAGGCATGATGATGGGATTCCCAGAGAAACTCAGGAGGAGGTGGGATGTCCTGTTACCTTGCATCCTCTGTGCTTATAGGGAGGTTCCTCAAAAGGGAGTGGGCTACAGCCCCTTTGAACTTTTGTTTGGAAACCCTAGTTAGGGGTCCCCTTGCTCTTGTGAAAGAAGGCTGGGAGCAACCTCTCAAGCTTCCAAAACAGGACATTGTGGACTGTGTGTTAGGCCTCAGATCTAGGATGGCCAAACACATGAAGAGGGCTTCCAAAACTTTTCAGAGCCCTAGTTCTGGTGCACTATTCTCAGTGTTTTTCATGGCTCGGCGTTACTGGCATAGTAAGTTGTGGAAAGAAACTGACATGAGCACGCCGGGGTGGCACCTATATACGACCTTGACGTCATCACTGCGACCACGACACCAACGACAGACTCGTAGTCAACCAGTGCCTCTTGACTGTGCATAAGGGTACTGCTCGAAGAAAAATCTCCAGATCCAGTCTGACGCCTGAGGGAAATTCTACAGTAAGGAATCTGCATCTAGAATATTTCTCTTACAGATACTTTGTTACCAAAGGTAAGTAACTTGTTTGTCAGTGCAAACAGACTGGGGCCCACTAAATTAAATTTAGGGCTTGGTTATACTGACTTAAGCACACTTAAGTAATCCTTATTTTCTGATCAACAAAAATACTCTCATATGCTTAATAAATTATATTGAGTGCATTCAAGTGCTCCGAATCTGCTAGAGCAGTGATTCTTAACCTGTGGTTAAGGTACTTTTGAGGGTCCGCAATGCCTATCCAAAGGGCCCCGTGTCTGCTTCGAAAATTAAATAATATTAACAGATTAATAATGTGCAGATAATAAAAGAAGCTAAATGGAAAATGTAACATTTTAGAATGTTATGTAAATGTTAAGGAATTTAAAAATGGAGGCTAAAAATACAGTTGGTATCCTCACACTGATTTGTGTGAACAGTGCAAGTTCATTAAACAGAATACAGTATGGATCATTGGTGGCCTCCATTGCACTTAGAAAAGCTCAAACTTTCCCATTAGATTCAATATTTAGATTTTTCTATTTTTTTTAATAAATAAAATATTTCCCCATTTGTGTATTTGATGAATGCTTGTCTATGTATTTTTGTGTATTTTGTTTTTGTTTCAAATCATCGAAATTGCGTAGGCCAGGGTTCCGGATTTCCAATGATGACTCCATGATGATTGGGGGGGGGCAGATTCCAATAAAGATTCTTTGGGGCTTCCTGGATTACAGTAATGATTATGTAGGTGGTCCACAGAAGTCAAAAGGGTACTAACCACTGTGTTAGAGTATTCAAAGGAAAACTAACTTGATTCTTCTTTTTCAGACAAAGACCTACGATTCTGTCACTGACAAATTTATGGACTTTTCATTTGAAAAGGTATCTTTATTTTTCTTGTTAAGACCATACCTCTGTGTGTGTGTGTGTGTGTGTGTGTGTGTGTGTGTGTGTGTGTGTGTGTGTGTGTGTGTGTGTGTGTGCGCGCATTTGTTACTGCCCTGTGCCTGTAACACTGTGAGTCAAACATTAGAACCTATTTTGTATTTTTTAGACACACAGTGCATACATGCTGTTCTATAAAAGAGTGGAGATGGAGGATGAAGGCATCAAGGAGTTCAAGTTTGAGGTTTCATCAGAATTACTTGAGGTATAACACTTTCTTATTTTTGTTTTGAAATGCCGTCTGTAATGTTCAAGAAAAATATCTCATCTGAATGACCTGCGGACACCATAGTAGAGGTTTCTTTTATAGTTGGGCAAAGTCTTCTCTCCTGTTATAATTTTCTGTAAGTGGATAGAGGGTAATGTATTTAGCAAATTGTATTTGATGATTGAGAAATTAAGTGTACAAACAGTGGGACCTGTTAGATCAAAATGCATTAGGACAGAAATAATGGCAAACCACTTGAAGCAATTGTTAATCGGTGCCTATGATGTTTGAGAGTTGACCTGCCATCCCAACGCGATTACAGAACTGGCAGCATTGATTAAATCAACTTGGTTGACAAGTAAAATGAAATAGAAGAATAGCTAATTGTAGTTGCTGCAAACACATTGTTATTAAATTAACTTCTACTGCATGCATTCTGCCATCAATTTGTCCTTGCATCTCTGCACAGTCTGTTTAATTTTGGGGATCCCATCGTACTCTGTGGTTTGATATGTGATGTGAAGCTATATCATCAGCATTGTGTTGTGCTTGGTGATCTTTCTTTTTCTGTCACAATTTGCCTAATTACAGTCAGCGAGTTAGTGTTTGCTTGGTGTTCCCTAATGTCTTAAAAATGTACTGGATACCCCCTCGTTATGTGTCATGCCTGGCAGATATAGTTAGAGTGAGGTAATTGGGGTAAGTGGGTATTGTTGGAGGAGCCGTGATACCTAAGGCATATCTGGATTGTCTTGAACTAGTGTAATTAATCAGCTCTGTTGTAATTATGTATGTGCCATCTTGAGATTGTGAGTGTGGTTGCTGTGAGCACACCTGTTTGAAATGGGGTCTCTAGTTGACAGTGGTTTGCACCCTGTTCAAGTAGAGATCCTCACTCTAGTCATGGTAAGGGAGCCACACAGCTCAGATAACCCCATGCTCACCCCCTTGGTAGCTTGGCACGAGGAGTCAGGCTTATCTCAGATGCAGTATGTAAAGTATTTGTACACACACACACACACACAGTAACACAGTGAAAACATCACAAAGTACTCTACATTTTAGGAAAGTAGCCAATATTTATCTGACTAAAATAAGACCAAAACAACAAAAATCCAACATACACAAGCAAAGGTACGAATTTTCAAAGATTAAGTCTTAGTACAGCACTTAGAAACACAATAGCTCCAACTGAGGATATCATGGCGTGCTGATGGAGTTGTTTCCAACAGTCCGGTGCCACTTGTGAGGGATTGTGGGTCGTTCAGAGTCCCACAGACCCCAGGCACAGTAACTTTGAACACAATTTGGAATCAAACGCGTTGCACCTCGCCGGGGAAGTGAGGCGTCACTGAAGCCGGTACGGCATCTCTTCCTTAATGCTACCGGGGAGGTGAGGCGTCGGTTCCTTTCTGCTAGACAGGAGAGGTGAGGCATTGGTTCCTTACGGTTGCAGGAGAAGTGATGCGGTGTTGGTGACAAAGTATCAGTTCCTTATGACCTGGCGGGATCAGAAATTCCAGCAGTTCAAGATGTGAGGCGTGGCCTACGCTGTGTCGCGATCACACCCCCGGCCACAGGTGCTGTGGCGGAGTCAGGTGTCATGGGTGTCGGTGACACAGCACTCAGGATTCATGCTGTGGCAGAACTTTGGAGGCACTGCACTGGCATCGGGCCTGCGATGTTAGTCACGGTTGTGGTACTCAGCAGAGACCACGACCCCGGTGCAGGCAGTGGCGCGGAGTCGGACAGCCGCGCCAGTTCCAAAGTTGCCCCGCAGTCGATGTACTTGGTTTCTTCTAGGATGTACCAGAACTCAAGCCCAAGGGCCCAGAAACTGGATTTGGCACCACTTTGAAAGTCCAGACTCTCAGCAAAAGAACCCAAGTGCTCGAAGGTGAAGTCTCTGCCTCCCACCAGTCTTTTGGGGTTTTCTGGGCAGCCTGTGCTGCTGCAACCCCTCAGACAGGTTTCTGCCCTCCTGCTGCTTGACGAGCTCGGGCAGAGGAAAGTAAAACAAAGGATTTCCTGTGGGAGAGGGAGGTAAAAGGTGTTATATGACTTGGGAGGGCTAGCCTCCCCAAGCCACTGGTAAGCTTTGAAGGGTACATTTGATGCCCTCCTTGTGTAAACTGGTTTGCACCAGTCCAGGGACCCCCTGTCACTGCTCTGGTGTGAAACTGGACAAAGGAAAGGGGAGTGACCACCCCCCTGTACATCACCACCCAAGGGGTGGTGCCCAGAGCTCCTTCAGGTGGCCACTTGAATCTGCCATCTTGAAACCATTATGTGCAGAGGACGCTGGGAGCATCTGAATGGCCAGGTCAGGCAGGTGATGTCACAGCCGCCTCCTGATAGGTGGTCACTTTGTAGGTGACTAAACCCCCTTTTAGGACTATTTAGGGACTCCCTTGCAGGACTGCAACTGGACCGTCCACATACCGACAAGCTGCAACTTCATTGACGATTCCGCTCTGCAACATTGTTTCTCCAGCTCTTTCTAGCAACTGCAACATTTCCTTAGCTCTGCTCTTCTGGTCGCTTGGGGTCACTCTGGTACTCACCTCTTGGGTTCCCTAGTTCCTCCAGCTCCCCTCTTCTGATTCCACTTCCTTGGATGGGGGGGCTGCCTTTCATATTCCACTTTTTAATATATGGTTTGCCCCTCACTATTTGCTATTGCTTTTCCCAGTGCCTATTGTGTTCGATGCTATTTACTGATTTCTAATGTGTATATAATAGTGTGTTTACTTACCTCCAGTTGGGGGACTGCCTATTATTATTCTAGTATTTGTGTTGCTCTAATAAGGTACCTTTATTTTTGCACTACTGTGTGGTTCTTTCATGTTTGATAGTGCTCTGTGACTATAGTGATAATGCATAAGCTTTGCATGCCTCCTTGATAAGTCTTGGCAGCTCATCCACAGCTACTTCTAGAGAGCCCTGGCTTCCTAGGTACTGCCTACACTTCACAAATAAGGGATACCACACACCAGGCCAGCTTCCTACAGCCCCCACATGTGGATACCTAGAACAATGGAGTGCCTACACCAGGGAGCCCAGGGGCATAGGGTTGAAGTTGTGTCGGAACCTCCAGTTGAAGTCAGTGGGGTCCTCGGTTGTCCAGCTACTGTTTTGACCCGTGGACCAGTTTGTGGAAACAGGCATGGATTCCTAAAGAAGAGGACCTAAGAAAAGAGGGGACAGACTCCAGACCACTTGGAGGTGCCCAGGTGGTGCAGGAGGGCAATGCCAACCCTTCTGGGAGATGCTCTCCTGTTGGACAGTTGAAGAAGTGCAGCTGTGGAGTCCAGGCGATGCAGGAAGTCCCATGGAGTCGTCTACGAGCTGTCCCATGCTGGTAGTTGGATTGCAGATGCATGGAAGTGTTGCACGGAGTTTGCAGGTTTTGTGGGGACCAGCAAGGTCCAGGTGTCCCAACCTTGGCACGTAGGTCAGGGATAGCCCCCAGCATGCAGGAGAGCCAGCAGGAATCAACGGAGCCCCCAGTGGGACACTCAGGCAGCAGGCAAAGAGAGTAACAGGGAGTCCTCAACAGCACAGCAAAGAGGCATGCCCCTGTCGCAGTGGTTGCAGAGAGGATGGAGTTTTTGGAGCTTGAGAGTGCTGGAGGCTGAGACTTCTTGTAGCTAAGTGGTCTTTGGACTACAGAGTCAACAAGCCTTGGCAATGACAAACAGACACGGTGCACAGGAGTTCGAGCCATCAGCTCCAGGGAGAGACCACATGGTTCCCAGTTGCATGGATGATAGATCAGACCTCTTGAGAGTCACAGAACCTCCACCTGTACTGTAGAACCTGAAAGAGTCTGTGGGACAGCAGGATCCACAAACCATTCGTTGAGGTGACTGTGGATGCAGGGGAGGGACTCCTTCACTCCAAGGGAGATTCCTTTTTGCTTTCCTAAGTGCAGGCAGAGTCCCGGTGACTCTGGAGGATGTACAGCCATGGGGTCGCATAAATCTTTGTAGAACTTGGAAGCAAAGTTGCAGTAGGAGCCCCCCATTCTGGTTAAGTAGAGAACACACAATGTTAGCACTTTTGTGAGCTGAAGTTTCCAAGGCAGCTATCGCTCAGAGACCCTTTTCGTCTCGAGTGGTGCTCAGGGCTCTTGTACGCCTTTCTGACCGAGTGCTCAAGAAGATCAGGAACAACCAGGCCCAAGTCATCCTTGTGGTTGCGGACTGGGCACGGAGTGTCTGGTATCCCGAGCTTCTTAACTTGAGCATCAATCCTCCCATCAGGTTGCCTCTTTGGAAGGCTCTTCTGTCGCAGCAGCAGGATCCTCCACCCAAACCTGTCAACTCCTCACCTTCTTGCCTGGAAATTGAGCCACAACAGTTGACAGCTTTCGTCCTTCCTCCCGTATATCATTCTGGCAGACAGGGGTCCCTATCACAAGACTGTATACGCATGTCGATGGAACAAATTTGTAATCTATTGTACTGAAAAGTCTATTGGCTCTCTTTCTGCCTCTCTCTGGTTTTCATCTCTTTAGTATCACCCTTACCCAGCAGGTCTCTACTCGGAGTACTCCTAAGGGTGACATTTCTGCTCTGTTTTCCTTCTTGTGGCTGCCTGATCAACCCTCTTTAATAAAGTCCCATATGGTAAACCGCTGGGGACGTTATTTCTTGGGTACCTTTTCAAAGGTAAGGAATCTGCGCCTAGCTGTCTCTATCGGATTAACAAGTTACTTACCTTCGGTAACACATTATCTGGTGTGGGCAATATCTAGCTGCAGATTTCTTACCGACTCACTTCACCCATCCTTCCTTCTCTGCGGACAGATTTCTAGGGCTAAGGACACTCCCTTTCATGGCCCTAGTTTCGTCAATTCCAGTGTCAGTGCACCTCACGGCTCCGTGCTTCTGACATTGAAAGTCGTGAAAAAGTAATTGCCGTCAGCACTCCGAGGTGGCGCCTATATAGGTGACTGCAATGTCACTTCCGGCGCAGACAACAAGATGCCATGCGTAGCTGATCGATGCCACCTACAGGTGCGCAGGGGTACTGGTCATGCAAAAATCTTCCAGATCCACTCTGACGCTTAGGAACTTCAAAGGTAAGGAATTTGCGGTAAGATATTGTCTATACCAGATAATGCATTACCAAAGGTAAGTAACTTGGAAGATTTTTTAACAGGCTCCACAAATGTTCTTCTCGATGTCCAGTTCACTTCATTAAGGAACTAGTTAGTGGAATATATGTTTCATTCTATAGCTGGTGCAATTGTTAAAGTGTAGCACTTTAAATGTATGTGTTTTTACATACATTCTGCATAGCAGTCTCTTGAGATTGGCATAGCATCGATGATATGTTGAGACTTTTCATGTTTCTTTTTGTTTAATCTACGTCTGGTAAGTGCCAGTTCTCCAAGATAGTTATTATTGAACCATTGTTCTAAATAAAAATACAGTAACTTCACAATGAAAGTTCCTGATGTAGTGGATTTAAATCTAAGTATTGGTCCCCTCATTGGTGTCACTTCTGATGTACTTTAAGCTTTCCTTTTGGAAGATGGATGCTCTGTAAAAGGAAGGACGTATTCAGGGATTAATTCACTGGGCAATCACTTTGTGAATTCTTGCGGCCTTACACAGCTCCACCAGGCAACTCTGGTGCCACTTAGGAGTGATATGACCCCCAAGTCATTTCATGCCTAGTGGATATTTCAGAAGATTCAACATTATTCAAGAAATTAAGTTCCTGTTGAAAGCATAGTAATGGTAAATCACATAACTGCACCTTTTCCTTTCAGAAAGTTTATGTGAAATTGTTCAATCGATTTGCATGGTTCAAAGGCAGATCAAAGTAGGTTGTCTCTCATTTAATGAACTCAGTCCGGATAATGTGCCAGCAAAGATACACTTAGCGTTTGTCTATCCTGTGCTTCAAGCTTGTACTGTTGCTATCCCTTTATCTCCCTTTAAATCCAGATTGTTACTAAAATTCGCATCTGGTTGAATTGCCTGGTATTTTGCAGGTGTCCTCTGTTTCACACATCTGGTAAACAGCTAGCTGGAAGATCAGCCTGTTGGCAGTTTGTTTTCAACAGCAGAGATTAAAGCAACAATCCATATAGTTCTTATTTAGTTTACCATTCTGTATGTTTTACATTTTTAAAACGTTTCTTTGAAACTCCATGTGAAGTATTGCTCATTCAATTGTTAAAGATTTACATATTGTACATCTTTCTTGGATGAAATGTGCATGAGGTAAAAGACATAGATTTTTAATGAAACTTGTTTGTACAAACTGCCTTCTCTTATCTGATAATAGATTCTTTTCCTTAGTGGATTTGGCATGATAATATGCAGTTTCTTCAAGACAAGAACATTTTTGAGCATACATACTTTGGGTAAGTGTAATGTTCATAGAATGGCATTTCTAATAATCTAATAAAACTCATTCCGTTTTAGAAGTCAAAACTAAATTATTGCTTTGCAATTATAGGTTCATGTGGCAGTTGTGTAGCAGCATTCCAAGCACATTACCAGATCCAAAAGCTGTGTCTTTAATGACAGCAAAGGTAGTTATCTTTAGTAGATGTTGTATTGCTTTTTCTGTAATGCTCAACACTTTAGTACTTGAGCTCAAATGTAAGTGCTTTGAAAAAAGTATGAATTTATCATAGGTGTTGTCTGACAAAGAATGTGCAAAGAATGTAAGACATGAAAAATTTGTGAATTAAGCTTGAGGAGATAGTTACAGCAATATACCGGCCTATTGAACTGAAAGACCTTGTTAACAGTACAGTTTCAGTCAAGTTTCTGTGTTAAAGATTTTCCACCTTTGATGTAATCACAGCAGAGTTTACAACTGCAATATGATCTTCAATATTGGTGGTATTCTTCCACAAAAGGTCTGGATTCCTGGAATCTTTGGCTATTGTTGACCAACTGATCTAAGGTGTCTCATGAGTTAGTGGCTGAACTGTTTGTTATGCATGTGCGATCATCAGCTCAACCTTTATATCTTTTTAAAAAGCTTAGGAAACAAGTGGTATTATTATTCAATACCAGGTCTCCACTTTATTCTAGGGGGGCAGTGGGGGAGGATGACCTGCGGTATGAGAAGGTACGCCACCTTCTAAAACTCCCGCTCCCCCCTCTCCCCCAATGGGCCACACTGCTAGTACACTTCCATCAGGTGATAACAGCTGCTACACCTCCCTCCTTCCCTCAGGAAGAACATCAGTGGCCCAGTCTGCCCCACTCGCACCCCATCTAAGATATGAGCTCAAGAATAGTCACCCTGGGTCTACACAACCCCTACACCAACTGTTCACCCAACACTCTGTCACTCCAACCCCACATAGCATGGTTACTTCCCTCTCCCCAACACCTAGCCACTCCGAGTTTAGCTTCACCTCACCCTACTCTGTTTGTTGTTGATTTCCCTAGGAATACAGTACCACCATTTAACTAGAGACACTACAAGAACCTTGTGTAACCACCTCATAAATCGTCCTACTTCATACCTGATGTACTCAGAACTTATTTCAGCAGTCATTTGGGTCCGCAAACTATCTTAACCAATATTTTGTGTTCTTATTTTGCTTATTGGTAATTGCAATTTGAAAACTTCATGAAAAAGAGTTAAAAATAAAACCATGCCTCCAGTTTCTACTAAATACTGTGGTTCTCACTTAGAGAACCTCATGCTTGCAGCTAGAGTATTTTGGAGATGCTTTAGTATACATGCTGGGCGCTGTCACCTTTTGAAGTATGTGTAATAAGAGCAGGGCTGTATGAAATGTATTTTTCTGCCTGTGTCCATTTTAACCATTATGATAAATGTGGCTGCTTGTTGACTAGAATATGAACCCTGATCAAGCAGCAACCACGATCCTTGTCAGGATCAGACACAAGCAAACCCCAAATTAACCTGTGCTCAACCCCTGGTAGCTTGGCACAGAGCAGTCAGGTTTAACCTAGAGGCAATGTGTAAAGTATTTAGGAAACATTTCAAACAGTAAAACAGTGACAACACACCACAAAAAGAGGCCACAACAGAGTTAAAATAATATAGTAGATTTTAATAAAACAAAAACAAAATTACAAACATCCAATTACTAGATAGTGAATTTCAAACCTTTAAGTAAAAATAGCGCCAAGAAGCACAAAACATTATTGGGGATATCTGGTCGCGCCAGACTGGGACAGTCACAAGTTAAGGCAGAACGTTTTGCAGCACAAGCTGTCTACAGGGACCCAATTAGGCCTGCTGGCCACAGTACCTTAAATCCTGGTTGCCGAGCGTTGCATGGATATGCGTTGAAGATGCGCAAGGCAATCAAGGTGACATGTTGGTTCCAAGGTGCATGTGGCTGTGGTGCAAGGTCCTGTTGCATCCATGTTGAGGATCCCGTCGCTAGGGGCTTGCAATGTGAAGGTTTGTGTTGGGCTACATTGTGCAGTTGAGGCGATGAGTTGGTTCTGATAAGCGGTGAAACTGCGGTGCAGAGTTTTGGCGGTGCCGTCAAGGAAAGTAACAATCTGCTCTGGGAAAACCTCTCGCAGTGGCAGTTTCCGAAGGCCATTTGTCAAACCCAAGATGCAGCCTGCGGTGGCAATGTAAGTTTTTTGCAAAGGGTTTAATCCACGCAGCGGAGGCGATGCGTCGGCTGTGCTTGGCGATCGGTTGCTCAGCAGAAGGGCTTCATCGGTTCCACTAGCAAGCACCTAAGGTAAACATTGCAAGGGTCCAGGATTGGGGTGGCACCACTTGGCAGGGTAGACTCGCAGATAGCAAAGACCAGGTGTAGAAGCAGGGTGGTTGGAAGTCTTTTATGTCCCTGAGGCTTCAGACCAGAAGGCCAGCCAACTAGACTTTGGAGTCACTCTGGATTCTGTGTTGAAGTGATACAGGTCTAGCCTCACCAAGGCAGAGAGGGCAGCATGCAGCAGTTAAGCACAGCAAAGCAGGAGTCCAGCAGAGTAGCAGTCCTTAAACAACAAAGCACTCCTTCTTCCTGTCAAGAGTATCCACAGGTCCAGAATTGTACAGAAGTGGTGGTGGCTGAGATCCAGTACTTATACCCAGTTATGCCTTCTAAGAGACTCCAAAGACCACACATATGTTCCCACCCCCCTTCCCCCCACCACCCTGGCTCCAGACTAACTACAGGGGGGTATGCAGCTCTTTGTGTGGAGGTATTCAGGTTTAAGTGAGGATGTGCCCAGCTCCTCCTCCTGATTCTGCCAGGATGGCCCATCAGGTCACACCTAACATCCCATTGTGTGTGGCTGTCTAGGGGGAACACACAAAGACTAAATGCTAACTACACCCAGTAATGTGACCACATACAGGATGTAGGCACCAAGTGGCTAAGGCAGGAAAATTCCAACTTTCTAAAAGTAACATTTTCAGAATTACAATTTAAAATCAGACTTAACTTGAAGTCAGGATTTTAAATTGTGGTTTCAAAGACGGCAAAATTGAAGGAATTATCTTGTCCCATTTGAAAATGACGCTTATGAAATATAATAAGGCAACTTCAGTGTTATCCTATGGGAGAGATAGGCCTTGCAGTGGTGAAAATGAATCTAAGAGTTTTTCACCACCAAGACACATAAAACTTAAAAGTACACGTCCTGCTTTTTAACCATTGCACTCTGCCCTCTGGGCTGTCCATAGTCAACCCTAGCTGTTTGCAGAGGTGACAGAGCATTGCATGATAAAGTAAAAACTATTGTGAGGACAACTCTTGACTCTCTGGATCCGCATCGAAGGCACAGACAAAAGGGAACTGAAGATGGTATCCCAGGGTGGAAATATTATGGCTTTGGTGATGGAACTTCATGTCCCACTGCAGAGCCTGAATATGGCATATGTCACTAGCAGGATGCTGGAGGCCATGAGGCACAGCAGCCTCAGCCATTCTCACCGAAATCCAAGACAGCAGCTGAAACATCGGTATCGTACCCTGAATATCCTGGACTTGCAGCTCAGGATGATAAGCCTGCAAGTGTACTGTGACCAGAACAACTCCAATGAAAGGGAGCAACTGCGAGGAAGTCAGGTGTGACTTCAGACGTTTCTAGTGAACCTCAGCAAATGCAGGAGGTCCACCATAACCCGGAGGTGGAAGACGACTGCCTGGGGTATCTCCACTAGCTGGAGAGCCTTGTGGCACTGTAACAGGAGGCCTGAGCCTTTGAGGCTCACTGGTAAGTGTTGCACTTCCTGCAGGGGGGAGGTGTGAAGCACCTCCACCCAGAGTAGGCTTTGTTCCTGACCGCAGAAAGCACAAAGGCTCTCACCCCATGGGGTCAGAAACATGCCCGTTAGTTGAAGGCTGGCACAGATCAGTCAGCCCTACACTAGAGGGGTTGGGTAAAATAAAGGGGACATGCCCTGTGTTTACATTTTACAATAAATCTAACACTGGCATCACTGTGGGTTTATTGTGCCAAGAAGTTTGATACCAAATGCATCTGTGGAGTTCGTAATGACAAACGCCCAGCGCATGTACTTAATATGGCCACACTGCACTTACAATGTCTAAGAATGGACGTAGACACTAGGAGCATATTGCTCATGCAGCTATGGCCTCACCTGTGGTATAGTGCACCCTGCCTTAGGGCTGTAAGGCCTGCTAGAGGGGTGACTTACCTATGCCATAGGCAGTGGTTTGTCAGAATGGCACCCTGGGAGGGATGCCATGTCGACTTTACCTTTTTCTCCCCACCAACACACTCAATCTGCAATGGCATTGTGCATATGTTTGGTGAAGGGTCCCTTAGGGTGGCACAATGCATGCCGCAGCCCTTAGGGACCCTCCCTGGTCACAGAGTTCTTGGTACAACTAGTACCTTTTACAAGGGACTTAGCTGTCTCCCAGGGGTGTGCCAATTGTAGAAACAAAGGTACATTTTTAGGGAAACATTACTGGTTCCCGTCCTGGTTAGCAGGTGTAGGAAGCTGGCCTGGTGTGTGGTGAGCACCTATGGTGTTATCACCTTATACCAGGTCCAGGTATCCCCTATCAGTTAAGTGTAGGCAGTGTCTAGGAAACCAGGGCTTTCTGGTTGTAGCTGTGGGTGGGCAGTCAAGACTTTTCTAGGGGACATGCAAAGCATATGCAATACCACTATAGTCACACAGCACTCACACTTGAAAGAACCACACAGTGTTAGAAAAATAAAGGTACTTTATTATGGTAATACAAATACTAAAATACTGTATAGGCAATACCCCAACTGGAAGTAAGTAAACACACTATTAGAAATCAGTAAATAGCATAGAAAGCATTAGGCATTGCTAAAAGCAATAGCGAATAGTGAGGGCCCTAGGGGAGGGCCAAACCATATGCTAAAAAAGTGGAATATGAAAGGCAGTCCCCCACCCAAGGAAGTAGAATCAGTAGAGGGGAGTTGGAGGAAATAGGAACCCCAAGAGTTGAGTACAAAAGTGACCCCCAGCGACCAGGAGAGCAGAGGGAAGTACCAGGTTTTCCCAAAACCAACAGGAGGACTAGGTCGACGGTAGACCAAGAAGGTCAGCAGTGCAGCACAGGAGCAGAAGAAGAGTTCCACGAGTGATGCAAGTGGTGTCCCACGTCGGCGGTCGTGATACAGTTGGTCACTGGTGTTGGAAAACCACCAACAAGCCTGGGCAAATGCAAGAGTGGGAGAGGATGGTTTTGCAAGACTTAAGAGGAACAGCAAGGTCCAGGGCACTCAGCCCAAGGAGGGGAGTCCAGGGTGACCCTCAGCAGCTGGAAGAGTCACAAGAGGAGGAGGCAGCCTCCACAGGCAGCAGGCACAGGAGTCACAGTGAGGCACACTCAGCGCACCTGAAGAAGAGTCCTGCGTCTCTGGAGCAGCAGACAGGAGACTGTGCTTTGTAGGAAAGAGTACTGGGGACCGGGCTACACGGAGCCTGAAGATCCCTTGGAGGAGGAGCTAACAAGCCTTGATAGCTGCAAGAGTCGTTGTGCACAGGAGTAGTGTCCTGCAAGGAGAGGCAAGAGCTTACCATCTCCCAAGTTGGAGAGCTGGTAGAGAGGACCAAGGGGACCTCTCCAGACCACCACCTGTGATGCAGGATCTACACAGTTCCAGAGGAGAGGGAGAGGATCCACACAGCTGGTTGTCATTGGAGTTTGTGCCTGAGGATGCAGGGGAGTGACTCCTTCACACCAAGAGAGATTCCTTATTATTTCTTGTGCAGGCTGAAGACTTGTCACTCTCAGAGGATGCACAGCCAGGGAAATGATGCAGTTGTTGGAAAGAGCTGGAGAAATAATGTTGTAAAGTGGAGTCGTCACTGGAGTTGCAGATTGTCTGTTCCTGGAGAGTGCAGTTGCAGTCCCTGTGGCCAAAAGATGAAGTAAACGATGCAGAGGAGTCCTGCTGGAATCTTGCATGTCAAATCTCAGAACCCACCCAAGTAGGAGACCCTAAATAGCCTAGCAGGGTTGTACGAAGATGGATCTGTATATACTATCTCAAAGTGAGAACTAGTGTGCACAGAGTCCAAGGATTCACCTTAGAGGTTGATAGTGGCAAAATTATATAATACTAATGCTCTATTTTGTGGTAGTGTGGTTGAGCAGTAGGCTTATCAGAGGGTAGTGTCAAGCATTTGTTGTATACACACCGGCAATAAATGAGAACACACACTCAAAGACTGAACTCCAGGTCAATAGTTTTTATATAGAAAAATATTATTGTCTTAATTTATTTTAGAACCACAGGATTCAGAATTTCGGTAAATGCATAAATTGTAAGGTACTTTACACAGGTAAGTATGGAACTTTGATTTAAAACATTAGTACACATAGTTTTGGTTAAAATGGCAATAAGCTATTTTCAAAGTACACAGTGCAAAAATCAACAGTTCCTAGTGGTGGTAAGTTTGCTTAGTTTTTGCAGTTAAGTAAAGCACTTACACAGTCAGTCTCCTGGGCATAGGCAGCCCACCGTTGGGGGTTCAAGGCAACCCAAAAGCCAGAGCAACACAGGGCCGGTCAGGTGCAGATGTCAAAGGAGGGCCCAAAACACAGAGGCGCCAATGGAGAACAGGGGCGCTCCGTTTCCATTCTGCTAGCAGGTAAGTACCTGTGTCCTGGGGGTGCAGACCAGGGGGGTTTTGTAGAGCACTGGGAGGGGTCCCAATCAGGCACGCAAAATACACCCTCAGCGGCACAGGGGCGGCCAGGTGCATTGTGTGAACAAGGCGTCGGGTTTTGTGTTGAAGTCAATGGAGGGACCCGTGGGTGACTCTGGCGATGCAGGCAAGGCACAGGGAGGCTTCTCGGGCCAGCCACCGACTGGGCTAGGATGAGGGCCGCCTGTTAGTCACTCCTGCACCAGCGGTTAGTTCCTCTCGGTCCTGGGGGCTGCGGGTGCAGTGCTTTGTCAAGGCTTCGGGTTCCTTTGTTACCGGGCAGTCACATCAGGTAGAGCCTCTGGATCCTCTCTGCAAGCGTCTCTGTGGAGGTGCAGGGAGGTCGACTCGGGGTGTCCACGTTGTTGGAGTCGCCAGGGGGTCCTATTTGGGGTGTTGGCTTCTCTGGACACGGGCCGGGGGGGGGATGGTGCAGAGTGTGAAGTCTCACACTTCTGGAGTGAGGCTGGAGTCTTATTTAAAGTTGGTTTCTTTGGTGTAGATTTGGACAGATTTCCTTGGTCCTTCAGGTGGAGGTCAGTCCTCTGAGTCCTCAGAGGCACTGGTCCCGCTGGATGCGTCCCTGTGGGAAGAGGGTCATATCCCTAATCCTATTGGGGGAATCCTCCAAAACAAGATGGGGGATTTTCCAAGGGGGGGGGGGTCACTTCAGCTCTGGTCACCTTAGGGGTGGACCTGGCTGAGGGTGTGACTCCTCCTTGTTTCTCTCATTAGCTTCCCGGACTTGCCGCCAAAAGTGGGGGCTGTGTCCGGGGGCGGGCATCTCCACTAGCTGGAGTTCCCTGGGGCATTGTAACACGAAGCCTGAGCCTTTGAGGCTCACTGCTAGGTGTTACAGTTCCTGCAGGGGAGAGGTGTGTGAAGCACCTCCACCCAGTGCAGGCTTTGTTTCTATCCTCCGAGAATACAAAGGCTCTCACCCTATGGGGTCAGAAACTCGTCTCCGTAGCAAGCTGGCACAGACCAGTCAGTCCTGCATTGGAGGATTAGGTACAAATACAGGTGGCATCTCTAAGATGCCCTCTGTGTGCACTTTGTAATAAATCTAGCACTGCCATCAGTGTGGGTTTATTATTCTGAGACGTTTGATACCAAACTTCCCAGTATTGAGTGTAGCCATTATGGAGCTGTGGAGTTGTTTTGACAAACTCCCAGACCATAACCTTAGTATGGCCACACTGTACTTACAATTTCTGAGAAGGGACTTAGGCACTGTAAGGGCATATTGCTCATGCAGCTATTCCCTCACCTGTGGTATAGTGCACCCTTGTCTTAGGGCTTTAAGGCCTGCTAGAGGGGTGACTTACCTGTGCCACAGGCAGTATTTTGTGTGCATGGCATCCTGAGGGGGATGCCATGTCGACTTTGCCTTTTTCTCCCCACCAACACACACAATCTGCAATGGCAGTGTGCATGTGTTAGTTGAGGGGTCCCTTAGGGTAGCACAACCCATGATGCAGCCCTTAGGGATCTTCCCTGCTCACAGGGCCCTTGGTACCACTTTTACAAGGGACTTATCTGTGTGCCAGGGGTGTGCCAATTGAATTGTAGAAACAATGGTACATTTTAAGTGAAAGAACATTGGTGCTGGGGCCTGGTTTGCAGGATCCCAGCATACTTCTCAGTCAAGTCAGCATCAATATCAGGCAACAAGTGGGGGGTAACTGTGACAGGGAGCCATTTCCCTACAAGGGTGGCCACCTATCAGGAGGGGGCTGTGCCATCACCTGCCTGACCTAGCCCCTCAGATGCTCCCAGGGGCCTCTTCCCACCTTGGATTTTAGATGGCAAAATCAAGTGGCCACCTGGAGGAGTTCTGGGCACCACCCCTGGGGTGGTGATGGACAAGGGAGTGGTCACTCCCCTTTCCATTGTCCAGTTTCACATAAAAGCAGGTTTATGCAAGGAGGGCACCAAATGCACCCTTCAAAGAATACTGGTGTCTTGGGAAGGCTGCCCCTCCCAAACCATGTATCACTTATTTCCAAAAGGAGAGTGTGTTGCCTCCCTCTCCCAAAGTAAATGCTTTCTTTGTTCTGCCTTAATTTGCCTGAGCTGGTCAAGCAGCACGATGGCAGAAACCTGTCTGATGGGTAGCAGCAGCACAGGCTGCCTGGCAAACCCCAGAAGACTAGTAGGAGCAATGCGGGGGGTCCTCTAAAGAGCCCCCAGAGAGCATGGAATCATACCACCAATACTGGCAGCAGTATTGGGGTATGATTACAACATGTTTGATACCAAATATGCCCAGGTTCAGAGTTACCATTATGTAGCTGGACACAGTTAGTGTCCAGTAGACTGGTAAAATGACTTCCCCCGTACTAACGAAGTCCAGTGTAATGGAGCTGGAGTTCATAGGGGCACCTCTGCTCATGCAGCGGTGCCTTCAGATGCAAGTACCTGCACCCAGCCCTTTGGGCTAGGAAGACCAACCATAGGGGTGAATTACAGTGACCTGGTGCAGGGACCTGTAATGAAAGGGTGCATGCACCTTTTCATGCCAGCTGCAATGGCAGGCCTACAGATACATGGGCTTCCATGGGTGGCACAATCCATGCTGCAGCAAATGGGGAACCGCTGGTGCCCCAATGCCCTGGGTACCTAAGAACCATTAACTAGAGAATTATATGGGAGCACAGGTATGCCAATTGTGGGGTGATCTAAGCCCCAAGGAACCAAATTTAGAGGGCGAGGGCGCACAGTCACTGGGGTCCTGGTTAGCAGGATCCCAGTGAACACAGTCAAAACACACTGATAGCAGGTAAAAAGTGGGGGTAACCATTCCAAAAAGAGGGTTCTTTCTTACAGCAGGATCCCAGCACACACTTAGTCAAGTTATCATCGACATCAGTGTTGGGGGTGATGGATAACCATGCCAAAAGGGGCACTTTACTACACAACCCCCTCCCAAATTGAGGAGGATGAGACCAGCCTTTCCCAAGAGAGTCTTCATTGTCTAAGTGGAAAAACCTGGAAGGTCAATCTGCGTTGGCATGAGCAGTCCCAGGTCTCTGTTCTAGTGAAAAGTCAATTCCCTATAGGAATATGGACCACCTTAAAAGTTTACGGTTCTCTCCTTTCATTTGCATCAGCCATCTGAGGGTTCTGTGACAGGTTGAACAATGAAGTGTGTACCAAACAAGTATGGTCTTAACTTCTTGAGGGACCAAACCACAGCAAAAGGTAACCTCTCAGTGCCACTGCAACGCTGTTCCCTGGGGAGTAACCTCCTGCAAATAAAAGCAACATGCTATTCATGGCCATCATCGTTGGTTTGGGACAGGACTGCTCCTATCCCATGTTCAGAGGCATCTGTCTGCACAATTAACTGCTTAGAATAGTCTAGAGCTTTGCTGAGCACATTACCTCTTTCAGGGTGTCAAAGGTCTTTTGACAACTAAGTGTACAGTTTACTTTCTTGAGCATCTTCTTAGAGGTCAGTTCTGTGAACGGGGTCACAATGGAGCCATACTCCTTCACAAATCTCCTGTAATAACCAGTCAAACCTAGGAATGCCCTGATTAGAGTCTGGGTGGTAGGACCTTCACAGTCCAGAATTGTCTGGATCTTGGATTCTAAGGGTTGCATTTGGCCTCCACCTACAAGGGGGCCCAATTATACAACAGTGCCCTGCCCTATCTGACATTTGGATGCCTAGATAATGAGGTCTGCCGATTGCAAAGCCTGCAAAACCTTCCCAGGTGGACTTGGTGATCCTGCCAGGAGGACCTAAAGACAGCAATATCATCTAGATATGCTGCACTGAAGGACTCCAAGCCACCAAGTACTTGATTCACCAACCCTTGGAAGGTGACAGGGGCATTCTTTAAACCAAAGGGCATAACAGTGAAGTGATAATGTCAATCAGGTGTAGAGAAGGCAATATTTTCTTTGGCTCCTGGTGCCATGCGCATTTTCCAGTACCCTGCAGTCTACTCAAAGGTACTTAGAAACTTGGTTGCATCTGATTTGTCAATCAGCTCATCAGCCCTTGGAATAGGGTGAGCATCTGTCTTGGCAACAGAGTTAAGACCTCTGTAGTCCACACAGAATGATAGTTAGCCACGAAGACCTCTGGGCTAGCCCAGGGGCTATCAGAAGGTTCAATAACCCCTAAATCCAGTATCTTGTCGACTTCAACTTTGATGCTTTCCTTAACTTGTATTATGAAGAAAAACTCTTCTCTCTTTGGTTATCAAACAATAAATCTAAACATAGAATAATCTAAACAACTAACATATCGACTTATACAAATACAAGTACAAGACTTATACAAGTACATTATTAACAAATATTTATTCATGATATACATATAATAAGTCAATATGTTAGTTGTTTAGATTATTCTATGTTTTGATTTATTGTTTGATAACCAAAGAGACAAGAGTTTTTCTTCATAATAGACTTTATTCCCTACTTCTCTCTTTTCATTTTTCACATATAGAGACCCCTTTGTTCTTTTTTCCTTTTTTTTTTGTTGCTTTCCTTAACTTGGTCAGACTGCTGATAGATCTTTGATTTGACAGACAACCTTTCTCCAGTGTCCACATCATGGGTAAACCAGAGTGTCTGTCTAGGGGTTAAGGAGAAGAGCTCTGCATACTGCTGCAGGACTTTCCTGCAGGCAGCCTGCTGTTGGGCAATGAGGGTGTCTGAGTAGACAACTCCATCAACTGATCCATCTTTAGGGTTGTGAGAGAAGTGGTCAGGAAGAGATTTATTTTCTGCTTCCTTACCTGATAAGTAACCATCCGCATGGTTACCTCAAGCCTGACACTCAAAAGCTTGAGGCGATTCACATGGATCACTCTTTTAGGTGTCCTGCTAGTACCCAGGTCTACCAAGTAGGTGTCCTCACTTTTCTTTTCTAGGATAGGTAAGGGCCACTCCACCTATCCTGAAGTGCCATATGAGCCACAGGCACCAGAACCCACACCTTCTTCCCTGGTTTAAACTCAACCAGTGCAACTTTTTGGTCGTACCACTGCTTCTGAAGCTATTGGTTGACCTCAAGGTTCTTGGATGCTTTTTCCATATACTCTTCCATCCTAGAACGTAGGCATTGTACATAGTCCACCACATATTGCTTTGGTTTGTGGAAAGGTTTCTCCCAATCCTCCTTCACAAGAGCATGTGGTCCCGTAACAGTGTGGTCCAAACAGAGGTTCAAAGGGGGAAAACCCTACTCCCTTCTGAGGCCCCTTTCTGTAAACAAAAATCAAGCATGGCAAAAGGACATCCCAGCTCCTTTTGAGTTTTTCAGGGAGTTCAATGATCATGCACTTCAATGTCTTGTTGAACCTTTCAACAAGTCCAGTAGATTGGGGATGGTATGGTGTTGTGAACTTGTAAGCCACCCCACACTTATTCCATGTGTGCTTTAGGTAAGCTCCTTAGGAAACCCTTCCCTGGTAAGGGTCTGGTTCCATGGGCTTATTTCCCTCAGAGGATGTTAAGACTTGTTCCTGAGAAGAGGAGTCGTGTGCTTCATGCTGTACAGAAGCTGTCCCCCCTCGTCCTCTTGCCCTTTCTCTTAGAAGGTCGGACTATTATTCTAGGCTCCAACACTTTTTTCACGCGGTGCTCAGCTTTGTGCTCTAGTCTTTACACACTCCATCTCAGGGATTGAAAGCATGGCTGCATGTGTTTTGCGTTCTACCTCTGTCCAAGCTGCAGACTCCAGGTCATTACCTAGCAGACATACAACTGGGATTGCAGAAGAAACCACTACCTGTTTCAGGCCAGTAACCCCTCCCCATTCTTAGGTTACCTTAGCCATAGGATGGACGTTTGTTACTTTGTCAGCATTGGTGACTGCATAAGTCTTTCCATCCAGGTGCTGTCCTGGGGAAATCAGTTTTTCTGTCACCATAGTGACACTGGCACCTGTATCCCTCAGGGCTTCTACCTTAGTCCCATTAAGCAACGGATGTTGCCTGTATTTGTTTATATTAGGGGGCCAGACAGCAAGAGTGGCAAGATCTACTGCACTCTCAGAAACTAAAGTAGCTTCAGTGTGAACCCTGGTTTGCTCTGGGCACACTGTTGATCCTACCTGGAGACTGGCTATACCAGAGCTAGCTGGTGCACTACTAGGGGAATTATTTTTGGGACAGGCCTAGTCTCTAGTTTGGTGTCCATTCTACCTACAGTTGAAACATTAAGCCTTTTTTGGGGGAAAATGTTTTTTCCTTTGTACCCATGGGAAGATTGTGAAGAGTTTCAGGGCCCACCCTCCTGCTCATGTTTTTGGCAGGCTTTAGAAGACTCTTCAATTCTATCCTTAGAAGTCTCACCTCCCTTCCCCTGTGGAAGCTTTGTAACCCCTTTCTTTTGGTCCCCTCCGCTGGAAGTCTTGGTCACCCTAGTCTTAGTCCAAAGGTCTGCTTTCTTTCAGAATTCTTGGGGAGAAATTGGACCTAGGTCTTCCAGATACTGATGAAACTTTTAATTGAAGCAGTTACTTAAAATGTGTTCTTTCATGATCAAGTTCTAAAGCCCATCATAGTCATGCACTTCACTTAACCAACCATCTAGTGTTTTCACTGAGTAGTCTACAAAATCAACCCAGGATTGGCTCCAGGTGTTGTGAGCCCCCCAAACTCCTCAGTCGTGAATCCAAAGCCCTTAATCAGGGCAGCCCAATGCAGTCCTAGGATTCAACATCTGCACCAGTGAGTGAGAGGAGCCTATCTCTACACTTACCTGTGAACAGTTCCCAAAGGAGAGCTCCCCAGTAAGACTTCTTCAGTTTTTTGGTTCCATAGGCCCTCTCAAAGGATGTGAACCACTTGGTGATGTCATCACCCTCCTTACACTTGGGGACAATTCCTTTGGGGATTTTAGAGGTATCAGAGTACTCTCTGTATTAAGTTACGGCCACGCTTATTGGGTGCTAGGCCCATTTCTAATCTCTCCCTTCATAAAGCCAGAAGCTGTCTCACCAAGCTAATCTTTTGGCCACCCTTGCTAAAAGGAGGTCCGCTTCTCTGAGGTTGCCCTTAGTGTTCCTACAGGAACCAGCCTCCCCTGTGTAGACTCAGATCCTGTGAATACTGTCCTTGGAGTCAGGGGCACTGAGACCCTGTCCTCCTTAGTTAGGTTAGGACGGAGCAGGTCAACCTCCTGGTCCATAACTTCTTCCCCCATCTGTGTGTGTGTGATCCTCCTCAGTAAGGGTGTTCCTTTGCATACTCTGCCAAGAGCTCCTGCAGCTGAATCTTGGTATGGTTGGAACCATTTTTAATCTTTTTGAGCCCACAGAGAGACCTTAACACTATCATCTTGAGATGGAGGTAAGGGTTTCAGGTTGAGTTCCACAACCATGTCCTCTGAGCTACTCATTATTTTACTAAGGTTGGGGACTTCTTTTAGGAACTAAAACTACTTCTAGCTACTTACCCCTAACTATAGTAACTTTTATAACTTAAACGAAATGTCAACGGGGTCTTAACCAAGGACCTAGCAGGACTTTGTCAATTACAAAATCTATTGAATCTAAAGGCAATTTAGTAGTGTGATCAGATGTTGGCTGAGTAGTCCAGCAAATGCAAAATTGTAGACCCCACTGCTTATCCACCAATATAGGAAGCTGGCTCTGTATATGCTATACCAAAATGAGGTGCAGTGTGCACAGAGTCCAGGGCTTTCCCAGATGCTTAACAGAGCCTAAAGTTGATAATACTAATGGTCTCTTTTGTGGTAGTGTGGTTGAGCAGGTAGGCTCAGAGGGTAGTGCAAAGCTTTTGTTGTACACATGGTCAAGAAATGAGGCGAGACTTACACTCAGTGACTAACTCCAGGACAATGTTTTGGTACAGCAAAAATATATTTTGTTACTTTATGACTAGAACAAAAGATCTTTGTTGCAGGTAAGTAAAGTTGTAAGTAGGTATCCAGCATATGTATCAAATGTACTTTGTTTAGGTTTTGCAGATAAAACAGTTTAAAATTATAACACTTCTCAATTTTAAAAAGTTGGCACTTCAATTTCTCATAGGAACCAATGCAGTCCTAGGGGAGGAAAACTGTTAGCACAGTACTTGACTTGCCATCCCACTCTCCAGGGGTTAGGATGACCAAAGGTCAACCTGCGGTTTCAGGACACAGGCCTGGGGTGGGTTTAGGTCTGCACAGGGGTGACCACAGGTCTCCGGATTCAGGTTGCAGACGTCCTGGCCAGGAGGGGTCAACCCAGGGTAGACTTGAGGTCAAAATCGCCTGGAGACCTCCTCTGGACCAGTGGGCCATGTGGACTCGGGCTGTGGGGCGTCTGGTGCAGAGTGGGAGGGCTCGCGGATCCGGGGCCGTTCTGGAGTACTTTTGGAGGTTTTCTTTCTGGACAGGGCTGCTCTCTTTACGAGTTTTTGTTCCTCTGCTGGGCAGGCAGGTCTCTGGAGGTTTGTGGAGGTCGCTGGTCCTGCAGGATGCGTCACCTTTTTGTAACAGGAGTCTTGAAGCTGCAGACAGGCTGTTAGGGCTGGGGCCAAGTCAGTTGTCGCCTGGAGTCTTCACTGTTGGGTTTGGCTCTTCAGCCCATTTTCTCTCTTGAAGTCACCAGGGATCCAGTGAGCAGGGTTCAGGGATGCCCCTAAATACTAGATTTGGGGGCGTAACTGGTGTCAGAGGACAGTCGCCAATTGCTACTGTCCCTGAGAGTGGCTACATCCTTCCTGTGTCCACTTCCTTTGGGTAAAGGGGCCAATCCTATCCCTATTGGTCCCTCTCCTACTAACAAAATGGAGGATTTTGCAAGGATTGGGGCATGTTGTAGAGGCTGACCCTCTGTGTATTATGCAAACATGGCACACTGTGCAGGAGGTCCAGGAAACAACATGTTGGTTTCCAGAGGTAAAAATTAGACCACCTAATGCTCCAATTTTTAAGCTAGCTGGTCAAGCAGTTAGGCTAATCCAGGAGATGTGTTAAGTATTTGCTGTACTCGCAAATCCAATCATGCACCACACACACTCAATGAATAACTCAAGACCAGAATTTATATAAATACTTTAGAGTTTTATATACATTTTAAGACCAAAATCTTTACAATACGTTAAGTACTTTTTGAGCTATGACTTTTTGAAGTTTTAATAAAGTTAGTCTTTCAGTGTGTAATTACACACCATAGGAATCAATAGGCAGTCACCTTTATAAATTCATAAAAAATCGTACAGTTGAGTTACTAGTCTCTCTTCTTTTACAGGGTAGTCAAGGTAGTCGGTGGGCACCGTGTGCCAGCTGGAGGGCCTTGGGCAGCTCCCGGTTCAAAGGTGGTGCCTCAGGGTCCCCTTGGGCTGCTGAGATCGCAAGGGGTTGGGAACCCAGAGCATACAGCAGATCCTACGATGTAAGGCTTAGGGGGGCTAGGTGCAGGGCATTTTGGAGGTCTTGGATGCCTTGCGCAAAGGGATCCTTTGGAGCTGGAGGTAAGTCGTCTTCTTCGGGTACTGTAGGATGTCACAGGTGCTCTGGTGGGAGGGCCAAGGTGTCACTGAAGTCCCCTCGACTGGGGCTTCCTCCTGGTCCAGTTGCGGCTCTGGGGGAGCTGCTGTTGGTGATGTCTGACGTGCACTGGTCAGTACCTGGGGTATCGCCACAACTCGGTGTAGGAAAGTACCATCTTGCCTGGCATGTTACCCCCATTTTTACTTGTGTGTCAGTTTGTTTTTGCCTGTCTCACTGGGATCCTGCTAGCCAGGTCCCTAGTGCTCATAGTTTATGGCTTAAATGTGTTCCCTGTGTGGTGCCTAACTGTGTCACTGAGGCTCCGCTAACCAGAACCTCAGTGCTTATGCTCTCCCTGTCTTTAAAATTGTCACTGCAGGTTAGTGACCAATTTTACCAATTCTGATTGACACACTGGAACACCCTTATAATTCCCTAGTATATGGTACATCGGTACCCAGGGTATTGGGGTTCCAGGAGATCCCTATGGGCTGCAGCATTTCTTTTGCCACCCATAGGGAGCTCAAACAATTCTTACACAGGACTGCCACTGCAGCCTGAGTGAATTAACGTCCATGTTATTGCACAGCCATTTTACACTGCGCTTAAGTAACTTATAAGTCACCTATATGTCTAACCCTCACTTAGTGAAGGTTAGGTGCAAAGTTACTTAGTGTGTGGGCACCCTGGCACTAGCCAAGGTGCCCCCACATTGTTCAGGGCAAATTCCCCAGACTTTGTGAGTGCGGGGACACCACTACACGCGTGCACTACATATAGATCAATACCTATATGTAGCGTCACAATGGTAACTCTGAACATGGCCATGTAACATGTCTAGGATCATGGAATTGTCACCTCAATACCATTCTGGTATTGGGGGGACAATTCCATGCATCCCTGGGGCTCCAGCATAGAGCCCATGTACTGCCAAACTAACCTTCCGGGGTTTTCTCCGCAGCTACTGCTGCTGCCAACCCTCAGACACGTTTCTGCCCCCCCTGAGGCCTGGGCAGCCCAGTCCCAGGAAGGCAGAACAAAGGATTTCCTCTGAGAGAGGGTGTTACACCCTCTCCCTTTGCAAATAGGTATGAAGGGCCTGGGTGGAGTAGCCTCTCCTGGCCTCTGGGAATGCTTTGAAGGGCACAGATGGTGCCCTCCTTGCATAGGCCAGTCTACACCGGTTCAGGGATCCCCCCAGCCCTGCTCTGGCAAAGGAAAGGGGAGTGACCACTCCCCTGACTAGCACCTCCCAGGGGAGGTGCCCAGAGCTCCTCCAGTGTGTCTCAGACCTCTGCCATCTTGGATGCAGAGGTGTGAGGGCACAATGGACAGCTCTGAGTGGCCAGTGCCAGCAGGTGACGTCAGAGGGCCCTCCTGATAGGTGCTTACCTCTCTCTGTAGCCAATCCTCCTCTGAGGGCTATTTAGGGTCTCTTGTGTGGGTATCTCTTCAATTAACGAATGCAAGAGCTCACCAGAGTTCCTCTGCATATCCCTCTTCGACTTCTTCCAAGGATCGACCACTGGCTGTTCCAGGACTCCTGCAAAACTGCAACAAAGTAGCAAGACGACTACCAGCAACATTGTAGCGCCTAATCCTGCAGGCTTTCTCAACTGTTTCCTGGTGGTGTGTGCTCTGAGGGCTGTCTGCCTTCACCCTGCACTGGAAGCCTAGAAGAAATCTCACGTGGGTCGACAGAATCTTCCCCCTGCTAACGCAGGCACCAAACATCTGCATCACCGATCCTCTGGGTCCCCTCTTATTTTGACAAGCGTGGTCCCTGGAACACAGGAGCTGGATCCAAGTGACTCCAACAGTCCAGTTTTCCTTCTGTCCAAATTTGGTGGAAGTAAGTTCTTGCCTCCCCACACCAGAGAGTAGTCCTGTGTACTGCGTGAACTGCAGCTGCTCGGGCTTCTACGCACTTTTGCAAGGAATCCTTCGTGCACAGCATAGCCCAGGTCCCCAGCACTCCGTCCTGCATTGCTCAACTCGCTGAGTTGACCACCGACTTCGTGGGACCCTCGTTTGTAGTGTTGAGAAGGCCGCCATGCTCAGATTTCTTGAACGCCTGTTCAAGTGCTTCTGCGGGTGCTGCCTGCTTCTGCGTGGGCTCTCTGTGCTGCTGAGTGTCTTCTCCTGCAAGGGGCGACCTCCTGGTCCTTCCTGGGCCCGGGCAGCCCCCATTTTCTTCAACCATGACCATTGCAGCTAGCAGGGCTTGTTTGCGGTCTTTCTGCGTGGAAACAACTCTGAATCCTCCAACACGCCGTGGGACATCTTCTGTGCAAAGGAGAAGTTCCTGGCATCTTCTGTTGTTGTTGAAAAAGCCTCAGCTTCTTCCACCTGGAGGCAGCCCTTTCGCACCTTCATCTGGGGTTTAGTGGGCTCCTGCCCCCCTGGACACTTTAGTGACTCTTGGACTGGTCCCCTTCCTTTGCAGGTCCTCAGGTCCAGGAATCCGTCTTCAGTGCTTTGCAGTCAGTTGTTGTCTTTGCAGAATCTCCTATCATGACTTTAGTGTGTTTCTGGGGAAGTAGGGTAACTTTACTCCTACTTTTCAGGGTCTTGAAGTGGGGTATCTTGGACACCCTTCGTGTTTTCTTACACTCCCAGCAACCCTCTACACACTACACTAGGCCTGGGGTCCATTCGTGGTTCGCATTCCACTTTGAGTATATGGTTTGTGTTGCCCCTAGGCGTATTGCATCCTATTGTATTCTACAGTGTTTGCACTACTTTTCCAACTGTTTACTTAGCTGATTCTGGTTTGTGTGCATATTTTGTGTATTTTACTTACCTCCTAAGGGAGTATATCCTCTGAGGTATTTTTGGCTCATTGTCACCAAAATAAAGTACCTTTATTTTTAGTAACTCTGAGTATTGTGTTTTCTTGTGAGATAGTGCTATATGATATAAGTGGTATATTAGTAGCTTTGCATGTCTTTTAGTTCAGCCTAAGCTGCTCTGCTATAGCTACTTCTATCATCCTAAGCTGCTAGAACACTACTAATCTACTAATAAGGGATAACTGGAACTGGCACAAGGTGTAAGTACCATCAGGTACCCACTATAAGCCAGGCCAGGCTCCTACACTCGGCCACGGGAGGGTGCTGTGCCGCCAAACTCTGCATATTTGCAGGTCTTGTCCGGGCTGTCGTTAGTGTGTCGTCTGACCCGGTTGTGATTTCCGGTTGTGGAGATAACGTCTGGTCGGTGAAGTGTCCCTCACCAGTTTGTAGGTTCCAGTAGTTTCTTGAGTGGTACCTTTACTCAGGAGGGAGTTGCCGGGCTATTTGCAAAGCCTGGAGGTCCTCTGGGTCTTTTGAGGTCGGTTCAGTGGTCAGCTCCTCCGCATAGGCCATTGCCAGGACACTGGTGCAGCAAGCAGGGGTCTTGGAGCCTCTTCTGATTCAGCAGGTCCTCTGTTCTCGTCTTGGCGGGTCCTCTGGTGCTGTCGTCTTTTCTTCCAGATGAATTTAAAAACTTGTTCTAGGGGAGTCCACTAAATACTGAATTTAGTGGGCGTTTTAGGGGGAACCTGGTAGTGTTCAACGGAACTCTTACCTTTGGGTGGCTACACCCACTACAGTGACCACTTCCTCTGGGAAGGGTCATTTCCGTAAACCCTATTAGATATTTTTCTGCCATCCAACGTGGAGGGAAATAAGATGAAGGGTCCACTTCGACTGGCAACCCCCTAGGGGTAGTGCATGCTCAGTGAGGCCACTCCTCCTACCCTTTGTCTGGTTTCCTGCCTTTGCTCCCACCCAAAGTGGGGATTTGCAAGGGGGGAAGCATTCTGCTGCTAGCAGCATGCCTGGAGGCTCGGGTTTCAGGGGCTGTAGCCCTTTGAAGCTCACTGCCAGGGTGTTGCACATTCCTGAGGGAGTGGGTGTCCGCTCCTCCACCCAGGAAGAACATTGTTTTACAAACCAGAGAGCCATGGCTCTCCCCCAGGTTTGCATATTGGCCTTCTGGAGTGGCAGGCTGGATGGAACCAATCAACAACATACTGTAGGAAAATGCCAGTGTTGGCATGATAACCCCCTAACTTTTTGCCTTTTGTTGATGCCAGCTTTGATTGAACGTGTGCTGGGACCCTGCTAACCAGGCCCCAGCACCAGTGTTCTTTCCAGAAAACTGTACAGTTTTTCCACAATTGGCACAGCCCTGGCACACAGATAAGTCCCTTGTAAAAGGTACCCTGGTACCAAGGGCCCTGTGGCCAGGGAAGGTCTCTAAGGGCTGCAGCATGTATTATGCCACCCTGGGGACCCTTTACTCAGCACATGCACACTGCCTCACAGCTTGTGTGTGCTGGTGGGGAGAAAAACACTAAGTTGGCATGGCACTCCCCTCAGGGTGCCATGCCTACAACCCACTGCTGGTGGCATAGGTAAGTACCCCCTCCAGCAGGCCTTGTAGCCCTTTGGCAGGGTGCTCTATACCACAGGTAAGGTCATAGCTGCATGAGCACTATTCCCCTACAGTGTCTAAGTCAGTTCTTAGAAACTGTAAGTGAAGGGTAGCCATAAAGAGTATATGGTCTGGGAGTTTGTCAAACACAAACTCCACCGTCCGATAATGGCTAAACTGAATACTGGGAAGTTTGGTATCAAACCTCTCAGCACAATAAATCCACCTTAATGCCAATGTGGGATATATTGAGAAATACACACAGAGGGCACATTAGAGATGCCCCCTGCATGCCAGCCCAACTGCTAGTTCTAGGCTGACCGGTCTCTGCCAGCCTGCCACTTCCAGACTAGTTCCTGGCCACATGGGGTGAGTGCCTTTGTGCACTCTGTGACCAGGAACAAAGCCTGTCCTGGGTGCAGGTGCACCACACCTCCTCCTGCAGGAACTGTAACTCCTGGTTGTGAGGCTCAAGCCTGATGTTACAATGCCCCAGTTTACTCCAGCTAGTAGAGATGCCCGCCCCCCGAACACAGCCCCCACTTTTGGCTGCAAGTCCGGAGGAGATAATGAGAAAAACAAGGAGGAGTCACCCCCTCAGCCAGCTCCAACCCTAAGGTGACCAGAGCTGATGTGACTCCCCTCCTTAGAAAATCCTCTATCTTGCTTTGGAGTATTTAGCCCAATAGGATTAGGGATGTCCCCCCTTCCCAAAGGGAGGAGGCACATGGAGGGTGTAGCCACCCTCAGGGGCAGTAGCCATTGGCTACTGCCCTCTAGTCCTAAACACACCCCTAAATCTATATTTAGGGGTGACCTTGAACCCAGGAAATCTGATTCCTAATGATCTAACAAGAAGGACTGCTGACCTGAAAATCCCGCAGATAAGAAGGAAGATATCAACTGCTTTGGCCTCAGCCCTACAGGCCTCTCTCCTGATTCAAAGAACCTGCAACAGCGATGCATCCTGCGGGCCCAGCAACCTCTGCTGACTCAGAGGACTGCCCTGCAACTCCAAAGGACCACGAAACTCCTGTGGACAGCGGCTCTGTCCAAAGCAACCAGAAGAAAGTGTCTTTTAAAGGGACTCACACCTCACTCCTGAAGCGTGAGTCCCCACCATCTGCACCCAACGTCCCTGGCCCGTGTCCAGAGAAACCAACACCGCAGAGAGAACTCCCAGACAACTCCAACAAGGTTAGCACCCTGATCCGACCTCCCTGTACCCCCACGGCGATGCCTGCAGAGGGAATCCAGAGGACACCCCTGACTGCGACTGCCCGGTAACAAAGAACCCGACGCCTGGAAGAAACACTGCACCCGCAGTCCCCAGGGCCGTGAGGAACCAACCACCGGTGCAGCAGTGACCAGCAGGCGGCCCTCACTCTTGCCCAGCCGGTGGCTGGCCTGAGAAGCCCCCCTGTGCCCCACCTGCATCGTCAGAGTGACCCCTGGGACCTATCCATTGATTTCAATACAAAACCCGATGCCTTGTTTGTACACTGCACCGGCCGCTCCTGTGCCACTGTGGGTGTACTTTGTGTGCCTGTTTGGGACCCCCCAATGCTCTACAAAACCCCCCTGGTCTGTTCCACAAGGACGCAGGTACTTACCTGCTAGCAGACTGGAACCGGAGCACCCCTAGGTGCCTATGTTATTTGGGCCCCTCTTTGACCTCTGCGCCTGATGGGCCCTGTGTTGCTGGTGCTGGGTGTTTGGGGTTGACTTGACCCCCCAGCGGTGGGCTGCCTATGCCCTGGAGACTGAACTTGTAGGTGCTTTACTTTCCTCACAAACTAATGTGTACTTACCTCCCCCAGGAACTGTTGAATTTTGCAGTGTCCACTTTGAAAATAGCTTATTGCCATTTTATGCCAAACTGTGTACATTACTGTTTTTATTCAAAGTCCTATCTTTACCTATGCTAAGTACCTTACATTTAATGTACTTAACTGCAAACTGAATTTTCTGGTTCTAAAATCAATTAAGAAAATAATATTTTTCTATATAAAAACCTATTGGCCTGGAGTTAAGTCATTGAGTGTGTGTTCTCATTTATTGCCTGTGTGTGTGTACAACAAATGCTTAGCACAAAGCTCTGATAAGCCTAACTGCTTGACCATACTACCACAAATAGAGCATTAATATTATCTATTAATGCCTCTGTCAAGCCTCTTGGGGAACCCCTGGACTCTGTGCACACTATCTCTCACTTTGAGATAGTATATACAGAGACAGCTTCCTACACATACCATTTAGGTTAGCTTTTGCAGGGGGCATCTCTAATGTACATTTAGGGTTAAATCCTACACTGGTACCAGCTTGGCTTTAATATTCTGAGTTGTTTGATATCAAACAACCCACAGTACAGAGTGGTCATCATGTAACAGGGGAACTTGTTTGACCAGTGTCCAGTACATATACTTAAAACTGGTACTCTGTTCACTCACTATGCCCCAAGTCTGGCAAGGACACAGTGGGGGCATATTGCTCAGGCAATTATGCCCTCACATTTAGTATGGTGTACCCTGCCTTAGGGTTGTAAGGCATACTAGAGGGGTGACTTATCCATAGCATATGCAGTGTAGGGTGGACAGGGCACACAATGAGGGTGCCATGTCGAGTTTGTCTTTTTAGGTTTGCCCCAGTACATTCAGCCTTCCCTGGCAGTGCTGGGGGTATCTGGGTGAAGGGCACTAGAGGGTGGCACAATCAGTGCTGCTGCCCTCAGGAGCCTACTCCTACTATTGCATGCCCTGGGGTACCCATTTACTAGGGTCTTACATGGATATGTAAGAGTGTATCCAATTGTGCCAAGCATCACAACAGATTTAGGGAAAGAGCTCTGTCCCAGGGTACCTGGTTAGCAGGGGCCCTGGGCACTACCAACTTGTAGAACACATCAACATCAGGTGAGGGCTAACCATGCAAAAAGAGGCCTCCTCTGACACGTCAGCTCTGGACAGCTTAGGGGTGGTCCTAACTGCAGTGGACTCTCCATGTTTTACATAATTTTCCTGCCGACCTGCTGCCAAAAGTTGGTTTTAGTCTGGGGGGGGCATCTCCACTAGCTGGAGTGCCTGGGGCACTGTAAAAGGAAGCTAGAGCCTTTGAGGCTTACCGCTAAGTGTTGCAGTTCCAACAGGGAGGAGGTGTGACACACCTCCACTCAGAGCAGACTTTGTTCCTGACCCCAGAGAGCACAAAAGCACTCACCATATGGAGTCAGAAACTTGTCTGTTAGTGGCAGGTTGGCACATACCAGTCAGCCCTACACTAGAGGGTTGAGTAAAATACAGGGGGCATTTCTAAGATGCCCTCTGTGTGCATGTAAGGGAATGCCTCCTTGGCATGGTTACCCCCTACCTTTTTGCCTTTGCTGATGCTAAGTTATGATTTGAAAGTGTGCTGGGACCCTGCTAACCAGGCCCCAGCACCAGTGTTCTTTCCCTAAACTGTACCTTTGTCTCCTCAATTGGCACAACCCTGGCACTTACATAAGTCCCTTGTAACTGGTACCCCTGTTACCAAGGGCCCTGATACGAGGGAAGGTCTCTAAGGGCTGCAGCATGTCTTACGCCACCCAAGGGACCCCTCACTCAGCACATGCACACTGCCTCACAGCTTGTGTGTGCTGGTGGGGAGAAAATGACTAAGTCGACATGGTACTCCCCTCAGAGTGCCATGCCAGCCTCACACTGCCTGTGGCATAGGTAAGTCACCCCTCTAGCAGGCCTTACAGCCCTAAGGCAGGGTGCACTATACCACAGGTGATAAGTGCATGAGCAATATGCCCCTACAGTGTCTAAGCAAAACCTTAGACATCAATCAGTCAATCAATCAGTATATTTATAGAGCGCGCTACTCACCCGAGAGGGTCTCAAGGTGCTGGGGGGGGGGGGGGGGGAGAGTTACTGCTGCTCGAAGAGCCGTGTCTTGAGGAGTTTCCTGAAGACGAGATGGACCCGGGTAGTTCTTAGGTGTGCGGGGAGGGAGTTACATGCTTTGGCTGCCAGGTAGGTGAATGATCTTCCTCCGGTGGTGGTTCTGCGGATCCGTGGGACGGTGGCGAGGACGAGGCTTGCTGAGCGGAGCTGACGGGTGGGCGTGTACAACGAGAGGCGGCTGTTGAGGTATTCGGGGCCCATGTTGTGGAGTGCTTTCTGTGAGTCGGTGAGGAGCCTGAAGGTGATCCTCTTGTTGACGGGGAAACATTGTAAGTGCAGGGTAGCCATGAGAATATATGGTCCGGGAGTTTGTCAAACACAAACTCCACAGTTCCATAATGGCTACACTGAAAACTACTGGGAAGTTTGGTATCAAACTTCTCAGCACAATAAATGCACACTGATGCCAGTGTGCAATTTATTGTAACATACACCCATAGGGCATCTTAGAGATGTCCCCTGAAAACATACCCGACTTCCAGTGTAGGCTGACCAGTTCCTGCCAGTCTGCCCCACACCAGACATGTTGCTGGCCACATGGGGAGAGTGCCTTTGTCTCTCTGTGGCCAGGAACAAAGCCTGTACTGGGTGGAGGTGCTTCTCACCTCCCCCTGCAAGAACTGTAACACCTGGCGGTGAGCCTCAAAGGCTCACCCCCTTTGTTACAGCGCCCCAGGGCATCCCAGCTAGTGGAGATGGCCACCCCTCCGGCCACTGCCCCCACTTTTGGCGGCAAGGCTGGAAGAGATAATGAGAAAAACAAGGAGGAGTCACCCACCAGTCAGGACAGCCCCTATGGTGTCCTGAGCTGAGGTGACCCCTGCCTTGAGAAATCCTCCATCTTGAGTTTGGAGGATTCCCCCAGTAGGATTAGGGATGTGCCCCCCTCCCCACAGGGAGGAGGCACAAAGAGGGTGTTGCCACCCTCAAGGACATTAGCCATTGGCTACTGCCCTCCCAGGCCTAAACACCCCCCTAAATTCAGTATTTAGGGGCTCCCCAGATCCCAGGAAATCAGTCCTGCAACCTGAAGAAACAAGAAGGACTGCTGACCTACAAGCCTGCAGAGAAGGAGGAAGACTACAACTGATTTGGCCCCAGCCCTACCGGCCTGTCTCCAGTTTAGAAAACCTGCTCCAGCGACGCATCCGACAAGGATCAGTGACCTCTAAAGCCTCAGAGGACTGCCCTGGATTAAAGGACCAAGAAACTCCAGTGAACAGCGGCCCTGTTCAAAACCTGCAACTACACTCTGCACCTGACGCCCCTGGCTCGACCTGCAGAAAACCAACACCTCAGGGAGGACTCCCCGGCGACTGCAAGGCCGTGAGTAACCAGAGACGACCCCCCCTGAGTCCTCACAGCGACACCTGCAGAGAGAATCCAGATGCTCCCCCTGTCCACGACTGCCTGTAACAAGGGACCCGATGCCTGGAATCAACACTGCACCTGCAGCCCCAGGACCTGAAGGAACTGAACTTAGACGCAGGAGTGACCCCCAGGCGACCATCTGCCTAGCCCAGGTGGTGGCCGCCCCGTGCCCGCCTGCACCGCTAGAGTGACCCCCGGGTCCCTCCATTGTTTTATACCTGAAACCCGATGCCTGCTTTGCACACTGCACCCGGCTGCCCCTGTGCCGCTGAGAGTGTGTTTTGTGTGCCTACTTGTTTCCCACCCAGTGCTTTACAAAACCCCCCTGGTCTGCTCCCCGAGGACGTAAGTACTTACCTGCTGGCAGACTGGAACCGGAGCACTCCTGTTCTCCATAGGTGCCTATGTGTTTTGGGCACCTCTTTGACCTCTGCACCTGACCGGCCCTGAGCTGCTGGTGTGGTAACTTTAGGGTTGCCTTGAACCCCCAGGGGTGGGCTGCCTATGCCCCAGGACTGAGACTTGTACGTGTTTTACTTACCTCCTAATCTAACCTTTACTTACCTCCCCCACGAACTGTTGATTTTTGCAGTGTGTCCACTTTGAAAATAGCTTATTGACATTTTTACAAAAACTGTATATCTATATAAAACCTATTGGCCTGGAGTAAGTCTTTGAGTGTGTGTCCCTCATTTATTGCCTGTGTGTGTACAGCAAATGCTTAACACTACCCTCTGATAAGCCTACTGCTCGACCACACTACCACAAAATAGAGCATTAGAATTATCTAATTTTGCCACCATCTTACGTCTAAGGGGAACCCTTGGACTCAGTGCACACTATCTCTTAGTTTGAGATAGACCCCACCGCTGATCCACCAATGTAGGAAGTTGGTTCTGTATATACTAAGACTTTGGATTTGCTGGACTACTCAGCCAATACCTGATCACACGACCAAATTGCAAAAATTGTCATTAGAAACTGATTTTTGAAATTTGAGCTATTTTTCTAAATTTTTAAAAGTCCTGCTAGGGCCTTGTTTAAGTCCCTGTTAGCATTTCTTTTAGAGTTTAAAAGTTTGTAAAAGTTTGGATTTAAGGTCTAGAAGTAGTTTTTAGATTCTTAAAAAGCTATCCCAACTGTTAGAGAAATAATGTCTAGCACAGATGAGATGGTGGTGGAACTCAACCTCACCACTTACCTGCATCTAGGGATGTCAGCGTTAAGGACTCTCTGTAAGCTAAAAAATATAAAAACTTTCTCCACCCCTACCAAAGTTAAACTCCAGGAGCTTTTGGCAGAGTTTGAAAGGACCACCCCTTTGAGGATAACAGAGGAAGAAATTAGTGAACAGGAGGATGATTCCCCCCCCCCCCCCGTCCTAATTAGGGAGACCAGGGTCCCTCAAACCCTGACTCCACAAGTGTTAGTCAGAGATACTGGTTCTTTCACGGGGCACACCAGTAACTCTGGAAGCATTGAGGGCAGCCTTAATGAAGATGACCTCCTGTTAGCCAGAATGGCCAAAAGATTGGCTTTGGAGAGAGAGCTCCTAGCCATAGAGAGGGAAAGACAAGAGATGTGTTTAGCTCCCATCAATGGCGGCAGCACCATAAATAGGGTCAGAGAGAATACTGACATGCTAAAAATCCCCAAAGGGATTGTAACAAAATATGAAGAAGGTGATATCACCAAGTGGTTCACAGCTTTTGAGAGGGCATGTGCAACTAGAAAATTAAACAAATCTCACTGGGTTGCTCTCCTTTGGGAAATATTCACTGGAAAGTGTAGGGATAGACTCCTCACACTCTCTGGTAAAGATGCAGAATCGTATGACCTCGTGAAGGCCAGACCTGGGTTGATTTTGTTGACTTCTCAGTCAAAACACTGTATAGTTGATTTAATGGCAGTGGTGTACATGATTATGATGGATGTGTACCTTGTTTATGAAGGAACATCTTTTAAGTAATTGTTTCAATGATAAACTGCATCAGCATCTGGTAGACCTAGGTCCAATTTCTCCCCAAGAATTAGG
The DNA here is from genome assembly GCF_031143425.1 of Pleurodeles waltl. NCBI lineage: Eukaryota > Metazoa > Chordata > Amphibia > Caudata > Salamandridae > Pleurodeles > Pleurodeles waltl. The sequence continues at coordinate 574,893,744 of NC_090444.1, read as the reverse complement.
AAAGAAGGCAGACCATTGGGTCAAGGCTAGGGTGACCAAGACTTCCACAGGGGGTGACCAAAAGAAAGGGGTCACAAAGCCTTCCCTGGGGAAGAGTGTTGAGACATCCAAGGGAAAAAGTAAAGAGTCTTCTACAGGGCCCCAAAAACCTGCTCAAGAGGGTGGGTCCAAAGCCTCTTCACAATCCTCATTTGGGTATAAGGGTAAAAACTTTGATTCCAAAAAGGCCTGGTGTCGCATCTGTACTCACCATGGACACCAAACTGGAGACAAGGCCTGTCTCAAGAAAAGTTCCACAACTACTATTCCAGTTAGCACTGGAATAGTCAGTCTCTAGGTGGGATCAATAGTGTGCCCAGAGCAAATCAGGGTTCACACTGAAGCTACATTAGTCTCTGAGGCTGGGGTGGACCTAGCCACAGTAGCTGCCTGGCCGCCTAACATGCAAAAATACCAGCAGCAGCTTTTAATCAATGGGACTAGAGTAGAAGCCCTGAGGGAAACAGGTGCCAGTGTCACTATGCTGACAGACAAACTGGTCTCCCCAGGACAATACCTGGCAATACCGGGATGGACAGACATATCCAGTCACCAATGCTGATAATCAGACTAAAGTCCATCCAATGGCAATGATAACTTTAGAATGGGGAGGGGTGGCCTGAAACAGGTGGTAGTCTCTTCTGCTATACCAGTAGAATGTCTGCTTGGAAATTATCTGGAGTCCTCAGCGTAGGCTGAGGTAGAACTCAAAACCCATGCAGCCATGCTGGGTATCCCTGAACTGGTGTGTGTCAAGGCAAGGGCACATTGCAGGGTTCAGGGTGAAAAAGAAGTGTTGGAGTCTGGAATAATGGTCCAACCTTCCAAGAGAAAAGGAAAGAAGACTGGCAAACCAGCTTCAACACAGCAAAGGAAACAGGACCTCTCTTCCCAGGAAGAAGTTCTATCCTCTGAGGGAACTGAGTCCATGGAGCTGGAACTTTATCAGGTTGAGCTCCTGGGCCCAGGGGGACCCTCAAGGGAACAGCTATGTAAGGGTGAAGAAACTTGTCCCTCTCTTGAAGGCCTGAGACAGCAAGCAGCCGAGCAAGAAAAAGGAAATGTCAGTGTCTATTGGGAAGATGGACTCCTTTACACTGAGGCAAGAGATCCCAAACCTGGTGCCACTAGGAGAGTGGTAGTGCCTCAGGAGTTTGGGGAGTTCATTCTGACCTTAGCCCATGACATTCCCCTTGCTTGGCATTTGGGACAAACCAAGACATGGAAGAGTTTAGCCAACCATTTCTATTGGCCCAATATGTCCCAGAAGGTAAAGGAGTTTTGCACCTGCTGTGTCACCTGTCAAGCTAGTGGTAAGACAGGTGGCCATCCAAAGGCCCCCCTCATTCCACTTCCAGTGTTGGGGGTCCCTTTTGAAAGAGTGGGAGTGGATATAGTGGGTCCACTTGAACCTCCCACAGGATCAGGGAATCAGTATATCCTAGTAGCAGTGGATCATGCTACTAGGTACCCTGAAGCAATTCCCCTTAGGTCCACTACTGCCCCTGCAGTAGCCAAGGCACTCATTGGTATTTTTACCAGAGTGGGATTTTCTAAGGAGGTGGTTTCTGACAGGGGTACCAACTTCATGTCAGCTTACCTGAAACACATGTGGAAAGTGTGTGGGGTGACTTAGACATTCACCACACCATACCATCCACACACCAATGGTCTTGTTGAGAGATTTAACAACACATTGAAGGGCATGATCATGGGGCTCCCTGAAAAACTCAAAGGAGATGGGATGTCCTCCTGCCATGCCTGTTTTTCGCCTACAGAGAGGTGCCTCAGAAGGGAGTAGGGTTTTCTGCCTTTTAAATTCTGTTTGGCCATCCTGTTAGGGGACCACTAGCTCTTGTAAAAGAAGGCTGGAAGAGACCTCTCCATGAGCCTAAACAAGATGTGGTGGACTAGGTACTAGGCCTACGTTCAAGGATGGTAGAATACATGGAAAAGGCAAGCAAAAACCTTGAGGCCAGCCAACAGCTCCAGAAGATGTGGTATGACCAAAAGACTGCTATGGTTGGGTTTCAGCCAGGGCAGAAAGTCTGGGTTCTGGAGCCTGTGGCTCCCAGGGCACCTAAGGACAAATGGAGTGGCCCTTACCCAGTGCTTAAAAAGAAGAGTCAGGTCACCTACCTGGTGGACCTAGGCACTAGCAGGACCCCCAAGAGGGTGATCCATGTTAATCATCTCAAACTCTTCCATGATAGGGCAGATGTAAACATGTTGATGGTTACAGATGAGGACCAGGACGCAGAGTGTGAATCTCTCCCGGATCTCCTCTCCACTGACCCTAAAGATGGCTCAGTAGATGGAGTGATCTATTCAGATACCCTCTCTGGCCAACAGCAGGCTCACTGCAGGCAAATCCTCCAGCAGTTTGCTGAGCTGTTTTCTCTAACCCCTGGTCAGACACACCTGTGTACCCATGATGTGGACACAGGAGACAGCATGCCTGCCAAAAACAAAATATTCAGACATTCTGATCAAGTTAAGGAAATGCTGGAGTTGGGAGTGATTGAGCACTCTGACAGTCCCTGGGCTAGCCCAGTGGTCTTGGTCCCCAAACCTCACACCAAAGATGGCACGAGACAGATGAGGTTCTGTGTGGACTACAGAGGGCTTAATTCTGTCACCAAGACAGATGCTTACCCCATTCCAAGGGCAGATGAATTACTAGACAAATTGGGTGCTGCCAAATACTTAAGTACCTTTGACTTAACAGCAGGGTACTGTCAAATAAGAATGGCACCAGGAGCAAAAGAGAAAACAGCATTCTCTACACCTGATGGGCACTACCAGTTACTGTGATGCCATTTGGCTTAAAGGATGCCCCTGCCACCTTCCAAAGTTCTTGCTGGCGTGGAGTCCTTTAGTGCAGCTTATCTTGATGATATTGCTGTCTTTAGCTCCAACTGGCAGGATCACGTGGTCCACCTGAAGAAGGTTTTGCAGGCCCTGCAAGCAGCAGGCCTCTCTATCAAGGCATCTAAATGTCAGATAGGGCAGAGGTTTACTTGGGACACCTTGTAGGTGGAGCCCAAGTTCAGCCACTCCAACCCAAGATCCAGACTATTCTGGAGTGGATAGCTCCAAAAACCCACACTCAAGTCAGGGCATTCCTGGGCTTGACTGGGTACTATAGGAGGTTTGTGAAGGGTTATGGATCAATAGTGACACCCCTCACAGAACTTACCTCCAGGAAAATACCCAAGAAAGTCAACTGAACTGTGGACTGTCAAAAGGCCTTTGACACCCTGAAGCAAGCAATGTGTACAGCATCAGTTTTGAAAGCTCCAGATTACTCTAAGCAGTTCATTGTGCAGACAGATGCGTCTGAACATGGGATAGGAGCAGTCCTGTCCCAAGCAAATGATGATGGCCTTGACCAGCCTGTTGCTTTTATTAACAGGAGGTTACTCCCCAGGGAACAGCGTTGGAGTGCCATTGAGAGGGAGGCCTTTGCTGTGGTCTGGTCCCTGAAGAAGTTGAGACCATACCTTTTTGGTACTCACTTCATAGTTCAAACTGACCACAGACCTCTCAGATGGCTCATGCAAATGAAAGGAGAAAACCCTAAACTGTTGAGGTGGTCCTTATCCCTACAGGGAATGGACTTTGTAGTGGAACACAGCCCATGCCAATGCTGATGACTTTTCGAAGTTCTTCCACTTAGAAAATGAAGACTCTCTTGGGAAAGGTTAGTCTCATCCTCTTTCGTTTGGTGGTGGGGGGGTGTAAGGAAATGCCTCCTTGGCATGGTTACCCCCTGACTTATTGCCTTTGCTGATGCCATGTTTTGATTGAAACTGTGCTAGGACCCTGCTAACCAGGCCCCAGCACCAGTGTTCTTTCCCTAAACTGTACCTTTGCTTCCACAATTGGCACAGGCCTGGCGCTCAGATAAGTCCCTTGTAACTGGTACCAAGGGCCCTGATGCCAGGGAAGGTCTCTAAGGGCTGCAGCATGTCTTATGCCACCCTGGGGACCCCTCACTCAGCACATGCACACTGCCTCACAGCTTGTGTGTGCTGGTAGGGAGAAAATGACTAAGTCAACATGTCATTCCCCTCAGAGTGCCATGCCTTCATCCCACTGCCTGTGGCATAGGTAAGCCACCCCTCTAGCAGGCCTTACAGCCCTAAGGCAGGGTGCACTATACCACATGTGAAGGCATAGTTGCATGAGCACTAAGCCCCTACAGTGTCTAAGCAAAACCTTAGACATTGTATGTGCAGGGTAGCCATGAAGAGTATATGGTCTGGGAGTCTGTCAAACACGAACTCCTCAGTTCCATAATGGCTACACTGAAATCTGGGAAGTTTGGTATCAAACTTTTCAGCACAATAAATGAACACTGATGCCAGTGTGAGATTTATTGCAAAATGCACACAGATGGCATCTTAGTGATGCCCCCTGCATGCTAGTCCGACTCCTAGTGTTAGGCTTACCAGTTCCTGCCAGCCTGCCCCAACCAGACGAGTTTCTGGCCACATGGGGTGAGTGCCTTTGTCACTCTGTGGCCAGAAACAAAGCCTGCACTGGGTGGAGGTGCTTCTCACCTCCCCCTGCAGGAACTGTAACACCTGGCAGTGAGGCTCAAAGGCTCATGCCTGTTACAGCGTCCCAGGGCTGCCCCTCCGGACACAGCCCCACTTTTGGCGGCAAGTCCGGAGGAGATAATGAGAAAAACAAGGAGTCACCTACCAGTCAGGACAGCCCCTAAGGTGCCCTGAGGTGACCCCTGCCTTTAGAAATCCTCCATCATAATTTTTAAGGATTCCCCTAATAGGAATAGGGATGTGTCTCCCCTCAGGAAGGAGGCACAAAGAGGGTGGAGCCACCCTCCAGGGCAGTCACCATTGGCTACTGCCCCCCAGACCTAAGCACACCCCTAAATCCAGTATTTAGGGGCAATCCTGAACCCAGGAGATCTGATTCCTGCAACCTACAACAAGGACTGTTGACTTGAAATCCTCGCAGAGACGACTGAGACGACAACTGACTTGGTCCCAGCCCTACCGGCCTGTCTCCAGACTCAAAGAACCTGCACAACGACGCATCCAGCGGGACTAGCGACCTCTGAGGACTGGCCTCCACCTAAAGGACCAAGAACCTCCTGAGGACAGCAGCTCTGTCCAGAAAAAGCAACAAAATTGCAACAAAGAAGCAACTTTAAAGAGACTCTCACTTCCCGCCAGAAGCGTGAGTCTTGACACACTGCATCCGACGCCTCGAGTTCAGGACAACAAACACTGCAGAAACGACTCCCAGGCGACTCCAGCAACATGGACACCTTGAGTCGAACCCCCCTGCACCCTCCACAGCGACGCCTGCATAGATGATCCAGAGGCTCCCCCTGACCGTGACTGCCTTGGAACAAAGGAACCCGACGCCTGGACCAAGCACTGCATATGGGCTCCGCAGTATAGAGAGGAACCACCTACCAGTGCAGGAGTGACCAGCAGGCGGCTCTCATCCTTACCCAGTTGGTGGCTGGCCCGAGAAGCCCCCCTGTGCCCTGCCTGCATAACCAGTGACCCCCAGGTCCCTCCTTTGATTTCTACAGCAAACCCAACGCCTACGTTGCACACTGCACCCGGCTGCCCCTATGCTGCTGAGGTTGTATTTTGTGTGCTTGTGTGTCTTCCCCCCCCCCTTTCCTCCTCCCAGTGCTCTACAAAACCCCCTTGGTCTGCTCCCCGAGGATGCAGGTAGTTACCTGCAGGCAGTCTGGAACCAGAGCACCCCTGTTCTCCATATGCGCCTATATGTTTTGGGCCCTCCTTTGACCTCTGCACCTGACTGGCCCTGTTTTGCTGGTGCTGTGGCTTTGGGGTTTCCTTGAACCCCACAACGGTGGGCTGCCTATGCGCAGGAGACTAAGTGTGTAAGTGCCTTACTTACCTGAGAAACTAACCAAAAATGACCTCCCCAGAAACTGTTGATTTTTGCAGTGTCCACTTTTAAAATAGCTATTAGCATTTTAACCAAAACTGTGTGTACTACTGTTCTAAATCAAAGTTCTATACTTACAATTGAGAAGTACCTTGCATTTTATGTACTCACCTCAGATCTTGAAACTTGTGGTTCTAAAATAAATTAAGAAAAGTTATTTTCTATATAAAACCTATTGGCCTGGAGTTAAGTCTTTGAGTGTGTGTTCCTCATTTATTCCCTGTGTATGTACAACAGATGCTTAACACTACCCTCTGATAAGCCTACTGCTTGACCACACTACCACAAGTATTGGTATTATCTAATCTTGCCACTATCAACCTCTAAGGGGAACCCTTGGACTCTGTGCATACTATCTCTCACTTTGAGATAGTATATACCGAGCCAACTTCCTACAGGGAACCCCTGGAGTCTGTGTACACTGTATCTCATTTTGATATAGTATATACAGTGCCAGCTTCCTGCAGCCTGTCATTGGCAAAAATTTGTCGCATGGTGTACCAGCAAAACTGTTGATACCCTTTCTGCTCCTCTGAGGTACTTTTGTTTATACTCTCTTTTGCCCAGCAGATCTCTGCTTTGGGCACCCTTAAGGGTTATCTGTCTGCCATCTCTGCCTTCCTTGAACTTCCTGATCAACTCTCCTTGTTTAAATCTCCCACTGTTGTGAGATTCCTCAAAGGTCTTAACCTCGTTTCCGCCTTCATAAATGTCCTATTTGGCTCCTCACCTTAAAAACAGCATTCCTTGTGGCCATCACCTCTGCACTGATAGTGAGGGATGTGCAAGCTCTTTCTTCAAAGCCACTCTTCATCTCTGTCCATCCTGACAAAGCGGTGCTTCGTATTAGGGTCTCTTTCCTACTTAAAGTGGTCACGCCCTTTCATGTAGGCCAATCTATCACCTTGTCTACTTTTTACGCACCCGCACTTCCTTCTCGTGAGGTGTTTGCGTTAGAATTCATTCATACCAAACACTTGTGGGTGGACAATTAATTTGTTGTGGGGGTTATGTGGCTGCGAGGAAAAAGACAGGCAGTGCAGAGGAGAACCATATCCAGATGGGTTGTTCTCTGCATCAAAATGTGCTACGCTTTGGCTAAGAGGCTGTCGTAGTTTGGACTCTTGCTCTGAGCAAGACTGCTGGTCTCAGGATGACAGTACTTTTGTTTGTAGGTCACTAAGTCTCTTCCTACAACTAGTTGTAACTGTTGTCCAAACCTTACCGGTTTACTAGCAGTACCCCACCAGAAACACAATAGTAAAAGGTGATTTGTAGCAGTCGCTTACGCATGGACTCAAAGTACAATATCTCAGGGTTGTCGTGGTTAAACGGAAATTACCCTTTTCTCACAGATTTATTATGTCTCATACAAACAAAGGCAATAACACAGATGCAGTAAAGTTATAATAGTTTTTATTCAACATAACTGCAATTTGTGATAAGTTGCATGAACTGCAATGATTAGGATAATGAATATACCAAGCAACAGTATTGTGAAGAGGAGAGTCATTGTTATAAAGACCCCACCATTATGTAATATATGAAAGAAATATATGTATATGTAAAAGATGGAATAAGCCCTAATACCCTAAGGAGAGTAGGTCTAACCTCCTACCTAAAAAAGGAGAGCTGGGTTCGTTAAACCTAATCTGCCGAAGCCGTGTCCATGAGAGGAGCCCCCAACCCTCGTTACCTTGGAATGAGGTCTCTATCTCAGACTCCGCAGGGACACGAAGACTGGGTCAGTGTCAAGATGACTGCAGCATCGGTATCAGCGATGGTGGCGATGCCCTCTGGTCGGAATCCCTCTGATTATCTGTCTAAAAGTGTGTTGTATTTATACAGATCTACAAGGTCCCCTGACATAAGTGTTATTCATAACAATAGATAACAGGCATGCTTGGGACGGCAATTAATATCAACAATCCCTCGAAAGTATAGAGAGGGAAAATCCCTAAGTGTGAATGCCTACTGTATGTTTGTCTTTCGTGCTTGATCTTGACGCCTTGGCGCAGTGACACTGATAATAGAACCCATAACAAGTGGCCTAACTATAAACAAGGCCGCCATTTTAAAGGAAATAAATAATTAAATGGACTAAGCTAGAGCAAGCTAAGTAGGTTAAAAGTCACTGGGTGACGGGGGCACAAGTTTACAAGCCTACGGCTAAGCTAACTCCTGTTAACCCTTTAAAACAAACTAGGATTCACTACACCCTCCCCATTGCCGTAACAGGTATGATGAAGGTAAAGAAACCCAATCGCTAAAAAGCTGCTACTGAACTAAAAAGCCAAAAATTTTATGATAAAATAAATACTGTGTTATAAAATTAGTTTAAAAAACATTTCAGAGACTTTAATATCAACCATGACAAGTATAGCAAACTTTTAGTATAATTGCTACTTTATTAGAATCGAGAACTGGCAAGCGAATTCATCAAATTATGTGCTATATGCAGGATCTTGAAGAATGTCATCGAAGACACCATTCAAGGATCTTAAAAATGAGTCAACATCGTCTGAAGTGAAATTGAGAGCTGGACGGACAAACGGATCCACAGAGCAGAAGTGAGCCATAGTCATCGGTGTATCGACACTCGCTGCAGTGTCCTCATCCATGTTAGATCGTATAACAGAAGGCTCATAGGTGGCCTCGTGGAGCAACCTCAGTCTCAAGGGGCATGACCGTGTATGAACCCTCATCGGGGACATCAGCAGTTCGTGGTCCACAGGAGATGTCGGTGCAACAGCAAGACAGACCATAGGCAGATGTTCAAAGAGACACCATATGCAGCGGAACACCGGTTGTACGCACCACAGTAGAGGCCGGAATGACAATGACCAGTCAAATTCCAGTTCCACCAGCAAAGGTGTACCGAAGATCCGAACCATACATTCACAGCACAGCGGTGTTGACGGGAGCGGCTCCTTTGCTCTGTGTCACTGGAAAAAAACAACCACCGCGAATCAGAAAAAATAGCAGTAGTAGTCCGCCAATTAAAGCCAAAATAATTGGAAAGCCACCAAACACACTGGAAAAGAGAGAATGGATGGCTGATGGGATGACTCCGAAGACAGTCTGGAAGATGGACACAAAACCAGACCCGACAGCCTTAAAGAAATGAACAATCCCAGTTGTGCTTGAAGCATTGAATATTCTGGACACCAACTCTCCAAAGTGTTTGGGGAAATCGGTATTTAAAAGGGATTGCATCTCGGCTGATGATCTCGCAACCTGGAGAGCATACGTCTCTTTTGCGGATGTCAAGGCGACCTGTTTTTGAAACAATAGCGCCTTCAGTCTACTCAACTTGTCATAGTTCACATTAATAGTATCAATGTGGGGCCACATTTCAGATACTTGTATCTCTCGTGTGGGGGAGACAAAACATGGCCACAACACATAACGACCTTCGTGACTGAGATTGCGTAGGCAATTCCAGGCCGCAAGCCGCAACAGCTGTCATCGCTCAGAAGAACATAACTTCCATTAGAAAGTACATGAAACACTGAACGAATCAAGGGGACGGGAGTACCCTTCAGAAAACAGGCCAAATTTGCGACCCCCGCATTGCAAAGACCGTGAAGAGACACCTGTTTGCATATCATGGAATGACGAACAGTAGTCTCACATTCACTTCCGCTAAGAAAGACCTCTTGTTCGCCGTTCAGACATCGATACTCAAAGGGCAACTCCCACTCTTCCTTAATAAAGCTATCTCCTAGCCGTTCATATCGTCCCACTGCAAGATGTTTCAGGCAGCTTGAGAAACGAAATGTTGAAAACGGTAAATTAATAATGCTGTTTAAGAGCCAGATAGTTGAAGGACTCTCTGCTACCGTGAAGGGCAACTTATCTAATTTTTCAACTTGAAGCAAGGTGAAACGAGCCTCCCTTTTAGCCATTGTCTCTTGTTCCCTGGAAAAATTAAAAGCAGCGAATAGTTCACTCCCATTAAGGTATTTCCATGGAATATGGCCACTTCTCAGCGTCTGCAATGCCCAACTCAGCTGCATGATGGAGCTGTGTTTGCCCATGATATAAACGAGACAAATCAGTCTGAGTGATATCAATAGCAGATGACACTATATTCGACAGGGAATAAATCCTGTTGGATAGCGTGTTCATGCCATTGTCGACAACAGCCAATGTTTTTTCCAAATTCTCTTTATCAAGTTGCCGTAAACGTGCAGCAGCCTCAATTTGAGAAAGTTTCCAAATTTCATTATACATGGCATATAAAAACCGTTTCGAGCATTGTTTTCTAGGACCTAATAGGAAATCTTGTAGGTCTATACTGTCAGAAAGAGTATTCAGGTGTTGTTTCACCGCTGTTAAGGTGTTCGTTTGTACCCATTGTTGGCACAGCTTGCCCACACTGTATGTTGTAATTATACCAGCATGCTGACCTGACAAAAAGCGAGGGTCTGGTCTATGAATGGAAAAACCCCCTGAAGAGTTCAAAAAACGCCTTTGACACTCATCCGTATCTGTGGGCCATACCAACCAACCCCCGGGACTGGAAAGTGAAGAATTATAGTCACCAGCCTTAACCAATGCATCTAGCCTTTCCTCAGAAACATTCAGAAAGTGTTGCCAATCTTTAAATTTTGTCGGTGTAGGAATACTGGGCGTGTTTAGATCCTTAATTTTTGCTAATCCCAGACATGATGTCTGCTCAACAGTGTCATTCAAAAAAATCATTTGCACAGGAATTAAGCAAGCTCGAAACAAAGCCTCCCTACCCTGTATCTGCCAATCTTGCGTCCCCCATACACTCTTCAAATCAATAGTGTTCTTCCAATATTCATAACCCTCAATCGAAAGTCGGGAAACAAAGGGATCTGAATAAATCAGTTTTGTATCTGTTAGCAATAGTTTTCTAATGTGTGTCGTTGGTAATTTAAAATAATAAGATTCAGCTTTCTTTGTATCATGCCCAGAAAAGTATGTGAATTTGTGACTGTAATACTTTGGACTCCCCACCCTTGGTGTTGAACAATGTTCCCATTGTGTGTAGTTAAAAAGAGGCCTATATCTAGTTGCACGGTGCAGGTAGTGATGTCCCCAATTATTATAGCAGAACATTTCACCATAATTCATTGTAAAATCATATACATCATCACTTCCAAAAGCGGAGTAGTCCTTCATTTCAGTTAGCATGGAATCAACTGTTTGGACATCCCAATCATCAGAGACAACATTAGGTGTAATAACATCAGACATAGAAATTTTGAACACGTATGGGATTTGAATTATCTCTGTAGGCCCGTATATATCGAACAGAACTTTGTCCCAAACAATCCCATCAGAAATTGGAATAGCTGTAATATTGACAGGGGACAAGTCACGTCGGACCTTATGTGATGAATGATGTGGTGTTAAAATTACATCAACAGGCTCCACTGAGGAGCGATCAGCAATATAGTGACCATTAAATAGTAAAAAGAAAACAGTCACAAAACCAATCCATAAAAACAATGTAATAAATGTCAAACAGAACCAGAGATAGTTCCATGGATATATCAAATAGTTCTTTTTAAGCCATTGATATAACTTGCTACCCCTGGAAAGTTTGTCAGTCTCAGTTGAGGATGAATCTGAAGAAAAATCATCAATGTCCACAAAATAGCCAGAGGAAGTCTCCGCAAACACAGGACTCATCGAATTCCCATCCACTGTTCGTGGAGGTTCATGATAGATGACGTTACCAGTTGTGGAAGTGTTCGTGTAAAATACAGCCAAATCCTGTAGCGGTGTGTTCTCCGAATTCGTTACACGAACCAATAAAAGTTCATTTTCCACCCTCCCCTTGGTCGAGGAAGTGTCTGGAACAGCAACTGACATAGTTGCATAGTCAGTAGTAGCGATGGTCATCCTACTATGTAGAGGGATGTCCTGTTGGGTAGTGAGAGGGGATCGGGAACCACCCAAGGGACCTCCTGGTCTACTGTGAAGAATCGGCCACATGGTGTAATTTGATGTCATCAATGGAGATGAATTTGTTTGATTTGGAACCAGACAATGGCGGAAGGATGACAGTCCTGGTGCCTTTTATTCCCAAGACCGGTACAGGTGCCCTGTATGCTGGACCAAACTCTTTTTTCACAGCGATCTTCTCACGAACCAGATCCCCAACGTTAGGAATCCAGCCAGTCGAAGTTTTCACCAAATCCCTTATTCCCAAGGTGGCAGCGCTTGCAGATGATTTATCATCACGGAATTGTTGAAGCTCCTGTAAAACAGCGAGACGTTCTTTTATGTCAAATGGTGTTTCTGCTGCCACCATACCAGGGGCATCAAGATCGGGGACATACATAGTTGTCCCAAAGAGAACCTCATATGGAGACTTTCCCCCCAAGGACCGTCTTGGCAGATTATTCAGTGCTCTCTGGACCCCATATAGGTGATGTAACCAACTGCGGCCTGAACCTAATACTCGAGCTGTTAGGGACTGCTTTAGATCACGATTCCGCCTCTCCACGACCGAATTTCCCTCGGGATGGTATGGTGAGGAGTAATGGAGTTCAACACCCATCGTCCTCATGGTGTCCCTGAAAGCCTTAGAGGCAAAGGCAGAGCCCTGGTCCGAATGGAATGCTGCAACCGCATATGTACCGATAAAGATCAGCAAATCTTTTATAACAGTCCGGGCGTCAGCCGACCGCTGTGGCCATACCCACAGGAATCTAGAACAGGAATCTACACCCAATAAAATGTATTTGTATGCACCATCAGGTTGCAAAGGACCACGATGGTCCAGGTACACACAATGGAGTGGTTTGTCTGACACTAAGAGAGATGTCTGCGGAGGGCGTCTGATATCTGAACCCTTAATCTGCTGACAAATGTCACAGCAAAGGACATACTGTTTAGTCTGTCTGCATAGACCAGGCCACCAGTACCTTTGTTGTAGAATGGTGATAGTGGCCTGTATACCAGCATGTGCAGAAGCGACACCCTCATGTGCAGCTGTAATCAGCTCTAACCTTTGGTCTTCATTTGGGATCACTCGATCACCAACATCAGGAATTGTTGCAAAAGCAACATTCTGTGCACTGATATGATAGGTATAGTTCGTAGGGTATCCTTTCGGAAGGGTCTTGCCTGCAGCCGAGGCTTTAACGGCAATCAGTATTTCATTATCCAACCTCGTCCGAGAACGTGTCACTGCAGCCACAGAAGCCGTAGCTACTGATGCTTTGGCTGCTTCGTCAGCCAGTGTATTACCGGCAACATGTATTCCTACACGTTGGTGCCCTAATGTATGTACTACATGGACACATGGCAGCTTATCTTTAAGATCAGCCACCCTTCCACACAACATTTTGTGTTTAATGGTGTTCCCTTTACAGTCTCTAAACCTGTTCAGTTTCCAATGTTTGAGGTATTCATTGTATGACTGGACGCAGTAATACGAATCACAGACAATCAAAGTCTGTGTTCCTGGCTCTGTATGTTTGAGCGCTAGAAGAAGAGCCTTAAGCTCGGCCAACTGGGCTGTGCAGTCCTAAGGTCTGTGTGTAGGTATTATGAGGATGGAAAACTCCGTCTTCCATTACCCCGCACACGGCTGCGCAAGCTGCCGAGTATTGATGTTTAGTACCCACAGCTGGTTGTGCCGATCCGTCAGTATAAATGATGGTATCATAACTGTCTATTGGCAATATGTGTAGAGGAGCGGGGTACTCCTGTTCATACTGGAGAAATTCCTGTGTCTGAAGTCTTGGGTCAAACACATAATCAACATCAGTGGCGGTCAGAGACGTTGCCCACTGAATCCAGCGTGGATGCAATGCCTTAGCGTTTGGAACGCTTGCTTTAGTGACAGCCTCTAAGGCCGGAACCGGGGAGACAACAATAATGCGTTTCCCCTGGGCAAGCGGTCTCTCCTTTATGACGGCCATCTGAACTGCTGTCAGAATTTATTCAGTAGGAGCAAAACGTTTCTCTGCATTGGAGTACAAATGTGATTTGTATGCTATCGGCACCGTGTCACCCTCATTAAAGGTGACATAGGTAAATCCTAGGGCACCAGCTATTATTCTGATGACCAAATTCGTTTTATTGTCCCGTGTGTACAAGTGTCTAGCTTCCAGCATGTCTCGTTGTATGTCCCTAAGGATGTGTGTGTGTTCAATTGTCCATCGCTTGTTAGAATAATTGGGCTGAATTAAGTCTTATAGGGGCTTTACGCGTTCAGCATAATCTGGAATGTATGTTCTGACAAAATTAAAGAAACCCAGTAATGACTGTAATTTCTTAAGCGTGTTCGGAGGCTGTAGCTGAGCACACTTCTCTAGGAAGTGCGGGGCCAGGCTCTTCCCCTCGTTTGATAGCTCATATCCTAGGAACAATACACTAAGAAAGGCAATCCTGCTTTTCTTAAAATTTAATTTATATCCGTAGGCAGCAAATCCCATAATTATCCGATCCACCCTTGCAAGATGAATGTCAAGGGTGTCAACAGTGAGCTAGATATCATCCACATAGGATAATGCCTCGGAATCAAGCTCATGCAAGATTGATGTGACACAGGCCGAAAACAGTCCTGGGCTGTTTTTTATAACCTTGAGGTAAACGAAAAAGCGTTTCTGGGAACCAAAGGAGAATGCACTTAGGTCTCTACTTTCATGTGCTAAATTCTGGCAGAAAAAAACATTAGATATATCCAATGTAGTTTTGTATTTTTTACGCACTATATTATTTTTCAGTGCTGTGCTGTGTGAATTTTGTATAGCATATGTGCGTGCATGACTTTTCAAGTGCCTATAATCAACCTCTATTCTATAGGAATGCTCAGGTTTCGCAACGGGAAATAGCGGATTATTCATTGCCGATGTACAGGGCTCAAGTACTCCCTGATATTCAAGTTGTGACAGTATCTCCGTCACTGGAGCTTTTGCTTCATGTTTAACAGGGTATTGTGGCTGCGGGTGTGGTGTAGACCGAACGGGAATAATATGACAAGGAGAGTCCTTGTCCCATCCTACATGATTACGGTATAATGCAGGTGCCTGCGCCAAAGCCCATTCAGCAGCATAGGCTTGTTTGTCTGTCTCTGGAACAAGATCGGAGAAAGACACTCCATTGATGGATTTACCTCAGGATTTCCTCCTCCTTCTCAACTGCATTGAGTTACTACACTTAATGTTATCAAAAAGTATTTCTCATATTTGTACACTTTACCACACCCATTTAAAGTTAGTTTGAATAGGTTCCGGTGATTTTCATGGGAAAGTAAAGAGCATACAGATTTTTTCTTAAGTACCTGACCTTTTTCCTTACCATGATTCTATATCTTATTTTCAGTTATGCATGCTGCTTCGTCCGAGTCCTATTTATTTGAGCTAGGCTAGTTGTGTGCTGTGTCAGTGACCCGTAAATAATTTGTCATTTGTTATTCATTTGACAGTTACTGTGCTCAAGCATCTCTAACATGATTAACATGAGCAACCTTAATAAGTATGATTGTTTTCTTTCAGCTTAGCACTTCGTTTGTCCTGGAGACATTCATCCACTCCAAAGAAAAGGTATAATTCCAATTGTTCCTTCGTTCATTAGCTAGGGAGTCTATACTCTATTGCAGAAATGATTAGCATTGTAAATGACTTGCTAAAATGTGATGTTAATCTCACAATACTGGCCCACAGAATGAGAATGTTGCCAATTTTTAGAGAATTTGGGAAAATATGAGGTATTTCTGCCCCAAAATACACCACACAGAATTTAGCTTTTATTCTTTTATTGTGTGTCATCCATTTTAAGCCTGTCTGAATGAGTGGCTGTTCATTCATCTGTGTGGAAGGGGCCTTGAGATAGCACCCTTGTCACATGATAGGTCAGTGGTACACAAGTGATGGTTATCCAGATAAGCATAGCTGTTGAATTATTACTAATGTTCACTACTAACAACTGAAAGCAATAGAGAGAGTAAATTATTTTCCTGGCTGCTGGGCTGATGCACATAAATCCATTGGCGTTTCAATTCACCTTTCTTTTTAAATTTCTTCCCTTGATTTTTAATGTCTTCATATTTTGATGAAACGTAAACGTTTATTCTTTCTCTAACTTTTTTTTTTCTTAGCCTACTATGCTTCAATGGATTGAGTTATTGACTAAGCAGTTTAACAACAGCCAAGCAGCTTGTGAGGTGAGTTGCATGCAGTAAACTGTAATGTACAGATATCAGCAGTTTTTTTGCAAATCAATTGCACTTGCATGGATGTATATTATTATATGATAGAGACTTCTCGTTGCAGATTCCTTACCTTAGAATTTCCCCCACGTGTCAGTCCAGATCCGGAGATTTTTCTCGGGCAGTACCACTGTGCGCAACCAGGTGGCGTTGGTGAGCTCCACGTCTCTTGGCGTTGTGGGTCCCATAAAAGTGACCCCGGCGCACTGATATTAGTTATTTTCTTTACGCACCTGCCAGCACTGATCCAAAGAAGAGCTACCCCTGAGTCATTTTTAACTGGTCTTTTTTGACATTATGTTGAAACTTTTTGAGTGTCTACGCTCCTTGTACGTTAAGTCTTCTTGTAAGACCAGGATCAAGCCCTGCAGATCCTGTCATTGGTTGATGTTCATGACGGACCTGTACTTCGTGTGCTTGTGGTGTCTGGAGCGCAACCATGACCAGAAGTAGTGCTCTGAGTGCCGGGCCATCAACCTGAAAGCTTAGATGGAACGGTCTCTAAATCTCCTTGCAGAGCAGTGCTCCGCTCTGCGTCGCTCCCTATCTTGGTCGAGAGGAAGGTCCTGAGAACAGCCATGGAGCCACCATTCATCATCGTCTCACTCCAAGTCCTCGGGCAGTTGGGTAAGTTGAGACACAAGAAGATGTCAAAGAACAACAAGCATTGTCCTCAGCTGACGAGACAAGGGAAAGGGAGCTTCATCGCTCTAGGCCTCCATCCTCGGAGCCTGCATCCAGGTCGCTCCACACCTTCCTGAGTTTCCAGAAGCCGGAGCGTCATCTGCCCCACTTGGAGAAGTTTGAGGCCATGCGCCTCATCTTTGGGCAGTCCAAGTCCCCTGGAGCTCCTTTAGGCCCCATGGGGTCAGCAGGGACCCCCTTGGTTCCACATGGGCGTCTTTGGCCTCTTCTCTGGGGGTCACCCTGGGATCCATTCCTGGATCCAAACTGGCACCGGTTGTACTACCTCGACCTTCCCTGCTGCTGGTGCCAACATCGGCACTCCCTACGCTGCCCGTGCCGCCAGGTGGTGTCCATCCCATCCTTATTGCTGACTCTGACATGATGCTGGAGCAACGCTGACTCCGACTTCAATAGGGGCTTTGCCACCTATGTTGGATCCTATTCTTATGGGTTGGGTACGGTGATGGATGGGAATGGTCGCTGTACCCTTTAAAATACCACCTCTAAGACCCTTTGGACTGGCGGATGGATGTGGGTGAGGCCATTGGTCTGGATACTTCCTCTGACACTGGCATGCTTTCTCCCCCTACCGTGAGTACAGGAAAGTCAGCGTCCAATTCAGCGTTTGTGTGAAGAGCGTCCAAGGTCCTGGACCTCGAGCTGCCTTCAGTGGCAGTCAGGACTAATCTCCTGACAGAGATGCTTCAGCCTGGGGTTTCATCTCCTGAACCCCTTTTGCCCTTTAATGAAGCCCTTACAGATGTTCTACTGGGTACCTGGTCCAAACCCAGCACAGGGGCTCCTGTAAACAGTATAATTGCCTGCCACCATAGACCTGCTCCAAATGACCCTGCGTTCCTGACGCAAAACCCCACTCATGAGAGCATGGTCATCCAAACCCCTACGTCCCAAGGCGCATTCCCTTCCGCAAACCCGGATAGATAATCCAATAGACTCGACCAACTTGGAAAGAAGATGTTTTCTTCCTCCAGCCTGGCATTGTGGTCCATGAACACCACATGCCTTTGGGCTGTTATACCCATCCTCTATGGGACATGGTTGCGCATGTAGTGCCACAGGTCCCTGAGGAGGCCTGGGCCTTTCTCTCCCAAGCTGTTGCTGACAGGAGAGACGCAATGAAGTTCAGTCAGGTGTGGGCTGGACAGGGCCGACATGCTAGGCAGAGCGGATGCATTGACGGTGGCCTTAAAGCACCATGCCTGGTTGAGGACGTGTGGCTGTTCGAGGGATTTCCAGTTTATCCTTATGGACACACACTTTGCTGGCACCCGTCTCTTCGGAAAGAAAGGAGACTCAGGGCTTGATCGCTTCTAGGATTCTCATGCTACAACCAGGTCCTTGGGCCTCCTCCATCTGCCTCTTGCCAACTGCTTTTCACTCCTTTCATGGATACTGAAGAGGTGCCCCGCCATGTCTGTTCACCTCCAGCCACTGAGCCAGCGGTCCATCCGGTCCACTGCAGCCCCCCAATCTCCCTGCAGCTGCTCCAAAACTACCTAGACTGACGATTCCTCAACAGGTACCAGTCAGAGGCAGGATTCACTATCACCTGCTCTGCTGACAGTCCTTCACATCAAAAGGGTGTGTTTTGCGAATAGTCCAAAGTGGATATTCCCTCTACTTCACGACTACCCCTCCATCTATGCCACCCTCCCACGATCGGATGACGGAGGATCACCTGCCACTTCTATGCGAGGAGCTTACGGCACTCTTGATCAAGGGAGCCATAGAGAGGCTCCCTGTGTCAGAAGTAGGTCGTGGTTGTTATTCCAGCTACTTTCTGGTACTCAAAAAGGACAAGGGCCTGCACCCTATCCTAGACTTTCAGACCCGTAAGCTTTTCCTCAAAAAAGAGAAGTTCAAAATGCTCACTCTGGCTCAGGTATTATCTGCCCTGGACCCAGAAGACTGAATGATAACATTGGACTTGCAGAATGCTTATTTTTGTATCCCTACCCTGTCTCCTCACAGGCGTTAATTGCAGTTCACAATAAGCCACAAGCACTTTCAATTCACCATGCTCCCCTTCGCCCTTTCCAGTGCCCCTCGGGTGTTCACCAAGGTGATGGCGGTGGTGGCAGCCCATCTGTCCATGGGAGGGTTTTCAGTTTTCCTCTACCTCGATGACCGTCTGTTGAAGGATGGCACACCCCAGGCTGTTGTTCCCCAACTCCAGACTATGGTGGACCTCCTAAATTCTCTCGAACAGCGAGTCCAGGGTATTCAGGCTATGATCCTGATTTTTCAGCCTGCATCCTGAATTTCGATGAGAATGACTGAGGCTGCTGGGCCTCTTGGCCTCCTGCATCCTGCTGTTGACACATGTCTGATGGCATATGCAGGCTTTGCAGTGGGACCTGAAGTTCCAGTGGGCGCAGCATCAGTGGAATCTTTCCGACATGGTTCATATAAAAAAAGGAACTGCACGAGTTATGCAGTGGTGCCTAAAGAGCCATGAGTAGGTCAGAAGCAGATCTCTCTCCCTTCCAAAACCAGATCTGACTGTAGTGGCAGATCCGTCACTTCTGGGATGGGGCAGCCACATGGGAGAGTCGGAGATCTCTGGTCTCTGGTGGAGTCTGGACTCCACATCAGTCTTTTGGAGCTCTGGGCGATCAGGCTTGCATTAAATGCATTCCTTCCCTCTCTTAAAGGGAAAGTGGTGCAGGTATTCATGGACAACACTACCGCCATGTGATACTGCAACAGAGTGGGGTCATGGAACCTTTGTCAGGAGGCACTGTGCCTCAGGACATGGTTGGAACATCAGGGCATTTCCCTGGTGGTTCAACATCTGGCGGGTTCTCTGAACGTCAGTGCAGACAAACTTAGCCACATGTGCATAGCCGAACACGAATGGCTTCTCCATCCGGAGGTCACGCAAGGTCTCTTTCAGCAGTGGGGAGAGGCTTTGTTTGATCTGTTCGCCTCCGCAGAGAACGCGCAGTGTCAGCTGTTTTGCGCATTGGAGTTTCCAAGGCGGCACTCGCTCAGCGATGCATTTCGTCTCGAGTGGAACTCCGGCATCCTTTCTGCGTTTCGACCTATACCACTTCTGTCCAGAGTTCTGAAGAAGATCTAGAACGACCAGGCCCAAGTAAGCCTGGTGGCTCCGGATTGGGCACGGAGAGTATGATATCCAGAGCTACAGTGCATGGCCACAGATCCTCCAGTCAGACTGCCCCTTTGGGAGGATCTTCTGTCGTAGCAGCAGGGGACAGTTCTCAACCCGAACCTGTCATTACAGCTCCTTACTTTCAAAGCAGTTTTTCTTGTTGCCATCACCTCTGCTCGCAGAGTGAGTGAGCTTCAGGTTCTTTCTTCAAAGCCGACATTTTTGTCCGTGCATCCTGACAGTGGTGTTACGGACCACGGACTAGGGCCTCATTCCTTCCCAAAGTATTTACACCTATTAACGTAGGCCAGTTCATCACTTTGCCTACTTTTTATGCACCTCCACATCCTTCTCATGAAGAGGAGAGACTTCAACACCTGTATCCAAAAAGAGCATTTGTGTTCTACCTCAGTCGTATTAAAGACTTCCGGGTGGATGATCAACTCTTTGTTGGATATGTGGGTGCGAAGAAAGGGAAGGCGGTGCAAAAGTGTGCCATCTCTCGATGGGTGCTTCTTTGCTTCAAAATGTGCTACACTTTGGCCAAGAAGCAACCCCCTGAGGGCTTGTGTTCTCATTCCACCAGAGCAACTGCTGCTTCCACTGCGTTAGCACGTGGAGTTTCTGTCCTGGATATCTGCCAGGCAGCTATGTGGGCGTCCCTGCACACGTTTGCTAAATACTACTGCCTGGACGGTCAGTCGGGTCGGCTACTTTGGTTGTTCGGTCTTGCAGGACTTTATCTATCTAAGGTAAGGAATCTGCAACTAGAAGTCTCTATCAGATGTACAAGTTATTTAACCTCGGTAACGAAATATCTGGTAAATGCCCAGAGTGCAAGTCTATGCACCCAAGGTGATTTTTCAGCAGGCAATAAAGCTCCTAGCAGCATAGCCGAAAAAAGCTCCAGCTGTTCCTAAGGCAGCTCTTGTAGCTTCTTGCCGAGCCGTTCCCACAGACATTTGTCTTTTTACTGCCTGACCTTCTCGTCCAAATCTGGTAAATCAAAGAAGCACAAAAAAAAGAAGCCATAGCGCTCTTGGGCTTCCTTCCCCCAAGCACTGTGCTTCAAGGCCTCAAACTCCTCCTGCAGAAATGGCATTGCCATGGATTCCCTCCACAGTTAACAGTTTTGTGATTGTCATGTAAGCCTTCCTCAGGCGATCAACTATTGCGTGCCTCCGGGCCCCATGTAGCCGCAAGGTGTCCCAGCTGGATTACACCGGCAGGTTTGTCCTTGATGCCAGCTGGGTCCTCTGACTCCACCCCTGGATTCCAACTGCCACTGCCACAGATGTCTTCTTCCACCCCAGCTCATTTCCTCCCAGGGTCGTCCCCGACGACACCAGTGGCTCTTGGTGACAAGCCCATCATCATCTCTGACTCTGATATGGTGCTGTTCGACATCTGTTTAGTGCTGTACTGACCCTATCACCCTCTGGACTTGCCACCTTTAGACATGCTCTTTATACCTCAAGGGTAGAGTAGGAGGAATAATATGGCCCCATAGGAAAGTGTATCTTTTGGCATGGCCAGTGTTGGATTCACCAATACCTGCACCAGGAGGACACCTTAGAAGTGCCCCCTGATAACCTACCAGCTAATGGCTTGTTCACTGACTGATCCTGACCAGCTCAGCCAACCTAGCCACGTTTCTGACCCCCCCCCCCCCCCCCAACCCCCTCCCCCCCAAGGTGAGAGCCAGTGTACTCGAGAGCCAGAGACAAAAGCCTGCACTGGACCGGGGTGGTAACACCCCACACAGGCAGGATGGACATTCCTGGGCGGGAAGCTTCAAAGGCCCACCTGACTTTGTAATGCGACCCAGGTCTTTCCAGATTGCAGAAATGACCAACCCCTCTGTCCTCACCCCACTTTTGGTGGCAGAACAGGAAGCTGGTTTTCTAAATGGTGTACTAAGATGAAGTACACTGTGCAGAGAGTCTAGTGGATCCCCAGAGGTTTGCAGAGTCCGAAATAGCTAGGTCTAATGCTATACTTGTGGTATTGTGTGCGAGCAGTTGAGCCTTTCAAATGTTAAGCATTTGTGGTACTCACAGAGGCAATAAATGAGACACACACTCAAAGAATAAATCCAAGACCAAATTAGAAAAATAACATTTGCTTGTATGTATGCTTTGAAACAAAGAACTTTGTTATAAGGTAAGCAGCTTTTAAATTAAAAATACTTTACAATTTCAAAAACCGACACAATTTTCAGCCTTCAATGTTAACCTACGGGAGGAATACAAGAATGCAGTTTTGCATGTACTCAACTTACAAATCCCGTCTTTGGTGGTTTAAGTCGGCACCAGGCAAGGTTCAAATTAGTACCAAAAGTGCACCAAAATCGTCACAGGGGCAGCCGGGTGCAGAGGTCAGATTCGGAGTTGGGTGCCCAATGTTAAACCAATGGAGACTGTAGGGGAATGAAGATACGCTGGTCATAGGTGAGTAAAGCGGCGTCAGACTTTGGTCTTCTGGGGTTGAGATAAGCACTGGGGGTCTACAAGGCAGCTCCAAACTTACACCCTGTAAGGAAATGCCTCCTTGACATGGTTACCCCCTGACTTTTTGCCTTTTGCTGATGCCAAGTTATGATTGAAAGTGTGCTGGGACCCTGCTTACCAGGCCCCAGCGCCCGTGTTCTTTCCCTAAACTGTACCTTTGCCTCCACAATTGGCACAGACCTGGCACTCAGCTAAGTATCTTGTAAATGGTACCCCTGGTGCCAAGGGCCCTGATGCCAGGGAAGGTCTCTAAGGGCTGCAGCATGTCTTATGCCACCTTTGGAACCCCTCACTCAGCACATGCACACTGCCTCACAGCTTGTGTGTGCTGGTGGGGAGAAAATGACAAAGTCGACGTGACACTCCCCTCAGAGTGCCATGCCAACCTCACACTCCCTGTGGCATAGGTAAGTTACCCCTCTAGCAGGCCTCACAGCCCTTAGGCAGGGTGCACTATGCCACAGGTGAGGGCATATATGCATGGGCACTATGCCCCTACAGTGTCTAAGCAAAACCTTAGACATTGTAAGTGCAGGGTAGCCATAAAGAGAATATGGTCTGGGAGTCTGTCAAACACGAACTCCACAGCTCCATAATGGCTACACTGAAATCTGGGAAGTTTGGTATCAAGCTTCTCAGCACAATAAAAGCACACTGATGCCAGGTTGGAATTTATTGTAAAATGCATCCAGAGGGCATCTTAGAGATGCCCCCTGAATACCAATCCGACTTCTAGAGTGGGGCTGACCAGTTTCTGCCAGCCTGCCACAACCAGACGAGTTGCTGGCCACATGGGGAGAGTGCTTTTGTCACTCTGTGGCCAGGAACAACGCCTGTACTGGGTGGAGGTGCTTCTCACCTTCCCCTGCAGAAACTGTAACACCTGGTGGTGAGCCTCAAAGGCTTAGCCCTTTTGTTACAGCGCCACAGGGCATCCCAGCTAGTGGAGATGCCCGCCCCTCCGGCCACTGCCCCCACTTTTGGCAGAAAGACTGGCAGAGATAATTATAAAAACAAGGAGGAGTCACCCACCAGTCAGGACAGCCCCTAAGGTGCCCTGAGCTCAGGTGACCCCCTGCCTTTAGAAATCCTGAATCTTAGTTTGGAGGATTCCCCCAATAGGATTGGGGTTATGCCCCCTTCCCCTCAGGGAGGAGGCACTAAGAGGGTGTAGCCACCCCCCAGGACAGTAGCCATTGGCTACTGCCCTCCCAGACCTAAACACACCCCTAAATGTAGTATTTAGGGGCACCACAGAACCCAGGAAATCAGATTCCTGCAACCTGAACTAAGGACTGCTGACCTACAAGCCTGCAGAGACGACAACTGCTTTGGTCCCAGCCCTACCGGCCTATCTCCTGACTCAAAAAACTGCAACAGTGATGCATCCAACAGGGACCAGCGACCTCTGAAGCCTCAGTGGACTGCCCTGAATCCCAGGACCAAGAAACTCCTGTGAGCAGCGGCTCTGCTCAACAAACAGCATTATTCTTGCAACTTTTCTACAACTTTCAAAGACCTCACTCTTCCCGCCGGAAGCGTGAGACTTCACACTCTGCACCCGATGCCCCCGGCTCGAGATCCAGAGAAAACACCACAGGGAGGACTCCCAGGCAACTGCGACCCTGTGAGTAGCCAGAGACAACTCCCCTGGACCCCCACAGCGACTGCCTGTAACAAGGGACCCGACTCCTGGACCAAGCACTGCACCTGCAGCCCCCAGGACCAGAAGGAACCGAACTTCAGTGCAGGAGTGACCCCCAGGCGACCCTCTCCCTAGCCCAGATGTTGTCTGGCCCGAGAAGCCCCCCTGTGCCCTGCGTGCACCGCTAGAGCGACCCCCGGGTCCCTCTATTGAAACCCATACAGAACCCGTTTGCACACTGCACCTGCCTGCCCTTGCAGCTGAGGGTGTGTTTTGTGCCCCCCAGTGCTCTACAAAAACCCCCTGGTCTGCCCTGTGGACGCGGGTACTTACGTGCTGGCAGACTGGAACCGGAGCACCCCTGTTCTCCATAGGCACCTATGTGTTTTGGACACCTCTTTGACCTCTGCACCTGACTGACTCTGAACTGCTGGTGTGGTAACTTTTGGGTTGCCTTGAACCCCCAACTGTGGGCTGCCTATGCCCAGGAACTGAGGCTTGTAAGTGTCTTACTTACCTCACAATCTAACCAATACTTAGTTCCTCCCAGCGCCCTCCTTGCCGGAACTGTTGATTTTTGTACTGCCTACTTTTAAACTAGCTTATTGCCATTTTAACAAAAACTTTATATGTTATTGCTCTGATTCAAAATTCCTAACTTACCTGTGTGGAGAACCTTGCATTTTATGTATTTACTTCAAATCTTGAAATTGTGGTTCTAAAAATAAATTTAGAAAATATATTTTCTATATTAAACCTATTGGCCCTGAGTTAAGTCTTTAAGTGTGTGTTCCTCATTTATTGCCTTTATGTGTACAACATATGCTTAACACTACCCTCTGATAAGCCTACTGCTCAACCACACTACCACAAAATAGAGCATTAGAATTATCTAATTTTGCCACTATCTTACCTCTAAGTGGAACCCTTGGACTCTGTGCACACTATCTCTCACTTTGAGATAGTATATACAGAGCCAACTTCCTACACACCCTCAGAGGCACAGGGGCGGCCGGGTGCAGTGAGCTAAAACAGCATTGGGCCCCCAATGCTAACCAATGAGGATGGGGTAACCAAAGGTGCCCTGCTCACAGATGATTAAAGCAGGGTGAGGGGTCGAACTCCTGGAGTCGAGGTAAGTACAAGCGGGGAGGGGGGCACAATGCAGCACCAAACTTGCACCCTCAGCAGCACAGGGGCCGCCGGTGCAGAGTGGCACCACAGCATCGGACACCCAATGTAAGTTAGTGGGGGAGATCAGTCTCGGAAAAAGGCTGCAGGCTCGGGCCAGGAGGCTGAATGAAGAAAATCCACAACTACCAAGGTAATTTTTGATGCTAGGGAACGTAGGGACACCGATGGTCTAGCTCCAGAGGAAGAGGGGAGAAAGGACAAAGGACTAAGGAAAAACGAGGGGTGATAGAAGAAAAAGGCAGAAAATGCAATAGAGAAAGAGCGACAGAGAAGAAAAGAAAAGGAAAACACTTAATTGTGATGACCACTAGACCACCAGGGATGAGGCACAGAGATGAGCCTGCGAGTGTAGGAGAGCCTCGAACTTAGAGTCAAGAGACTCTCATTTCGTCCCAGGCAAGTGGCAGAGGCAGCAGCAGCCAGAGGAGCTGGGGAGGGCAGCATACACCTACCAGATGGAGTCGGGGGGAAGCCTTCGGATTGAGGCTGCTGGCTTTGAGGCAGAGTCTGGCAGGGGTCAGCCCACTGTGGACTCAAAGTCCGAATCGCTGGGTAACCTTCACAGGACTGGTGGGGTCACTTGGGCCATGAGCATCGGGTGCAGAGGTGGGTCCTGAGGCAGTTTTGTGGTTCCTCAGGGCAGAGTTCTTTGTTTTTGAAGTTGCTTTTTTCTTTAACAGGTCCGCTGTTCTCGGGAGATCTTGGTGTTTATTGAAGTCAGGCAGTCCTCCCAGGGCTTTGGCGGCCGCTGGGCTGCAGGGCGGGTTGTCTTTTGGCACAGGATCGTCAAAGGCTGCAGACAGGGCAGCAGGGCTGTGGCCAAGTCAGTTGGTGTTTGCAGTCTTCTCCGCTGATGTGACTCTGTAGGGTCTGGTTCTTCCTAGGTTATCCGGAATCTCAGTTCTAGGGTTCGGTTGTGCTACCTAAAAACTGAATTTAGGGTTGTTACAGGGGTGCCAGGTGGTAGCTAATGGGCTACTCACCTTTAGGGTGACTACACCATTCTTATGACCACTTCCTTTGGAAAGTGGGCATAGCCCTAACCCTATTTGCCTAATTCTTTCCAAATAAGATGGAGGACTTTAAAAAGTAGTGTCCACTTCAGCTCGTCCACATTAGGAGTGAGACTTTCATGATTTGGGCACTCCTCCTAGTTTAACTAATTTTCCTGCCAGTCCTGTCACCAAAAGTGGGGTCAGGAACTGTGGGTTGGCTTTCTCTACCGTGTGGAGAGGCCTGTGTTGTATTTCAAAGGCAGCAAGGCCTTTGAAGCTCCCCAGTCTGGATGCCCATCTTGCCTGGACGAGGTATTATCACCTCTGCCATGAGCGGGCCTTTGTTCTGAGCCCTTGAGAGTGTTGGCTCTCATCTCATGTGGCCAGAACGCTGTCTAAGGGGGCTGCTCTGGTTTGCCCCAGTCAGCGACCATGCTAGGGGATGGCAGGTTTTCAGGGGGCACCTGTAAGCAGCCCTCTGTGTGCATATATTAATAAATTAATTACTGGATTCAGTGAGGGTTTATTAATGCAAGATGTTTGATACCCCACCTTCAGTGAAGCCATCATGTAGCTGTTGAACTTGCAGTGACCAGTGTCCAGCACTTGTACTTAAAATGGCCTCTCTGATCACTTGCTGTGTCTGAGAATCGACAAAGACATAACAGGGGCATAGCTGCTTATGCAGCTGTGCCAACACATGTAATATAATGTACACTACCTTAGGGCTCTAAGGCGTTCCAGAGTGGTGTCTTACATATATTGCAGGCAGTATTAGGAGACATGGCACACAGGCTGTGTGACGTCATGTTTTCATTTTATCAGTGCATCCAGACACGCAGTCTGCAATGGCAGGACTGTGTGCAGTTGGTGAGAGGGTCCTTGAGGGTGGCACAGCCTCAGGGGCCTTCTTTAGTGCCCAGTTCCCTATGCATAAAAGGTACCATTTACAAAGAACTTAAAGTGGCAACTAAAGGCTTTGCCAATTGGAGAAATGACTGTGGAGTTTTGGGATAAAGAGATCTGGCACTGGGGACCTGTTTAGGGGGTACCCAGTGCACTTCCCATTGAAATTACACCAGAAACCAGGTAAAAAGTAGGGGGTAATTGTAGGAAGCTGGCTCTGTATATATCAAAATGAGAGATAGTGTGCACAGAGTCCAGGGGTTCCCCAGAGGTTTGACAGAGGCAAAAATAGATAATACTAATGCTCTATATGTGGTAGTGTGGTCGAGCAGTTAGGCTTATCAGTAGGTAGTGTTAGGCATTTGTTGTACACACACAAGAAATAGAAGAAACACACAATCAAAGACTTACCTCCAGACCAATTATGATTTTATACCGAAACGTATGTTTTGTTAATTTATTTCTAGATTCAGTTTGCAGGTAAGTACATAAAATGAAAGGTACTTTGAATGTAATCAACAATGTATACAGTTTTCCTTAAAATGGCAAAAAGCTATTTTAAAATTGGAAATAGTGAAATTTTCAACAGTTCTTGGGGGAAGGAAAGATAGTACAGTTTTACAGGTAAGTATTCAACTTAAAGTTCTTATCTCCGGGTTTTAGATAGTCTGTTGTTGGGGGTTCACGTTAACCCCAAACACCCGCTACCAGCAACATGGGTCCAGTCGGGTGCAGACGTCAAAGAGGCACTAAATTAACGTAGGCTCCTTTGGAGAACCGGGGGTTTCCCTGGAATCTGGTCACCCATAAGGTAAGTACCCACGACTCAGAGGGCAGACCAGGGGGGCTTTAAGAGAGCACTGGAGGGTCCCCAAGTAGGCACCTAACACACACCCTCAGCGGCACTAGGGTGGCCGGGTGCAGGGTGAAAACAGGGCATCGGGTTTTCAATGCAACTCTGAGGGGACCGCGGGGGTCACTCTGAGGCTACACCCTCCTTGTGCCCACTCCCTTTGGGGAGGGGGGTCACATTCCTATCCCTATTGGTCCCTATCCTCCAAACCAAGATGGAGGATTCTGTAGGGAGGGGGTCAGTTCAGCTCTGGACACCTTAGGGGTGGTTCTGGCTGGGGTGGTCACTCCTCCCTGTTTTCCCAAATTTTCCTGCTGGACTTGCTGCCAAAAGTGGGCCTTTGTCTAGGGGGCGGGCATTTCCACTAGTTGGAATGACTTGGGGCACTGAAATCCGAGGCTTGAGCCTTTGACACTCACCGCCTGGTGTTACAGTTAAATCAGGGGGAGGTGTGAAGCATCTCCGCCCAGGACAGGCTTTATTTCTGACCACATAGTGCACAAAGGCACTCACCCCATGTGGTCAGAAACTCCTCTGAAAGTGGCAGACTGGCAAATACCGGTCAGTCCAAACTAGCAGTTGAGCTAACATACAGGGGCATCTCTAAGAAGCTCTCTGTGTGCACTTTTCAATAAATCCCACACTGGTTTCAGTGGGGGTTTATTGTGCTGAGAAGTTTGATACCAAACTTCCCAGTATTCAGTGAAGCCATTATGGTGATGTGGAGTTTGTAATGACAAACTCCCAGACCATACTCAATATGGCTACACTGGACTTACAATGTTTAAGAATGGACTTGGAGACTGTAGGGGCATATTTCTCATGCACCTATGCCCTCACCTGTGGTATAGTGCACCTTGCCTTAGGCTGTAAGGCCTACCTGTGCCACAGGCAGTGGTTTGTGGGCATGGCACCCTAAGAGGGGGAGCATGTTGACTTTGCTTTTTTCTCCCCGCCAGGCAGAGTGCATGAGCTGAGTGAGGGGTACCCAAGGTGGCCTAATACATGCTGCAGCCCTCATTGACCTTCGGTGGCCAAAGCGCCCTTGGTTACATGGGACTTAACTTTCCCATTGTGGAAAGAAATGTACAGTTGTATGGAAAGAACACTGGTTCTGGGGCTTGGTTAGCAGGGTCCCAGAACACTTTCAATCAAAGTTGGCATCAATACTAGGCAAAAGGTGTGGGGGGGAGGGTAATCATGTCAAAAGAGGCACTTTACTACAATACCAGGCCCGCCCCTGATGTAGATGAGCTCAAATGGACACCCCTTTTTAAATCCCTCCATCTTATTTTGGAAGGAATTAGGCCACTAGGGTAAGGGTTATGCTCACTTCCTGGCAGAAGTGGTCATAGAAAGTGCGTAGTCATCCTCAAGGTGGTCAGCCCATTGGCTTCCACGTGGCACTCCCTGTAACACCCATAAAATGAGTATTTAGGTGGCACCCTTGAACTCTAGAACTCACATTCTGACGACCTAAGAAGGAAAGAAGGAGCAGCTGATCTGGTACCAACCTTGCAGGCCTGTCTGCACTCCTTGATGGACTCTGCAACAAAAGACGCCTCTTTCTAGAGCTGACCCTCCAGAACCATGGGAGAACTGCCTGCCTTTGAAAAAGACTCAGGAATCCTGTGAGCAGCGGACCTACTCTCCACCTAACTCCCAGAAAAGGACTCTGCAGCCTCCAGAACCGCAAAGACTCGACACCTGAAGACACCACTGCACCCGCAGTCACCGACCCGAGTGGGAATGGACCTCCTGTGCTAGCAAGGCCCCTCAGCTGTCAAGAGTCCAAGTAAATTGTGGTTTCACCCCTCCTGGACTCCCTGGAGTCACCTGCAGCCTCTGCATGGAGGTCCCCCTCTCCTGTAGCTACTACAGTGGGAGAACCTGACAGCTAAAGCAACCACTGCACCCATCGCCGTCTGCCCTAGTTTAAGTGCACCCTTGTTGCCAACAATGTCCCACAGCTCCCCTGAGCTCGAGTCCACTGGGGTTTCAAGCCTCCTGGACTTTACAATGATACGTGCAGCCTCATACCACAGGACCCCTCAACCATGAGTGCCCCCGGTACAAGGAAACCCAACAACAAAGAACATTCCTGCATTCTTCCCCCTGGGCCTTGGAGAGAAGCACCTCGTCCCCAAACACCCCACATTTGTGACCTAGCTGTCGGTTGCTCCTGCCTGGCCCCGGAGCCGGAAGCCTGCAGCCTAAATCCCTGGAGGCCACTCCCCACAGCACCCTACGAGTACTGTTCCTCTGCACCCAACCTCCCCAGTGCTGCCTGGAGTGACCTGTTGGTGTGGTCCTGACGCTTGCCCAGTACTTACCTTAAGTCTACAAGATTGGTCCTCTGAGTCGTCAATAAGTGCTTGTTTGCTGACTGTGTTTCCCTCCCATAGCTTAACAGTGATGAACTCTGAAATTGCACTGTATCGATTTTTGAAACTAAAAAGTATTGCTTGAAAACATACTTTCCTTATAACAAAGTTCTTGGGTTTAAACTATATATAAAAAGACATGTTATTTTTCTAAATTTGTCCTAGATTTATTCTTTGAGTTTGTATTTCATTTATTGCCCCTCTGTGAGTACAACACATGCTTAGCTCTACCCTCTGATATGCCTAACTAGTTGCCCACACTATCACAAAATAGAGCATTAGTACTATCTTCTTTGCCTCTGCAAACCAACTGGGGATCCGCTGGAATCTCTACATAGTGTTCTTCTTTTTAGTGCACCATACGAGAGAGCCAGCCTACTACAGCCCCTTTGAGGAGGGCTCTGATCATGATAGCTGGTATGTGGAGCTTGGTGATGCCAGCTATCTGGACACCTCTGCAGACTTTGTCATGCTTTCCCTTCCGAGCTATGTCTGAGAAAGGTGAATGTTTTGACAAGGTGGCGCAGTAGAGATACTTAACATTCAGCTGGTGTCAGTCAAGGTTAAGACAAGCATCTCAAGCATCTTGATCTGATGCTTTATCCTGGAATGTGCTCTGCCGTGGCTTCGCTCCCCTTCAATGAGGCCCTCACTGATGAGCTTGTGGGGGTCTGGACTAAACCCTGTACCCTTAATTGTCTTTTACTTGTCTCAGTATGATTTCCTATTGCAGCCATCCTGCCCTAGGAGACAGGACCACTGGCAGATCCTTAAGGGATTCTCTGGCTTCCTCATTACACAACAGTCCTTCGACCCTTCTGCGGCGAGCACACCTATGGACATCTGCAGTACCAGCCTTACCCCCCAGCCCAGCAGGCTGCCCAGACTTATTGTGGCCAGAGTGGAGAGTCCCACAATAGATGCTAGAGTCATACCCTGCTGTCCAGTCCTCACCCTGGCTTACGAAACCCATATGCTAGTTTAGTGAGCACTCCACGCCTCATGGTTATTCCGTTGGAGGGAGGATCTGGCACAACCTGCCCCAGTAGAGCAATATACCCTATGACAAGTGGGTGCTCCAAATAGTGACAGGTTATGCCTGCCCCTTTTTAGAAACGCCTCCACCCTTGCCACCATCCCCAGCTGCTCTCTGTTGCTCTTAATTTTCAAGACTGTTTTCCTAGTGTCATTACATCAGCCAGCAGAGTCAGCTAGCTTCAAGCTTTGTCAGTTCACCCTCCATACACCACCTTCTTCCCAGACAAACTGGTCCTTTGGGCGCGTGTCTCTTTCCTTCCAAACGTGGTCACACCTTTCCATGTTGGCCAGACCATCACTCTGCCTGCCTTTTTTTTACTTCACTTCTTTCTTCTGAGGAGGAGGATTAGAGACTCCAACTCCTTGGCCTAAAAGGAGCTCTCTCTTTGTACATTTATCGCCGCAAAGACCATCTGGTAGCCAGTTAGCTTTTCATCTGGTTCACTGCGGTGGTGAAGGGCAAGGCTGTGCAGAAACTTATCATCTCTCAATGTACTGTACTCTTCATTATGATCTGCTGTGCGTTAGGGAAAAGGGCTTTTGGGCCCATTCCTCCAGGGTCAAGGATGCTACTTCGGCGTTATGATGTGGGTTACCTCTCATGGACATTTGTTTGGCACGTGGGAGTCACTCTGCATCTTCACAAAGCACTACTGCTTGGACAGGCTGGTCTGTTGAGATAGGAATTTCACCCACTCAATCCTTTGGTTTAAGCCAGTTAGTGGACCCACCTCCACATAGGCAATGATTGCGTATTTATTCCAAAGTGAGGAATCTGTGGTTAGAGGTCTGTATGAGAAGAACAAGTTACTTTCCTTCTGTATTGCTTTTTCTACTAGAGAGACTATCTAACCCCAGATTCCTCACCAACTCTCCCTGATGCGAACTGGACTCTTCACCCAAAAGATCCCATTAGACACTGCACAGTGATCAGTCATTGTTTTTACATGATTCTTTGCTTTTGGCTCAGAAATGGTCAGCAAAGAAACTGATAGTGCGCTGGGGTGGCGCTTCTGTGGGACCCGCCATGTCACTTCAGAGCTGATAGATGCCATCTACCTGCAAGCAGAGATACTGCTTAAGATTTTCAGGACCCATTCTGATGCCTAGGAAATTTGGAAGGTGAGCAATTTGCGGACAGATAGAGCCTCAACCAGAAAAGGGGTTCCCAAAGGTAAGTAACATGTTCTTCTAGCTCATGCTGCGAGGATCTCCAAACATTTCCTGGGATTTTCATTCCTATTTTATGAAGTTTCTATCTCCGTTTTCTTTTTTATTAAATTGTCTTGATAATGTTTTACTTGTCTGAAGCTTTTCCACCTATCCTTTGATCATTTGGATGGGACTTTGCAAAGTACAAGGCATGCTGTGATATGGAAGATGCTGAATTCTTAAAGGAACAATACATATTTTCACTTCTCATTGCTTTAAGACTAGCAGCCTGTTTTTTTTCCTTCTCTACTAAAAAAATAAGAATTTGACAACAAATCTGTCCTGCTAATTCTTTTGAGTTTTTTTGCCTGTATTAGACAAGTTACAGATTTTCAGCTCTGATCATGTACATGAACCATTGAAGTTAAGGTTTTCTGAGACCCCCCTGTACATAAGCAGTGGAATATTCTCTGTTTATGGCTTTAGTCAAGACACCTATGATTCACAACTAGGATTAAAGATACAGAACATTTCCATAACTTCCTCCATCCCTTCATCTTCATTGAGGGCTTACATCTCCAAGACAAGTGAGGGGAAAGCCTTTCAGTTGTTCAGATTTGGACTGCAATTTGTGAAGACAGTAACAAGACTTCTTCTATGCCTTCAATTGTTAACCCCAGAGTTGGATCCTTGCAAGAAAGATTTATCCATAATTAGTGACCTATAGCGGCTGTTACATGTTTACAATGGCTCAAACAAAGTTTTAGTACCTCCAAGGAACCCTCATTTTGATAACTCTAGTTTTAGTCTTGCAAATCATCTCCTGTAGGCCCTTCAGTTTTTCCATCAAGATCACTTCTCCTCTGGAAAGCAGTATGTCCAGAATTTCACCTTCCTTTTGTTAAGGATGCTGGGCAGCGCACCCTCAAGGTCAAGGAATATCTGCCTATGGAAGTAGTGTACTGATGCAGAGGAGCAGACAAAGGCATAAACCAGGAAAGAATAGATAGAGACAGGGTAAAGCATAGGAACAGGATAGAAAAAGCAAAGCAACCTTAATGAGAAAAAACAGAGAATGGACAAAATAATGGATACATACAGCGGTTTACCACTGGAGTTTTATACAGGTAAGACTCAAAACTTTCCATAGCTGCTTGGAATGTCAACATCTCTATGCAGATTACACTTACAGATGGTCACTATACTAACAAAAGGGAAAGGAGGCAGCAGAAGTGATTCTGTATCTGGACCCAGGGGCACAAATAAGGATTATGTGGACCTACACGAGTGAAACCCTTATAGGTCCAGCAGGAAACAAAGTGGTGATTCCTAAGAAAATAGAAATGTCACACTGTCAAAATGAGGGCTCATAAGACTACATGTAACACAAGATAGATGAGTGGGCAGGAATTGCCTCCTGGAAACCAGGAGCCAACCCCTGCACACTTATACACTGGTGAGGACAAAATAGCACACATACCAGACACCAACCCAGGAGGAGAATGCAGAGCAGGCGCTAGAAAGGCACAATGATTCTAGGTCAAACAAACGAGTAAGCCGGGAAAGGAAATTAATTGTAGAAACAGAAGGAACAAAGTAGAAATGATTACAAAAGGGGAAGCCCAGGGACTCGACTCGAGTATAGAAAAAAATGCAAACAAAGAAGTACAGTGACAGCAAAGCAGGGCTGAGAGGAATCTGCAGCAATCTGCATAGGAACAGTACACAGGCTCTGGCTGAAGCAAGACAGGAACTGGATAGGAAAACATGCAACAAGAGGTCCTGTACACACGGGTTTAGACTTAAGTGCACAAACAATGGGTTAGAGAAAATGGCAGTTGTTAAGCAGTTCCAGGCGCCAGCACACTGGAGGTGGAATCACATGACTCAGCTGCACAAGGCTGTTCATGGGTGTGTGTAATTCTAGGGGAGAGACATGCCCTGGAGAAGAGAATCCAGTTCTGAGGAATAGCAGGGCTGCTCCCGTTGAAAGCAACGCACAGCAGATGCCAGGTCTTAGTGAATACTTGGCAGTACATTATGGAGCCTGTGGTCCATGGAAGCAACTGGAGGTTTTCCAGTGTCTTCAATATTGAAGCAGGCAGAAGTGATATATTTACTTTGCATAACATTTAGTTTCAATTTCCTGGTTGCAGTTTGTCCATGTTCAGCATCCCACAGAAATGAAACAATGTAGTCGTAAAAGCACTGGGTTCTCTCTTGGTGACATTCTTACTCCCACTCCTGACCCCCCCACCCCCCGTTTCCCAATTCCCATATCACCCATTGCCCCCCCCCCCCGCTCCCAAACAGCACTCCCTTTCTCTGGGGGCATGGGGAAAATAAATCTTTCTCAGGGTGACCTTTTTTTGATGTCCTTCGGTGGTGGCTCTAAAGCTGCCACAGTGGTTTGGTATGCACACAAACCTTAAAACAGAGCCCATGTAGCACAGCGCTCTGAACCACCCAACTCATGCAGTTCCTTACTTTCACTCTGATCCTTTGTCTCATAGTGGCAACCACGTGGGATGACACAAAACCAGTCTATGGCTGTCAGCTCTCCCCATGGGCTTAGAGTTCCAGATCGCTCCAGTGACACTACCATATTGTGGCTGCTGGTATTATCCTTCAGCCCTAAAATCTAATGAGCCGACTTGCATTCTCCTACAGAGTCACCATAAGTATCTCCAAATCAGATGTTTGAATCTACGGACAGGTAGGTGTAAACCACTGTCACCATCTAGGATGAGGGTGCAGGATGGTCTCAGTCCAGGAAATTTTCAATGCCCGCTGAGAGTTTGGATCTAAGAATAAATATTTTTTAAAGTAGACTTCTATCCTCATTATTTAGGATTAGAATTAGACCCTGGCCATGTACCAACCCCTTCCCCCCTATAGCTTCTAAGAGAGCCCAGCCTGAACATGCTGGAATGGCATCTTCTTCAATAGGCAAATGTGAATTGAGAATATATGAATAATATCTAAAGTAGAAATAATGTGTTACCTCTAGCTGTGGTTCTCCATCATTAACATATTTTATGACTTACCACATAACTTACTCAGTTGAATGCACAATGATGTGCCTACGTGAATTTTCCAATTGTCAACGGGGAATTTTTTAATTGTTTAAAAAAAAAAAAAATTTAAAAAAGTTTCACGCCTAACTATGAAAACTGGCTCATGGGCGAGTAACATATTTTTGTTGTGGTGACCATTTTATAATAATGATTGTTTATGAAAAATCTTAAAGTTTTAAACTGCATTAAGAGATGATAACAGGAATTTCTAGCAAATATGAAAAAACGTAATAATATAATTATGTATTTGCAGTGGTTTTTGGATCGTATGTCTGATGATGAGTGGTGGCCAATGCAGATATTAATCAAGTGTCCCAATCAGATTGTCAGACAGGTATGTTATTTTTCTTTGTATTATGTGTATTATCATCTATAACATGACTCACACAGATTACTTTCACAAAAGTGTGCCATTGGCTCCTGAAACTTCATGAGTAAATATGAATTTATAGACATGTTTACTTGTGAAAGCTTCCTCACAACCTATGTCCTTTATAAAGGACCACCCCAGATTATATTGGGGCATGACAATGAATACAGAGGAGCACTTAGCAATTTCTTTAAAATATGCTTAACCAATCAACAATCATTTAATGAGTAATTTTTTACCTAACCTGGAGAACCATGAATCAAAATAAGTGTTAAACTTTGGAAAGTGTGAAAAATTGCAGTACATTAGGAGCCATAGATAAATACTCTACTCATGCAAAAGGGAGTTTGAGTAATCCATGGCTGACAGATCAGTTTCCTAAAAGCACATAGAGGTATGGGACACTCCAGATGTCGGAAAAATGTTGGAGTAACTGGAGTGTGGATTAGAAGGTTTTCAAACCTCTTTTACAGTGGAATTACATCCACCTACAGAGTGTTTGTCAATTTGTTAAAGGGGTAAATACACAAATACAAATTATTTTTAAACAAATTACTTTGATTTCCTTACATGTAGTTTATAATAATTATAATATAGTTGGATGTCATTCATGATGCCATTTGAGATGTCATTGATGTAATTTAACATGCCATGAGTAATGTTGTATGTAAGGTCATAAGCAATGCATGGTGGGACTGATAGTTTACCTAATAATAACTGTTGAGCTTCAGTGATTTTTTTCTTTGTTTTTTTTTACGTTTTGTTTTGTAACCATAGCTGCACTTTTTCTGACTTTAAGATTGTTTTAAATGTATGTGAAGATCTTAATAGCAAAGCTAACCATAACTTTACATTGCATTTTCTGTGAAGTTCAGCACTTTTTTCATATACCCTCTGCAGTTATTCTGTACACTTAACCTTCTATCAACAGCCAACCTCTTCTTTGCATGGCCTTCAGTCTTGGGCAACGGGAGTTGATTACAGGGCCCACCTGTGGCCAGGCCCAGTGGCCACCCCCTACTATGTCTGGAGCTTGCAGGGTCTGTGGCAATGTCTCCAAGTGCTCCAGGCATGTTTCATACATTAGTTCACTTATACCAGGTAGCAAGAAACACCAAGAGCTTGCTAATAAAATTCCATTATTTAGTTTACAAAATGACCACCTAAACAAAGGCGAGCCAATAAAGAAATGTTTTTGCAAAAAATGTCAGTGTAGTCAGTGAAAGCCGGCTGTTGGGGTAAAAATTGAACATTCGCAGAAAGGTCGCGTCTACCCTGAAAACTGAGGACTGCAGTCTGCTTCAGTGCTTTCAGGAATGTCAATCCTGAACTGCTGCTGAGATCCCTATCTTTCTGAAAATGAAAGTGCGGTTCCTCAGCGTAAAGCCTTACTTTTTACCTGAGCAACACTCAATACAGCTCAACAAAGCTACCACCTTTCAACCTGCTGGGCAGTTAAATCCAGGCATGGCTGGGTGGTTCTCGACAGTACCATAAGCTCCTGACTTGCATTTTGGGGTACTAGTGCCACAGGACTGACCCCACATTACCCTTGCTGGCTGAGATCAATGGGATTGGCCATGGTCAGTCATGATAAATCCACTGCCATCGACAAGGTCTTGGTGAGGCTGGAGTAGGATCCTTGATAGCAATATCCCATGGTCCCCAACCAGAGGCTTTGTGATATCTACCAGGACCAAATTCAGTCTCATCCTCAGAACCACTGAAAATACCTAAAACCAAGGCCATTTTAGGTCAAGTCAAATGTAAAGTTAAGACTTGCTTCAGTGATGATCTTCTTTGCTTGTGTCTACCTTGAGGTCAATGCTTTGCAGATTTCGGTGACATTTGTGGATCTGACTTATTGAGATGCCGAATATTTTCTACCATGTTGAGGGCAACCTTAGTGAAGCCAACTACATTGCTCCTTCTGATTGGCATGGGTGTATTTCTTTGGGCTTCGAAACTGCTAGTGGCTTGGGTACGTCCCTGGAAGTTGATCTGTATTATCCACCTGGCCCTTCCACAAAATGGTCTTCTTTAAGGCAGTTTTGTGCAAAGCAGCTGAGGTCTTGAAGTTGCTCTCACCTTTTGAGGAGAATAAAGCTAACCATCTTATACAGATCCTCCTGTTTACGTCCTCTTCATTAGAGCTATTACTGTCCCTCAACAACAGCAACAAGGCATACTTGGATTACATTTTGACTTCATGAGACAAGCCATCCTCCTCCCTAGTGGTGATCTGCCAGGTTGCCTTCTGTCATTGTTCAGTCCTGAGTGATCCTAATTACTTTTCTGTGCACCCTTCTCTGAGAGTCTAAAGGTCCAGGCTTTATTTTTGATGGAAACCTAATGCTAACTCCTTTCCCTCTAGTCCACCGGACAGTGAGTCAAAATGGACAGAGGCCATAGGCAAGAAAGATTTTTCTTCAGGAAGCACCCATTTGGTAGTACTCAGTTTCCTGGACCATATAAGTGATCACTTTGCTGAGTTGGTGCTTGATGAGGAGGATGTTTCCTGACATGTTCTCTGCTCGGGCCTTCACACTGTGAATTTGATGGTCAGGACTTTGGTAGTGTGGTGACTAGAAAACAGCATGTCTGGTTGTGGTCCACTAGTTTTTATGAGAAAGTCCAGGCCAATCTAATGGGTATCCCCTTCAAAGACTCCTACTTGTTTGGTGAGAAAGTTAAATCAGCCCTGGAGAGATTCAACTAGGGCCATGCTACTGCCTCCACAGGAAGTTTAGAGGTTATGTCTGGGGCAGCCTTATCAGCAGCACCAGCCATCACAGTCAAATCGTTTTTTGCGGGTGTATTAAGCCTGGCAGCTCTGGGATGCCAGGGGCACCAAAAGAAAATGTCTTCCTC
The DNA here is from genome assembly GCF_031143425.1 of Pleurodeles waltl. Lineage (NCBI taxonomy): Eukaryota > Metazoa > Chordata > Amphibia > Caudata > Salamandridae > Pleurodeles > Pleurodeles waltl. The sequence continues at coordinate 574,854,725 of NC_090444.1, read as the reverse complement.
TTTTCCTAGTTTTTCTTACTTAGCCACTTTTTCTTCCTCTTTGACAGCCTTCTTCATTAACTGTTCAGAAGCATTTCCGACGAGTGCAGCATTTCCTCTTCATCCAGGCATAGGTGCGCATGTGCACCCGAGAACCTTCCTGTCTCCTCATGTAGTCAGGGACATTCAAGATATGGTCCCGGTGCTGTAGGATGGAGCTCCTCTTCTGTTTCTGACAGCCCTGCTGCTTTTGGAACTGCTCCCCAGCTATCTCTTTCTTTTTCTGCACCATGCACACTTATAATGTAACAGACTTGCTTCCATTTTTGCCCTAAGTGCCACACAAAGTTCCTGCGGACTGACCAGCACTAGGTCTGCAACCTCTGTTTGATTCCAGACCACAAAGAGGAGCACTGCGGGGCTTGCAGATCTTTTCAGTCGAAAAAGGCCCTTAAAGATTGAAGGGCCTGTCGTAGTGAAATGCAGCAATAACAGATATAGGAGACTGCAGAAATCTTTAAGCTACAAGGCATCATGTCAGAGCCACAGCAGGAGCTACAAGAGACCTTTTCAGCTGCTGAGAAGGAGGCCTTTTTGATTCAGAGTTGGACGTGGAACCAGTCCTTGAAATTCAAAATCTTCCTCTAATTCAACCAACCGTGAGTACCTGCTCTCCTTCTCAGCCTAAATAGACAACCAATTGCACTGAAGCAAAGTCTACCAGGCCGCCACTGCCATCGGGCCATGGCCGGCACCGAAAAACTCATTGGGAAGCCCCGCCACTGAGCTTCCTCCAAAAATTAAGCCTCCGCATACCATCTCGGTCCGAGCTGCACACCACAAGCTTCGGCTCAGAAAGCTTCGGCCTCCCACTCAGCACCAACCCCCTCAGTGCCCAAAAACATGCTGCCTGCTTCGGCACTGACAGTTTTGGGATTGAAACACAAGAGCGCTTTGGCGCTGAAAAAATTTAGTCACTGCGTCTTTGGAGCCAAGTACTTCAGCTGAGCCTATCCTCCAGTAAATGAAGCAACTGGACACTAAACAAACTCAGCTTCATATCCAACTGGAACTGGAGCACAAACTAGACATGTTCTGGTTAAGGCTGTTGTATCAACACGTTCTAAGAGGCAGCTTTCTTTTTAAGAGGCCATCGACAATTCTACACCTCCTGCCAAACACAAGAGGATGGCTAGAGACTCTGGTGACATACACCCTCCTTTGCTTTCTAATCCACCAACAAATACACCACCATCACCACCCTCTCCTTCATCACCTCTTTCTCAGGGTGACTCCCTTGATTGTACACCTCAGGACCCCCCCCCACACACACACACACACACACAAACTCTTTTCATGGTGTTCAGGCAGCGTGGGACGATAATGTGACTTTACCATGAGACACAGACCCATGGTCACAATACAATGTTGGCACCTACACTGACACAAAAATCCATCCAGCCACACCTTCCCTGCCAGATAATATTACCTCCTTTCAGTAGCTTATTGGGAAGGTGGCCACTTATCACCAGATGTCCCTAGACAAAGAGTCGATTAAGAATGACTGACTTACTCTTTGGAACGATCTCTACATCTCACAGGGCCACTCAATGTCTTCCCATACTTGAGGGAATGATGAGAGACAGAGGACATTTTAAGTATTCTGCCAGGGCACGTATCATCACGCAGCGGGTGGAGAAAATTACAAAGCCTCTAACCTCAGACCCTGTCTTTATTATAGGTCAGATTACCGCAGTATTCCAAGTGGTCTGTGGGTGCAAGAAAGACACCCAATTCGCAAGCAGCTAGCGATGCATCACCCCCTGATAGGGAGAGCAAGCTTATTGATGCCTCTGGAAAGCGGGTGGCTGCTAAAGCCGCCTGTAGGAAAATGCCTCTGATGGCATGGTTACCCCCTACCTTTTTGCTTTTTGTTGATGCTAGTTATGATTGAAAGTGTGCTGGGACCCTGCTAACCAGGCCCCAGCACCAGTGTTCTTTCCCTAAAAAGTACCTTTGTTCCCACAATTGATACGGCCCTGGCACACAGATACGTCCCTTGTAAAGGGCCCTGTGGCCAGGGAAGGACTCTAAGGGATGCAGCATGTATTATGCCTCCCTGGGGACCCCGCACTCAGCACATTCACACTGCCTCAGAGCTTGTGTGCGCTAATGGGGAGAAAATGACTACATCAACATGGCACTCCCCTCAGAGTGCCATGCCAACTTCACACTCCCTGTGGTATAGGTAAGTCACCCCTCTAGCAGGCCTTACAGCCGTAAGACAGGGTGCACTATACCACAGGTGAAGGCATAGCTGCATGAGCACTATGCCCCTACAATGTCTAAGCAAATTCTTAAACATTGTAAGTGCAGGGTAGCCATGAAGAGTATATGGTCTGGGAGTTTGTCAAACATGAACTCCACAGTTCCATAATGGCTACACTGAATACTGAGAAGTTTGGTATCACACAGAGGGCATCTTAGAGGTTATCCCTGTATACCAGCCCAACTACTAGTGCTAGGCTGACTAGTTTCCGCCAGCCTGCCACATCCAGACGGGTCTCTGGCCACATGGAGGGGGGGAGTGCCTTTGGCACTTTGTGCCCAGGAACAAAGCCTGTACTGGGTGGTGGTGCTTCACACCTCCCCCTGCAGGAACTGTAACACCTGGCGGTGAGCCTCAAAGTCTTAAGCCTGGTGTTACAGCACCCCAGGGCACTCCAACTGGTGGAGATGCCCGCCCCCCGGACACAGACCCCACTTTTGGCATAAACTCCGTAGGAGATAATGAGAAAAACAAGGAGGAGTCTCCCTCTGGTCAGGACAGCCCCTAAGGTGTCCTGAGCTGAGGTCATTCCAGCCCTAGGAAATCCTCCATCTGCTTTGAAGGATTGCCCCCAATAGGACTAGAGATGTGCCCCCCTCCCCATAGGGAGGAGGCACAAAGAGGGAGTAGCCACCCTCAAGGACGGTAGCCATTGACTACTGTCCCCTGACCTAAAACACACCCCTAAATTGAGTATTTAGGGGTGACCCTGAACCCAGGAAACCAGATTCCTGATAACCTGCAACAAGAAGGAAGACTGCTCACCTGAAAGCCCAGGAGACGACTACTGACTTGGCCCCAGCCCAACCGGCTTGTCTACAAACTCAAAGAACCTGCACAGCGACCTCTGAGGACTCAAAGGACTGCCCTGCAACCAAAGGACCAAGAAACTCCAGTGGACAGCGAGACTGTCCAAACAGCAACAAAACAACCATCTTTAAAGGGACTCCGGAAGCGTGAGTCCCCAACACTTTGCACCCGACGTCCAGAAGAACCAACACTGCAGAGAGGACCCCCAGGTGTCTCCAACGATGTGGGCACCCTGAGACGACCCCCCTGCACCCCCACAGCAACGTCTGCAGAGAGAATCCAGAGGCTCCCCCTGATGGCGACTGCCCGGTAACAAAGAACCCGACGCCTGGAAGAAGCACTGCACCTGCAGCCCCAGAGAAACCAACTACTAGTGTAGGAGTGACCAGCAGGCGGCCATCATCCTTGCCCAGTTGGTGTCTGGCTCGAGAAGCCCCCCCTGTGCCCTGCCTGTAACGCCAGAGTGACCCCCAGGGTCTTTCCATTGATTTCAACCTAAAACTCAACACCTACTTCACACACTGCACCCAGCTGCCCCTGTGCCACTGAGGGTGTATTTTGTGTGTCTGTTTGTGGCCCCCTCACCGCCAGTGCTCTACAAAACCCTCCTGGTCTGCTCCCTGAGGATGCAGGTACTTACCTGCTAGCGGACTTGAACCAGAGCACGCCCAGTCTCCTTAGGCGCCTATGTTATTTGGGCCCTACTTTGACCTCTGCACCTGACCAGCCCTATGTTGGAGGTGCTAGGTGTTTGAGGTTGACTTGGACCCCCAACGGTTGGCTGCCTATGCCCCAGAGACTGAACTTGTAAGTGCTTTACTTACCTGCTAAACTAACTTGTACTTATCTCCCCCAGGAACTGTTGAATCTGCCTAGAGAGTTGGTCGTATCCAGTCCACAGCGGATGATGAACTTGGCTGCATCTCTCCCATCTGCGAGGGCTTGGGAGAGGACAGTCCGGGTCTCCTCCGGAACTGTAGGCAGCATCTGCGCAACCGTATCCCAGAGAGCATGGCAATAGCGGCCCAAAAGGCATGTGGTGTTCAAGGACTGCAGCGCTAGACTGTTGGAAGAAAACAACTTTTTCCCCAAATTGTCCAGTCTTTTTGATTCCCTATCCGGGGGTATGGCACGGAATGCGCCAGTTGAAGAAAGAAGCCTGGATGACAAGGCTCTCAGGCGTGGGATGTTGGGTCAGGAATTTAGGGTCTGACGACGCAGGCTGATGGCGGCGGGCAATCGTCCTATTCACAGGAGCCCCGTGTAGGAAAATGGCTCCCTGTTGCAGATACTCCCCACGTTTTGCCTGACATTGATGCTGACTTGACTGAGGTGTGCTGGGACCCTGCTAACCAGGCCCCAGCACCAGTGTTCTTTCACTAATGCATCATTAATCCACAATTGGCACAACCCTGGCCACTGGTACCTTGTAAAAGGTACCAGTGGTACCAAGGGCCCTGTGACTAGGGAAGGTCCCTATGCAGCATGTGTTGTGCCACCCTAAGGGACCCCTCACCTAACACTTAGACACTGCCATTGCAGATTGTGTGTGTTGATGGGGAGAAAAAGGCAAAGTCGACATGGCATCCACCTCAGGATACCATGCACACAAAATACTGCCTGCGACATAGATAAGTAACCCTCTAGCAGGCCTTACAGCCCTAAGGCGGGTGTACTATACCACAGGTGAGGCCATAACTGCATGAGCAATATGCCCCTACAGGGTCTAAGTCTATTCTTAGACATTGTAAGTACATTGTGGCCACATTAAGTATATGGTCTGGGAGTTGGTCAAAACGAACTCCACAGTTCCATAATGGCTACACTGAACACAGGGAAGTTTGGTATCAAGCTTCTCAGAAAAATAAACCCACACTGATGCCAGTGTTGGATTTATTAATAAATGCATACAGAGGGCATCTTAGAGATGCCCCCTGTATTTTACCCAATCCTTCAGTGCTGGACTGACTGGTCCGTGCCAGCCTGCTACTGAGAGACTAGTTTCTGACCCTCTGGGGTGTGAGAGCCTTTGTGCTCCGAGGCCAGAAACAAAGCCTGCACTGGGTGGAGGTGCTTAACACCTCCCCCCTGCAGGAACTTTAACACCTAGCAGTGAGCCTCAAAGGCTCAGGCTTCGTGTTACAATGCCCCAGGACACTCCAGCTCGGGGAGATGCCTGTCCCCCGGTCACAGCCCCCACTTTTGGCGGCAAGTCCGGGGAGATAATGAGAAAAACAAGGAGGAGTCACCCCCTAAGCCAGGTCCACCCCTAAGGTGACCAGAGCTGAATTGACCCCCTCCTTCGAAGATCCTCCATCTTGTTTTGGAGGATTTATCCCAGTAGGAATAGGGATGTGCCCCCCTTCCCAAAGAGTGGAGGCACAAGGAGGGGGTAGCCACCCTTGGGGACAGTAGCCGTTGGCTACTGCCCTCCAGCCCGAAAACACCCCTAATTTCAGTATTTTGAGGCAACTCCAAACCCAGGAAATCAGATTCCTGATGTCCTAGCAAGAAGGAGGACTGCTGACCTGAAAACCCCGCAGAGGAGGAGTAGACAACTGCTTTGGCCCCTGCCTTACCGGGCTGTCTCCATATTCAAAGAACCTGCAACAGCGACGCATCCTGCGGGCCCAGCAACCTCTTCCAACTCAGAGGACTGCCCTGCAATTCCAAAGGACCAAGAAACTCCTGTGGACAGCGGCTCTGTCCAAAGCAAGAAGAAGAAATTATCTTTAAAGGGACTCTCACCTCACTCCTGAAGCGTGAGTCCCCACCACTGTGCACCTGACGCCCCCGGCCTGTGCCCAGAGAATCCAACGCCGCAGAGAGGACCCCCAGGCAAGTACAACGACGTGTCCACCTTGAGCTGACCTCCCTGCACCCCCACAGCGACGCCTGCAGAGAGATACAGAAGACGTCCCTGACCGCGAATGCCTGGTAACAAAGAACCTGACGCCTGGAAGAAGCACTGTACCCGCAGCCCCCAGGCCCGTGAGGAACCAACTATTGGTGCAGTAGTGACCAGCAGGCAGCGCTCACCTTTGCCCAGTTGGTGGCTGGCCCGAAAAGGCCCCTGTGCCCTGCCTGCATCGTCAGAGTGACCCCCAGGTCCCTCCATTGATTTCAGTACAAAAGCTGAAGCCTTGCTTGCACACTGCACCAGTGCTCTACAACACCCCCCCCCCCTGGTCTGCTCCCCAAGGACACAGGTACTTACCTGCTAGCAGACTGGAACCAGAGCACCCCTAGTCTCCTTAATCGCCTATGTTATTTGGGCCCCTCTTTGACCTCTGCACCTGACTTACCTCCTCCAGGAACTGTTGAATTTTGCACAGTGTCCCCTTTTAAAATAGCTTATTGCCATTGTTTTGCTAAACTGTGTACATTACTGTTTTGATTCAAAGTTCTATCTTTACCTGTGCCAAGTACCTTACAATTTATGTACTTACCTGCAATTTGAATCATGTGGTTCTAAAATAAATTAAGAAAATAATATTTTTCTATATAAAAACCTATTGGCCTGAAGTTGAGTCATTGAATGTGTGTCTTCACTTATTGCTTGTGTGTGTACAACAAATGCTTAACACTACCCTCTGTTAAGCCTAACTACTCGACCACACTACCACAAATAGAGCATTAGTATTATCTAACATGGCCTCTGTCAAGCCTCTTGGGGAACTCCTGGACTCTGTGCACACTATCTCTTACTTTGAGATAGTATATACAGAGCCAGCTTCCCACACTTGGCAAAATTAAGGACTTGAATTTGCTCCTGCTAAAGTTTGCAAATGGCAAACATATATTAATGCAGCTGAAGATCAGTTCGATGAGTGGGTTCAAAATGGAACGTTTAACACATCACTTTCACATACTGGCAGGTGATTAATATGGGCAGTAGACACAAATGGTTGGTGTGCACATTTTTGTATACTCCACAGGGGTTTTAGAACAAATAGGTCAGACCCTCGCTATGTGTCATCAGAACATTTGGGTATAGTAGCAACATACAGTGTAGTGAAAATGTGCTAGCAGTGGTTTAAACGTTCCTTACTAGATGCTGTTAAAGAACACCTCAGTGTTAACCTCAGTCTCCTGTCTAACAACAGTGATTTGCAGGATTTCCTGTAGGCTCCACACGACAATGTAAAAAGCTCTTCTTATATGCAGTATGTAATGAAATTTTGAAATATTTCCAAGAAGAAGCTGCTGCCCGAGAAAGCAGTAGCCATTATAGATAATGAGATTAACACCTTGTCCAACCGCATATACACTTTAAACAACATTGTTTCATCTGCAATAGACATTGTGCAAAGTAGCATGTAATTCTTACAACATGGACAGAGCCAACTAAGGTCGATTATGCAGTTGGGTTGGACACTACAAACACTGAAATCAGGTCGCATTCCCTGGCAACACGTTAGTGCAAGAGACATATTTTCAACATTTAATTTGACGCGACGGCAAGAAATAATTGCTAAGAAAGAAAAGACTTATGTTAAGCATCAAGAAATTGGAAAAACTGCCTTTTTACTGTTGCTGAAATATCATCTGCTGAATGGTTAGTACACTGGGTTATTAATCTGCCTATTTCAACAGTTAAATTCACATCCTGCTTGAAACACATTCCAGTAAGCAGATATGAAAGTCTAGGAGATAGCTACATTCATGAGATGTGGTAGCTTCCCCTTTCGCACTACTGTTTCAGTAGCATGAAAGAGGTCTTTCTTAGTGGCAGTGAATGCGAGAGTTGTGTGAGCCAATCGATGGTTTGTAAGCAGCTTTCTTGCACGGAGTGTATAACCTAGCTTGCTGTCTGGAGGGAGTTCCAGTCCCCTTGATTAGACCTGTGTTCCAGGTGCTCTCTAATGGAAGCTATGGGCTTCTTAACAGTGAGTTGTTGCGGTATGTGAACCAGATTAGCGTATATTGTTTCGGTCTCCCAAAAGGTCATCTGTTGCAGAAATGTTCTTTTTCCTCCTGCACAACAGGCGAAAGTAGCAGATATTTGGCCTCACATTGTCACTTCAAATGTGAATTTTGACAAGTTGAGCAGATTAAAGGCTTTATTGTTTCATAAACATGTGGCGCTGTCATCTGCTCGCAAGACTTTTGCACTGAAAGTTGCAAGGCCATCTGCAGAAATACAGTCCCTTTTAAATACAAACTTTCTGAGACACTTTGGTGAACTCGTGGGATGAATATTTAACACATCCAGTGTACTGGGATTGCACATTTTTTTAAGGCTGCTGGTTCTGGTTTCTTTCACACCTTCTCCTTATATTTGGCTTGATACCTTCAGCCACACACTCGATATTTTAGCGGGATTTCCATTTACTTTGGCTATAATAGGTGAGATCTTGCTGTTGCTATTTTTTATTCACAATGGTTTCCCTTCACAACAAGGAGGACTGAAAGCACTTCAACCAGCGCAAGTGTGCCATAAACGTATGATGCATTGTTTTGGAGCACCTCTCCTGGAAGAACAGAAGTTGTCATTCCTACCGGTTTTGGATTGTGTGCAGCCTGTGTTTTTATGACTCTGGTGCCTTTTTTCGAATGTGCACTGAAAGTTTGTTTTTCTACGCTTTGCTTACTTTTATTGGACGCTGATCTGTTGAAGTTCTTGCTGAGGGCTCTTTACCAGACATGGGCGTTGAGGGTGCGTTTGCCGCAGTAAGCTGTCTATGAGTTGCCCTTCGTGGATCATGCAGCTCTTGACCTACCATTGTGCACAACACAGAATGCTGTTGCCTTAGCTGGAGCTCAGGCTTTGGAACATGATTGCTCTTTGCTTTTCCTTGGCAGTGATTTGTTCACATTACAACTTGCCAAAGTGGAACATTTCGTGGCTTCAGTTGTCCCAGATGTAATTGGAAATTTTAAAAATTGCATTGACTTGTTAATTTGGTTCTGTTGGCGCCACTGCTGACATTTTAAATTGACCCCTTTTAATTTTAACATGTTTAATTGTATTTTTAACTTGACATCATTGACATTTATGTATATTTGTTTTAAGGAATAGCATTTTAATTGCATTTATATTTTTAAAGTTAGGCGTTTTTACAACCTTTGAACCGTCAAGGGGGAGGGTGTTGTATAGCCACTTTAGGTGCATTATTTTAGCAGCTAAACCTGCCGCTTGTCCCCTTTAGCCCAGTTACATTTTATTCTGCTTCATTTTTATTATTTCTGCATAGGCCACATTTGTGGTGCTGTTTTATTTTCTTTATCTAGTTCTTTCGATAGGGCTCCTGGGAAAGTGGTACACTGCATCTCCAACATTCACAGAAACATACACATCCTCACCTGGGGACATTTTCTCAGAACGTCAGGTGTTTTATTATAAAAGCACTTCTCTTTCCCATGCATGTTAGAGGGAGATTCCACCTAGATGACCACGACTGCATGCTATTTGACTTTGCTACAGCTGTTTACTGAGAATACCAGTTCCCTGGCCTACGTGGGGATGTCGTCTCTCTAGACAACAGTCTGGTATGGAGGCTGATGTCTTCCCAGAGTGGTCCTGAAGGGCGGATTAGGACTTATCATGCTGTGCTCTAACATAGCTTAGGTAGGAACCACATATATTACACATAGTGATGGTATGGTGAGACTTTTCTTGTGTTTCACTTTTCTTGTCACCATTTTGCTGCTAGCTTGTTTCATCATTCTAATTATTGAAATTCATGCCATTTTATCTAAGATGCAGCGGCTTCAATAAATCTTATTGAACCAGATTCTGCCTTTTTGTCTTTGCATGTGTGAGACTAATGTAGCTAAGAGAAAAGGATGAGATCTGATCCACCACGATTTCCCTGAGTAGTCATTTGTGTCATGCGCCCGGTTGCCACAAATCATCCCTGCTCTTGGGTGGGAGTGAGGCGCTGCTAGTTGGCTGGCAACTGATCAGGCTGACAATTGTCATGTGGTGTGGGATTGGACTCACTTCCCCACAATTCAGATGATACTGTCGCTCGAATCCAACAGCCTCATTAGGATAATGAGAGCACACGCAACAAGACAAAGAGTGAATTCCTGACCACCGACACCTCAAACTGCTTCCGCACCTCAAAGCCAGAGTTCTAGGGATGCCCACAAGAGCTGAGCCCATGCATGGGTCTGGCCAAACTAGACTTCCAGTCACTGCCTGTAGCCTCTGTCTGCAGGCCCCCTCCATCTGGTATTGACTCCAGCACACACATCCGTCACCAAAAGACACCACTGTACCCGAACCCCCAGGCTAAAGAGAAGTGGACCAACAGTGTCCCTATGTGCCCGAGCATCTAACGGGTCAAGCCTCTCTGTGGGTTCCCTAGGATGTGCCCACCCCCGCCCGCCCCTGCTTGCAGCCTCTTTCCACCTGGACTGATCCCCATTGAAGTTTAAGGGACACCAGATGCCATAACACACCTCTGCGTCCGACGCCCCAGAGTGCTCCGGGAGTGACCTGTTGGTGTGGCCTTGGACCTTCCCCCATACTCACCTTAAGTCCTGAAGAACAGTCCTATATGTTGCCTACAAGTGCACCAATGCCTTACATGTTTTTCACCATAGGATAGCATCGCTCCAGAAATTTCAACTTTTTAAACCTATAAAAATTATTATCTCGAAAAGTACTTATGTGATTCTGATAGTCTTGGTGTCTACATCCATATAAAAATAAATGTTATTGTTATAAACTGGTGTTGGATTTCTTTATTGAGGGTGTGTCTCGCTTACTGGCTCTGTGTGTTCAATAAATGCTTAATACTGTCCTCCAATAAGCCTAAATGCTCGCTCACACTACCACAAAAGAGAGCCTTTGGTGTTTTAATTTTAATCCCTGTCGGCAAATAAGGATTGCTCTGGACTATCTGCTTAGTGTCCCCTTACATTGGTACACTACATAGATAGCCAGCTTCCTACATAAAGTAACTCAAAGTAACTGCATTGAATCCAAACTTTTTCCTTGAAAAGGTTTCTTTTTTTAATTATTTTTTATTTTTAATAGTAAACCAAAAAAAATCATAGATAAACATATGTATAGTTATCAAAAATCACAACAATAAATCTGCAGATCTTTTAACCACATATAAAATATCTTGGTAAATTCGTCACTTATTGGCAAGCCATTCACCCCCCAAAAAAACATATTTCTCGCCCTTTTTGTCTCCCTCTTTTCCCTTTTCGCTCATACAGGGCCTTTTCCAGCTGATATACTGCAAGGAGACGATCTAGCCAATTCTTATATGTAGGGGGTGTTTGATCAAGCCATACCGAAGAAATAGACAATCGATATACTGACATAACCATAAAAAGAAATTTACTAACCGTAGTCCCCTTTTGCTTCGTGACTCCTAATATAACAACCCCCGGTGATAACTCAATTTCTAATCCTACAACATATTTAACAAACTGTTCCAATTTTCCTCAAAAATTCACAAATTTTATACAAGTAGCAAACATATGGATTATACCCAGGCCGTGTTGCTGACATCTAGGGTAATGCACTCCTTGTTCCCGACCCCACTGTGCTAATTTCCCGGGCGTGATATACAAGTCAAATATTGTTTTATAATGTTGTGCATGGAGAGATGCTGGCAACAGGGAGGTGCGCCCTAACTCTAGAGACTCCTAGAAAGCCTCTTCTTCCACATTTAACTTGGCACTCCATTTTTGACTATGCTTCACCAGATCATCAGATAGGTTATCTGTCAATTCTGCGTATAATAATCGTATCGTATTCTTATCAGGTGAAATCATCTTTTCAAGTAAAGAATTCTTAACAAACCCTACTGGTCCACCAGTTTTTCGTAACATAAAATCTTACTTGTAGATATTTGAAAAAGCTAGTTTGGGCTAATTCGAATTTCCCCCGAAGGCTTCCAAAAGCCATAATTGTAGAGTCCTCAATAAAATCCCCGAACCTTTGTATGCACTGTTGATTCCACCGCTCCATGATGCTGTTGTGAAAAATCTCAGGGAGGAAAATGTTGTCTTTGATCAGAGTGTAATAGTTATATGTAAAAGGTTTCTACGTGTTAGATTCATTACATTTGCCAATGCTTGTTCGCAGTTAAGTTAGCAGTGCTGATTTACTATACATCATCAATTCTATTCTCTGGAACCCTCCTTTGGACCTTTTTTGTTTGGGTGTCAATAATTTTATTAACCTCTACTCTGTTTTTATAAATAGGTGTTGGGTTTCTCGAGTGTCTCATTTATTTCTTCAACTGTTTTAGTGCTGTTTAAATGCTTTACTCGTGTTGCTTTTTGTATGCCTGACTACTTAGAGTCACAGCTATTAAGGGTTGAGCTAACTGTTTAACAAATGAAACCTTCTGGTTCTGAAGGGGTTGCTAGGTGTATTACATGGTGTGGTCTCACAATCACACCATATAATATACCCCATTTCCGCACATTGGTTCTATCGGTAGAATCCAGAACTTGTGTTTAGCAGTACCATATAGTTTTTGGTACGCGAGAGACCACAGAGAATCTGCCATGAGTGACACCTAGAAAAAAGTTCTTGTGCCTCCTAAGCAGTTGTCAATTTTTGTCATTTCCAAAAACACTTTCTAAGAGTTTGTTACCTTATCAAGGAGTTGAGCACAGTTGTGACAAAGTTGAACAAAATTCCAAACGTTTTAAAAAGTCTTGAAAAAATTCAAAAGAGTTTTGAAAAAGTTTAATGAATAATTTCTCAAGTATGGAAACTTGGAGGTCGACATGGCAAGTCTGTCCACCCTCGAGAGAGGTGAACTGAGTGCATTTTGTAGTCACAAAGGTCAACAGGTGGGTCAGAGCCAGAATATTTGACCTGGCCCAAGACCTCAAGGCTTGGGAGGAGGCCCAGAGAGCTCCTGTACTACTGGGGAAGGCAGTGGAGAAGACGATGAAAGAGATGAGGATGTCAGAAGTGCCATTGAGGAAACAGAAGGGGCAGGTGAGAACTTGGCCCCAAACATCAGGCCAAAAGTGGCCTCCAGGTCCAGCAGAATTAGAGGCTCCATCACTAGCCACTTGTCCCTCCAGTCGGACATTGCAGCTCTGGAGCTTGAAGAGAGGGGCATAGCCTTGGACGAAAGAAGACTGCCTTGAAGAAAGGAAAGCCAGGCTTGCAATTGAATCCCAGAGAAGATGGTAGCAGCTGAATAGTAACAAAGATATCTGATAGGGATGCCCAAATTGTCAGATTGCCTGAAGGGATTGTACTTAGTTATGTTCAGGGAGATGATATAGATAAGTGGCTAGCCTCATATGAGAGAGCTCGCTAAGTGAGGAAGATGGGTACACAATACGGAGGCACTACTCTGGGTATTAGTGCCAGAAGGGGGTAGACTTCATAGACACCTCAGTTAAGGCACTACATTGTTGTATTAAGGACAACAAAGTGGACTCTTACGAAGGTATCTATAATCCCATTGTTAAGAAGCACATTCTAATTGTTCAATAAAGGTTTAACAACAGCATGTTTCAGAGACTGAGGTATAGAGCCAGAGGTTAGGAAATGGTTTAGAGTATTTTTGGCAGTATAGGAGATATTATGTTGGAGGCCAACGCTAGAATATAAGGTGGAGCGGGGTCTAGGGGAGATCCCGATTTTATCCTGTGCAAGTAGTTGGTGACAAGAGCCTCAATCATAGGCTGAAAAACTGAGAGCGAGACCGTTGAAACTTGGGAATCTTTGTGCAAATATCGATCAACAGCCTCTCCAGCTGAGACTCAGACCAAAGCCAGACCCTTTCTTTGCCTGACTGGGTACTACAGGAGATTTGTGAAGGATTATTGAACCACAGTGGCACCACTAAGTAAACTTACCTCCAAGATGCAACCCAGAAACTTTTATCTAGACTGTATAGTGTCAAAAGTATTTTGATATCTTCAAGGAAGCTCTGTGCTCAGCACCTGTCCTGAGGGCACTTGACTTTATTAAGGAATTAATTATTCGGACAGATGCTTTTGAATATGGATTTTGGGCAGTGTTGTCAGAAGTGAATGATTTGGGTCAGGATCAGCCAGTTGCCTTCATCAGTATGCAACTCCTCCCCAGAGAGCAGCAGAGTGCCTTTGAGAGGAAAGCCTTTGCTGTGGTTTAGTCCCTTAAGAAGCTAAAACCCTATCTGTTTGGGACTCACTAAAGAGTTCAAACTGACCACATACCTCATAGATGATTGATGCAGATGAGAGGAGAGGAGAGGAGAGAATCCCAAGTTGTTGAGGTGGTCCATTTCCCTACTGGATATGGACTGTAAAGTGGAAATCAGACCTGGGACTGACCATGCCAGTGCAGATGGCCTTTCAAGGTTCTTTAGCTTAGATGTTAACTACCAGGACAAGGGTAAGTTGCTTAACACTTTTCGTCTGGAGGGGGGCCATGAAAGGAAATGCTTCTTATTGTATGTTCACCCCTGTAGTTTTGTACTGATGCTGCTGTTTGTTTGACTGTGAGAGTGCACTGAGACTTGCTAACCAGACCGTGCACTGACCCTAAGATGCGTATGTTTGATTGGCTTATACCCGATCGGCATAAGCTAACATACTTGTAAATCCTAGTGTATGATACTCAGGGCCTGTAAGTTAAATGGTTACTCCAGGAGAAGCTACAGCACTAGTTTTGCCATCATGGGTCTGTAAACTGTAAAACATGGCTCCCACTCTGCTACTGTAGACTAGAAGGGCAGTTTTAAACTCCTAACTCGACTTTGCCATGTAAAGCAATGGAAAAGCGCAGGCTCCCTTCCTAATGTGTGTAAGCCACCCCTACAGCAGGCCTATTGAGTTCAAAGGCAGAGCGCAGCACATCAGTAAAGTAGAACATGTTTTTAACAAGATCTAATATAGGCTTAAAGCCTTCCTTACCTTACCTTAGAATATTCCCAAGCTCTCAGGCTGGCCCGGGAATCTTTTTGAGCTGTTCCACTGTGCACCAGTAGGTGGTGTTATTTAACTCGGCACTGTCTACGGCAAGAGTGACATAAGCTGTGTCTATATAGGCACCATCCCAGCACACCAGTTTTTTTTTTTTTTTTTTTTTTTTACTGTGCCAGTCAACGCAGATCTGGAGAGAGCTTCCGCCAATCATCGTTTGACTGACTTTTTATTTTATTTTATTTTTTTTATAAACGTTTTGTCAAATCTTTTCTCAATACCTTGTTTCACAGTGCGCTAGTGATGTCCCCCACGAAACCAGTCAGATTTGAGCCCTATAGTTTCTGTCACAGGTGGGTATCTGTCACAGGCATCCACCTGGCTGACTTTGGTGCTTGGAGCCGGACCACGGGTCCAAGACTTGTGAGGACTGCTGTGCCATGAATTACAAGGCACTGAGGAAGTGCTCCTTGAAGCTCCTTATCGCCTGACACCGGTCACCTCCACTACACCTCAGGCCCTGGTTGTGCGGAATGTTCCGGTTTAACTTGTGGAGTCGTTCCAAACACTTGTCTTCATGTCCAAATTTGTCTTTTTAAGTTACGCAAAGAATTGAAGAAGTTGAAGCGATCTCTGACTTCACCACGCAGGTCTAAGTCATTGTACAAAGCGTGGGAACAACATCACTCTAGGCCCCGCTCCCACATAAAGTCTTCCTCTGGGCCTGCTCTGTGCCTTCCTGATTTCGCTAGAGCTGGATCGACCCCTGCCCAACTCTAATTTTATTTTTTTATTTTTGATCCCATGCACCTCATCTTTGGAAGGGCCAATCCCTCTGGAGCACATTCGGGCCCTATAGGTTTTTGGTGCCCTCAATGGATTTTTGCCAACTGGTCCCCGGGCTCCTTGAATCGAGTGTTTGATCTTTAACAGCTCCTCCCACAAGACTGCAACCTTCCCCGAAACCTGTTCCTGTGACTTTGTTCCTAACGCTTTGAAGCCTCGATTGGCACTTAACCCATATTCATACCTGGCTCCAATATGGATACATTAGTTGGAACCAAACCATTTGAGTCAGAGCCAGCGCCTCCCTTCTTTGGCAGTCCTGGAGAGGAGTATGATTGGGGGGTTGGAGGATCACTATGGCTACACCCCCACATGAGGGGGCCAATGACAACTTGTTTGAGGAGTTTGCAAATACCAGTGGTCTGGACACCTCACCAGTCTCTGGCCTGGTCTCTCCTCCTAGTGTGGCTATGAAGGAAGGTCCTCATTGCTATGGTGGTGTACAGGGCAGCAGAGGTCCATTATGCTTCATCTGGGAGTCACTACCTCAGAAACCCTTCTCCTCTTTAATGAACCCCTCACTAATATCTGTTGGGGCCTGGGTTAAGCCCTGCAAAGGGGTACCTTTGCACAGGACCATTGCCTTCTGCTATCGCCCCGCTCCTGTGGACCCAGCGTTCCTCATATAGCACCCTTCCCTGGAGAGTCTGGTTGTCCAGGCCTCCACCTCCAAGGTTAACCCTGCCTCTTTCCCCACCACACATTGAATAGGGAATCTGAAAGCCTGGGCACCTTTGGCATGAGGATGTTCTCTTCCGCCAGCCTAGTATTGCGGTCAGTGAACAGCGAGTGCCTTTTGGGTTGATATAACCACACAGTTTGGGATTTGGATGCACAAGAGCTGCCCTTGGTCTTGGCAGAGGCCCCAGCCATATTGTCACATTGGCACATACTGTTGCAGATGGCAGAGATGTAACAAAGTTCACTATTTGCTGAGCAGTGGACCCGACTGACTCGTTAGGAAGAGTGACTGCGTCGTCAGTGGCACTCAGATGCCATACCTACTTGAGGTCCATTGGCTCTTCCAAGGATGTCCATACATCCTTTGTGGACATGCCCTTCAATAGCACTTTTGGAAAAAAAAGGCAGATTCAGCCCTGGATCACTCTAAGGACAGCTGGGCTACTGCCAGGGCCTTTGGCCACTGCATGACCTCCCAACAACCCCATTCTGCTTTCTGGCCCGTTCTTTTGCTATAGTAGGGGTTACCAGCCTCAGCCATATCTGCCCAGCCACCAAGGCCTACAGGCTCCCCAATCCTTTTGTGGCCATGAATGCTGTTCCCCAAGACCTGTGGGACAACCACCTAGAGGTCGACCAAGTCTGCCACCCACGTGGCAGCCACGGCCTCCAAACACCTTTACTTTGCCCTCGTACCATCAAGGCCACTCAGTTGGCTGCAGGGTCCACCATCACCTGAGCCACTGGCAGACCATAACATCGGACAGGTGGGTACTTTAGATCATACGGTGGAGTTACTCAAGCCTCTCTGTGGAAAACTCCAGCTCACGCCACAATATTGAAAGAGGATCACCTCTCCTTGCTCCGTCAGGAGGTCAAGGTTCTTTTGGCCAAAAGAGCAGTCGA
This sequence comes from Pleurodeles waltl, assembly GCF_031143425.1. Classification (NCBI taxonomy): domain Eukaryota; kingdom Metazoa; phylum Chordata; class Amphibia; order Caudata; family Salamandridae; genus Pleurodeles; species Pleurodeles waltl. The sequence goes on along the minus strand of NC_090444.1, from coordinate 574,837,324 downwards.
GAGGCTGCCAGCATCAGAAGGTTGTGGTTGCTACTACCACTACTTTCTGGTACCCAAAAAGGATGGAGGCTTCTGCCCTATTATAGTCCTGCGTCCCCTCATCTCCTTCCTGAAGAAGAATTTCATTTTGCTCACATTGACTCTAGTTCTTTCTGCCCTCAATCCTGGATAGTAGCGCTGGACTTGCAGGACGCCTAGTTCCATATCCACTTACCACTTGCCCAGAGGTGTTACCTGCACATCTACGGAGGTTGGGGATTCCAGTCTACCCCTACATCCAGGACTACCGAATGAATGCTGGTTCATCCCAGGCAGTCATTTCCCACCTCCAGACTATGGTGGACTTCCTGCATTTGTGGGTTCACTATAAATGTACCAAAGTCACACCTGATTCCCTCTCAGAAAGTCCCTTTCTTTGAAGCTGCTCTGGCTTCAGTGCAGTTTCTGGCCTCTCCTCCCGAACAGTGACTCCAGGATATTTGGGCAATGATTCGGATGTTCCAGCCTTTATTCTGGATTTCGATGAGACTGACTCTGGGGATGCTGAGATTCATGTCGCCCTGCATCCTGCAGATGGCACATGTCTGTCGGCATATGGAGGTGCAGCAGTGGTAATAAAAGTCCCAGTGGGCACAGCATTAGGGGACTTTCTTCCACCTGGTCCAGATCCCAGAGGAAACTGTAAAAACTTTCAGTGGTGGCTGTCGTACCACAGTTGGATCAGGGGCAGACCCCTCTCCCTTCCCTAACCAGAGCTGACTGTAGTGACCGATGTGTCACTGCTGGGCTGGGTTTAACATCTGGGAGAGGTGGAGATAAGAGGACTCTGGTCTCTGGTGGAGTCCAAGCTTCACATTAATCTGTTGAAGCTTTGCACAATCTGTTTGGGATTGATAGTCTCTTTTCCTTCGATCAAGGGAAGGCTGGTGCAGGTGTTCACAGACAATACCACTGCCATATTGTACTACAACAAACAGGGCGGGGTCTGGTTGTGGCCCTTTGTCAAAAAGCTCTGCATCTCTGGACATGGCTAGAATACAAGGGCATTTCCCTGGTGGTTGAACACCTGGCAGTTCGCTGAACACAAGGGTGGACAAACTCAGCTGATGATGACTAGCAGATCACGAATGACGTCTCCATCCGGAGGTGATGTAAAGTCTCTAAGGTCTTCTTAAAGAGTGGGGTGTGCCTTGGCTAGATCTGTTCACCACGGCTGAGGATGCACAATGTCACGATTTTGAACACTGGAATTTCCAAGGCGGCTATCACTCAGAGACGCATTTCGAGTGGAGCTCCAGCCTCTTGTATGCCTTTCTCCCATCACCCTTCTGCCCAAAGTTCTCAAGAAGATCAGAAACAACCAGGTGTAGGAAGCTGGCTTGGTATATACTATATCAAAATGAGATCTAGTGTGCACAGAGTCCATGGGTTCCCCAAGAGGCTTGACAGAGGTAATAATAGATAATACTAATGCTCTATTTGTGGAAGTGTGGTTGAGCAGTTAGGCTTATCAGAGGGTAGTGTTAAGCATTTGTTGTACAGACGCACAAGCAATAAGTGAAAAAACACCCTCCAGGCCAATAGGTTTTTAATATAGAAAAATATTATTCTGTTAATGTATTTCTAGAACCACAAGATAGCTGCATGAGCAATATGCCCCTACAGTATCTAAGACAAATCTTAGACATTGTAAGTGCAGGGTAGCCATAAAGAGTATATGGTCTGGGAGTCTGTCAAAACGAACTCCACAGCTCCATAATGGCTGCAATGAATACTGGGAAGTTTGGCATCAAACGTCTCAGAATAATAAACCCACACTGATGCCAGTGCTGGATTTATTACAAAGTGCACATAGAGGGCATCCTAGAGGTGCCCCCTGTATTTTTACCCAATCTTTCAGTGCAGGGCTAACTGGTCTGTGCCATCCTGCCACTGAGATGAGTTTCTGACCCCATGGGGTGAGAGCCTTTGTGCTCTCTGAGGCCAGAAACAAAGCCTGCACGGGGTGGAGATGCTTCACACCTCCCCCCTGCAGGAACTGTAACATGCAGCAATTAGCCACAGAGGCTCAGGCTTCGTGTTACAATTCCCCAGGGCACTCCAGCTAGTGGAGATGCCTGCCCCCCCGGACACAGCCCCCACTTTTGGCGGCAAGTCCAGAGGAGATAATGAGAAAAACAAGGAGGAGTCAACCTCCAGTCAGGACAGCCCCTAAGGTGTCCTGAGCTGAGTAGACCCCTGCCTTAAGAAATTCTCCATCTTGTTTTGGAGGATTCCCCCCCAAGAGGATTAGGGATGTGCCCCCTTCCCGACAGGGAGGAGGCACAAAGATGGTGTAGCCACCCTCATGGACAGTAGTCATTGGCTACTGCCCCCCCAGACCTAAACGCACCCCTAAATTGAGTATTTAGGGGCAACACTGAACCCAGGAAACCAGATTCCTGCAACCTGAAACAAGAAGGACTGCTGACCTGAAAGCCCCGCAGAGACGACGGAGACGACAACTGGCTTGGCCCCAGCGCTACCGGCCTCTCTCTAGACTCAAAGAACTTGCACAGCGACGCATCCAGAGGGACCAGTGACCTCTGAGGACTGAGAGGACTGACCTGCACCTAAAGGACCAAAAATCTCCTGTGGACAGCGACTCTGTCCAAGAAACAAAGAAACAAACATCTTTAAAGGGACTCCAGCGTAACTCCGGAGGCGTGAGTACCCAACACTCTGCACCCGATGCCCCCGGCTCTGGTCTAGAAGAACTAACACTGCAGAGAGGATCCCCAGGCGACTCCCACAATGTGGACACCTTGAGATGACCTACCTGCACCCCTACAGCGATGCCTGCAGAGATGATCCGAAGGCTCCCCCTGACCACGGCTGCCTGGTAACAAAGGAACCCGACGCCTGGACAAAGCACTGCACCCGCAGCCCCCAGGCCCGAGAGAAACTAACTACCAGTGCAGGAGTGACCAGCAGGCGGCTCTCATCCTTGCCCAGTCGGTGGCTGGCCCGAGAAGCCCACCTGTGCCCTGCCTGCATCGCCAGAGTGACCCCCCGGGTCTCTCCATTGGTTTCTATCTACAACCCGACACCTACTTTGCACACTGCATCTGGCCGCCTGTAGGAGGCTGGCCTGATTTGTAGTGGGTACCTTGGGTACTTACACCTTATACCAGGTCCAGTTATCCATTATTAGTGAAGTACTAGTGTTCTAGCTGCTTAGGCTGATAGAGGTAGTTATAGCAGAGCAACACAAAAAGGTGATGGACGGAGTGCTGACAATGCAAACACTCACCCCCAGTCACAGATCTGGGTTTAATCCATCGTTCTTTTGCTCACCATGCCACCCCAGTTTGGACCCAGCCATATGCAAATCAGTCTTGACCCTGTTCCCTCATGGGAACAGTCTAGCCCGAACTGCCAGGCCAGTCCTCCCTGGACCGGAAACAAGCATCCTGGGACCGGTTTCAGGGTATCACCCTTCTTCAGCCAGGCTAGCTTGATTCCAGTGGCACAGTGAGCAAGGGACCCACGTCTGGGCATACCTTTCCCACTTGGGAGCAGAGCAGCTTACGCTAATCTAGGAGACATGCAAAGCTCATGCAATACCTCTTATAGTTACACAGTACTTATACACAACTAAATACAATACTCAGTGTTACCAAAAATAAAGGTATTTGGGTGACACAGTACCAAAAATATCTTAGAGACAATACTCCTTCTGGAGGTAAGTATTATAACAATATATACACTAGACACCAAAATTAGACAAGTAAATAGTCATAGAACATTGCAAACAGTAGGAAATCCTATAGGATGCAATGGGAGAAATAGGTCTAGGGGCAACACAAACCATATACTAAAAAAGTGGAATGTGAATCACGGGTTCCCCCTAGACAAGTGTAGTGTGTGCAGAATCGCTGGGAGAGTAAGAATACAGTAAAGATAAGTAAATTGCCCCACCCAAGACCCCAGAAAAGCAGTAGTAAAGTACTGCAAGTTTCCTTAGGACACACTACACCTTGTTTTGGGGATTTTGCAGCAGCCAACCAAGTCCGCAAAGAAAAACTGCTGGATTATTGGACATGAAGACCTGCAAAAGAAGGGGACCAAGTCCAGAAGTCGAAAGAAGTTCCAGGAAGGACAGGGGCCCCTGCCAACCCAGAAGAGGGTGCAAAAGAAGAGTCTGCGGTTAGTAGAAGACTGCAGAAATGCACCCTAGGAAGATGCTAGTGGGTTCCTGCATGATGCAAAAGATGTTGCACGGCGTGAAGATCGTTGCAGATGAGATTTCATGTTGGAAGGTGTCAACAAGCCTTGGCTACCACAAAAGTGCGTTTTTCGTCAAAATGGCGCTGGATGGACCCAGGAAGGACCTGGGGGCCTCAACTCTGTGTGAGGAGGAAGAGGGGGCTCTCAGCACTTTAGAGACCCCCCAGGATGCCAGCCAGCACCCCCAGAAGCCACAGGATCTGGTTCAAAGGAAGTGCAAAACTCAGTTGATGCAGCACATCAAAAGAAGGTCTCACGCCGCCGGAGAACAACTCAGCGAGCTGAGCGTCGCAGGGTGGAGTGCTGGGGACCTGGGCCAGGCTCTGCACAAAGGAATTTTGCAAAGAGTGTACAGAGGCCTCAGGAGGCGAAGAAGACACAATACACGGGGGTACCGTCGTTCTCGGTGAAGGCAAGGTCTTACCTCCTCCAAGTTGCGTCAGCAGGACCTCAGGACTGTCTATGTTGATGATGTCCACCCTCTGTGTCCTTAAGAGCACGCTTGTCGACGTGAGAGGAGTCCCACGGTACCGGTCGTCACCTTGGAAGGTGCCTGCTTGGAGCAGGGGAGTGACTCTGTCGGTCCACAGGAGACTTCTTCGGTCCTTCTGGTGCAAGATGAAGACAGGGAGTCCCCAGAGCATGCACACCTTGGAAACTGTTGCAGTTGCTGACTTGGCGCTGATGTTGCTGAAGAAAAGTGTCTCTTGTAGACACTTTGTTGCAGTTATAGAGTTTCTTGGAGCAGGCTGCGGTTGATCCGAGGTCAGAGGATGAAGTAGTAGTTGCAGAGGATTCCTGAAGGAAACTTGCAACCAGAATCTGAAGAGAACTCACAGGAGAGACCCTAGATAGCCCTGAGTGGGTGATTGGCTACCTTATCAAGTATGGACCTATCAGGAGGGGTCTCTGATGTCACCTGCTGGCACTGGCCACTCAGAGCCCTCCAGGCCCCACACCATGCAAAGCAAGATGGCTGAAGTCTGGGACACACTGGAGGGGCTCTGGGCACCACCCCTGGGGTGGTGATGTACAGGGGAGTGGTCACTCCTTTTTACTTTGTCCAGTTTCTCGCCAGAGCAGGGGAGAAGGGGTCCCTGAACCGGTGCAGACTGGTTTATGCAAGGAGGGCACCATCTATTTCCAAAGGGAGAGGGTCGCAATGCTTTGTTCTACATTCTTGGGGCTGGGCTGCCCAGACCCCAGGAGGGCAGAACCCTGTCTGTGAGGTGGCAGCAGATGTAGCTGCAGTGCAAGATCAGAGAGCTGGTTTGGCAGTACTGGGGGATCCATGGTGGAGCCCCCAGGAGGCATGGAATTGGCTCTCCAATATCAGATTTGGAATGGGGGGACAATTCCATGATCTTAGACATGTTACATGGCCATTTTTGGAGTTACCATTGTGAAGCTATATATAGGCATTGACCTATATGTAGTGCACGCGTGTAATGGTGTCCCGCACTCACGAAGTCCGGGTGAAATGGCCCTGAACTATGTGGGGGCACCTTTGCTAGTGCAAGGGTGCCCTCACACTTAGTAGATTTGCACCTAACCTTCAACAAGTGAAGGTTAGGCATATAGGTGACTTATCAGTTACTTAAGTGCAGCAAAAATGGCTGTGAAATAACGTGTGCGTTATTTCACGCAGTCTGCAATGGCAGGTCTGTGCAAGGGTTTGTCTGAGCTCCCTATGGGTGGCAAAAGAAATGCTGCAGCCCATATGGATCTCCTGGAACCCCAATGCCCTGGGTATTTGAAATTGGTAAATGTAGTCACTGGTCTACAGTGACAAATTTTAAAAGCAGAGAGAGCATAAGCACTAAGGTTCTGATTAGCAGAGCCTCAGTGACACAGTTAGGCATCACACAGGCATACACAATAGGCTTCAAACTATGGGCACTGGCGTCCTGGCTAGCAGGATCCCAGTGAGACAGGCAAAACACACTGACATATAGGTTTTTATCTATGAGCACTGGGGTCCTGGCTAGCAGGATCCCAGTGAAACCCTAAAAACACACTGACACACACTCACTAACAGGCCAAAAGTGGGGGTAACCATGCTAGAAAGAGGCTACATTTTTGGTAACACCTTATTTTGTAGAGACTATATAGCTGCACATTCCTTACCAACGCACCCCATCCTTTCCGATCTGAGAATGGATTTCTAGGGACGAGGCTGTTACCCTTTCCACACCAGCAGCCAGTGTGCTGCATGGCTCTTCTCTCCTGGCATGGAAAGTCGCAAAAAGAAAATTACGTCTGCGTGATGGTTTGGCACCAATGTAGGCACCGCAGACTTCAGTTCCGGCACAGACAACGTTTCACGGAGCCAAACAACGCCAGCTTCCGGTGCATAGGGGTACCGCTCACAAAGAATTTCCACATCCAGTCTGACACCTGGGGGTATTTCTAAGGTAAGGAATCTGTGGCTAGATTGAGTCTGTACTAGATAAGGCGTTACCAAAGATAAGTAACTTGTTCAACTCTATCTTTGCTCAGGCATGGCTTGATGATCATTTTTGTCATATTTGGACAGGAAGAAAGGTGTTTTTTAGAAATATGCTTACAGGCTAAGATCTCATTACCAGTGATGGTACCGTAAGAGTTCAAACTAAATAAATGTTGCAGACCTGTCACATCATTGCAGATGTGATACAGAACACCCTACAATAAGTGTTTAAGTGTAAGGTTTTTGAAGACTCGCGTAGTATCCATGGTCGTTAGAAAAAAATCATAAAGTGTTTTAATGAATCCGAGATTCTTGTTCACTAAAGAGATTTCAGGGTAATAGAGAACATGCTTGAATAACGTATAATTGTGGTTTCCCTTCTGTTTGGTGCATTATTGCTTAACTATATCACTGGATGAGTTGTGCTTAATTTTGAAACCGTAATGCAGGCCCAGCTTCAGGTTTCTCTGGTCATCTTTTATGATTAAAAAATAAATAAATCATGAACATTCCCAATGTTAGTCTGGCTCCTTGAATTGCAAACATGATCTGGGATTTGTTGCTTTTTAAACAAATTGCTAAAATCTCATAATCCGTTGAAGAGGCATCAGATTTTTACCAAATCAACAACTCCTGAGTGGATCAAAGTTAAAATACGCAAAAAACAAATTGGAGGAGGGACCGGGAGGTTGAGTGGTCCAGTGTACAATCTCCCAAACTATAGTCAAATATATCGAGTACACTGTTCCAAAAAAATGCTTATCATCCTAGGGGACCAATAGTCTCAGGAGCAAGAGCCCTCAAGCATCACAATGGATGAACAGTATCATCATCGGGAAATGCTCCACACCAAGCTGGTGCTGCAATGCCTGGTGGGCACCCCAGACGGGGGGCTCTAAACCATTTTTATGTAATCAAGACTTATTATACAGTCACAGATGCTTAAATTCAAGCACCCGTACACAAAAGAGGTCAAAAAAATTAATTAAAATTGGTTATACATCTCCCAAACAACATCATATTTTAATCAGTTTCATGAAGATGAAGACCAAGATTAAAAACAAAAATTGAAAGTCATATATAGAGTGTAATTTTTTTGACCTCTTTTGTGTACGGGTGCTTGAATTTAAGCATCTGTGACTGTATAATAAGTCTTGATTACATAAAAATGGTTTAGAGCCCCCCGTCTGGGGTGCCCACCAGGCATTGCAGCACCAGCTTGGTGTGGAGCATTTCCCGATGATGATACTGTTCATCCATTGTGATGCTTGAGGGCTCTTGCTCCTGAGACTATTGGTCCCCTAGGATGATAAGCATTTTTTTGGAACAGTGTACTCGATATATTTGTCAAAGTTAAAATAATCTACTTCAATTTCCACCCAGCCTGGTGTCCACTAACAATCCAAATTAAATTGATGAATCCATTTTTGCTCCCTGGCTGATGGCTGGAGAATCTTCTAGATGCCGCATTAAAGTAAGAGTAACCATGAAAAAAATGTCAAAACGTGAAGTATTCTTTTGTTACTCTGACAGCAGACATAAAAGTATCTCGGTTCTATAAATGCAAGATGGCCTTGGAAAACTTGTTGATGCTTTTGTTAATTTTGTGAATTAAGATCTGGATATTAATAGTCCCAAAATCCTTTTATATGGTCTCAGGCCCAAAATCTACCAAGTGTAGTCCTCTGTTGATAAACTACACAGCAATTGGCAAGGTTAGGCAGTTTTCTTACTTAAATGTTTTGTTTTCTCCGAGTTAATTGATCTCTGCCACTTAGCTAGAGGCATACACAATTCTCACAGTCAATAGGTGTGTTTTTTTTAGCTTTTCTGCTACCTTAGTGAAGCGATCTTTGAAACATGTTTTTGTTGATTCACAAAAGTGGAATCCATCCTATAATATGGAGCTAGAATATTGCTTTATACAAAACTAACTCTGCAGCTGAAACAGTTGTTTGTGTTGTCGCCTTTGGTGCCTCCCTTCACCAATTGCACATTTTCTTTGTCATGGGCTACTTGGCTACCGCTACGGTGAGGACATAATGAAGTTTACCCCTATTCTGTGATGGCTGTCAGTCTGAATCAATCCACCCACCTCTTTCAATCACATGGTAATTGCTGATTTTATGAAAATGGACAGGTGGTATAAACATTTATGGTTCATGTACTTAAAATAATTTAGCGAGGACCTGGGCAGAACTATTCAGTTTATGACTCAATTTCCATGTACCAGGGGGACAAAGCATTGGGTGAAGAAAGCTTTTTTTTTTTTTTAATTACATGCTCACAAAGAGAAGCTACAGAACTCTCAGGGCCGTTCATTAGACAGTATTTCTTTTAGGAAATTCTACAACCATGGAGTTCTGTTTATTCGTGGTGTCAAATATCTGGGAATAATTTCTACTCTGCCACTTCAGAATGTAAATGTACATTTTCAGATATCCCCAAAGGTTTTTCTCTCATACTTTGTTACATTTAATGCTTTTTACACAGTTTACAAACCCATGTGCCACCACTGTCTTGTCCCTTTGATAAGAGAACCTGTTTTTACTCTATATAACCCTGCTAAGGTTCTCTCCAAATGCTTTCTGAAGTGCACTTCTATACCGCTATGTGTCCGCATTATTGTGCTGAGCTGTTAAATATCTCAGCTCCCTGCTATTTTAACTTTTTTTTATAATCTCTGGTATGCGTTTTTACTTCCCTATTTTTAACATTTCAACCATGTTTTTTTTTTTTTTAAATCATTGATGTAATCATGTTTTACACTAGATATTATGTATTATAATGTTTTTGGTTTGTAAATGTCTATTTACTTTTATGCTGAATAAAGTTAATATCCGTCTCTCTTAGTTAAGTGTGATTTATGTTTTTGAAAATAACATGTTATTTAAACAGAATGGTTGTTTTCCAGTTCTGAGGGGTTCTGACAGATGTACTTCGCTAAATCACACTTTCTCCATATTTTGAAACCGAGTTGTGCACAAACATGTGGGATGTTTGTTTTTCAGGTTGCCTACTATTAAGTTCCATTTATTAGATTTTTACATTCTTTTACCCAATCAGTATTAGAGAGCCTCAATATAGAAGGTGCAGAATGTGATGGCGTTAAAGAACTCTCACGTAAAGCATGGTGCTATGTAGCAGTAATTATTTAAAAATGGTAGTCAGATTTGTCTTTCAATGCACGTATCGTCATAACTTAATTGTAAAGAAATGGCTCCCTGTTGCAGTTACCCCCCCACTTTTTGCCTGATACTGATGCTGACTTGACTGAGAAGTGTGCTGGGACCCTGCTAACCAGGCCCCAGCCCCAGTGTTCCTTCACCTAAAATGTACCATTGTATCCACAATTGGCACACCCTGGCATTCAGATAAGTCCCTTGTAACTGGTACTTCTAGTACCAAGGGCCCTGATGCCAAGGAAGGTCTCTAAGGGCTGCAGCATGTCTTATGCCACCCTAGAGACCCCTCACTCAGCACAGACACACTGCTTACAAGCCTGTGTGTGCTAGTGAGAACAAAATGAGTAAGTCGACATGGCACTCCCCTCAGGGTGCCATGCCAGCCTCTCACTGCCTATGCAGTGTAGGTAAGACACCCCTCTAGCAGGCCTTACAGCCCTAAGGCAGGGTGCACTATACCATAGGTGAGGGTACCAGTGCATGAGCATGGTACCCCTACAGTGTCTAAACAAAACCTTAGACATTGTAAGTACAGGGTAGCCATAAGAGTATATGGTCTGGGAGTCTGTCAAACACGAACTCCACAGCACCATAATGGCTACACTGAAAACTGGGAAGTTTGGTATCAAACTTCTCAGCACAATAAATGCACACTGATGCCAGTGTACACTTTATTGTAAAATACACCACAGAGGGCACCTTAGAGGTGCCCCCTGAAACTTTACCAACTAGCTGTGTAGGCTGACTGGTTCCAGCAGCCTGCCACACTAGAGACATGTTGCTGGCCCCATGGGGAGAGTGCCTTTGTCACTCTGAGGCCAGTAACAAAGCCTGCACTGGGTGGAGATGCTAACACCTCCCCCAGGCAGGAGCTGTGACACCTGGCGGTGAGCCTCAAAGGCTCACCCCTTTGTCACAGCCCAGCAGGGCACTCCAGCTTAGTGGAGTTGCCCGCCCCCTCCGGCCACGGCCCCCACTTTTGGCGGCAAGGCTGGAGGGAACAAAGAAAGCAACAAGGAGGAGTCACTGGCCAGTCAGGACAGCCCCTAAGGTGTCCTGAGCTGAAGTGACTCTAACTTTTAGAAATCCTCCATCTTGCAGATGGAGGATTCCCCCAATAGGGTTAGGATTGTGACCCCCTCCCCTTGGGAGGAGGCACAAAGAGGGTGTACCCACCCTCAGGGCTAGTAGCCATTGGCTACTAACCCCCCAGACCTAAACACGCCCTTAAATTTAGTATTTAAGGGCTACCCTGAACCCTAGAAAATCAGATTCCTGCAACTACAAGAAGAAGGACTGCCTAGCTGAAAACCCCTGCAGAGGAAGACCAGAAGACGACAACTGCCTTGGCTCCAGAAACTCACCGGCCTGTCTCCTGCCTTCCAAAGATCCTGCTCCAGCGACGCCTTCCAAAGGGACCAGCGACCTCGACATCCTCTGAGGACTGCCCCGGCTTCGAAAAGACAAGAAACTCCCGAGGACAGCGGACCTGCTCCAAGAAAAGCTGCAACTTTGTTTCCAGCAGCTTTAAAGAACCCTGCAAGCTCCCCGCAAGAAGCGTGAGACTTGCAACACTGCACCCGGCGACCCCGACTCGGCTGGTGGCGATCCAACACCTCAGGAGGGACCCCAGGACTACTCTAAGACTGTGAGTACAAAAACCTGTCCCCCCTGAGCCCCCACAGCGCCGCCTGCAGAGGGAATCCCGAGGCTTCCCCTGACCGCGACTCTTTGAATCCTAAGTCCCGACGCCTGGGAGAGACCCTGCACCCGCAGCCCCCAGGACCTGAAGGACCGGACTTTCACTGGAGGAGTGACCCCCAGGAGTCCCTCTCCCTTGACCAAGTGGAGGTTTCCCCGAGGAACCCCCCCCTTGCCTGCCTGCAGCGCTGAAGAGATCCCTAGATCTCCCATTGACTTCCATTACAAACCCGACGCTTGTTTCTACACTGCACCCGGCCGCCCCCGCGCTGCTGAGGGTGAAATTTCTGTGTGGGCTTGTGTCCCCCCCGGTGCCCTACAAAACCCCCCTGGTCTGCCCTCCGAAGACGCGGGTACTTACCTGCAAGCAGACCGGAACCGGGGCACCCCCTTCTCTCCATTCTAGCCTATGTGTTTTGGGCACCACTTTGAACTCTGCACCTGACCGGCCCTGAGCTGCTGGTGTGGTGACTTTGGGGTTGCTCTGAACCCCCAACGGTGGGCTACCTTGGACCAAGAACTAAGCCCTGTAAGTGTCTTACTTACCTGGTTAACCTAACAAATACTTACCTCCCCTAGGAACTGTGAAAATTGCACTAAGTGTCCACTTTTAAAACAGCTACTTGTGAATAACTTGAAAAGTATACATGCAATTTTGATGATTTGAAGTTCCTAAAGTACTTACCTGTAATACCTTTCGAATGAGATATTACATGTAGAATTTGAACCTGTGGTTCTTAAAATAAACTAAGAAAAGATATTTTTCTATATAAAAACCTATTGGCTGGATTTGTCTCTGAGTGTGTGTACCTCATTTATTGTCTATGTGTATGTACAACAAATGCTTAACACTACTCCTTGGATAAGCCTACTGCTCGACCACACTACCACAAAATAGAGCATTAGTATTATCTCTTTTTGCCACTATCTTACCTCTAAGGGGAACCCTTGGACTCTGTGCATACTATTCCTTACTTTGAAATAGTGCATACAGAGCCAACTTCCTACATTGGTGGATCAGCGGTGGGGTACAAGACTTTGCATTTGCTGGACTACTCAGCCAATACCTGATCACACGACAAATTCCAAAATTGTCATTAGAAATTCATTTTTGCAATTTGAAATTGTTCTAAATTCTTAAAAGTCCTGCTAGGGCCTTGTGTGTTAAGTCCCTGTTTAGCATTGTCTTTTAGAGTTTAAAAGTTTGTTAAAAGTTTGAAATTAGATTCTAGAAACAGTTTTAGATTCTTTAAAAAGTCTTCCAACTCTTAGCAAAATAATGTCTGATACAGAGATGAATGTGGTGGAACTCGACACCACACCTTACCTCCATCTTAAGATGAGGGAGCTAAGGTCTCTCTGTAATATCAAAAAAATAACCATTGGCTCCAGACCTACCAAAATTCAGCTCCAGGAGCTGTTGGCAGAGTTTGAAAAAGCCAACCCCTCTGAGGATGACTTCACAGAGGAAGAAATTAGTGACTTGGAGGGCAATTCCCCCCTTCCAGTCCTAAATAGGGAGACCAGGGCCTCTCAAGCCCTGTCTCCAAAAATGATAGTCAGAAATGTTGCTTCCCTCACAGGAGGGTCCAGCATTTCTGAAATCACTGAGGATGCTCTCAGTGAAGATGACCCCCTGTTAGCCAGGATGGTCAAAAGATTGGCTTTGGAAAAGCAGCTCCTAGCCATAGAAAGGGAAAGAAAAGAGATGGGCCTAGGTCCCATCAATGGTGGCAGCAACTTAAATAGGGTCAGAGATTCTCCTGACATCCTAAAAATCCCCAAAGGGATTGTAACAAAATATGAAGATGGTGATGACATCACCAAATGGTTCACAGCTTTTGAGAGGGCTTGTGTAACCAGAAAAGTGAACAGATCTCACTGGGGTGCTCTCCTTTGGGAAATGTTCACTGGAAAGTGTAGGGATAGACTCCTCACACTCTCTGGAAAAGATGCAGAATCTTATGACCTCATGAAGGGTACCCTGATTGAGGGCTTTGGATTCTCCACTGAGGAGTATAGAATTAGATTCAGGGGGGCTCAAAAATCCTCGAGCCAGACCTGGGTTGATTTTGTAGACTACTCAGTAAAAACACTGGATGGTTGGTTAACTGGAAATGAAGTGTGTGACTATGTTGGGCTTTATAATTTGTTTATGAAAGAACACATTTTAAGTAACTGCTTCAATGAAAAGTTGCATCAGTATCTGGTAGACCTAGGTCCAATTTCTCCCCAAGAATTGGGAAAGAAGGCAGACCACTGGGTCAAGACTAGGGTAACCAAAACTTCCACTGGGGGTGACCAAAAGAAAGGGGTTACAAAAACTCCCCAGGAGAAAGTGGGTGACACTAGAAACAAAGAAAAAGAGTCCTCTGTAGGCCCCCAAAAACCAGAATAGGTGGGTGGGCCCCAAGACACAACCCAAAACAAAGGTGGGTACCAGGGTAAGAACTGGGATGCCACTAAGGCATGGTGCCACAACTGTAAACAGTCTGGGCACCACACCAAGGACACTTCTTGTCCCAAAAACAAACCCCAGAACAAGATTCCAGGGGTAACCAGTGTAGCCATGGGAGATGACTCCTCAGATGAGGAGGTCTTCATAGCCTTCCACTGGAAACAGGGCCCAACAGGTGAGTTGGAGATTCCAGAGGGAAGTAGACACTTCCACCACCTACTGGTGAATGGAATCCCAACCACTGCCCTGAGAGACACTTGTGCCAGTCACACTATTGTGCATGACAGGCTGGTGCTCTCAAACCAGTACATCCCAGGTGAGACTGCCAGGGTAAGAGTTAGCCTAGACAGGGTCACTAAGAGGCCTGTGGCTTTAGTACCCATAGAAGTGGGTGGCACTCTTAGCTGGAGAAGGGTAGTAGTCAGTACAGACCTCCCCCTTGATTGTCTCCTTGGAAATGACTACCCAGAGGTTAGTCAGAGCCCAAGAGAGAAACTGGTCCAGTGCCAGTCCTCTCCCAAGGATTCTGGAAGTCCTGCCTCTGCAGTAAATGCAAGCAGGCCCCAGAAGAAGAAGAAAAGAAAACAGAGTAGGAAGGGTGGACAACCTTTAGCCAAGGTCACAGCAAGCCAAGGAGATTCTGCTCCAGTAGGGGAGAACTCCAAAAATGGCCCTGATAAAGTCCAACCTGACCCACAAGAAGTCCTGGCTAGTCAGGCAACTGTTAAACCTGAGTGGGTGGCTCCTCAGCTAACAGAAGAAAGAGTGGAAGAAGGGTGTTTACTACGAGATGTGGTAACCCCCCACTCCAATACAGCAGACAGGCAACCTGAACCCAAAGAAGCCTGTAACTTAGCCCCTTCCCTTTTAGGTGAAGAGCTAAAGGTGTGGTTCTGGGCACTGACAGCTGTCAGTGGCCTCTGCTGGGTGTTAGCCTTTATGGCTGCACTATCCTTAGCATGGTGGTCTGACCCCATGCCAAATGGCAAGTTAGGCCCCCTGACCCTATTGGTCATGGTGGGGTTACTCCAGCTCTGGGTAACCTCTCTGGGTAAGCTAGGGGTGACCCTGGCCAAGATAAGGTTAGCAGAGGTGGACACCTCTAAGACCAAAATAGAAAGAATGGGTGGAGACATTGAAGAGGCAGACAAGAGGCAATTCAGACTAGGTCCTATCACTGTGGAAGTGGGCCAGTTCCCCAAAGGGAATGACCTGAACAGAAGGATGTAAGGCAGAGTAGGCCCTGCAACTAACCAGCCTATTTCTCCTACTCTTCCTCGCCTGACAGACTAGGAAGACTCTCCCAGCTTGGGCTGAGTCTCCTGGCCTGTAGGCTGGGGGGGGCTTGTGTAAAGAAATGGCTCCCTGTTGCAGTTACCCCCCCACTTTTTGCCTGATACTGATGCTGACTTGACTGAGAAGTGTGCTGGGACCCTGCTAACCAGGCCCCAGCCCCAGTGTTCCTTCACCTAAAATGTACCATTGTATCCACAATTGGCACACCCTGGCATTCAGATAAGTCCCTTGTAACTGGTACTTCTAGTACCAAGGGCCCTGATGCCAAGGAAGGTCTCTAAGGGCTGCAGCATGTCTTATGCCACCCTAGAGACCCCTCACTCAGCACAGACACACTGCTTACAAGCCTGTGTGTGCTAGTGAGAACAAAATGAGTAAGTCGACATGGCACTCCCCTCAGGGTGCCATGCCAGCCTCTCACTGCCTATGCAGTGTAGGTAAGACACCCCTCTAGCAGGCCTTACAGCCCTAAGGCAGGGTGCACTATACCATAGGTGAGGGTACCAGTGCATGAGCATGGTACCCCTACAGTGTCTAAACAAAACCTTAGACATTGTAAGTACAGGGTAGCCATAAGAGTATATGGTCTGGGAGTCTGTCAAACACGAACTCCACAGCACCATAATGGCTACACTGAAAACTGGGAAGTTTGGTATCAAACTTCTCAGCACAATAAATGCACACTGATGCCAGTGTACACTTTATTGTAAAATACACCACAGAGGGCACCTTAGAGGTGCCCCCTGAAACTTAACCAACTAGCTGTGTAGGCTGACTGGTTCCAGCAGCCTGCCACACTAGAGACATGTTGCTGGCCCCATGGGGAGAGTGCCTTTGTCACTCTGAGGCCAGTAACAAAGCCTGCACTGGGTGGAGATGCTAACACCTCCCCCAGGCAGGAGCTGTGACACCTGGCGGTGAGCCTCAAAGGCTCACCCCTTTGTCACAGCCCAGCAGGGCACTCCAGCTTAGTGGAGTTGCCCGCCCCCTCCGGCCACGGCCCCCACTTTTGGCGGCAAGGCTGGAGGGAACAAAGAAAGCAACAAGGAGGAGTCACTGGCCAGTCAGGACAGCCCCTAAGGTGTCCTGAGCTGAAGTGACTCTAACTTTTAGAAATCCTCCATCTTGCAGATGGAGGATTCCCCCAATAGGGTTAGGATTGTGACCCCCTCCCCTTGGGAGGAGGCACAAAGAGGGTGTACCCACCCTCAGGGCTAGTAGCCATTGGCTACTAACCCCCCAGACCTAAACACGCCCTTAAATTTAGTATTTAAGGGCTACCCTGAACCCTAGAAAATCAGATTCCTGCAACTACAAGAAGAAGGACTGCCTAGCTGAAAACCCCTGCAGAGGAAGACCAGAAGACGACAACTGCCTTGGCTCCAGAAACTCACCGGCCTGTCTCCTGCCTTCCAAAGATCCTGCTCCAGCGACGCCTTCCAAAGGGACCAGCGACCTCGACATCCTCTGAGGACTGCCCCGGCTTCGAAAAGACAAGAAACTCCCGAGGACAGCGGACCTGCTCCAAGAAAAGCTGCAACTTTGTTTCCAGCAGCTTTAAAGAACCCTGCAAGCTCCCCGCAAGAAGCGTGAGACTTGCAACACTGCACCCGGCGACCCCGACTCGGCTGGTGGCGATCCAACACCTCAGGAGGGACCCCAGGACTACTCTAAGACTGTGAGTACAAAAACCTGTCCCCCCTGAGCCCCCACAGCGCCGCCTGCAGAGGGAATCCCGAGGCTTCCCCTGACCGCGACTCTTTGAATCCTAAGTCCCGACGCCTGGGAGAGACCCTGCACCCGCAGCCCCCAGGACCTGAAGGACCGGACTTTCACTGGAGGAGTGACCCCCAGGAGTCCCTCTCCCTTGACCAAGTGGAGGTTTCCCCGAGGAACCCCCCCCTTGCCTGCCTGCAGCGCTGAAGAGATCCCTAGATCTCCCATTGACTTCCATTACAAACCCGACGCTTGTTTCTACACTGCACCCGGCCGCCCCCGCGCTGCTGAGGGTGAAATTTCTGTGTGGGCTTGTGTCCCCCCCGGTGCCCTACAAAACCCCCCTGGTCTGCCCTCCGAAGACGCGGGTACTTACCTGCAAGCAGACCGGAACCGGGGCACCCCCTTCTCTCCATTCTAGCCTATGTGTTTTGGGCACCACTTTGAACTCTGCACCTGACCGGCCCTGAGCTGCTGGTGTGGTGACTTTGGGGTTGCTCTGAACCCCCAACGGTGGGCTACCTTGGACCAAGAACTAAGCCCTGTAAGTGTCTTACTTACCTGGTTAACCTAACAAATACTTACCTCCCCTAGGAACTGTGAAAATTGCACTAAGTGTCCACTTTTAAAACAGCTATTTGTGAATAACTTGAAAAGTATACATGCAATTTTGATGATTTGAAGTTCCTAAAGTACTTACCTGTAATACCTTTCGAATGAGATATTACATGTAGAATTTGAACCTGTGGTTCTTAAAATAAACTAAGAAAAGATATTTTTCTATATAAAAACCTATTGGCTGGATTTGTCTCTGAGTGTGTGTACCTCATTTATTGTCTATGTGTATGTACAACAAATGCTTAACACTACTCCTTGGATAAGCCTACTGCTCGACCACACTACCACAAAATAGAGCATTAGTATTATCTCTTTTTGCCACTATCTTACCTCTAAGGGGAACCCTTGGACTCTGTGCATACTATTCCTTACTTTGAAATAGTGCATACAGAGCCAACTTCCTACATTGGTGGATCAGCGGTGGGGTACAAGACTTTGCATTTGCTGGACTACTCAGCCAGTACCTGATCACACGACAAATTCCAAAATTGTCATTAGAAATTCATTTTTGCAATTTGAAATTGTTCTAAATTCTTAAAAGTCCTGCTAGGGCCTTGTGTGTTAAGTCCCTGTTTAGCATTGTCTTTTAGAGTTTAAAAGTTTGTTAAAAGTTTGAAATTAGATTCTAGAAACAGTTTTAGATTCTTTAAAAAGTCTTCCAACTCTTAGCAAAATAATGTCTGATACAGAGATGAATGTGGTGGAACTCGACACCACACCTTACCTCCATCTTAAGATGAGGGAGCTAAGGTCTCTCTGTAATATCAAAAAAATAACCATTGGCTCCAGACCTACCAAAATTCAGCTCCAGGAGCTGTTGGCAGAGTTTGAAAAAGCCAACCCCTCTGAGGATGACTTCACAGAGGAAGAAATTAGTGACTTGGAGGGCAATTCCCCCCTTCCAGTCCTAAATAGGGAGACCAGGGCCTCTCAAGCCCTGTCTCCAAAAATGATAGTCAGAAATGTTGCTTCCCTCACAGGAGGGTCCAGCATTTCTGAAATCACTGAGGATGCTCTCAGTGAAGATGACCCCCTGTTAGCCAGGATGGTCAAAAGATTGGCTTTGGAAAAGCAGCTCCTAGCCATAGAAAGGGAAAGAAAAGAGATGGGCCTAGGTCCCATCAATGGTGGCAGCAACTTAAATAGGGTCAGAGATTCTCCTGACATCCTAAAAATCCCCAAAGGGATTGTAACAAAATATGAAGATGGTGATGACATCACCAAATGGTTCACAGCTTTTGAGAGGGCTTGTGTAACCAGAAAAGTGAACAGATCTCACTGGGGTGCTCTCCTTTGGGAAATGTTCACTGGAAAGTGTAGGGATAGACTCCTCACACTCTCTGGAAAAGATGCAGAATCTTATGACCTCATGAAGGGTACCCTGATTGAGGGCTTTGGATTCTCCACTGAGGAGTATAGAATTAGATTCAGGGGGGCTCAAAAATCCTCGAGCCAGACCTGGGTTGATTTTGTAGACTACTCAGTAAAAACACTGGATGGTTGGTTAACTGGAAATGAAGTGTGTGACTATGTTGGGCTTTATAATTTGTTTATGAAAGAACACATTTTAAGTAACTGCTTCAATGAAAAGTTGCATCAGTATCTGGTAGACCTAGGTCCAATTTCTCCCCAAGAATTGGGAAAGAAGGCAGACCACTGGGTCAAGACTAGGGTAACCAAAACTTCCACTGGGGGTGACCAAAAGAAAGGGGTTACAAAAACTCCCCAGGAGAAAGTGGGTGACACTAGAAACAAAGAAAAAGAGTCCTCTGTAGGCCCCCAAAAACCAGAATAGGTGGGTGGGCCCCAAGACACAACCCAAAACAAAGGTGGGTACCAGGGTAAGAACTGGGATGCCACTAAGGCATGGTGCCACAACTGTAAACAGTCTGGGCACCACACCAAGGACACTTCTTGTCCCAAAAACAACCCCCAGAACAAGATTCCAGGGGTAACCAGTGTAGCCATGGGAGATGACTCCTCAGATGAGGAGGTCTTCATAGCCTTCCACTGGAAACAGGGCCCAACAGGTGAGTTGGAGATTCCAGAGGGAAGTAGACACTTCCACCACCTACTGGTGAATGGAATCCCAACCACTGCCCTGAGAGACACTTGTGCCAGTCACACTATTGTGCATGACAGGCTGGTGCTCTCAAACCAGTACATCCCAGGTGAGACTGCCAGGGTAAGAGTTAGCCTAGACAGGGTCACTAAGAGGCCTGTGGCTTTAGTACCCATAGAAGTGGGTGGCACTCTTAGCTGGAGAAGGGTAGTAGTCAGTACAGACCTCCCCCTTGATTGTCTCCTTGGAAATGACTACCCAGAGGTTAGTCAGAGCCCAAGAGAGAAACTGGTCCAGTGCCAGTCCTCTCCCAAGGATTCTGGAAGTCCTGCCTCTGCAGTAAATGCAAGCAGGCCCCAGAAGAAGAAGAAAAGAAAACAGAGTAGGAAGGGTGGACAACCTTTAGCCAAGGTCACAGCAAGCCAAGGAGATTCTGCTCCAGTAGGGGAGAACTCCAAAAATGGCCCTGATAAAGTCCAACCTGACCCACAAGAAGTCCTGGCTAGTCAGGCAACTGTTAAACCTGAGTGGGTGGCTCCTCAGCTAACAGAAGAAAGAGTGGAAGAAGGGTGTTTACTACGAGATGTGGTAACCCCCCACTCCAATACAGCAGACAGGCAACCTGAACCCAAAGAAGCCTGTAACTTAGCCCCTTCCCTTTTAGGTGAAGAGCTAAAGGTGTGGTTCTGGGCACTGACAGCTGTCAGTGGCCTCTGCTGGGTGTTAGCCTTTATGGCTGCACTATCCTTAGCATGGTGGTCTGACCCCATGCCAAATGGCAAGTTAGGCCCCCTGACCCTATTGGTCATGGTGGGGTTACTCCAGCTCTGGGTAACCTCTCTGGGTAAGCTAGGGGTGACCCTGGCCAAGATAAGGTTAGCAGAGGTGGACACCTCTAAGACCAAAATAGAAAGAATGGGTGGAGACATTGAAGAGGCAGACAAGAGGCAATTCAGACTAGGTCCTATCACTGTGGAAGTGGGCCAGTTCCCCAAAGGGAATGACCTGAACAGAAGGATGTAAGGCAGAGTAGGCCCTGCAACTAACCAGCCTATTTCTCCTACTCTTCCTCGCCTGACAGACTAGGAAGACTCTCCCAGCTTGGGCTGAGTCTCCTGGCCTGTAGGCTGGGGGGGGCTTGTGTAAAGAAATGGCTCCCTGTTGCAGTTACCCCCCCACTTTTTGCCTGATACTGATGCTGACTTGACTGAGAAGTGTGCTGGGACCCTGCTAACCAGGCCCCAGCCCCAGTGTTCCTTCACCTAAAATGTACCATTGTATCCACAATTGGCACACCCTGGCATTCAGATAAGTCCCTTGTAACTGGTACTTCTAGTACCAAGGGCCCTGATGCCAAGGAAGGTCTCTAAGGGCTGCAGCATGTCTTATGCCACCCTAGAGACCCCTCACTCAGCACAGACACACTGCTTACAAGCCTGTGTGTGCTAGTGAGAACAAAATGAGTAAGTCGACATGGCACTCCCCTCAGGGTGCCATGCCAGCCTCTCACTGCCTATGCAGTGTAGGTAAGACACCCCTCTAGCAGGCCTTACAGCCCTAAGGCAGGGTGCACTATACCATAGGTGAGGGTACCAGTGCATGAGCATGGTACCCCTACAGTGTCTAAACAAAACCTTAGACATTGTAAGTACAGGGTAGCCATAAGAGTATATGGTCTGGGAGTCTGTCAAACACGAACTCCACAGCACCATAATGGCTACACTGAAAACTGGGAAGTTTGGTATCAAACTTCTCAGCACAATAAATGCACACTGATGCCAGTGTACACTTTATTGTAAAATACACCACAGAGGGCACCTTAGAGGTGCCCCCTGAAACTTAACCAACTAGCTGTGTAGGCTGACTGGTTCCAGCAGCCTGCCACACTAGAGACATGTTGCTGGCCCCATGGGGAGAGTGCCTTTGTCACTCTGAGGCCAGTAACAAAGCCTGCACTGGGTGGAGATGCTAACACCTCCCCCAGGCAGGAGCTGTGACACCTGGCGGTGAGCCTCAAAGGCTCACCCCTTTGTCACAGCCCAGCAGGGCACTCCAGCTTAGTGGAGTTGCCCGCCCCCTCCGGCCACGGCCCCCACTTTTGGCGGCAAGGCTGGAGGGAACAAAGAAAGCAACAAGGAGGAGTCACTGGCCAGTCAGGACAGCCCCTAAGGTGTCCTGAGCTGAAGTGACTCTAACTTTTAGAAATCCTCCATCTTGCAGATGGAGGATTCCCCCAATAGGGTTAGGATTGTGACCCCCTCCCCTTGGGAGGAGGCACAAAGAGGGTGTACCCACCCTCAGGGCTAGTAGCCATTGGCTACTAACCCCCCAGACCTAAACACGCCCTTAAATTTAGTATTTAAGGGCTACCCTGAACCCTAGAAAATCAGATTCCTGCAACTACAAGAAGAAGGACTGCCCAGCTGAAAACCCCTGCAGAGGATGACCAGAAGACGACAACTGCCTTGGCTCCAGAAACTCACCGGCCTGTCTCCTGCCTTCCAAAGATCCTGCTCCAGCGACGCCTTCCAAAGGGACCAGCGACCTCGACATCCTCTGAGGACTGCCCCGGCTTCGAAAAGACAAGAAACTCCCGAGGACAGCGGACCTGCTCCAAGAAAAGCTGCAACTTTGTTTCCAGCAGCTTTAAAGAACCCTGCAAGCTCCCCGCAAGAAGCGTGAGACTTGCAACACTGCACCCGGCGACCCCGACTCGGCTGGTGGCGATCCAACACCTCAGGAGGGACCCCAGGACTACTCTAAGACTGTGAGTACAAAAACCTGTCCCCCCTGAGCCCCCACAGCGCTGCCTGCAGAGGGAATCCCGAGGCTTCCCCTGACCGCGACTCTTTGAATCCTAAGTCCCGACGCCTGGGAGAGACCCTGCACCCGCAGCCCCCAGGACCTGAAGGACCGGACTTTCACTGGAGGAGTGACCCCCAGGAGTCCCTCTCCCTTGACCAAGTGGAGGTTTCCCCGAGGAACCCCCCCCTTGCCTGCCTGCAGCGCTGAAGAGATCCCTAGATCTCCCATTGACTTCCATTACAAACCCGACGCTTGTTTCTACACTGCACCCGGCCGCCCCCGCGCTGCTGAGGGTGAAATTTCTGTGTGGGCTTGTGTCCCCCCCGGTGCCCTACAAAACCCCCCTGGTCTGCCCTCCGAAGACGCGGGTACTTACCTGCAAGCAGACCGGAACCGGGGCACCCCCTTCTCTCCATTCTAGCCTATGTGTTTTGGGCACCACTTTGAACTCTGCACCTGACCGGCCCTGAGCTGCTGGTGTGGTGACTTTGGGGTTGCTCTGAACCCCCAACGGTGGGCTACCTTGGACCAAGAACTAAGCCCTGTAAGTGTCTTACTTACCTGGTTAACCTAACAAATACTTACCTCCCCTAGGAACTGTGAAAATTGCACTGTGTCCACTTTTAAAACAGCTATTTGTGAATAACTTGAAAAGTATACATGCAATTTTGATGATTTGAAGTTCCTAAAGTACTTACCTGTAATACCTTTCGAATGAGATATTACATGTAGAATTTGAACCTGTGGTTCTTAAAATAAACTAAGAAAAGATATTTTTCTATATAAAAACCTATTGGCTGGATTTGTCTCTGAGTGTGTGTACCTCATTTATTGTCTATGTGTATGTACAACAAATGCTTAACACTACTCCTTGGATAAGCCTACTGCTCGACCACACTACCACAAAATAGAGCATTAGTATTATCTCTTTTTGCCACTATCTTACCTCTAAGGGGAACCCTTGGACTCTGTGCATACTATTCCTTACTTTGAAATAGTGCATACAGAGCCAACTTCCTACATTAATGCACTAGGTTCTTGCTTATTTTGAATTCAATAATTTAAATTATATTTTGAAAAAAGGATGATTTTGTCCAATCTTTATGCATGTTGTTTAAAATAAACAAATGGCATCTGATTCAGGTTCTTTAATACCATGTTCATTTTACAAACTCTTTCACTGCCTCGCCATCATGTTTTTGAAGTAACAGTCAAACAAGCAAATTCTGTTTTTTGATTGTGTATTAAAATGCCCAGTGTTATTTCTCCATATTCCTGTGTGTAGATGTTCCAACGCCTGTGCATTCATGTGATTCAGCGACTCAGGCCTGTCCACGCACACCTTTACCTTCAACCAGGATTGGAAGATGGGTAAAATATCTACATTTATAGTGTCTATTGCTTGTTAATTATATGTAGAGTGTGAACTAAGTTTGGAATGCAGTTAAAACCCGACTAAGCCAATGAAGTAAGAACAACATTTTCATGTAATCTGTAATCGTGATGAAACTAAACTGAAACTCATTCTGCCATCTATTCTAAAATACTAGTTGGACAACTAGTACAGTTTTATCTGTGCTCTCCTATGACGCATTTCTGCTTTTTGGTGTCCTCTGTTGCAGATTATTTTACCAACAGATTTTGACAAATGGTGGATCCAAGTGCTCAATGTTAATTGAATGGGGAGAAAATTCATAATATTCAAATCTTTATCATTTTCTTAGGTATGAAAAGACCAATTTAAGATACTTTAAGAAACTGAACTTTCCAAGCAAATAACTATTCTGATCCTCAAATGATCTAAATATCCCACAGGGGTGTGGAATTTATTAAAATATCTACTTGTCCAGGGGACAGGTTGCTTCTCAAATCTACTTGTCCTGTAAAAAGATCTACTTGTCCCTTTGGTGCCATGTAGTGTGGCGACAAATTATGGCAGCAATCTCATTATGTAAGAGCTCTGATAATAGCCTCTCTGATTATGCCAGAGCTACTACCATAGTAGGACTTGAATACTTGCAGTTTCAATCCCTACTGTAGCAATTTCCTTATTTTGACACCTTTCTGCAGATCTGCATACTGAGGCTGGAGGACGCAGAAAGCAATAGTTCCAGGGCTGGAATGCCTTGGAGTCTGCAAACCTACTAACCTGCATGTTTTAAAGATTTTCACCAGCTTCTCTCTAATATTTTCCCATAATAAGAAAGGTTGGACATTTACTCCTGACAATGGCAGAATTAGAACTTCTTCCAGGGTTGGGAAGAAAGTGGCTGGAGGGAAAATGAACTTGCAAATGCTCAATAGATTTTCACATGAGCAAATCTACACATCGTATTTACCCATGCTAAAATACAGTTCACAAATATTTTATAGGGGTACGACATATACCATGGGTGCACTTTTGTGACTAAGAATTTGGGGCCACATGTAGGTAGGTTCAGATTTGCTACCCGCAAATTGCGAGTCAAAGCGACTCGCAATTTTGCAAATCTGAATGTAGGATGGTGTCCCTGACACCATCTGTGATTCGCAAGGGCTTCGCAAATGCCCACCTCATGAATAATCATGAGGTGGGTCGCAATTTGCGACCCCCCCCCTTGCGAATGGCGGCCCTCACAGGGATGGTGGCCTGCTGGAGACAGCAGACCACCATGTCTGTGACTGCTTTTCAATAAAGCAGTTTTTTTTTTTGTAATGCAGCCCTTTTTCCTTCAAGGAAAACGAGATGCATTACAAAAACGAAAAATTAAACGTTTTCGTTTCATTTTTTCAGAGCAGGCAGTGGTCCACAGGACCACTGCATGCTCTGAAAAAATGTTTACAGTGACATTCACAATGGGGAAGGGGTCCCATGGGGACCCCTTCCCTTTTGCGAAAGTGTTAGCACCCATTTGAAATGGGTGCAAACTGCGATTGAAGCAAAGAAGCAAGAAGAAATCTCCCTTTGAGTGAAGGAGTCCCTCCCCTGCATCCACAGGCACCTTAAGATGACAACGACCGGCTGGTGGATCCTGCTCTCCCACTGTCATCGAAGGGCTCTGCAACACAGGTGGTGGTTCTGTGGTCCTCTCCTGGTCCTCCTAGTCTTCTGACCAACTTGGGAGGCGGTGGGTCTTTGCTGCAGCCACTGAAACAGAAACACCCTGTGCACTGTGACTGTTGCTCTTACCAAGGCCTGTTGGCTCCTCCTTCAGGAGATCTTAAAGCACCAAGAACCCCCAGCCTGCAGCATTCTGCAACTCCAAGTGTAGCTTTCACTCTGCAGCTCCTGCGGCATGGTACTCCTGTTTTGTTCTGCCTCTTGGTCTCTCTGCGACTCCGTGTCTGCTGCCAGTGGGTCACTTGTGTGGACTTAAGCGATTCCTGCTGGCTTTCCTTCCTGCTGAGGACCAGTCCTGACTCCCCTCCTAGGGTTGAGTTGTGTGGACCTTGCTGGTCCCCAAAAAAACCTGCAATCTTCTCTGCTGCGACTTTTGTATTTGCCATTGCTTGTTGGTGGTCCAGTTGAGCACTGACCCTCCTGCAATCCGGAAACCGGCGGGGGACGGCTCGTGGGTGACTCCAAGGATCTTCCTGCATCCTCTGCAGTTCACAACTGGACTTTATCCTTCACTGACCTGCAGGATCCTCACCTCTAGGAGGGTAGGCATTTGCCTACCTGCACTTCCTGAACATCTCTGAGTGGTCTTGACACTGTCCCCTTCTTTCTTAACATCTGGAATCCACCTTTGGGTTCCACCAATCTGGTCCACGGGTGGCGACAGCAGCTGGACAACCAAGGCTCCTGTTGACTCCAACAAGGGTTTCCAATGTCACTTCTTCCCTATGCACATGGGCTCCCTGGGTATTCACCGGTGGGGGTATTATCCAACCTTCTTTCTGCCAACTGGTTTCCATTGGGTCCTCTGGGAAGGGTCCTGAATCCTAAAAATCCCAACTGAGACAGTCCTCTGTTAGCCTATGGGACACCTTGCTCGATAACAACTCTGCACCCGGGCGTCTGTGGGATTTCTGATACTTACCTCTGATAAATCCTTATCCCCCCAGACCCTGGAATCCTAACACACGTTGGTTGGGCACTTCCATTCTTATACCACTTGCTTTGTATATGGTTTTCCCCCCAATAGGGTACCATACATTTCAATGCTTTTCCTGCTTGTTGCTAAGTGTATATTTTATTTGTAGATATCTCCAAGTGGAGATATACCAACATTAGTATAGTAGTAGTGTTGTAATAAAGAATACTTTATTTTTGCAACACCTGGTGTGGTTCTTTCTTGTGTGACCATCACTGACTGACTACTGTGGTATTGTAAGTGCTTTACATTCCCCCTTGCTCAGCCTGAGCTGCTCTACAACTACTCCTATCAGAGCTCTTGTTATCTAGGCACCAAAACACTATCACTAAGGGTTGTCTGGACTTAGTATAGGGTGCCACACCATAGATGTGCATCAGAACCTGAGCCAGGAGAGAGCTAACAGTGTTCTGCACCATCTGGGCCCCTTGTTCTTATCAGCATTCTGGCTGTGATTTCTTTGTTTCCTTTCCCATGTCCTTTGATTAGCAGTTTTCTATCTGCCTACACTTCATATTGCCAGCGACTCAGCATGTCTTATAGAGACCTCAAGTTTCACATTTCTTACCTTAGACTGTCCCCCAGGCGTCAGTCTGGATTTGGAAATTTTTCTCGAGCAGTATAGCTGCACAAAGTTAGGTAGTATTGATTGGCTTTATTGGTGTCACCAGATGTGACCTCGCGGGTCTTATATAGGCGCCACCCGGCGTGCTGACGTCGCTCCTTTTCTTTCGTTATCAGCCAGTGCTGATTCAAATAGAGTTTTTTTGAGTAGTATAATTCCTTATGTGTTGAGCATGTCATCTAGGAAGACTGGGTTCAAGCTGTTCTGATCCTGTCATTGGGCAATGTTGGTGATGGATCCACACCTCGTGTGCCTTTGGTGTTTGGAGCGTGACCATGACCCAAAATCGTGCTCAGAATGTTGGGCCATGCATCCAAAGGCTTTGAAGGAGCAAGGAAGGTCCTCCATTGTCGTCTTTCCACTTGGGACGATCGGGTAAGTCGAGGCACAAGAAGAAGTTGAAGAAAGCGAAACGTTCTTCAACTTCACCTTGGCCGACTAGACAAGGAAGCTTTATCGTTCTAGACCTCCATCTGCTGACTCTGCACCTTCCCGAGTTTCTGGGAGCCAAAGCAACCCCTCCCCAATTAGAGGAGTTTTATGTGGCCCTGTTCCTCATTTGTGGGCAGTCCGACACAGTTGGAGTGCCTTCGGGCCCCGTGGAGTCAGAAGATGGCCCTTCGGTTTCTGGGTTAAGGGCTTCAGCATCGGCTCTGAGGGACACCCATAGATCCATGCTTGGACCTGGGGCAGCGTTGGTCATACCATCTCGACCTACTCTGATGCTCCTGGTGATGCCTGTGCGCCCCATGCGGCGCTGTTCCCATCCTCATTGCTGACTCTGACATGAAGCTGAATGGGCATTAACCAACACTGACTCTGGCACCGACAAGAACCGTGCCTCCTATGCCGGATCCTGAGCCTGTTTCTTATGGGCTTCGGTATGGTGAAGAATGGGAGGGGTCGCTGGACCCTTTAGAATACCAGCTCCAAAACCCTATTGTAGGAAACTTGCCCCTTGTTTGCAGTACCAACCCACTTTTTGCCTGATATCTGATGCTGACTTGACTGAGTGTGTGCTAGGATCCTGCTAACCAGGCCCCAGCACCAGTGTTCTTTCCTTAACCTGTACAATTGCTTCCATAATTGGCACACCCCTGGTACACAACTAAGTCCCTTGTAAAAGGTACCAGTGGTACCAAGGGCTCTGTAACCAGGGAGGGTCCCTAAGGGCTGCAGCATATATTGTGCCACCCTAAGGGACTCCTCACCAAGCACATGCACACTGTCATTGCAGATTGTGTGTACTGGTGGGGAGAAAAATGTAAAGTCGACATGACATGCCTCTCAGGGTACCATGCCCACTAACCACTGCCTGTGGCATAGGTAAGTCACCCATCTACCAGACCTTACAGGCCTAAGGCAGGGTGCACTATACCACAGGTGAGGGCAAAGCTGCATGAGCAGTATGCACCTACAGTGTCGTAAGTACTTTCTTGTAAGTGCTGTGTGGCCATATTAAATACATTGGCTGGGAGTTTGTCATCACAAACTCCACAGCTCCAGGATGGCTTCACTGAAGGCTGGGAAGTTTGTTATCAAACTTCTCAGCACAATAAACCCACACTGATGTCAGTTTTGGATTAATTGTACAGTGCACCCAGAGGGCATCTTAGAGATACCCCCGTATTTAGCCCAACCTTTTAGTGCAGGGCTGACCAGTCTGTGTCAGCCTGTCCCTAACTGACAGGTTTTCAACCCCATGGAGTGAGAGAATTTGTGCTCTCTGGAGACCGAAACAAAGCCTTCTCTGGGTGGAGGTGCTTCCCACCTCCCCGCTGTAGGAACTGCATCACTTGGCGGTGAGCCTTAAAGGCTCAGGCCCCCTGTTACCGTGTCCCAGGGCACTCCAGCTAGTGGAGATCCCCCCACCCCTGACGAAGCTCCACTTTTGGCAGCAAGTCCAGTGGGAAAATTAGGTAAAATAGGAGTGACCACTCCAGCTAGGACCACCCTTAAGGTGTCCAGAGTTGAAGTGACCCCTCCCTGCAGAATCCTCCATCCTGGTTTGGAGGACAGGGATCAATAGGGCTGGGAATGTGCCCCCTCCCCAAAGGGAGTGGGCACAGGAAGGGGTAGAATCCCTCGGGAACAGTAGCCATTGGTTACTGCCCACTGACTTATATAATGCCCCTAAATCTAGGATTTAGGGGAACCCCTGAACCTAGCTCACCAGATTCCTGGTGACCTCAAGAAGAAGAAACAAGAAGAGAGAAGGACTCCCAAACCAACCCCAGCAGTGAAAACTCCAGATGACAACTGACTTGTCCCCAGCCCTACCGGCCTCTCTGCAGCTTCAAAGACCCCTGCTCCAAGAAGGTGAGGCATCCTGCAGGATAAGCAATCTCTCCAAACCCACAGAGGACTGCCTGCCCAGCAGAGGACCAAGAACTCCGGAGGATAGGGGCCCTGTTCAAAAGAAGTCACCAAAAGGACTCCAGAAATGCTCTGGATCCGCGAGTCGTGTCTACTCTGCACCAGATGCCCATGGCCTGAGTCCAGGTGGCCCATCGGTCCAGAGAAGGTCCCCAGGAGATTCCAACCTAGAGTCCATCCTGGGTTGACCTCCTCCTGGGCAACACAACAACACCTGCAGGCTGAATCCAGAGGTTCCCCCTGACCGTGACCAGATCCGACCTAAGATACCCTATGCCCAAGGAGACCCCTGCACCCACAGACACCTGGCAGCCAGCGAGCGCCTCTCCTGCCTGTCCAGGACCCAGCCTACAGCATCTTTTGTGACCCCCAGTGACCCCCCATTGAAAAGCATTGGGCGCCCAGCTCTGTTTGCACCCTTCACCAGGGCGCCACTGTGCACTTTCGGAATAGAAAACTGCCACTTACTTGTAAACTGCTGTATCTGCTAAAACTAAACAAAGTACATTTGATACTTAAGATTGATACCTACTTACAACTGTACTTACCTGCAACAAAGTTCTTCTGATTCTAGTAATAAAGTAACAAAACATATTTTTGCTATATAAAAACCATTGGCCTGTAGGTAATCATTGAGTGTGTGCCTCATTTCTTGACTGTGTGTGCACAACAAATGCTTTGCACAACCCTCTTATAAGCCTAACTGCTTGACCACACTGTCACAAAAGAGAACAGTAATATTATCTACTTTAGCCTCTGGGGAACCCCTGGACTCTGAGCACACTATATCTCATTTTGATATAGTATATACAGATCCAGATTCCTACACCTATGGACTGTCGTACGGACTTGGGTGAAGCTAGTAGACTGGACACCTCCCCAGATAATGGCATGCTTTTTCCTCCTACCATGGCTTTGGAGTTGGGTGTTTCATTTTCTATGGTGGTGTGAGGAGCAGCTGGGGTCCTGGACTTTGAGCTGCCTTCAGTGGCTGTTAGGACTAACCTCATGACAGGTGCTTCAGCCTGGAGCTTCAGCCTCTGAAACCTTCCTCCTCTTCAATGAAGCCCTGAGAGATGTCCTACTGAGTGCCTGGTCCAAACCCAGCACAGGGCCTCCTGTGAACAGGGCAATTGCCCTACACTATCGCCCTGCCCTGGGTGACACAAGTTTTCTTATGCAGCACACCACCCCTGAGAGCGTGGTTATCCAAGCCTCCACTTCCCAGGCTACGTTCCCTTCCACACCGCTGGATAGGGAATCCAAGAGTCTGGCACACCTGGTCAATATGTTTTCTTAGGCCAGCCTGGCGTTGCGGTTTGTGAACATCACAAGTCTTTTGGGACGGTATTCCCACACCCTGTGGTATATGGTTGTGCAAGTGCTGCCACAGGTCCCGGATGAGGCCCAGGTTGTACTCTCCCAAGCAGTTGCTGATGGGAGAGACGCAACAAAGTTCACGATCTGATGTGGACTGGACTTGACCGACTCACTGGGCAGAGCAGTTGTATAGTTAATCCTAGTTTGTTTTAATGGGACACAGGAGTTAACTTAGCCTTTGGCTTGCAGACTCGTGCCCCCGTCACCCAGTGACTTTTACCCTACTTAGCTTGCTTTGTTTTAGCGCATTTATTTAATTAAATCTTTTAAGATGGCTGCCTTGTTTTGAGTTAGGTCCATGTTTTAGTTTGCGTTATCAGTGTAACTGCGCTAAGGTGTCCATATCAAGCGACAAAGATAAACTGTAGGTGTTCACTTGAGGTCCTTTCCCTTTTTATGCTTACGAGGGAATTGTTTATAATAATTATCGTCCCATGCATGCCATGTTGTTTATTGTTTGGGAACAAACCTAGGTCAGGGGTCCAAGTAGATCTGTATAAATACTCCTCACTTAAACAGATAGTCATGGGGATTACGACCAGATGCCATCTCTGCTATCAATGCTGCATGTCGCCTTGACGATGACCCAGTCTTCGTGTCCCTTCGGAGTCTGAGCTAGAGACCTCATTCCAAGGTAACAATGGTTGGGGGCTCTTCTCATGGACATGGCATTGGCAGACTAGGTTTAACATACCTAGCTCTCTTTTAGGTTAGAGGTTAGGATCATAATGTTAGGGTATTCGGACATATTACGCACTTCATTACATTTCATGATATTGCAAGATGGTGGGGGTCTTGGTATTAATGACTCTTGTCTTTACCATTCTGTTTCTTGCACTGTTCATTATCTTAATCATTGCAGCCCATGCAACTTATTGCAGTTTTGCTTAAATAAAACCTATTGAAACTTTACTGCATCTTCTTCATTGCCTGTGGTGTGATTGAGACATGTTAATGTGAGAAAGTGGTAATCTCCGTTTAACCACGATACTCCCTGAGATGGCACACTCTTGAGTCCATGCATAAAGGCTGCCAGAAATCACCTTTTACTGTTTGGGTTTCTGGTGAGGTGCTGCTTGTGAGTCGGGAGGGTTGGGGTGACAGTTGCGACTTGTAGGAGTGGCATAGTCACCTACACACATAAGTACTGTCATCCTTAAACTAGCAGTCTTGCCTAGAGCAAGAGTCCAACTACGATAGTTGCATCGACAGTGGCCCTTAGGCACCATGTCTCGTTGAGGACATCTGGCTTTTGGGGGGTATGTCCAAGCCAATCTTATGGGCATGCCCTTTAATGGCACCTGTCTCTTTGGGGGAAAAAGCAGACTCAGCACTTAAGCCTTTTGAGGATTCTCGTGCTATGGGCAGTTCCTTGGGCTTCATGGAGGCTCCTCATCCCCCTTTGTCTGCTTTTCACCCCTTTCATGGCTGCTGAAGGGGTGCACCGCTGCGTTCCGTCCCATCCAGCCACTATGGCGTGCATGCTGCGCAGCCTCTGTGAGGCCTGGGACGTGGGATTCACCGCCCTTGGGGATCAGGGAGTCAGCAGTCCGGAAAGTCCACCTTTCCCCTCTGCAGCCGCCTCCAAACCTTCCTGGCGTGACTCATCCCCGCCAGGGATCAGTTGGAGGCAGGATCCACCATCACCTGCCCTGCTGGCAGCCCATCTTGTCAGACAGGTGAGTTTTGCAGATAGTCTGAAGGGACTTCTCCCTCCCTTCAAGAATACCCCTCCATCCGTGCCTCTGTCCTGTAATCGGATGGCAGATGATCACTTGGCACTTCTCTGGGAGGAAGTTACAAAGTTCTTGGCCAAGAGAGCCATTGAGAGGGTTCCAGTGCCAGAAATAGGTTGTGGTTGCTATTCACGATGCTTTCTGGTACCCAAAAAGGACAAAGCTCTCTGCCCTATCCTAGACCTTTTGTCCCTCAATCTCAGAGTTCAAAATGCTCACTCTGGCTTGGGTTTTATCTGCCCTGGACCCAGGAGACTGGGTAGTAGCATTGGATTTGCAGGGAGCTTATTTCCATATCATGCCCTGTCTGCCCACAGGCATTACTTGCGATTCACAGTGGGCCAGGAGCACTTTCAGTTCACTGTTCTCCACTTTGGCCTTACCAGTGCCCCTCGGGTGCTAGCCAAGGTGATGGCGGTGGTCGCTTCTCATCTGCGCTGGTCAGGAGTTTGTCTTCCCCTACTTCAGCCACTGGGTGTTTGAAGGCATGCTCGCCCTAGGCTGTTGTCTCGCACCTCCACACTACAGCGGACCTCCTGCATTTGCTGGGGTTCACTATAATCATGCTGAAGTCACACCTAACTCCTGCTGATGCTTCTGTTCATCGAAGCTGTTCTGGACACAGTGCAGTTTAGTGGGTTTATCCTGCTGAGTAGCAAGTCCAGGATGTTCAGGCTATGATACAATTGTTTTAGCATCTATCCTGTATTTCGGTGAGAATGATTCTGAGGCTGCTGGGCCTCATAGCCTCTTGCATCCTGTTGGTGAATCATGCTAGATTGCCTAGATCTCCTTTTCCCAACCAGAGCTGACAGTAGTGACAGTTGAGTCACTCTTGGGCTGGGGGCATCTGGGAGAGGCAGAGATCAGAGGCATCTGGTCTCCGGTGGAGTCTGGACTCCAGATCAACCTGTTGGAGTACCGGGCAATTAGGTTAGCATTGAAAGCATTTCTTCCCGTTCTGCATATCCCTGGTGGTTCAACATCTGGTGGGCTTGTTGAACACCAGAGCAGACAAACTCAGCTGAGGATTCTTAATCACGAATGGCGTCTCAATCTGGAGGTGGCACAAGGTCTCTTTCAGCAGTGGGGGAAGAGCCTTGGTTAGATCTTTTTGTTTCCGCAGAGAACGTGCAGTGTCCTCAGTATTGTGCGTTGGAGTTACCAAGCCGGAGGTTGCTCTGCGACGCTTTTCCTCTTGTGTAGAACTCAGGCTTCCTAGACATCTTTCCACCCATACCACTTCTGGCCAGAGTTCTCAAGAGGATTAAGAACGACTGGGCCCAAAGAAATCCTTGTGGCTCTGGACTGGGCAAGAAAGAATCTAGTATCCCCACTTACTGAGCATGGCCATCTACCCCCATCAGACTTCCCCTTTGGGAGGATCTTCTTTCACATCAGCAAGGGAGGGTTCTCCACCCCAACTTGTCCAACCTCCACTTTCTTGTTTGGAGATGAAGCGGAGACAGTTGGCAGCTTTTGACCTTCTACCCGAAGTCTGTAATGTAATCTTGGCAGTCAGGCGACCCTCCACCGACACAGTATACGTCTGTCGTTGAATTAAAATTGTGGCATGGTATACAGACAAGTCTGTTAACCTCCACTCTGCTTCTCTCTCTGAGGTCCTGTTGTTTATCCTTTCTCTGGCCCAGCAGAGCTCTGCTATGGACGTTCTAAAAGGTTATTTCTGTTTTATATCTGAGGTTGACTGATCAACCTTCTTTGTTTAAGTCTCCTATTGTTAATAGTTTTCTTAAAGACCTTACCCATATGTTTCTTCCTTCCCCATTCATTATGCCCCAATAGGACTTGAATTTGGTTCTGACATTCCTAATGTCCTCACAGGCTTCTAACATTAAAAACAGCCTTCCTTGTGACCATTAGATCTGCCTGCAGGCTGAGCTGCAGGCATTGTTCTTTAAGCCACCCTACCTTTCCATCTATCCTGACAAAGTGGTGCTTCACACTCGGGCTTCCGTTTTTGCCAAAAGTTGTCATGCACTTTCATGTGGGCCAATCCATTACCTTCCCTACTTATTATGCACCCCAACATTCTTCTAAGAAAGAGGAGAGACTGGACCCAAAAGGATCATTGGCATTCTACCTTGACGGTAAAAAAGAGTTCCTGGTGGTTGATCAACTCTGTCAGTTATGTGGGTGCGAAGAAAGGTTGGGCAGTGCAGAAGCGGACCATCTCCTGATGGGTCGTACCCTGTATTAAAATATGCTATTCACTGGCCACCAAGCAACCATCTGAAGGTTTGGGTGCTCATTCTACAAGAGCAAAAGCTGCTACCACTGTGTTAGCATGCAGAATTCCAGTCCTTGATGTGTTAGATGGCAACATAGGCATCCTTGCGAACGTTCACCGAACACCACTGTCTGGACAGTCAGGTCCGTAGGGACGGGTACTTTACCCTTTCTGTCCTGCATGACTTTCCAGTTTTATCTTGGTTTGCATACCCACCTGCGGGGATGATATTGCTTAGGTATCTATTTAAAAGGTAAGGAATCTGAAACTAGAAGTCTCTATCAGATGAAAAAGTTACTGTCTTGTAGCAGTCTTGCTGCATATCCCTTAGCAACCCACCCATTCTCCCCATTCTGCAAACTGATTTTTATGGAGAGGGACTCCCTTTGAGGGCCTTATTTTTGACACACCAGTAGTCATTGTACTTCATGTTTCTGCGCTTCTGGCATGGAAAGTTGTAAAAAGAAACTGAAGTCAGTGTGTCAGGCTAGCGCCTATAAAGGACTGCGGTGGCCTATCCGGTGCAGACGATGCCAATGACTGACATGGAGCCGGTCGGCACCACTTAATGGTGCGCAGGGGTACTGCTCAAGAAAAATCTCAGGATGCAGACTGACGCCTTGGGAAATTCAAAAGGTAAGGGTTCTGCAACTAGAATGTCTCTACCAGATAAGGTGTTACTGAAGGTAAGTAGCTTATTCTTTAGGACCGTTTAGGGTATTAGCCACTGGGCTACTTACCCCTGGGGTAACCAAACCACCTATATGGCCACTTCCTGTGGGAAGTGGGTTTACCCTTGTCCCAGACTTCCTAGTTACACTAAAAGCAAGATGGTGAAACCTGTCATTGAGTGTTCACTTGGGGTAGCTCACCTTAAGGGTGTGACACACCTCCTAAATAACTAATTTCCCACCTGTTGTGGTGCCAAATGGGCCTCAGGGAGGAGGTGGCAACTCCCACGTCTGGGGGGAACCGGGGTCACATACCGAAGCAGCAGGGTCTTTGAAGTCCCTGGCCTTGATATGCAGATCCACTAGCCATCTTGCTGGAGGAGGTGATAACACTTTCCTGTATGCAGGCATTGTTTTTGGCCTCTGAGAGCGTGGGCTTTCACTCCAGGGGGTCAAAAACGTGTCTGGTGGCAGGCTGGTCTGTACCAGTGACCCAGCACACTAAAGGCCTGGTAGGTTTCAGGGGACACCTCTAAGGTGCCATCTGGGTGCCTGTCATAATAAATCAAAGACTGGCATCAGTCAGGATTTATTAAGGCAAGGTGTTGGATACCAAACACCAAAGGTTTCATTGGAGCCATTATTTAGCTGGGTAACTCGTAATTATGAATGTCCAGTGCATATCTTAAGATGCCCCCAATGATCACTTGTAACATCTAGCAATCGAACAGGACATCATAGGGGCATATCTACTCATGGGGAGATATGTCCTCACCTCAAATGTAATGCACCCTGCCTTAGGGCTCTAAGGTGTGCTGTAGGGTTGACTTACATGTATTTAGGTGCAGTGAGTGGACTACGCACGCAATTTGTGTGTTATGTCATGTTTTCTCATTGCTTGCACCAATGCACAAAGTCTGCAGTGGCAGGCTGTGTGTGATTTTAAGGGGAGTCCTTAAGGGTTGCACATTAATTGCTGCAGCCCTTAGGGACCCTCTCTAGTACCCAGGCCCTAGGTACAAGAGGTACTATTAAGTTAGGGACTTAAAGAGGTTCAAGAGTGTGTGCCAGTGGTACACAATTTACCTTGTTTTAGGGAAAGAACCTCAGTCAAACAACCTCCGTACCAGTCTACGAAAAGTGGGAGTGACCATATCCAAAAAAGCCACTTTCCTACAGTCAGGAAGCGACATCTACAGCAGCCTACATATTCACAAAACATTACAGTCAGGTCTGTTGTTACAGACACTTCGCCCGTTCGGTCCTGGAGGACTTCTTGGTTTAATCTGTTTTGCAGACCCACCTCCAGAGAGTAATTGCTTGGGTATCTATTCAGAGGTAAGGAGTCAGCAGCTAGATGCCTCTATCAGATGAACTAGTTACATAACTTTGGTATCGCTTTATCTGGTAGAGATTCTGTCAAGCTGCAGATTCCTTACCAACCCTCCCATCCTTCACTCCATGCGAACCAGTTTAGGTGTAATCCTTTTCAGGGCCTGAATCTTTTCCACAACTGTGTTCAGTTCTCATCATGGCTCGGTGCTCTTCGTGTGGAAAGTCACGAAAGGAACTGCCGCCAGTGTGCTGAGGTGGTGCCTAGATATGTACTATAGGGAAATGCCTCCCTTGGCATGGTTACCCTCTAAATTTTTGCCTTTTGTTGATGCTAGTTATGATTGGAAGTGTGCTGGGATCCTGCTAGCCAGGCTCAAGCACCAGTGTTCTTTCCTAAAACTGTACCTTTGTTACCACAATTGGCACAGCCCTGGCACACAGATAGGTCTCTTGTAACTGGTACCCCTGGTACCAAGGGTCCTGTGGCCAGGAAAGGTCTCTAAGGGCTGCAGCATGTATTATGCCACCCTGGGGACTCCTCACTCAGCACATGCACCCTGCCTCACAGCTTGTGTGTGCTGGTGGGGAGAAAATGACTGTCGGCTTGGCACTTCCCTTAGGGTGCCATGCCCACATCCCACTGCCCGTGGCATAGGTAAGTCACCCCTCTAGCAGGCCTTACAGTCCTAAGGCAGGGTGCACTATACCACAAGTGAGGGCATAGTTGCATGAGCACTATGCCCTTACAGTGTCTATGCAAAACCTTAGACATTGTAAATGCAGGGTAGCCATAAAGAGTATATGGTTTGGGAGTCTGTCAATTACAAACTCCACAGTTCCATAATGGCTGCACTGATATCTGGGAAGTTTGGCATCAAACTTCTCAGCACAATAAATCCACACTGATGCCAGTGTGGGATTTATTGAAAAATGCACACAGAGGGCCTCTTAGAGATGCCGCCTGTATACCAGTCCGACTCTTAGTGTTAGGCTGACCAGTTCCTGCCAGCCTGCCACAACCAGATGAGTTTCTGGCCACATCGGGGGAGTGCCTTTGTCACTCTGTGGCCAGGACCAAAGCCTGCACTGGGTGGAGGTGCTTCTCACCTCCCCCTGCAGGAACTGTAACACCTGACTGTGAGCCTCAAAGGCTCATGCCTGTTGTTGGAGCACCCCAGGGCATCCCAGCTTGTGGAGATGCCCGCCCCTCCGGACAAAGCCCCCACTTTTGGCTGCAAGTCCAGGGGAGATAATGAGAAAAACAAGGAGGAGTCACCCACCAGTCAGGACAGCCCCTAAGGTGTCCTGAGCTGAGGTGACCCCTGCCTTAAGAAATCCTCCATCTTGGTTTTGGAGGATTCCCCCAATAGGAATGTGGATGTGCCCCCCTCCCCTCAGGGAGAAGGAACAAGTATGGTGTAGCCACCCTCAAGGACAGTGGCTACTGCCCCCCAGACCTAAACACCCCCCCAACCTCCCCCCCCCACCCCCCTCCCCCCAAATTTAGTATTTACAGGCAACCCTGAACTCAGGAAACCAGATTCCTGCAACCTGAAGAAAGGAGGACTGCTGACCTGAAAGCCCCGCAGAGACAAGGGAGACAGCAACTGACTTGGCCCCAGCCCTACCAGCCTGTCTCCAGACTCAAAGAACCTGCACAGCGACGCATCCAGCGGGACCAGCGATCTCTGAAGACTCAGAGGACTGACCTCACCTAAAGGACCAAGAACCTCCAGGGGACAGCGGCTCTGTCCAGAAACAGAAAATAAACCAACTTTAAAGAGACTCTAACTTCCCGCCAGAAGCGTGAGTCTTCACACTCTGCACCCGATGCCCCTGGCTCGAGTTCAGGACAACCAACAACGCAGAGAGGACTCCAACGACGTGGACACTGTGAGTTGAACTCCCTGCACCCCCACAGCGACGCCTGCAGAGAGATTCCAAAGGCTCCCCCTGTTCACGACTGCCTGGTAACAAAGGA
Source organism: Pleurodeles waltl (assembly GCF_031143425.1). Taxonomy (NCBI): domain Eukaryota; kingdom Metazoa; phylum Chordata; class Amphibia; order Caudata; family Salamandridae; genus Pleurodeles; species Pleurodeles waltl. Next base: position 574,798,334 of record NC_090444.1, on the reverse strand, counting down.
ACCCGACGCCTGGACCAAGCACTGCACCCGCAGCCCCCAGGACCGAGAGGAACCACCTACCAGTGCAGGAGTATTCAGCAGGCGGCCCTCATCATAGCCCAGTCGGTGGCTTGCCCGAGAAGCCCCCCTGTGTCCTGCCTGCATCGCCAGAGTGACCCCCGGGTCACTCCATTGTTTTCAATACAAAACCAGGCGCCTACTTTGCACACTGCACCCGGCTGCCCCTGTGCCGCTGAGGGCGTGTTTTGTGTGCTTGTGTGTGTCCCCCTCAGTGCTCTACAAAAACCCCCTGGTCTGCTCCCTGAGGACGCGGGTACTTACCTGCTAGCAGACTGGAACCAGAGCACCCCTGTTATCCATAGGCGCCTATGTGTTTTGGGCCCTCCTCTGACTTCTGCACCTGACCGGTCCTGTGGTGGTGGTGCAGTGGCTTTGGGGTTGCCTTGAACCCCCAACGGTGGGCTGCCTATGCCCAGGAGACTGAACTTGTAAGTGCTTTACTTACCTGAAAAATTATTACTTACCTCCCCAAGGAACAGTTGATTTTTACAGTGTCCACTTTTAAATGAGCTATTTGCTATTTTTATCAAAACTGTGTATACTACTGTTTTAAATCAAAGTTCTATACTTAACTGTGTGAGGTACCTTACAATTTATGTACTCACCTAACATTTTAATCTTGTGGTTCTAAAAATAAATTTTAAAAAAATATTTTTCTATATAAAAACCTATTGGCCTGGAGTTAAGTTTTTGAGTGTGTGTTCTCATGTATTGCCTGTGTGTGTACAACAAATGTTTAACACTACCCTCTGATAAGCCTACTGCTCGACCACATTTCCACAAAATAGAGCATTAGTATTATCTAAACTTGACACTATCAGCCTCTAAGGGGAACCCTTGGACTTTGTGCTCACTATATCTCACTTTGAGATAGTATATACAGAGCCAACTTCCTACATGTACCGCATATGTCGCTTCCAGCGTGGACTCTGCCACCATCACTGAGGCAAACAGCGCCTCCTACTGACATGCAGGGGTACTGTTCTAAAATCTTATGGATTCAGTGTGAGTCCTAATGACCTTCAAAGGTAAGTAATCTGTGGGTAGCTAGATTCTCTACCAGATAAAGCATTACCAAAGGTAGGTAACCTGTTTACCTCACAGGTTCAGCAAACCGTTAAACCCAAGCACAGTCTTTGGCTTAGTATAACATCACTAAACCTTAAAATACTGCCTCACATGTGGAAAATTACTTTATCTTCACCTGCTACCTTTAGCTATGATCTACAGTAAAATAATTGAGGGATTTTTATTATACATTTTAACCTAAAAGCGAATCTGCAGGTGTAATGTCTTATAAAATCTTTGAATTTAATCTTTCAGGTCTGACGACATAGATGGACCGATGGAAGATATTGGCAGCCGCTCCTGTGTAACCCGCTTTGTAAAGACTCTGTTGTCCATAATGGAGCATGGTGTCAAACCTCACAGCAAACACCTCACTGAGTACTTTGCATTTCTTTACGAGTTTGCCAAAATGGGAGAAGAAGAGGTAAATAAATGAAATAAATGTTATATGTGAAAATACATATACTGTATTTGACAACATTTTCATGCATATATCTGTAGATTTTAAAAGTAATGCAAGTCTTGTCTTTTTTAGAGTCAGTTTTTGCTGTCTTTGCAAGCAATATCATCAATGGTGCATTTCTACATGGGAACTAAAGGCCCTGAAAATGTAAGTGCACTTTTTTCTTCATTCCTATACTGTTTGAGTTTAATTAGTTTTTTATGAGCTGGTTCTTTAAAACCTCTATCAGAGCCCCCTTTAGAGGGCCACGGTGCACGCAGGGGCTGCTGGTTCAACCGTGGGGGTTGAGGCCTTTTATTCCTGATGTCCCAGGGCCCGACCTACTGTGGACTGGGAGCAACTCCACCAAGTACCCCTTCTGCACTTTACTTTAAGGATACCATGGTCTGAGCAGTCCAAGGCTTCCTCTCCTGGGGGAGAGGGGATTGTTGGTGGATACAGGATAGTGAACACAGGCTCGCAATTCAAAATGTGTGCAACAGCAATAAATCATCCTTCAGCCAAATACTCACTTTTATGTAAAAAGAGAATTATTCGATTTCTGCTGCTAAGCACATAAAGAAAAAATATGACATTCACAATTTTTACACAGCCCTCCCATGAGGCTGTTGCTCTAGTGTTTCTTTGGCAGTTCCCTGACCTTTTCACATCTCATGTTAACAATAGTGGTTGCTCCCCATTCACTACTGGTAACATCCAGGTTATGCCCCACTAGTAGCCAAAGTTGCAAGAGTTCACAGTAAGTCTAATTTAAAGTTAGTAGTGTTCCAGTGCTTATTTGCCAATTTAGAAGCAAGTTACCCTTGGTGTGACAGGCCCAAAACCAGTCTTACCCGCACCAGGAGGGGTGGAGCATTTTGGAATTTCTGAGCGCACCCTGTTCGCTGGTACTCAAAGTGGCTGCAGCTGAGTTCAGGTGAGTTAGCCACATGTGGACCAGATGGCTGCAATCAGCAGGTGCCAAGTCTCTCACTCTTGTTGTGCTTCTGAAGCGACCTGAGGCTCTCTGACTTGCTGGGTAAGTGTTTAGTTCCTCTGTTGTGGAGGGGTTGTTGTGGTGATTCTGTTTTGGGTCCCTCACCTGGGTGATGGTGGACAGGTGCTCCCACTGCTTCGTCACTTCTCCGACAGGGGGTGCAGAACAGGTCACAGTCCTTGGTGCTCCTGGTGACCCTCTCTGGCACATGGGGTCGTTGCAACTCACAGTACAGGTGCTCCTGCCTGATTGGCACAAGGAAATTCTTGTTGGCGGCCCCTCCTGGCATACAGACTTGCCGTCCGCCACCGCAAGGGTCCTTGCGCTCTTACCGCATGCCAGTCTTCGTCAAGGCAGGCTCTCCTGGCATATGGGGTTGCTGACTCAGCGCAATGCACGGGCTTTGGCCCAATGGGTGCAGCACGACACATGGCTGAATTCACAGTGGTCCTCTCCTGACATACAGTGGTCACCAACTCTATTCTGCACAGAAGTATGAACCCAATTGGTGCAGCAGCTGTTTCCTCGCATCTCGCACAGGGAGTCTTCTCAAAAGGACTCCCTACCAGGCCTTGCTCCCTCCAATGCTTCCTCTTCCCCACAAGACACACTGATCTGGTTGAAAACAGAATTAGCACCAACTCCTTTTCCAGCTGCAGATACATTCTACAAATACATTATATAAATTATATAAATGACATTTTTAGTTTTATATACTATTTGAATTATCCTTTCACCTGACTGAGAATCTTCTGGTGAATTGATTTTAAAATGACATGTCATATTCTGAGTCCTGCACTACAGCTATTTTCTACATCCATGGGCATTTTCATTCATACCCCTCTGTTCATGTGTGTCTTGACTCCTTTCACAGGCACCACCTTAGATTCTCGCTACACATGAGTTGTTAGGGAGTGTCCTTCAAAGCTCTCTTCTTCAAGATTTTCATACGGACTGCAATATCTTTCAGTTTTGTAGCTCCAATAGATTTCTCTGTACAGTGTGTGATTGCAGTCCATTGCTGGGAATGGCAGGATTGATATTTTATAATGAATGGAACTAAAGAAGAATAAACAAGACTTGTAGAGGGTGTGGCAAAAGGAATATCTCTGAAGAGGATCTTTGCATAAAGTATTTGTAGTGTTAATGTCCAAAGAATGTTATCCAGTGTTGGAGCATTTTTTAAAACCTCTCATGAGGAACAAGGATAGGAAGAGCAATGAAGTTGATGTGTTATTTCCAACTGATCTTGACTCTACTTAACTAGGAAAACCCAGGAAAAAAGTCAAGATTCCTGAGAAACCCCAGTCTGAACCTAAAACTGCCCAGATCCCACAAGTTTCCAAAGAAGGAATGCTAAGAGGACTAACTCCTAACATTTCTCAAACACCCTTTATACCCAAACGTGCTTCCCCCACACTAATGCCAGATGGCACTTTTCAGAAATATTGAATCTGACTTCAGAGTTGATACTTCTGATGGATACTTCTACCATCAGATTCTCCAGCTGTAGAATAATCCCAGACTGGACCTGGAAACTTCAAAAGTCTCACGTCGTCCCTAGGGGGTGCTGGCTTCCTGTCAACGCCAGAACTTTTGTCAGGTAATGTCTTCGATGCCCAGTAGTGCCCTCCTCGGTGTAGCAATGTTAGTTTTTTTCCGCTCCATTTGATGCGGATCCAAAACTTGCTCTTATCAGTTTTTCTCACAAGTAATGTTTTTATACTACTGTGTCTACTCCAAAATGATCAGGCTTTAAGCCTTGTTGGGACTGTGACCCCCCCAACTCTATCTACCTTTTGTGTCTTGGGTCACATCACAATTCCCAGTCCTTCAAGTCCTATTAAAGCATGCACCAGAATGCCATCAAAAACCAGAAAGCAAAACTCTTGATGTCCAGGGACGAGAAACTAAGTTGACGATATTCCAGAAAATCCATGAAGTAGAAGAAACATTCCATGGGCAAGTCACCCTTATGATCTCCAGCTTCTGATGGAAATTTGGCTTCAAAGCTGATGCTTGTCCCTATGAAACCAGGTGACCCTACTATTAGCTGCTCCACACCTGGTCCTTGAACTGCCTCGATCACCTCTGCCCACCTTGGACTCAGTGGCACACGCCTTTCCCGAGTTCACGAAGCCAGGATCAGATCCAGCAGTATTGCTGAATGGCATCTTTTTCTAGAGCGTTGACGCAACTCAGGTCGCCCTCAGGCCCCATGGAAAAGTACGGCCTCCCATTGTTTATGCTATTGGATTTGATGCCACCTGACTCCAACCCAATAGTACCAACACTGGCTCGTCCTTCCTTTGATCCGGTGCATTGATATGCCACAGGGCACCTCCACCACCATCGAGGGGGAATAGAACCTCTCTGCAGGAAGCATGGCTTTGAACTCCATGAATGCTAACTGCATTTTAGCACGCTATACCTATGCCTTATGGGATATTTATCAGATGGTGGTGCCTCATGTACCTGAAGACATGAGAATGCACTTTCATGTCGATAGTCCAGGATGGTGAAAATGTATCACACCACATCATAAAATCGGGACTGGATACCCCTGACTCCTGACCCATGGGTACCTCTGGCTCAATTTGCAGACATAATTGATTGCGCACGTCGTAGTTTTCTTCTGGTATCCAGGCTAAATTAATGGATCTAGCATTTGATGGCACACTCCTATTTGGAGGGAAGGTGGATTTTTCACTGGAGCATTTTAAAATCAGTAAAATGACAGCCCGAACTTTGGAACTTCTGTTACCACCCCTATCAAGGATTCGTGACAATTTCTTGCTAATTTTTGGAATTTTTATGGCTTTTTGAGAGGATTCTCCTGCCACCAGTGACAACGTAATCAACCACAATACCACTAACAACAGAATCCACTGGTCGAAAATTATAGAGTAGGGCCCAGAGGTAAGAGTTGAGGATCCAACTAGCAACCCTCCTCTTCCTCGTCTGCACCACCAGTCAAGTAGACCTAGCTAGCTTCCACCTACTCTCATGGAGCTTGTGGTGGAACAGGTGTCCTCCTTTCTACAAGCTTGGAAGACCATTACTTCAGACAAGTCGGTCCTAAGGATCATAGAAGGCTTTCTGTCCTTCAGACTCCGCCCCACCTTCACCTCCCCAGCCTTCCTTCTTCTCTTACAGATCACCTGCCCATCCTGCAACAAAAACTGACAGCACTCCTACTGAAGCTGTGGAGTTAGTGCCAGAACAGGAAAGGGGCCAAGGATGTTACTCCTGATACTTAATCGTCCCCAAAAGCGTCGGAGGTCTCTGTCCAATCCTAGACCTCAGAGACTTGAACCTTTATCTCAATAAGGAGGACTTGAGGATGCTAACCCTAGCTCAGGTGTTGATGGTGGTGGAAGCTATAGACTGGATAGGGACACTCAGCCTGCAGGATGCATACTTCTGTATCCCTATCCTGCGGTTGAATCAGAAGTACTCGCTCTTTATGGTAGGTTCTATTCACTACCAATTTACACTGCTCATGTTTGGCTTAACATTGGCACCTTTAATCTTCACAAAGGTTGCAGCTCCCCTCTAGTATTCTGACGTCACTACATTCCCACACCTGGATCACTGGCTCATCATAGCCTGGTCGCCAGAGGTGGTGACTCTTCATCTGCAGTCAACAGTATCCCTGCTGTTTGACCTGGGCTTTTCTGTAAACAAGCCCAAATCTCACCAGAGGCCCTCTCAGTCACTCAGGTTTATGGTGTCATGCTGGGTCCAACACTTCTCCGCGCCTTTCCACTGCTTCAGGGGATAACCAACATCCAAGAAATGGTCCCATATTTCCTGCAAGGTGCAAGAGTTCCAGTTCTGAGAGTACTCAGATGCAGGAGTCTGCTAGTTTTCTACATTCTCCTAGTCACACATGCACATTGGACCTTTCAGTGGTACCTCTGCCCACAATAGCAACAATACGGGAGAGGCCTGTCGGACTCCATCGTAATCTCCTTCAGTGCAGCTGCAGAAGGATCTTAGTGGGGGAATGAGGAAAACATGATTAGCCTGATTGCCTTTCGTCCTCCTCCAAACATGACTATGGTAGTGATGGAGGCTTCCACTTTGGAGTGGGTATTCATTTTTAGGATCAGTCTCTGGTCTCTGGAAGAGCATGTTCTACAAATAAACGTGTTAGAATTGTGGGCAATTCAGTTGGCGCTCAAGGCCTTCCGCAGCTCCAGATCTTTACAGACAACATGGCAGCTATGTAGTTTGTCAACAAGTAAGGGGGAGTGCTCACCTTCATTGCCTGGAAGCGTTGAGACTATGGTCTTTGGCACACTGTCAAGGGATCTGGTTTATTGGCAATCACATAGTCAGGTCTCTGAATCTCAGAGCAGACAGCCTAAGCCGACATTAACTTTCCAATCATGAGTCGTGTTTTCTACACAATGTAGTACAGGGCATCTTCGCCCAGTGAGGCACCCCTCAGGTGGACTTAATCAATGCCAGCAGTTATGTCCCCTCCAGTATCTGTTGAGGGAAACCTTGGGGAATGCCTTTAAGTTGAAGTTGAAAATTCAGCTGTGTTATGGGTTCCTTGAACCCTTGATTCCACAAGTGCTGAGGAAGACTTGTCAAGGCCGGTCCCAAGTCATTCTCATTGCATTGGAACGGCCAAGGATTGTGTGCTAATCAGACGTTCAGTGCTTCTCCATATGTACCCAGCTGAGGTTATCCGAACTGGATATTATCTCCCATTTGAGAGTAATGGTTTTGCGCTCCACCTGTATGCCTGGAGATTGAGTGGGCATCTCTGAACTCCTCTAAGTTTTCACCAGAGTTGGTAGATGTCACATTATCAGCCTGTATCCCCTCTACTTAATGTCTCTTCTGTGGAAGATGGAGAAATTTTGTTGGTTGGTGCACAGACAATAACGTTGACCTCTTTAAGGCTAAGTTGTCTTGAATATTGCAGTTCTTTACCGCTTGCCCAGTGGGTGTTTTCAGTGGAATCTGTCAGGTGGTATGCAGCTGCATTGTTGGCATTCCTCTGCCTTCAGTCCTGGCTTCTTTGTTCATGTCCCTAATTGTCATGTGTTTCCTGAAGAGATTAACAAATCTGTGTCCCCCAACTCCGGTTGTAGTTCCTCATTTGGATCCCAACCTTTTTTAACTTTTCTTATGTGGACTCATTTCGAGCCCCTGCATAGTTGCCTTACAAGAATGTTGACAAAAAGCAGCCATTACTTCTGTCATGGGTTGGAGAGTTGTAGGCTCTCAGTTCACTCACGCTGTTTATCTCTGTTTATCCAGACAATCTGGTGTTGCAAACCAGGGCTGCTCTCCTGTCGAAAGTGGTGACTTCATATGACCTTAGTCATTTGATCACCCTCCCATTCTTTTATCCACTGTCCATCGGATAAAGGAGGAGGAGGGGGTGCATAGGTTGGCCCCTAAGCAGGTGGTCAACTGCTATCTTGATCGTACTGAGGAAATATGACTGGTTGACTGGGTGACCATCATTACGTGGGGTAGTGTGGTGCCAAGAAAGGGAAAGCTGTTCAGAAGTGGACTCTGCCAATGGATTATCCTCTGCATTAAGATCTGCTATGCTTTGGTAAAGAAGATCCTCGGGAAGGGATTAGAGCTCATTTCCACCAGAGCCAAATCAACCACTTATGCTCTTGCCAGTGGAGTTACAATAGCAGAGAGCTGCAAAGCAGCCACGTGGGCATCTCTGCACACCTTCGCCAAACTTTACTGTTTGGTTTCCAAAGTGAGTAGCGACAGTCATTTTGTCAGATCTGCTTCGAAGGATTTCCTGGTATAACCAAACCTCTAGGGGAGGTATGGCTATATAATCAATTCTACAATAGAGGAATCTGCAGGTAGAAATAGCCATCAGAAGAAAGTTACTCATTAGAAGTTACAATCTTTTTTTTTTTTTTTTTCGGGTAGATACCTAATCTGCCTGAAGATTCCTCATTGACCCTGCCCACCTCCCCGTTCAATAGATGTGTTACAGAGAAAGTTAATAAGAAACAGAATTCCTTTTGTGTACTGCACAACTGTATTACTGTCTCTCCGTTCTCTTGCATCAAAGGCGGGGAAATAATTGAGGGAAACCAAAAGCTTGTAGTAAAGGAGCCTCTTTTTAGCATGGTTACCCCTACTTTTTGCCTGTTGTCAGTGTGTTTGACTGTGTTTACTGGGATCCTGCTAACGAGGACTCCAGTGATTATGCTCTCTCCCTTCTAACTTGGTATCTTGTACCATTTTCACCCCACATTTGGCATACTGGTGCCCCTGTGTAAGTCCCTAGTATATGGTACCCAGGTATCCAGGGCATTGGGGTACGAGGGGATCCTCATAGGCTGCAGCATGTATTATGCCACGCATGGGGAGCCCATGCAAAGTGTATTTGCAGGCCTGCCATGGCAGCCTGCGTGAAAGGGTGCACGCACCCTTTTCACTATAGGTCAATGCACCAGGTCACTATAAGTCACCCCTATAGCAGACCCTCCTAGCCCAGATGGCCGGGTGCAGGTACCTGTGTGTGAGGGCACCCCTACACTGCACGAACTCCAGTTCCATTTTCCTGGACTTCGTGAGTGCAGGGACGCCATTTTACGCGTGTACTGGATAAAGGGTCACTACCTATGTCCAGCTACATAATGGTAACTCTGAACCTGGGCATGTTTGGTATCGCACATGTCGGAAGTATTGGAAGCAGGATTCCATGCACTCTGTGGGCTCCTTAGATGACCCCCAGCATTGCTACCACCAGTCTTCCAGGATTTCCGGGCAGCCCAAGCTGCTCCCACACCTCAGACAGGTTTCTGCCCTCCTGCTGTTTGATCTGATCAAGCTCAGATAGGCAGAACAAAGGATTCCCTGTGTTTGGGTGAGTCCTCAGAATCGGCTTGTAGGACTCCAGCAGGATTCCTCGGCAACCTCCACTTCGACATCTGGCCACTGGAACGGCGAATGGGCCCTCCAGGAACCGACAACACTGCAATCCACGAAGAAAACTCTTCTGCAACTTTGTTTCCACAGCTCCTGCCAGCTTTGCAACATTTCATCTGTGCATCCTCAGAAGACAGCAACTCTTCAGCCTGCACAAGAAGAAAGAAGGAATCTTCCTTGGCGTGATGAAGTCACTCCCCTGCATCAGCAGGCACCAACCATGACTAAAACCAGCTGCGTGGATCGCCTCTCCTCCTGAGCTACGTGGATCCTGCATCACGGGTGGTGTCCGGAGTAGTCCTCTTGGTCCTCCCTGCCAGCTGTCCAACTTTGGTGGAGGTAAGTCCTTGCCTTCCCATGCAGGACAGTACCTTAGTGCATCCGTCTCTTGCAGCTACCAAGGCTTGTTGGCATATTCTCCAAGGGATCTTGTGGCTACATGCGGCTCCAGCCCCCAGCATTCCTCCCTGCAACGCTTAGCCCTCTTTGTGGTTCTCCCTCGGCGTGGGACCCTCTTCTGTAGTGCTGCCTGGGCTTCTTCTGCGACTCCTCTGTCCCTGTCCTGTGGTTCTCCTGTGGGAGCTGCCTCAGCCCCTGTGGTGTCTCTGTGTTGCTGAGGGTCCCATCTGGCTCACCCTCCTGGGTTGAGTCCTCCTGGGCCTTGCTGGTCCCTGGCAGCACCACTTTGCCACTAACCACGATTTTGCCTTTGCCAAGGCTTGGAATTCCTGCACCAACACCCGTCTGCAGTCTTCACTCCAGCGTGGGACATCTTCTGCATTCCAAAGCAAATCTCTTCCAGCTTCTGGGCTGCAGTGCTGACCTGTCCTTCATCACCGGTGGTGGTAGCCCCATCCTTATTTCAGATGTTCCAGAGCCGGAACAACGTCATACAACTCCAACTTTAACGGCGCCATCTAGGCCCAGATCAGTGCCAGAGGCTCATTCAGAACAGCCAGGCTCAGGAGAGGAAGGAGTGGGGTCTGAGGACCATTTAGAGTACTGATTGGAGCAAGAACAGGACTGTATGAGGATCTAGGGTAAGCCAGTGGACTGGATAGTTCTCCAGATACTGGCATGTTCTCTCCTCCCAGTGCGTCTATGGAGGAAGGGGCTTCTTATGCCATGGTGGTGCATAGGGCAGCTGAGGTCTTGGACCTAGATTTGCCTACGGTTCCAGTTAGGGCAAATCTCCTGACGGAGGTGCTTCAGCCGGGCGTGACTACATCGGAGCTGATGTTGCCCTTCAATGAAGCCCTAACGGATGTCCTTCTGGGAACATGGTCCAAACCCAGCACAGGGACTCCAGTGAATAGGACAGTCGGCCGCCGCCATAGATCTGCTCCAAATGACCCTAGTTTCCTATCCCAACACCCCATCCCCCACCCCGGAGAGCTTGGTGGCCCACGTCTCCACTTCCCGTGGTGCCTTACCTTCCGCTCCTCCGGATCGGGAATCCAAAAGGCTGGACCAACTTGGAAAGAAGTTGTTTTCTTCCTCCTGCCTGGCATTGCGGTAAGTAAACACCTCTTGCATATCGGGCCTTTTTTCCCATACGTTATGGGATACGGTGACACAGGTGCTGCCCCAGGTCCCGGAGGGCGTACGGGACACACTCACCCAGGCTGTCAAGTATGGGAGAGATGCAGCCAAGTTTACTATTAGGTTTGGATTGCACACAACCGACTAGCGGGGTAGAGCAATTGCGTTGACAGTGGCCTTTGTCGCCACGCCTGGCTATGTTCTACTGGCTTTTCAGGGGATGTCCTGTCAAGTTTGATGGACATGCCTTTTGATGGCTCTCGCCTTTTTGGTGAGAAGGCAGACTCTGCGGTTGAGAGATTCAAGGATTCTCGAGCTACGGCCAGATCCTTGGGCCTCTCTGCATCAGCTCGCCAGCAGTCTGTCTTCTGTGCCTTTCGAGGCTTCGGAAGGGGCGCAGTACCACGCCAGCCACAACTTAGCCACCGTCCTCCGGCTTCACAACATCCCGTGCAAGGACGTGGTTGTGGTACTGTCAGACCCAGAGCCCCCCTCCACAGCTAGTGTGGTTCTGCATGACCATGTCCATCCAGTTGAATGAAGGATTCAGTTTCATCGCCCTTACTGGCAATCCATCACATCGGACAAATGGGTCTTGCAGATCATACGGAAGGGCTATTCCCAACCCTTCCAGACTTCCCCTTCTTCTATCCCTCCGATAAAAGAATAGCTGATGGAGGATCATTTGGTTTTGCTCTGCGAGGAAGTTACAGCTCTCTTGTCCAAGGGAGCTATAGAAAGTGTCCTGATGTCAGAAGTAGGCAATGGTTGTTATTCCCACTACTTTCTGATTCACAAAAAGAACAAGGGCCTTCGCCCTATCGTGGATTTATGGGACGTTAATCTCGTCCTCAAAAAGGAGAAATTCATGATGCTCACTCTTGCTCAGTTCTTGTCTGCCCTAGACCAGGAATACTAGATGGTAGCGTTGGACTTCCAGGATGCGTATTTTCACATCCCCATCCTCCCTGCCCACAGGCGTTACTTGCGGTTCAAGTCTTTGATCGCCAATAACAAGGCTGTTTTGATAGTGAGAAGCCAGAGAGGACAGTTATGTAAAGGCTTAAAAGGAGCACACATTAGAAAAGTGAGCACTAGATTAAGGTCCCACTGGGGCATAACAAAAGGCGTAGGTGGAAATATATGTACAAGCCCTTTTAAGAATCTCTGTACAGTGGGAGGCTTAAACAAAGATGGTTGATCGGGCAAGCGTAGAAAAGCTGATCAGGCAGAAAGATAGCCCTTAAGAGTCTGTAAGGAAATGCCTCCTTGGCATGGTTACCCCCAGACGTTTTGCTTTTTGCTGATGCCAAGTCATGATTGAAAGTGTGCTGGGACCCTGCTAACCAGGCCCCAGCACCAGTGTTCTTTCCCTAAACTGTACCTTTGCTTCCACAATTGGCACAGCCCTGGCACCCAGATAAGTCCCTTGTAAATGGTACCCATGGTACCAAGGACCCTGATGCCAGGGAAGGTCTCTAAGGGCTGCAGCATGTCTTATGCCACCCTGGGGACCCCTTACTCAGCACACGCACATTGCCTCACAACTTGTGTGTGCTGGTGGGGAGAAAATGTGTGCTGGTGGGGAGAAAATGACTAAGTCGACATGCTACTCCCCTCAGAGTGCCATGCCCACCTCACACTGCCTGTGGTGTAGGTAAGTCACCCCTCTAGCAGGCCTTACAGTCCTAAGGCAGGGTGCACTATACCACAGGTGAGGGCATATGTGCATGAGCACTATGCCCCTACAGTGTCTAAACAAAACCTTAGACATTGGAAGTGCAGGGTAACCATATTAAGTATATGGTTTCGGGGTTTGTCAAATACGAACTCCACAGTTCCATAATGGCTACAGTGAATACTGAGAAGTTTGGCATAAATCTTCTCAGCACAATAAACCAACACTGATGCCAGTGTTGGATTTATGGAGAAAAGCTCACAGAGGGCATCTTAGAGATCCTCCTGTATGTTAGCCCTATTGTTAGTGTGTGACTGACCAGTCTGTGGCAGCCTGCCACTTCCAGATGAGTTTCTGACCACATGGGTGAGTGCCTTTGTTCACTTTGTGGTCAGAAACAAAGCCTTTCCGGGGTGGAGGTGCTTCACACCTCCCCCAGCAGGAACTGTAACACCTGGTGGTGAGCCTCAAAGGCTCAAGCCTGGTTTTACAGTGCCCCAGGGCACTCCAGCTCCCGGACAGAGCCCTCACTTTTGGCAGCAAGTCCGGGGAAATAATGAGAAAAAGAATGAGGAGTCAACTCCTCAGCCAGGTCCACCCCATAGGTGACCAGAGTTGAAGTGACCACCTCCTTGGAAAATCCTCCGTCTTGTTTTGGAGGATTTAGCCCAGTAGGGATATGGATGTACTCCCCTCCCCAAAGGGAGGAAGCACAAGGAGGGTGTAGCCACCCTAAAGGGCAGTAGCCATTGGCTACTGCCCTGTGACCCTAACACACCCCTAAATTCAGTATTTAGCGGCAACCGTGACCCAAGGCTTTAGATTACTGACGACCTACAAAGAAGAAGGACTGCAGACCTGAAAAACCCCGCAGAAAAGAAGGAAGACAACAACTGCCCTTCCGGCCTGTCTCCTACTTCAGAGAACCTGCACCACAGCAACACATCCTGCGTGCCCAACGACCTCTGTCGACTCAGAGGACTGCCCTGCACCTAAGAATGATCAAGAACTCCTGTGGACAGCGGACCTCTCCAACCAAGAAAGAAGAAACCATCTTTAAAGGGACTCCAGAAGCGTGATCCCCAACACTCTGCACCCGACACCTCCGGCCCATATCCCGAGAAACCAACTATCCAGAGAGGACCCCCAGGCGACTCTGATGACGTGTTCACCCTGGGTTGACCTCCCTGCACCCCCATGTCGATGCCTGCAGAGGGAATCCCGAGGAACCCCCTGACCGCGACTGCCCGAGACGAAGATATCCAACTCCTGGAAGAACCACTGCACCCGCAGCCCCCAGGCCCGTGAGAAACCGACCACTGGTGCAGCAGTGACCAGCAGGCAGTCCTCACCCTTGCCCAGTCGGTGGCTTGCCCGAGAGGCCCCCCCTGTGCCCTGCCCACCTAAGTGACCCCCGGGACTCTCCATAGTTCTATTGAGAACCTGATGCTCTGTTGGCAGACTGCACCTGGCCGCCCCGTGCCGCTGAGGGTGTCGTTGTTGTGCATACTTGGGGCCCCTCCAGTACTCCTCCAAACCTCTCTGGTATGCTGCCTGAGAACGTGGGTACTTACCTGCCAGCAGACTGGAACCGGAGGACCGCCCTAGCTCCATTGGCGTCCACATTATTTTGATTCCTGTTTGACCTCTTCACCAGACCGGCCCTGAATGGCTGGTGCTGGGTGTTTTGGGTTCCCTTGAACCCGCAACGGTGGACTACCTATGCCCAGGAGATTGAACCCGTAAGTGTGGTACTTACCTCTGAAACTGTACTGTACTTACCTCCCCCAGGAACTGTTGGAAATTGCAGTGTCCACTTTTAAAATAGCTTTTTGCCATTTTAATGAAAACTCTTTACAATATTGAAGCTAATCAAAGTCTCTACTATTACTATGCAAAGTGCATTGAGGTATGATTCCAACATTTTTAATGCCAAACATGCCTATGTTCGGAGTTACCATTATGTAGCAGACATTGGTAGTGACCTATGTCCAGTACTCGCGTAAAATGGAGTTCCCGCACTCACAAAGTCTGGGAAAATGGTCCTGGTGGTTGTGGGGGCACCTCTGCTAGTGCAGGGGTGCCCTCACCCACAGGTACTCTGTACCCTGCCCTCAGGGCTGGAGGTCCTGCTAGAGGGGTGACTTATAAGTGACCTGGTGCAGTATAAATGGCAGTGAGAGGGTGCATGCACCTTTTTACGCAGGCTGCAATGGCTATCCTGCAGAAGCTTTTACATGGGCTCCCTATGGGTGGCAAAAGAAATGCTGGAGCCCCTAAGGATCCCTTGGAACCCTAGTGCCCTGGGTACCACCTAGGTACTATATACTAGGGACTTATAAGGGGGTGCCAGTATACCAATTTGTGGGTGAAATACTGGGTTACCAGCATGCAGTAACAAAATTTAGAGGAGAAAGAGCATAATCACTGGGGTCCTGGTTAGCAGGATCCAAGTGAACACAGTCAAGCACACTGACATCAGGCAGAAAATAGGGGTAACCATGGTAAAAAGAGGGTACTTTCTTACAAGCGCTTAAAAGAGTGGCACACTATAACAGACAACAGATTGGTTTTGAAAATTGTTCAGAATGGTTACTTACTCAGATTGAAATCTTGTCCACTGGAAGTACCACCAAAAGCAACATTCCACCATCGACAGGTCTTGACGAAATGACGTAGACACGTTTTTTCAAAAAGAAGCAATAGAAGAAGTTCCACCCTCGCAATGGGGGATAGGAGTTGATTCACGCAATTTTTCCCCCTTCGCAAAAAAGGCCCGACTCAAGAATACAGACCAATCTTAGACCTGCAGTTCCTGAAC
Organism: Pleurodeles waltl; assembly: GCF_031143425.1. Classification (NCBI taxonomy): domain Eukaryota; kingdom Metazoa; phylum Chordata; class Amphibia; order Caudata; family Salamandridae; genus Pleurodeles; species Pleurodeles waltl. The sequence continues at coordinate 574,782,793 of NC_090444.1, read as the reverse complement.
AAATTAATCTGAAAAGAAAAATTCAATTTCCCTTCACCAAATTTACCCCCAACTCCATCAGAGGGACTAGATGTTCTCCACAGATCTTCAGGATGCCTACTTTCACATTCCAGTTGCAAGAAAATATCGGACGTTTCTGCTCTTCAGGGTAGCATCCAAGCACTACCAGTACAAAGTTTTACCCTTTGGCCCCAAAACAGCTCCTTGAACATTTTCAAAATGCATGGCAGTAATTGCTGCACACCTGAGGAGGAGGCAAATCTTTATCTATCCATACCTAGATGACTAGCTGATCAAGAGTGCCTCCCCAGTACTAGCGCAACAGCATTATCAGATTTGCCTCCAAAGTCGGCAAACTCTGGGTCTACTGATCAACATCAAAAAATCTACACAGATACTAACTCAAAGTATTTATTATCTAGGATACAAACCATGCAAAAGTGTATCCTTTGGAGGAAAGGTTATACTCAATCAACATGAAATGTAGTACTCTCCTTCACACTCCTTGCCCATCATCTAGACAAGTGCAATTGCTACTCGGTCAATGGCCTCCTGCATCTTCATTGTTCCCAATGCCAGGCTACACATGAGATCTGTGCAGCGAGTTCTGGAAGATCAGTGGTCTCAATATTCCAACCAATGGTACAACAAGATAACTTACACAAGGGAAGTCGAACAATCACTCCAGTGGTGAATGGAGAACCGGCATTCACGGAAAGGAGTTTTACTAGGAACTTCCTACACAAACTTTGATCACAGATGCTTTTTTTCAGGGTTGGAGGTCTCACATGGGTCCTTTGCAAGTTCAGGGCTCCATCCCAATCTTCCCCCACTGAGCTTGACAGCATGGCTCCTGAATTCCTACAACATGGTCATCTAGGTCTTTCAAAGAAATGCATGAACATTCTCAAGGAGTCGTAAAGACCATCAATGAGAAGTTAATATTCTTTTAAATTGAAAAGATTTTATATGTGGTGCATACAGAATAGTTTTAATCCAATTCTGGGGCAGGAGGATGTCATTTTACCTTACCTCCTCCATCTAGCAAAATCAGATTTATTGTTTTCATCAATAAAGGTTCATCTTGCAGCTATAACGTCTTATCGAAAATCAACTTCTCAGACATAATTTTTTCAAATGCCTGTTGGTAAAGATTTTTTAGAGGGCTTAAGAACATTTTTCACTCCTGTTTGCTCACCCTCTACCCCCGGCACCTGAATTTAGTACTTAAGAAACTGTTGGGTACGCCCTTTGAGCCTATACATAAGTCCTCTCTAAAACATTTTTCATGGAAAACAGCTTTTCTTGTTGCTATTACCTCAGCATGCAGAATAAGCGAAATTCAGGCTCTCTGTGCAAAAGAGTTTTACACAGTGTTCCATGAAATGGTAGTAATGAGAACCCATCCTAGTTTCCTTCCTAAAGTAGTTTCTGATTTCCATATTAACCAGACTATCTCGCTCCCTACATTTTTCCCCAAACATCCATACCACCAGAAAGAGCTCTACACTCTTTAGATCTAAAAAGAGTTCTAAAGTTCTGTTTGGATAAAACTAAATACATTAGACAGTCTGATCATTTATTTGTGAACTATGGTCCAATGAGAACAGGCATGGCTACTTCCAAGTAAACTATCCCCAGGGTTAGGGCTATGCCCACTTCCCAGTGGAAATAGTCATAAGAAGGGTGTAGTCACTCTAAAGGAGATCAGCCCATTGGCTACCACCTAGTACTCCCTGTAATACCCCTAAATTGAGTATTTAGTGGGCACCCTTGAACCCTAGAACTCAGATTCCTGACGACCTAAGAAGAGCCGGACACTACAGAGCAGCTCCAGCAGAGAAGACCATAGACACCAACTGACTTTGCCCCAGCCCTACCAGCCTGTCTGCAGCCCTTGACGATCCTGTGCCTAAGGACGACATGTCCTGCAGCCCCCTGTCCTCCAAAGCTTTGGGAGTACTTGCCTGCCTTTGAAAAAGATCAAGATCTCCAGAGAATAGCAGACCTGTTCAAGAAGAAACCAACTTAAATAGAACTATGTTGTAAGGAACAGCAAACCTGCCTCTGGACCCACCTCTGCACCTGATGCCTATGGCCCAAGTCCAAGTGGTCCACTGGTCCTGTGAAGGCTTCCCAGCGATTCTCGGTCGGAGTCCACTGGGAGCTGACCCCTGTCAGACTCTGCCTCAAAGCCGGCAGCCTCAAACTGAAGGCTCCCCCTGACCGCGACCCACCTGGTAAGCTGTTCCAGACTTCAAAGAATACCCCTTCACCCAGAGCCCCTGGGCCTTGGGGACCTGGACTGTCAGTGTCCCCTAGCATCAGAAATCACCTGGGCAGCTGTGGGTTTTCTTCGTTCAGCCTCCTGGCCTGAGCCTGCAGCCTTTTTTCCAAAACAGATCTCCCCCATTGATATGCATTGGATTGGGTGTCTGATGCTGTGGTGGCACTCAAAACTTGGCCGTCCCTGTGCTGCTGAGGGTGTAAGTTTGGTGCTGCCTTGTGGCCCCCCTGTGCTTACCACAAGCCCAGGAGATCGACCCCTGACACCGCTTTACTCACCTTTGAGCAGTACCTCTTCAGTTACCCCCAGTCTCCTTTGGATAACATTGGGTACCTGATGCTGTGTTGGCACTCTGCACCCGGCCGCCACTGTGCCGCCGAGGGTGTAAGTTTGGTTCTGTCTTGTGGCCCTCCTTGTGTTTACCTCAATCCCAGGAGATCGGCCCCTGGCCTCGCTTCACTCCACCTGTGAGCAGCGCATCTTCCTTCACCTCCAGTCTTATTTGTTAACATTGGGCATCAAACTCTGAATGTGACCGCTGTACCATGCTGCCCGTGTGCCGCTATGGGTGCACTGTTGGTACTGATTTGAACCTTGCCTGGTGTTGACCTAAAACCCTGAAGACTGGATTTGTAAGTTGTGTACTTAAAAACTGTATTCTTGTTTCCCTCACAAAGGTTAACATTGCTGAACTGAAAAATTGCACTGTTGATTTTTGAATCTGCCACGTATTTATGCTTGAACATCTCCTTGCCTCATTACGAAGTTCTTGGTTTTGAAACATAAATAAAAATAAATTTTATTTTTCTAAAACTTTTTGGGATTTTTTCTTTGTTTGTGTGTCTCATTTATTACCTCTGTGATTTCAACAAATGCTTAATCCTCTCTTAAGCCTAATTGCTTGCCCACAGTACCACAAAATAGAGCATTAGTCCTGTCTACTTTTTCCTCTGCAAACCAACTGGGGATCCACTGGACTTTTTGAACGGTGTACTTCTTTTTAGTACACCATATAGAGAGCCAGCTTCGTACAGTATGGTTTTCCTAATTCAATGAGAATTGTTCCTCCGATCAGTCTACCCCTTTGGAAGAATTCTCCTGTCACAGAAACGGGGCGAGGTTCTGCACCCGATCCTGCATACAATCTGAGATCATGCATGGAAATTGAACGGCAGTCTGTGACCTCTCTTCAGAGGTCTGTGAAGTCATTCTAGTTGCCAGGCGATCCTCAACTAAGACTGTATACGGCTGCCTTTGAGGCATGTTTGTAGTTTGGTGCACTACAAAACTTGCTGATACCCTCTCTGCACCTTTGTCCAAGGTCTTGTTGTTTGGTGTATCGTTAGGCCAGCAAAGCTTTGTTTTAGGCACAGTTGAAGAGTATTATCTGATAGGGACTATTAACTGCATATTCCTTACCTTAGAATTATCCCCTGGCATCAGACTGGATCTGAAATTTGTATTGAGCTGTACCCATGTGTGCTGATTAGTGGCGTCTGTAGAAGGCAGGCTCATTTTATGATGTGGCACCCTATACTTAGTCCAGGCAATCCTTGGTGATAGTGTTGTGATGGCTAGATAACCAAAGCTCTCTCAGGGTATGTGTGGAGAGCAGCTCAGGCTTATCAGGGAGGAGTAAAGCACTTACAGTACCACAGTAATCAGTCAGTGATGTTCACACAAGAAAGAACCACACCAGGTGACAAAGTATTCTTTATTATAATACTAGTACTATCCTAACGTTGGTATATCTCTACTTGGAGATATCAACACACAATAATATATAGTAATACACAGGAAAAACATAGAAATATGTGGGACCCTGTGGGGTGGGGGGGGGCAAACCATATACTAAGAAAGTGGCACCAGAACAGAGGTTCCCAACCAAGGTAAGTGTCTTAGAATCCCAGGGACTAGGGGAATATGAAATTACCCAAAATAAGTCATCGAAATCCCCCCAGGTGCCTGTGTGCAGAGGTGTTATCTAGCTGTGTGCCACATAGACTAAGACAGGACCGTCACAGTTGGAATTTTCAGGATGCAGGACCCTTCCCAGAGGACCCTCAGAAAACCAGCTGGCACAAGGAAGGTTCAATAGTGCCCCCACCCGTTGATACCCCGGAAAATGGAGTACCTACACCAGGGAGCTCAGGTGCATAGGGGTGAATCAATGTCGGAAACCTTAGTTGGAGTCAGTTGGAGCCTCGTTTGCCGAGCTGCTGTTGCAACCAAGGGACCAGATCAGTGGAACCCAAGGGTGGATTCCAGACAAGAAGAACAGTCCAGACAACTCAGAGATGTCCAGGCAGTGCAGGTAGCCAATGCCCACTCTTCTTGGGGCAGAGTTCCTGCAGGCCTTTGAAGGAAGGATTACAGCTGCTGTGTCCAAGTGATGCAGAAAAATCCTTCGAGTCACCACAAGCTTTCCCACGTTGGTTAACGGATTGCAGACGGATCAGTGGTCAGCAGAACCACCAACAAGCATTAGCAAAAACAGAAAGAAGCTGCAGGAAAGTTTGCAGGATTTTAGGGACCAGCAAGGTCCTAAAGACTCGACCCTTGGAGGGGGATCAGGGGTGGCTCTCAGCAAGTAGAAGAGCCAGCAGGAATCGTTGGAGCCTCCATGCGGACCCACTGCCACGGGACACAGGGAGTTGCAGGGAGGCCTCAGCAGCACAACAAAGAATTAGTCCCACGCAGCAGGAGTTAATGGGTGGATGCTGTCTTTGGAATTGCAGAGCCCTGGAGGATGGGGCTTCTTGGAGCTCAAAGATCTTCTGGAAGAAGAGTCAACAAGCCTTGGCAACAGACCCAGTGCACATGGGTTCCGTCCCAGTGGCTACAGCAAAGACCCATTGTCTCCCAAATTTGTTAGAAGGCAAGCTGGACCTGGATAGGGCCACAGAACCTGTGTTGTAGAGACTTTCAATGTCCATGGGACAGCAGGATCCACCAGCCGGTTGTTGTAGTTGAGGGTCCTGTGGATGCAGGGAAGTGACTCCTTCACTCCAAGGAAGATTCCTTCTTGCTTTCTGATGCAAACAGAGTCCCTGTGACCCTGGAGGTTGCACAGCCACCGATGTTGGAGAATTCTTGCAGGAGACGGAGAAACAATGTTGCAGGTGGAGCCCTCCCAACTGGATACTGTCTTGTTTCGGTTCCTAAGGCAGACCAGCAGCGGTTCCGGAGGCCAGGTTTGCAGAAGTGTCTTGCAGAGAGTTCCTTGTAGTCTTGCTCAATGAATTTGGGTTCCACCCTCAGGGGAGCCATTAAGTAACCCATAAAGGGGGTTGGACACTGTCTGCGGTGACCCACTTATCAGAGGGGGTCAGGGACTTCTCCCACCTGGGTTAACCAGTCAGATGCTTCAAGGGGCCTCTGCACATCTTATTCCAAGATGGCAGAATCAAGTGGTCATCTGACAGAGCTCAGTGGACCTTTATTGGGGAGGAGCTGGACAGGGGGGTGGTCACTCCCCTGTCTTTTGTGTGGTTTCGTGCCAGAGTGAGAACTGGGGGTTCCTGCACTGGTGGAAACCGGTTTATGCAAGGAGGGCACCAAATGTGTCCCTCAAAGCAGTCTGGTTGCGGTCATAGGCCACCCCACCCCACCCCACCCTAGAGGCAGTTATTTCGTAGGAAGAGGTGGTCACACCTCTTCCCTACAGGAAATCCTTTCTTCTTTATTCCCCTGCTCAAGTTGGTTAACCGGTTCTGTGCCGAGGACGTAGTGGTTACGTCCTGCTGTGCCGAGGATGTAACCATTACGTCCTCGGCACACAGCTCAGAGGAAGCGCTCTCGCTCCCTCTGTGCGCTTCCCCCCCAACCCCCCAAAGGCAGGGATGGAAGGGGAAGCCCTTCCCCTTCCACCCCGACCCCTCCACCATCCCCCCTGTGACATCAGTGCGCGAGCGCGCGCTGTTTGTCACAGAGCCTCCCCCATTGCGCTGGAATTTCTCTTCCGATCACGTGGGGGAGGCAGAGAGAGGCTTTAAAGGGAAGGAAATGTATTTCCTTCCTTTTGAATTCTCTCTCTGCGTTTTGGCAGATGGATTGAAAGCAATCCGGCTGTCAAAACGCCCACTAGACACCAGGGATGTCTTTTACAAAATGAAATTGTCATAAGGGAGCGACCCCTCTAGGCACTGAGGATATATTTTTTTTTTTCGCCGTCACGCAAGGGGATCGACCCCGTAGGCAAGGGTCGCTCCCCAGTGGGGTTGGGGGGCAAATTTATTTTAGGCCATTTCTGCCCCCCCTGGGGCCGGCTGAGCTAGAGGCCAAAATCCACAGGTAGGCACTTTGCAAAAAACACCTCTGTTTTCTGTGAAAAAATGTGATGTGTCCACGTTGTGTTTTGGGCCCTTTCCTTTCGTGGGCGCTAGGCCCACCCACACAAGTGAGGTACCATTGTTATTGGGAGACTTGGGGGAACGCTGGGTGGAAGGACATTTGTGGCTCCTCTCAGATTCCCGAACTTTCTGTCACCGAAATGAGAGGAAAAAGTGTTTTTTGGCCACATTTTGAGGTTTGCAAAGGATTCTGGGTAACAGAACCTGGTCAGAGCCCCACAATTCACCCCATCTTGGATTTCCCTAGGTGTCTAGTTTTCAGAAATGTGCTGGTTTGCTAGGTTTCCCCAGGTGCCGGCTGAGCTAGAGGCCAAAATCCACAGGTAGGCACTGTTATCTGTGAAAGAATGTGATGTGTCCATGTTATGTTTTGGGCCATTTCCTTTTGTGGGCGCTAGGCCTACCCACACAAGTGAGGTACCATTTTTATCAGGAGACTTGGGGGAACGCTGGGTGGAAGGAAATTTGTGGCTCCTCTCAGATTCCAGAACTTTCTGTCACCGAAATTTGAGGAAAATGTTTTTTTTTTTTTTGCCAAATCTTGAGGTTTGCAAAGGATTCTGGGTAACAGAACCTGGTCAGAGCCCCACAAGTCACCCCATCTTGGATTCCCCCAGATCTCTAGTTTAAAAAAATGCACAGGTTTGGTAGGTTTCCCTAGGTGCCGGCTGAGCTAGAGGCCAAAATCTACAGGTAGGCACTTTGCAAAAAAACACCTCTGTTTTCTTTAAAAAAATGTGATGTGTCCAAGTTGCGTTTTGGGGCATTTCCTGTCACGGGCGCTAGGCCTACCCACAAAAAGTGAGGTATCATTTTTATCGGAGACTTGAGGGAACGCTGGGTGGAAGGAAATTTTTGGCTCCTCTCTGATTCCAGAATTTTCTGTCACCAAAATGTGAGGAAAATGTGTTTTTTTTAGCCAAATTTTGAGGTTTGCAAAGGATTCTGGGTAACAGAACCTGGTCAAAGCCCCACAAGTCACCCCATCTTGGATTCCCCTAGGTCTCTAGTTTTCAAAAATGCTCAGGTTTGATAGGTTTCCCTAGGTGTCGGCTGAGCTAGGGGCCAAAATCTACAGGTAGGCACTTGGCAAAAAACACCTTTTCTGTCAAAAAATGGGATGTGTCCACGTTGTGTTTTGGGGCATTTCCTGTCGCGGGCGCTAGGCCTACCCACACAAGTGAGGTGTCCTTTTTATCGGGAGACTTGGGCGAACATAGAATAGCGAAACAAGTGTTATTGCCCCTTGTCTTTCTCTACATTTTTTCCTTCCAAATATAAGAAAGTGTGTAAAAAAGACGTCTATTTGAGAAATGCCCTGTAATTCACATGCTAGTATGGGCACCCCGGAATTCAGAGATGTGCAAATAACCACTGCTCCTCAACACCTTATCTTGTGCCTATTTTGGAAATACAAAGGTTTTCTTGATAGCTATTTTTTACTCTTTATATTTCAGCAAATTAATTGCTGTATACCCAGTATAGAATGAAAACCCACTGCGCGGTGCAGGTCATTTATTGGCTCTGGGTACCTAGAGTTCTTGATTAACCTACAAGCCCTATATATCCCCGCAACCAGAAGAGTCCAGCAGACGTAATGGTATATTGCTTTCAAAAATCTGACATTGCAGGAAAAAGCTACAGAGTAAAATGTAGAGACAAACTGCCATTTTTTCACCTCAATTTCATTTTTTTTTTTTTTTAGTTATTTTCTGTAGGAAACCATTGTAGGATCTACACAAGTTACCCCTTGCCGAATTCAGAATTTTGTCTACTTTTCAGAAATGTTGCGGTTTCTGGGATCGAGCATTGGTTTCATGCACATTTCTGTCACTGACTGGAAGGAGGCTGAAAGCACCAAAAAATCGTAAAAATGGGGTATGTCCAAGTAAAATGCCAAAAGTGTGTTGAAAAATTGGGTTTTCTGATTCAAGTCTGCCTGTTCCTGAAAGCTGGGAAGCTGGTGATTTTAGCACCACAAACCCTTTGTTGATGCCATTTTAAGGGAAAAAACCACAAGCCTTCTTCTGCAGCCCCTTTTTCCCATTTTATTTTTTTTTTTAAACAAAATTTTCACTGTATTTTAGCTAATTTCTTGGCCTCCTTCTGGGAAACCCACAAAGTCTGGGTACCTCTAGAATCCCTAGGATGTTGGAAAAAAAGGATGCAAATTTGGCGTGGGTAGCTTATGTGAACAAAAAGTTATGAGGGCCTAAGCGCGAACTGCCCCAAATAGCCCAAAAAAGGCTCGGCACAGGAGGGGGAAAACGCCTGGCAGCGAAGGGGTTAATCAGCAGGAGGGCAGAACAGTGTCAGGGGTAGGCAGCAGCGCGGACTGACGTGCAGACCCTGCAAGGCTGTAGAGGCCAAACTGGGGGATACTCTAAGGAACCCCCAGAGTACATGGTATCATGTAACTAACACTGGTATTGGTGTAATTGCATGATTCCAACATGCTTTGTAGCAAACATGCCTAGGTTTGGTGAAGCCATTATGTAGTTGGACTACTCGTGTTGACCAGTGTCCACTACATACCTTAAAATGGCTTCCCTACACTTAAAAAGCCCAGGGTTTGCAGGGGCAACTCTGCTCATGCAAGGGTACCCTCACACTCAGGAACATGCACCTTGCCCTTGGGCTGAAGGGCCTACCATAGGGATGACTTACAGTGTCCAAGTGCAGTGACAGCAATATAAGGCAAGCCTTATATCTAGGGTGAAAGGTGCATGAATCATTTGACACAGGCTGCAATGAAAGACCAGCAGACACAGTTTGCTTGGGCTCCCATGGTTGGCATAATACATGCTGCAGCCCATCGGAGACCCCTGGTTTACCAATGCCCTTGATACCTAAGTACTACACACTAGGGACTTAAATGGGTGCACCAATATGCCAATTGTGGGATGTAAAAGTTACCATACTACCAAATTTAGAGGAGAGAGCACTGACACTGGGGTCCTGATTAGCAGGGTCCCAGTGTACTACAGTCTGAACACACCAACACCAGGCAAAAATGCTATAAAAGATGCTACTTTCCTACAGCATCATTCAGTTCCACATGGCAACTGTGTCATCGGCACTGGAGGTAACATGCACGGTCCGAATGTATGCACCAGCTCGGCTTTCCTTGCCAGATAGTGTTGATAGGGTCTGAACTACTCTTCAGTCACTTTTTGAGTGGCTTTTTGTGACTTTTTAGCAACTTGTTTTTGTTGTTGTTTTTTTAGATCTTCTCCTGGTGTGTAGATATGTCACCTAATAAACCAGCTGCTTTCAAGCCATGTGAGTACTGTCCAAGGCATATTTTGGTGACTCCCACTTACTGTGTTTGTGGTGCTTGGAGCCAGACCATGACTCAAAGGCTTGTGGGGACTGCTGCTTCATGCACCCCAAGACACTGACGGAGCGCTCCTCCAAGCTCCTCGCCACCTGACTCAATGACGTTCGAGGTCACATTCACAAGGAAGGTCCCAGAACCATTCGCAGAGCCCATTGCGACTGACATTGTGGCGATTAAAATCGACTGGGAATTTGAGAAAGTGTCACAAACTTAATACAGCAAAGAAATCGAAGAGATCTTCAACTTCACTTCGTCCGTCAAAGTCTTATGATGAGATGCAGGACCATCGACACTCCAGGCCCCATAAGTCGGCAGTACTTGAATCTGGGTCCGCTCTGTGCTTACTTGATTTTCCCAAAGCAGCAGCGACCTCTGCCGAGTTGAAAGAGTTTCATGAGGCCATTGTGCTTCATATTTGGGTGTCTCGTCCCTCTGGAGCACCTACAGGCCCCGTGGTTGTGGGAGGGGCCACTACAGGATCCACACCGGTTGGATTGTCATTGGTGCCAGTCGGTCCCCGTGGATCTCTTGCTGGATTTGGAGAGAAGCTGTTGGCAAGACCTTAATCTACTCCTGCTCCAGTGCTGGCGCTGCCACCGCTCCTAGGCAGCGCAGCTCCAATCATAATTCCTGATACCTTCACAGACCTGGAGCGACGTTGACCTACTTTGTCCAGGCCTGTGCTTCCCTCAGTGGAGCCAGTGCCTTATTCACCTGATAGGCCTGGAGAGGGAGATGACTGGGAGGGGTCTGTGAACTTCTATGAACTTTCAAGTCCCCTAAATAAGAGCAGAAACTGGACAACTGGTTTGAGGAACTGTCAGAAGCCACTGAGTTAGACACCTCATCTGATACTGGACTGGTCTCTCCCTCGTACCATGGCTATGGAAGAGGGAGCGTCTTTTGCGATGTTGGTACGTAGGGCAGCTCAGATCTTGGACCTTCAGTTGTACACAGTGGCAGTCAAGATGAATGTGCTGACAGAGGTGGTTCAACTAGGAGTCTTCCCTTCCAACCACTTTGTTCCATTAAATTAAGCCCTGACATATGTCCTACTTGGGGACTGATCCATCTCAGAGTTGTGTCACGTTGCTACGCAGGCATCTCTGTGCATGTTTACCAAACACTACTACCCCAACAGCATGGTCCATTGCAATGCACACTTAGCCCATTCGATCGTTCAGGACTACTTGATGTAATCTTTTTGCAGACCCTCCTCGGGGGAAAAATTACCTGGGTGTCTATTCTCAGCTAAGCAATCTGTGGCTCGAAGTCGTTATCAGATGAACAAGTTAATTCCATTCAGTAATTCTTTATCTGGTAGAGACTCTTTCTAGCCACAGATTCCTTACCGACCCTCCCATTCTCCTCCCTTCTACAAACAAATTTTTCCGGTTTAGAAGACACCTGTAGGTGTTTAGTATTTGCACACTGATTCATAAACTTTCTTACGTGGTAATGTGCTTCTGCTGCAGAAATATCCTGAAAAGAAGCTAATGTAGTTACCTGTGGTGGTTCACGTCACATGTGGTGCCGCCGATTGACACTACTTACCGGCGCACTGAGGTACCACTGAAAAATTTCCAGATCCAGTCTGATACCTAGGGAATATTCTGAGGTAAGGAATCTGCAGCTAGAGAAAGTCTCTACCAGATAAACCGTAACCAAAAGTAAGTAACTTGTTTTTCATAACAAAAGTGGTCCTTTCTGCACATCATACAGCCCTGATAAGAGTAGGGGAAGGATAGTAAAACCTGATGTACAAGAGTGCACTTCTAGCAATGTCCTTTTAAAAAAAAAAAAAAAAAAAAGGAAAGCACAGCGATCTACTTCACATAAAATTAAAGCACTTGAGAAATATAGCAGCAGCAACCAGCTGAACATTGAGGAAAAGTCTAACATGGGAAAAAGCGGCCCATTATCCATATATTGCAGCATATATAGTACATCGAGCAGTAAACAAGGCAGTTGCACCTTTCTTGTCTTCATTCTTATATCCCGGTGACAGTACAAAAAGGATCATATCCCTGCCGTATAAGTGTACACATTTGGCCATATGTTTTTTCAAACATTAAAAAAAAAAAAAAAAAAACAACATGGTGATCTACTCCTTCTAAAACTAATCATATTAGAAATATCAGCCACCAGCTGTGGTTTGAGGAATGATCCCGCATAGGAACAAACGATGGGTTATCCATTTATTAAAATAAATATAGATACTCAAGCAATAAACCAGGCAATTGTGCTGTCATCTGCCCTTTGTGTTTATGCCTCCCACGTCTCTTAGAAAACTGCTATTAACTAAATAGTGGAGACTGAAAATCTCATAATCTCTTGGAGTTTGCTACTGCTTGCTAATGGTTAAGTAAAAAGCTGTGATTTACTGTACATTGTAAAATGTGTATCTCCAGAACCCTCCTGTGGGTCTTTTTGTTTTGGTGTCTGAAAATATATAAAAATCTAGTCTATTGTTGAAATTGGTGTTGAATTTCTTGAGTCTCTCTTTTTTCTTTTGCAGTTGTTTTGTGGTGTTCAAATGCTTTACACTTGTTCCTTTGTGTAAGCCTGACTGCTCAGGGACACAGCTGCCCAGGGTTGAGCTAAGGTTTAACAAACAAAACCTGACTGGTCCTAAAGGGGTTGGTACTGTATTACACAGTGAGGTCTCACGACCACACCATATACTACACCCCTTTTCCACACACTCCTTAAAAACATTGTTACCACTAGCTTATCAGTTTACTTTTTGTTTTTTAGATTAAATATCCATAACTCACTCCCCGTGTGTTGATGGCTTAAGTGAATGACTGATGTAGTATGCCTGTGCATATCTTTGTGCATTTCTGGATGGATGAGACTGTGTTTGTGAGATTCAGAAAGTGTTTTTAATTATTTTCTCAATGAAAAGTGAGACAGTTTGTGTCTTTTAAGGGTCAAAAACTATTTGCTCCCTAGCCAGAGTTCTTGGACTCCATTATGTGTAGATACATTGATTGTAGTGCATATTTGGTATATCTTGGAAGAGGTTTTGTTTAGAGAGCGAGAGCATATGGAGAAGTAGTAGAGTACTGGCATGTCAATGTAGAGTGAGCTGGCATTGCTGAGTTAGGAGTGGAAATTTGATAGAGACTTCTAGTTACAAATTCCTTACCTTAGAATTTCCCCCAGGTGCCAGACTGGGTCTGGAGATTTTTCTTTGAGCAATACCCTTGCGAGTTGGTAGGTGGCGTCGGTCGACTCCATGGGTTTTGTTGGCATCGTAGTCGCCGTGATGATGTCAGGAGTAGTACATAGATGCCGCCTCAGTGCAGTGACGTCAGTTCTTTTATTTCCACGCCACTCGCTGATCCAGAGAGAGCTACCCTGGTCTCTTTTTGCTTGATTTTTTCCTGTTTTGTCAAGTTTTATAGTGAGTTTTTGCTGCGTCAAGGATGTCCCCAAAAACTGGGTTCCAGCAGTGCGAGGACCGTCACCGCATAATGCCGGTGATGGATCCGCATTGGGTTGTCTGTAGCGTGACCATGACTTGAAGTTGTGCTCCGAGTGCTGGGCCATGCACCCGAAGACCTTGAGGAAGCGGTCCCTCAAGCTCATGGCGGCCCATCAATCGACTCCACATAGGTCCCGGTCTCGCTCGAGAGGAAGGTCTTGAGACCGTTCGTGGAGCCATCACCACTCGTCTTCCTCAAAATCCTCGGGTGCAGGTAAGAAGTCGTCGTCGAATCGGTCTCATCGCACTTTGACTTCACCCTGTTGCTCGGTCGACGCTCAAGGCTTCTATCCTTGGAGCCTCTTTCTGGGTCCGCTCCATGCTTCCCTGAGTTTTCGGGAGCCGGAGCGATCCCCGCCCAGCTTAAGTAAGTCTGTGAGTCCATGCACCTCATCTTTGGGTGGACCGACCCCGATACAGCGCCTTCGAGCTCAAGGGGTTCAGCTGAGGGGCCTTTGGGTTCCGCGCCAGCGGCTTAGGCTCCGGCCACCGAGGTCCCCTCCGGATCTGTACCATCGCCGGTCGCACCACTGAGACCTTCCCCGGCACCAGGACGATTGTCGACGCTCCTGATGTCAGTAGTGCCCACTATCGATGTTGATCCGATCCTTATCCCCAAGGAGTTGGAGTGGCGTCGGCCGACGCCTCCTCTGTCTTCGATGGGGCCTACTCACCCCAGGTTGGATTTGGACCCTTTTTCCTATGGGTACGAATTTGGGGAAGGATTGGGGCGGTCCCTGGACCCTTATGAATACCAGGATGGCCCATTGTAGGAAGCTGGCTCTGTATATACTATATCAAAATGAGATATAATGTGCACGGAATCCAGGGGTTCCCCAAGAGGTTTGACAGAGGCAATAATAGACATTACTAATGCTCTATTTGTGGTAGTGTGGTTGAGCAGTTAGGCTTATCAGAAGGTAGTGTTAAGCATTTGTTGTACACACTCAAGCAATAAATGAGAACACATGCTCAATGACTTAACTCCAGGCCAATTGGTTTTTGTATAGAAACATATTATTTTCTTAATTTATTTTAGAACCACAAGAGTCAAATTGCAGGTAAGTACATTAATTGCAAGGTACTTCACATAGGTATAGTTAGAACTTTGAACCAAAACAGTAATGTACACAGTTTTTCATAAAAAGGCAATAAGCTATTTTAAAAGTGGACACTGCAAAATTCAACAGTTCCTGGAGGAGGCAAGTACAGTTAGGTTAATGTGGTACGGAAAGCACTTACAAGTTGAGTCTCTGGGGCATAGGTAGCCCACTTTTGGGAGTTCAAGTCAACCCCAAACACCCAGCAACACAGGGCCGGCCAGGTGCAGAGGTCAAAGAGGAGCCAAAATAACATGGGCGCCTATGGAGACTGGGGATGCTCCGGTTCCAGTCTGCTGGCAGGTAAGTACCCGTGTCCTCGGGGAGCAGACCAGAGGGGGTCCCAAGTAGGCACACAAAACACACCCTCAGTGGCACAGGGGAGGCAGGGTGGAGTGGGCAAAATTGGCGTTCAAGGATTCAATGGAGGGGCCCGGAGGTCACTCAGATGTTGCAGGCAGGGCACAGGGGGGCTTCTAGGGCCAGCCACCATCTGGGCAAGGGTGAGGGCCGCCTGCTGGTCACTGCTGCTTCGGTGGTCTGTTTCTCATGGGCTTGGGGCTGCAGGTGCAGTGCTTCTCCTGGCGTCGGATATCTTCGTCCCAGGCAGTCGCAGTCAGGGGGGTCCTCGGGATTCCCTCTGCAGGCGTCATCATGGGGGTGGAGAGAGGTTAGCCCAGGGTGGACACGTCGTCAGAGTCACCTGGGGATCCTCTCTGGGTCGTTGGTTTCTCTGGCCACCAGCAAGGGGCGTCTAGTGCAGAGTGGTGGGGCTCGCTTCTGAAGTGAGATGGTTTCTTCTTTCTTTGGTTGGACAGGTCCGATGTCCACAGGACACTGGGCCCGCAGGATGCATCACTGGTGTAGGTTCTCTGAAGTTGGAGAAAGGCAGGTAGGGCTGGGGACATAGCATTTGTTGTCTTCCTTCTCTGTGGGATTTTTCAGCTAGGCAGTCCTTCTTCTTTATAGGTCGTCAGGAATCTGATTTCCTGGGTTCAGGGTCGCCCCTAAATACTGAATTTAAGGGTGTGTTACGGTCACAGGACAGTAGCCAATGACTACTGTCCTTGAGGGTGGCTACACCCTCCTTGTACTCCCTCCCTTTGGGGAGGAGAGCACATCCCTATCACTATTGGGCTAAATCCTCCTAATCAAGATGGAGGATTTTCCAATGAGAGGGTGTAAGGAAATGGCTCACTGTTGCAGTTACACCCCACTTTTTGCCTGATACTGATACTGACTTGATTGAGAAGTGTGCTGGGACCCTGCTAACCAGGCCCCAGCTCCAGTGTTCTTTCACCTAAAACGTACCATTGTTTCCACAATTGGCACACAGATAAATCCCTCGTAAAAGGTACCAGTGGTACCAAGGGCCATGTGACCAGGGAAGGTCTCTGAGGGCTGCAGCATTTGTTGTGCCACCCTAAGGGACCCCTCAACTAACACATGCACACTGCCATTGCAGATTGTGTGTGTTGGTGGGGAGAAAAAGGCAAAGTCGACATGGCATCCCCCTCAGGATGCCATGCATACAAAATACTGCCTGTGGCATAGGTAAGTCACCCCTCTAGCAGGCCTTATAGCCCTAAGGCAGGGTGCACTATACCACAGGTGAGGGCATAGCTGCATGAGCAATATGCCCCTACAGTGTCTAAGTCTATTCTTAGACATTGTAAGTACAGTGTGGCCATATTAAGTATACGGTCTGGGAGTTTGTCAAAAACGAACTCCACAGCTCCATAATGGCTACACTGAATACAGGGAAGTTTGGTATCAAACTTCTCAGAATAATAAACCCACACTGATGCCAGTGTTGGATTTATTAAAAAATGCACATAGAGGGCATCTTAGAGATGCCCCCTGTATTTTACCCAATCCTTCACTGCAGGACTGACTGGTCTGTGTCAGTCTTTGGCGGAAAGTCCAGGGGAGATAATGAGAAAAACAAGGAGGAGTCTCCACCAGTCAAGACAGTCCCTAAGGTGTCCTGAGCTGAGATGACCCCTGCCTTTAGAAATCCTCCATCTTGATTTTAGAGGATTCCCCCAATAGGAATAGGGATGTGCCCCCTTCCCCTCAGGGAGGAGGCACAAAGAGGGTGTAGCCACCCTCAAGGACAGTAGCCATTGGCTACTGCCCTTCCAGACCTAAACACAGAACCCCAGAACCTAGGAAATCAGATTCCTGCAACCTGAAGACGAAGAAGGACTGCTGACCTGAAGCCCTGCAGAGAAGACGGAGACACCAACTGCTTTGGCCCCAGCCCTCCTGGCCTGTCTCCCCACTTCAAGAAAAACTGCAACAGCGACGCTTCCCCCAGGGCCCAGCGACCTCTGAAGCCTCAGAGGACTACCCTGCATCTAAACAGACCAAGAACTCCAGAGGACAGCGTCCCTGTTCCACAAAGACTGCAACTTTGCAACAAAGAAACAACTTTTAAAGGACTCCACGTTTCCCGCCGGAAGCGTGAGACTTTCCACTCTGTACCGGATGCTCCCGGCTCGACCTGCGGAGAAACAACACTACAGGGAGGACTCCACGGCGACTGCGAGCCTGTGAGTAGCCCCCCCTGAGCCCCCACAGCGACGCCTGCAGAGGGAATCCAGAGGTTCCCCCTGACCGCGACTGCCTGCTTCAAAGAACCTGACGCCTGGTAAAGACACTGCACCCGCAGCCCCCAGGACCTGAAGGATCCGACCTCCAGTGCAGAAGCGACCCTCAGGTGGCCCTCTCCCTTGCCCCGGTGGTGGCTACCCCGGAGAAGCCCCCCCCCCCCCTTGCCTGCCTGCTTCGCTGAAGTTACCCCTGGGTCTCCCATTGAAACCTATTGCAAACCCGACGCCTGTTTGCACTCTGCACCCGGTCGCCCTCGTGCCGCTATGGGTGTACTTTTTATGCTGACTTTTGTCCCCCCCCGGTGCCCTACAAAACCCCCCTGGTCTGCCCTCCTAAGTCACGGGTACTTACCTGCTGGCAGACTGGAACCGGGGCACCCCCTTCTCCAATGAAGCCTATGCGTTTTGGGCACCACTTTGACCTCTGCACCCAACCGGCCCTGAGCTGCTGGTGTGGTAACTTTGGGGTTGCCCTTAACCCCCAACGGTGGGCTACTTTGGACCCAACTTTGAACCCTGTAGGTGGTTTACTTACCTGCAAAACTAACAAATACTTACCTCCCCCAGGAACTGTTGAAATTTGCACTGTCTATTTTTAAAATAGCTTAATGCCATTTTTGCCAAAACTGTACATGCTATTTTGCTGATTCAAGGTTCCTATGATACCTGTGTGAAGTTCCTTTCATTTGAAGTACTGATTGTAAATCTTGAACCTGTGGTTCTTAAAATAAACTAAGAAAATATATTTTTCTATATAAAAACTATTGGCCTGGAGTAAAGTCTGAGTGTGTGTTCCTCATTTATTGCCTGTGTGTGTACAACAAATGCTTAACACTACCCTCTGATAAGCCTACTGCTCGACCACACTACCACAAAATAGAGCATTAGAATTATCTCTTTTTTGCCACTATCTTACCTCTAAGGGGAACCCTTGGACTCTGTGCATGCTATTTCTTACTTTGAAGTAGTACATAAACAGCCAACTTCCTACATGCACGTTGGAGTTTCCAAGGTGGCACTCGCTCAGAGACGATTTTCGTCTCGAGTGGAACTCCAGCCTCCTTTCCGCCTGTACCACTTCTGCCCAGAGTTCTCAAGAAGATCAGGAACGAACAGGCCCAATCATCTTGATGGCTCTGGATTGTATGGTACGGAGAGTATGGTATCCAGAGCTATTGACTATGGCCATCGATCCTCCACTCAGGCGACTTCTTTAGTCAGATCTTTTGTCGCAGCAGCAGGGGATGGTTCTCCACCCGAAACTGTCCAATCTCTGTCTTTATGCATGGAGATTGAGCTGCTACAGTTGACGACTTTTGATCTTCCACCCAAAGTCTGTGATTTTATCTTGGCAGCCAGGCGCCCCTCCAACAAAATGGTATACGCCTGTCGGCATAAATTTGTGGTATGCTGCAGCAACAAACCTCTTGATCCACTCTCTGCCCCTCTATCTGAGGTTCTTTTGTTCATTCTTTCTTTGGCCCAGCAGGGCTCTGCTTTGGGCACCCTTAAAGGGCATTTATCTGCCATTTCAGCCTTTCTTAGGTTACCTGGTGTAGGAAGTTGGCTCTGTATGTACTATTTCAAAGTAAGAAATAGCATGCACAGAGTCCAAGGGTTCCCCGTAGAGGTAAGATAGTGGCAAAAAGAGATAATTCTAATGCTCTATTTTGGGGTAGTGTGGTCGAGCAGTAGGCTTATCAGAGGGTAGTGTTAAGCATTTGTTGTACACACATAGGCAATAAATGAGGAACACACACTCAAAGACAATTCCAGGCCAATTGGTTTTTATATAGAAAAATATATTTTCTTAGTTTATTTTAAGAACCACAGGTTCAAGATTTACTAACAATACTTTAAATGAAAGGTATTTCACTCAGGTATCTTAGGAACTTTGAATAATCACAATAGCCTGTACAGTTTTGGCAGAAATGGCAATAAGCTATTTTAAAAGTGGACACAGTGCAAAAAGGTGTTACAGTTCCTGCAGGGGGAGGTGAGAAGCACCTCCACCCAGTACAGGCTTTGTTTCTGGCCACAGAGTGACAAAGGCACTCTCCCCATGTGGCCAGCAACATGTCTGGTGTGTGGCAGACTGGCAAAACTAGTCATCCCGCACTGGAAGTCGGGTATGTTTTCAGGGGGCATCGCTAAGATGCCCTCTGGGTGTATTTTACAATACATTCCACACTGGCATCAGTGTGCATTTATTGTGCTGAGAAGTTTGATACCAAACTTCCCAGTTTTCAGTGTAGCCGTTATGGTGCTGTGGAGTTCGTGTTTGACAGACTCCCAGACCATATACTCTTATGGCTACCCTGCACTTACAATGTCTAAGGTTTTGCTTAGACACTGTAGGGGCATAGTGCTCATGTACTTATGCCCTCACCTGTGGTATAGTGCACCCTGCCTTAGGGCTGTAAGGCCTGCTAGAGGGGTGACTTACCTATGCCATAGGCAGTGTGAGGTTGGCATGGCACTCTGAGGGGAGTGCCATGTCGACTTATTCATTTTCTCCCCACCAGCACACACAAGCTGGCAAGCAGGGTGCGTGTGCTGAGTGAGGGGTACCCAGGGTGGCATAAGACATACTGCAGCCCTTAGAGACCTTCCCTGGCATCAGGGCCCTTGGTACCAGGGGTACCAGTTACGAGGGACTTTTCCGGATGCCACGGTGTGCCAGTTGTGGAGACAAAGGTACAGTTTAGGGAAAGAACACTGGTGCTGGGGCCTGGTTAGCAGGCCTCAGCACACTTTCAAATCATAACTTGGCATCAGCAAAGGCAAAAAGTCAGTGGGTAACCATGCCAAGGAGGCATTTCCTTACACCTGGTCAGCCCTCACTCTTTAAATCTCCTCTTGTGGATAGATTCCTGAATGGTCTCACCCATTTATTTCCTCCCACTCCATTAATCATGCCTCAGTGGGACCTCAATCTTGTCCTCACTTATTTAATGTGTACTCCCTTTGAGCCGATGCACAATTGTCTCTTACGGGTCCTCACCTTCAAAACTATCTTTCTTGTTGTCATCACCTCTGCTCGCAGGGTGAGTGAGCTTCAGGCCCTTTTGTCCAAACCTCCATACTTGTCTGTGCACCCTGACAAAGTGGTGTTGCACACTAAGCCTTCCTTCCAAAGGTGGTTATACCTTTTCATGTAGGCCAGTCCATCACCCTGCCTACTTTTTGCATGCTCATTCCCCCAGAGCGACTGCTGCTTCCACTGCGTTAACACGCTGAGTTTGTGTCCTAGATATCTACCAGACAGCTGTGTAGGCGTCCCTGCACACATTTGTAAACACTACTGCCTCGACAGTCAGGTCTGTTGGGACAGCTACTTTGGTCGTTCGGTGCTGCAGGACTTTCTAGTTTGATTTTGGTTCGCAGCCCACAACCGAGGATGGCATTGCTTGGGTATCTATGCTAAGGTAAGGAATCTGCAACTAGAAGTCTCTATCAGATGTACAAGTTACTTACCTTTGGTAACAAAATATCTGTTTTAGATATATTCTAGTTGCAGATTCCTTACCGACCCAGCCATCCTTACTGCTTGCAAACTAATTTCTAGAGACAGGGATTCCCACCTGAAGGTCCTTAGCTCTGGGGCACCAATTTCAGTGTTAATAACGGCTCTGCGCTTTAGCATGGAAAGTCGTTTAAAGAAACTGATGTCACTGCGCTGAGGCGTCGTCTATGTACTATTCCTGATGTCATCACGGTGACTTAGTCGCCAACGACGCCTGCGGCATCGACCAATGCCTCCTGCCAAAGCAGAAGGGTTATTGCTCTTAGAAAAATCTTCAGTTCCAGTCTGACGCCTGGGGCAAATTCTAAGGTAAGGAATTCTAAGGTAAGGAATCTGCAACTAGAATATGTCTCTACCAGATATTTAGTTACCGAAGGTAAGTAACTTGTACGTTTGTCTCAAACCCACTGCAAATTGCTCTGCATGGATTAATGGAAGAATGTGTTACTTTGTTCCTGGGAATAGTTGCTCTACAACAATGCATTTAGATGGCTTGTAGGTCGATCATATTCTTTTCTTCTGTTGGCTGCTTCTTGAATACAAAGCGGGAGGTTTAAATAGGAAGTTTTACTTAGGATTATGACTGCCATTTTATTAGTATGAAACCCATGCTGGTGTTCGCTTAGTTGCGCAATATTAGCACCTTTTTGTTTTTACATAAGGGATGTTCTGGGAGTACCTTTTTATGTATAGGAATTGAATTGTGAAGTAATTGAAGTGGTGATTAAAAACACTCATTACCTCAGACAGGACACAGAATAGATAAATCTCTATTGTGTAGCAATTGTACACTTCTCCTTTAAAAATGGCTAAACTTAAGGAAGCAAACTATTTTATATCATGTAGCCACAGGTTGAAGTGCTGTCTGAAGAGGAAGGTGAGGAGGAGGAAGAAGAGGAGGATATTCTTTCGATGGCAGAAGAAAAATACAGACCTGCTGCTCTTGAAAAAATGGTTGCTCTGATTGCTTTTCTTGTTGAGCAGTCACGCTCTGAACGGTAAGGAAAGGTTTCAGTTGCCATTTTAGTTTCTGTGATGAAAGCTTTTTATTTTCATAGTTATTAAGAAGTGATTTTCTTTATGGATACTTCTACCTACAGATTCCTCACCTGTAGAACACCAATCGTCATTCGACTGGATCAAGAAACTTCAAAGCACTCACATCACTGATAGGGGGGCCCTGGCTCCGTAATCACACCATAAGTGGCATCAGGTGAAGTCACTTAAAGCCACATAGCACCTGCCCTGGTGCAACAAAGTCCATTCATTTTTTCCAGTCCTTCAAAATTGATCCATAGCTCCATCTTTTTGAGGAATTAACTCAAAACAACTTACCTGAGCAGTGATATGTCTTCCCACAAGAAATCAGAATTTAAACCTTGTAGGGATTGCAAGGGACAGATGTCTATTACTGACCCCCCCAATTCTGTCTGCCCCGTTTCTGACTATGACTTCCAATCCTGAAAATCATATTGTAATATACACCTGAAGACAGCGAAGCTCCTTATGGTTAGAGTGAACGATGTAGGTGATAACTCTGAAGACTTCCCTAGAGGTCACCTTCATTGTACTCTTCTGGCCACGTGGGGGGGGGGGGTGTCACCTTGTCTACCCTCATCTCTTACAGAACCTTCATCCTCCGAGTGTGAGTTAGTTGACATGGAGCCAGTTGTTCTACATCTGAGTAGCCTTACTTCACTGACTCCACTAGACCTGGCCCCAGAGCGATGTTCCTCTGTGTTACAACCCCTCATCCTAGACACCTTGGATCACCAATTCCCAACATTGGCTTCAGCCTTCCCCGAGTTTCCTACTTGAGGCTTGGATCCAGCAGCAATGTTAAACGCTATGCTTCCATTTTTGCTAAAGTTTCAATGTCATCCAGCATTCCTTTGAGTTCCTCGGCTCCGTACAGCTTCCATATGATCATGCCTGTGGGCCCGAAACAATTTAGTGCTGTCCCATTTAAACATACGCCGACATCACACTGCTGCGATCTGGCGCTCCTTAACGTGACGCCACAACCTTCACCGCCTTGGACGTTTACACTTCCACTGGTGCCCCATACATGCTATTTTTAGGACGGCTCCAATTACCTGAATCTGCACTCTTACAAGGGATGCTGGTGGCGATGGAGATCAAGGAGAGGCCTTCCAGAGTCGGCCTCCTGCCAGTGGCTTGGACACTTCCCCGGAATTATTTGTGGATTTCCCCACTGGTCCACCAGTGATGTCATTCAGTAAGGTAATGCAGGTGGCTGCTGATGTGCTGGATCTCCAACTGCAAACAAGGGACATCTGTTAGAGACTTTTAGCTGCAGTTTCCTTACCTTACAATAATCCCCAGGCATGAGACTGGATCTGGAAATTTTCAGACAGTATCCCTGCACACCTGTAGGTGGCGTTGTCTGTGCCCAAAATTACATGCATGGTGCCCATATAGGTGCGCTCCGAACTCGCTGACATCAGCTCTTTTCTTTCTTCACTAGTCAGCCTAAGTCCGCGAAGAGCTGCCCTCAGTCAATGTTTGACTACCCTTTTTCTGGACGTTTCTTCAATACTTCTTTGATCATTTCTTCTCCTGGTATGCTAAGGATGTCCCCTAAGAAACCATTGGGTTTCAAACCGTTTGGTCCCGGAGACAGGCAGAAGTCTATAACAGAGCCACACATGGTAGGTCTTTGGTGTTTGAAGCAGGAACATGACTCCAAGCCCTTTAAGGACTGCCGTGCCATGCACCGGTGGTAATGAGGGAGCATTTCCTCAAGCTCCTCACCACCCAAAGTCGGACGAGACTGCGTTGCTCACGATCTCAGTCGCGTGGAAGTTCTCAGGACCGTGTTAGAGCCGCTCCCATTGGTCGTCCCCCCCTATCGAAGTTGTTGGGTAAGTCGCACCGTAAGAATTAGTCTAAGAAGTCAGAGGTCATCACCTTTTCCACCTTTTCCACACTTTAGGGTCTGCTCTGCACCTCCATGAGTTTCCAAAAGCCAGAGTGACACCCGCCAAACTGAAAGAGTTCCTTGAGGCCATGCACCTCATCTTTGGGTGGCATGACCCCTCTGGAGCGCCCTCAGGCCCCACTTGTATGGGAGGGCCCCCCAATAGATTCCTACTGGTGGATTCACCCTGTGCACTAGTTGGCCCCTTGGATCCAGTGTTGTATGGGGCAGTGCCGCCCACAACCTTCCTCGGCGCCCACTCTTTATCGATGCTTCCTGTGCTGCTCACACCCCACATCAGCACCATCCGTATTGTTATACAGACTCTGATGTGAGCTGGCAGACGTTATCTGAGGCCGGCTCCATTGCCTCCGAATTGGAGCCATCGTTTTTTTCAGTTGACAGGCCTGAATTGGGTGATGAATTGGAGGGGTTGAATGACCGTTATGGATACCAGCATCCCCTCAACAGCACAGAGGACGACTGGTGTAAGGAGCTGGTTGATGCTGGTGGCTTGGACACCTCTCCAGACACTGGTTTGGTCTCTCCCACACTGGGGTTACGGAGGAGGGTGCCTCACCTGCAGTGGTGGTGTGGAGGGCGGCTGAGATCTTGGACCCTACGCTACCCTCAGTAACGGTTAAGATGAACGTCTTGGGTGCTTCAGCCTGGAGATGCCTCTACCAAACCCTTACTCCCATTTAATGAAGCCTTTAAAGATGTCCTCCTTGGGTCCTCGTCCAAGCCGTGTACAATGGCTCCTGTGCAAAGGACAATTTCTTGCCACCACTTCCCAGCTCCTGGGGTCCCCAGTTTCCTCACCTATGACCCAACCGCACCCCAGAGAGCTTTTCGTCTAGGGTGGAGCTCTGGCCTACTCTGCCTTTCCACCAGTAACACTCGTGCCCAGAGGTCTGAAGAAGATCAGGAACAACAGGGACCAAGTTATTCTAGTGGCACTGAATGGGCATGCAGAGTCTAAAATTCCAAGCTTTTGAGCATGAGCATTGGTCTTCTGGTCAGGCTACCTCTTCGTTAGGGCCTTCTGTTGCAGCATCAGGGAAGGTCCTGAACCCAAACCTGCGTAGTCTCTGCCTTCATGTGTGACAATTGAGCCGCAAGAGTTGACAGCCTTTGACCTTCCTCCTGAAGTCTGCAATGTTATTCTGGCAGCCAGGCATCCCTCCTCCAATAAGTTGTACGCCTGCCATTGGCATAAATTTGTGGCATGGTGTGCATCCAAGAATGTCTATCTTCTCTCTGCACCCCTTTCTCAAGATTTACTATTTGTTCTGTCTTTGGCCCAGCAGGGCTCCGGTCCGTGCACATTTATCAGTAATTTCAGCATTTTTGCCATTGCTGAACCAACCTTCTTTGTTCAAGTCACCTGTTGTGAGTCACCTGTTCAGGAGAAAGGTCTCCAACATAAGTTTCTTCTCAACCATTTAACACACTGTTCTGCTTTCCTTCTTATCTCGTAATCAGAGCTTACAGAACATATCAAGAATGCACTTCTAAGTTCAAAGAAGACTTTTATTGTTGTTAATTCTTCTAAAACCACAAGTTCGTGAGAGACGAATTAATAGATTTCAAGCACAAAAAGTATCGCAGCAATGAAAACAAAATATATCACAGTACTTTTCAGTTGCAATGTCTACAGCAGGTTATATTTATAGGATATTGAATGCAAAGCAAAACAAATACTTCACTGTGTGAGAAACTATTTACAGATTCATCTTTCTGGGGTCTGCAAGTTGATGACTCCGGTCAACTGCGAGAAAGAGATTATCTACCAACACGGGAGACTGGCAACTGGCACCAAGTTCCAGCCTGAAGTCAAGCAGATTTGAATCTAATTCTCTGAAGCCCGTGTCATCCGTTACAAAAGCGTGCCCCCTCCTCTCAGACTCGGGAAAACTACGCAAGCCTTTGGAGACTGGCCAGATCTCCTAGACTGCTCCTCTTCCCAAGCTTGAGCAGAAAGGAAAAACACCAAATGTACCCTCTCTTATCAGGTCTAGTCTACTGTGAGAAGAAAACATCTTGGTTCATCTTGTGCAAAAACATAGCTTGGAAAAATACAGCTTGGATTCTCAACTGCAATGTCTAACTCCACGTTGAAGGCAATAGGCAGCTAACCTAAATATCAAATGCAATGTCTAATGTCATGTCAAAGCTAATAGGCAGCTAAGCTGAATACAAAATGTAATGTATAATATTATGTCAAAGCCAATAGGCAGCTGAGCTGAATACAAAATGTAATGTCTAATATCATGTCAAAGCCAATAGGCAGCTGAACTGAATACAAAATGTAATGTCTAATATCATGTCAAAGCCAATAGGCAGCTAAATTGAATACCGAAAGTAATGGCTAATGCCATGTCAAAGCCAATAGGCGGCTAGGCTGAACAAAACATATAATGTGCTACTGGTGAACATTGAGCAACTAATATGCGCAGTGGTGAAACACAGTCATTGGTCAAACCTAATCAATAGCATCACACACACCTCAGTGGGAATTACACCTGGTCCTGAGTTTTCTAACGTGCGCGCCTTTTGAGCCGTTACACAACTGCCCACTCCGTTTGCTAACCATCAAAACGGCTTTCTTAGTGGCCATAACATCGGCCAGGAGGGTCATTGAAATGCGAACCTGAGCTGTACACCTTCTTTATACCAACCATCTACCAGACAAGCTGGTTCTGAAAACTTGTGCCTTCTTTTGTCTGACAGCTTTGACACTCTTTCTTCTAGGCCAGAACATCACCTTGCCTGCCTTCTTTTCTATCCCTCATCCTTCTGAGGAAGAAGAGAGACTCCATTGTCTGGACGTTTGTATGACAGAACCACGCATGCCGGAACAATGCATGCCTCAACAATGCAGTTTGAACCATGACGATGTGGTTTCCATGTATGCCTTTACAATGAATTTTGTTGTAAAAGCATGCCTAGTAAACGCATATATGGAAACGGCATTTCAACCGGCAAACTTGGTTCTGTCATACAACCCGCGCTGAGGCCCAAATCTACCCCACCGCTAATAGCTAAGAACTAATCCGACCCCCACCCACCCTGAGCTCTAAAACCTTCCCCACCAATAAATAAACTACCCGACATCCCCACCCACCCTAAGCCCAAAAAACAAAACTATCCCGACCCCCCCCACTGCATCTAAAAACTAAAGTAACCCGACCCCCCCGCACTGAGCCCTTAAACCCCAACCCCACCAACACCTGCCCCTAAAAACTAAACTACCCAACACCCCCATCCACCCTTAGCCCTAAATCCACCCCACTGCTAAAAACTACCCACCTACCTGCCCCAACCCCACTTAACTCACCACATCCTCTCTCGATCCTTCCTCCTCTTGTCTCCTCTCGCCCTTCCTTAAAGATTCCCCCACCCCTTCAAAAATAAAATACCTCACCCCCACCCTAAGCCCTAGATAAAGAAAAATACCCAACCCCCCCACTCCTGCCCCTAAAAAATTAAAATACCTGACCCCCTCTACCCTAAAAAAACAAAAATACCTGAATTCCCTACCCCCGCCCCTCAAAAAAGGAGCTAAGGCTAGGACCACTGAATTAGCTTGACATCTGCCAGATATCTAAGTGGGCATCTATGCACACCTTTACTAAGCACTACTGTCTTGACAGTCAAGCCTGTCTGTAGGGAAATGCCACTGTTGGCATGGTTACCCCCTAACCTTTTGCTGATGCTAGTTATGATTTGAAAGTGTGCTGGGACCCTGCTAACCAGGCCCGAGCACTAGTGTTCTTTTTCTGAACTTTACCTTCGTCTCCACAATTGGCACAGCCCTGGCACACAGATGTCCCTTGTAAATGGTACCCCCGGTACCAAGGGCCCTGTGGCCAGGGAAGGTCTCTAAGGGCTGCAGCATGTATTATACCACCCTGGGGACTCCTCACTTAGCACATGCACACTGCCTCACAGATTGTGTGTGCTGGTGGGGAGAAAAAGACTAAGTCAACATGGCATTCCCCTCAGAGTGCCATGCCCACAAACCACTGCCTGTGGCAAAGGTAAGTCACCCCTCTAGCAGGCCTTACAGCCCTAAGGCAGTGTACACAATACCACAGGTGAGGGCATAGCTGCATGCGCACTATGCCCCTACAGTGTCTAAGCAAATTCTTAGACATTGCAAGTGCAGGGCAGACATTAAGAGTATATGGTTTGGGAGTTTGTCATTACGAACTCCACAGTTCCATAATGGCTACACTGAATACTGGGAAGTTTAGTATCAAACTTCTCAGCACAATAAATCCACACTGATGCCAGTGTGGGATATATTGTAAAATGCACAAAGAGGGCATCTTAGAGATGCCCCCTGTATAACATTCCAAGTGCTAGGCTGACCAGTTTCTGCCAGCCTGCCACATCCAGACTGGTTTCTGGCCACATGGGGTGAGTGCCTTTGTCATTCTGTGGCCAGGAACAAAGCCTGTACCGGGTGGAGGTGCTTCACACCTCCCCCTGCAGGAACTGTAACACCTGGCGGTGAGCCTCAAAGGCTCATGCCTGTTGTTTCAGCGCCGCAGGGCACTCCAGCTAGTGGAGATGTCCGCCCTTCCGGACACAGCCCCCACTTTTGGCGGCAAGTCCAGAGGAGATAAAAAGAAAAACAAGGAGGAGTCACCCACCAGTCAGGACAGCCCCTAAGGTGTCCTGAGCTGTGGTGACCCCTGTGTAGGAAGTTGGCACTGTATATACTATCTCAAAGTGAGAGATAATGTGCCCAGAGTCCAAGGGTTCCCCGTAGAAGTTGATAGTGGAAAAAATAGATAATACCTATGCTCTATTTTGTGGTAGTGTGGTCGAGCAGTAGGCTTATCAGAGGGTAGTGTTAAGCATTTGTTGGACACACATAGGCAATAGATGAGAACACACACTCAGACTTAACTTCAAGCCAATAGGTTTTATATAGAAAAATATTATTTTCTTAATTTATTTTAGAACCACAAGATTCAAATTTTAGGCAAGTACATAAATTGTAAGGTACTTCACACAGGTAAGTATGGAATTTTGAATTAAAACAGTAGTATACACAGTTTGGGCAAAAATGTCAAAAAGCTTTTTTCATAGTGGACTCTGTGCAAAAATCAACAGTTCCTGGGGGAGGTAAATATTGGTTAGTTTCGCAGGTAAGTAAAACACTTACAAGTCTCAGTTCCTGGGCATTGTCAGCCCACCGTTGGGGGTTCAAGGCAACCCCAAAGTTAACACACCAGCAGCTCCGGGCCGGTCAGGTGCAGAGGTCAAAGGAGGGCCCAAATAACATAAGCACCTATGGAGAACAAGGGTGCTCCGGTTCCAGTCTGCTAGTAGGTAAGTACCTGCGTCCTCGGGGAGCAGACTAGGGGTTTTTTGTAGAGCACTGGGGGGGGGACACCGAGGCACACGGGCACTGGGGCGGCCGGGTTCACTGTGAAAAGTAGGTGTTGGGAATGTCATTGAAAACAATGGAGGGACCCGGGGGTCACTCTGGCGATGCAGGCATGGCACAGGGGGGCTTCTCGGGCCAGCCACCGACTGGGCTAGGATGAGGGCTGCCTGCTGGTCACTCCTGCACTGGTAGGTGGTTCCTCTCGGTCCTGGGGGATGCGGGTGCAATGCTTGGTCCAGGCGTCGGGTTCCTTTGTTACCAGGCAGTCTCAGTCAGGGGAAGCCTCTGGATCCTCCCTACATGTGTCGCTGTGGTGGTGCAGGGAGGTCGACTCAGGACGTCCACGTTGTTTGAGTCGCCTGGGGGTCCTTGCTGTGGTTTTGGTTGTCCTGAGCTCGAGCCGGGGGAGTCGGGTGCAGTGTGTGAAGACTCATGCTTCTGGCGGGAAGTTGAAGTCTCTTTAAAGTTGCTTTTTTTGCTGCGGTTTCTTTACAGAGCAGCTGTCCTCTTGATGTTCTTGGTCCTTTAGGTGCAGGTCAGTCCACTGAGTCCTCAGAGGTTGCTGGTCCCACTGGATGTGTCGCTGTGCAGGTTCTTTGAGTCTGGAGACAGGCCGGTAGGGCTGTGGCCAAGTCAGTTGTCATCTCCGTCGTCTCTGTGGGGCTTTCAGGTCAGCAGTCCTCCTTCTTTCTTCAGGTTGCAGGAATCTGATTTCCTGGGTTCAGGTCGCCCCTAATTACTCATTTTAGGGGGGTGTTTAGGTCTGTGGGGCAGGAGCCAATGGCTCTGTCCTTGAGGGTGGCTACACCCTCTTTGTGCCTCCTCTCTGTGGGAGACATTCCCTCTCTCAAAGGGAAAGTATTGCATGTGTTCACGGGTCATGTGGTACTGCAACAAACAAGGCAGAGTAGGGTCCTCAACCCTTTGTCAAGAGGCCCTACGTCTCTGGACATGGCTGGAACATCAGAGCATTACCCTGGTGGCTCAACATGTGGCGGGTTCTCTAAACGCCAGAGTGAATGAACTCAGCCGTCGATGTACAGCCGATCACAAATGGCATCTCCATCTGGAGGTGGTGCAAGGTCTCTTTCAGCAGTAGGGAGAGCCTTGGTTAGATGTGTTCGGCTCTGCCAGGAACATACAATGTCAACTGTTTTGCGTGTTGGAGTTTCCAAGGTGGCAGTCACTCGAGGACGCTTTTCGTCTAGAGTGGAACTCCGGCCTCCTTTATGCCTTTCCGCCTATACCACTTTTGCCCAGAGTTCTCAAGAAGATCAGGAACGACCGGGCCCAAGTCATCTTGGTGTCTCCGGACTGGGCACGGAGAGTCTGGTATCCAGAACTATTTAACATGAGCCATCGATCCTCCACTCAAACTGCCCCTTCAGGGGATCTTCTGTCGCAGCAACAGGGGACGGTTCTCCACCCAAACCTGTCCAATCTCAGCCTTTATGTTTGGAGATAGAGCGGCGACAGTTGACGACTTTTATTCTTCCACCTGAAGTATGTGATATTATCTTGGCAGCCAGGCATTCCTCCACCAAAACTGTATACGCCTGTCATTGGCATAAATTTGTGGCATGGTGCACAAACAAAATCTGTTGATCCCCCTCTCTGCCCCTCAGTCCGAGGTACTTTTGTTCATTATTTCTTTAACCCAGTAGGGCTCTGCTTTGGGCTCCCTTAAAGGGCATTTATCTGCCATTTCAGCCTTTCTTAGATTACCTGATCAGCCCTCACTCTTTAAATCCCCTGTTGTGAGTAAATTCCTAAAAGGTCTCATCCATTAATTTCCTCCCACTCCATTTATCTTGTCTCAGTGGGATCTAAATCTTGTCCTTACTTATTTAATGAGGGCTCCCTTTGAGCCGATGCACAATTGTACCTTACGGCGCCTCACCTTCAAAATTGTCTTTCTTGTTGCCATCACCTCTGCTCGCTGGGTGAGTGAGCTTCAGGCCCTTTCGTCCAAACCTCCATACTTGTCTGTGCACCCTGACAAAGTGGTGTTGCGCACTATGGCTTCCTTCCTTCCTTCCAAAGGTGGTTACGGCTTTTAATGTAGGCCAGTCCATCACCCTGCCTACTTTCTACGCATCCCCTCATCCTTCCCGTGAGGAGGAGAGACTCCACTGTCTGGACCCAAAAAGAGCGTTGGCGTTCTATCTTAATCGTACTAAAGATTTCCGGGTGGACTATCAACTCTTTGTGTGGGTGCGATAAAAGGAAAGGCGTTGCAAAAATGCACCATCTCTCAATGGGTACTTATTTGCACAAAGATGTGCTATGCTTTGGCCTAGAAGCAACCCCCTGAGGGCTTGTGTGCTCATTCCACCAGAGCAACTGCTGCTTCCACTGCGTTGGCACGGAGGGTTCCTGTCCTGGATATCTGCCAGGCAGCTACATGGGAGTCCCTGCACATGGTTGCTAAACACTACTGCCTGGACTGTCAGGTCTGTTGGGACGGCTACTTTGGTCGTTCGGTCCTGCAGGACTTCCTATTATGGTTGCTTGGGTATCTATTCTAAGGTAAGGAATCTGCAACTAGAAGTCTCTATCAGATGTACAAGTTACTTACCTTTGGTAACAAAATATCTGGTAAAGACATATTCTAGTTAAGTAGACAAAGGCGAGACCGTCACACTCATCCTCCTATACCACTCTGCAGCCTTTGACACCATCTGCCACCACATACTCCGCACACGCCTCCACAACATAGGAATTCGCCACAGAGCCTTAGACTGGCTCACCTCCTTCCTCACCGACCGGACCCAGAGAGTCCGCCTTCCACCCTTCCACTCCAACACTACCAAGATCACCTGCGGAGTCCCCAAAGGGTTCTCCCTCAGCCCCACACTCTTCACCATCTACATGATTCCCCTAGCCAACATCCTCCGAGCACATGGAATCACTATCCTCTCCTATGCAGATGTCACCCAACTCATCCTCACCCGCAACCCCACCACCGCAAAAACCAACCTACACGCCGCTCTCCTCAACACCGCCAACTGTATGACCACTAACCACCTCAAGCTCAACTCAAACAAAACCGAGATCATCATCTTCGGCTCCAACAAAACCACATGGGATGAATCCTGGTGGCCCACCGCCCTAGGCCCCGCACCCACCCCCGCAAACCACACACCCAACCTCGGCATCATCCATGACCCCTCCCTCTCCATGACACAGCAAATCCAATGCTCTAACCTCCTCCTGCTTCCACACACTCCGCACTCTAAAAAAAAAATCCTTCAAATGGATTCCCCCAGAAACCAGAAAGACAGTCACCCACGCACTCATCAGCAGCAGACTGGACTACGGTAACGCCCTCTACGCCGGCACCACACTCAAACTCAAACGCATACTCCAGAGAATCCAGAACACAGCCGCACACCTCGTCCTTGGCCTCTCCCGCCACGAACGAATCTAACCACACCTCAAATCCCTTCACTGGCTCCCCATAGACAAGAGAATCACATTCAAGATCCTCATCCACACACACAAATTCCTCCACAACACCGGCCCAACCTACCTCAACGAAAGAGTTAACTTCCACACGCAACCGCCGATCAGCCGACCTCGCCCTAGCCACAGTCCCCCGCATCCACCGCACCACCACAGGAGGCAGGTCCTTCTCCTACCTCACCCCCAAAACCTGGAACTCCCTCCCCACTGACCTTAGCAAAACCAAAGACCTCCTGGTCTTCAGAAAGAAGCTCAAGACATGGTTATTCGACCAGTAACCCTCCCTATCCCCCCCCCCCCCCCCCAGAATGATTGATTGATTCTTTTCCAGTTCTTGGGTAGAGGTCAGGTCAGAGTCCACCAGGTACTGATGCAGTTGATCAGACACACAATTATTCAAAATGTGCTCTCAAGATTAGGTTGTATAAGCCCTGATAATCACTGACTTTGCTCCCACGCAACCAGCCTTCCAGAGCCTTCACAGAACAGTCCACAAAATCAACCTATCCCTGGGAGGACTCTTTCCTGGTCTCTCTGAAGTTGATACTATACTGTTCAGTAATCAGACCAAAGCCATCTAAAAGTGCAGATTTAAAAACTGGGTAGTTGTCGGCATCTTCTTCTCTGACAGTGGGAAGTCTTTCTCTACCCTTGTCAGAGAAGGAGAGCCACAAAATAGCGGCCCACTCCCTCTGAGGGACTCTCTCTACCTTACAGGCCTTCTCAATAGCAGTGAACCACTGTTTCAGGTCCTGAGCTCGCCCCCCACGACCGCAGCACCAACCTGCTGCCTCCTGCCTCTGTCCCCTGACCACGCTGCTGTTTGCGTGTTCGAGGCCCTCCTCCACCCGCAGGCATCCTCCTGCGCCTCATCCCTGGGGTCTAGTGGGCTCTGACTAGCTTCACTTGACCCGTGTGCCGCTTTCCGCCGTCCCGTAAGTGTTTTTCGTTTTTTTCGCTTTTTTCAGCGCCTCGCCGCCGGCGCTTCTGCCCCCTTTGTGCCCCCCTGATTGCTGTCTCCCCGATCGTATATTGTGCCATTTTGTTTTTCTGTTTGTGTGCTTTTTCTTATTGTAACTGCTTGTATTTTGCTAGCTTTCAGTGTTTTGCCCCTTGTGCGCTCCCCGTTCCCTGCCGCTGCCTCCCTGCAGCCCCGCCCCCCTCGCGCCCCCATTTGCCGCTCCCTCCCGCCTCCCAGCTGCTCCTCCCTCCCCCCTCCCTTCTTAATGGCTGGCGCTGCGCGTCGCGAGTGAGCGACCTCTGACCTGTTTCAGGTCCTGAGCTCGCCCCCCACGACCGCAGCACCAACCTGCTGCCTCCTGCCTCTATCCCCTGACCACGCTGCTGTTTGCGTGTTCGAGGCCCTCCTCCACCCGCAGGCATCCTCCTGCGCCTCATCCCTGGGGTCTAGAGGGCTCTGACTAGCTTCACTTGACCCGTGTGCCGCTTTCCGCCGTCCCGTAAGTGTTTTTCGTTTTTTTCGCTTTTTTCAGCGCCTCGCCGCCGGCGCTTCTGCCCCCTTTGTGCCCCCCTGATTGCTGTCTCCCCGATCGTATATTGTGCCATTTTGTTTTTCTGTTTGTGTGCTTTTTCTTATTGTAACTGCTTGTATTTTGCTCGCTTTCAGTGTTTTGCCCCTTGTGCGCTCCCCGTTCCCTGCCGCTGCCTCCCTGCGGCCCCGCCCCCCTCGCGCCCCCATTTGCCGCTCCCTCCCGCCTCCCAGCTGCTCCTCCCTCCCCCCTCCCTTCTTAATGGCTGGCGCTGCGCGTCGCGAGTGAGCGACCTCTGACCTGTTTCAGGTCCTGAGCTCGCCCCCCACGACCGCAGCACCAACCTGCTGCCTCCTGCCTCTGTCCCCTGACCACGCTGCTGTTTGCGTGTTCGAGGCCCTCCTCCACCCGCAGGCATCCTCCTGCGCCTCATCCCTGGGGTCTAGTGGGCTCTGACTAACTTCACTTGACCCGTGTGCCGCTTTCTGCCGTCCCGTAAGTGTTTTTTGTTTTTTTCGCTTTTTTCAGCGCCTCGCCGCCGGCGCTTCTGCCCCCTTTGTGCCCCCCTGATTGCTGTCTCCCCGATCGTATATTGTGCCATTTTGTTTTTCTGTTTGTGTGCTTTTTCTTATTGTAACTGCTTGTATTTTGCTCGCTTTCAGTGTTTTGCCCCTTGTGCGCTCCCCGTTCCCTGCCGCTGCCTCCCTGCGGCCCCGCCCCCCTCGCGCCCCCATTTGCCGCTCCCTCCCGCCTCCCAGCTGCTCCTCCCTCCCCCCTCCCTTCTTAATGGCTGGCGCTGCGCGTCCGCGCCTGGACCGCGCCCAGCGCCACACCCCCTGGCCCTTGCGCCCCCCGCATCCGCTACTCGATCAACGAACTCCGCGCCTTCAACCCCGGCCCCTCCACTGAATGCTACCGGGCATCCCCGAAGCACACTAAAGGACCTTTTTCCTGCCGTACCTGCAACTTCTCCTGCATCAGAACGACCAATCCAACTACGAAAACATCCAACCCCAACCACCTGAACTGCATCCTCATCAACACCCGCTCCGCACGAAAATACGCCATCGAGCTCTGGGATTTGCTCGACACCACTGCTCCTGACGTGGCTTTCCTGACCGAAACCTGGTGGAACGACTCCTCGTCTCCGGACATCGCCATCGCCATACCGGACGGCTACAAAATCACCAGAAAAGATCGAACCAACGGAATCGGCGGCGGAATAGCCATCGCTCACAAAGCTACCCTCAAAATCCACACCCACTCGGACGACACCCTCAGGACAGCCGAACACCTCCACTTCCAGATCCACACGGACCCCAACACGACCCTCAGAGGAACCCTCATTTACCGCCCTCCAGGACCAAGACCCCCCTTCAACGACACCATCGCCGACCTTGCAAGCACCCACGCCCTCGCTTCCCCGGATTACATCCTCCTGGGAGATCTGAACTACCACCTGGAAAATGCCAATGACGTCAACACCGCGTCACTGACCTCCAACCTCCTCAACCTCGGTCTCCGCCAGCTAGTCAACACACCTACCCACATCGCCGGACACACCCTTGACCCCCTCTTCACCTCTAGCAACCACATTTCCTTCAGCCACACCTCCGAACTCCACTGGACTGACCATCACTGTGTCCATTTCACCTATAAGAAAACCACAGAGCAACACCGCATCCAGCTACCTCCCCACCGCCGCTGGGGCAAAATCACCCAAGAACAACTGACCAGCACCCTCGTCAACAACCTTCCACCCGACGCAATCGACCCGAGCACAGCCGCCATCAACCTCCATCAATGGATCCTCGACTGCGCCAACACCCTTGCCCCTCTCAAGAAACCCACCACCACCCAAGGAAAGAGAAAACCAGCCTGGTTCACAGACGATCTCACCACCTCCAAAAGCAACTGCCAGAAACTCAAAAAGAAATGGATCCAAGAACGCACACCCGACAACCTCGCCGCCCTCAAAAACGCCAACCGCGAACACCACCAACGGATCCGCACCGCCAAGCGCGCCCACTTCACCGAACGCATCAACAACAACGCCCACGACTGCAAAGAACTCTTCGGCATCGTGAAGGAACTCTCCAATCCGAAAGCCAACTCCAACGACATCCCGCCCTCCCAGAAACTCTGCGACGACCTCTCCACCTTCTTCCACCAGAAAATCACCACCATCCACGACAGCTTCATCACCGGTCCACCGCCAGACCCCACCCCCGGCGTCTCCTCCCGCGACTGCCGCCTCACCGCCTGGACCCACGTGGACGAGGCAGAAACCATAGCAACCATGAACACCATCCACTCAGGCTCCCCCACGGACCCCTGCCCCCATCATGTTTTCAACTCAGCCAACGCCACCATCGCCCCCGAACTCCGCAAGATCATCAACCTCTCCTTCACTTCTGCCACCTTCCCGGACAGCTGGAAACACGCAGAAATCCAACCCCTCCTCAAAAAACCCAAGGCTGACCCCAACGACCTCAAAAACTTCCGTCCGATCTCTCTCCTCCCTTTTCCAGCGAAAGTCATCGAGAAGATCGTCAACACTCAGCTCACCCACTTCCTCGAAGACAATTCCATCCTGGACCCCTCACAATCCGGATTCAGACGAAACCACAGCACTGAGACCGCCCTCCTCGCCGCCACAGATGACATCAGACATCAAATGGACAACGGCGAAACCTCAGCCCTCATCCTCCTCGACCTATCAGCCGCTTTTGACACCGTCTGCCACCGCACCCTACTGACCCGCCTCCAGGAAGCCGGCATCCAAGATAAAGCCCTCCACTGGATCTCATCCTTCCTCTCCGACAGAACGCAGAGAGTCCGTCTCTCCCCTTTCCGCTCCAAAGCCACCAACCTCATCTGCGGCGTCCCCCAAGGATCCTCCCTCAGCCCCACGTTGTTCAACGTCTACATGGCCCCCCTCGCTCAACTGGCCCGCCAACATCATCTCAGCATCATCTCCTACGCCGACGATACCCAGCTCGTCCTCTCCCTGACCAAAGACCCGCTCACCGCCAAAACAAACCTCCACGAGGGACTAAAATCCATCGCCGATTGGATGAACAACAGTCGCCTGAAACTCAACTCCGACAAGACGGAAGTCCTCATCCTCGGACGCACTCCCTCGGCCTGGAACGACTCATGGTGGCCCTCCGTCCTCGGACCCCCACCCACCCCTGCCAGCCATGCAAGAAACCTCGGCTTCATCCTGGACTCCGCCCTCACCATGTCCAAACAAGTCAGCGCCGTCTCCTCCTCCTGTTTCAACACCCTCCGAATGCTCCGCAGAATCTTCAAGTGGATTCCAACAGAAACCAGAAAGACGGTGACCCAGGCCCTCGTCAGCAGCAGACTTGACTACGGCAACGCACTCTACACCGGCATCCCAACCAAAGACATCAAACGCCTCCAACGTATCCAAAATGCCTCCGCCCGACTGATCCTCAACATGCCCCGCCGAAGTCACATCTCCCCTCACCTAAAGGAACTCCACTGGCTCCCGGTAGACAAGAGGATCACCTTCAAACTCCTGACCCACGCTCACAAGGCACTTCACAACACCGGACCCTCCTACCTCAACACCAGACTCCACTTCTACACCCCAACACGTCAACTCCGATCCGCCAACCTCGCCCTCGCCATCGTACCCCGAATCCAGCGCAAGACATCCGGCGGCAGATCCTTCTCCTTCCTCGCCGCCAAGACCTGGAACTCTCTCCCCACATCCCTTCGCCAGACCGAGGACCTCCTCGCATTCAGAAGGCTCCTCAAGACCTGGCTCTTCGACCGCTAAACCAGCAGCACTCCCCCCCCCCCCCCCCCCCCCCCCCCAGCGCCTCGAAACCCTGACGGGTACATAGCGCGCTTTATAAATACTATGATTGATTGATTGATTGATTGATAGATGTCATCTCCCACCTTGTAAGGTGGGACTACCTTGTTCAGGTTCCTAGAGTTAAAGGAGTCCTCCCTGACCCTGGTGTCCCTAAAACTAGTACTGCTGCAAACATGAGGTGCTAACCCCAACCCCTCTCTCTTTCTCTCTCTCTCTCTTTCTCTCTCTCTCTGTCTGTCTCTCTCTCTTTCTCCTGCCAAAACATTCCTGTTGAGGGCTAGCTGTTGCTGCTTCAGCCTCAGCTTGGCCACCTCCACCCTCAGTTGTCTGAACTCCCTGTCTAGGGAATCCTCCCCTGGAGTTGAACAGTGCGTCCCCTCAGATACTGGGGAGATGAGAGTGGGCAGAGGAGTATCTATTCCTATTCTTGGACACCCTCTCAACCAGCCCTCCAGGGACAAATGTGGACCTACTGATGTGACCCCTCATTGCACTGCTAACAGTGCTCCTAACAGGACTGTGGGTGTGCCTAGAGGCTCTCTGATCCTCCCTGGGTACTTGCTGACCCACCTCACTAGCTAAGTCTTTCCCTTTCTAGCACTGGATGGTCAGACTCTACGTCCTCCTCCTCCTTGCTACCATCATGTTCCTGGTCATCGTGGAGGAGCAGGCCCAGAAGCAGACTTTTATTGGGATTTCTCAGTCTTCAGCTTTCTCTCCGCACATATCTCCCTTACTTCTTGAAAGGTCAGGTTCTCATAGGGAGAATCCATGGCCTAAGAGGTGTGCTCTACTGAAGACATGCCAGCTAGCTTGAGTGGTGTAGGGTCCCTAACTACTCTAACTTAGTCTACCCACAGAAGAAGTTTGGAGCAAGTGCTATGCCAAACCCCTAGCTTACCCAAACTTAGGAGACTAGGGGCCAGATGTAGCAAAGGTTTTTACCCATTCTGTGTCTATGGGAAAAAGTGTTCGTACATATGGCCCTAGATCCCTGATGCTAGAGTACAGTGTGTACCCCTAGTCACTAACTGGTCTCTCCTGTGGAATGTATCAAGAGTCATAGTGGTAAGGCAATTGCAAGTGCTAATCCTACCGCTGTACCACCAGTGGAGTAAACTGGCCTAGTGTTTGGTGGGCACCTAAGGTACTTACACATTATACCAGGTCCAGGTATCCCCTATTGGTGTAGTGTAGGAAGTGTCTAGAAGCCAGGCTCTCTAGGGGCAGCTGTAGATGAGCAGCCGAGGCTTCTCTAGGAGACTTGGAAAGCTCATGCAAAACCACTGTATTCACACAGCACTTACACACACATAAAAAAAAAACACTCAGTATTACAAAAATAAAGGTGGTACCCAACAATGGATTCAAAATGTGGAGGACCCTTGGAGGTGCCCACGTGGTACAGATGGCAATGCCCACCTTCTTAGAGGTGAAGTTCCTGCAAGTCGGTGGAGGAAGAAGTGCAGCTGCGGGGTCAGGGAGGTGGAGATCCCAGGAGTTGCCTACGAGCTGTCCTTCGATGGTCGTCAAATTGCAGGAGGGTCAGTGACCAGCCGTATCACTAAGAATCTCTGGCAAATGCAAGCAGAAACTGAAGAGGAATTTGCAGAATTTTGGGGACCAGCAAGGCCCAGGAGACTTTATCCTTGAGGGAGAGTCAGGGCTGACCCTCAGCAGGTAGGAAGGCCAGCAGAATTCATTGGAGCCCCTACAAGTGACCCACAGGCGATGGACACAGGGAGTCACAAGGAGGCCTCAGTAGCACAACAAAACCGAGGTCCAATGTTGCAGGAGCTGCAGTACAAGGGCTGATCTTTGAATTGCAAAGTGCTGAAGGCCGGGCTTCTTGGTGCCTGAAGATCTCCTGGAGAAAGTGTTAAGAAGTCTTAGCACATGCAACAGTCAGAGGGCACAGTTGTTCCATTCCAGTGGCAGGAGCAGGGGTCCACAGTCTTCCAAGTTTGTCAGAAGACAGGCAGGAGCCAGAGAAAGCCACAGAACCACCAACTGTGAAACAGAGCCTTTCGATGTCCGTGGAACAGCAGACGCCACCAGCCCATCAACGTTGTCTTGAGGTGCCTGCGGTTGCAGTGGATTGACTCCTTCACTCCAAGGGAGATTCCTTCGTGCTTCTAGGTGCAAACAGAGTCCTTGTGACCCTGGAGGATGCACAGCCTTGGATTTGCAGAATTTTTGCATGATCCAAAAAAAAGAATGTTGAAATTGGAGCCTTCCCACAAGAATCAGACGTGTTTTGGTTCCAGAGGCCAGGAGCAGAAGATGTCTTGCAGAGAGTTCCTTGTAGAGTCGTGCTCGACGAATCTGAGGACCCACCCAGGGTAAGCCCTTCAGTAACCATAAAAGGGGGTTGGTCACGATCTGAAGTGACCCACCTATCAGAATGGTTGAGGGAAGTCACCTTCCTGGCCTACCCAGCCAGATGCTCCCTGGGGCCTCTGCCAATTTTGTTTCCAAGATGGCAGAATCGAGTGGCCACTTGGCAGAGATCTGTGCACCTCACTAGGGAGGAGCTGGAGAAGGGGGGTGGTCATTCCCCTGTACTATGAGCCAGAGCGGGAACCGGGGGCCTGAACTGATGCAAGCCAGAGTATGCATGGTGGGCACCAAATGTGCTATTCAAACCTGTCTGGTGGCACTCAAAGTCCACCCCACCCCAGTCCTTAAACACCAAATATACAGGAGGTGGTGGTCACACCTCTTCCTTGCAGGAAATCCTTTGTTGTGTGTCTTCAGATGATGCCCACACAAATATCCTTTCTAAAAACATCATAATATTTAGTCTGTTGCACAACACAACAATATGCTGTGCTAAGGCACCTGTCTCTTTAGCTGTAGACACCCATGATTCTTAAGACTAAAAGTGTTACTTCATTTTTGGTCTTGAGTACCAGCCAGTACAAAATAAAACAATGTACACTAAAATGTTATTTTAAGTATAATTTATTTGGTTATAGTTAAGACCTAGTTTCTATTGAAAAGGCGCAATTTTCCAAAATCATTCAACAGTCACGGCAGCTGCTGTCTAGAAAATTTCAGGGTGATCCGGCGAGTGAAAAAAAGTGTGTTTTTCCAATGTTAATTTTCATAGGGATTTTGAACAGGTCGACTGCCGGAACCACTGGTTGGAGTTACACCAAATTTGGCAGCAACATAACTGTTGGTCCAGAAACGCCCTTTTTGTTATTTGGTGTAAATCCTTTCTGTATTATTCAAAATATTAAAGAAAAAACAAATTTGTTTATATACGGATGTGAAGGCTCCACAAACCTCTCTGATCTCGTCCTGAGAACTGAGTTAAAAAAAAATAAAAATACGTGGGCTCCTGCACTTCTTTTAGTGTAGCCCCTGCGTGGACCAGGTCCCGGGGACATTATAATTTGAATGCAGGCCAGGCCCTGCAGCCAACCCCTGCTTCACATGGCCAAGTTACCTTAGGGCACTAGTTACATTTACTAGAGATATCTCTAACTAGAACAGGTGAATTTCTGTGGTTTTGTACATCTAAAATGTAAGCCTAACTGTTACGTCCCTGTAACCATTGTTTTTTTCAGTGTGTATGTATAGAAATATAAAGATATATATATATATATATGTTCGATGGCATGTGTAGCTGCAGATACACATGCTGTGCACTTTTCCTGCCATCTAGTGTTGGGCTCGGAGTGTTACAAGTTGTTTTTCTTCGAAGAAGTCTTTTCGCGTCACAGGACAGAGTGACTCCTCCCTTTCGGCTCCATTGCATATGGGCGTCGACTCCATCTTAGATTGTTTTCTTTCCGCCATCGGGTTTGGACGTGTTCCTCTTCGCTCCGTATTTCGAATCAGGAAAGTTAGCTAAAGTATCGAAAATTCGACAGTATTGTTTTCGTTCAGTACCGGTTTAGTGTTAGTGTATCGGCACCGACATCAAGACCGCTTTGGCGGCCCTTCGGGGCTTCCATTCTTCATCGAGGCCTGGTCAGCCCGACCACACCCGTCGTTCCAGACTAATGGACCGGACCCCATTCCGTTTCTGTCCTAAATGTCACACAAAGTATCCTTATACAGACCAGCACCGGGTCTGTAACCTGTGTTTGTCACCCGAACACAGAGAGGATACTTATGAAGTTTGCCGAGCGTTTCAATCGAAGAAAACCTTGAGAGATCGACGCGCAAGAAGACTGTAAATGGCGTTGAAACCGAAAGAACAGCTCGACGTCGAGGAGGAAGAAAGAATCTCCATCCAAGAAACGGACTCAGATGAATCCGATAGTGAACGACCCTCGACGGTGCAACAAACCGTGAGTAAACCTGCCCCGTCCCAACCTCAGGGTCACACCAAGAAACTTAAGGCCATGGGGACGCCACCGCCAGCAGGCTATGGCTCAACCCACCGAAAGGAAGGTGACCATATAACATCGGCACCGAAAAAGGCCAGAGAGTTGCCGAAGACTTCCGACTCCGGTCGAGATTCCGGCACCGAAACATTTTGACACCGAGTGGTCGAATCGAGCAAACCCCGTAAAAGCTCCTCGGAACTGAAAAAGACTGTTTCATTAGAAACTTCGGTACTGAAAAAAGCGGCCTCGGATCCGAAACGAACCTCATACACTGAGGAGCAAGGGCTTTCCGTGCACCTCAAGGAAAGACATAGATTTGAGCAAGAGTTGGATGTAGAGGAACCTGACCAAAGACAACAGAGGTTAAATATCCAAAAGGATACTGGCAGGATTCAGACTTTACCTCCACTCATCTAAAAGAAAACTGGCATTTCAAGAATCAGAAATGCAACCAAAGACCAAAGTGGTTAGAGACAAGTCACCAACACCACAGGTCTCACCACAACCATCCCCACTGCACTCACCACAATTGTCAACAGTGGGAACACCAATAATGCAGTCACCCATACTTACTGGGATGACCTAAGATGATGCTGATGCATGGGATTTATATGATCCACCAATATCGGATAACAGCCTAGAGTGTTATCCAACCAAGCCGTCACCACCAGAAGACAGTACAGCATATACGCAAGTACTAGCTAGGGCACCTACGTTCCACAACGTAACAATGCACTCTGAACCAGTGGAGGATGACTTCCTTTTCAACACTCTGGCATCCACCCACGCATCCTAAGAAAGCCTGCCAATGCTACCGGTCATGCTCAAGCACGCACAACAGGTCTTCCAAGAGCCTGTAAAGGGAAGAGCTATCACACCTAGGGTCGAAAAGAAATACAAACCACCTCAAACAGACCCAGTGTTTATAACGCAACAGCTCACACCGGACTCAGTGGTTGTAGGGGCAGCAAGGAAAAGAGCGAACTCTTAATCGTCAGGGGATGCTACACCACCTGACAAAGAAAGTCGAAAATTCGACACAGCAGGCAAGCGAGTGGCATCACAAGCAGCCAATCAATGGCAAATTGCAAATTCGCAAGCCCTACTTGCATGCTACGACAGGGCACACTGGGACGAGATGCAAGACATCATCCAGCATTTGCCCAAGGAACACCAAAAATGTGCCCAGCAAGTAGTTGAATAGGGACAGGCCATATCGAACAGTCAGATAAGGTCTGCATTAGACTCTGCAGATACAGCAGCACGGACTGTCAACACGGCTGTAACG
Source organism: Pleurodeles waltl (assembly GCF_031143425.1). Classification (NCBI taxonomy): domain Eukaryota; kingdom Metazoa; phylum Chordata; class Amphibia; order Caudata; family Salamandridae; genus Pleurodeles; species Pleurodeles waltl. The sequence goes on along the minus strand of NC_090444.1, from coordinate 574,739,299 downwards.
ATTCGCAGGCATGCATGGCTGCAGAGTTCTGGATTCAAACCAGAAATTCAACAAGCGGTATTAAATATGCTGTTTAACCAACATCAGTTGTTTGGGCCGGAAGTCGATACTGCCATCGAAAAAATGAAAAAAGACACGGATGTGGCCAAAGCCATGAGCGCGCTCTACTCCCCACAATTCAGAGGCATTTTTAGGAAACCACAATTTAGAGGGGTGTTTCGGCAACAAACATCTGAACCTTCCACCTCCCAAACAAAACCCACCTATCAATCACAATACCAAAGGGGGGGGTTTTGTGGTTCCTATAGAGGACAATTCCCAAGACGAAGAGGGAAATTCCAGCCCACCAAACCAAGCCCTAGCTAGCAGTGACTTCAATGTCACAACACCCCAACACTTGTCACCAGTGGGGGGGAGGCTAACCAAATACTACCACAATTGGACACATATTACCACAGACACATGGGTCCTATCAATTATCCAACATGGTTATTGCATAGAATTCACAATATTCCCTCCAGATGTGCCAGCAAAACCGCACAGACTGTCTCCACAACACTTAGACCTATTACATATAGAGGTCCAAGCACTGTTACAAAAACAAGCAATAGAGCTAGTACCCAATCACCAAAAAGGAACAGGCATTTACTCACTATATTTCCTCATTCCAAAAAAGGACAAAACGTTATGGCCTATACTAGATCTCAGAACATTAAACATATACATCAAATCAGATCACTTTCACATGGTGACACTGCAAGACGTGATCCCATTGCTCAAACAACAAGACTACATGACAACACTAGACCTCAAGGATGCGTATTTCCAAATACCCATACATCCTTCCCACAGAAAGTACTTAAGGTTTGTAATCCAAGGGGTACATTACCAGTTCAAAGTGTTGCCATTCGGGATAACAACAGCGCCAAGAGTTTTTACAAAATGCCTGGCAGTAGTAGCAGCTCATATCAGAAGGCAGCAAATACATGTGTTCCCGTACCTAGACGATCGGTTAATCAAAACCAATACGCAAAAACGGTGTTCACAACACACGAAGTATGTCATAGAAACCCTTCACAAACTAGGTTTCTCACTCAACTACAACAAATCACACCTACAGCTGTGTCAAATACAACAATACTTAGGAGCAACAATCAACACAACAGAAGGGATTGCCACTCCCAAGTCCACAAATGGTACAGGCATTTCTAAACGTAATACAAGCCATGCACCCAAACCAAAAGTTACAGGTAAAATTAGTGATGAAACTACTAGGCATGATGTCTTCATGCATAGCCATTGTCCCAAATGCAAGATTGCACATGCGGCCCTTACAACAGTGCCTAGCATCACAATGGTCACAGGCACAGGGTCAACTTCAAGATCTAGTGTTGATAGACCGCCAAACATACACCTCGCTACAATGGTGGAACACTATAAATTTAAACAAAGGGCGGCCTTTTCAAGACCCAGTGCCTCAATACGTAATAAAAACAGATGCCTCCATGATAGGGTGGGAAGCACACATCAACCAACACAGCATCCAAGGACAATGGGACACTCACCAGAGACAGTTTCACATAAATCACTTAGAACTACTAGCAGTATTTCTAGCGCTGAAAGCATTTCAACCTATAATAACCCACAAACACATTCTTGTCAAAACAGACAACATGACAACAATGTATTACCTGTAGGAACACACTCGACACAGTTGTGTCTCCTGGCACAGAAAATATGGCATTGGGCGATTCACAACCACATTCGCCTAATAGTGCAGTTCATACCTGGAATTCAAAACCAGTTAGCAGACAATCTCTCTCGGGATCACCAACAGATCCACAAATGGGAAATTCATCCCCAAATACTAAAAAACGTACTTCCAAAGGTGGGGAACGCCGCAAATAGATCTGTTTGCAACAAAAGAAAATGCAAAATGCCAAAACTTCGCATCCAGATACCCACAGGCTCACTCTCAGGGCAATGCGCTATGGATGAGTTAGTCAGGGATATTTGCATACGCTTTTCCCCCTCTCCCACTCCTTCCATATCTAGTAAACAAATTGAGTCAAAACAAACTCATACTAATAGCACCAACCTGGGCTCGCCAACCGTGGTACACAACACTGTTGGACTTATCAGTAGTTCCCCACATCAAACTACCAAACAGACCAGATCTGTTGACACAACACAAACAACAGATCAGACACCCGAATCCAGCATCGCTCAATCTAGCAATTTGGCTCCTGAAGTCTTAGAATTCGGACATTTAAACCTTTCACAAGAGTGTATGGAGGTCATTAAACAAGCAAGAAAACCTACAACAAGACATTGTTACGCAAACAAATGGAAAATATTTGTTTGTTACTATCAGACTAATCAAATTATGCCACTAGATGCCTCTACACAAGATATTGTAAGTTATTTATTACACTTACAAAAGTCTAATCTAGCTTTCTCTTCCATTAAAATCCATCTCACTGCAATATCTGCCTATCTGCAGATTAAACATACAACATTGCTTTTTAGAATCCCAGTTATTAAAGCATTTATAGAAGGACTAAAAAGAATCATACCCCCAAGGACACCACCAGTACCTTCGTAGAACCTTAATATTGTATTAACACGACTCATGGGCCCACCTTTCGAACCCATGCATTCTTGTCAAATCCAATTTCTGACTTAGAAAGTAGCCTTTCTAATAGCCTTCACATCACTTAGAGTTTACTATTCAGGAACCCTTTATACAAATACATAAACATAAAGTGGTTCTCCGTACAAATCCAAAATTCTTACCAAAGGTCATATCACCATTCCATCTAAACCAAACTGTGCAACTCCCAGTCTTTTTTCCACAACCAGACTCCGTGGCTGAAAGGGCCTTGCATACATTAGACATAAAAAGAGCACTAATGTATTACATTGACTTTCCAAAAACCTCATGCAGGTAACCCTATATCCAAACAAGGCATTGCCAGATGACTAGTTAAATGCATTCAAACCTGTCACCTTAAAGCTAAAAGAGAATTACCCATTACACCAAAACCACATTCCACTAGAAAGAAAGGCGCCACAGTGGCTTTTCTTGGAAATATACCAATGACAGAAATTTGTAAGGCAGCCACCTGGTCTACGCCTCATACATTTACTAAGCATTACTGTGTAGACGTGGTAGCAACACAACAAGCCACAGTAGGACAGGCTGTATAAAGAACATTATTTCAAACAACTTCAACTCCTACAGGCTAACCACCGCTTTTGGGGAGATTACTGCTTTGTAGTCTATGCACAGCATGTGTATCTGCAGCTACACATGCCATTGAAAGGAAAATGTCACTTACCCAGTGTACATCTGTTCGTGGCATGAGACGCTGCAGATTCACATGCGCCCTCCCACCTCCCCGGGAGCCTGTAGCCGTTTTTAGTTGCATTAAAATTGTAAATATATACATAAATATTATTTTTAAACACACTATGTACATACATTATTACTCCATTGCATGGGCACCTCTAGTATACTCACAACTCCTACCTCACCCTTTGCGGGGAAAACAATCTAAGATGGAGTCGACGCCTATGCGCAATGGAGCCAAAAGGGAGTAGTCACTCGGTCCCGTGACTCGAAAAGACTTCTTCAAATAAAAACAACTTGTAACACTCCGAGCCCAACACTAGATGGCAGGAACAGTGCACAGCATGTGAATCTGCAGCGTCTCATGCCACGAACAGATGTACACTGGGTAAGTGACATTTTCAATATACACACACACACACACACATGACCCCCACCCCGCAGAGATTGCCACTTGGTAGTTATACTTAGGCCTTTGCCTATATAGGAAAACCATCGACATATTTGGTAATACAATTGACACCGTTTGACAGATGTTGATGAAACTTAAAAAGAAAAAAAAAGTGTCCACCTCAGCGCCTTCCTGAAAAAAATTAGGGTGATCCATCAAGTGGGGGGGCACATCAAGTGGGGGGCAAGAAATGTGCCCAAGGGTTGCAGCATGTATTGTGCCACCCTAAGGGACCCCTCACCAAACACATGCACACTGCCACTGCAGCTTTTGTGTGCTGGTGGGGAGAAAAAGGCAGAGTCGATATGGCATCCCTCTCAGGGTGCCGTGCCCACCAACCACTGCTTGTGGCTTGGTAAGTCACCCCCTCTTGCAAGCCTTAGAGCCCTATGGCAGGGTGCACTATACCACAGGTGAGGGCATAGCTGCATGAGCAGTATGCTTCTACAATGTCTTAGACATTGTAGGTGCAGTGTGGCCATATTAAGTACATGGGCTGGGAGTTTTTCATCATGAACTCCACAGCCCCATGATGGCTTCACTGGAGACTGGGAAGTTTGGTATCAAACTTCTTAGTGCAATAAGCCCACACTGATGCCAGTGTTGGAATTATTGTACAATGCACCCAGAAGGCATCTTAGAGATGCCCACAGTATTTTAACCAACCCTTTATTGTAAGGCAGACCAGTCTGTGTCAGCCTGCCACGAAAAGACAGGTTTCTGACCTCATGGCCTAAGGCCAGAAACAAAGCCTGCTCTGAGTAGAGGTGCTTCACAATTTCCCCCCCTTGGGGAACTGTAACATTGGCCGTGAGCCTCAAAGGCTCAGGCTTCCTGTTACAGTGCCCCAGTGCACTACAGCTAGTGGAGATGCCAGCCCCCTGGACAAAACCCCACTTTTGGCAGCAAGTCCTGCGGGAAAATTAGGTAAAACAAGTAGGTGTGATCACTCCAGCTAGGACTACCCCTAAGATGTCCAGAGCTGAAGTGACCCCCCTCCCTACAGAATCCTATATCTTGGTTTGGAGGACATGGACCAATAGGATTAGGAATATGCCTCCCTCCCCGAAAGGGATTGGGCACAGGAAGGGTGTAGCTACTGCCAGGGACAGTAGCTATTGGCTACTGTCCTCTGACCCCTGTAGCACCCCCTAAATCTAGGATTTAAGGGGTCCCCTGAACCTAGCTTACCGGATTCGTGGCAACCGCAACAAGAAAAAGAAAGACAAAGGACTTCTAAGCCGAACCCCCAGCAGTGAAGACTCCAAACAACAACTGACTTGGCCACAGTCCTACCGGCCTGTCTGCAGCTTCAAGGACTCTGCTATCAAAAGGCGATGCATCCTGCAGGACCAGCAACCTCTCCAAACCCCCAGAGAACTGTCTGCATTCCAGAGGGCCAAGAACCCCCGGGGACTGCAACCCTGTCCAGAAGAAACTATCCAAGAGGATTCCTGAACTGCCCCGGATCTGTTAGTCCTGCCCACTCTACACCTGACATCCACGGCCCATGTCCAGGTGGCTCACTGGTCCAGAGCAGGTCCCCAGGTGATTGACCCGAAAAACTGGTTCAAGCCTTGTGAGGACTGCCATCGGACGATGTCGGTGACGGGTTCTTATCGCGTTTGTATGTGGTGCCTCAAGCGCGACCACGACCCGAAGTCGTGCTCTGAGTGCCGGGCCATGCACCCGAAGGCTTTGAGGGAGCGGTCCCTAAAGCTAATGGTGGCCCGGCACTCGACTCTGTTTAGGTCCCGGTCTCGCTCGAGAGGAAGGTCTTGAGATTGGTTGCAGAGTCATCACCACTCGTCTTCTTCTAAATCCTCGGGTCAAGGTAAGAAGAAGAAGTCATAGAAGAAGTCCATGCACTTAGGCCTCCGTCCTTGGAGCCTGTGTCTGGATCGGCTCTGCGCTTCCCAGAGTTTCCTGGAGCTGGAGCGACCCCCACCCAACTAAAAGAGTTTTACGAGGCCCTGCGCCTCATATTTGGGCGGGCCGACCCCGACACAGCTCCTTCGGGCCCAAGGGGTTCGGCTGAGGGGCCTTCGGGTTCCGCACCGGCGGCTTAGGCCCCGGCCACCAAGGTCACCTCCGGATCCGTGCGCCGATCCACACCGGCGCCAGTTGCACCTTAGAGACCTTTCCCGGCACTGGGTCGATTATCGACGCTCCCGACGTCGGTGGTGCCCACAAAACGATTCTTATCCCCGACGAGTCGGAGCGGCGGCGGCGAACGCCGCCTTCGGCTTCAGTGGGGCCTATGTGCCCCAGGTCTTATTCAGACCCTTTTTCCTATGGGGATGAATTGGAGGAGTCCCTGTACTCTTATGAATACCAGCATGACCCTGCTATGGACTGGGCACAGGAATTGGGTGAAGCCAGTGGTCGGGATACTTCTCCTGACGCTGGCAGGCTGTCTCCTCCTACCATGGCTACGGCGGAGGGAGCAATGTAGGAGGCTGGCCTGGCTTATAGTGTGTACCTGATGGTACTTACACCTTGTGCCAGGTCCAATTATCCCTTATTAGTAGATTAGTAGTGTTCTAGCAGCTTAGGCTGATAGAGGTAGCTATAGCAGAGCAGCTTAGGCTGAACTAGGAGACATGCAAAGCTCCTACTATACCACTTAGATCATATAGGTACTATATCATAAGAAACACAATACTCAGAGTTACTAAAAATAAAGGTACTTTATTTTAGTGACAATGTGCCAAAAATATCTCAGAGGATATACTCCCTTAGGAGGTAAGTAAAATACAGAAACCAAAATCAGGTAAGTAAACAGTTAGAAAAATAGTGCAAACACTGTAGACTACAATAGAATACAGTAGGATGCATTAGGCCTAGGGGCAACAAAAACCATATACTAAGAAACTAGAATGTGAACCACTTAGGGACCCCTGGCCTAGTGTAGTGTGTCGAGGGTCGCTGGAGTGTAAGAAAACACTAAGGGTGTCCAAGATACCCCACCCAAGACCCTGAAAAGTAGGAGTAAAGTAATACTACTTCCCCAGAAATACACTAAAATCGTGATTGATGATTCTGCAAAGACTACAACAGACTGCAAAGCACTGAAGACAGATTCCTGGACCTAAAGACCTGCAAAGGAAGGGGACTGAGTCCAAGAGTCATGAAAGTGTCTGGGAGGGGGGGGGCAGGAGCCCACTAAACACTGGATGAAGGGGCAAAATGGCTGCCTCCGGGTGGAAGAAGCTGAAGATTCTGCAACAACGAAAGGTGCTAGGAACTTCTCCTTTGTGCAGAAGATGTTCCATGGAGTGCTGGAGGATGCAGCGTTGTTTCTTTGGAGAAAGACCAAAAACAAGCCTTGCTAGCTGCATAGGTCGTGGTTGAAGAAAAAGGGTGCTGCCTGGGCCCAGGAAGGACCAGGAGGTCGCCACTTGGAAGAGGAGACAAAGGGGGCCCTCAGCAACACAGAGAGCCCATGCACAAGAAGGCAGCACCCGCAGAAGCAGCACTACAAAAGAGGGTCCCACGAAGCTGGTGGTCAACTCAGCGAGTTGAGCAATGCAGGATGGAGTGCTGTGGACCTGGGCTATGCTGTGCACGAAGGATTCCTTGCAGAAGTGCACAGAAGCCCTAGCAGCTGCAGTTCATGCAGTACACAGGATTACTGTTTGGCGAGGGGAGGCAAGACCTTACCTCCTCCTAATTTTGGACAGTTGGACCACTGGACAGTCTGGGTCACTTGGGTCCACCACCTGTGTTCCAGGGGCCACGCTTGTCAAGATGAGGGGTCCCAGAGTACCAATGACGCTAAAGTTTGGTGCCTGCTGGAGCAAGGGGAAGATTACGTCGACACACAGGAGATTTCTTCTTGGCTTCCAGTGCAGGGTGAAGGCAGACAGCCCCCAGAGCATGCACCACCAGGAAACAGTCGAGAAAGCCAGCAGGATTAGGCGCTACAATGTCGCTTGTAGTCTTCTTGCTACTTTGTTGCAGTTTTGCAGGCATCCTGGAGCAGTCAGCGGTCGATCCTTGGCAGAAGTCGAAGAGGGAGATGCAGAGGAACTCTGGTGAATTCTTGCAAGTCTTCATCTGGGGAAAAGCCCACAGGAGAGACCCTAAATAGCCCTCAGAGGAGGATTGGCCACCTAGTGAGGTAAGCACGTATCAGGAGGGATCTCTGACGTCACCTGCTGGCACTGGCCACTCGGAGGCCTCCACTGTGCCCTCACACCTCTGCGTTCAAGATGGCAGAGGTCTGGGACACACTGGAGGAGCTCCGAACACCACCCATGGAGTGGTCATGGACAGTGGAGTGGCCACTCCCCTTTCCTTTGTACAGTTTCGTGCCAGAGTAGGGACTGGGGGTTCCCTGAACAGGTGTAGACTGGCTTGTGCAAAGAGGTCACCATATATGCCCTTCAAAGCATTTACAGAGGCTGGGGGAGGCTACCCCTCCCCAGCCCTTAACACGTATTTCCTAAGGGAGAGGGTGTAACACCCTCTCTCAGAGGAAATTCTTTGTTCTACCTTCTTGGTACTGGCCTGCCCAAACCCCAGGAGGGCAGAACCCTGTCTGTGGGTTGGCAGCAGCAGTAGCTACAGAGAAAACCCCAGAGAGCTGGTTTGGCAGTACCCAGGGTCCATAGTGGAGCCCCGGGGATGCATGGGATTGGCACCCCAATACCAGGTTTGGCATGGGGGGGACAATTCCATGATCTTAGACATGTTACATGGCCATATTCAGAGTTACCATTGTGAAGCTACATATAGGTATTGACCTATATGTAGTGCACACGCGTAATAGTGTCCCTGCACTCACAAAGTCCAGGGAAATTGCCCTGAACTATGTGGGGGCACCTTGGCTAGTGCCAGGGTGCCCTCGCACTTACTCACTTTACACCTAACCTTCACTAGGTGAGGGTTAAACATATAGGTGACTTATAAGTTACTTAAGTGCAGTGTAAAATGGCTGTGAAATAACGTGTGCGTTATTTCACTCAGGCTGCAGTGGCAGTCCTATGTAAGATTTGTCTGCGCTCCCTATGGTTGGCAAACAAAATGCTGCAGCCCACAGGGATTTCCTGGAACCCCCAATACCCTTGGTACCATATACTAGGGAATTATAAGGGTGTTCCAGTGTGCCAATTAGAATTGTGAAAATGGTCACTAGCCTATAGTGTCAATTTTAAAGGCAGAGAGAGCATAAGCACTGAGGTTCTGGTTAGCAGAGCCTCAGTGACACAGTTAGTCACTACACAGGTACACACATTCAGGCCACAAACTATGAGCACTGGGGTCCTGGCTAGCAGGGTCCCAGTTTGACAGGCAAAACCAAACTTACATACATGTAAAAATGGGGGTAACATGCCAGGCAAGATGGTACTTTCCTAGAAGCAACTTATGGTATGGTGGTCGGTAGGGCAGCTGAGGTCCTCGGCCTTGAGGTTCCTACTGTAGAGGTCCGGTATAATCTCCTGACGGAGGTGCTTCAGCCTGGGGCTTCTACTTCAGGACCCCTTTTACAATTTAATGAAGCCCTCACAGATGTTCATTTGGGTACATGGTCCAAACCCAACACAGGGGCTCCTGTGAATAGGACACTCCGAACTACTCTAAATTCCTGTCCCAACACCCCACGCCTGAGTTTTTTGTTATCCAGCTTCCTCTTCTGCAGGCACGTTCCCTTCCGCACCCCCGGATAGGTAATCCAAAAGGCTGGAACAGTTTTGCAAGAAGTTGTTTTCTTCCTCCAGTCTAGCACTGCGGTCTGTGAACACCGCATGCCTTTTGGGCCGTTGCACCTACTCCTTGTGGGGATACAGTTGCACAAGTGCGGACACAGATTCCGGAGGAGGCCGTGCTGTCATCTCCCAAGCAGTGAACGATGGGAGAGACACAGCAAAGTTCATAATCTGTTGTGGGCTGGATACGACCGACTCTCTGGGCAGATCAGTTGCGACGACAGTGGCCTTACAGTGCCACGCCTGGTTACTTCTGGTTTCTCGGAGGATGTCTAGCAGTCACTCATGGACATGCCCTTTGATGGCACCAGTCTCTTCGGAGACAAAGCAGACTCGGTCTCGGAGAGATTCAAGGATTCCCAGGCTACGGCTCGGTCCCTCGGTCTTTCCTGGGCCTCTCGCCCACCACAGTCCGCTTTTCGCCCCTTTCGTGGACATGGAAGGGGCGTCCTGACGAGTCCTACACACAGCCACTGTGCCACTCACGCTGGCCAGCCTATGCATGGCCGTGGACACGGAATCCCACGTGGCCATGGAACAGGGAACCAGAGGTCTGTTCAGTCCACCACGGCCCCCGCTGTAGCCTCCAAACCCTCCTAGTCTGTCCCCTCACTCCCGCCCAGTTGGTGACAGGATTCACCAACACCTTCCCCTCTGGGAACATATCACCGCGGATGGGTGGGTTTTGCAGATCGTTCAAAAGGGCTACTCCTTCCCTTTCTAATCTGCTCCACCACACATGCCACCATCCTTCAGTCACTGTCCGGAGGATCATTTGGTGCTTCTCCGCCAGGAAGTCGCGGCTCTGTTGGCCAAGAGAGCTATAGAAAAGGTCCCTGTGCCAGAAGTAGGTCGTGGTTGTTATTACCGCTACTTTCTGATACCAAAAAAGGACAAGGGCTTACGTCCTATCCTAGACTTTCGGGACCTGAACAACTTCCTCAAGAAGGAGAAATTCAAAATGCTCACCCTGACTCAGATTCTGTCTGCCTTAGACCCAGGAGACTGGATGGTAGCGTTGGTCTTGCAGGACGCTTATTTCCACATCCCCATCCTGCTTGCCCACATACGTTACCTACGATTCGTGGTAGGTCACGAGCACTTTCAGTTTACCATGCTCCCCTTCGGCCTTACCAGCGACCCTCAGGTGTTCACGAAAGTGATGGTGGTGGTTGCAGCTCATCTGCACAGGTTATGGGTCTCAGTCTTCCCCTACCTCGACGACTGGCTGTTGAAGGCGGACTTGCCCCAGAAAGTCATCTCCTACCTTCAGACTACGGCGAACCTCCTGCACACTCTATATGGTGGCTCTGCAGTGGGACCTGAAGTTCCAGAGGGCTCAGCATCAGGGGAATCTCTCCGACCTGGTCCAGATTTCAGAGGGAACTGCGAAAGACCTGCAGTGGTGGCTTTCGAATCCCAATTGGGTCCACGGCAGATCCCACTCCCTCCCCCAACCAGATCTCTCTATAGTGACAGATGCGTCACTTCTGGGTTGGGGTGGCAGCATGGGAGAGGCGGAGAACAGAGGTCTCTGTCTCCAGCAGAGTTCGGACTCCATATAAATCTGCTGGAGCTCTGGGTGATCAGGCTTGCGTTGAAAGCATTTCTTCCCTCTCTCAAAGGGAAAGTAGTGCAGGTGTTCACGGACAATACTACCTCTATGTGGTACTCCAACAAACAGGGCAGAGTAGGGTCATGGACCCTTTTTCAGGAGTCACTACGCCTCTGGACATGGCTGGAATATCTGGGCATTACCCTGATGGTTCAATATCTGGCGGGATCTCTCAATGCCAGAGCAGACGAACTCAGCCGTCAATGCACAGCCGATCACGAATGGCGTCTCCACCCGGAGGTGGCGGAAGGTCTCTTTCAGCAGTGGGGAGAGCCTTGCTGTTCCCTCCGCAGAGAACGTGCAATGTCAGATGTTTCGCGCGTTGGAGTTTCCAAGGCGGCACGTACTCGGAGACGCTTTTTGTCTTCAGAGGTGCTCCGGCATCCTTTACGCCTTCCCGCCTATCCCTCTTCTGCCCAGAGTTCTCAAGAAAATCAAGAACGACTGGGCCCAAGTCATCTTGGTGGCCCCGGACTGAGCTGGAAGAGTGTGGTATCCAGAGCTATTGAGCATGTCCATTGATCCTCCACTTAGACTGCCTCTTCAGGCGGATTTTCTGTCGCAGCAACAGGGGACGGTTCTTCACCCGAACCTGTCCAACCTCCTCCTTTATGCGTGGAGATTGAGCGGCAGCAGTTGACGGCTTTTGCCCTTCCACCTGAAGTCTGCAATGTTATCTTATATGCCTGTAAATTTGTGGCATGGTGTACCAACAAATCTGTTGATCCCCTTTCTGCCCCTCTGTCAGAGGTTATTCTGTTCATTCTTTCTTTAGCCCAGCAGGGCTCTGTTTTGGGCACCCGTAAAGGGTATTTATCTGCCATTTCCACCTTTCTTAGGCTACCTGATCAGCCCTCACTCTTTAAATCTCCTTTTGTGAGTAGGTTCTTAAAAGGTCTCACCCACTTATTTCCTCTCACTCCATTTATCATGCCTTAATGGGACCTTAATCTTGTACTTACTTATTTGATGTGTACCCCCTTTGTGCCAATGCATAATTGTCCCTTGCGGCTCCTCACCTTCGAAACTTTCTGGTTGCTATCGCCTCTGTTGGCAGGGTAAGTGAGCTTCAAGCCTTTTCCTCAAACCCTCCATACTTGTCTGTGCGCCCTGACAAAGTATTGTTGCACACTAGAGCTTCCTTCCTTCCTAAGGTGGTTACACCCTTTCATGTAGGCCAGTCCATCACTTTGCCTACCTTCTACGCACCCCCACATCCTTCCCATGAGGAGGAATGCCTCCACCGTCTGGACCCAAAAAGAGTGTTGGCGTTCTACCTCAATTGTACTAAAGATTTCTGGGTGGGCGATCGGCTCTTCATTGGGTATGTGGTTGAGAAAAAAGGGAAGGCGGTGCAAAAGCGTACCATCTCTCGATGGGTGCTTCTTTGCATCAAAATGTGCTACGCTTTGTCCAAGAAGCAATCCCCTGAAGGCTTGCATGCTCATTCCACCAGAGCAACTGCTGTTTCCACTGCATTAGCACGCAGAGTTCCTGTCCTGGATATCTGCCACGCAGCTATGTGGGCATCCCTGCACACGTTTGCTAAGGATTACTGCCTGGATAGTCAGGTCCGTCGAGACAGCTATTTTGGTTGTTTCGTTCTGCAGGACTTTCCAGTATGATCTTGGTTCGCAGCCCACCACCGAGGATGGCATTGCTTGGGTATCTATTCTAAGGTAAGGAATCTGCAACTAGAAGTCGCTATCCTTCGGTAACTGAATATCTGGTAGAGACATATTCTAGTTGCAGATTCCTTACCGCCCACCCATCCTCCCCACTTGCGAACTGATTTCTAAGGACAGGGATTCCCCCTTTCAGGTCCTTAGCTCTGGCGCACCATTCTCAGTGTTCTTAGCGGCGCTGCGCTCTAGCGTGGAAAGTCGTTAAAAGAAACTGATGTCACTGCGTGAGGGCGGCGTCTATGTACTACTCCCGACGTCATCACGGCGACCACGACGCCTGCGGAGTCGACAGACACCACCTACCGACACGCAAGTTTATTGCTCGAAATAAAATCTCTGGATCCAGTCTGACGCCTGGGGGAAAATTCTAAGGTAAGGAATCTGCAACTAGAATATGTCTCTACCAGATATTTAGTTACTGAAGGTAAGTAACTTGTACTACTTGCCTGTAAACCATTTTATTTGTAAAACCTATACAGTGTTTTTGATTCCTATGCTTGGTATTTACTTGCAAATGTACTTGCCTGGAATAAGATCCTTTTTTAAATAAAATTTATTTTTCCAATACCAATACATTGGCCTGGAGTTAGTAATTGAGTGTGTGCCTCATTAATTATACACTGTGTGTGTGTGTGTGTACAATAAATGCTTTGCACTACCCTCTGACAGGCCTAACTGCTCGACCACACTACCATAAAAGAGACCATTAGTATTATCTACTTTAGCCTCTGTTAAGCCTCTGGGGAACCCCTGGACTTTGTGCACACTATATCTCATTTTGATAGAGAACATACAGAGCCAGCTTCCTACGGGTCCTTTTTCCCATTAATTTTTCCATAGGAAAATTGGACACAGCTAAAGCCAAAACTGTGAACGGAATTACACCAAAATTGGCAGAAAGCTAGATCTTGGTCCTGAAATCATGCGTTTTGTGATTTAGGGTAAATGCTGTTAGTAGTTTTGGAGAAATTAAGGCTGAAAAATGTTGGATATTTCACGCCACAGGAGGATTGATAAGCTGACAGATCTCAAGTTGAGATCTGATTGGCTGCACAACATCAAGAAAGATGCGGTCCCCACCCATCTTAGGACTCAGGAGCACAGTCCCATGTTCTAGATAAAAGCTAAAAAATAAATAAAATAAAAAAAGATATAGAAGGGAAGGGTTGAGATACCTCAGTCCCTTAAGCATGGTTGGCGGGGATAGGGGTGCTGACGGACCAACTCTCTTGGGCAGGGAACACAACTTTGATCTCATCCATGCGGGAGCAGTAAAAAAAACTTCTCCGGCTTAGGTGTGAGCTAAGTCAATATTATCCCAAATAGCACCTCTGACAATGATCTTTTGCAGCTCCACCGTACAGCTGGCCTCCCACCATCTCCCCTGGGTCACTGGCATTTTTATACCTCTGGGTTCCATACCCTAGAGAACAAAGGTAAACTGCAGCAAATCACTTTCACATACCTGATTGAAAATGCTTACACTGTGGCTTCGTCCTGCAGGAAAAAAGGTAAGATCACCATACATGAGAAGCTAATGCAGGACTCAGTACTCCCCAGGCATCAAGCTATGTTGAATCAAAGTTTGCTTGACCATCAGATTCACAACCTCCCTAAGATATACTCCAGAACTCATTCCTCTGAAATGTTTCGGGAGCTTCTAGTAAAGCAATCACATAGCAGTAGCTTGCTGAACACTCAAAGCAGAAAAATCCCTGTTGAGTCTGAAATGAAGGCTCTATAAAAGGAGGAGCGCTTGCTGGCTTACCAGCTTTGGCAACCAGATGCCTCATGTACAATCCTGGCCAATAGAACTGCCTCAGAGGAGACACTCATTTACCCTTATGATATATACATGCCTTCTGTTCCTTCTGTGAATCTCTGTACACAGCGGAAAACCCTGAATTACACTAAGCGGAAGAGGACTTCGTGTCTAATATAAACATTCTCAGATCAAACCCTGATTTGTTGGTCAACTACCAAATGACATACGCGAAGGGCAAATAGGTCAGGTGATAGATGAGGTCCTGACATGTAAAGTTCCAGAGGTTGATAGTTACCCAGTGGAGTTTTCCAAGATAAACAGATTAGTGTTAATCTAGTGCTTTACAAATCATTCAATGAGATTGAGGTTGGCTCCCCCCACTCAGAGACACAACCTGGGCATGGATAGTGGTACTGTTCAAACCCAATAAAGACCTACCTAGGCAGCACAGGTTATTGCCTAATCTCCTTGCTAAATACTAGCATCAAGATTTTAGCTAAAGTTCTAGCCATTCGTTTGAAGGAGTTCCTGGCATTGCTCTCGATGACCCTGCTGACAAACTCTCGATACACTAGATGTAAAAAAAAATTTTGATGGGGTTACCTCTTCTGACTACTGACCTTAGTGGGGTTAGGCTCTGAGTGTATTTCCAAGATCAAATGGCTTTTTTAGTCCCTCTTGGCTGTGGTCTCCTGCACCAGTCATAGATCACAGCCCTTTGATATAGCTTGGGGAACGCAGCAAGGATGCCCGCTCTTACCCCCTGTAGGAAGTTGGCTCTGTATATATTATTTCAAAGTAAGAAATAGTGTGCAGAGTCCAAGAGTTCCCCTTAGAGTGAAGATAGTGGCAAAATTAGATAATTCTAATGGTCTATTTTTTTGTAGTCTGGTCGTGCAGTAGGCTTATCAAAGGGTAGTGTTAAGCATTTGTTGTACACACATAGGCAATAAATGAGGAACACACACTCAGACTTTACTCCAGGCCAATAGTTTTTATATAGAAAAATATATTTTCTTAATTTATTTTTAGAACCACAGGTTCAAGATTCGAAGTAAATACCTAAAATGTAAGGTGCTCCACACAGGTAAGTTAGGAACTTTGATTTAGAGCAATAACATATACAGTCTTTGTTAAAATGGCAATAAGCTATTTTAAAAGTAGACACAGTGTAAAAATCAACAGTTCCTAGGGGAGGTAAGTAGTGGTTAGATTGTGAGGTAAGTAAAACACAAGTCTCAGTTCCTGGGCATAGGCAGCCCACCATTGGTGGTTCAAGGCAACCCCAGAGTTACCACACCAGCAGCTCAGGGCCGGTCAGGTGCAGAGGTCAAAGAGGTGCCCAAAACACATAGGCGCCTATGGAGAACAGGGGTGCTCCGGTTCCTGTCTGCCAGCAGGTAAGTACCTGTGTCCTCATGGGGCAGACGGGGGGTTTTGTAGAGCGCTGGGGGACACACAAGTAGGCAAACAAAACACACCCTCAGCCGCACAGAGGCGGCCGGGTGCAGTGTGCAAAGCAGGCGTCGGGTTTTAGATAGGAAACAGTGGAGTGACCCGGGGATCACTCTAGCTGTGCAGGCAGGCACGGGGGCTTCTCGGGACAGCCACCACCTGGGCTAGGCATAGGGTCGCCGGGGCGTCACTCCTGCACTGAGGTTCGGTTCCGTCAGGTCCTGGGGGCTGCGGGTGCAGTGCTTGGTCCCTTGTTACAGGCAGTCGCAGTCAGGGGGAGCCTCTGGATTCTCTCTGCAGCCATCGCTGTGGGGATCCAGGGGGGTCGTTTCGGGCTACTCGCGAGGTCGCAGTCGCCGGGGAGACCTCCCTGTGGTGTTGGTTCTCTGGATCTCGAGCCGGGGGCATAGGGTGCAGAGTGTGAAGTCTCACGCTTCCAGGGGGAAGAGTGAGTTCTTTGAAAGTTGCTTCTTTGTTGCAAAGATGTAGCTGTTTTTGAGCAGAGCCGCTGCTCACAGGAGTTTCTTGGTCCTGGGGGTCAGGGCAGTCCTCTGAGGCTTCAAAGGTCGCTAGTCCCTGTTGGATGCATCGCTGGTTGCAGGTTTTCGACTCTTGAGACAGGCCGGTAGGGCTGGGGCCAAAGCAGTTGTCGTCGTCCGTCATCTCTGCAGGCTTGAAGGTCAGCAGTCCTTCTTCTTTCTTCAGGTTGCAGGAATCTGATTTCCTAGGTTCTGGGGTGCCCCTAAATACTAGATTTAGGGGTGTGTTTAGTTCTGGGAGGGCAGTAGCCAATGGCTACTGTCCTGGAGGGTGGCTACACCCTCTTCGTGCCTCCTCCCTGAGGGGAGGGGGGCACATCCCTAATCCTATTGGGGGAATCCTCCCAAACTAAGATGGAGGATTTCTAAAGGCAGGGGTCACCTCAGCTCAGGACACCTTAGGGGCTGTCCTGACTGCTGGGTCACTACTCCTTGTTTTTCTCATTATCTCCTCCAGCCTTGCCGCCAAAAGTGAGGGCAGTGGCCGGAGGGGCAGGCATCTCCACTAGCTGGGATGCCCTGGGGTGCTCTAACAAAAGGCATGAGCCTTTGAGGCTCACCGCCAGGTGTTACAGTTCCTGCAGGGGGAGGTGAGAAGCACCCTCCAACCAGTACAGGCTTTGTTCCTGGCCACAGAGTGACAAAGGCACTCTCCCCATGTGGCCAGACACTTGTCTGGTTGTGGCAGGCTTGCAGAAACTGGTCAGTCTAGCACTAGGAGTCGGACTGGTATTCAGGGGGCATCTCTAAGATGCCCTCTGGGTGCATTTTACAATAAATTCCACACTGGCATCAGTGTGCATTTATTGTGCTAAGAAGTTTGGTGCCAAACATCCCAGATTTAAGTATAGCCATTATGGATCTGTGGAGTTCGTGTTTGACAAACTCCCAGACCATATACTCTTTATGGCTACCCTGCACTTACAATGTCTAAGGGTTTGCTTAGACAGTGGAAGGGCATAGTGCTCATGCAACTATGCCCTCCCCTGTGGTATAGTGTACCCTGTCTTAGGGCTGTAAGGCCTGCTAGAGGGGTGACTTACCTAACCCACAGGCAGTGTGAGGTGGGCATGGCACTCTGAGGGAAGTGCCATGTCGACTTAGTCATTTTCTCCCGACCAGCACACACAAGCTGTGAGGCAGTGTGCATATGCTGAGTGAGGGGTCCCCAGGGTGGCATAAGACATGCAGCAGACCTTGAGACCTTCCCTGGCATCAGGGCCCTTGGTACCAGGGGTACCATTTACAAGGGACTTACCTGGGTGCCAGGGCTGTGCCAATTGTGGGAACAAAGGTACAGTTTAGGGAAAGAGCACTGGTGCTGGGTCCTGGTTAGCAGGGTCCCAGCACACTTTTAATCATGACTGGCATCAACAAAAGGCAAAACATCAGGGGGTAACCATGCCAAGGAGGCATTTCCTTACACCGATCAGACTGCACCAATCACAAATTGTAGGGAACTCCACCTGTTAGCAGTGGCCCACAGTAAACTGTGACATAGTACATGTTCTTCGCCAGTGCTGAAGCTCTGCCCCTACTGGATGAGCATGTGAGGGGAAGTAAGGAGGGCCTGGGAACCTGTGGGTTATGCTCAAAGACTTCACACCTACTACCCAGGAATTACTTTGAGAAATGATTGATGGTTTGCAACAGCCCTGACCGTGCAAAGCTTTTCATCCTATGTTATTGTAAATCAGACGTTGTCCACATGGTGGAAGTGTGACTTAGGGAAATGTTTCACCGGCTTCTTACAAGAGGACCATGGATACATTGGAAGACAAATTGCCAGTGCTTAAACTGTCGTGGATCAAATTCCTCGAATAAGAGCATGCTCTGGGTTAAAAAATTATGAAGGCAGTTCTGTCCCTTTATGGATTACCAATGAGAACTGCACACCATTTTGACCGATGAGCTTCCTTTTTTTCGCTGTCCATCATACTTAGGGCTACAATTTCCACCCCCTGCCTTCCTCTAGTATCAACACGCAGTGGCATTACACTATTTTACAATGACGACACTTGGAGTAGTGTTATTAACATTTTGAGTTGGGTCCCATTGGGGAGAAGGGGGTTAAGACTGTGAGCCTGCTAGGAACTATACCCGAAATAGTTCAGCACTCGCTAAGTTTACTCAGGGGTTGCTGTTGTTTACACACTGTCTGCATTCCATATAGGAAATGGAGAGTGTACTGTTTATTAATCCCTATTGAAAATTCTGCCTGTTTTATACTCTCTCTGTACACCCAACATAGCCCTAAACCCTCATATGCAATATATGCTCTTTTGTTGTTTATCAAACTCCAGGTTGGGGTAATGTTTCTAGAGATGTACGCACATTTTTTTTCCCACTGTTCTGTGAATGTATTTGCTGTTAAACCCAATGGAAATCTGCACAAAAGAAAACTACTCTTACCTTATTTCTTAGTCTGCCTCCTTTCTAATGCTGTGGTTCACATAAGTCTTCTATTCGAACAAGTATCTATTTAAAGAAAATGTTAATTACCTTTGGCACATTCTTTCTCATGGATATATACTCTGCTGCTTGTTTAGACATAACCAGCACTAGTGCCTTATGTAGACTTGGTATGTTACATCCAGTAAATATTTGATAATCTGTGACTGGGGTTGCAAATCACTGTATGATGTTGGTGACTCTTTAACAGTGGATACAGTTTCCTGCTTCCGGTGTGGTCCCTATGAAAATGGTCACGTATGGAATTGGTTGGAAACTGCAAAGATTAGACACGTTTTTTTATTAGGATCCCTAAGCTGATTTACAAGCTTTACACATTATAGCATTCTCTGCATCTTGGTAACCCGAAGGAGACTGTAAATTTGGGTGTTCTACTCTTGCAAAGGTACTTTGGTTGGCTTGTCGTTTTTAATGTCGGAATTAGTTGACAAAGACAGGTTGTGAATTCTGAACAATTATTTCTTTAGATGCCAGGTATGACATATCATGGATGTTTCCTTCTGTCTTTTTCTTCCAGCCATCTCACATTATCACAGAATGACCAGGCTGCCCTCACTGGAGGAAAGGTAGTTATCAATGAATATCACAGTGGAATTAGCTTAACTATAATTTTTTAGTATAATTGTGGATGTTTTCACTACTGATAGTTCACTGGTCTTTTCCAGGGTTTCCCCTTCTTGTTCCAACATATACGTGACGGAATTAATATCCGACAAACTTGCAACTTGATTTTTAGCCTAAGTCGTTATAATAATCGCCTGGCAGAACATGTGAGTACTGGTGCAGAGCCTTGTTATTATGAAGCAATGAAGAATAAGTGGACTGTCTTATTCTATAAAGAAAGACATAAATTCCAAAATATTGTAGTATTATTTGGGTAGTGAATGCTTTTGCTGGAGAAATGTGTGTAGTAAGCCAGGTTGATTGCTGTGGTAAATTCTCCCACCATTATGCACAGCTATCTCCTAGTGAAGCAAACACTGTTTCTGTAAGACAACATTGTCTCCCAGGTAGAAGTGCATAACCAACACATAAGATTAAAGGTTAATAGTAGCAACAATGTGCTTGCTGTAAAGCTCTGTGATCACTTTAGTTAAATCAAAAGGTATGTTATGATTCAAATGAGACCAAATTGAAAAAATTAATGAGTACCTGCAAAATTGTAGTGTTTTAAAGTAACATTTCTATTCCACATGCTTTCTCCATTCATCATGGACAATCGTTCAAGGTTCCTGTGAAGTGCTTGCAAGTGACTACTGGAGGCTTCTTTCTGCTCCAGTAAAACAGCATGACTCACAGCATCAGGCTGCCTCTTGTCTTAAATGAGCCATAGGAGCTGGATGAGAGTCAGTCCTGTTGTGCAGGCAGGAACAGTTTACAGCATCCAAACTCCTCAGAGTTCCTGTTATGGTGTCCCTGGCTTGTTTCTTCACGACTGACAGAGTCTCTTCTGGCCCTTCCACATCTGCCTAGGCCCTCAAATGGTACCCCCTCATTCTTAGCTGCTACTTTGGTACTTGGTGTTGTCAGCCTTCCTCTGGAGAATTCTCTTAGCGGAATCTAGCTCACAATGACTAAGTTGGCTTTATCATTCACTTTCCATTTCCAGCAAAGGATCATAACCCAGTTATGTGCCAAAACAGACAGTTCTAACTGGTCACCTTCTCTGCTTCAGAATGTCATCTGGGTACTCTGTCATGCCCCCGGGGAAGCAACAAGAAGACTATTCCATCCTGATCTTATGTCTGGCAGAGCACACATTTCTTGGTATTGGGGGTAGAGGAAACTGCTGAAACACACATACAAGAGACTGCTGAAACACATACATTTCAACAGTCATTCAGTTGCTTCCAAGTTTTGATCCATGCCCGTTTGTAGGTCTTCCCTTTAATATTCAGACTTCAAGCTAGATCTGTCTTCTTGGAGCCTCAGAATGATTAGCTCAGTGGCTAAAAAGCCACACACCACCTCCCTCTGCTACCTTTTGGTCAGCTTGGTCTGTCCCCCATTCTTGCTGGCGACAGTTAACACAACTATTTCTGTGTAAAATCTGGCACTTCTGATGGATACTTCTAACTGCAGATTCCTCACCTTAGAATATCCTGAGGCACCAGACTGGATCAGGAAAGCTTCTATCAGCAATGCTCTTGTTCACCTACAGGCAGCAACCTGCAGCTCTACATTGACTCCATACAACCCTGAAAGTGATGGAGCTGAGCCACCTATAAACTAACAATTGCGTGCTAGTGTCCATTTTTTTCCTGTGCTTTCTGATGCAGATCCCGTGCTCAGCTCCCAATTTCGTCAGCCTTACAAGGACTCTTAAAACAGAATATCCATTATACCAGGAAACAATGTACCTCTTAAGACTACTGGTATGAAACCATGCCTTGACTGTAGGGAACAGATGTCCTCTACAGACCCACACAAGATGTGTCTGTGGTGTTTCAGCTTGGGACACAACTCATGTGATACGTGTACCCACATGCACTTGAAGGCATTTCAGGACTGAGAAGAGAACACATAAAGAAGTTGCAGGCTTTGTGTTGTTCCCACTCCTTCCAGAAGTCAAGAGACCAGACTTGCTCCCACTCCCAAGTTCGCTCTAATGATAGATAAATTTTCCAGTTTAAAACCAAAGCACATGAAAGCGAGGTGGGTTCAACCCTATCCTCCCTCTACCCAAGGTAATGGCACAAGGGCATCACAGTGTTAGTCAGTTTCCTTCCAGATGTCCGTTTGTGGAGCAGATTTTAAAGTTGGCCCAATTGCTTCCTACATTTTCTGAGCCATTGGTGAAGCTACAGCAAATTGACACCTTTAAAGAGGCCATGCTGCAGATAATTAGCATTTTTTTTGTTCCTTCTGCTGCAGCGTCTGGTTCCAAGGATCCTTATTCTGGTTGCCTTCAGCAGACCTATACTCTGTACTGTCTGTCCCACTTAGACTTGTTATGGGCTCTGTACTGGCTTCCACCCCAGCTCCATGACCTGCATTGGACTTTCCATTACTGGAGGTGGTTCCGGTGCTGATTCTGATGTCCGACCCACTAAACCGACTTTACCATGATTGCAACCAAAGTTGTGCTGTAAGTTTACTTAAGCAGGTCGCCTTATAACCTGAGTCTGACCTTATGACTCTGTTAGAATGGGGCGCGCCGTCCTTTTGGTTACGATTCTGACATAAGCTTGTCACCACCCAATGATGGTGGGAATGGAGATGACTAATTGTCCTCATTATGATGATGACAATTTTCACATGGACTTACAAGATGCCAGTGTGCTTAAAACATCTCCCGAAACAGGGCTAAACTTGCCATTTAGACCCCAAACGGAAGAGAGTGCATTATTTGCAGTGGTAAGCTGATGAACAACTTAGGTCTTGAACCTGCAAGTATGATTTGAGGTTAAAACAAAGTCCTTATGGGAATTTTACAGCCTTTGCTCCCTCTCAGTGAGGCCCTCACTGACACATTAATGTACACCTGGTCATAGCTCTACTTTTGCCCACTGGCTAATAAGGCATGTGGCTAGATGTCAGAGACAAGAGCTTGGAGATCCTGATTTCCTCAATGAACACACCAATGGTGGTGCTGGTGGTGGGGGGGGGTGTGCCCTGCAATATGGCCAATAGCATGCTTTGAGCTTTGCTCTAGCGGCCACTCTGGACATCTTGCATTATCCTGGCATGGAAGGGCCCAGTGAATCCTGAATACACATTGTGCCTACACAGAACAGGCCCAGGGCAACTGCATCCAAGTCAGGCCCAATACCTCGCTGAGAGAGCAATTTAGCTGAGGATGACCCACAACCGCTCTAATAAAATGGCAGCTGGTGGTCGGAGTTCCCGATCCACAGGGCAGCTCTGGAGCAGAGAGGCGACCTATACAGCAAGACTCAAGACGGTGTACTGGCACCACCACTGCCTGGGGCCTAACTGATCACTGATGGGAAAACGTGCTAGCCTGCCGCATGGGAAGGGCGATTGACAGCGGAAGCAGGTATCCCAGCGATGAGGGGCTTTTCAATATGGGACTACATGAGGCTCTCTGCTTTCTCTGTTCACCGAGCGCAGAGCTTGACATGCCCCTGTTTTGCTGCCCAGCCTTGGAGCAGCGCACAGTGGTGCGAGGAAACTGCCTCCCACACCCACCTCCCAACCCCCACCCACCCCCACCTGACTGGTGTCGGCAACTACTTGAGAGGGGTTGGAGAATGCCCAGTAGCTCCTCAACGGAATTGGGGACCTCACTGGGAGCCCGCTGAGCTGGCTTGGCTCGTACCTGGTGGCACAGGTATAAATGGACTGAGGGGAAGGGCAGGATGGAGTACCTGGCTGCATCCTGTGTCCTGGATGCACTGATACTCCTTGCGAAAGACTGTACCTACCTGGTGCCCCCCATCACCTCCCCGTCCTGCACAAACAGTGTAGCGCACATATCAGCCTCTTGGTTCTGGAGCTGCATGCCACAATACATAGGGTTGTCCTGTCATGCTGTAGGTGCTGAGAGTCTTGTGTGAGTACAAGAAGACTGCTATTAGGCACCTATACCCACCCACCCCAGACCCCCACCTTCCTGTTGCGGAGTTCTATATGGGGTGAGATTGTCATCCATGCCTCGCACAACATGGAGCACTAGAAGTAGTAAAATGCACCCTAATGAAGGAGATGACCCCACCACTTGGGCACTAGACTGGCTGGAATTAGATGGGAGAATGGGGGCTATGCATGATGACTGGTGACAACTGGTGTAGTGGGCCGCCGCCGGGGAGACAATCGTCTAAGAGTCCTGCCACAAGAGAAGAACCAGCTTGGGGACGAGATGGCTACATCGAAGGAGCGACTGGTGGTTTACAAGTACACCACATTAGACTTGGTGACTGAGCTCCCATCCACTTAACTGTCATCTCCATGCCAGGTAACGCCCTCCTCAACTGGCGGAGGATACTAGTGGGGGAAGGAGTCTGAGCCAAGCCCTGGTCTGTGAGTGGAAGATGCCCCTCTGAATTAGGACACCTTGGGGGAAACATTACAAAGCAGTGCAAAGTTGGATGCTGACCCAAGTTGCAAGTGGGTGCGGGGACGGGATGTGAATGATATCTTTCTTTTAAAATGTAAATTTTCAGTCATTAATGCTTGATTGCTGGAGAGGCTCATTGACTGCTCGGCTGACTAGATGTGGCTTGAGTGTTAAGCCCATGAGGAATTGGCTGAGGTTAGAGACACAGAGTGGCAGAGACCCTAGTTATATTGCACACCCGTGCCTCTGCCAAGCCCTCACACCTAAGTAAGCACTTGGGTAATTGAGGGATCTGCCCCTGAGGTGGACACCTGGGCAGTTGCAAGTCTTGTGGCACTTAGGAGATGAGGTCCTTCGATATATTGTGTAAAGGTTACAGTTGAGTTAACTATGTCGTATTAGGTTCTCATCATGGTTTGGGTTAGATGGGGAAGCAGAAGTTGGTTGGATGGCAGGGTGTTTACCCTGGGGGGGAGGGGTGTTGGGAATTTTGTTAACTGCACACCAAGCACATACAGCGCAGGAGAGGTAGTACATAGAGTGAATAATACTGTTCTGTTCGCTGGGATTGTGGCAACCAGTTGGTATCACAGACACTCCCTTATGTTAGACTAAAAAATTTCTGGCACACACTGGCTCTCATTAAGGCTAGCCACATTGAATGAACGTGACCTTAACGCCTACCAAAAATGACACAGGATACCTATCTCAGGTGCACATGGGCTAGAGCTAGCTATAACCATGTTACAGGAGACGCACCTAACAAACGAGGAGGTGGGGTAACTGAGGAAGAAATGGCATGGTAGGCTGTTACCCTCGACATACTCCTTCTATGCCAGGGACGTTGCTGTGTGGGTGGTGTCTTGGGTGCCCTTTCAGCAAAGGCACTCTAAGGCAGATGGGGAGGATTGCTATATTATGGTTTATGGATTACTGGACTGGATGGAAGTGTGCCTGCTAAACTCATACACACCAAACATTGATGACAAAGAGTTCTTTCCTGCACTGTTACACATTGCTGACCCATATGCTAATCTCCCACTAATTTTGGCTGGTGACTTGAACTGCATTTTAGATGGCGATTAGGGTAGGAACCTCCTGGACACCACACTAAACCCAGAATGTCGGATGCGTTGCTAGGGGTCATGGAGCATCTGGACTGCATAGACAGACAACACGTCTTACACCCTGTAGAGAAACAATAATCACATCACTCGTCCACGCATAACACATACAGTCAATTAGACCATATACTTCTATCTAAGGAGTTAAGCCCCCAAATCCATACAGGCTGTTACTTCAGAAGGTTCCTTTCTGATCGCTCCATGCTGGCTGAAAAATATGAGAGATTAGGGCCTCAAGTGGATGCTGGCTTGGTGGCTGTGCCCGGAAGCCCTCACGGGGGAAATCTTTAGAGCCATAATGCAAGCAACCATAGAACAGTGCTTACTTACTAATGCCTTCTACCCCTCTTGGGGTATAGGTAGGCCATCAACCAGGACTCTCCAGCCATCTCTGTCCTGGGCTTTTCTTTCATTCTTACTCCAGGTGTAACCAATCTCCTTGCAGTCAGCCTTAAGGCCTCAGCACCAAGTTTTATTTGGCCTTCCTCTTTTTCTTTCCCCTTGAGGGTTCCAGGTGAGTGCTTGCCTGGTGGTGTTTGATACAGGTTTGCTGAGGGTGTGACTTATCCAGGCCCAGCTTCTTTTCATGATTCATGAAAGTCTGCTGTCATAGATCGTTATTTCTGTTAGTGTTTAAGCAGTGGATTTGGAGGATTATCCTCAGATAGGTTTTGATTAAGGTCTGAACTGTGTTGGTGGTGGTCACTGTTGCCCTTCAAGTTTCTACTCCATACAGAAGGACAGATTTTGCGTTGGTGTCAAAAAGCCTGATCTGTGTTTGCAGCATTAGGTCCTTGTAGCTCCAGATCGTCTTTAGATCAATGAGGGTAGCCCTGCTTTGCTGTTACTTCCCTTGATGTCAACGTCTGTGCTACCTTGCTTGTCTCTGGCACTTTCCAGTTTGGTGAAGGCCTCATCCTGTTCCAGTGCATTGCCTGCAAGAGCAACTGCAGCTCAGCCTTCTCATAGTCGATGAGGGAGTTCCATTCCAATGACTGCTCAGTGATGATGCTAAGTGTTGCAGTCTGGTCTGTGCAAGATCTAGCTTTGCGTAAGCCAGCTTGCTGGTCTCGCATCTGAGTACCACTTTGTTCCTTCATTCTGTTCAGGATGACAGTGTTAAACACTTTGCTTGGAGTTGATAGAAGTTATCCCTCTGTAGTTTGCACAATTACTCAGGTCACCTTTCTTGGGATCTTGATCAGATATCCCTCCTTCCAGTCGGATAGCACCTTTTCCTCTTATTAGATCCTTCCAAACGTTAGGTAGAGCATGCCTACTGATGTTTCAGTGTCTGCCCTAAATCCCTCTGCAGGAAAGTTGTTGGGTCCTCCTTCCTCCCCATTTCTCAGATGTTTGATGGCTGGCTGTATTTCTTCTTTGTGTGGTCTGCTGCAGTCGATTGGCAAGTCCTTGTTGTTAGACCTGTCAGCCTTAGGGTGGTTTTACCTCAAACGTTTTGCCTGCTTGCCTCCATTTTGTCTCGATTTTTCCTCTGTTGGCCTTAGGACTCTGTGAACTGTACCACTGCTGACCAGTGCTAAAGTGCATGTGCTCACTCCCCTCAATATGGTCTGATTGCCATACACCTGATTGGCATATTTGATTTACATTTAAGTCCCCTGTAGTGTGGTATAACATGAACACAGGACCTGTGAATTAAATGCTAGTAGTGGGCCTGCAGCACTTATTGTGCCACCCACTTACGTAGCCCCTTAAAACTTGTCCCAGGCCTGCCATTGCAGCCTGAGGGCAGTGTCCCAATGCCATGTCGACTTGGCATTTTAAACCTCTTGCCAAGCCTTAAACTCCCCTTTTATTACATATAAGTCACGCTAAGATAGGCCTTAGGTCGCCCATATGGCGGGGTGCTGTATAATTAAAAGGTAGGACATGCACTTTTTATTTTTGCATGTCCCAGTAGTTACAAAATTCTCAAATGTGTTTTCTCACTACTGAGAGGCCTACCCCTCTCATAGAGTAACAATGGTGATTCCCTATTAAAAATAGTAAGCTGTAGTAACTAAACCTAAGGTGGTAGACATGTCATGTTTGGTACCTATGAACTTGTAATGATAAACCCTGTTTCATGGTAAAGTCGGATTTATCACTACAAGTTTGAAAATGTCACTGCCTTAAGTCACAAGACTGGATGTAACTGGCAGTTGGGACTTTGTGAATTCACCCCAGTCATACAATAGGGGGATTAGCTGAGTCTCAGTAGGTCATTACCTGCCTTGACTGGGGGGGTGGGGTTGGAGCTAAGCACAGCTCCACTTGCAAATGAGTAGGCTAGGCTTTGCCACCACACAAAAGGCTTATCAATTCTGCATTGCCAGTGCAGCCAGCCAGGAGCCAGGGCAGGGGAGATAGGGAATTCTGGGAACTTTGAGGATTCTTCTGGAAACGTCTCCCAACCTCCAGGGGCAGGGCCTCTCAGACATGCTCCTCAGGTCACTACTGGACCTGTGGAATGACTCTCAGAGGACTGCCTGCTGTTGTGACCCACTGTGCACTCTGCCAGACTGCTGCTGTGCCTGGAAGGACTGCTTCTGCTGCCTGGAGCCTGCTTGGTAACTTCAGAGAGAAGCTCTGCTGCAGATTCCTACATCACCACTTCTACCAAGGACTCCAGAAGTGACTCCAAGGGCTAGTTCAGCTGTCCTTCTGTTTTGAGCCACAGGAACATAACAAGCTCCCACCATCTTAAACCTGCACCTGGACCCAGTCTAAGTAATTCTTGTACCCCTAAGAGATCGCCCGCCACTCCTGGACCCTTGGTTGTGGTGCTAAAGGTGCAGAGGTGGCCATTTTCTAAAACTGAGGACTTGCTATTTTGAACCTTAAACTTTAAACATTCACACCTCTGGTTTTAGTAATTGGATTTTGATGTTTTGGTGTCCAATTATTGTTTTAAATGTTGTTTATTTTTCTAAATTGGTTTGGGGTCTTTATTGTGTTGTGGTTTCACTGTGTTGGTTGCTGTTTGTGTACTGCATAAATACTTAACTCATTGCCTCTGAGTTTAGCCTGACTGCTTTTTGTGCGTAGCTTCCCATGGTTAAGCACAGGTTTATTTTGTGACTTTTTATGGTTCACTCTGCAAAGGACTGTGGGTGTTGCTTGACCAGGGCTTACTCCCTAGTCAACCAAACATCCCAGTTTCTCACACTTGTCAGCTGGCTTTATGTCTTATGGAAACTGTCATAGGCTGGTACAGCAGTTCTTCAATGTGCTTCACCCATCCTTGTTGGCCTTCGTTACCCATGATTGTCTTCCCATCTTCCCATCTTTGTTGTTAACAGGTCTTTCTGGCTTGCTGTATCTGCCAGCGAGTTTCCTTGTTATGTTTTTTCAAGTTTCCATGGCTTGATGCTTGTTGTTCTTCTGTGGCAAGACCATCAATGATTCTTTGCTCATCTGCTCTTAAGCTTCCCTTTGCTTCCTTGTTGGTTTTGGTGTATTTTTCTTGAGTTTTTGCTTTTTCTGTCCTTTTTCTGCTGGTGTTAAGAGCAGCTTTCTTTTCCTTTCCCACTTTGATTTTGAATAGAGTCTCGGAGGAAATAAGTTCTTTGTTGCTATTTTTTGGGGCCCAGTACCTCTTGGCTGGTTGATGTCACTGTTTCTTTGATCTTCTCCCACTGGCTTTCTACTTTGTCTTTGTCATCCTCTAGTTATTGCACGACCAGGAAATTGTTACTGAGAGGAGACTGAGTATTCACTCCGTTTCTGTGCATCTTTGAGGAGGTTAATGTTATGGCGTTGGTTTGCCGGTTCAATCCATGCTTTCTTTAACTTTAGCCTGGCCATGACGCCATCTCCATTCCTTTCATCACTGTCACATCCTGCAGGGGACCTCCAGAACATCTTGCCAGTGCTGACATGGTCAGTCTGATTCACTGTTGAATGATCGGGTCACACCCATGTTGCTTTGTGTATTTTTTTGTGTGGAAATGCAATACTGCCTATCACTATACTGTTCAGGATATAGAGATCTGCTAACCTTTCACCATTGTTCTTCACGTTGATGTGCCCAATGTTGATGATGACAGCTTTAAACCCAGTGTTGTCTTTGGCATTTAGGTCCCCATCAGTATGGTAATATCTTTCTCAAGGTATTACTCCAGGAGTGACTGTAGTCTGTTGCAAAAAATATTCTTTTTCCTCTTCTTTGCTTTTGTAGGTGTGTCGTACTAGATGACATTCATGTTGATCCTCTTTTTCTGTGTGTGGATGGTTGCTGTGGTGATTCCGGGACTGTTGGCTTCCCATCCAATCAGAGCGCTGTTGGCTACTTACCTTAGCATCAGTGATACTCCCTGAGTATGTGGGGCATTCCTTTCCTCGTGTCCAGAATGTAGCAGCATTCCTCTTGGAGCCATGCTTTTCTGTCCGGAGTCTGTCCATCTGGTCTCGCTGATGCCAAGCAGGGCAAGTTTGTATTTTTTCTTCTCCGCTGCTACGTGGGCTGGTATGTCTGGCTCGTACATTATCCTTTTGTTCCATATGCTGATGGTGATGTTTTTGGTTGAAAGCAGGTTGATTGGCTTTGTGTCTTCCAGGCATCTCTGGCTTTGACCACAAGGTGTCGTAACTCTCCACAAAGGAGATTCTTCTCTCCCCAATGCCGGGGTATTTTTTGGTTAACGTTTGTGTAGCTGCGTTGTTTCTTTCTTTCTTTATTTTTTACATGAATGGGTAGCTAGCCCCTCGCACCTTCATCCTTTTGCAGCTGGGCTTTAGACCGGACATGGTGGAGTTATAGATTACTACATAGACACTAATAGAGGGACACAGTAAAGCGCACAACAGAATGGGATGCACTGAAAGCAGTCCTCCATGGCAAATGTATGCCTGCAGCATATAGTATCACTCAACAACTCAGATGTACACTGACACAACAGGAGTCTCAACTCGGAGGCCCAAAAAGGGATGGAAAATAAACAAACAAATAAAGCTTTGGCTCTTCAGAGAGATATTGCATACGTGTGACACACCTGATAAGCATACCCTCAGAGACTATAGGCAAAAACTGCATCGAGACCCGGACACATCTGTAAGACTGCTGGCAGGGCTGCTGAAAAGAGAAGCCAATACATCACTGATCCTAACTTTGAATAGGCCCAACAGGACTGCGGCAGTGACACAATACCATAAACAAGACACTAGCAGCTTATCTGACTATCCCACCCCCCCTTCCCATGTGAGATCGGGCCCTTGGATCTAGACCATAGCCAAGCTTTGCTGGGGCCCCTCTGATTACAGTGGCTCTCCAGGGCAGACAATGACGCCTTGAAACTAGAGATTACTCTAGAAGATGTGGTGGTTCTGATCCGGATGCTGCCCTGACGGGGATGGTTTTCCTTCTGAATTCTGCCAGGTGTATTCTAACATCCTAACAGACAAACTCCCTGGAATTTATTTAGAGGCCTACGATAGTTGCCCTTTTCCTGACACAATGAGCGATACCCCTATAATTATGGTGCCTAACCCCGGCAAAGATCCTGTACCGTGAACACATACCGCCCAGTGTCATTGCTCATTACAGACACCAAAATCCTCACCAAAACACTAGCTAATTGATTACTGCCCAAAACAGGAACGCTAGTGGCGGAGGACAAGTGCAGCTTTATAACAAGCTACAACACGCTCATGAATGTACAGCATCTGATAGCAACTTCGATCTGCAGATTCCATACCTTAAAGTTATCCAAAGGTGTCAGACTAGATCCAAACATTTTTTGTCAGCAGTACCCCTGTGCGCCAGTAGGTGGCTTCGTTCAACTCTGTGTGGCATTGTCTGTGCCTGAAATGATATGTGCGGTGCCTATAGCACCACCTCAGTGCGCTGACATCAGTTCTTTTTTTGTCCCGTGCCAGTCAGCGCAGACTCTGAGAGACCAACTGTAGGAGGCTGGCCTGGTTTGTAGTGGGTACCTTGGGTACTTACACCTTATTTCAGGTACAGTTATCCCTTATTAGTGAAATGTACTAGTGTTCTAGCAGCTTAGGGTGATAGAGGTAGCTATTGCAGAGCAGGTTAGGCTGAACTAGCAGACATGCAAAGCTCATGCAATACCACTTAGAGTTACACAGTACTTATACACAAGTAAAGACAATACTCAGTGTTCCCAAAATAAAGGTATTTATTTGGGTGATGTTAGAAATGGGGTCTTTGGTTGACAGTCAGGTTACCCCCTGTTCAAGCAAGGACCCTCCCTCTAGTCAGGGTAAAAGAGAATTACACTCAGCTAACCCCTGCTTACCCCCTTGGTAGCTTGGCAGAGCAGTAGGCTTAACTTCAGAGAGCTAGGTGTAAAGTATTTGTACCAACACACACAGTAACTTAACGAAAACACTACAAAATGACACAACACCAGTTTAGAAAAATAGGAAATATTTATCTAAACAAACCAAGACCAAAACGACAAAAATCCACAATACACAAGTCAAGTTATCAATTACAAATCAAAAAGAGTCTTTTAGTAGTTTCAAACACACACTAACGCTGTCAGCGTGAAAAAGTACCTTAGGCGCATCAAAAACAACCCCGCACGGGCAAGTGAGCGTCAAAAAGAGCTTGTGATACGTTGATTCCATTCACGAGCGGGACCTTGCGTCGTTTCTCCTTTCGCAGGGTCAGAGCGTATCATTTCTTCTCTCCGCAGGAGAGCGATGCGTCGATCCGGTAAGAACTCTCGGGTCCAGGACAGCCTTGCATGGTTTTTCCACGCCCAGCAGTACTTGAGTCAGAAATCCAGCTGCGCGATGATCCGAAAACCCCACAGCGCTGGTGGTGATCTCCCAGTTTCCGCCAGTGATGCTGCACATTGTTTCTCCTGCTCCGTGCGTCGATTCTTCTGTCGCGTTTCGTGGTAGCGTCGATTCTCAGCTGCGGAGCCGGCGGCGTGTCGTTTCTTCAGCCGCAGATCAGAGTCGCGTTGATCTTTTCCCCGCACAGCGCTCTGTGCGTGGATTTCCTTGTCTTTAGGGTGCCAGCGTCTCCTTTCAGGGTCCCAGGAACTGGATGGGCACCACAGGGCAGAGTAAGAGTCTCTCTAGAAATTCCAGGTGCTGGCCGAGAGAAGTCTTTGCTGTCCCTGAGACATCAAACAACAGGAGGCAAGCTCTAAATCAAGCCCTTGGACATCTTCACGAGATGGAAGGCACACTAAGTCCAGTCTTTGGCCTCTTACTCTGGCAGAAGCAGCAACTGCAGGACAGCTCTTCTTCCTCAGCTCTTTAGCTCTTCTCCAGGTAGAGGTTCCTCTTGGTTTCCAGAAGTGTTCTAAAGTCTGTAGTTTTGGGTGCCCTTCTTATAACCAATTTCTCCTTTGAAGTAGGCCTACTTCAAAGTAATGTCTCTTTTGAATGTTAAATCCTGCCTTGGCCAGGCCAGGCCCCAGACACTCACCAGGGGGTTGGAGACTGCATTGTGTGAGGACAGGCACAGCCCTTTCAGCTCTAAGTGACCACTCCTCCCCTCCCTCCTAGCACAGATGGCTCATCAGGAAATGCAGACTACACCCCAGCTCCCTTTGTGTCACTGTCTAATGTGAGGTGCAACCAGCCCAACTGTCAAACTGAACCAGACAGGGAATCCACAAACTGGTAGAGTCACAGAAATGGTATAAGCAACAAAATGCTCACTTTCTAAAAGTGCCATTTTCAAACACACAATCTTAATATCAACTTTACAAAAAGATGTATTTTTAAATTGTGAGCTCAGAGACTCCAAATTCCACATGTCCATCCGCTCCCAAAGGGAATCTACACTTTAATCAGATTTAAAGGTAGCCCCCATATTAACCTATGAGAGGGACAGGCCTTGCAACAGTGAAAAACGAATTTAGCAATATTTCACTGTCAGGACATATAAAACACATCACTATATGTCCTACCTTGACCATACACTGCACCCTGCCCTTGGGGCTACTTAGGGCCTACCTTACGGGTTTCTGACATGTAAGAAAAGAAAGGGATAATTTAGGCCTGGCAAGTGGGTGCACTTGCCAAGTCGAATTTACAGTTAAAACTGCACACACAGACACTGCAGTGGCAGGTCTGCGACATGATTACAGAGCTACTTATGTGGGTGGTACAACCAGTGCTGCAGGCCCACTAGTAGCATTTGATTTACAGGCCCTGGCACCTCTAGTGCACCTTACTAGGGACTTTCTAGTAAATCAAATTTGCCAATTATGGATAAACCAATCTACCATTTACACAGAGAGCATATGCACTTTAGCACTAGTTAGCAGTGGTAAAGTGCTCAGAGTTCAAAAGCCAACAGCAACAGGTCAGACAAAATAGGAGGCAAAAAGATTGGGGATGACCCTGCATAAGAAAAAAAAAAAAAGTCCAACAGGTGACACAGTTCCAAAAATATCTTGGAGACAATACTCCTTCTGGAGGTAAGTATTATACACAATATATACACTAGACACCAAAATTAGACAAGTAAATAGTCATAGAACAATGCAAACAGTAGGAAATCCTATAGAATGCAATGGGAGAAAATAGGTCTAGGGGCAATACAAACCATATACTAAAAAAGTGGAATGTCAATCACGAATTCCCCCCTAGACAAGTGTAGTGTGTGCAGAATCGCTGGAAGAGTAAGAATACAGTAAAGGTAAGTAAATTACCCCACACAGAGCCCAGAAAAGCAGGAGTAAAGTACTGAAAGTTTCCTTAGGACACACTACACCTCATTTTTGGGATTTTGCAGCAGCCAACCAAGTCTGCAAAGAACAACTGCTGGATTATTGGACCTGAAGACCTGCAAAGGAAAGGGACCAGAAGTCGAAAGAAGTTCCAGGAAGGACAGGAGCCCCTGCCAACCCAGAAGAGGGTGCAAAAGAAGAGTCCCCGGTTAGTTGAAGACTGCAGAAATGCACCCTAGGAAGATGCCAGCAGGTTCCTGTGTGATGCTAAAGATGCCCCACGGCGTGAAGTTCGTTGCAGACAAGATTTCGTGTTGGAAGGCATCAACAAGCCTTGGCTATGGCAAAAGTGCGTTTTTCATCAAAATGGTGCTGGATGGACCCAGGAAGGACCTGGGCGCCTCACCTCTGTGTTGAGAGCCCTCAGGATGCCAGCCAGCACCCCCCAGATGCCGCAGGATCCGGGTTCAAAGGAGGTGCAAAACGTGGTTGATGCAGCACAACAAAAGAAGGTCCCACGCCGCCAGAGAACAACTCAGCGAGTTGAGCGTTGCAGGGTGGAGTCCTGGGGACCTGGGCCAGGCTGAGCACGAAGGAATTTTGCAATGAGTGCACAGAGGCCTCAGGAGGTGAAGAAGACACAATACACAGGGGTACCATCGTTCTCGCGGAAGGCAAGGTCTTAACTCCTCCAAATTGCATCAGCCAGACCTCAGGACAGTCTATGTTGATGATGTCCATCCTCTGTGTCCTTAGGAGCATGCTCGTCGCCATGAGGAGTCCCAGGATACCGGTCGTCGCCTTAGTAGGTGCCTGCTTGGAGCAGGGGAGTGACTCCGTCACTCCACAGGAGATTTCTTCGGTCCTTCTGGTGCAGGATGAAGACAGGGAGTCCCCAGAGCATGCACACCATGGAAACTGTTGCAGTTGCTGACTTGGAGCTGAGGTTGCTGAAGAAAAGTGTCTCCCGTAGACACTTTATCGCAGTCACAGCATTTCTTGGTGCATGCTGCAGTTGATCCGAGGTCAGAAGAGTCTGAAGTTGTTGCAGAGGATTCCTGAAGGAAACTTGCTAGCAGACTCTGAAGAGAACCCACAGGAGAGACCCTAAATAGCCCTGAGAGGGGGATTGGCTACCTTATCAGGTATGGACCCATCAGGAGGGGTCTCTGATGTCATCTGCTGGCACTGGACACTCATAGCCCTTCAGAGTGCTCCCACACCTTGCCAAGCAAGATGGCTGAAGTCTGGGACACACTGGAGGAGCTTTGGGCACCACCCCTGGGGTGGTGATGGACAGGGGAGTGGTCACTCTCCTTTCCTTTGTTCAGTTTCCCGCCAGAGCAGGGGTCCCTGAACCGGTGTACACTGGTTTATGCAAAGAGGGCACCATCTGTGCCCTTCAAAGCATTTCCAGAGGCTGGGGAGGCTACCCCTCCCCAGCCGGTCACACCAATTTCCAAAGGGAGAGGGTGTAACACCCTGCTCTCAGAGGAAATGCTTTGTTCTGCCTTCCTGGGACTGGGCTGCCCAGACCCCAGGAGGGCAGAACCCTGTCTGTGAGGTGGCAGCAGCTTTAGCTGCAGTGCAAGCCTCAGAGAGCTGGTTTGGCAGTCTTGGGGGTCCATGGTGGAGCCCCCAGGATTCATGGAATTGGCTCCCCAATACCATATTTGGAATGGGGGGACACTTCCATGATCTTAGACATGTTACATGGCCATATTCTGAGTTTCTTTTGAAGCTACATATGGGTATTGAGCTATATGTAGTGCACGCGTGTAATGGCGTCCCCACACTCACAAGGTCTGGGGAACTGGCCCTGAACTATGTGGGGGCACATTTGCTAGTACAAGGGTGCCCCCACACTTAGTAACTTTGCACCTAACCTTCAGCAAGTGAAGGTTAAACATATATGTGACTTAGAAGTTACTTAAGTGCAGTGAAAATGGCTGTGAAATAGTGTGTGCACTATTTTACGCAGGCTGCAATGGCAGTTCTGTGTAAGGGTTTGTCTGAGTTCCCTATGGGTGGCAAAAGAAATGCTGCAGCCCATATGGATCTCCCGGAACCCCAATGCCCTGGGTACCTAGGTACCATATACTAGGGACTTATAAGGGGGGTGCAGTGTGCCAATTGAAATTGGTAAATGAAGTCACTGGCCTACAGTAACAAATTTAAAAGCAGAGAGAGCATAAGCACAGAGGTTCTGATTAGCAGAGCCTCAGTGACATAGTTAGGCAATACACAGGCATACCCATTAGGCCATAAACTATGAGCAATGGGGTCCTGG
Organism: Pleurodeles waltl; assembly: GCF_031143425.1. Lineage (NCBI taxonomy): Eukaryota > Metazoa > Chordata > Amphibia > Caudata > Salamandridae > Pleurodeles > Pleurodeles waltl. The sequence continues at coordinate 574,703,154 of NC_090444.1, read as the reverse complement.
CTAGCAGGATTCCAGTGAGAAAGGTATAACATACTGACATATAGGTTTTTTTCTATGAGCACTCGAATCCTGGCTAGCAGGATCCCAGTGACACAGTAAAAACACACTGACATACACTCACAAACAGGCCAAAAGTGGGGGTAACCATGCTAGAAAGAGGCTACTTTATCACACCAACCCATAGTAATTTTTTGCCTGACATTTTGTTGACTTATGGTGAACTGTTTTTCGAGGTTTATTTCCTGGTGTGGCACGAATGTCCACAAGAAAGGCTGGCTTCAAGCTCTGCGATGCCTGTAACCGGCAAAAGTTGTTGACAATGAGCGTGACTATAATGCCAAGATGCAGGAGGCTGGCCTGGTTGTAGTGGGTAACTATGGTACTCACATCTTATACCAGGTCCAGTTATCCCTTATTAGTGAAATGTAGGCAGTGTCTAGAAGCCAGGCTCTTTAGGGGTAGCTGTAGGTGAGCAGCCACTGCTTATCTAGGAGACATGCAAAGCTCATGCAATACCACTGTATTCACACTGTACTCACACACATGAAAGAAAATAATCAGTGTTACTTTATATTGGTGACACAAATGCCAAAAATACCATAGAGACTATACTCCCTTAGGAGGTAAGTAATACACAAATTATATACACTAGTATGCAGAAATAGCTGTAAAAACAGTTAGAAAACAGTGAAAATCACAATAGTTAGACATGGGCCTAGGTGGACAAAAAGAAAGTGGATTGCGAATGTCTGTTTCCCACCTAGGCAAGTGTAGTGTGTAGAGGGGCGCTGGGAGTATTAGCAAATACCAAAGGTAAGTAATAGAACCCACCCAAAAGCCGAGGAAAGCAGGAGTAAATCACAGTGACTTTCCTAGAAAACACAAGAACACGTGATAGAAGAGTTTGCAAGAACCAGAAGACACCAACAATGGATTCCTGGACCTGAAGACCTGTGGGAAAAGGGGACCAAGTCCAAGAAGCACTGAAGAGTCCAGGGAGAACAGGAGCCCCTGCTAACCCGGATGAAGGTGCAAAAGAAGAACCACCAGTGAAGAACAACAGTCAGTACTGCACCCAGGAAGACATATGCAGGCTCCCAGTTGATGCCAGAGATGTCCATGCCGGATGGATGATTGCAGTCTGGTTAGTGTTGCTGGATTCCACCAACAAGCCTTGGCACGCGTAAAGCTCCAGGTTAGCGGAAAATGGTGCTGGCCGGGGCCAGGAGGGACCTGGTGGTCTCTACCCAGGAGGGGGCGTCAGAGGGGACTCTCAGCAACTCAGAGAGCCCTCAGAAGACCAGGCAGTGTGCACACGGGTCCCACAGCACGGGGACAAATAAAGTACAAAAGGAGGCCCACGCTGCTGGAGAACCATGCAGGAAGCTGTGCGTCGCAGGCAGGAGTGCCGGGGGCCGGAGCTGCACATTGCACGAAGAACTTCGTGAAAGAATGCCAACAAGCCTTGGCAACTGCAAAACACGCGGTGCACAAGGATACTGTCTTGCATTGTGAGGCAAACTCTTACCTCCTCCAAAGTTGGACAGTTGAACGTCAGCACCATCAGGACCACTTCAGTCCACCACCCGTGATGCGGGATACACGCAACTCATCAAGAGATGGGACCCACACAGCCGGGCATTGATGCAGAGAGGTGACTGCTGAAGCAGGAGAGTGACTCCTTCACTCCAGGGGAGATTCCTTCATGCTTCTGGTGCAGGCTGAAGACAGGATGTCCTCTGAGGATGCACTACAGAGAAACAGTTGCAGTTGCTGGCAGGAGCTGAAGATACAATGTTGAAGAAGTTGTCTTTGCTTCTTTGTTGCAGTTTGTAGAGTTCTCTGAGGGTCCAAATGCAGTTTCTTCTGTAAGAAGGTAAAGTAAAGGATGCAGAGGAAACAGGTAAGCACCTGTCAGGGGAGGGCTCTTACGTTACCTGCTGGCATTGGCCACTTAGATGCTCCCAGAGTGCCCTGCCAACTTGGAATCCAAGATGGCAAAAGCCAGGGACCCTCTGGAGGAGCTCTGAGAACCACCTCTGGGGTGGTGATGGACAGGGGAATGGTTACCCCCCTTTCCTTTGTCCGGGTTTGCACCAAAGCAGGGACTGGGGGTCCCTGAACCGGTGTAGACTGGATTATGCAAGGAAGGCATTTATACAAGGAAGGCACCATCTGTGCCCTTTAAAGCATTTTCAGAGGCTTGGGGAGGCAACCCCCCAAAGCCTGTAACACCTATTTCTAAAGGGAAAGGGTGTAACAACCCTCTCCCAAAGGAAATCCTTTGTCCTGCCTTCCTGGGCTTGAGCTGCTCGAGCAACAGGAGGGCAGAAATCTGTCTGAGAGGTGGCAGCAACTGGGGCTGCCTGGAAAACCTCAGAAGGCTGTAATGGCAATACTGGGGGTCCTCCGAGGTCGTGGAGCCATCGATCTTCCTCTAAGTCATCCTCCAGTAAGTCCCACAAGAAAAAGAAGAGTAAGAATTTAAAACTGGTGTTAGACTTTGCCCCGTCTGTCAATGTCATCCAGCGAGGAAGCCAAGTCATTCGGCCACTCAGAGGCCTATCTCTGCATTTGAGCCTGGGCCATCTCCACCCCTCCCTGAGTTTTCAAGAGTGGAATGACCCCCACCTAGCTCTGAGAATTTTATGAGGCCATACACATGATATATAGATGGTGCATCCTTTGTGGGAGTGCTGTGAGGTCCTGTGGGTTTGAGAGGGTCCCCTACTGGTTCCCCACTGCCAGGTCCATCCCCAGTGACAGTATGGCCCCTTCAATCCACGGATGGATCCAGACTTGTGCCAGTCATACCACCTCAATCTTCCCTGATGCCCGTCCTGATGTCAACCCTCCAGACACCTCCCAATTCTCACCCCGACTCAGACACTGAGCCGGCTAGGGGCCGTTTAACTCGGACGCCGACTGGAGCCATACCCTTCAGACCAGAGCCTGAGCCCTATTTCTATGGGCCAGGAGTTGTGGAAGATTGGGAGGGACTTCTGGACCCTGAAGGATACCAGTCCCTAGACCCAAACATGGACTGGTGTGAGGAATTGGCAGACTCCAGTGGACTCAACACATCCCCAGATACTGGCATGGTCTCTCCTACTAACTACAGTGGCTACGGAGGAGTGAGCCTCTTCTGTTATGGTGGTGAGATGGGTAGTTGAGGTCCTGGACCGCAGCCGACCCTCAGTGGTTGTGATGGAGGTGCTTCAGCCAGGAGTTATCCCTCAAAACCTTTCCCCCCATTTTATGAAGCCCTTATGGATGTCCTGTTAAAGGCGTGGTCCAAGCCCTGCACACGGGCTCTTGTGAACAGGACTGTTGTCTGCCACCATCTCCCCACTGCATAGGACGCTAATTTCCTCATGCAACACCTACCCTGGAGAGTTTGGTGATCCCAGCCTCCACTTTCTGTATCTATCTGAAAGAGACTTCTAGCTGCAGCTTCCTTACCTTAGAATTCCCTGACGTCAGCTTCGAATCAGGAGTTTTTTCTGAGCAGTACCCAGCGCGCGTGCCGTCGGACGGCGTCGTTCGGATCCGCGTGCGTCGACCAGCTCCACGTGCGTCGTCAGCATCGTTGGAGCCGTCTATGATGTCACAGTTGTCTATATAGATGCCGTCTCGGGCGCGTGCGTCAGTTCTTTTCCTTCTGCGCCGCTTAAGCGCAGTTTTGGAAAGAGCTACCCTGCTTCGACGGTTTGTCGATGCTTTTTTGGCTGTTTGGAGTCATGTCTTCGAGAAAGACAGGATTCAAGCCGTGTGGTGTGTGTCATCGCACCATGTCTGTGACGGATCCGCACCGAGTTTGTCTTTTGTGCCTGGACTAGGACCACGACTCCACTTCGTGCTCGGATTGTCGGGCCATGGCGCCGAAGGCCTTGAGGGAGAGATCCCTTAAGCTTCTTGCGGCCCGACATTCGTCTTCGGTCGGCGCGACTCCGCGGAGGTCACGGTCTCGCAGTAGGAGGAGGTCGCGGCTCCGCTCCCGGAGCCCCAAGTCCTCTTCCTCACATTCGAGATCATCGGAAGGTAAGAGGCACAAGAAGAAGAAGTCCAAGCGGACTTCGTCTTCGCCACGCCCGTCGACCGACGACGCATCTAGGGAACGTAGACGTTCCGAGCTTGGTTCTGCGGAGCCGTCGCCAGGGTCGACTCCACATCTTCCCCCTTTTCCGGGGACCGGATCGACCCCCGCTCAAATAAAAGAATTCTACGAGGCCATGCGTCTCGTTTTTGAGCGGGCTGTACCCTCGGCTGGGTTTCGGGCCCTGCGGGGTCAGCAGGGGCCCCTTCGGATTCTACGCCGGCGGCTTCGGCCTCGCCGCCGTTGGGGACCTCACGATCCGATAATGGATCTGGACCGGTGCTGGTCTTTCACAGTCGACCTCCTTCGGCGCCGGGTCCGACGTCGACAATTCCGCCACCGGCGCCCACCGGTGGCAGCCCCATCCTTATTCTGGATGATCTGGAGCCGGAGCGACGTCGACTCCGACTTCGACGGAGCCGATTCGGCCCAGATCATTGTCCGAGCATTATTTGGAACAGCCAGAAGCAGGAGATGAATGGGAGGGGTCTGAGGACCCTTTAGAATCAGGATTGCAGCAGGACTGGTATGAGGATCTAGGGGAGGCCAGTGGACTGGACACATCGCCAGATACTGGTATGCTCTCTCCTCCTAATGTGGCTACGGAGGAGGGGGCTTCTTTCGCTATGGTGGTGCCAATGGCAGCTGAGATCTTGGACCTAGATTTGCCTACGGTGCCAGTCAGGACGAATATCCTGACAGAAGTGCTTCAGCCGGGGGTGTCAACATCGGTGCCGTTGTTGCCCTTCAATGAGGCTCTTACAGACGTCCTTCTGGGTATGTGGTCCAAACCCAGCACAGGGGCTCCTATGAATAGGACAGTCGGCCGCCGCCATAGACCCGCTCCCAGCGACCCTAGTTTCCTGACACAACACCCCTGGCATTGAGGTCTGTAAACACCTCTTGCTTATTGGGCCGTTATTCCCATACTTTATGGGATACAGTGGAGCAAGTGCTGCCCCAGGTCCCGGAGGGCGTACGGGACACTCTCACCCAGGCTGTAAAGGATGGGAGAGATGCAGCCAAGTTTACAATCCGGTGTGGCTTGGACACGACCGACTCGCTGGGCAGAGCGATTTCATCGTCAGTGGCCCTACGTGGCCACGCCTGGCTACGTTTTACTGTTTTTTCAGGGGATGTCCAGTCCAGCTTGATGGGCATGCCCTTTGATGGCTCTCGCCTTTTTGGCGAAAAGGCAGACTCCGCGCTTAAGAGGTTCAAGGATTCTCGAGCCACGGCCAGATCCTTGGGCCTTTCAGCGCTGGCACAACAGCAGTCTGTCTTTCGCCCCTTCCGAGGCTTCGGGAGGGGCGTGGTAACACGCCAGCCACAGTTGACCCACCGTCCTCAGGCTTCACAGCATCCCGGAAGAGGACGTGGTAGTGGTACCAATAGACCCAGAGGGTCTGGCCAGAGGTCGGCCGCCACACAGCCCCCCTCCACTGCGCCCAAGCCATCCTAGTGTGGTTCTGCGGGATCATGTCCGTCCAGTTGGAGGGAGGATTCGTTTTCAGCTCCCTCACTGGCTTTCCATCACCACGGACAAGTGGGGCTGCAGATCATATGGAAGGGCTACTCCCTTCCTTTCCAGTCTTTTCCTCCTTCTATCTCTCTGACTAAGGAATGGCTGATGGAGGACCATCTGGCTTTGCTCCACGAGGAAGTTACAGCTCTCTTGGCCAAGGGAGCCATAGAAAGAGTCCCGATATCAGAAGAAGGCAGTGGTTGTTATTCCCGCTACTTTCTGATTCCCAAAAAGAACAAAGGCCTTCGCCCTATTTTGGATTTAAGGGACGTCGGTCTTTTCCTCAAGAAGGAGCAATTCAAGATGCTCACTCTTGCTCAGGTTTTGTCTGCCCTAGACCAAGGAGACTGGATGGTACCGTTGGATTTGCAGGATGCATATTTCCACATTCCTATCCTTCCAAGCCACAGGCGTTACCTGCGGTTCAAGGTGGGCCTCGAGCACTTTCAGTTTACCATGCTTCCTTTCGGTCTCACCAGTGCCCCTTGGGTGTTCACAAAGGTGATGGCAGTGGTGGCAGCTCATTTGCGCAGGTCAGGGATTTCAGTCTTCCCCTACCTGGACGATTGGCTGTTGAAGGCTCCTACGCCCAAGGCTCTCGTCACCCACCTCCAGACGAAGGCGGACCTCTTGCATTCGCTGGGGTTCACTATAAATGTGCCGAAGTCACACCTGACTCCCTCTCAGAAGCTCTCTCTCATCTGAGCTGTTCTGGACACAGTGCAGTATCGGGCTTATCCGCCCGATCAGCGGGTTCAGGATATTCAGGTTATGATTCCGATGTTTCGGCCTCTATCCTGGATGTCGGTGAGACAGACTCTGAGGCTGCTGGGACTCATGGCTTCCTGCATCCTGTTGGTCAAGCATGCCAGATGGCACATGAGGGCTCTGCAGTGGGACCTGAAGTTCCAATGGGCACAGCATCAGGGAAATTTTACCGACATGGTTCAGATCTCGGAGAGCACTGCAGAAGATCTGCAGTGGTGGTTAGTGAACTGCGAGTGGGTCAAGTGCAGACCCCTCTCCCTTCCCCAACCAGATCTAACGGTAGTGACAGATGCGTCACTACTGGGATGGGGCGGCCATCTGGGGGAGGTGGAGATCAGAGGTCACTGGTCTCCGGCGGAATCTGGGCTCCACATCAACTTGTTGGAGCTTCGGGCGATCCGGCTAGCATTAAAAGCATTTCTTCCTGTTGTGAAAGGGAAGGTGGTGCAGGTGTTCACGGAGAACACTACCGCAATGTGGTACTGCAACAAGCAGGGCGGTGTGGGGTCGTGGACCCTTAGTCAAGAGGCTTTACGCCTCTGGACATGGCTGGAACAGCAGGGCATGACCGTGGTGGTTCAACACCTGGCAGGTTCTCTGACCGCCAGAGCAGACGACCTCAGCCGAAAATGCTTAGAGGATCACGAATGGTGTCTCCATCTGGAGGTGGCGCAAGGAGTCTGTCAGCAGTGGGGAGAGCCTTGGTTAGATCTGTTCGCCTCCGCAGACAACACGCAATGTTAGCAGTTTTGCGCGTTGGAGTTTCCAAGGGGGCTATCGCTAGGTGACGCTTTTCGTCGCAAGTGGAGTTCAGGTCTTCTGGTACGCTTTTCCGTCTATACGACGTCTGCCCAGAGTTCTCAAGAAAATCAAGAACGACCGGGCTCAAGTAATCCTTGTGGCTCCAGATTGGGCACGGAGAGTTTTGTATCCAGAGCTTCTCAAAATGAGCATCGGTCCTCCAATCAGGCTGCCTCTTCGGGAGGATCTTCTGTCGCAGCAGCAGGGGAAGGTTCTCCACCCGAACCTGTCAACTCTGCGCCTTCATGCGTGGAAATTGAGCGGCGACAGTTGATGGTTTATGACCTCCCTTCCGAGGTCTGTGATGTCATTCTGGCAGCCAGGCGTCCCTCTACTAAGTCGATCTACGCCTGCCGTTGGAAACGTTTTGTTTCTTATTGTTCAGAGAGGTCTATTGATCCTCTTTCTTCTTCTCTGTCTAACATCCTTTTGTTTATTTTGTCTCAGCAGGGTTCCTCCTTGGGTACTCTCAAGGGCTGACTTGAAGCCTTATCGGCTTTTCTTCAGTTGCCTGATAAACCATCTCTGTTTAAATCACCTATAGTACAGAGGTTTTTGGAAGGGCTTGTACATCTGTTCCTGCCTGTGCCTTTCATTATGCCCCAGTGGGATCTTAATTTCGTTCTTACCTTCCTTATGTGTGCTCCTTTCGAGCCCTTGCATAACTGTCCTCTCCGGCTGCTCATTATTAAGACAGCCTTTTTGGTGGCAATTACATCTGCCAGGAGAGTGAGTGAGCTGCAGGCTTTATCTTCTAAGCCACCTTATCTCATGATATATCCTGACAAGGTGGTGTTAAGAACTCGTGCCTCTTTCCTCTCCAAGGTGATGACCCCTTTCCATCTGGGTCAAAATATCACCCTGCCCACCTTCTTTGCACCACCGCATCCCTCTAAGGAAGAGGAGCATCTCCATCGACTGGACCCAAAAAGAGCGTTCTCGTTCTACCTTGACCGCACTAAAGAGTTCCGGGTGGACGACCAAGTTTTTGTGGGGTATGTTGGTGCAAAGAAGGGTCGGGCAGTACAGAAACTATCCATTTCGCGCTGGGTCGTTCTCTGTATAAAAATATGCTACGCTTTGGCGAAGGAGGAGCCTCCTGAGGGCTTGAGAGCTCATTCCACTAGGGGGAAAGCTGCTAGCACTGCGTTAGCACGTGGCGTTCCGGTGGTGGACATCTGTCAGGCCGCAACGTGGGCTTCTTTACACACGTTTGCGAAACACTACTGCCTGGATAGCCAGGTGAGAAGAGAGGGGCATTTTGCCCGTTCTGTCTTGCAGGACTTCCTAGTTATAGCTTGGGTATCTATTCTAAGGTAAGGAAGCTGCAGCTAAAAGTCTCTATCAGATGAACAAGTTACTTACCTTCGGGAACGAGGTATCTGGTAGAGACTCTATCTAGCTGCAGATTCCTTACACCCGCCCAAGCCTCCCCGCTCTGGGGAAATTTTTTCTCATGTGGATATGTGTATATATATGTATATATGTTTCTATGTGTACATATGAATATTTTTGATTTTGGCAACTTTTGCCTTATAGGCATGAAAGTGTTTTTACTCCAAACAGTCAAAGAGGTTAAAAGTGTATTGGTTGGTTCTTCCATGACTCTGCGCTTCTGGCGCGGGAAGTTGTGGAAAAGAACTGACTTACGCACGCCAAGACGGCCTCTATATAGACAACCGTGACATCATAGACGGCTCCAACAGCGCTGACGACGCACGCGGATCCGAACGACGCCGTCCGACGGCACGCGCTCAGGGTACTGCTCAGAAAAAACTCCGGATTCGAAGCTGACGCCAGGGAATTCTAAGGTAAGGAATCTGCTGCTAGATAGAGTCTCTACCAGATACCTCGTTACCGAAGGTAAGTAATTGGTTCATCCTGGTGGATTCCCTACCACCCCACCAGATAAAGTATATAGGAGGATAAACATCTTAGGCAAGAAAATGTTTCCTTCCACCAACCTAGCACTGCAGCCCATGTCACTTCATGCATTTTGAGCTGTAACTCCCATGCACTTTTGTATTGTGTTACGTGGGTGCTGCCCATGATCCCGGAGGAGGCTTGGGCCATACTCTCCCAAGCTATGGCGAACAGAGGAGGTGCAACAAAGTTCACGATCCGGTGTGGGATGGACACGACTGACTCCCTAGGCAAAGTAGTTTCTTCGGTGGCCTTACGACACCACACCTGGCTGAGGATGACTGGCTTTTCAGGGGATTCCAAGCTTTGCTTATGAACATACCCCTTGTTGGCTCCCATCTGTTTAAAGACAAGGCGGACTCAGCGCTTCAGTGCTTCAAAGATAGCACAGCTATGGCCAGGTCCTCCCGCCAGCCCCAATCTGCCTTTTGCGGGCACATTAGAGGCTCCATGCTGCATCTTTACCTGCCCAGCCACCACAGCCCTCAAGCTCCCCAGCCTCTGCATGTCCGAGGACGCAGTACCCCCAGGCACTGTGGGTCGGACGGCTAGAGGTCAGGCCAGTTGACCATCTCCCATATGGCAGTCTCCAAACCGCTTTGGTTCGCCCTCCAACCATCATGGGAAACCAGTGGGAGACAGGGGACATGCCATCACCTGTACCACTGGAGACCAATAACATCAGACTGCTGGATTCTGCAGATTGTCTGAGGATGCTACTCCCTTCACTTCATGACTACCCCTCCACCCAAGCTGGGGTGGCAGGGAGGGCAAAAAACAATGTATTGGGATGTGGCCCGAGCAATTGCCAGTGGCTGAGATTAATTCAAGCATTCCATCTATCACATTGTTATTTTTGGCATTTTCAGCCCTAAGTGCGCCTGGTTTGCCCAGACGTGGGTCCCAGGCTCACTGTGCCACTGAAGTCAAGCTAGCCTGGCTGTTGAGGGGTGAATCCATGAAACCCATCCCAGGATGCTTGCTTCCAGGCCAGGGAGGACCTGATCTGATGGTTTGGGCTGGACTGTTCCCATGAGTAGCAGGGTCAAGACTGATTTGCATATGGGTGGGTCCAAGCTGGGGATGGTATGGTGAGGTGAAATACACAATGGATTGGGTTGTAGCCCGAGCGATTGCCAGTGGCTGACATTAATTCAAGCATTCCATCCATCATCTTGTTGCATTTGTATTTGCTGTCCTAAGTGCACCGGGTATGCCCAGACTTGGGTCCTGGGCTCACTGTGCCATTAGATTCCAGCTAGTCAATTGTTTTAGCATTTACCCCTCCACCCATGCCACCCACTTGTAACACCATCTGACCTTACGCGGCCAGGAAGTGGCAGCTTTCTTGGCCAGGGCATCCATAGAGAGGGTGCTGATGCCAGAAGTAGATTGTTGTTGTTATTTTCACTAATTTCTGGTGCCCAGAAAGGACAGAGGCCTTTGTCCTATACTGGACCTGCACCCTCTCAATTTCTTCCTAAAACTGGAGAAATTCACAATGCTCATGTTCGCTGTAGGAAAGCACCCTTTTTGACATGGTTAGCTCCCACTTGTTGCCTGATTTCTGTAGTGGCTTTGACAGTTAGTGCACTGGATCCCTGTTGGCCGGGTCCCCAGTGCCAGTTCTCTTTCCCCAAAACTGCACAGTTGCTTTGCACAATTGGTAAACTATTTAGCTACCACTGTAAGTCCCTAGTAAATTGTACCCCTGGTACCTAGGGCCTGGGGTACTAAGGAAGATCTCTGAGGGCTATTGCACCAGTTGTGACACCCTCTGGGACCCCTCACCAAACCCACATAGTACTGCCATTGCAGACTGCATGGCTTGGTGCAGGCCTAATTGAAAACATAACCTGTCACACACCCCTGTAGGCCAGGTCCCCTATCACTGCATGTGCCAGATGTAAGTCACCCCTAAGGCAGGGTGCATCCAGGCACATGTGACTGCATATCTGCATGAGCAAATATGCCCCTGGTATGTCTTTGTCAATTCTGAGACATAGTAAGTGCACAGGGAAGCCATTGTAAATGTGTGTGCTGGACACTGGTCATTACGAGTTCCCCAAGTACATGATGGCTTCTCTGAATCCTGGGATGTTTGGTATGAATCATCTCAGAATAATAAACCCTCACTGACCGCCCACTGGGACTTAAGATTAAGTGCCCCCTGGAAACCTACCAACTGCTAGTGTTTTGACTGACCGGTCCTGACCAGTTCAGTTCAGCCACCACAGACGCATTTCTGGTTCCCCCACCCCGCCAAAGGGGGGAGCCAGTCCTCTCGAGGGCCTGTGACAAAAGCCTGCATTGGGCAGAGGTGTGACCTCCTCTCCCAGGCAGGATGGACATTCTAGGGCGGGGAAGCTTCAAACGCCTTGCCACCTTTGTAATGCAGCCAAAGTCTCTCCAAATGGTGGAGATGACCAGCCCCCCTGTCCTGACCCAACTTTTGGTGACCGCAAAGCCGGTAAAATCAGTTCAGTTAGGAGGAGTGCCCACTTCATGCCAGTTCCAACCCTAAGGTGGATGAGCTGAAGTGAACACTAATTTTTAAATTCCTCCATCTTATTTGGAAGGAATTAGGCCACTAGGGTTAGGGCTATGCCCACTTCCCAGCGGAAGTGGTCATAAGAAGGGTGTAGTCACCCTCAAGGTAGTCAGCTCATTGGCTACCGCCTGGCACTCCCTGTAATACCCCTAAGGTGAGTATTTAGGAGGCACCTCTGAACCCTAGAACTCAGAATTTGACAACCTAAGAAGACCTGGACAAAGAAGAGTTGCACCAGCAGGAGAGCAGAAAGAAGAAGCACTTGACCACTCCGGACTGCCTGCTAACCTCAAAGGACTCTGCAGAAAAAGCCAACTCGTCCAGTCTTAAATAAACATTCAAGTTTCCCGTGGGCACCCAAACTTGTCCTACAACAAGATATTCCAAGGAAAAGGCTCTGCAGCTGCTGGAGCCACGGAAACCTGACACCTGAAGTGACAACTGCACCAGACGTCTATGACCTGAGGCGAAGCCAGCCAACGTGGTTCCCCAGCTGCCCAGAGACCAAGTCCAGTGTGGTCTCACCCATCTTGGACTCTCCTGAGATTCCTGCAGCCTCTGTGCATAGGTCCCCTCTCCTACAGGCTTGTGGTGAGAGAAAATCCGACACCTCCAGCAACCACTGCACCCGTAACCTCTGACCCCAGCTGAGGTGCTTAGGAGCTTGAGTCCACCCCTGACGGACTCACCGACTACGCCTGCAGCCTCAACACACATGACCCCCTGTCTGCGAGTGCTCCCGGATGAGAAAACCCGATGCCTAAAGACATCCCTTCATCCATTGTCCCTAGGCACTGGAGAAGAGCACCAAAGGTGCACCTACGTCCCTGAGCACCCCAAGTCTGCTCCCTACCTGTTAGTTGTTCCCGACTGGCTTTCCAGCCTGGGCCTGCAGCATATTTTTCACTGGGCAAATTCCGATGTTAAACCATTGGACATCGGATGCCTTATTACACCCGACTGCCCCAGTGCCACTTGATGTGACCTGTTGGTGTGGTTCTGCTCAGTGCCAAGTACCTACCTTTGCTTCCTGAGCTCGATCCCCTAAGTTGATGTTAACCCTATGTTTGCTGAACATTGTTTTCCTCCAAAGTATAACATTGAGAATAATTCTGAAAATTGCAGTGTGTTGATGTTTTAAATTGCAAAGTATTTATGCTTAAAAGTCATCTTACCTGATTATGAATTTCCTTAGTTTGAAACATATATAAATATTTTTTTATTTTTCCAAATTGGTTTTGGTTTTATTCTTTGAGTGTGCCACATTTATTGCCTCTGTGAGTACAACAAATGCTTAACATTACCCTCTGATAAGCCTTACGGCTGGCCCACACCACCACAAAATGGAGCATTAGTGCTATCTTCTTTTTCCTCTTCAAACCAATTGGGGATCCACTGGACTTTATGCACAGTGCAGTTCATTTTAGTGCACTGTATAGAGAGCCAGCTTCCTACACTCGCTCAAGTATTGTCTGCCCTGGGTCTGGGAGACTGGATGGCTACATTGGACTTGATGGACGCATACTTCCACATTCTCATACTGGCTGTCCACAGACATTTCCTGTGACTTAGTGTAGACCACGAGCACTTGCAGGTTGCTTCTCTCCTCTTCAGCCTTACCCGCGGCCCTCTGTTGTTCATCAAGGTGATGGTGGTGGTTGTAGCTCACCTGTGAAGGTCAGTGGTGCCAGTCTTCTCCTATCCCATGGAGGGGCTGTTGAATAGGTGCTCGCCCTAGGTTGTCATCTCTTACCTCCGGACTTCTTCACTAGTTGGGGCTCACTATAAATGTGCAGAAGTCAGAACCGACTCCGTCTCAGATGCTCCCTTTCATCAGAGGTGTACTGGACACGGTGCAATTTCAGACCTATCCTTCTGAATGGAGAGTACAAGATATTCAGGCTGTGATACCAATGTTTTAGCCTCTATCCTGGATTTCGGTGGAACTAACTCTAAGGCTGCTGAGCCTCATGGTCGCCTGCATCCTGCTTGTCACACATGCCTGTTGGCATATTCAGGCTCTTCAGGGGAGGACCTGAAGTTCCAGTGTGCACAACATCAGGGGAATCTCTCTAATATGTTCCAGATCTTGGAGAAAACTGCAAAAGATCTGCAGTGGTTGTTAACAAACCATGATTGGGTCAGCGGCAGACCCCTCTCCCTTCTCCAACCAGATCTGAGAGTAGTAACAGATGCGTTATTCCTGGGATGGGGCGTCCACCCGGGAGAGGTCTCTGGCAGAATCTGGACTCCACATCAGTCTTCTTGAGCTCTGGGTGATCCAGCTGGCATTTTAAGCCTTTCTAGCCTCCATCAAGGGAAGGCTAGTGCAGGTATTCATGGACAACACCACTGCTATGTGGTACTGCAGCAATCAGAGCGGGTGGGGTCATGGACTCTTTGTCAAGAGTCCCTGTGTCTCTGGACATGGCTGGAACGTCAGGGCATATCCCTGGAGGTTCAACACCTGGCGTGTTCTGTTAACACCAGAGAAGCCAAACTCAGCCGAAGATGTCTGGCGAATCGCGGATGGCGTCTCCATCCTGAGGTGGTGCAAGTACTCTTTCAGCAGTGGGAAGGGCCTTGGTTAGATCGGTTTGCCACCGCAGAGTGTGTGCAATGTCAACAGTTCTGCATGCTGAAGTTTGCAAGGCACCTCTCGTTTGGAGGTGCTATTTGTCTAAAGTGGAGCTCAGGCCTCCTGTAGCCTTTCTTCTCAGACCACTCCTGCCCAGAGTTCTCAAGAAGATCTGGACAACCATGCCCAAGTCCTCCTTGTTGGTCCTGACTGGTCTCAGAGAAATTGGCATCCCAAGCTGTTGAGCATGGCCATTGTTTGTCTGGTCAGGCTGCCCCTTTGGGAGAATCTTCTGTCACAGCAGAAGAGGAGGGTTCTCCACCTGAACCTGTCAACACTCAGATTTCATGCATGGAGATTTAGCCACGACAAGCTGGGTCTACATACTATTGTCTCTTTTGTGCCAAAGTCGTCACCCCATTTCATGCATACCAATCCAACAACGTGCCTTCTTTTTACGCTCTGCCATGTCTCTCTAAGGAAGATGAGGAACTTCACTCCCTGGACCCAAAAAGAGGATTGTCATTTGGGAGATATGCCGGTGCGAAGAAGGGAAAGTCCGTGCAGACCATCTCCATTTGGGTTTTGCTCTACATTAATATCTGCTATGCACAGGCCAAAAAGCGATCCCTATAGGGTTTGTGCACTCATTTCAGGGCAAAAGCTGCGACCACTGCATTAGAACGGGAAGTCCAGCCCTGGACATCTGTCAGGCAGCAGCATGAGCCTCATTGCAGACGTTCACCAAGCACTACTGCCTGGACAATTTTCAGACGGGAAGGGCACTTTGACCGTTAAGTCCTGCAGGGCTTTTTGGTCTAAAATCTCTCTTACAGACCCACCGTCAGGGCGGCATTGCTTGGGTATCTATTCAAAGGTAAGAAATCTGCGGCTAGAAGTTTCTATCAGGTGGAAAAGTTACTTACCTTCGGTAATGCCTTATCCAGTAGTCTCTATTTAGCCGCAGGTTCCTTACCGACACACCCAACCTCCCAGCTCTGCGAGCAGATTTTATCACTAGATTGGTTCCCTTTTCAGGGCCCTAGTGTTCCACACCAGTGGTTAGTGTTCTTCACGGCTCTGTGCTCTTGGTGTGGAAAATCATGAAAAGAAACTGGCAGCGCGCTGAGGTGGCACCTATACAGACACCACCCACGTCAATCCCTACTCTGATGATGCCACAAAATATTTCTGGGTCCAGTCCGACGCATGGAGAAAATTCTAAGGTAAGGAATCTGTGACTAGATAGTCTCTACCAGAAAAGGCATTACAGAAGGTTAGTATCTTGTTTTGAGCATAAGAGGGGCACCCATGGCACCTGGAACTCGGAGCTCATTGGAGTGGAGAAGGGGACTATAGAAAGACTGCCCTGGTGCACCAAGGGCCCAGCAAAGAGAGGCTGCACCAACGTGGAATGCACCAACTGCACCTGGTGGCTAACAAGGGAGGACGGTCTGTGCCTGCTGTGCACGGCTCATGGAGAAGTCGACTCCTGAGCCCAGCCTAAGCAAGAGAATCCTAGGGTCATTTAGCTGACAGAGACCTCAACAGGTGAAGAAACCTGCTGAGACAAGTTGGTAGCCAAGATTCCTGAATCTCTCCAAAAATGACCGAAGTTTAAAAGTTGCTCCCAAGTCTGCTGAACTGGAGGAGTGCAGCTATGTTGCCCCAAAGACAAGTTGCAATCTGAAGCAGGAAACCAGTGTACTCAGCGACTGGTTACCCAGTGGCGATTGGACTACTACCCAGCTCAAGAGCACTTTGAGGGACGTCGACCCCTGTGGCCAGGACCTCCTCACCAAGCATGTGGACTGAGGAGGCACCCCAGGAAAACCTTTGTTGACCTCACAGTATCTTCCGTCCCTCTGACTGGCTCCTTGGGAGAGTTGGTTACCTAAAATAGTTCTAAGTAACCTTATCACAACTTCTCCAAGTTTTTATTGAAAAAGTTTCTAAGTTTGAAATTTTTTGAATTTGCCAGTGCTTGTTGGCGTTTAAATAAAAAGTTTTTGTTCACTGTGGCTTGTAAATTCTGTATCTCTGGAACACTCCAGAAGATATTTTTTGTTCTGGTGTCTAAAAATACATAACAATCTTAACTATTTTTATAAATTGGTGTCCGATGTTTTCAGAGTGTCAGTTCTTTCTTCTTCAATTGTTTTGGGCTATTTAAATGCTTTACTCTTGTTCCTTTGTGTAAGCCTAACTGCTCAGAGCCACAGCTACCCAGAGTTAAGCTAAAGGTTTAACAAACTGAACCTACTGGTCCTAAAGGGGTTGGTAAGTGTATTTCACGGTGAGGTAGCACAATGACGCCATACAATACACCCCATTTCCTCTAAAGCACCTTCGGGCCCTATGGGTTTGGAAGATGTCCTGACTGGATTTCTCCTGTCAGGTTCATCCTCAGCATCATGTGGGCCCTTTCGATTTTCTCCGGGATTCAGAACAGCTCCGGTCACAGTCACAACTTTCACCATAGTCCATTCATTCGGCGGTGTTCACCCTATTGTCATTCTCAACTCAGATAAGGACCTGGATCAGTGTTGTCCAACTTCGACTCTGGTGCTGACTGGACCAACACCCTCCAGGTCGGATATAGTGCCTTCATTCTTTGACAGTCCCTTTGGGAAATGTGCTTGGATCCATTCTGAGGATCATTAAAATAATCCTGACCCTCTTGAGAAGCCCTTGGCCAAGGATAACTGGTATGAGGAACTGGCTTGTCAGACACTAACCTTGTCTCGCCTCCTAATGTAGCTATGGAGGAAGGGGTTTCCTTTGCCCTGGTAGTGCAAGGGTGGCTGAGGTCCTGGATCTTTTGCTGCCCTTAGTGGTGTTCACAATCAGTGTCTTGAGTAGGGTGAATCAACCTGGGGTAGGGCCCACAGAACCTCACCCCACTTTTAATAATACCCGCACTGATGTCCTGCCTGGACCAAGCCCTGCATGTGCACTTTTATGTACCTGATGATCATCTGCCACCACCTCTCTACTCCTGGTGATCCAGCTTTGCTCACCCCGCACCCCCCTCTGAGCGCTTGGTCATGCAGTCCTCATTGTCCAAGGTTAACCCTGTCGCATTCCATGCCACCATGATAGGCAATCCAAGAGATGGACATCTTTAGCTCGAAAATTCTCTCTTCCACCAGTCTTGCACTGCGATCAGTAAACACTGCTTGCGTCTTGAGCTGGTATACCCATACAGTGTGGGACTTGGTCGCGCAAGTGCTGCCCATAATCTCGGAGGAGGCGCAAGCTGACCTGACCCATGCCATTGCCAATGGCAAAGATGCAGCAAAGTTGACAATATGCTGCAGGCTGGACACAACAGACTCACTGGGTAGAGTGATTGCTTCGTCGGGGGTGTTCCAGAGCCATGCCTTGCTGAGGTCCACTAGCATCTCGGGGGATGTCCAGGCATCTCTTATAGCCATGTATTTCAATAGCACTTCTCTGTTTGATGATTAGGCACATTCCGTGCTGGAGCGCTTAAAGGACAGTAGGGCCACTGCCTGGTCACTGGGACTCACAATGCCCCCACGCCAGCCTCATTCTGCCTTCCAGTCCTTTCAAGGATATGGTACAGTCTACCAGCCGTGTCCATTTCCACCCAGCCTCCATTGCCAGCAGGTGCTCTCCATTTCTTTCATAGCTGCAGGTGCGGTTCCCACAAGACTCATGGGAGCCAAAGCCAGAGATCTGCCTAGTCTCCCACTGGTAGCCAGAGACCCCAGACCACTTCAATACACCCTTGCAACATCACTTGCAACTGGCTGGTGGCAGGAAAAAGCACCACCTGCCATGTTGGTCCATGGGTTATGCCCTTCCATTTATGGAAACCCCTCCACCCATGCTACTGTCCTCAGATCGACCAATGGTGGACAACATATCCCTACTGTGTCAGGAATTGCAGGCTTCTTTGGCCTAAGTGGGAGCTAACCATGTCAAAAAGGGTGCTGACATCAGAAGTAGCTCATGGTGGCTATTCTGGCTACTTTCTTGTGCCAAAGAAGGACAGAGACCTCTACTCTATACTAGACCTGCGTCCTCTCAAATACTTCCAGAGAAAGTCAAAATGCACAAATTGGCTCAGGTCCTGTCTGCCCTAGACCCTGGAGACTGAATAGTAGCACTAAACTTGCAAGACAAAAATTTCATATAACATGCAGCTGGCCCACAGACGTTACCTGCTGGTCACAGTGGCCCATGAGCACTTTCAATTCCCAGTGCTCCCTTTGGCCTTACTAGTACCCCTCAGGTGTTAATGAAAGTGATAGCAGTGGGTGCCGCCCATCTGTGAAGATAAGGGGTTCCAATCTTCCCCTAGATTGACAACTGGTTGTTGAAGACAGGCTCCTACAGTCGGTTGTCACCCACCTCCAGAGTACGGCGGACTGCTTTCAATATCTGGGGCTGACTATCAATGTGTCGATGTTCCATCTGACTCTCCCCTCAGACATTTCGTTCCTCTGAGCTATTCTGGACAAAGTGCAATTCTGCGCCTATCCTCTGCAGCGGTGAGTCCAGGATATTCATGTAAGCATTCTAATATTTCAGTCTCCATCCTAGATTTTAATGAGACTGGTGCTGAGGCTGCTGTATCTGCTATCCGCTTGCATCCTGCCTGTAAAACATGACTGCTGGGATATGCAGGCTCTGCAGTGAGATCTTAAGTCCCAGTGGGCGTAGCATCTGGGGAACCTCTCTGACTTGGTCCAGATACCTGAGGGAACTGCAAAAGACCTCCAGTACTGGCTACCGAACCGCAATAGGGTCAGTGTCAGACCCCCTTTCCCTTACCCACCCAGATCTCACTGTGGTGACCGATGCATCACTCCTTGTTTGGGGTGGCCATCTGAGAGGTAGAGATCAGAGCACTATGGAAGAGTCTCAGCTCTACATCAACTTAGCAATGAAAGCCTTCCTCCCTCCCATCAAGGGATGGCTGGTTCAGGTGATCAAGGACAACACCATCACCATGTGGTATTGCAATAAAGAGGGCGGGTGCAGTTGTTTACCCTGTGCCAGGAGGCTCTGCGCCTCGAGACATGGCTAGGATGTCAGCATATTTTCTTGGTCGTACAACACCTGTTGGGGTCTCTTAACATCAGAGGAGACAAACTCAGACATAAATGCCTTGCAGATCACAAATGGCATCTACACCTGGAGATGGTGCAAAACCTCTTCAGTTTCTGGACAGAACCTTGGTTACATCTATTCACCACCCCTGAGAACATGCAATGTGAGCACTTCTTGGGTTTCCAAGGCAGTTCTCGCTCTGAGACCTATGTCATGTTGAGTGGTGCTCAGGACGCCTGTACTGTTTCTCACCAATGCCAAACTTGCCCAGAGTTCTGAAGAGGATCAGGACAGACCGAGCCGAAGTCATCCTTGTGGCTCTGGATTGGGCACAGAGTATGATATCCTGAACTCCTTAGCAATGGCATTGGTTCTCCGATCAGTCTGCTCCGTTGGGAAGAACTCCTGTTGCAGCAACAGAGCAAAGTTCTGCAACCAATCATGCACGCTCTGCCTTCATGCATGGAGATTGGGTGGTGGCAATTGACAGTCATCGATTTCCACCTGAAGTCTGTGAGGTGATCTTGGCAAGCAGGCATTCCTCCACAAAATAACTGCATACATCGACCTTTGGGACAGGTTTGTAGCATGGTTCACTGAAAACATGTTGACACTCTTTTTGCACAGACTTGCTGTTTGTTTTGTCCTTAGCCGGCAAGGCCGTGCTGTGAGCACAGTTAAGGGGTATCTTTTGCCAGTCTAGACTTTTTTGCAGTTGTGTATCAACCCTCTGTTCAAGTCACCTGTTTTGATATATTTTTGGAAGGCTCTTCAACACATGTTTCTCCAAACCTTTTGTTGTGCTCCAATAGATCATCTTTGTTTTTTTTTTTGTTTTTTTAAATGTGTCCATTGAAACTTTTTTATTTTTGTAATTAACCAGAAACAGAGCAACACACGGCTCCAGAGGATGCTACATGTACAGTAATGTTCCAGCAAAAGTTTTCCACATCACAATGAATGTTGGATATGTAGATCATTTGCTTTCAGTGTCCCGTCTCAACGTCAGCCCCTCCTCCATGTCTAATGTACGTCTATCATCTGGGGACTCTCATCCTATTAATAATTTCTCCCCATGTTACTAGGTCTTCCTCTGCTGCTTTATCTCACCTTGTAAGTCTAATGGGCACTTTGTCAACTATTGACCATTCCATCAAATCTTTCTTCCACTCCGCCACCGCCAGGGGTTGTGTGGGCACCCAGTGTATAGCTATCAATTGCTGTGCTAGCACCACTCCCAGCACAAACATTCTGGGCTCCATTTTTGTCTGCTGCCACCCTGGGACAATGCCCAATAGATACAGTTTAACTGAACTCTCCAGTGACAGTCCCATAATCTGCATCAGGTACAGAATTACATGGCTCCAGAATTTCACTATAACTGAACACACCCAAGTCATGTGTAGGAAGTCTGCATTGACTCGGCCACATCGGCCAAAGATCGCTGGTGACTCAGGATAGATTTTACTAAGTTTCTGTGGGGTCATGTAGGTTCTGTGTCAGTATAATGGAAGTGTATAGGGTTGAATTGTGTGTTAAGTAACACTAGTTTAACTTGTGCACAGGCTTTTTTCCAACCTTTTTTCCAGACAATCCATATCCCACTGCTCCCAGGCCAATACTCCGTCCCCTCCGTCCACCACTAAGGTGGCATACAGGAGGGTTATCAATCATCTACGTCCAGCCATTTCCAACATAAGTATCACCATGGCAGGCTGCTGTGGCTTGGATTAGAAAGGGAGCCAAATTCCTTGCATAGTGTTTGCAATCCTAGTAAACCTGTCCAACACCATAATGCTCTTGGACTTAGGCAAAGGGCACAAAATGGACATTAAATTACAGGTCCCCGACTTTCGTATGTCTGCCCTTGCACCATACAGTGCAAAGTGTGTCTTTATTTGAATTAAAGAATGGTCGTAGCACCAACAGGGTGAGATTCTCTGCAAAAGGGGCCCTGGGGAAGACCATGTAACCTACTCTGCACCACTACGCTGCCACTTACTGGATGAGATATGGGAATTATCTCAGCACACACTCTCCTAGTAAGAGGGGCTCAGGGAACATGGTGTGCATGCCTGCCAGAAGTGTTTTTTTCCCAGTTCTGACCTTCATCTAACTAATGCACTGCATGCTGCAACTGCGTCTATGTAGTAAAGAAACATATCTGGCAACCCCAACCCACCTTCTGGCAATGAGAGTTTCAGTATGGATAAGTACACCCTACTTCTCTTATCCACCTACACCAGATCCATCAGCAGTTTATCCAGTCGGACATATGTTGACACCAACACCGGGCACATCACATTTTGAAGGACATACAAGCACTGTGGCAAAAACACCATTTTTGTCAGGGCAACCCTCCCCTTCATAGACATTGGGAGCTCTTTCCAGAATTCAACAGCCCATCTGTTACTTATCATGTGTTCAGATTATATTGTTCACATCAGCCTTGAGTAATCGTTATCCCCAAGTAATTAAATGCTTCTTGCTCCCATCCTAATCCCAGCACTTGTCACAGCAGTGCTTCCTCGCTTTCAAGTCGAATCAGTGGGAATAATTTAGATCTTTCTCTGTTGGTCCATAGCCCTGACACCTCAGCAAAGTCATGCATCACCTCCAGCATCAAGAGCACAGAGTGCTCCAGATCCCAGAGTTAGGGCAGCATATAATCTGCATACTTTGAAACCACAAGGACAGTATTGTGGAGAAGTGTGGCTCAATGGTTAGAGCGGCAGGCCCTGATGCAGAAATCTGGCCCGGGACCAGGGTTCAATTCCCGCCTCAGCGGGTCTTGAGCTCAATTTCCTTGGACCTGATAATTCTCGCATTGGTGCTTAATCTAATTCATGGGTCCCACTCTGTAACTCTGGGCAATAGCTTGCTTAATCTCCACAACGGCCCCAACAGCGCTGGGATGCCTGGCTTCCCCTTGGAGGTTGCCCAGGAGTGGGCACCTCACAGGGAAAAGCCAGGAGGGGTTCCACAACGGTATGCGTACAGCGCCTTGAGACCCTAACGGGTGAGTAGTGCGCTATACAAGTACGAAGTTTACAGTATTCAGAATTCACATGCTCCGTGGTCCCAATGACGCCCGAATGTGGCAGGCAAGAGGTTCCACCCCCAGCGCAAGCATGCCTGGGGACAGAGTGCATCCCTGCTGGGTCCTCTTGCCCATTTTCCATGGTTCTGAAATTATGTTTCCCATTCGAACTCTAGCCACAGGCTCAGTGTGCAATGCCTTAACCAAGCTACTGAACCCCGGACTAAAACCCTTTCAGCGTAAAGTCACTCACATGTAAGGCAAAACCACAGTGTCAAAGGCATGCTCTAAATCCAGAGCAGCCAATGCCAGTTTTCCTCTCAATTCCACTACAGACTGCAGGACATGGGACAGCCGCCTGATACTGTACATTATGCTTCATCCCGGGATAAAACCCATCGGTTCAGGGGGGACCAGCTCACTAACCACCCGCAGCAGTCTATTTGTTCGCACCTTGCGCAACAATTTACATCCACATTTAGCATGAGCAATGGTCTATAGGAGGTTGGTTGTGTCGGATCTCTACCTCCCTTAGGATTTAGGATCATCACTGCATCACTCATTGTCTGGGGAAGCAACCTCTTCTACTGTGCCTCCTCAAACACTTCCAGGAGAGTCTCAAGGAGCAATTATGGCTGGGCCTGATAGAGCTGACCTGACAACCCATCCAATCCTGGTGCCCTGCCCTTTGTCAACTCACAGGGTACCTCCTTAAGTTCCTCTTCCACCAGAGGGCTATTGAGGCTGCACCTCTGCACCTCCGCAAGACTCATTAACTCTGTCCCATTTAGGAATCCATTCAGAGCCTCCTTCTACATCTCATGAGATCTGGTGAACCCTTCCTTCAAGTACATATGCCATGCATCATTTATTTGATCTCTGGCTATCAGGCTGACCCCACCCTTCCCTTTGAGGAACAGTATGTGTGTATGGGGCTTCTTCCTGTTCACCAACCAAGCCAACAGTCTGCCAGATTTATCTCCCGCCTCAAAAGAGTCTCTGTCTGTACTGTCTGCGCATATATTTGTCCAAGCATGTCCACACATCTTTCACCCACATGATAATGCCCAATAATCTCTTGGACTTAACTGGCTTCTCTCCAGATTGATTTCACAGTTATGCCTGTTCTGTCTCTAAATCAGTTAGTTCTTGCTCCAACTGACTGCAAACACCAATCACCTGAACCATGCACTCCTCCCTCAGTGCCACCTAATAGGACTCCTACTCCACTGCTCTATCCGTGGAGTCTTGATTCTTTTGAAAGAATTGGAGTGTGTTGTCTGGTTGGCTAGGGTATGGTTCTAAAAGGTGTATCATTCCACTTGTCTAGAAGACCTCAGGATGCAGTCCTGATCTTTGAGGTTCAGAATTTGTGTAATCAGAACTCTCAAGTGGCCCCAGGGAGGGGGCATCTGTACCAACACATTATGGTCCCTTAATACACTGAACCAACATGACAAACCCTCTGGATGTCGTTCTCTCCTTACCCAGTTCTCCATGAATGCCTCCGTGTCATCTCCCTCTGCCCGTTCCGGAAACCCCAGAAAGCAGAGATTGTAGCAGAAGCCGTTTGCCGCATCCTCTGCCCTGTCTTCCATGATCGTCAGCTTAACCATTTGGCCTTTCAGTACTTTAACCTCGCTCTGCAGTTCCATGAGCATGCTCTCGGTGGACTCTCTCTACTACATTATATAGATCAGCTCAGAGTAGGTTGACATTGATGGAAACCATTTTAGGTTTTTGCTCAAGGGCCGTCCGGAAACCACTTATTGATGCAAGCAAAGCAGTTCACCTCTTGAGGGTTCCTCCAGCGATTTCCCCCTGTAACTGGGACTTCTGAGCTTATGCCAGGCATGTTTTCCCCTGTACGGTGGATTATGGAATCTTGTACTGGATCAAGGCTGTTCCCCTGGGTGGGCTTGGGCGCTCTGTCTTTGCCCATGGTGAACCCCCTAGGCATTCCCTGGCTCAACCCAGTGCTTACCATTCTCTGCTCAGGAGGGAGTGGAGCCTCTCTGTTCATCGACCTCACCTGAGTTTGCATTCCTGCCAGCTCTCGTCCAAAGGTCCAGTCAGGTGCCCACACATTTGTCCAGCATGCCCCCCTAGCCAGGAGGGCATCAGGGACTCACATCCCAGGAGCCTATAGTGCACTGTGCCATATGGCTCTAAGGCCTACTGTAGGGGGGTGACTTAGATATAGTACATGCGGTGTGAATGGCCATTGCACTCAGGGTGTGTGCAATGTTGTGTTTTCAGAATGGTTTGACCCTTTTCACCGTCATGCAGCGGCAGCCTATGTGCAATTCTAGTGTGGTTCCCTTTGAGTGGCATAATACATGCTGCAGCCCTTGGGGACCCTCCTTAGTACCCATGCATGCCTGCCATTACAGCCTGCTTGAAAGGGTGCATGCACCCTTTTCACGATAGGCCACTGTAAGCCACCCCTATGGCAGCTCCTCCCAACTCAAAGGGCACGGTGCAAGTAACTGTGTGTGAGGGCACCCCTGCACTAGCAAAGGTGCCCCCACGAGCTACAGTCCCATTTTCCTGGACTTAATGAGTGGGGGAACGCCATTTTATGCGTGTACTGAACATAGGTTACTACCTATGTCCAGATACATAATGGTAACTCCGAACCTAGGCATGTTTGGTATCAAACATGTCAGAATCCTACCCCAATATTGTTGCCAGTATTTGAACCATGATTCCATGCACTCTGGAGGCTCCTTTGAGGACCACCAGCATTGCTCCTACCAGCCTTCTGGGGTTTTCTGGGAGCCCAAGCTGCTGTCACCCCTCAGACAGGTTGCTGCCCTCCTGCTGCTTAAACAGCTCAAGCCCAGAAAGACAGAACACAGGATTACCTTTGGGAGGGGGGGGGAGGTAACACCCTCTCCCTCTGAAAATATGTGTTACATGGCTTGGGAGTGGTAGCCTCCCCAAGCCACTGGTACGCTTTGAAGGGCATATTTGGTGCCCTCCATGCATAAACCAGTCTAAACTGGTTCAGGAACCTCCATTCCCTGCTCTGGCGTGCAACTGGACAGTGGAAAGGGGAGTGACTTCTGCCCTGTCCATCACCACCCCAGTGGTGGAGCTCTGTGCTCCTCCAGAGGGTTCCTGTGTTCTGCTGTCTTATAGCCAAGGTTTGCAGGGACCTCTGCGAGCATCTGAGTGGCCAGGTCAGGCAGGTGACGTCAGAGCCCCCTCCTGATAAGTGGTCACCTGGCTAGAGGACCAATCCCCCCTTTCAAGGCTATTTATGGTCTCTCTCTTGGGTGGGGTCCTCAGATTTGGCTTGCAAGATTCCAGCAGGACTCCTCTGCTTCGACTTCTAGCCAATGGAACCGTGACTGGACCCTCGAGAAGGAAGAAGGAATCTCACGTGGAGTGAAGGAGTTACTACGCTGCATCCGCAGGCACCATCTGCAACGACGACAGGCTGCGTGGATCTCCTCTCATCCTGAGCTGCATGGATCCTGCATCACTGGTTGTGGTCCGGAGTAGTCCTCTCTGCCAGCTCTCCAACTTTGGTGGAGGTAAGCCCTTGACGTCCCACGAAGGAGAGTATCCCTGTGCACTGCATCTCTTATAGCTACCAGGGCTTGTTTGCATCTCCTCCAGGGGATCTTCAGGCTCCATGTAGCCCTAGCCCCAGCACTCCTTCATGTGACGCACAGCCCTCTGCGTGCTTCTCCTGCAGCCTGGGACCCTTCTCCAGTTGTGCTTCATGGGCTCCTCTGCAACTTCTGGTTCCTCGTCCAGTGGGTCTCCTGTGGGGACTTCATCTTCTTCTGTGGACTCTGTTTTGCTGAAGGTACCCCTATGACTCCCTGCGTGGGTTGAGTCCTCCTGGAACTTACTGGTCCCCGACAGTCCCACTTCTGCTTCACCACGACTTCTGTCTTTGCCAAGGTTGGTGTATGTCTTTATGTTTCCACTGACCGACTGCAGTTATCCGTCCAGGCGTGGGACATTGACTGCATCCTTCAGGCACTCTTCACCTGCTTCAGGGCTGCATTCCAAACCGTCTTCGACCTACTGTTGACCAACTCCTGCACCCATAGCCGTATAGGTAGTAGCTCCTGCTCCTCCTGGACTTTTCTGTGACTTCTGGATTTGGTCCCCTCCTTCCACAGGTCTAACTCTTCAGGAATCCACTGCTGGTTCCTTGCAGTCTTGTCTGAGTGTTGCATGTTCTTCATTTTCTTCCTTTTGGGTGGTGGGAAAATCCAGTAATTTACTCCTTTCCTCCCGGTAGCTAGGGAGCACTGTGGTACTTAACTCTGGGGTTTCCTAGTATCTCCAGCTTGCCTCTACACATTCCACTTACCTAAGTGGGGGTCCTGTGTTTGCATTCCATTTTTTTAGTATATGATTTGGGCTCTCCCTAGCGTCACTAAAGTCTATTTGCATTTGCACTGTTTTCTGACACTTTTTGTGCCTATTTCTGATATTTAGTGTACATATTTTAAGTGTTTACTTAGTGCCTATTAGGGGGTTAACTATCTAGTATTTTAGTATGGGGTTACTGTAATAAAGACCCTTTATTTTCGTAACACTGAGTGTTTTCTTTCATGTGTGTTAGTCGTATGTGACTATAGTGATATTGCATGAGCTTTGAATGTCTCCTAGATAAGCCTAGGCTGTTCATCCACAGCTACCTCTAGAGAGCCTGGCTTCTAGACATTGTCTACATTACACTAATAGGGGATACCTGGACCTGGTATAAGGGGTAAGTCAGTGCTTAATTTGTAAATAAAAATGTGCCAGTGCTTAAAGCTCTCCTCTTAAACATGTGGCTGTTGTAATTAAATGTGAGAGCACGGAATACTGAGGCAGCACAATCCTGAAGATTCTCGGGCCTCATTTATCCATTTACAGCCACTCCCTGCCCCTTCAGCTCACTCTTGCAGCTTCCTGCTTTTCCCCTTTCTGATGCTTTTTTATTTTTCTCTTCCTCCGTCTTTCCCATATGTGTCTTTTGCTCGCAGTAAATGCTTGATGTAGAAAAGTAAATGCCAGCCCTCAAAAATAAGTGTCAGTGCTCCGCACCGGAAACAACAAAGACAAATTAAGCACTAGTGTTAGTACCTTAGGTACCCACCACACACCAGGCCAGCTTCCTACATGAACCATTTAAAAAAGAGGCACTTTCCTACACAAGCCATGACAGGCGAAGCAGAACTTGCGGACACGTCAGGAAACTGCTTTAAATTTTGTGGATCCAGTCTGGCGCCTGGAGAGATTCTTAAGGGGGGGGAATCTGCATTTACAGTCTCTGTCAGACAAGACTTTACCTAAAGTAAGTAACTTGTTTGTCTGTACTTTTCCACTTTGTATAGGAATGAACTCACCAACCTATAATTTTTTTTACCAGAAAGAATTTGTCTTTGTTGGGTAGAGCAAGGGCTTGTTCAACCACATCAAAGGTTGATACAGACACTCTTATTAGATATAGTTCTCAGTATATTTCTATTGTCAAAATGTGCAGTGTAGCAGTTAAGAAATTACACTACTGCCATCACTCTGATTTCAGAAGACGAAGCCAAGTGGATCATGTATCTGTGCAAAATATTCTTGGCTAATAGCGCTAACAATACTGTCTTATTCTCCTTCTTGGGTTGTGACTTTTTGCCTCTGGATCAGTGTCGTTTGGTACTCCCTTTTAGTGCTTATTAATACCAATGATCTTAGGATGAAAAAAAGAAAAATTACTTGGTATTAATTCTAGATCTCAATAATTGTATGTTTTACTGAATTCCTGAACAAACTACCATTCGTTGAGAAGTTCGGCAGGTGCAAAGTAGTAAACTATGGTGCAGCATCTTTAAGAGCTCCACAATTAACTGCCTCAGAGCAGTTAGACCTGTGGTATGGGATAGTAAGAGTCACCTTGGACTCTTTTGACTGGGTAGTTCTAGGTCACATGACCAAGGCTACCTGATCAAAACACTTTGGTGTCTTTAGGTGAGATGTGCCCACAGAAACAAAATAACTCCCACACTGTACAGTATTTTGCCTCATCTTCTTTCTTGTAAAATTTTCATCTATGTTCTCAGTCATGACTCACTTGTGAGAAACACATAAATAGCAGAAAATACAAGAATTGTGATCTGCTTTTGTGTTGATGTATCTATGCATATGTTTGTGTCTGTATATGTGTGTGTGTGTATATATATATGTATACGCTCTCCATTGAGCAGCTAAAAATTGAAGATTGAGTGTTTGTGCACCCTGGGCAGTTACTATTTATTACAATTATGGCTGAACGGAGAAGGCTGTGGGAACAAGCAGCAGCTGAATTGTTTGACAATTCTAAGACCCCCGGGGGTTCAGATGCACACCACCTCCAGCATTATTAATCAATTAGAGAAAGCACGTATTTCGGAACTTAAAAAGTCGTCGGAGATGACATCATTAACCAAATATATCAAAAGTGGTAGAGTGCCAAGGGGCCTTCGTATTTTAATACTACCCACTTTAGGTGATATGGATCCGGATTTGCTGGAGGAGTGGAGAATGCAAACAGCAGACTGCTCGACTAAACTCATGGGAACACTAATCACTCAAGCTAAGAGACAAATGGATGAACAAATCGCTAAGATCGAACAACTGACTAAAGACTTAGAAAAGATAGCGAATCAACAAGAAGTTTCAAATCAGCTAGCTAGAATGGAAGAACGGATTAAAAATAAGGAAGAAGAAATTAAACTACGTAAAGCACACAAGTTTAATAGAGATAAATTGGATTATAAACATGGAAGAATTTATACGCTTGCTCGAAAATATGATAATGCAAGAACAATGGATGTGTCTAAGAGTGGAGCAGAGGTTGCCACACATCCTATATCTGCTGATGACAGCTCAGAGATAGGGTCCTCTGCAGATGAGGCACCACGAAACAAGTAGGATTTTCAGGGGGAAATGCGTCTTATGCAAATGGTCACGCCTCCCCCTGGTCAAAATCGCAGACGTGGCCGAGGAAGCGGAACACGAGGCGGGGTAAGAAGAAGAAGCAACCAACAATAGAAAGAGATTTGAACCCCCAGCTCGCCAGTAGTCTGAATCATCCGAGTACTGTTGTTAACATCTCTCACAGCACATTTACAGATAATCAACTACGCATACTTGACCTAGGATTAAGCTTTTGTCCGAATGTCCAGTGGGACTATGTTGGTACACGAATTGAGCTCTATAAATTTGTTCGCAAATTACGTTTAATTAAACATTTCTCCAACATGGATAAAAACGCATTTGTAGACAATGTGAACAGAAGGGCTCCAGTCTCTGGATTTAACATTGCGGACAGTTCACAATTGATGGCTATTAACGATCTAGCCAATGAGAGTAATGAACTTGCACGCATAACACATGATGACACCGACACCAATACTTCTACGCTTAATGAGATGGGATTTGTCACTAATTTTCATGAAAATAGCTGTTTGAAATTGCCGAGCAGATTTAATCCTCCACTACCTAGTGGAAATTTGATTGATACATTTCATGAACTAGTAATTAGCGATATTGACAAATTCCGCACTAAAGGTCCATCTAAAACAACAAATAGATCCAATTTTACTCAACAAGACTGGAAAGATTTAAACATACTGAGATCCAACACGTCCATTATCATGAAGCCCTCAGATAAGGGCGGTAACATAGTTATCATGGACACATGTGATTATACCAAAGAAGCTTATCGACAACTGAGGAATACAGAGCATTATGACAAGTTGCGGATGAACCCTATAACTCAATATCAAGTGACATATCATGAGATGCTTAATGAGTGGTACACCAAACAACTTATGGATTATGATGAGTTTATGTATTTAAAGATTGACCAGCCTAAAATTCCATGCATCTACTTTCTGCCAAAAATCCATAAGAATAAATCACATCCCCCAGGCAGACCTATAGTCAGCATGAATCAGTCTCTGCTTGAAAATACTTCGCGATATTTAGACTTGTTTCTGTGCACCTTTGTTACTGAATTACCATCATATCTACGTGACACCTATGACTTTCTGGCTAAGATACATAACATTCCATGGCACAAAGACTATCTAATGGTTACCATGGATGTGGCTTCCTTGTATACCTCTATTAAACATCAATATGGGTTACAAGCATGTAGATATTTTTTACGAACACAACCTATCGAATTTCTTGAGCACACTAATATGCTTTTATCCATGCTACAATTCTGTTTATCCCATAACCTGTTTCTTTTTGACAATGACTGTTTTTTTACAAAAACAAGGGACGGCTATGGGGGCTTCTTTTGCTCCCACGTACGCCAACCTATACATGGGCTTGTGGGAGAAGGAGGTGGCATGGTCTGAAGATAACAACATCTACATGGATAGAGTTGTATTGTGGGTGCGTTATATTGATGATCTGTTTATCATTTGGGATGGCACTGATCAATTATTGTTGGAATATATAAACATACTAAACAATAACCAATTTAACATTAATTTAGAAGTCACTTCTAGTAGAGAGACTATTGAATTCTTAGATGTCTTATTAGAAGTGAGAAATGATCATCTAGAGACCACCATATATCGCAAACCCACGGCATGGAACTCCATATTACATGCCAACAGTGGGCATCCCACAGCATTGAAATGGAGCATACCGTACAGCCAGTTTCTGCGGGCTCGCAGAATATGTTCAGATGAGAGTAGATATGATTTGGCAATCAGGACTATGATGGAAAGATTTTTAAATAGAGGCTATCTTCTTAAGATTTTGGTGGATGCACAGAATAGAGTCAAAAACAAAAGTTACTTTTTAACAACATATCAACTAACAATGATTTGAAACAATCATCTCCTAGAATAGTTTTGCAATATAATCAACAACATGATTCTTTGAAAACCATACTTCAGAAAAACTGGCACATTCTACAGAATGATCCCATTATCAGGGACAGCATTGGTCCACATCCGTCCAAAACTTTTCGTAAGGCTCACTCATTAGGGGATCATCTAACTAGAAGTTTTTTCTCTACGAAAGCTAGCACATCCTGGTTGAGCCAAAAAAGTTTGGGATTTTGGAAATGTGGCCATTGCAAGGCCTGTAAATATGCACAAAACATGCAGAAAATATCAAACTTTTGATGGTCGCTATTGTGACATCAAAAATCGCATTACGTGCGACACGGAATTTGTGGTTTATGTTGTCGAATGTGGTTGTCACAAAAAATATATTGGCAGTACCATCCACAAGCTAAAAGTCAGATTTTTACAACACTTTAGAGCCATCAAAAATCAAGATAGAACATATCCCCTGGCCAAACATTTTTGGGATATACATAAATGGGATTCCAGCACATTTATTATTCTGTGGCATCAAATCCATTAAAAACAATCCCAGAGCCGGTGATAGAACATTGGAGCTTAGACAAATGGAATCGAAGATGATTCTACTATTAGGTTCTGAATCTCCTTGGGGGCATAATCTTGATGCTGAATTACATGTTCATCTTAGATGAAATAATGATTGTTCACTGTATCTATTCTATATTTACAGAGAGATCTTGAGTGTTGTGAAATTTTGCTTATATATAACTGTGGATATAACATTACGCTCACCACTGCCATTTACAAGGGGTGTTTTTTTGCCATAAGTGATCTTGCAGACATTCAGGAGAACATATTTATCTCCAACTGATGTTTAAAGAGTTTTTTCAGAAAAAAAACAATTCATTCTAACATCTTTTTAAACATTTTCTTCCCGTAGAATTTAATATTTAATATTTACAGAAGAGTGACAATAGATGTGTAAATCTTTTATTATATATAAACACTTGTTTTTAGCACTGTTTTGCACTAGTTATAGACACTTTATTTAATATGGAAATAATTTTGTTTTTTTAGCACTGTACACTTTAGTCCGTGGCTGTCCTCTTCTCAATTCCATTTTGAATACATGCACAAATCAGGAAACCTACAATATAGATCCTAATAGACAAGAATTAATCCACAACACAAAAAAATATGTATTGTCTTCTGGATATTTATTTAATACATCATGATATAAGACATAATTTTGATCCTATGAACATATGGATCATACTCAGAGGACTAAGTGTAGGTTGATAGGGTAGTGGCAAATTAGATATATGATCAAATTCCACTGGAGTTTAGCCTTATAATATAATTAACTATGTATAGATGATTGATTTGATATTATATAATTTGTTTTAAATTTTGAATTAATAATGAATATGATTTTAGATATTGTAAATTATAACTATATTAGATATTATTCTGTATTGAACCATAGGATAATAACCATTTTGCTGACTGGTTTATTTGTACTGACCAATTTTTTACAACAAACTATTTATAACACTTTTTAGCATTGTGTAATATTTACAATATTTATGATCATTTTATTTGAAATAATTATAGTCATCTATGTACAAAAACCTACATTGAAAAATAGGTCCTACGAATATTTAAAACATTTGATTAATTAAAGTGATGGAGGTTGATCAGAAAGATTGATAACACTGGTTCAAATCATGTATTAATACTTAATTTCATGCTCATGATATGTATTTAATGATTTTTATTAAATTTAATTAATGATATGTATTATGTATTTATTATACTTATGTGTTATATACGATGCACTGTCGTCCAAATTGTCGGAAGCAATTCATATAAAGATTGTAGAGTCAAAACCTTAGGTTCTTGCATGTGTTAAGATGGCTGCTGCAGTAGATCACACTAGAATGCTATGCTAGGGTGTCGGCTTGTTGGCCGGATTTGTCCAGTAGAAGGCGTTCTGCCGAAAGGCGTTGACATTTCTCTTCAGGACTTTGTGAAACCTTTATAAGCAATAAATTTGATGAATTGAACGCTTTGTCGAACACGACTTTGTTCCAGTGGTCTGGATTTAATTAACGGGATTGGTGCAGCCATCAGATGGTTATTGTTCCATCTGTTGAAGATTATTATATATATATATATATATGTGTGTTCGATGGCATGGTAGCTGCAGATACATATGCTATGGATATCCCTTCCGACATCTAGTGTTGGGCTCGAAGTGTTACAAGTTGTTTTTCTTTGAAGAAGTCTTTTCAGAGTGACTGGATCGAGTAACCTCCTCCTCTTGGTTTCCTCTCGCTCCGAGATTTCCATTCGGAAAGCCTTAGAAAACCTTGTTCGTCGATATTGTTTCGATCGCGTTTCCCATCTAGCATTGAACCAGTAGTACCCGTCGGAACCTTCTTTTTTGCCCTTCGGGGCACGTGCGCCCAACTCGGGCCTACTGCGTGGAAGGCCTGATGGATCAGACTCTGTTCTGATTCTGCCCTCGGTGCCATGTGAAGTACCCCTTTACAGACCAGCACTTGGTTTGTAATTTGTGCCTTTCCCCAGACCATCCGGAGGAAAATTGTGAGGCTTGTCGATCATTTCGCTCAAAGAAGACTCTCAGAGATCGCAGAGCTAGAAGACTCAAAATGGCGTTGAAAAGCAGTGAACATCTCGACATCGCTGAAGAAGAGCAGGCACAGACAGCAGTCTCCATCCGAGACACAGACTCCGAACAGGAATCGGAGGACAACAGTCCCATCACAACTGGACAGTATGTGAGTATGTCTGCCCCTACACCCCTGTACAAAAGACACTTAAAGGCCTTGGGTACACCACTGCCGAAGGCCATGGTTTGGCCCGAAAAAAGACTGTCGGCGACTGTCCTTTGGGGTCAGCGCAAAAAAAGGCTACTCCTCCGTCTACTTCGGAGTCGAGTACATCTATCAAAGGCTCAGTTTCGGACTCTGCTAAAAAGCTCATTCTTTGGAGTCAAAAATTTGGCAGTCTGCTTCGGAGCCGAGGCCTTCCACTACCTTTTCGGGACTGAAAAAACAACAAACTTCGGAGCTGAAAAAATCCTCATATACAGAGGAACAAGGACTTTTAAAAAAAATTGAGAGAAACCAATAAAACCTCTGAGGAAGAGCCTAAAATTGAGCCCATTTTACAAATCATGTATGAGAGACAATCTAGAATACACATCTATAAAGAGACAGTAAGAATTGTCTCTGC
The DNA here is from genome assembly GCF_031143425.1 of Pleurodeles waltl. NCBI lineage: Eukaryota > Metazoa > Chordata > Amphibia > Caudata > Salamandridae > Pleurodeles > Pleurodeles waltl. The sequence goes on along the minus strand of NC_090444.1, from coordinate 574,668,713 downwards.
CCCTCCTTTAAAAACAAAAAGAAAGCTGGCTTTCCACGAGGAACTGGACTCTGTACAGCCAGCAGCAAAGGTGCAAAAACAAAAGGAGAAGCCAATATCTATTCATACTTCTCATTCTCCACAATTATCTGTCTCACCTCACACCAGCCCAGCACCAATGCCTTCTCCAACACATTCACTATATTCACAGTGAGATACGGCAGACCCATGGGATATTTATGACCCTGATCTGTAGGAAGTTGGCTCTGTATGTACTATTTCAAAGTAAGAAATAGCATGCACAGAGTCCAAGGGTTCCCCTTAGACATAAGATAGTGGCAAAAAGAGATAATTCTAATGCTCTATTTTGTGGTAGTGTGGTCGATCAGTAGGCTTATCAGAGGGTAGTGTTAAGCATTTGTTGTAAACACACAGGCAATACATGGGAAACACACACTCAAAGACAATTCCAGGCCAATAGGTTTTTATATAGAAAAATATATTTTCTTAGTTTATTTTAAGAACCACAGGTTCAAGATTTACAAACAATACTTTAAATGAAAGGTATTTCACTTAGGAACTTTGAATAACCACCTACAGGGTTCAAAGTTGGGTCCAAGGTAGCCCACCGTTGGGGGTTCAGGGCAACCCCAAAGTTACCACACCAGCAGCTCAGGGCCGGTCAAGTGCAGAGGTCAAAGTGGTGCCCAAAACACATAGGCTTCAATGGAGAAGGGGGTGCCCCAGTTCCAGTCTGCCAGCAGCGAAGTACCCGCGTCTTCGGAGGGCAGACCAGGGGGGTTTTGTAGGGCACCGGGGGGGACACAAGTCAGCACAAAAAGTACACTCTCAGCGGCACGGGGGCAGCCAGGTGTAGAGTGCAAACAGGCATCAGGTTTGCAATGGAGTTCAATGGGACACCCAGGGGTCTCTTCAGCTAAGCAGGCAGGCAAGGGGGGGGGGGGGGGGCTCCTTGGGGTAGCCACCACCTGGGCAAGGGAGAGTGCCACCTCGGGGTCGCTCCTGCACTGGAGGTCGGATTCTTCAGGGCCTGGGGGCTGCGGTGCAGTGTCTTTATCAGGCGTCGGGTTCTTTGAAGCAGGCAGTCGCGGTCAGTGGGAGCCTCTGGATGTGTGGGGGATCAAATGGGTCAACTCTGGTTACTCACGGGCTCGCAGTCGCCGGGGAGTACTCCCTTTAGTGTTGCTTCTCCACAAGTCGAGCCGGGGGCGTCGGGTGCAGAGTGCAAAGTCTTACGCTTCTGGCGGGAAACGTGTGTTCTTTCAAAGTTGCTTCTTTGTTGCAAAGATGTTTCTTCTTTGGAGCAGAGCCGCTGTCCTCTGGAGTTCTTGGTCCTTTTAGATGCAGGGTAGTCCTCTGAGGCTTCAGAGGTCGCTGGACCCTGTGGAACGCGTCGCTGTTGCAGTTTTTCTTGAAGTGGGGAGACAGGCCGGTAGAGCTGGGGCCAAAGCAGTTGGTGTCTCCGTCTTCTCTGCAGGGCTTTCAGGTCAGCAGTCCTTCTTCGTCTTAGGTTGCAGGAATCTAGTTTCCTAGGTTCTGGGGCGCCCCTAAATACTGAATTTAGGGGTGTGTTTCGGTCTGGGAGGGCAGTAGCCAATGGCTACTGTCCTTGAGGGTGGCTACACCCTCTTTGTGCCTCCTCCCTGAGGGGGGCACATCCCTATTCCTATTGGGGGAATCCTCCAAAATCAAGATGGAGGATTTCTAAAGTCAGGCGTCACCTCAGCTCAGGACACCTTAGGGGCTGTCCTGACTGGTGGGTGACTCCTCCTTGTTTTTCTCATTATCTCCCATGGACTTGCCGCCAAAAGTGGGGGTTGTGTCAAGGGGCGGACATCTCCACTAGTTGGAGTGCCCTGTGGCATTGTAACACAAAGCCTGAGCCTTTGAAGCTCACTGCTAGGTGTTACAGTTCCTGCAGGGGGGAGGTGTGAAGCACCTCCACCCAGAGCAGGCTTTTGTTTCTGTCCTCAGAGAGCACAAAGGCCCTCACCACATGGGGTCAGAAACTCGTCTCTCAGCAGCAGGCTGGCACAGACCAGTCAGTCCTGCACTCAACAATTGGGTAAAATACAGGGGCATCTCTAAGATGCCCTCTGTGTGCATTTGTTAATAAATCCAACATTGGCATCAGTGTGGGTTTATTATTCTGAGAAGTTTGATACCAAACTTACCAGTATTCAGTGTAGCCATTATGGAGCTGTGGAGTTCGTTTTTGACAGACTCCCAGACCATATACTCTTATGGCTACCCTGCACTTACAATGTCTAAGGTTTTGCTTAGACACTGTAGGGGCATAGTGCTCATGCACCTATGCCTTCACCTGTGGTATAGTGCACCCTGCCTTTGGGCTGTAAGGCCTGCTAGAGGGGTGACTTACCTATGCCACAGGCAGTGGGAGGTTGGCATGGCACCCTGAGGGGAGTGCCATGTCGACTTAGTCATTTTCTCCCCACCAGCACACACAAGCTGGCAAGTAGTGTGTCTGTGCTGAGTGAGGGGTCCCTAGGGTGGCATAAGACATGCTGCAGCCCTTAGAGACCTTCCCTGGCATCAGGGCCCTTGGTACCAGGGGTACCAGTTACCAGGGACTTACATGGGTGCCAGGGTTGTGCCAATTGTGGATACAATGGTACATTTTAGGTGAAAGAAGGTTAGCAGGGTCCCAGCACACTTCTCAGTCAAGTCAGTATCAGGCAAAAAGTGGGTGGTAATTGTTTCCTTACATGATTCCATCCCAGATAATGACCCAAATACTTACCCATTAAAATCATCTCCACCAGAAGATACCACTGCATACAACCAGGTCATATCCAGAGCAGTAGCTTAGCATGGGGTAACCATGCAATCAGAGCCACTGGATGAAGATTTTTCATTTAATACCCTATCTTCTACACATTCCTAGTACCAATGTTACCAGGCATGGTAAAACACGCAGACCAGATTTTTAGCGAGCCTGTAAAATCTAGGATGATCACACCTAGAATCGATAAAAAGTATAAGCCTGCACCCTCTGAGCCAGATTACATTACTCACCAGGTCCCTCTAGATTCAGTAGTTGTCAGTGCAGCAAGAAAGAGGGCAAATAGCCAGTCTTCAGGAGATACACCTCCTCCTGATAAGGAGAGCAGAACATTTGAAGCAGCCGGGAAAAGAGTTGCTACACAGGCAGCAAATAAGTAGAGGATTGCAAATTCTCAGGCACCTCTAGCCCACTATGATAGGACCCATTGAGATGAAATGCAGGATATTATACAGCATCCCCCAAAAGAACACCAGAAGAAGGCACAGCAAGTAGTAGAAGAGGGGCAAGTGATCAGTAATAATCAAATAAGATCTGCCCTTGATGTTGCTGATACAGCTGCAAGGAGCGTAAGCACTGCCATCACAATCAGAAGACATGCATGGCTGTGCTCCTCTGGTTTTATATCAGAAATTCAACAGGCTGTACTTAACATGCCTTTTGATAAAAAGCACCTCTTTGGCCCAGAAGTGGACACCACTATTGAAAAACTAAGAAAGGGCTCAAATACTGCGCAAGCAATGGGCGCTTTGTACACCACCCCATATAGAGGTTAATTTCGCAGGCCACAGTTCGGGGAGGTTTTAAACCACAATCCTCAGAGGCTTCCATCTCCCAAACAAAGCAACCACAACAAACCCAGTATCAACGCGGTGGGTTTAGAGGATCATATAGAGGTCAATACTTTAGAAGTAGAGGTAAATTCCAAACCTCTAAACAAACAACAACACAACCTAAACAGTGACTTCCTTCCCTCCCTTCCGCGCTACACATCTCCTGTGGGGGGAAGACTACAGCAGTTACACTCTCATTTGCAAAATATCACCACAGACAACTGGGTATTATCAATTATCCACAACGGCTATTGCCTAGAATTGATAACCACCCCTCCAAACATTCTGCCAAGATATCAAAAGTTGTCCCCCGAACATACAGTTCTGTCACAAAAAGAGGTACAATCTCTACTGTTCAAACAAGCTATATAATTAATTCCACAGTCCCAACAAGGAACAGGAGTATACTCACTATACTTCCTAATTCCCCCAAAAGATGGCACCCTCAGGCCCAGATTAGACCTCAGGCCCCTCAATCTATACATCTTGCCAGAGCAATTTCACATGATAACTCTGCAAGATGTTATTCCACTACTGCAAAAACAAGATTTTATGACTGCTCTAGACCTCAAGGATGCGTATTTCCACATACCCATCCACCCAGCTCACAGAAAATACCTCAGGTTTGTCATAGTAGGAAAACACTACCAGTTCAAAGTGTTGCCATTTGGCATAACAACAGCTCCAAGGGTGTTCACAAAGTGTCTAGCATTAATAGCGGCATACTTAGGAAGACAGCACTTCCATGTCTTTCCATATCTAGACGATTGGCTAATAAAATCAAGCAATCTTACACAATGGCAAAAACATACTCGTTATGTGATAGAAACCCAGCACACACTAGGGTTTTCTATAAGCTACAAAAAGTCACACCTCCAACCAGCACAAGTACAACCGTAGCTAGGTGCTATCCCAAATACTCAACTAGCTCTAGCATATCCAAATATACAAAGGATACAAGCTTTCCAAAATATAATACCACTCATACAACCAAATCAAAAATATACTATAAGATTTATCATGAAGATTCTAGGAATGATGGCCTCTTGCATAGCAATAGTCCCACATGCAAGATTAAACATGAGGCCCTTACAACAGTGCCTTGCACAACAATGCTCACAAGCACACAGTCAAATTCAAGATCTAGTGTTGATGGACCACCAAACACATATGTCCCTTCAATGGTGGAATCGCAGCAGTTTAATGAAGGGGCGGTCGTTTCAAGACCCTGTGCCTCAGACCATAATTACAACAGATGCATCAATGATCAGTTGGGGAGGTCACCTAAACAATCAAACCATTGAAGGTCAATGGGATTTCAAACAGGAACAGCTACACATAAACCACTTAGAATTATTAGCTGTGTTCCTTGCCCTAAAAGCATTTCAACCTCTTCTCAAACAGAAGAATGTTCTCATAAAAACAGACAACATGACAACAATGTACTATCTCAACAAACAGGGAGGGACACATTCATCTCAGCTGTCCCTTCTAGCCCAAACAATTTGGAAATGGGCAATTCAGAATCAAATTAATCTACTAGCACAATACATTCCAGGAATAGACAATCATTTGGTAGAACTCCTCAGCAGAAATCACCAACAAACACATGAATGGGAGATTCACTCCCAAGTACTTCAAAGGTACTTTCAAAAGTGGGGAACACCAGACATAGATCTATTTGCATCAAGCAAAAAAGCAAAATGCCAAAACTTTCCACCCAGACACCCACATCCCTTATCCAAGGGCAATGCTCTATGGATCAATTGGTCAGGGATATTTGCTTACGCTTTTCCCCCTCTCCACTTCCTTCTATTTCTAGTCAACAAATTACGTCAAACATGTCACTCAACATGATACTCATAGCACCATCATGGGCACGCCAGCCTTGGTACACAACACTATTAGACCTATCTGTAGTACCTCACTCCAAACAGACCAGATTTGTTAACACAAAACAAAGGTCAAATCAGGCATCCAAACCCCAATGCCCTCAATCTAGCCATTTGGCTCCTGAAGTCATAGAATTTGGTTATTTAAGTCTTCCATCAGAATGTATGGAAGAAATTAAACAAGCACGAAAACCTACTACTAGACAGTGCTAGGCGAACAAGTGGAAAAGATTTGTCTACTATTGTCAGTCTAAAACCATAGATCCACTTACAGCATCTATACAAGTTATTGTGTGCTATTTATTTCATCTAAAAAAATCTAATTTAGCTTTTTCATCCATTAAATACACCTTACTGCGATATCTGCATACTTATAAACGATTCAACATACTTCTCTTTTCAAAGTTCCTGTTATCAAAGCCTTCATGTGAGGATTAAAATGCTTCATTCCTCCTAAAACACCATCTGTTCCATCATGGAATTTAAATATTGTTCTTACCAGACTCATGGGACCACCTTTTGAAACGATGCACTCTTGCCAAATTAAATTTTTAACATGTAAGGTCGCCTTCCTTGTGGCTATTAATTCTTTAAGAAGAGTTAATGAAATACAGGCATTAAGTCTTGAAGAACCTTTTTTCCAAGGGCACCAACATAAGGTTGTACTAAGAACAAATCCAATATTTCTACCAAAAGTAGTATCTCCTTTTCACATCAATCAAACAGTGGAATTGCCAGTCTTCTTTCCACAGTTAGATTCTGTGGCAGAAAGAGCTCTTCATACATTAGATCTCAAAAGAGCTCTTATGTACTACATAGACAGAACTAAAGATTTTAGGAAAACAAAGGAACTTTTTGTTGCTTTGCAACAACCACATACAGGCAATCCTATATCAAAACAAGGTTTAGCAAGATGGATTGTTAGATGTATACAAACATGTTGTATCAAAGCAGAGAGTCAACTTTTGATCACTCCTAAAGCACATTCTACAAGAAAGAAAGGTGCAGCAATGGCTTTTTTTTAAGGAAACATACCAATAGTTGATATATGCAAAGCAGCTACATGGTCCACCCCTCATACATTTACAAACCACTACTGTGTTGGTGTTTTCACAGCAACAAGCCACTGTAGGCCAAGCTGTCTTAATGACTTTATTCCAAACAATTTAAACTCCTACAGGCTAGCCACCGCTTTTTTGGAGGACTAACTGCTTTGTAGTCTATGCATAGCATGTGTATCTGCAGCTACACATGCCATCAAACGGAAAATGTCACTTAACCAGTGTACATCTGTTCGTGGCATGTAGTGATGCAGATTCACAGGCACCCTCCCTCCTCCCTGGAAGCCTGTCATTGTTTAAGTTTCTAGCATTTGTACATATGTATATACATTTACATTTGCATGGACATCTCTTTATATTTCTATACTCTATCACTCCTTTCTTCAACCTCTGCGGGGAAAAAAATCTAACAATCGAGTTGATGCCCATGCGCAAGGGAACCGAGAGGAGGAGCCACTCAATCCCGTGACTCTGAAAAGACTTCTTCGAAGAAAAACAACTTGTAACACTCCGAGCCTAACACTAGATGTCGGAAGGGATACGCATAGCATGTGAATCTGCAGCACTACATGCCACGAACAGATGTACACTGGGTAAGTGACATTTTCCATAGAGATATATATATATATAATAATGATTGTGTGAGTCCTTATCCTACGAGAGTAGGTTCCCACTTGAATGAGGTTTTCTGGGGTCCTCAGTGGGAGTGGAAATACTCAATATTCAGGAATTCAGTACATATTCCCTTGATGGCGATGGATTACAAGTAAATATTTGTTTTTCATTTTCATTTTTTAGGTTGTATCAATGCTTTTTACATCAATTGCAAAGCTGACGCCTGAGGTAAGTCTTGTATGCATCAATGTATCATAGTGTATTCACTCCATTTGTTGCTGCTATCTTGCCTTGTAGGATTCAAGAGGAGCCTGAACATTTGAATAGAAATATGTCCGATCTTGTAAGACAATGTGATTTTTCCGTTATATATTTTCTATTTCTGAATATTTCTCACTGCCTATGTTAATAAAGCACTTCCAGAGTTCTGCTTGCATGACTGATCGTCACCAACTCTGAAATAGTTTGTTTACTTATCAGTGTAACATATTTGCAGCTTCCAGAAATGCAATGAGAAAATCTTTCTTTTTTTAACCCATTACCAACACTGTGTCAGGAAATGATACAGTTGAATGAGTCCTATGCTGACTTGAAGCAGACAGTTCTGATACATGTACATGTACTCATAAAGAAATGTTTGAACTTGTTGATATAGCTGCACACGATAGGCCCAACTCAGTCTGTTGAACTTAAGTGACTTTTGAAATATAGAGCCAAATGGATGTTTGCAGTTGGCAAAAGGGACGGTTGATGCCCTTCTACCAATTGAAAGACAATCAAATTTGTGTAGTCCCACACAAACCACACTTTACCCTGTCTATGGCTGTAGAAAGCTGGTTCTGAATATACTATATCAAAACGAGATATAGCGCGCACAGAATCCACGGATTCCCCAGAGGCTAAAGTAGACCATTCTAATGCACTCTTTTTTGGTAGTGTGGTTGAGCAGTTAGGCTGATCAGAGGGTAGTGCAAACCATTTGTTGTACACACACAGGCAATAAATTAAGTACACTCAATGACTAACTCAAGGTAAATTGTTTTTATATAGCAAAAACATATTTTGTTAACCCCAAACACCCAACCCCAGCAACATGCAGCCGGACCGGTGCAGAGGTCAAAGTTGGATTTAAAATGGGATCATATGGAGATTGAGGGCACTCGTAATCAGATCTGCTAGCAGGTAAGTACCCCTCGCCTTCGGAGGGCAGACCTGGGGGGTTTAGGAGCACACCAGGTAGGCCACAGTTCGGCACTTAACACACACCCTCAGCGGCACAGTGGCGGACGGCTGCAGGGTGCAAACTTAGCCTCGGGTCCTAATGCTTTCAATAGGGGGACCACAGGGATCACAAAGATGCTGCCGGCTAGGTCCAGGGGTCGGTTCCGGAAAACCACAGGCTGGACAAGGAGGAGGGCTGCCTTCTGAACATTGCTGAACCGGTGTTCGGATTCCCCAAGGTCAAGGGGCTGCGGGTGCAGTGGTACTTTTAGGTGTCGGGAATCTTCGTCCGGTTCTCTCGTGGTCAGTGGGGTCCTCCAGATTTAGGCTGCAGGCATCGTTGTGTTAGACAGGAAGGGTCAACCCAGGGTGGACACTAGGTCAGAATTGGTTGGGGACCAACTTTAGTCAGTTGGGCCACCTGGACACGGGCCGTGGGCATCAGGTGCAGAGTGGGCAGGACTTGCGGATCTGGGTGGTGCTGGAGTTTCTTTCTGGACAGTGCCACTGTTCACTGGAGATCTTGGTTCTCTGGGTTGTAGGCAGTCCTCATGAGGCTTTTAAGAGGTCGCTGGTGTAGGAAGTTGGCTCTGTATATACTATTTAAAAGTAAGAAATAGCGTGCACAGAGTCCAAGGGTTCCCCTTAGACGTAAGATAGTGGCAAAAGTAGATAATTCTAATGCTCTATTTTGTGGTAGTGTGGTCGAGCAGTAGGCTTATCAGAGGGTAGTGTTAAGCATTTGTTGTACACACACAGGCAATAAATGAGGAACATGCACTCAAAGACTTATTCCAGGCCAATAGGTTTTTATATTGAAAAATATATTTTCTTAGTTTATTTTAAGAACCGCAGGTTCAAGATTTACAATTAATACTTTAAATGTAAGGTACTTCACTTAGATACTTTAGGAACTTTGAATGAACACAATAACATGTACAGTCTTTGTAAAAATGGCAATAAGCTATTTCAAAAGTGGACACAGTGCAAAAATCAAGAGTTCCTTGGGAAGGTAAGTAAAGGTTAGTTTTCAAGGTAAGTAAAACACAAGTCTCAAAGCTGGGGCATAGGTAGCCCACCGTTGGGGGGTTCAAGGCAACCCCAAAGTTACCACACCAGCAGCTCAGGGCCAGTCAGGTGCAGAGGTCAAAGAGGTGCCCAAAACACTTAGGCTTCTATGGAGAACAGGGGTGCCCTGGTTCCAGTCTGCCAGCAGGTAAGTACCTGCGTCCTCGGGGGGCAGACCAGGGGGGTTTTGTAGAGCACCAGGGGGGACACAGGAAGGCACAGAAAGTACACCCTCAGCGGCACAGGGGCGGCCGGGTGCAGAGTGCAAACAGGTGTCGGGTTTGCAATAGGTTTCAATGGGAGACCCAGGGGTCTCTTCAGCGATGGAGGCAGGCAAGGGGGTGCTCCTCGGGGTAGCCACCACCTGGGCAAGGGAGAGGGCCACCTGGGGGTCGCTCCTGCACTGGAGGTCGGATCCTTCAGGTCCTGGGGGCTGCGGGTGCAGTGTGTTTACCAAGTGTCTGGTTCTTTGAAGCAGGCAGTCGCGGTCAGGGGGGAGTCTCTGGATACCCTCTGCAGGCATCGCTGGGGGGACTGAGGGGGGTCAACTCGGGCTACTCACAGGGTCATAGTCGCCGGGGAGTCCTCCCTGTAGTGTTGGTTCTCTGCAGGTCGAGCCGTGGGTGTCGGGTGCAGAGTGGAAAGTCTCACGCTTCCAGCAGGAAACGTGTAGTCTTTAAAAGTTGCTTCTTTGTTGCAAAGTTGCAGTTTCTTTGGAACAGGGCCGCTGTCCTCGGGAGTTCTTGGTCCTTTTAGATGCAGGGTAGTCCTCTGAGGCTTCAGAGGTCACTGGACCCTGGGGAATGCTTCGCTGATGCAGTTTTTCTCGAAGTGTGGAGACAGGCTGGTAGGGCTAGGGCCAAAGCAGTTGGTGTCTCCGTCTTCTCTGCAGGGCTTCGGGTCAGCAGTCCTTCTTCATCTTCAGGTTGCAGGAATCTATCTTGCTTGGTTCTGGGGGCCCCTAAATACTCAATTTAGGGGGGTGTTTAGGTCTGGGGGGTTAGTAGCCAATGGCTACTAGCCCTGAGGGTGGCTACACCCTCTTTGTGCCTCCTCCCTGAGGGGAGGGGGGCACATCCCTAATCCTATTGGGGGAATCCTCCATCTGCAAGATGGAGGATTTCCAAAAGTCATAGTCACCTCAGCTCAGGTCACCTTAGGGGTTGTCCTGACTGGCCAGTGACTCCTCCTTGTTTTTCTCATTATCTCCTCCGGCCTTGCCGCCAAAAGTGGGCCCGTGGCTGGAGGGGGCGGGCATCTCCACTAGCTGGGATGCCCTGTGGCACTGTAACAAAGAGGGTGAGCCTTTGAGGCTCACCACCAGGTGTTACAGTTCCTGCAGGGGGAGGTGAGAAGCACCTCCACCCAGTACAGGCTTTGTTCCTGGCCACAGAGTGACAAAGGCACTCTCCCCATGTGGCCAGCAACATGTCTGATGTGTGGCAGGCTGGTAAAACTAGTCAGCCCACACTGGAAGTCGGGTATGTTTTCAGGGGGCATCTCTAAGATGCCCTCTGGGTGTATTTCACAATAAAATGTACACTGGCATCAGTGTGCACTTATTGTGCTGAGAAATTTGATACCAAACTTCCCAGTTTTCAGTGTAGCCATTATGGTGCTGTGGAGTTTGTGTTTGACAGACTCCCAGACCATATACTCTTATGGCTACCCTGCACTTACAATGTCTAAGGTTTTGCTTAGACACTGTAGGGGCATAGTACTCATGCACCTATGCCCTCACCCATGGTATAGTGCACCCTGCCTTAAGGCTGTAAGGCCTGCTAGAGGGGTGACTTATCTATGCCATGGGCAGTGTGAGGTTGGCATGGCACCCTGAGGGGAGTGCCATGTCGACTTGGTCATTTTCTCCCCACCAGCACGCACAAGCTGGAAAGCAGTGTGTCTGTGCTGAGTGAGGGGTCCCCAGGGTGGCATAAGACATGCTGCAGCCGTTAGAGACCTTCCCTGGCATCAGGGCCCTTGTTACCGGGGAACCAGTTACCAGGGACTTACCTGGATGCCAGGGTGTGCCAATTGTGGAGACAAAGGTACAGTTTAGGGAAACAACACTGGTGCTGGGGCCTGATTAGCAGGCCTCAGCACACTTTCAAATCATTACTTGGCATCAGCAAAGGCAAAAAGTCAGGGGGTAACCATGCCAAGGAGGCATTTCCTTACACACACCCATATCAGTACTGCTTTGATAGCTATTCAAAAGGTCAGGAATCTATAGTTAATTGTCTTTATCAGAAGGACAAGTTGCTAACCTTCGGTAATGCTCTTTGTTAGACTTTTTCGGGCCCCACAGATTCCTCACTGACCATCCTTCGCCCTCTTTTGTGGTTGGCTTCTATCCATTGATAAGATCTAAAGTCTAGGATTCTGCACACTGGTCACACCAATTTGCTTTTTGTCTGATGTGCATACAGTCTTCGAAGCAACTGACATCTGCACACGTAAGTGGTGCCTATACAGGCTCTGTATGTCATTTCCGGAGTGGAATAGTGCCAGTGTGGATCATCATGGCACCACCTTCCGGCGTGGAAGACTATTGTTGAAAAAATTCTGGAAGCTGTCTTACACCTGTGGAAAATTAAGAGTGAGGAATATGAAGCTAGTTCAGTGGTCTTTAAACTTTTTTATGCCACGTCCCCCAAAATATTGGGTCCCCCTTCGAATCTTTCACAATTACTCTATTAAGTTGGCAATGTTTAAATGTGTCTAGGCTTATTTAAACATTGCAGTTAAGTTGTCATCTTTTTATAAACACAATCAAATACATTAGACAAACATACTATTCTGATCAGGCAGGCCTTACTATCATGTAAAGTTATCCACAGTGTGATTATTTGAAGTGGGGGTGGGGGTTTTGAAGAGTATTTGGAGTCCCTTCCCTTTTGACACATACTCCCTGCTAGGATATAAATGACAAAATATGTTAGTAATGGCCTGTTACAGAGTGGTTTACTGCCGCTCCTTTTCCCCCCACTTAAAACAAATGCTTCTTTTGGCAAGAGCCTGGCAAGACCTCCCCCCCCCCCCAAATCACTTGAGGCCCCCCAGTTTGAAGACCCCTTAGCTAGTTGGTCTCTACCAGAAAGAACGTTAATGAAGGTAAGTAACTTGTTCTTCTTCAATAGACTTAATTTTGGATTCGTTTCATGGCCTGTTGCGCATGTATCAAATTGAAGTGTTTAATATTTTTATTTAATTTGTATATGAACTTTAAATGTGTAATAGTCTTCATCAATATACATAGATTGACAATGTGCTCAGTCCACAGTATCACACTACATAACATTGTTATTATAATGATACTATCTGCTTCAGTATTCATTTTGTTAAACACTTAAGTTTCTCAATAAAATAAAGATGAGGATATACATTAATACAGTTTAACTAGATACTGTATACCTGACCAGGATTTGTTTTGCATTTCTTAGGCAGCCAATCCATTTTTCAAGTTACTGACCATGTTAATGGAGTTTGCTGGCGGTCCTCCGGGAATGCCTCCTTTTGCGTCATATATTCTGCAAAGAATTTGGGAGGTATGTATCACCTTCATTTAATGTTTTTTTTTTTTTTTTTTTACTTAGTCAGAAGTTACATCTGCACTCTCAACATTTAAGTAATAAATAAAGCAATAGTGTTTAAATCTAATAAACTCTTCTAGCCGCAGATTCCTTACCTTACACTAGAATTATCCCTCAGGTGTCAGACTGGATCTGCAAACGTTTTGTGAGCAGTACAGCTGTGTACCAGTCGGTGATGTTGTTCGGCCCGGTGTTGTATCATCGGCATAGCCTGCGCCGGAAGTAACTTGCACACTGCATTTATATAGATGCAACCCCAGCTCGGTTTCAGTTCTTTTTTTTTTCTGTGCCAGTCAACGCAGATATGGAGAGAGCTACCCATAATCATTTTTTGGCTGAACTTTTTATTACTTTTGTTGAAGTTTTTTTTTCAAGATTTATCTTCTGGTGTGACGGGTATGTCTATCATTAATGCTGGATTCAAGCCTGTGGTGCCTGTCACAGACAGATGTCAGTGTGCTGTCTCCGTGCCTCCCTGAGTTTCCCGGAGCTGAAGTGACCCTTGCCCAACTCTGAGAATTCTATGAGACTGTGCACCTCATATTTGCGTGGCCCATCCCCGCTGGAGAGCATTCAGGTCTCACTGGTTTAGGGGGGAGTGGAGCCTTACTTGTTCACCTCTGGCAGGTCCACCCTCAGCACCAGTCAGGGCCTTTGGATCTACGGATGTATCTAAACCAGTGCTGGTCATATCACTTCAACCTTCCCCGACGGGGTTCCCACTGCTAAGCTTCCACAGGTGTCCTCCCAATTCTTATCCCCAATGCTGACATGGAGCGCAAAGGTTGTTTTTCCGATACCGACTGGGGTTTTCTTTCTAGGCTTGAGACCTATTCTTATTGACCAGGACTTGTTGAAGACTGGGAGGGGCCATTAGACATGGCCCTAAAGAAATGGTGTGAGGAATTGGTGGATGCCACTGAACTGAGGAGGGTGCCACATTTGCTTTGGTGTTGAGGAGGGCAGCCGAGGTCCTCAACCTTCAGTTGCTTTCTGTGGCTGTCAAGACTAACGCCTTGACATAGATGCTTTAACCATGAGTCACTCCTTTAGAACCGCTTCTCCCATTTAATGAAGCCCTTATGGACGTCCTGCTCGGGGTCTGGTCCAAGCCCTGCACAGGGGCTCCTGTGGACAGGACAGTCGGCCTTCGCCATTTTCCCTCCACAGGGGGACCCCTCTTTCTTCATGCAACACCCTACCTTTGAGAGCTTGGTGGTCCAAGCCTCCACTTTCCGAGTAAATCCTGACTCTTTCCCTACTGCCCCACTGGATAGGAAATCCAAAAGGCTGGACACCGTGGGAAAGGCATTGCAGTCTGTGAATACCACATGCCTTTTGGACCATTACACCCTTTCCATTTGGAATTCAGTTGCACAGGTGCTGCCTATGGTCCCGGAGGAGGCTCAGTCCATACTCTGCTAAACTATGTCTGATGGGAGAGACACAGCTAAGTTCATGATCAGATGTGGGCTGGACACGACTGACTAGCTAGGCTGAGCAGTTTCTTTTTCAGTGGCCTTATGGTACCACACCTGTTTGACTTTTCAGAGGATGTCCAAGCTTCGCTAATGAGCATACCCATTGATGGCTCTTGTCTCTTAGGAGAGTAGGCGGACTCAATGGTGAGGCACTTAAAATACAGCAGAGCTCCAGCCAGATCTAGTCCACCTTTTGTGGCCATGGGAGGGGCTTCTAGCTGCGTCTCTACCCACCCAGCCGTCCTGGCCCACAGGCTTCCCAGCTTCGGTGTGGCTGAGGATGCAACACCCACGGATGCCGTGGGTCAGGCAGCCAGAGGTTGGATGAGTCCAATCCCGGCAGCCACAGCGCCCAAGCCTCTTTAGTTTGCCCTGAGACCATTATGGGCCACCAGTAGGCGGCAGGATACGCCACCATTTGCACCAGTGGAGGTCAATAACATCAAACCTCTTGTTTCTCCAGATTGTCTGAAGGGGCTACTCCCTCCCCTTCCTGACTACCCCACCACCAATGCCTCCCACTTATATCAGGCAGATTGAGGACTATCTACCTTTAATCTGCCAGGAAGTACCAACTCTCTCGGCCACAGGAGCCATACACAGGGTGCCAGTATCAGAAGTAGGTTGTGGTTGCTATTCCCACTACTTTCTAGTGCCCAAGCAGGATGGAGACCTTTAACCTGTCCTAGACTTGCGTCCTCTGAATTTTGCATAGGTCTTGTCTGCCCTTGTCCTGAAAGACTGGATGGTAGTATTGGACTTGTAGGACGCTTATTTCCGCATCCCCTGTTCTGCATGCTCACAGATGTTACCTGCGGTTCATGGTAGTTCACAAACACTTTCACTTTGCATTTCTACCCTTTGGTGCCTCCAGCACTCCTCATGTTTTCACCAAGGTGTGATGACAGTGTTTGCAGCTCATCTGCGAAATCAGGGGTGCCAGTGTTTCCCTACATCGACGACTGACTGTGGAAGTCAGGCTCATCCCAGGAAGTCATTTTCCACCTCCAGATTACGGCAAACATCCTGCAGTCGCTGGGTTTCACTATCAACGTGCCAGAATCATACCTGACCCCTTTTCAAGCGATCCCTTTCATCTCGCCTGTTCTCAACACACCACAGTTTCAGGCTTATCCTCCTGAATGGTGAGTCCAGGATATTCAGGCTATGACACCGATGTTTCAGCCTCTATCCTGGATTTCGGTGATGCTTACTCTGAAGCCAGTAGGCCTCATGACCTCCTGCATCTTTCTGGTGATACATACTGTGGGATATGCAGGCTGTGCAGTGGGGGCTGAAGTTCCAGTGAGTGCAACACCAGGCAAAATTCTCCAACGTGGTCCAGATCTCGGAGGGTATTGCAAGAGATCTGCAGTGGTGGTTAACAAACTGCGATTTTTGTCAGCGGCAGACCACTTTCTCAACCAGAGCTGACTGTGGTTAACAGATGCTTCACTCCTGGGATGAGGGGGCCATCTGGGAGAGGTGGAGACCAGAGGTCTCTGGTCTGCAGCAGAATCTAGACTCCCCATCAACCTATTGAAGCTCCGAGCGATCCGGCTGGCATTGAGTGTCTTTCTACCCTCCTTCAAGGGAAGTTTAGTGCAGATGTTTACAGAAAACACCACTGCCTTGTGCTACTTCAGCAAACTGGGTATGGGGGCGTAAACCCTTTGTCAAGAGGCCCAGTGCCTCTGGACGTGGCTTGAACATAATGGCATATCCCTACTGGATCAACACAGGGTGGGTTGTCTCAACATCAGGTCGGACAAAGTAGGCGAAGATGCCTAGCAGATGAGCAATGATGTCTCCATCCGGATGTGATGCAAGGTCTCTTTCAGCGGTGGGGGGGAGCCTTGGTAAGATCTGTTGGCCACCACCAAGATTGCACAGTGTCAGCAATTTTGGGCACTGGCGTTTCCAAGGCAGCTCTTACTCAGTCACTTTTTATCTTTAGTTGAGCTCAACTGTCCTTTATTGCCTTTCTGCCCATACCATTCCTGCCCAGAGTTCTCAAGAAGATCAGGAACAACCGGGCCTAAGTCATCTTTGTGGCTCCAACTGGGCTCGGACAGTTGGGCTCCGACAGTTTTGTGTCCGGAGCTGTTGAGCATGGCCATCTGTCCTCCTTTCGGGAGGATCTTCTGTTGCAACAGTAAGGGAAGTTTCTCCACCTGAACCTGTCAACCCTCTGTCTTCATGCATGGAGATTGAGCGGCATCAGGGTACGTCTGGAAAGCTTCCTACAGTGTGGACATCTGTCAGGAACATGGCTTTCAGGAAGGCAGATGATGCAGACATCATGAGGGTCTGACTTAGCCTTCTTTCTTCCATTCCATAGGGCATTACACATGTAAAATAAAGATGCCATTTTAGTTTACTAAAGAGAGAAAAAATTGGTCAGAAAAAGACAGAAAAACACAGGGACAGATAAAAACCATCAAGTGAAAAAAAGAGCCATACTGGCTGAGCTCCATGTTCCAAGATTCGGTAACCAGCAGCTGGAAAAAAGAGCTGAAGCCATTGCCACCTGCTGGGCATGATGGGATACTGGTGGTTGTGGGGTCCTTAAAGGCACAGACACTGTTTTCACATTTACGTAATGGCAGCTTATGGGACAACACAGTCCCCTTTACCTTGGTTTATGAAAGAGATTTAAGAAGTCAAATAAACATTCTTTCAATTCATTTGATGTAAATTTATATTCACACATACATTAATTACCCCTTTTTTTCTGAAGACATTGGCCACTGTAGCCTTTCTTATAGGCTGCACAATATTCATGCCTTAGGCATCTTCCAGGTCTTCCTGAAGAAAGGCGAACATCTACACTTAAGAAGATATATTGTAAGAAGTGCTCCGGGATCCCTGTACGTAGGAGGGATAAGCCATTGCTTATAACTTCAGTAGAGATTCCCTGGAGAGAGAACTGCTTATGACTTAAGTGGAGATTCCCCTGAGAGAGAACTGGGATTGTAGGTAAGAAACTGTTTGTCATCCACCATCTCTGACTTTCTGCGGCTGAAAGATTATCCCTCTCTCTTCAGGTCCCCTATTGTACATAGGTTCCGTAAAGGTCTTCAACACGTGTTTCCCCCCAACTCCCTTTGTTATCCCTCACTGGAACCTGTGCAATCCCTTTGAGCTGCTTCATTCATGTCCTAGGCTTCTCACCAACATGTTTTTTCTGGTGGCAATGACTTTCCCAAAGAGTAAATGAGCTACAGGCACTCTCCTCTCAGCCTCCAAACATTTCATTTTTTCCTGACAAACTGGTCCTTCACACTCAAGCATCTTTCTTTTCGAAGGTGGTCACCCATTCCACATAGGGTAGTCCATTACTTCGCCTACCTTTTATGCTCCACCTCATACCTCTAAGGAAGAGGAGAGACACCACCAGCTGGACCCAGAAAAAGTGTTGTTCTACCCTGACCATACAAAATCCTTCTGAGTGGACAGTAAACTCTTTGTTAGGTATTTTGGGGCCAAGAAAGGGAATGCTGTGCTTATGCTGAGCATCTTCTAATGGATAGTGTTTGCATTAAAATCTGCTGGATTTTATCTTCCATATCTTTAACCCCCTATATCAATGCTAGCTGCCTTTTAGGATGCTGTACTCCATATTTGTGGGACTCTGGACTGAATTGTTGCCTGTTGTACCAGAGGATGCATATGCTATCCTCTCTTACGCATGCAGGATGGTCGTGATGCTGCCAAATTTACAATCCGATATGGGCTGTACACCATGAAGTCTTTTGGTAGAGCCATAGACACCAGCGTAGCCCTTGGCAGACATGCCTGGATGTGGTCTAATGATCGTTTTCAGACAGTGTCAGGGCCAGCCACAAGAATATGGCATTTGATGGTGCCAGACCCTTTGGGGATCAAGCCGACTCTGCCCTGGAGCTCTTTAAAGACAATAGTACCACAATACACTCCCTGGCCACCTTGCCAAATGTCACGTATCACCTGTGACACTGATAGATTTTAAAGCACTTTATTGTATATCAACAACAAGAGGAGTATATCACATGTTTAACATGTTTTAAGTATGAGCAATAAAAAACGTTAGGGCACTTTTTGCTCATGTTCTAAGAAATGTTTTTCTTGGTGGTTGTCTTCACGCTGAAACTGAAATGTATATGTCTGCAGCCAGGCAGCTAAGAAGTTCTTTTACATTTTTATATCTAAAGCGCAGACTTCTCTGCTGCAGTCATCTGGATAATTCTGCCCAGGCCCCTCCTTTCTAAGCCTAGTACATAGGATGGGTTTTAAAGCTTCATACCTGGAAAGCAAACTCGTGACTCCCAAACCTGAGCATAGAGACAAAGAGTAAAGAGGGCACAGGGGACTGGAGATGGATACATTGTGAAAAGGGTCAGAGGGATGGGAGATTCTTGATTGAAGGACATGAACAAGGAAACGCACTAGATAGAAGGGGGAGATGACTCAGGGCAAGGGGGAAGAGAAAGCTAAACTTTAGGAAGGGGGAGGCTGCAGGAGATAATGGAGGAGAGAAGTTGACTAGGACAGCTGTGGACACAAAAAGTTTTAAGGATAGAGAAAAGTAAGACTTGAACTGGAGAGACAAGGAAGGAAAGACACTAGCAGACAGGCACTTTATACAGATAAACTCTCTGAGTTTTTTTGTTTTTTTTGTGAAGTGCTAGAGTAAGGATGGAAGGGGAGAGTTATAGAGAGTGAAGGTAAATGGGGCTAAAGAACACGAAAGGGAGATGAAACAAAGCCTACAATGGAGCAATGAAGAAATGAAGTGGTTAAAACACTTAAAATAGAGGGCTAAAAGTAGCAAGACACCAGAGAGAAGAAAACTAGAGGGAGATGGCTAGACAAGTGAAAAGGGAGAAAGATGTGAGAAGAGAGTTACTGGATAAATAAGGAGAACATTAGACTGAAAAGGACTGGAACTGGAAAGATATGTTAAAGAAAAGGGTGGAAGAAAGACAGGCAAGAGAAGTTGGGAAAATGTGAGAGTTGGTGGGGATAGGGAACTAAAACATCTGAGGGGAAAGGAGAATGAAAAGGAGAGTGAGACTAAAGATAAAAAGGGAACCATATCTGAGGGGAAAGCGGTATTATATAGAAGTAAGTGAGAAACATTAGAGGAGAAAAGAGAAAAAACATGCCTTTGCACAGTTCCTTAGTTGAGCATGATATGGCTTTCTGTGTATCTTCAGTGATCACTCATCCCTAATACTGTACTTTTTCTAAGTGTGTACAGCCAGCATGCTTCATAGACAGTTGCCAAACCTGTATACATATGTAAGTCCCCAAATTGTGTGAATGATGAGCATTATTTATCCATATCTGGTTTGTTACAACGTTTAGATAGTTGCAATACAAAACGGAGATAGGTTTAACATGTGTATGTCTGCCTCGCCACACCAACTGCACCAACCGTCTTGGCCTTTGCGTGGCTATGGTAGTGGTTTTCACTGCAGACAGTAGATACAACCAGTGCAGGAAATACCCAGTCCTTTAGTGGCCACTGTAGTCTCAGACCATGTGAATAACAGGGGCAGCGCTTTAGTCTAGTCGTCTTCTTCTCCTGCTGCAACAGCCTCTGCGCCTTTTTAGTTTAGCCTTGTTGGCACACAGTCATCTAGTCAGAGGAAGACTCCAGCACTTACTGCCAGGGTGGAAAATTATAACTTCAGTCAAGTGGCTCCTGCAAATTGTCCAGTGGGGTTACTCCTTACCGTTTCTAGAAACCTTGTTGCACCTTCCTAAATCGTCAGAATGACTGACAGGGGACCACCTATCCCTTTTGCAACGCAAAGTGGAGGCCCTTTTGGCCAAAGGGGCTGTAGCGAGTTTGCAGTGGCCGGATGTTGGTTATGGTTGATATTTCTACTACTTCCTGGTGCCTCTGTCGCACTTTAGATGTCAATACCTATCTGCGTAAGGATAAATTCAAGAAGCTCACCCTAGCCCAGGACTTGTCTGTTTTCACCTGTGGCGACTGGATGGTAACAGTGGGTCTGCAAGGTACTTGTTTTCTATTCTCATCCTGTAGACCAAAATGCACTACCTGCAGTTCACCATGGGCCAGGAGCATTTTCAGTTTGCTGTTCACACCTTTGGTGTTCACAAAAGTGATGGCATTGATTACAGCACACCTTCAGAAACCGGAGGTCCCAGTCCTCCCCTCTCTCTCCCACATCAATGACTGACTGTTGAAGACGGACTTGCCGCAAGCAGTTGTCACCCATCTCCAACATGAACCTCTTAACATCATTGGGGTTAACTTTGTGTGCCAAAATCACATCTTAATTCTTTGCAGATGCCCCCTTGCATCTGATCCATTCTGGACACAGTGCGGTTTCCTGCCCATCCCTTGGAGTGGAGAGTCCAGGACATTCAGGCTATGATCCTGATGTTTCATCCTCTTTCCTGGATTTCAGTGAGGATGGCTGTGCGGCAGAGGGGACAGCTGGCCTCTTGCATCCCGCTGGTCAAGCACACTAGGTTGCCATATTTGGGCTCTGCAGTAGCATCTGAAGTTCCAGTTGACACAGCACCAGAGGTATCATTCCAGTAAGGTCCAGATTTAAGAGAAAGCTGTGAAAGTTCTGCAGTGGTGGTTGACAGATCTGGTCCGCGACAGACCCTCCTCCCCCCTCCCTACCCCATCCAGAGCTGACAGTGGGGACCAATTCAATCCATATGAGTTGAGGAGGCCACTTCGTAGCGGAGATCAGAAGTGTAGGAAGTTGGCTCTGTATATACTATCTCAAAGTGAGAGATAGTGTGCACAGAGTACAAGGTTTCCCCTTAGAGGTTGATAGTGGCAAAATTAGATAATACTAATGCTCTATTTTGTGGTGATGTGGTTGAGCAATAGGCTTATCAGAGGGCAGTGTTAAGCATTTGTTGTACACCCACTCAAAGACTTAACTCCAGGCCAATGGGCTTTATATAGAAAAATATATTTTCTTAATTTATTTTAAGAACCACAAGATTCAAAATTGAGATAAGTACATCAAATGCAAGGCACTTCACATAGGTAAGTATATAGAACTTTAATTTAAAACAGTAGTACACACAGTTTTGGTTAAAATGGCAATAAGCTATTTTAAAAGTGGACACTGCATAAGTCAACAGTTCATGGGGGAGGTACGTTTTGGTTTGTTTTTGGAGGTAAGTAAAGCACTTACACAGACAGTCTCCTGGGATTATGCAGACCACCGTTGGGGGTTCAAGGCAATCCCAAAGCCACCGCACCAGCAACACAGGGCCGGTCAGGTGCAGATGTCAAAGGAGGGCCCAAAACACATAAGCACCTATGAAGAACAGGGGTGCTTCGGTCCTAGTCTTCTTACAGGTAAATACCTGCGTCCTCAGGGAGCAGACAAGAGGGGTTTTGTAGAGCACTGAGACACACACACAGGCACACAAAACAAACCCTCAGCTGCACAGGGCGGCCAGGAGCAGTGTGCAAATTAAGAGTTGGGTTTGCTATTGAAAGCAATGGAGGGACCCCGGGGTCACTCAGGCGATGCAGGCAGGGCACAGGAGGGGCTTCTCATGCCAGCCACCGACTGGGCCAAGATGAGGGCCGCCTGCTGGTCACTCCTGCACTGGTAGGTGGCTCCTCTCGGTCCTGAGGGCTGCGGGTGCAGTGCTCGGTCCAGGTGTCGGGTTCCTTTGTTACCAGGCAGTCGCAGTCAGGGGGAGCCTCTGGATCCTCTAGGTGGGTGTCGCTGTGGGGGTGCAGCGAGGTCGGCTCAGGGTGTCCACATCGTTGGAGTCGCCTGGGAGTCCTCTCTGCGGTGTTTGTTGTC
Source organism: Pleurodeles waltl (assembly GCF_031143425.1). Classification (NCBI taxonomy): domain Eukaryota; kingdom Metazoa; phylum Chordata; class Amphibia; order Caudata; family Salamandridae; genus Pleurodeles; species Pleurodeles waltl. Next base: position 574,646,341 of record NC_090444.1, on the reverse strand, counting down.
CCGGACTCGAGCTGGGGGCGTCGAGTGCAGAGTGTGAAGACTCACGCTTCTGGCAGGAAGTGAGTCTCTTTAAAGTTGTTTCAAAGTTGCAAGTTTGTTGCAGTTTCTGAACATTGCTGCTGTTTCCGGGAGGTTCTTGGTCCTTTAGGTGCAGGGCAGTCCTCTGAGTCCTCAGAGGTCGCAGGTCCCGCTGGATGCGTCGTTGTGCAGGTTCTTTGAGTCTGTAGGCAGGCCGGTAGGGCTGGGGCCAAGTCAGTTGGTGTATCCGTTGTCTCAGCTGGACTTTCAGGTTAGCATTCCTTACTCTTTCTTCAGGTTGTAGGAATCTGATTTCCTGGGTTCAGGGTCACCCCTAAATACTCAATATAGGGGTGTGCTTAGGTCTGGGGGGCAGTAGCCAATGGCTACTGTCCTGGAGGGTGGCCGCACCCTCTTTGTGCCTCCTCCCTGAGGGGAGGGGGGCACATCCCTATTACTATAGAGGGAATCCTCCAAACTCAAGATGGAGGATTTCTGAAGGCAGGGGTCACCTCAGCTCAGGGCACCTTAGGGGCTGTCCTGACTGATAGGTGACTGGTAGGTGAATCCTCCTTGTTTTTCTCATTATCTCCTCCTGACTTGCTGCCAAAAGTGGGGGCTGTGTCCCTAGGGGCGGGCATCTCCACTAGCTGGGATGCCCTGGGGAGCAGTAACAACAGGCATGAGCCTTTGAGGCTCACCGCCAGGTGTATCTGATAGAGACTTCTAGTTGCAGATTCCTTACCTTCGAATTTCCCCCCAGGCGTCCGACTGGATCTGGAGATTTTTCTCCAAGCAATACCCTTTTGCGTCGGTAAGTAGTGTTGGTCAACTCCGTAGGCATCGTGGTCGCCGTGGTGATGTCAGGAGTAGTACATAGACGCCGCCCTCACGCAGTGATGTCAGTTCTTTTCTTTCTGTGCCACACGCTGCTCCGGAGAGAGCTACCCTCGACTACTTTTTGGCCGAATTCAACCAGTTTTTGTGTGCAACTTTAATGCGTCGAGGATGTCACCGAAGATCGGGTTCAACCCTTGTGAGGACTGCCATTGGAAGATGTCCGTGATGGATTCTCATCGCGTGTGTCAGTGGTGCCTTGAGCTCCGAGTGCCGGGCCATGCAACCGAAGGCTTTGAGGGAGCGGTCCCTAAAGCTAATGGCGGCCTGGCACTCAACGCCGCATAGGTCGCGGTCTCGCTCGATAAGGTCTCGAGAACGGTTGCGGAGTCATCACCACTCGTCGTCTTCTAAATCCTCGGGTCAAGGTAAGAAGAAGTCCCATTGCTCTCTGACTTCGTCCCGTCGCGCGGCCGGCGCGACGCGGGAAGAGCGTCCACACACTAGGCCTCCGTCCTCGGACCTGCGTCTGGGTCGGCTCCGCACTTCCCCGAGTTTCCTGGAGCCAGAGTAATCCCCACCCAACTGAAAGAGTTTTACGAGGCCTGCGCCTCATATTTGGGCAGGCAGACCCCGATGCGACGCCTTCGGACCCAAGGGGTTCAGCTGAGGGGCCTTCGGGTTCCACGCCAGCAGCTTCGGCCCCGGCCACCGAGGTCACCTCTGGATCCGTGCGCGGATCTGCGCCAGTTGCACCCTGGGGACCTTCCCCGGGTCGATTGCCGATGCTCCCGACTTCGGTGGTTCCCACTATTGACGTCGACCCGATTCTTATTCCCGACTACTCGGAGTCGGAGCACCGGGGCCTATTCGCCCCAGGTCAGATTCGGACCCTTTTTCCTCTGGGTACTGTTAGAAATGGGGTTTCTGGTTGGCTAGGGTATGCACCTCAGCCAGGCAGAACCTACCCACTCTAGTCAGGGCTAGGGAGTTACACGTCCAAGAAAACCCCTGCTCACCCCCTTGGTAGCTTGGCACAAGCAGTCAGGTTTAACCTGGAGGCAATGTGTAAAGCGTTTGCACAACACACATGACGCAAAGTAAACACCACAAAGTAAACACAACACTGAGCTATGTAAAAATAATCTGTATTGCACAAAACATAATTACACCAACATTACACGTAAGTAATACCCTGCTACCTTAGCAGTTGTCAGAATGTTACACAAGTTAATAATACTCTGCAAGAATATGCAGTTGTTGCATTAGAACACGTAAGTACTCCGGATTCTACAACATAAGCAGTAGTCAGGAATAAGAGTTAAAGATATATGCACTTGTCATGAACAATCCCTAAATAAAAGAACCATTAGAGAATATATCAGAAGGCATATAATTACATATTAGCTAAACATGCCCATAACAGGAACATTAGCACATAAATGTAGAACCAATAAACTGGTGGGAAATAGCAAACATCCACAAGTCTGTATTAGGCTCCTAGAGCCTAGCTTTCCTAAAGAGTACCTGCTTGCTGGTGGAAGAGGCACTTCCAGTGCCAGGAAACGTGAACGGGGGCCCCCGGCGCTCCTGTGCGCAAAACAGGGGGGTTCTCCCTCGTGGTGGGTGCCTGCCTCAGCCTCCTCACACCCTATCCGTGGGGTGGGGGCCGGGCGTGACCCCGTGACAGTTTTAGGGCAAAGGTGGGAAGGGGCCTCCGGGGAGGTCTCCATTCCCGATTCCGGCTGAGGAAAAATGCCGGCGTGAAGAAAAAGCGTCCTGCTCCTTGCGCAGTGCCTGGGGAAGGGGGGCGCTCACCGCGCCTTCCCCGAGTCCTGCCTTGCAATAAAAGGGAGCTCGGACCCCTCTGGTGGCCCGTGGGAAGGACTCGCCTGCACCTGATGTGGTGCGTGAGTCAGGGAAGCTGCTCCCAAGCCGCCGGGAGGCTTCCTTGTAGGATCGTAGGCGGCTGGTGCCCCGGGGGCTCTCCCAGAAGTGAGAGGTGCCTTGGGGGGGGCGCCTAGAGGAGCACGCTTGCTCCGGATCCGTTGTTTATGTGCCCCGGGGGCACTGAGCGAAGCCGATGCGGAAATGGACAAACCCGGCTGCAGCGGTGATCCGGGGGAATAAATCAAGCGCTTCCAAAGCGATAAAGTAAGTTTTGAGGCCCGGGCTGCGGCGGTGTCCTGGGGCAGAGGTAAAACACTTTTCAGAGTGCTTAGGGCAAAGCTAAAGCCCGGGCTGCAGTGGTGATCCCTTTTCTGCAGTTCCAAGAGAGCGCTCTTTCCAGCGCTTAGTCAAGACCTACAGAGATCCTTACAGGGATCAGGGGCACAGCACCCTGCCCCTGTGAGCAACCAGAAGGTCAAAGGGAGCACAGGCTGGTGGGCCCAGCTACAGGCCAGCACAAAGGTTGCAGATGGTGACAGTCCTTCTAGTGACCAGGCAGGTCACAGGTCAGCACAGCAGCAGCAGTCCAAGGTGGTGTCCTGGTGAGTCCATTCATCAGCGTTCTGTGTCCAGTTTCAAGTTCCAAGAATGTTCAAATTGTGGGGAAAATTCTCCTTTACTTATAGTCAGTTCTTACAGTGTTTTACAATGGTAGGGAGAGGAGGTTCCAGCCAGTTACAACTGGTTCTGGGAGTGTCCCCCTCTCCTTTCAGCACAGGCTCCAAATATCAGTGGGGGGTTAACGACCCTATTGTGTGAGGCCAAGGCACAGTCTTTACAAATGCAGGTGTACCCCGCCTCTCCCTTCTGTCAGCCCAGGAAGGCTTTACAATATGTAGATGCACCTCTGTGTCACCGCCACCCTCCCTGTGTTCAGGCTGTCTGAGAAGTATGCACAAAGCCCCAACTGTCAGTGTGCCCAGACGTTGATTGGAGACAAGCTGCAAAACACCAAAGTTATAATCACAGATAAATGTGCACTTTCTAGAAGTGGCATTTCTGTGATAGTAATACAAAATACACCTAGACCAGTAAGCAGCTTTTCTTACCACTGTCACAACCATACCAAACATGCCTCCGCTACCCCTCCTAAATCAGACCATACCCCTTACACATAAGGCAGGGCATTTCCAATGCAATCCTATGAGGAGGCAGCACTCACAGCAGTGAGACACCAAGTTAGGCTGTTTGTCACTACCAGAACAGGCCACGTAAAATGGCACATGTCCTTCCTTCTACCTACAATGCACCCTGCCCAAAGGGCTAGCTAGGGCGTACCTTAGGGGTGACTTACATGTAGTAAAAGGGGAGTTCTGGGCCTGGCAAGTGAATTTAGATGCCAGGTCCCTGTGGCCGGAAACTGCGCACACAGGCTCTGCACTAGCATGCCTTAGATAGGTTTGACAGGCTACTTCAGTGGGTGGCGCAAGCAGCGCTGCAGGCCCACTAGTAGCATTTAATTTACAGGCCCTGGGTATAGGGATACCACTTTACAAGGGACTTATAGGTAAATTAAATATGCCAATCAGGTATAATCCAATCATACCAAATTTGTAAGCGAGAGCACATGCACTTTAGCACTGGTTAGCAGTGAAAAAGTGCTCAGAGTCAAAACGTCAGCCAACAAAGGTCAGAAAAATAAGGAGGCAAAAAGTCTGTGAAATTACCCTGTAAAAGGGCCAGGTCCAACAGGTACGGATATGGAGAAGAATTGGAGGAGTCCCTGGACCCTTATGAATACCAGGATGACCCTGCTATGGACTGGGCACAGGACTTGGGCGAAGCCAGTGGTCTGGATACTTCTCCTGACACTGGCATGCTGTCTCCTCCTACCGTGACTGCGGCAGAGGGAGCAACTTATGGTATGGTGATCAGTAGGGCAGTTAAGGTCCTCCCCCTTAAGCTTCCTACTGTAGAGGTCAGGTCTAATCTCCTGACGGAGGTGCTTCAGCCTGGGGATTCTACTTCAGAATCCCTTTTACCATTTAATGAGGCCCACACCCATGTCCTTTTGGGTACATGGTCCACACCCAACACAGGGGCTCCTGTGAATACGACTATCGCACGCCGCCATCCGCCCGCTCCGAACTACCCTAAATTCCTGTCCCAACACCCCACGCCTGAGTGTCTTGTTATCCAGGCTTCCTCTTCTTCAGGCGCGTTCCCTTCTGCACCCCCAAATAGGGAATCCAAAAGGCTGGAACAGTTTGGCAAGAAGTTGTTTTCTTCCTCCAGTCTAGCGCTGCAGTCTGTGAACACCGCATGCCTTTTGGGCTGTTCTACCCACTCCTTGTGGGATAGGGTTGCGCAAGTCTTGCGCAGATACCGGAGGAGGCCCGTTGTAGGAAGTTGCCTCTGTTTATACTATCTACCTTAGAGGTAAGATAGTGGCAAAAATAGATAATTCTAATGCTCTATTTTGTGGTAGTGTGGTCGAGCAGTAGGCTTATCAGAGGGTAGTGTTAAGCATTTGTTGTACACACACAGGCAATAAATAAGGAACACACACTCAAAGGCTTTACTCCAGGCCAATAGTTTTTATATGGAAAAATATATTTTGTTAATTTATTTTTAAAACCACAAATTCAAGATTTTAAGTAAATACATAAAATGCAAGGTACTCCACACAGGTAAGTTAGGAACTTTGAATTAGAGCAATAGCAAACACAGTTTTAATAACAATGGCAATAAGATATTTAAAAGTGGACACAGTGCAAAAATCAACAGTTCCGGGGGAAGGTAAGTAACGGTTAGTTTGTCAGGTAAGTAAAGAACTTACAAGTCTAGGTTCTGGGCATAGGCAGCCCACCGTTAGGGGTTCAAGGCAACCCCAAAGTTACCACACCAGCAGCTCAGGGCCGGTCAGATGCAGAGGTCAAAGAGGTGCCCAAAATACATAGGCACCTATGAAGAACAGGGGTGCTCTGGTTCCAGTCTGCCAGCAGGTAATTACCCGCCTCCTTGGAGGGCAGACCAGGGGGTTTTGTAGAGCACTGGGGGGGACACAAGTAGGCACACAAAACACACCCTCAGAGGCACAGGGGCGGCCGGGTTCAGTGTGCAAAGCAGGCGTCGGGTTCTGTATAGGATTCAATGGAGGGACCCGGGAGTCACTCTGGCGGTGCAGGCAGGGCACAGGGGAGCTTCTCGGGCCAACCACCAACTGGTCTAGGCAGAGGGTCGTCTGATCACTCCTGCACTGAGGTTCGGTTCCTTCTGGTCCTGGGGGCTGCAGGTGCAGTGCTTGGACCAGGCGTCGGGTTCCTTGTTACAGGCAGTCGCGGTCAGAGGGAGCCTCTGGATTCTCTCTACATGCGTCGGTGTGGGGTTCCAGGGGGGTCGCCTCGGGCTACTCACGGGGTCGCAGTCACCTGGGAGTCCTCCCTGTGGTGTTGGTTCTCTGGATCTCAAGCCGGGGGCATCGGGTGCAGAGGGTGAAGTCTTACGTTTCCGGCGGGAAAAGTGAAGTCCTTAGAAGTTGCAAAAAAATTGCAATAGTGTTGCTTTTGTTGAGCAGAGCCGCTGCTCACGGGTGTTTCTTGGTCCTTAGGTTCAAGGCAGTCCTCTGAGGCTTCAGAGGTCGCTGGTCACTGTCGAATGTGTCGCTGTTGTAGTTTTCTTCGAGTCAGGAGACAGGCCAGTAGGGCTGGGGCCAAAGTAGTTGTTGTTGTCTGCTGGGCTTTCAGGTCAGCAGTCCTTCTTCTTGATTCATGTTGCAGGAATCTGATTTCCTGGGTTCTGGAGTGCCCCTAAATACTAGATTTAGGGGTGTGTTTAGGTCTGGGGGGCAGTAGCCAATGGCTACTGTCCCGGACGGTGGCTTCACCTTCTTTGTGCCTCCTCCCTGAGGGGAGGGGGGCACATACCTAATCCTATTGGGGGAATCCCCCAAAAGTAAGATGAAGGATTTCTAATGGCAAGGGTCACCTCAGCTCAGGGCACCTTAGGGGCTGTCCTGACTGGTAGGTGACTCCTCCTTGTTTTCCTCATTATCTCCTCCAGCCTTGCCGCCAAAAGTGGGGGCAGTGGCCGGAGGGCGGGCATCTCCACTAGCTGGGATGCCCTGTGCGCTTTAACAAAAGGGGTGAGCCTTTGAGGCTCACCCCCAGTTGTTACAGTTCCTGCAGGGGGAGTTGAGAAGCACCTCCACCCAGTACAGGCTTTGTTCCTGGCCACAGAGTGACAAAGACACTCTCTCTAAGTGGCCAGCAACTCGTCTGGTTGTGGCAGGCTGGCAGAAACTGGTCAGCCTACCACTAGGAGTTGAACTGGTATTCAGGGGGCATCTCTAAGATGCCCTCTGGGTGTATTTTACAATAAATTGCACACTTTCATCAGTGTGCCTTTATTGTGCTGAGAAGTGTGATACCAAACTTCCCATACTTCAGTGTAGCCATTATGGAACTGTGGAGTTCATGTTTGACAGACTCCCAGACCATATACTCTTATGGCTACCCTGCACTTAAAATGTCTAAGGTTTTCCTTAGACACTGTAGGGGCATAGTACTCATGCACATATGCCCTCACCTGTGGTATAGTGCACCCTGCCTTAGGGCTGTGAGGCCTGCTAGAGGGGTGACTTACCTATGCCACTGGCAGTGTGAGGTTGGCATGGCACTCTGAGGGGAGTGCCATGTCGACTTAGTCTTTTTCTCCCCACCAGCACACACAAGCTGTGAGGCAGTGTGCATGTGCTGAGTGAGAGGTCCCCAGGGTGGCATAGGACATGCTGCAGCCCTTAAGAGACCTTCCTTGGCCACAGGGCCCTTGGTACCAGGGGTACCATTTACAAGGGACCTATCTGTGTGCCAGGGCTGTGACATTTGTGGGAACAAAGGTACAGTTTAGGGAAAGAACACTGGTGCTGGTACCTGGTTAGCAGGATCCAAGCACACTTTCAATCATAACTGGCATCAACAAAAGGCAAAAGGTTAGGGGGTAACCATGGCAAGGAAGGCATTTCCTCACAAGAGACACCTTGTTTCCTGTGGAGGCCGCCTCCTTATAACCGTTTTGGAGCTGCAAGCCTTCTGCTTGGCATTGAATGCCTTTCTTACATCCATCCAAGGGAGGCTGGTGCAAATGCTCACAGACAGCATTACCGCCATGTGGTACTGCAACAAGCAGGAAAGGCTGGTGTCATGAACCCTGTTGTAGGAGGCTCTAAATCTCTGGACTTGGCTAGACCACCAGGGAAGTTTCCTGGTGGCACACCACCTGGCGTTATCCTTCAATGCCAGAGTGGGCAAACATCAGCCATCTTTGCGGATCACGAATGACAAGGTGTCTTCCATTAATGGAGACAACGTTGACTCTATATTTTTGCCTATGCCAAGAACTCACAATGTCAGCACTTCTGAGCACTGGAGTTTACTGAAGTGTCTCTTGCTGGGAAAGTTATTCCACCTAGAGTAGACTTCGGACACTTGTACACCTTTCTACCAGTACCTCTCCTACCCCAAGTTCTGAGGAAGATCAGGATCCACTGGCCCCAAGTCATCCTCATGACCCCAGATGGGGCAAGGATAGTATTGTATGTGGAACTCCTGTGCACAAGCATATGTCTTCTGATCAGGCTTCCTGTTTGGGAGGATCTTCTGAGATCTGAGCAAGAGTGCAGGGTCCTTCACCCAGGACTGTGCAACCTTCACCTCCATGCTTGAGCAGCAGCAGTTGAGTACTTTTGAATTTCCTTCTTGATGTCATTTTGGCAGCCAGGTGTTCCTTGACCAGATATGTATAATCCTGCCGTTTACATGTGTAGTGGTCTCTTGTGCTACTACACAGATTGACGCACTCCATGCCAAGCTGTCAGAAGTGTTATTGGTTGGTATCCCTAGCCCAGCGAGGCTTTGCTTTAGGTGCTGTTAAAAGGTAACAGTCAGCTTTTTTGTCCTTTCAATGGTTGCTGGATCTGATAGACTTCTCGTTGCAGATTCCTTACCTTAGAATTTCCCCCTGGTCTCAGACTGGATCCGGAGATTTTTCTCAAGCAGTACCCCTGCGAGCCATCAGGTGGCTTTGGTTGGCTTCACCTCCATCAACAGTGTAGTGTGCGCCAGATCTGATGATGTGGGACCTATGTAGCCACCACTCCAGTGCGCTGACATCACTTCTTTTCTTTCTGTGACAGCCAGCGCAGATCCGAAGAACAACTGCCCCGCAGTCACTTTTTGACTGTTCTTTTTTGACCTTTTGTCAAAGATTTTGGAGTGACTACACTCTTGGTGCGTCCATATGTTGTCATGTAATATTGGATTCAAGCCCTAAGGATCCTGTTATCGGGTGATCTCTGTGACGAATCTGCACCTCGTGTGCTTGTGGTGACTGGAGTGCAACCACAATCCGAAGTTGTGCTCCCAATGCTAGGCCATGAATCTGTAAGCTTTGAGGGAGCGGTCCCTAAAGCTCATTGCGGGCCAGCGCTCTGCTCTGCGTCACTCCCGATCTCAGTCAAGAGGAAGGTCCCGGGAATGGTCACCCCGTTTGTCTGCCAACGAGACGAGGTAAAAGGAGTGTCTTAGTTCCAGGCCTCCATCCTCAGAACCTACGTCTGGGTCGGCCTGAACCTCTTCGAGTTTCCGGGAGCGAGAGCAATCCCTGCCCATCTCTGAGTTTTATGAGGACATGTCTCATATCTGGGCAATCTGACTCTGCTGGAGTGCCCTCGGGCCCCGCGGGGTCAGCAGCTTTGGCCTTGGATCTGGGGTGCACCCATGGATCTATTCCTGGATCTGAACCAGCATCAGTCGTACCACCTAGTCCTTCCGTGATGCCGGTTGGAATACCAGCTAGACTGTCCCGTGGACTGGCAGACTGGGTAATGCCAGTGGTCTGGACACTTAACCTGACCCTGGCATACTTTCTCCCCCTAGAGTGGCTACGGAGGAGGGAGAGTCCTCCTCAATGGTGGTGTAAAGTGCAGCAAAGGTCATAGGTGTAGGAAAGTAGCATCTTTCTGATGTAATTACCTCCACATTTTTCCGTGGTGTCAATATGTTTTGACTGTAGCACACTGGGATCATGCTAACCAAGACCACAGTGTCTGTGCTCTTCTCTAAAGGGGTTGCTGATATACTTTTACACCCACTATTAGTATACCGGTGCACCATTGTAAGTCCCTAGTATTTGGCACCCAGGGCATTTGTACACCAGGGGACCCCCATGGGCTGCAGCATGTATTGTGCCATACATCGGAGCCCATACAAACTGCGTCTGCAAGTCCTCCGCTGCAGCCTGCATGAAATTGTACACTTTATACCAGGTCCATTTATCCCTTATTAGTGAAATGTAGGCAGTGTCTAGCATCTTAGGATGTCTAGGGGTAGCTGTAGCAGAGCAGCCAAGGCTGAACTAGGAGACATGCAAAGCTCTTGCAGTACCACTATAGTCACACAGTACTGATACACAGGAAAGATAATACTCAGTGTTAGCAAAAATAAAGGCACTTTATTGTAGTGACACAAGGCCAAAAATATCTTAGAGGCATTACTCCTTCTGGAGGTAAGTATTATACACAATATATACACTAGTAACCATAATCAGGTAAGTAAACAGTCATAGAATAGTGCAAACAGTGAAAAACACAATAGGTTGCAGTGGGCAGAGGGGCAACACAAACCATATACTAAAATAGCGGAATGTGAATGTTAGTTTCCCCCCTAGGCAAGTGTAGTGTGTAGAGGGGTCGCTGTGAGGGTTGAAAAACGACAAAGGTAAGTAAAGTACCCCACCCCAGAGCCCAGGAAAGCAGGAGTAAAGTACAAGTTTCCTCAAAACACACTAGGAGTCGTGATAAAGGATTATGGAAAAACAAAGCAAGACGGCAAGAAACCAACGATGGATTCCTAGACCTGAAGACCTGCAGAGAGAGGAGACCACTTCCATAAGTTGGTGAAGAGTGGAAGAAGGCTGGTTTTCATCGTTGGATTCCGCCAACAAGCCTTGGCTCACGCAAATGTCACAGTTGGTGGGAAAAGGCGCTACCCGGACCCAGGAGTGACCTGGGTGCGTCAACTTGGACTGATGAGACAGAAGGGGCTCTCAACACTTTTAGAGAGCCCTCAGAAGACCAGGCAGCACCCACAGGAGTCACAGAACACGGGGACAAAGGAGTTGCAGAATGCAGTCATCGTAGCACTACACAAAAGGATCCCATGCCGCAGGAGAACAACTCAGGCAGCTGAGCGTCTCAGGATAGAGTGCTGGGGACCTGGGCTAAGCTGTGAACGAAGGATTTCTGGAAGTAGTGCACAGAAGCCCAAGGGGCTGCAGAGCATGAAGTGCACAGGTGTACTGTCAGGCACAGGGAGACAAGCCCTTACCTCCACCAAATTTGAACAGCTGGATCTTTGGACAGTCAGGATCAGCTCGGTCTACCACCTGTGTTCCAAGGATCACGCTTGTCGACAGGAGAGGAGTCCCAGAGTACTGGTTGTCATTGCAGAAAGGTGCCTGCTGAAGCAGGGAAATGACTCAGTCACTCCACGGGAGATTTCTTCGGTCCTTCTGGTGCAGAATGAAGACGGGCAGTCCTCCGAGCATGCGCAACCTGGAAACTGTTGTAGTTGCTGGCTGGTTCTGAAGTTGCAATGTCACAGTAGCCTTCTTGGATACTTTGTTGAAATTACAGCGTTCCTGGTGCAGCCTGCGGTTGATCCGACGGTCAGAAGCTGAAGCAGAGGATGCAGACGAGTCCTGGTGGAGTCTTGCAAACCGAATCTGAGGAAACACCCTGAGTAGAGACCCTAAATAGCCCTGAGTGGGTGATTGGCTACGTAACCAGGTATGCACCTATCAGGAGGGGTCTCTGACGTCACCTGCTTGCACTGGCCACTCGGATGCTCCCAGAGGGTCCCCACACCTTGGAATCCAAAATGGCTATGCCAGGGACACTCTGGAGGATCTCTGGGCACCACCCCTGGTGTGGTGATGGACAAGTGAATGGTCCCTCACCTTTCTTTTGTCCAGTTATCCCCAGGGGAGCCACTGGGGGGTCCCTGAACCGGTGTAGACTGGATTATGCAAAGAGGGCACCGTTTGTACCCTTCAAAGCATTTCCAGGGGCTGGGGGAGGATACCCCTCCCATGCCTGTAACACCTATTTCCAATGGGAGAGGGTGTAACACCCCCCTCCTAAAGGAAATGCATTTTTCTGCCTTCCTGGGATTGAGCTGCTCAATCCCCAGGAGGCCAGAAACCTGCCTGTAAGGTGGCAGCAGCTGGGGCTGCAGTGGAAACCTCAGAGAGTTGGTTTGACAGTACTGGAGTCCATGGTGGAGCCCCCGGTGTGCATGGATTTGGCCCCCCAATACCAGAATTGGATTTGGGTAAAATTTCTCAGTCTTAGACACCTCACATGGCCATATTCGGGGTTACCATTGTGAAGCTACATATATGTATTAACATGTATGTAGTGCATGCTTATAATGGTGTCTCCGCACTAAAGAAGTCTGGGAAATTGGTCCTGGACATCGTGGGGTTACTTTTGCGTGTGCAGGGGTGCCCTCACACACAGTAGCTTTGCACCTAACCTTCAGTAACTGAAGGTTAGACATATAGGTGACTTATAAGTTACCTGGTGCAGTGCAAATGGCTGTGAAATAGTGTGTGCACTATTTCACTCAGGCTGCAGTGGCAGTCCTGAAGGAGTGTTTGTAGGAGTTCCTTATGGGTGGCAAAAGAAATGCTGCAGCCCATAAGGAACCCCAATGCCCTTGGTACCTAGGTACCATATACCAGGGACTTTTAAGGAGGGTCCAGTGGGCCAATCTGGATTGGAATATGGAGTCACTATAGTGACAACTTTGGAAAACAGAGCATAAGCACTGGAGTTCTGGTAAGCAGAACTCCAGTGACACAGTCAAGCATACTGACATATAGGCCACAAACTATGAGCACTGGGGTCCTGACTAGCAGGATCCAGGTAAGACAGTAAAAACACACTGACAAACAGGCAGAAATTGGGGGCAATATGCCAAGAAAGATGGTACTTTTCTACAAGGATTTTATCCAGTTGGACTCCCACTGCAACATTGTTTCTGCAGCTCCTGCAAGATTTCTGCAACATCTGTGGCTGTGCAACCTCTAGGGTCACAAGGACTCTGTTTGCATCCAAGAAGCAAGAAGGAATCTCCCTTGGAATGAAGGAGTCACTCCTCTGCATCTGCAGGCACCTCAAGACGAAGATGACCAGCTTGTGGACCCAGGTGTCTCATGGACATTGTAAGGAAATGCCTCTTTGGTATGGTTATCCCCTACCTTTTTGCCTTTGCTTATGCTAAGTTATGATTTGAAAGTGTGCGGGGACCCTGCTAACCAGGCCCCAGCATCAATGTTCTTTCCCTAAACTGTACTTTTGTCTCCACAGTTGGCACAACCCTGGCACTCAGGTAAGTCCCTTGTACCTGGTACCCCTGGTACCAAGGGCCCTGATGCCAGGGAAGATCTCTAAGGGCTGCAACATGTCTTATGCAACCCCAGGGACCACTCACTCAGCACATACACACTGCCTCACAGCTTGTGTGTGCTGGTGGGGAGAAAATGACTAAGTCGAAATGGCACTCCCCTCAGAGTGCCATGCCAGCCTCACACTGCCTGTGGCGTAGGTAAGTCACCCCTCTAGCAGGCCTTACAGCCCCAAGGCAGGGTGCACTATACCACAGGTGAGGGCATAGGTGTATGAGCACTATGCCCCTACAGAGTCTAAGCAAAACCTTAGACATTGTAAGTGCAGGGTAGCCATAAGAGTATATGGTCTGGGAGTTTGTCAAACACGAACTCCACAGTTCCGTAATGGCTACACTGAAATATGGGAAGCTTGGTATCAAACGTCTCAGCACAATAAATGCACACTGATGGAAGTGTGCAATTTATTGTAAAATACACCCAGAGGACATCTTAGAGATGCCCCCTGAATACCTACCCGACTTCTAGTGTAGGCTGACCAGTTCCCGCCACATACCAGATATGTTGCTGGCCGCAAGGGGAGAGGGCCTTTGTCATTCTGTGGCCAGGAACAAAGCCTGTACTGGGTGGAGGTGCTTCTCACCTCCCCCTGCAGGAACTGTAAGACCTGGTGGTGAGCCTCAAAGGCTCACCCCTTTTGTTACAGCGCCCCAGGGCATCACAGCTATTGGAGATGGCCGCCCTCCGGCCTCTGCCCCCACTTTTGATGGCAAGGCTGGAGGAGATAATGAGAAAAACAAGGAGGGGTCACCCACCAGTCAGGACAGCCCCTAAGGTGTCCTGAGCTGAGGTGACCCCTGCCTTGAGAAATGCTCCATCTTGAGTTTGGAGGATTCCCCCAGTAGGATTAGGGATGTGCCCCCCTCCCCAGGGAGGAGGCACAAAGAGGGTGTAGCCACCCTCAAGGACAGTAGCCATTGGCTACTGCTCTCCCAGACCTAAACACACCCCTAAATTCAGTATTTAGGTGCTCCCCAGAACCTAGGAAACTAGATTCCTGCAACCTGAAGAAAGGACGACTGCTGACCTACAAGCCTGCAGAGAAGGAGGAAGACGACAACTGATTTGGCCCCAGCCCTACCAGCCTGTCTCTAACTTCGAAAACCTGCTCCAGCGACGCATCCGACAGGGACCAGCGACCTCTGAAGCCTCAGAGGATTGCCCTGGACTACAGGACCAAGAAACTGCCGTGAACAGCGGCCCTGTTCAAAACCAGCTACTTCTTTGCAACAAAGAAGCAACTTCCAAGACTTCACGTTTCCCGCCGGAAGCGTGAGACTTCACACTCTGCATGCGACGCCCCCGGCTCGACCTACAGAAAACCAACACCTCAGGGAGGACTCCCCGGCGACTGCGAGCCCGTGAGTAACCAGAGACGACCCCCCTGAGCTTCCACAGCGACGCCTGCAGAGAGAATTTAGAGGCTTCCCCTGACCGCGACTACCTGTAACAAGCGACCCGAGGCCTGGAACCAACACTGCGCCCGCAGACCCCAGGACCTGAAGGAACCGAACTTCAATGCAAGAGCGACCCCCAGGTGACCCTATGCCTTGCCCAGGTGGTGGTTGTCCCGAGAAGCCCCCCTGTGCCTGCCTGCAACGCTAGAGTGACCCTTTGGTCCATCCATTGTTTTCAATCTAAAACCCGATGCCTGCTTTGCTCACTGCACCCGGCCGCCCCGTGCCGCTGAGGGTGTACTTTGTGTGCCTTCTCGTGTCTTCCCCCGGTGCTCTACAAAACCCCCTTGGTCTGCCACCCGAGGACGCAAGTACTTACCTGCTGGCAGACTGGAACCGGAGCACCCCTGTTCCCCATAGGCGCCTATCTGTTTCAGGCACCTCTTTGACCTCTGCTCCTGACCGGCCCTGAGCTCCTGGTGTGGTAACTTTGGGGTTGCCTTGAACCCCCAACGGTGGGCTGCCTATGCCCCAAACCTGAGACTTGTAAGTGTTTTACTTACCTTCAAAACTAACCTTTACTTACCTCCCCCAGGAACTGTTGAATTTTGCACTGTGTCCACTTTGAAAATAGCTTATTGCCAGACACAGACTGTACATGATATTGTTTTCATTCAAAGTTCCTAAAGTATCTAAGTGAGGAACCTTACATTTAAAGTATTAACTGTAAATCGTTAACCTGTGGTTCTTAAACTAAGAAAATATATTATTCAATATAAAAACCTATTGGCCTGGAGTAAGTCTTTGAGTGTGTGTGTTCCTCATTTATTGCCCGTGTGTGTACAACAAATGCTTAACACTACCCTCTGATAAGCCTACTGCTCGACCACACTACCACAAAATAGAGCATTAGAATTATCTACTTTTGCCACTATCTTACCTCTAAGGGGAACCCTTGGACTCTGTGCACACTATTTCTTACTTTGAAATAGTATAACCAGAGCCAACTTCCTACAGATATCTAAAGGCTCTGCAACACAAGTGGTAGTTCTGTGGTCCTCTTAGGGTCCCCTTTGTCTTCTGATCCACTTGGGAGACTGTGGGCCCCTGCTGTAGCCACTGGAACGGAACTCTTGTGCAGCACAATTGTTACTCTTGCCAAGGCTAGTTTGCTCTTCCTCCAAGGAAATCTTCAAGCTCCCAGAAACACCAGGCTCCAGCAACTCCAAGATCATCTTCCACTCTGCAGCTCCTGCGACGTGGGACTCCTGTTTTGTTGTGCTGTTGATGCCTTCCTGCGACTCCATGTGACTGCTGCCAGTGAGCCACTCGTGGGGGCTCCATTGGCTCCAGCTAGATTTCCTTTTTGCTGAAAACCTGCCCGACTCTCTTCCAAGGGTCGAGTCACTAGGACCTTGCTGGTCCTCAAAAATCTAAGGCTTACCTTGCAACTAGTATTTGCATTTGCCGAGGCTTGTTGGTTAATTTGCTGGCCGCTGACCCTCCTGCAATCCGGCAGCAGATGACTTCATAGATGTACTGCATCCCCCTGGACTCCGCAGCTGAACTTATCCTTTACCGTCCTGCAGGAACTTCACCTACAAGTGGGTGGGCTTTGCCTACATGCACCGTCTGGACATCTCCGAGTGGTCTGGACACTGTCTCCTTCTTTTTCGGGTTCCTTTCGTCTGGAATCCACATTTTGGTTCCACCGACCTGGTCCACAGGTCGTGACAGCAGCTGGACAACCGATGCTTCCATTCATTACAACAAGGGTTTCTGACATAATTTCACTCCTTTGCACCTAGGCTTCCTGGTGTAGGTACTCCGGTCTTCTGGGTATCCACGGGTGGGGGCACTCTCAAACCTTCTTTGTGCCAACTGGTTACCTTGGGGTCCAGAGGGAAGGGTCCTGAATCAATAAAAATCCATCTGCAACGGTCCTGTGTTAGCCTGTGGGACACCCGGCTCAGTAAGAACTCTGCATCTGGGCGCCTCTGGGATGACAGTTACTTACCTCTTGTATTTTCTTACTCCCCCTGCCGCTGGGATCCTATCACACTTACCATGGTTGAGCACCTCCATTATTTGACCACTTTCTTAGTATATAGTTTGTTCCGCCTCGGACCCCATGTATTTCTATACTATTTCTGATTGTTTCAAGTGTATATTTTGTGTGTAGATCTCTCCAAGTGGAGATATACCAATGCTAGTATAGTCTTCAGTGTTGTAATAAAGGAACCTTTGTAACACTTGGTGTGGTTCTTTCTTGTGTACAGTTCCTAACTGACTATTATGGTATTGCAAGTGCTTTACAACCCTCCTAGATAAGCTTTAGCTGCTCACCACAGCTAAACCTAGAGAGCTCTTGCTATCTGGACACCTAAACACTATCACTAAGGGTTGCCTGGACTCAGTATAGGGTGCCACACCATGGGTGTGCACCATAATCTGTGTCAGCCTCCTACACTTGCCCTTAATCTGCCTTCAGTGGCAGTCAGGTCTATCTTCCTGACAGAGATGCTCCAGCCTGGGGCTTCCTCTTCTGAACCCTCTTTGCTCTTTAATGAAGCCCTTATTGATGTGCTGCTGGTGACCTGGTCCAAACCCAGCACAGGGGCTCCTGTGAACAGGACAATCCCCCACCACCATGGACCGGCTCCAAATAACCCACTGTTACTGATGCAACACCCAATCCCTCCAAGCTTCCATTTCCCCGGGGGCATTCCCTCCCGCACCCCCCGGATAGGGAATCCAAGAGGCTGGACCCACTTGGGAAGAAGATTTTTTCTTCCTCAAGCCTGGCATTGCGGTCCATGTACACTGCATGCCTTTTGAGCCATTTCCCCCATACTTTATAGAACATGGTTTCGCAGGTACTCCCACAGGCCCAGGAGGAGGCCCGGCCCATTCTCTCCCAAGGTGTTGCTGATGGGAGAGATGCAGCGAATTTCACAATATGATGAAGGCTGGACACGATCGACTCAATAGATAGATCAGTTTCATCGATGGTGGCCTTGAGGCGCCATGCCTGGTTGAGGACGTCTGGCTTTTCTGGGGATGTCCAATCCACCCCGATGGACATGCTCTTTGATAGCACCTGTCTCTTCGGAGACAAAGACTCAGCACTCAAGCTCTTTAAGGAATCCTGGGCTACAGCCAGGTTTTTGGGCCTCGCAGCTGCCCATTCACCCAGCCTGCTTCTGTTTTTTTGTGGCTACAAAAGGGGCGCCCAACCATGTCCGTTCCACTCCAGCCGGTGTGCTGGGCATAGTACCCAGCCTCTGTGGGGATGTGGGATCAAACATCCTTGTGGATCAGGGAGCACCATTTCTGCCAGTAAACATCCCCCCCCCTTCCTACCACCACCCTCCTTGCAGCTGCCTCCAATCCTTCCTAGTCTGACGATTCCCATCAGGGTCTAGTCAGGGTCCAGTCAGAGGCATGATTCGCTATCACCTGTCCCACTGGCAGTCTTTCACTTCAGACCGGTGGTTTTGGGTTGTAGATAGTCAGAAGGGGCTACTTCCTTCAAGGCTACCCCTTATCTATGCCACCATCCTATGATCGGATGACGAAGGATCGCCTGGCACTTATCCTCAAGAAAGTTACAGCTCTTTCGGCCAAGGGAGCCATAGAGAGAGTACCTGTGCCAGAAGTTGCTTGTGGTTGTTATTCCCGCTACTTTCTGGTGCCCAAAAAGGACAAGAGCCTCTGTAGCAGGCTGGCGCTGTATATGGTGTACAGCTGCAGGTAAGGCACCCTGTACTGAGTCCAGGCAACTCTTAGTGATAGTGTAGTTGGCTCTAGATACCCAGAGCTCTTATAAGGGTAGCTGTGGGAAGCAGCTAAGGCTTATCCAGGAGGGTCTAAAGCAGTTCCTAATACCACACAGGTCAGTCAGTAAACACAGGAATGAACCACACCAGTGTTATAAAAAATGTTATATTTATTGTAACACACTCTGGAAGTAACTTTGGTATATCTCCTAACAGGAGAAACGGACATACAAAAATATACTTAGCAACAGGTAAGTAAAGGCATAAAATAACATGGGCCACTATGGGGGTGGGGACCATATACTTAAAAAATAGAATGCGAATGTCACTCCCCACTCACACTACCACCCAAGGACCCTTAGGCCTGGGGAAGTACTAAAACCCCAATGGTAAGTAGATAGGATTCCCCAGTCGCCCATATGCAGAGTTGTAATCCCAGGTCAGTGTCCATAGCATAACATGGGGAAGCAGTGGTTGGAATTTTGGCATTTTAGGACCCTTCCCAGAGGACGCAGAGGAAACCCACTGGGACAAGGGAGGCTCAATTGTGCCTCCCCCCGTGGATACCCAGAACAGTGGAGTACGTTCAACAGGTAGCCCAGTTGCATAGGGGTGAAGTTGTGTCGGAACCTCCCCTTGAAGTCAATGGGGACCTCTGTTGTCTAGATGCCGTTGTCACCTGTAGACCAGGTCAGTGGAACACAGGCTTGGATTCCTGAAGAAGAGGACCTAAGGAAAGAGGTGACAGAGTCCAGACTGTCCGGAGATGCCCAGGCGGTGCAGGAGGGCAATGCCCACCCGTCTTGGATTTGTACGGTGGATGAAGAAATGCAGCTGTGGAGTCACAGTGATGCAGGAAGATCCCAGGAGTCACCCACGAGCTGTCCCACGCCGGTCGTCATATTGCAGAGGGGTCAGCGGGACGACGAGCAAGCCTAGGCAAATGCAGGGAAGTTTTGCACAGAGTTTGCAGGATTTTGGGGGGCCCGGAAGGTCCAGGTGACACATCCTTGGCAGGTAGGTCAGGGCCAGCCTTCAGCATGCAGGAGAGCCAGCAGGAATTGATGGAGTCCCCAGCAGGACCCTGTGGCAGCAGGAACAGGGAGTCACACGGAGGCCTCAGCAGAACAGCAAAGAGGGATGATCCACGTTGCAGGAGTTGCAGAGAGGATGTTGTTCTTGGAGCTGGAGAGTGCTGGAGGCTGGGGCTTCTTGGAGCTCTTTGGACTGAAGAGCCAACAAGCTTTTGCAGTGATAAGCAGACATGGTGCACAGGGGTTCCAGCCAAGCAGCTCCAGCGAGGGACCACAGACTTCCCAATTGCAAGGAAGGTAGATCAGACCTCTAGACCGCCATAGAATCACCACCTGTGTTGTAGAGCCTTGATAAGTCCACAGGATAGCAGGATCCACAAGCCATTTGTCGTCATTTAGGTGCCTGCAGATGCAGGGCAGTGACAACTTTACTCAAAGGGAGATTCCTTCTTGCTTTACTCAGTGCAGGCAGAGTCCCTGTGACATTGGAGGATACATGTGAACGGGGTTGTAGAAGTCTTTGCAGAACTTGGAAACAAGGTGCAGTAGGAGCCCTCCTAGTAGTTGTACTCCTGCTCTTGTTTCCAGCGAAGAACAGCAATGGTTCTGGTGTCCAGGTTGCAGAAGTGTCTTGCTGCGGAGACTTGCAGACAGTTCTTGAAATCTTCCAGACAAATATAGGGCCCCATCCTCAGAGGAGACCTTTAGAAACCTAGGAAGGGTGTTAGACATGCACTGCATTGATCCACCTATCAGAGGGGGTCGGGACAACACCCAGCTGGACGAACTGGTCAAATGCTGTCAGGGGCCTCTGCTCCTCTTATTTCCAAGATGGAAACTGTGTACCTCACTAGGGGCGGAGCTTGACAGGGGGGTGGTCACTCCCCTGTCCTTTGTGTGGTTTTGCGTCAGAGCGGGAACCGGATGACCGGGTTATGCACAGTGGGGACCAAATGTGCCCTCCAAAGCAGTCTGGGGGCACTCAGAGACACCCATTTCTAAAAAAGAGGTGGTCACACCTCTATCGTACAGGAAATCCTTTGTTCTGCCTTCTCCTATCTTAGTTAAGTTCAGCAGCAGGAGGGCAGAACAGTGTCTGGGGCTGGCATGCGCAGACCCTGCAAGGCTGTACAGGCAGACTTTGGGGGATCCCCCAGGGAACCCCAAGAGTACATGATATCATGCAACTAGTAAAGGAATCGGTGTAGTTGCATGATTCCAGTATGTTTGATACCTAACATGCCTATGTTCAGTAAAGCCATTATGTAGTTGGACAACTTGTGTTGGCCAGTGTCCACTTCATACCTTAAGATGGCTTCCCCACACTTACAAAGCCCAGGAAATGAAGTCCGGGGTTTGAAGGTGCACCTCTGCTCATGCAGGGGTGCCCTCACGCTTAGAACCATGCACCCTGCCCGTGGGCTGAAGGGCCTACTTTAGGGGTGGCTTACAGAGTCGGAGTGCAGTGACCATGGTATAAGGCAAACCTTATATCTAGAGTGAAAGGTGAATGCACCGCTTTACACAGGCTGCAATGGCATGCATGTAGTCACAGTTTGCATGGGCCTTCATGGGTAGCACAATACATCCTGTAGCCCATGGGAGACCCCTGGTTTACCGATGCCCTAGGTACCTAAGTACCATATATTAACTAAATTTAGGGAAGAGAACACTGATACTGGGGTGCTGGTTTGCAGTATCCCAGTGTACTACGGTCAAAACATACTGACATCAGACAAAAAGTGTGGGCAACTATGCCAGAAAGATGCTACTTTTCTACAACCATTGCCATATCCCAGACTTTAGGTTTCTCAATCTCTTACTCATGAAAGAGAAGTTTAAATGCTCATTCTGACTCAGGTTTTATCTGCCCTGGACCCAGGAGACTGGATGACAGAGTTGGACTTTCATGGCACATATTTCCATATTCCTTTACTGCCTGCCCACAGACATTACTTGTGGTTGACGGTAGACCATAAGCATTTTCAATTAATCGTGCTCCCCTTTGTCCTTACCAGCATCCCTCAGGTGTTCACCAAGGTGAATAGCAGTGGTCGCAGCTCATCTGCTTAGTTCAGGAGTTTGTCTCCCCTACCTCGACTGTCTGATAAAGGTGGGCTTGCCCCAGGCTGTCGTCCCCCGCCTCCATACTACGATGGACCTCTTCCATTTGCTGGGGTTCACTATAAATGTGCCAAAGTCACAACTGACTCCCTCTCAGACATTTCCTTTCATCTGAACTGTTCTGGACACAGTTCAGTTTTAGGCTTAGGAGTGTGTCCATGGGCATTCAGGCTATGATACCAATGTTCTGTCCTGGATTTCGGTGGGACGGACTCTGAGGTTAATGGGCCTCCTGCGTGCTGCTAGTGACACATGCATGCTGGCATATACGGGCTCTGCAGTGGGACCTGAAGTCCCAGTGGGCAGAGCATCAGGGGAATGTCTCTGACATTTTCATGATCTCACTGGGAAGTAAGGAAGATCTGCAGTGGTGGCTAATGAACTGTGACTGGGTCAGCAGCAGACCCCTCTTCCTTCTTCAAACAGATCTTATAGTAGTGACATGTCTGTCACTCCCAGGATGGGGCAGGAATCTGGGAGAGGTGGAAATCTGTGGGCTCTGGCCTCCTGCGTAATAAGGTTCCGAGTGATCCAGCTGGCATTGAAAGCTTTTCTACCCTCTGTCAAAGGAAGGCTGATGCCGATGTTCAGGGACAACACCACCGCTATGTGGTACTGCAACAAACAGGGCGGGGTGCGGTCATGGACATTTTGCAAGAGGCTCTGCATCTCTGGACATGACTGGAATTTCAGGGGAAATCCCTGGTGATATATTGGTGCTATCTTTGAACAACATTCTTACATTTGGGCAACCATCTTGGATTATTGTGTGAAATGCCAGTAGTCAAATTCACAGTATAAACATTTTCTTTTATGCCTCCATGTTTAGGAAAATGTATTGCAAATCATAGCTTTTTACAACAGTTTCTGAGAAGCAACCAATGGCATCCTCCCTGTAGAAGAGGAGTCCTGTCCTAGAGAACCTATTGTCATATATTTTGACTAAAATGCTATTGGCTTACTGTGCTCAGAGTGTCGAGAACCAGAAACAGTGCTGTGGATTAGTTGTAAGTTAGCAATAAAATGATCTAGCCTCAACTACTGTGTACGGACTGTGAAAGCAGTCAGGGGATTGCGGTATCCTGGCATCCTGTAGTATGTTTTTAAACTATGATAAGCAAAAGACATCATGGGCCAGAGCCCTCCTTTGTGTTTTTCCTATTGTTTTAAATTGCACATTGAGGATAAGAGTAGTAGCATGTATACTCTACCATTACACAATAAGGGTAACCAGTTGTCATTTTCTTTTGTTTTTCATAGGTGATTGACTACAATCCTTCACAATGCTTGGATTGGTTAGCAGTACAGACTCCACGTAATAAACTAGCCCACAGTTGGGTACTGCAGAATATGGAGAACTGGGTGGAACGATTTCTTTTGGCACACAACTATCCTAGAGTGAGAACTTGTAAGTGGAAATATGTCTGTGTTGTGTACAAATAAGTCATCCATGTATTGTACTTGATGAATAGTTACCTTGTTTCGAACAGTTCTAAGAAAACCCAAGTTGAATAAATTACACATGACTACAGAATAATATGTTCAGCAGTGTGTTAAACATTTTGTGGGTTTGTAAACTCTTGGTACTCTCAAAAACTAGTCTCATTTCTGTGTTCTTCCTTAGTGTTAGCATTAATAAGTTATTGTAGTAAAGTGTCCCTTTTGGACATGGTCACCCCCACTTTTTGCTCACTGGTACTGAGGTTTTTCGACTGAGGTTCACTGGAACCCTGACAAACAGGTTCCCATTGACAGTTCTCTTTCCCTAAAACAAGGTAAAATGTGTACAGTTGGCACACCCTCCCATAACTTTACTCAGTGGTGCACCTGATATCTAGGGTCTGGGTACTGGACATGGTCCCTAAGGACTGCAGCATGTCTTGTACCACCCTCAGGGACCCCCCTAAAATAGTTGCACATAGCTGCCATTGCTGTGTGCGTGTCCTTGTGCAAGCCAAGCGAAAACATGATGTGACACACCTACTGGATTCTCTGCCTCACTCACTGCATCTAAATATGTCACCCCTACAGCATGCTTTAGAGCCCTAAGGCAGGGTGCATTTTATTTGATGTGAAGACATATCTGCATGAGCATGTATTGCCCTGGGATGTCTAGTTTGATTGCTAGATATTGCAAGTTAACAGGGAAGCCATCTTAAGGGTATGTACTGGAAACTTGTCATTACTAGTTCCCCAGCTACAAAGTGGCTTCACTGAAACCTATAGTGCTTGGAATGAAACACCTCCTCTTAATAAATTCAGGCTGATCCCAGCCTTGAATTTATTATGACGTACGCCCCCTGAAGCCTAAAAGTCCCTCAGTGTGCTGGTTGACTAGTACTGACCAGCCTACTACTGCAGGCATGTTTCTGACCCTCTGGAGGAGAGAGACTACGGTTTCTGAGACAAGAACAATGCCTCCTCCGGAGGGAGGTGTTATCATTTACTCCAGCAGGATGGCTAGTGAATCTGCATACCAAGGTCAGGGACTTCAAAGACCCTGCTGCCTTTGTTATGTGATCCTGGCTTGTAGGAAAGTACCCTCTTTCTTGGCATGGGTACCCCCATTTCCTGCCTGTTGTCAGTGTGTTTGACTGTGTTCACTGGGATCCTGCTAGCCAAGAACCCAGTGATTACGCTCTCTCCTTTGAAACTTGGTTGCTTGGACCACACACGCCCCATATTTGGCATACTGATGTCCCTTATGTCCCTTGTAAGTCCCCTAGTTCATGGGACCCAGGGCATTGGGGCACCAGGGGTTTCTCATGGGCTGTAGCATGTATTATGCCACCCATGGGGAGCCCAAGCAAAGTGTGTCTGCAGGCCTGCCTTTGCAGCCTGCGTGAAAGGGTGCATGCACCATTTTTCGCTACAGGTCACAAAATAAAGTCACTGTAAGTCACCCATATGGTAGGCCCTCCTAGCACAGAGGGCAGGGTGCAAGTTCCTGTGTGTGAGGACACACCTGCATGAGCAGAGGTGCCCTCACAAACTCCAGCTCCATTTTCTTGGTCTTCGTGAGTGCGGGGACGCTATATTACGCGTGTACTGGACATAGGTCACTACCTATGTCCAGCTACATAATGGTGACTCTGAACCTAGCCATGTTTGGTATGAAACTTGTCCGAATCCTACCCCAATACTCTTCCCAGTATTAGAGGTATGATGCCATGCACTCTGGGATCTCCTTAGAGGACCCCCAGCATTGCTTCTAACAGCCTTCTTCGGTTTTCTGGTCAGCCCAAGCTGCTGCCACCCCTCAGACAGGTTTCTGCCCTCCTGCTGCTTGATCAGCTCAAGTCCAGGAAGGCAGAACAAAGGATTTGCTTTGGGAGAGGGGGGAACACACTCTCCCTTTGGGAATAGGTGTTGCACGTGTAGGAGGCTGGCCTGGTTTGTAGTGGGTACCTAAGGTATTTACACCTTATGCCAGTTGCAGTTATCCCTTATTAGTGAAATGTAGTCAGTGTCTAGAAGCCAGGCTCGCTAGGGGTAGTGTGGATGAGCAGCCAAGGCCTATGAGACATGCAGAGCTCATGCAATACCACTGTAGTCACACCCTACTCACACACATGAAAGAAAATACTCAGTGTTACAAAAATAAAGGTACTTTATTTTGGTGACACACATGCCAAAAATACTACAGAGACTATACTTTCTAAGGAGGTAAGTAATACCCAAATTATATACACTAGTATGCAGAAATAGATGTAAAAGCAGTTAGGAAACAGTGCAAATAGTGAAAATCACAGTAGTTAGAAATGGGCCTGTGGGAACACAAACCATATACTAAGAAAGTGGAATGCGAAAGTCGGTTTCCCACCTAGGCAAGTGCAGTGTGTAGAGGGGCGCTGGGAATATTAGAAAACACCAAAGGTAAGTAATAGAACCCATCCCAGAGCCCAGGAAAGCAGGAGTAATTCACAATAACTTTCCTAGAACACGAGGGAGAAAATTATGCAAGAACCAGAAGAGACTGCAAGACACCAACAATGGATTGCTGGACCTGAAGACCTGTGGAAGAAGGGGGCCAAGTCCAAGAAGCACTGAAGAGTCCAGGGAGAACAGGAGCCCCTGCTAACCCAGATGAAGGTGCAAAAGAAGAACCACCGGTGAAGAACAACAGTTAGTACTGCACCCAAGAAGACGGATGCGGGTTCCTGGTTGGTGCAGATGGTGTCCCATGCCAGATGGATGATGGCACTCTGGTTTGCGTAGCTGAATTCCGCCAACAAACCATGGCACGCGCAAAGCTTGCGGTTAGTGGAAAATGCCATTGCTTGGGACCAGGAAGGACCTGGTGGACTCTACTCAGGAGGGAGAGAAAGAGGGGGCTCTCAGCAACTCAGAAAGCCCTCAGAAGACCAGGCAGCACGCACAGGAATCCCACAGCACAGGGACAAAGAAGGTGAAAAAGGCGGGCCACGCAGCTGTAGAGCCACGCAGGAGGCTGTGTGTCACAGGAAGGAGGGCTGGGGGCCGGAGCTGCACAGTACATGAATAAGTTCATGGAAAGATGCCAGCAAACCTTGACAACTGCAAAACACGCAGTGCACGGGGGTACTGTCTTGCGTAGGGAGGCAAGCTCTTACCTCCACCAAAGTTGGACAGTTGGACATCTGGACCACTTTAGTCCACCACCTGTGATGCTGGATCCACGCACTTCATCAGGCGAGGGGACCCGAGCCACCAGTTGTTGCTGCAGAGGGGTACCTGCTGAAGCAGGGAAGCAACTCCTTCACTTCAAGGGAGATTCTTTCGTTCTTCTGGTGCAGGCTGAAGACTGGCTCTCCTCTGAGGATGCACGACCGAGAAACAGTTGCAGTTGCTGGCAGGAGCTGAAGATTCAATGTTACAGAAGTTGTCTTTGCTTCTTTGTTGCAGTTGTAGAGTTCTTGGAGGGTCCAGATGCAGTTCCTTCAGTAAGAAGGTGAAGTAAAGGATGCAGAGGATTCCTGCTGGAGTCTTGCAATCCAAATCTGAAGAACCACCCAAGAGAGAGACCCTAAATAGCCCTGAAAGGGGGATTGGTCAGCTACACAGGTAAGCTCCTATCAGGGTAGGGCTCTGACGTCACCTGCTGGCACTGGCCACTCAGAGCTCCCAGAGTTCCCTGCCATCTCGGAATCAAAGATGGCAAAACCCAGGGACTCTCTGGAGGAGCTCTGAGCACCACCCCTGGGGTGGTGATGGACAGGGGAGTGGTCACTCCCCTTTACTTTGTCCAGTTTCGCACCAGAGCAGGGACTGGGGGTCCCTGAACTGGTATAGACTGGATTATACAAGGAGGGCCCCATCTGTGTCCTTCAAAGCATTTCCAGAGACTCTGGGAGGCTATCCCTCTCATGCCTGTAACACCGATTTCTGAGAGGAGAGGGTGTAACATCCCTCTCCCAAAATAAATCCTTTGTTCTGCCTTCCTGGGCTTGAGCTGCTCAAGCAACAGGAGGGCAGAAACCTGTCTGTGAGGTGGCAGCAGCTGTGACTGCCTGGAAAACCTCTGAAGGCTGTAATGGCAGTATAGGGAGTCCTGTAAGGAGCCCCAGAGTGCATGGAATCATACAACAAGTGCTTGCAAAAGCCTTGGGGTATGATTCCAACATGTTTGATACCAAGCATGGCCATATTCAGAGTTACCATTGTGAAGCTGTACATATGTCCAGTGCACGCATATTATAGCGTCCCTGCACTCATGAAGTCTGGGAAAATGGTCGTGGGGGCACCACTGCTGGTGCAGGGGTGCCCTCACACACAGGTACTCTGCACCCAGCCTTCAGGGCTAGAAGGCCTGCAATATGGGTGACTTACTGCAGTGTAAATGGCAGTGGAAGGGTGCATTCAGCATTTCACAAAGGCTGCAATGACAGTCCTGTAGAAGCCTTTGCTTGGGCAAAAAAAGCTGCAGCCCTTAGGGATCCACTGGAACCCCAATGCCCTGGGTACCTAGGTACCATATACTAGGGACTTATAAGGGGGGGGGGGGAGGGCAGTATGCAATTTTGGGTGAAATACTGGGTTACCAGTATGCAGTGTCAAATTTAGAGGAGTGAGAGCATAATCACCGGGGTCCTGGTTAGCAGGGTCCCAGTGAACGCTTTCAAACACACTGACATCATGCAGAAATTGAGGGTAACATGTCAAAAAAAAGGTATGTAGGAAGTTGGCTCTGTATATGCTATTTCAAAGTAAGAAATAGTGTGCACAGAGTCCAAGGGTTCCCCTTAGAGGCAAGATAGTGGCAAAAGTAGATAATTCTAATGCTCTATTTTGTGGTAGTGTGGTCGAGCAGTAGGCTCGACCACACTACCAGGTATCAAACGTCTCAGAATAATAAACCCACACTGATGCCAGTGTTGGATTTATTACAAAATGCACACAGAGAGCATCTTTGAGATGCCCCCTGTATTTTACCCAATCCTTTAGTGCAGGACTGACTGGTCTGTGCCAGCCTGCTGCTGAGAGACGAGTTTCTGACCCCCTGGGGTGAGAGCCATTGTGCTCTCTGAGGCAAGAAACAAAAGCCTGCACAGGTTGGAGATGCTTAACACCTCCCACCTACAGGAACTGTAACACCTAGCAGTGAGCCTCAAAGGCTCAAGCTTCGTGTTACAATGCTCCAGGGCACTCCAGCTAGTGGAGATGCCCGCCTATCCAGCCACTGCCCCCACTTTTGGTGGCAAGGCTGGAGGAGATAATGAGAAAAACAAGGAGTCACCACCCACAAGTCAAGACAGCCCCTGAGGTGTCCTGAGGTGACCCCTGCCTAGAGTAATCCTCCATCTTGAGTTTGGAGGATTCCCCCAAAAGGATTAGGGATGTGCCCCCCTCCCCACAGGGAGGAGGCACAAAGCGGGCGTAGCCACCCTCAAGGACACTAGCCATTGGCTACTGTCCTCCCAGACCTAAAAACACCCTTAAATTCAATATTTAGGGGCTCCCCAGATCCCAGGAAATCAGATTCCTGCAACCTGAAGAAAGAAGAAGGACTGCTGACCTACAAGCCTGTAGAGAAGGAGGAAGACAACTGATTTGGCCCCAGCCCTACCGGCCTGTCTCCAACTTTGAAAACCTGCTCCAGCGATGCATCCGACAGGGACCAGCGACCTCTGAAGCCTCAGAGGACTGCCTGGACTACAGGACCAAGAAACTCCCGTGAAAAGCGGCCCTGTTCAAACCAGCTTCTTCTTTGCAACAAAGAAGCAACTTCCAAGGACTTCACGTTTCCCGCCGGAAGCGTGAGACTTCACACTCTGCATGCGACGCCCCCGGCTCGACCTGCAGAAAACCAACACCTCAGGGAGGACTTCCCAGCGACGGCGAGCCCGTGAGTAACCAGAGACGACCCCCCCCTGAGCCCCCACAGCGATGCATGCAGAGAAAATCCAGAGGCTCCCCCTGACCGTGACTACCTGTAACAAGGGACCTGACGCCTGGAACCAACACCGCACCCTCAGCCCCCAGGACCTGAAGGAACCGAACTTGGACGCAGGAGTGACCCCCAGGTGACCTTCTGCCTTGCCCAGGTGGTGGCTGTCCCGAGAAGCCCCCGTGCCTTCCTGCACCGTTAGAGTGACCCCCTGGTCCCTCCATTGAAACCTATACAAAACCCAACGCCTGCTTTGCTCACTGCACCCACCCGCCCCTGTGCCGCTGAGGGTGTACTTTGTGTGCCTTCTTGTGTCCCCCCCCCCCCCCGGTGCTCTACAAAACCCCCTGGTCTGCCCCCCCGAGGACGCAGGTGCTTACCTGCTGGCAGACTGGAACCGGAGCACCCCTGTTCTCCATTGAAGCCTATGTGTTTTGGGCTCCTCTTTGACCTCTGCACCTGACCGGCCCTGAGCTGCGGGTGTGGTAACTTTGGGGTTGCCTTCAACCCCCAACGGTGGGCTGCCTATGCCCTAAACTTGAGACTTGTAAGTGTTTTACTTACCTCCTAATCTAACCTTTACTTATCTCCCCCAGGAACTGTTGATTTTTGCACTGTGTCCATTTTGAAAATAGCTTATTGTAATTTTTACAAAGACTGTACATGATGTTGTTTTCATTCAAAGTTCCGAAAGTATCTAACTGAAGTACCTTACATTTAAAGTATTAACTGTAAATCTTGTACCTGTGGTTCCTAAAATAAACTAAGAAAATATATTTTTCAATATAAAAGCCTATTGGCCTGGTGTGTGTTCCTCATTTATTGCCTGTGTGTGTACAACAAATGCTTAACACTACCCTCTGATAAGCCTACTGCTCGACCACACTACCACAAAATAGATAGAGCATTAGAATTATCTACTTTTGCCACTATCTTACCTCTAAGGGGAACTCTTGGACTCTGTGTACACTATTTCTTACTTTGAAATAGTATATACAGAGACAACTTCCTACAGCAGGTTAGGGATCTCAGTCTTCCCCTACCTAGACGACTGGCTGTTGAAGGCGCCTTCGCCCCAGACAGTGGTCTCACACCTTCTGCACCAGCTGGGGCTCACTATCTACGTGCCAAAGTGACACCTGACTCCCTCTCAGATGCTCCCTTTCATTGGAGTAATTCTGGACACAGTGCGGTTTCGGGCTTATCCTCCCCAAAAGCTAGTCCAAGACATTCAGGCTATGATTCCGATCTTTCAGCCTTGGTCTTGGGTTTCGGTGAGACAGACTCTGAGGCTGCTGGGCCTCTTGTCCTCCTGCATCCTCCTAGTAACACATGCCAGGTGGAATATGTGGGCTCTGCAGTGGGACTTGAAGTTCCAGTGGGTGCAGCATCAGGGAAATCTCTCCGACATGGTCCAGATCTCGGAGGGGACTGCGAAAGACCTGCAGTGGTGGCTTTCGAATCCCAATTGGGTCAATGGCAGATCCCTCTCCCTTCCCCAACCAGATCTTTCAATAGTGACAGATGCGTCGCTTCTGGGTTGGGGCGGCCACATGGGAGAGGCGGAGATCAGAGGCCTCTGGTCTCCGGCGGAGTCGGGACTCCACATCAACATGCTGGAGCTCCAAGCGATCAGACTTGCGTTGAAAGCATTCCTTCCGTCTCTCAAAGGGAAAGTGGTGCAGGTGTTCCCGGAGAACACTACCGCCAGGTGGTACTCCAACAAACAAGGCAGGGTAGGGTCCTGGACCCTATGTCAGGAGGCGCTACGCCTCTGGACATGGCTGGAAAATCAGGGCATTACCCTGATGGTTCAACATCTGGCGGGCTCTCGCAACGCCAGAGCAGACGAACTCAGCCACTGACGCACTGTCGATCACAAATGGCATCTCCATCTGGAGGTGGCACATGGTCTCTTTCTCAAGTGGGGAGAGCCTTGGTTAGATCTGTTCGCCTCCGTAGAAAACGCGCAATGTCAGCTATTTTGCACGTTATAGTTTCCAAGGCGGCACTCGCTCAGAGACGCTTTTCGTCTCAAGCGGAACTCCGGCCTCCTTTACGCCTTCCCGTCCATCCCTCTTCTGCCCAGAGTTCTCAAGAAGATCAAGAGCGACTGGGCCCAAGTTATCTTGGTGGCTCCGGACTGGGCTCGAAGAGTGTGGTATCCAGAGCTACTGAGCATGTCCATCGATCCTCCACTCAGACTGCCTCTTCGGGCGGATCTTCTGTTGCAGCAGCAGGGGACGGTCCTCCACCCAAACCTGTCCAACCTCCACCTTCATGAGTGTAGATTGAACAGCAACAGTTGACGGCATTTGCCCTTCCACCCTAAGTCTGCAATGTTATCTTGGCAGCCAGGCGTCCCTCAACTAAAACTGTATACGCCTGTCGTTGGAATAAATTTGTGGCATGGTGCACCAACAAATCTGTTGATCCCCTATCTGCCCCCTCTTTCAGAGGTTCTTCTATTCATTCTTTCATTAGCCCAGCAGGGCTCTGCATTGGGCACCCTTAAGGGGTATCTGTCTGCCATTTCCGCCCTCCTTAGGCTTCCTGATAAGCCCTCACTGTTTAAATCTCCTCTTGTGAGTAGGTTCTTAAAGGGGCTCACCCACTTATTTCCTCCCACTCCCTTCATCATGCCTCAGTGGGATCTTAATCTTGTGCTTACCTTCTTGGTGTGTACTCCCTTTGAGCCTATGCATAATTGTCACTTACGGTTCCTCACATTCAAAACTGTCTTTTTCATCGCCATCATCTCCGCTCGCAGGGTGAGTGAGCTTCAGGCCCTTTCTTCAAAGCCTCCATACTTGTCCGTACACCGCGACAAAGTGGTGTTACGCACTAGAGCTTCCTTCCTTCCTAAGGTGGTTACACTGTTTCATGTAGGCCAGTCCATCACTTTGCCTACCTTCTACGCACCCCCACATCCTTCCCTTGAGGAGGAGAGACTCCACCATCTGGACCCAAAAAGAGCGTTGGCGTTCTATCTCAATCGTACTAAAGACTTCTGGGTGGACGATCAACTCTTTGTTGGCTATGTGGGTGTGAAGAAAGGGAAGGCAGTGCAGAAGCGTACCATCTCTCGATGGGTGCTTCTTTGAATCAAAATGTGCTACGTTTTGGCGAAAAAGCAACCTCCTGACGGCTTGCAGACTCATTCTACCAGGCCCAGTGCTGCATCCACTGCGTTAGCACGTGGAGTTCCTGTCCTGGATATCTGTCAGGCAGCTACGTGGGCATCTCTGCTCGGGACGGCTACTTTGGTTGTTCGGTCCTGCAGGACTTTCTAGTATGATCTTAGTTCGCAGCCCACCACCGAGGATGGCATTGCTTGGGTATCTATTCTAAGGTAAGGAATCTGCAACTAGAAGTCTTTATCAGATGTACAAGTTACTTACCATCGGTAACAAAATATCTGGTAGAGACACATTCTAGTTGCAGATATTTTACCGCCCACCCATCCTCCCCGCTTGCGAACTGATTTCTAGGGACAGGGATTCCCTCCTTTCAGGTCCTTACCTCTGGCGCACCAATATCAGTGTTCTTAGCGTCTCTGGCGTGGAAAGTCGTTAAAAGAAACGTACGTCACTGCGCGAGGGCGGCGTCTATGTACTACCCCCAACATCATCACGGTGACCACGACGCCTGCGGAGTCGATCGATGCCATCTACTGACGCGCAAGGGTAATGCTCGAAGAAAAAATCTCCAGATCCAGTCTGACGCCTGGGGGAAAATTCTAAGGTAAGGGGTCTGCAACTAGAATATGTCTCTACCAGATATTTCATTACGGAAGGTAAGTAACTTGTACGTCTGGTGTCCCCAGTTTCTGAAAATGAGCACGAAGCCTCCAGTCAGGCTGCCCCTTTGACAAGATCTTTTGTCATAGCAGCAGGGGGAGGTTTTCCACCGAACTTAGCAAATCTGCGCCTTCATGCATGGAGATTGAGCGGAGGGGGTTGACAGCCTTCAACCTCCCTCCACCAATATGGTCTACACCTGCTGTTGGAAAGACTTTGTATATTACTGTACAGAAAATTCTTTTGATCCTCTTTCTGCTACTCTCTCTGATATCCTTCTCTTTATTTTGTCCTTTGCCCAATAGGGCTTTGCATTGGCCCATTCAAGGGATATCTTTCTGCCTTATCGGCTTTTTTCTGGCTTCCCTTTCACCCTTATTTATTCAAATCTCCTAGTGTAAATAGATTCCATACAGGGCTTGGTCATATGTTTCCTCCTAGGCCATTTATAATGCCTGAGTGGGACTTAAATCTGGTTCTCACTTTCATCATGTGTGCTCCCTTTGAGCCTTAGCACAATTGTCCCCTCCGACTGCTCACCATCAAGACAGCCTTCTTAGTTCCAATAACATCTGCCAGGAGGGTGTTTGAGATGTAGGCTCTCTCATCCAAACCTCCATATCTCACCATGTTTTGGGACAAATTAGTGCTACGCACTTGTGCCTCTTTTCTCCCTAAGGTGGTGACCTAATTGCTCCCCTGCATCCCTCTAAGGAAGAGGAGAGACTCCATCAACTGGACCCAAAAAAGAGCATTGTTGTTCTACCTTGACCACACAAAAGAGTTCCAGGGGGATGACCAACTCTTTGTGAGGTATGTGCGAGCAAAGAAAGGTTGTGCAGTGCAGAAACAAACCATTTCATGCTGAGTCGTTCTCTGCATAAAAATCTGCTGCCTTTTGGCCAAAATGGAGCCTCCTAAGGGCTTGAGAGCTCATTCCACCAGGGGCAAAGCTGCTATCTCTGCATTAGCAAGAGGTGTACCAGTACTAGAAATCTGTCGGGTTGCAAGGTGGGCATCTCTGCACACGTTTGCCAAACACTAGTGCCTAAACATTCAGGTCCGCAGGGACAGGCACTTTATCGGTCCTGCAGGACTTTTTAGTTTGAGCTGAATTTGTCCACAGCCCACTGAACAGGAGGTTATGGCTTGAAGTTCTATTGGAAAGATAAGGAATCTGCAGCTATACGTCTCTATCAAATGAAGAAGTCACTTACCTTCAGTAACATATTATCTGTTAGAAAATTTATCCAGCAGCAGATTCCGAACACCCAGTAGTGCCTCCCTGCTCTGTGGACTCATTTACTAGGGTTAAGGATTGTCCCTTTCAGGGCCCCATTTTTTGGCACAAACAAAACTGTTGGTTCTTTCCATGGCTCTGCGCTTCTGGGGTGGAAGTTTGTGGAAAAGTTCTGACGTATGCGCACCTGGGTGGTGCCTTTAAAGGTGACCGTGACGTCACAGATGGCTCCAATGACGCCACACGGATCCGAACGACGCTGCCCAATGGCGCGCACAGAGGTATTGCTCACCAAAAGTTCTGGATTCCAAGTTGACACCTAGGTAAGGAATCTGCAGCTATATAGTCTTTACCAGATGTGTTACCGAAGGTAAGTAACTTGTTCATCCATTGCTCCAGATCCGAGTGAAAAAGGTCTCCCGGGGCCCCGTCTTGTCTGTCTGCTTTCTCTAGGACAACACACTTAATTGCACATGTAGTTTTACTTCAATCTATACTTAGGGTGAATTTAGCTGTAATCCAAGGTCTACGGAGCACAACTCTCTACTGTTGTACCCGAAGAAGCATCAAATAGATCTTTGCCACATCTCAAATTGGATAGAAGTTGCCGAAATATCTCTAGCAATCTGGGCCCCATTAGCTACCATTCACCAAAATGTCATGGTATCTCTGGATTTACCTGCCTCATATAGACTATCCCGTATCTGAGTATCCCAGCTACAGTGCAGTTTTGCCTGGGCCTGCTTTTATAATTTCCTATTTTTGTCTAATACACTCAGCATTTCCACCCTTGAAGGCTAGGAGCAATTCATTTTTTGCAGTCCTGCAGTCTTTACTGTACCATGTAGTGACTACTTTACCAATTTGTTTAGTCCATGGGTGCCTTTGCATACAACACTCCCCCAGATTTTTTAAGAGTTTCTCCTGTGTACTTGTGACAACATGATTCGTGGTCCGTGGAGTCAAGAGACTATTTAAAGTCACTATGGCATCTAACAGGGCCTTACTCGTAGCCACCTGAACATCCTGTGTTGGTGCTATATTAGCCCATTTAAGTCAGCACCTGTCATTCATTGGATTCAAGCCATCAAAGAGTGATAGTGGGACATGCACCAGATGGTTAATTAAATTAGTTAATAAGCAGTGAACGGCATTGTTATCATTATCACTTCTGTCTATAAACTTGCTGTCCACTAAAGAAATCCACAAAGGGAGAGAAATCAGTATGTAATCAATCCTGCTGGTCTAATTAATACGATTATAGGTACATAGTGCTTGTGCATCAGACTTGGTAGGCCTGTTACATGCCCTCAGGCCATGAAATAGTGCAAGTACCTGATATGCTGTGTCAGTCCATCGCTTCACAAGCACAAAGTCTAAAGCTGGAACACCCCATTCCTCATCCTCCACCTCAGTAAGCAAATGTCTATTAGTTTCCAGAGGCTCAAAGGTGGTGTTAAAATCACCTGCAACAATTACAAAATCATGTATTTCAAATTGTTTCCTATGGGCCCTAAGCTGTTTCAATGTTGGTGTTTTACCACTCCATCTAACCCCTCTATTTTACACAGATAAGTGAGAGGGCTATTCTCACCTTTCATTTTTATGACTTGGATACCTGGCGATGAAACGAGAATGAAACGTAATTTAGCATACAGAGAGGTATGTTTCTACATCAGAATGCTACCAGAGTGGTGGGCCTTTCCGTTAAAACTAGCAGGGACAAACAAAAATACATATCCTGGTCTGTGTATGGGCTCCAGGCTCCAAGTCTCTTGGAGGAGGCAGATGTCAAATTGGTCCATCAAAGAACCCCATACAGAGTCACCAAGCTTGGAACCCAAGCCTGCGACATTACAGGAGAAAATATTAGTGTCACTCAGCTTTTTAGCTTGGATGTCATTTAAAAGTGTAAGTGGCTTTGTTGTGAAAGATGACTGGAATACTTCAGAATTTCTGCGATGGATTACATACTGTGGTGGCTCAGTATCAGCAAAAGGTTCTTTGTCTTTTTGATATGGGATGACACCTATCTCTGAGTCAATCCACCATTGACAGCCCCAGATCTTTGTTAGGGGAAGAAGAACAAGGTGGGAGGTACTCAGTGAACTAAATTTAAACTGCATTAAAGTGGTATCCTGGGGATTGTTACATAGCTTGATCTCCACAAGCTCTTCCACCATATTTGCATCTTTCAATCTAATCTCGATGTAGTCATGGGTCCTCCTGTGAGAAGGTGAATCATGAATTTTTTGGACATGTAGGATATCTGAGCGGATTACAGAGTAACAATTCCTTACAGATCTTAAATAATGGGTACATTTATTTATTAATGGCTCCTCATCCTCCCGCATCCCTTTGGTCAGCTTTGGAAACATTATTAGGAATAGGCAATTTGGTCTCCTGCTAAAGTCTCCTTGGTCCCTCGATATGATGCCCATTTGCTGTGAAAGACGGGGAAGGGGGACCATTCTAGGCGTTCGTTAACTACCTTTAGTTAAGGGGCTGGGTTTGACAGGTGGCATATGTAGCCTTCTGGGAGCTAGTGGGGGTGTCAGTGGCAGATACATAAAGGAACATAACTCTGGTTTAGATTGGTGCTCATGTTGTGTGTGAGGAAATGGGCAGATTTCATGCTCCTATCGTTCGGTTTGTTCTGGCCTGCTATTAGGGTATTGTATGCACAGTTAGATATGGTTACAGAAGCCTTGCCATTATGTGCTGCTTGAAGATGTTTACGCTTCTCTGCTTCCGCTGACACAGCTGAGAACTCTTGTCGCAGCTCAGTTATCACACTCTGTAGCCTCTTGATCAATAAAATAACACTGCATATATCCACGTCACCATCAGCTTCCTGTCCCGAGAGCACTGCAAGTGTGCCCCCGGCTAGTTAACACCTGGTACACAGGCTATCCCCTTAACCTCTTTCCTACCCTCCTCTATGTTTTTACACTTTTCTGTGTCAGCGAGGAAAGAATACCTGTTTGAGCAAACAGTTACAAGCTCCAAAGGTACTATTTCACGCTTATTCCGATTATTATCAAGGAGACTGTCCACATTAACCCCTGGTGACTCACTAGACAGACTTGTGCTTGTTTGGTATATATTGGATCCTGGGGATTTAATCTTCTGCTGGCGAGCAAAAATCTGTGGAATTTTACCCGCCACATTTCCTTGATTCAAACCTTTAGCTGTTTTAATTTCCCCATCCCAAGAGTGATTCCACTTTTTCAATAAGAGAGTCAGTGTCCAGAAACATTGTGTTATATAGAGGTCTGGCCTCATGGTCTCAGATGCTTTGCACTTAACCATTTGGACAAGATTACATGCCAAAGTCTCAAACCTCAAACTAGAACCTTGTCTCTTATCTTAAAATGAACCCCTTCCAAAAGGAGGGATACATAGTGGTGGCACAGCGCAAAGTGAAAGGAGGCGGTCCTGCCCTGCCTCTTCCTGTCGCTGATGGGTGCAGGGTGCCCGCCCTGGGCCAGGGCTTCACTCGAGCATGGCCGCGCAGCAGTGCTGATGTGGCCTTTATGCACTAGGGGTTTGCTTTCCTCCCCCTCGCAGCTGTGGTGCTGCCAGGCACCACCAGGTGCAAAGCATAGTGGGACAGATAGTCCCATCCAGTCAACCAAGACTGTGGGTGTCCTGCATTAATTGTATGATTCAACCTAAGACCTTTGTCATGCCTCAGTGGGACCTCAATCTGGTCCTTACCTTTCTCCTATGTTTTCAATTCAAGCCTCTCCACAATTGTCCTCTTAGGCTTCTGACCATCAAAGCAGCCTTTTTTAGTGGCCATAACATTGACAAGGAGGGTCCGCGAACTACAAGTGCTCTCAGCGCATCCTCCTCATACTACCTTTTGTCATAAGGGCTCTCGTACTCCAATGAGACTGCTGGATTTGGACGGCAGTACCTCTGCGTTGTAGGTGACTGAGTCACTCCCATACCAGTTAGCAGCTGTCTGACCAACCCTCCCAGCTTACTAGCAGCGCCTCACCAAAACCCAACCGGTAAAGGTGATTTGTGGCAGCCGTGCACATGAAACTCTGAAGATCCCTCAGGGAAATTGTGGTAAAACAAGCCTTACCCTTTTCTCTCCACATAGAAGGCTCTTACACACACATAGGCAAGAATAGAGATACAGGACAATGTTCAATATATTTATTGAGAAGACTGCAGTCTGTGATAAAATGTATGAACTGCAATGTTTAGGATAATGAGGAATAACAAAATCAGGATTGTGAAAATTAGAGATGTAAATATGAACAACTCCAACATATTGTCATGACCTGTATATACATTTCCTACCTAGAAGCCTAATGTTCGATGGCATGTGTAGCTGCAGATGCACATGCTGTGCACTGTCCGCCATCTGGTGTTGGGCTCGGAGTGTTACAAGTTGTTTTTCTTCAAAGAAGTATTTTCGAGTCACGAGACCGAGGGACTCCTCCCACTTCGATTCCATTGCGCATGGGCGTCGACTCCATTTTAGA
This sequence comes from Pleurodeles waltl, assembly GCF_031143425.1. Classification (NCBI taxonomy): domain Eukaryota; kingdom Metazoa; phylum Chordata; class Amphibia; order Caudata; family Salamandridae; genus Pleurodeles; species Pleurodeles waltl. The sequence goes on along the minus strand of NC_090444.1, from coordinate 574,607,827 downwards.
TTGTTTTTTTTCCGCCATCGGGTTCGGACGTGTTCCTTTTCGCTCCGTGTTTCGGGTCGGAAAGTTAGTTAGAATCTCGGAAAAAAACGTCGGTATTGTTTGCGTTCGGTATCGGGTTAGTTAGAACAAATCGACACTGAATTTGGAAGAGCTCTGGTGGCCCTAAGGGGTTTTTTCGATCCCCCGTCGGGGCCTGGTCGGCCCGGCCACGTGCGACTTCAAGGCTCATGGAACGGACCCCATTCTGCTTCTGCCCAAAATGCCATCACAAGTATCCGTATACGGATCACCATCTGGTCTGTAACTTGTGCTTGTCCCCCGAGCACAAGGAAAATACTTGTGAAGCTTGTCGAGCGTTTCGGTCGAGGAAGACGCTGAGAGACCGAAGAGCCAGGAGACTACAAATGGCGTCCACGCCGACAGGTCAAGATCGTTTCGAGGAGGAAGTAGAAGCTTTCTCCGTCCGCGAGTCGGATTCAGAAGAACTCGACGCCGAAGAAACAACCAAAACCGTGAGTAAGACGTCAAAAATCAAGACTCACGAGAAGTCTACAAAAGCCCAGGGGACGCCACCGCCAACAGGCCATGGCTTAACCCGAAAAATAGGTGACCCATCCAAGGCACCGAAAAAGGGCATGCTGGTGTCGAAGTCATCCGACTCCAGGTCGAGATACCGCCACACAGCAACCTCGGAGCTGAGACGGCGGCTCCGAGAAACTTCGGCACAGAGACAGCGGCACCGAAGAATTTCAGCACCGAGACACCACACCGAAAACAAAGAAGGTTTCTTCGGAGCCTAAAAAGACTTCCGAAAAGGTTTCGGTTCCGAAACAGCCAGCATCGGAGCCGAAAACTAGTTCCTATACAGAGGAACAAGGATTAACCTCCCAATTACATAGATTTGGAGAGGAGCTTCAAGCTGGAGAGCCTGACTACACACAAAGAAGGCTTCATATTCATGAGGACACAGGGAAGATAACCACTCTTCCCCCAATCAAAATAAAAAGGAAACTTGCCTTTCAACAAAAGGACAAGCAACCACAGGCAAAGGTGGCAAGGAAAACAACCCCACCACCGTCTCCACCACCATCAATACATGCATCACCAGCAACAACTCCACCACTGATGCACTCACCAGCTCATACCACAATGAGTCAGGATGATCCCGATGCATGGGACCTCTACGATGCTCCAGTGTCTGACAATAGCCCAGACTCTTATCTTACAAAACCGTCACCACCTGAGGACAGTACATCCTATACACAGGTGGTCGCAAGGGCAGCAGAGTTTCACAATGTCTCCTTACATTCGGAACCAATTGAGGATGACTTTCTTTTTAACACCCTATCCTCCACCCGTGGCCAGTATCAATGCCTTCCCATGCTCCCAGGAATGCTAAGACATTCAAAACAAATTTTTCAGGATCCAGTTAAAGGCAGAGCCATAACTCCAAGGGTGGAGAAAAAATATAAGCCACCGCCCACAGATCCAATATATAGTACAACACAACTAACACCAGACTCAGTAGTTGTGGGGGCAGCTCGTAAGAGAGCCAACTCTCATACCTCAGGCGACGCACCACCTCCAGACAAGGAGAGCTGCAAATTTGATGCTGCGGGAAAAAGGGTTGCAGCACAAGCAGCAAATCAGTGGCGTATTGCCAATTCACAAGCACTTTTGGCAAGATACGACAGGGCTCATTGGGATGAAATGCAACATTTCATCGAACACTTACCCAAGGAGTTCCAAAAAAGAGCGCAACAGGTGGTGGAAGAGGGACAAAGTATCTCAAATAATCAGATACGGTCTTCCATGGATGCAGCAGATACAGCTGCAAGGACAATAAACACTGCAGTCACAATACGAAGACACGTATGGCTGCGCACTTCTGGGTTCAAACCAGAAATCCAGCAGTCTGTGCTCAATATGCCGTTTAATGAACAGCAATTGTTTGGGCCGGAGGTAGACACTGCCATCGAAAAAAACTCAAAAAAGACACCGATACAGCCAAAGCCATGGGCGCACTCTACTCCCCACAGAGCAGAGGCACATTTCGGAAAACACCTTTTAGGGGAGGGTTTCGAGGTCAACCCACAGAAACCACAACCTCACAAACCAGGCCTACCTACCAGGGTCAATATCAGAGGGGAGGTTTTCGGGGGCAATTTAGAGGGGGCCAATTCCCAAAAAATAGAGGAAAATTCCAAGGCCCCAAAACCCCTCAAAATAAGCAGTGACTCACAAGTCACACCCCCCCATCACATAACACCTGTGGGGGGAAGACTAAGCCAATTTTACAAACTTTGGGAGGAAATAACAACAGACACTTGGGTCTTAGCAATTATCCAGCATGGTTATTGCATACAATTTCGCCAATTCCCTCCAAACGTCCCACCGAAAACACACAATATGTCAAAACAACATATAGATCTTCTAGGACTAGAAGTTCAAGCATTGCTACAAAAGGACGCAATAGAATTAGTACCAATTCAACAAAAGAACACAGGAGTTTACTCACTGTACTTTCTAATACCCAAAAAGGACAAAACTCTGAGACCAATACTAGATCTCAGAACACTAAATACCTACATAAAATCAGACCACTTTCACATGGTCACATTACAAGACGTAATCCCACTGCACAAACAGCAAGACTACATGACAACATTAGATCTAAAAGATGTGTATTTCCATATACCAATACATCCTTCACACAGGAAATACCTAAGGTTCGTATTCCAAGGAATACATTACCAATTCAAAGTGTTGCCATTCGGAATAACAACTGCGCCAAGAGTTTTTACAAAATGCCTGGCAGTAGTAGCTGCACATATCAGAAGGCAGCAAATACATGTGTTCCCGTACTTAAACGACTGGTTAATCAAAACCAACACGCTAAAACAGTGTTCACAGCACACAAAATATGTCATACAAACCCTTCACAGGCTAGGTTTCTCCATCAACTACGCGAAGTCACACCTTTTGCCGTGCCAAACGCAGCAATACTTAGGAGCGACAATCAACACAGCAAAAGGGATTGCCACTCCAAGTCCACAACGGGTTCAAACATTTCACAAAGTAATACAGGCCATGTATCCAACACAAAAGATACAAGTCAAAATGGTAATGAAACTACTAGGCATGATGTCTTCATGCATAGCCATTGTCCCAAACGCAAGATTGCACATGCGGCCCTTACAACAGTGCCTAGCATCACAATGGTCACAAGCACAGGGTCAACTTCTAGATCTGGTGTTGATAGACCGCCAAACATACCTCTCGCTTCTATGGTGGAACAGTACAAATTTAAACCGAGGGCGGCCTTTCCAAGACCCAGTGCCACAATACGTCATAACAACAGATGCTTCCATGACAGGGTGGGGAGCACACCTCAATCAACACAGCATCCAAGGACAATGGGATATACATCAGAGACAGTTTCACATAAATCACTTGGAAATGTTAGCAGTCTTTCTAGCGTTCAAAGCATTTCAACCCATAATAACCCAAAAATACATTCTTGTCAAAACAGACAACATGACAACAATGTATTATCTAAACAAACAAGGAGGGACACACTCAACACAGTTGTGCCTCCTAACACAGAAAATATGGCATTGGGCTATTCACAACCACATTCGCCTAATAGCACAATTTATTCCAGGGATTCAGAACCAGTTGGCAGACAATCTCTCTCGAGATCACCAACAAACCCACGAATGGGAAATTCACCCCCAAATACTAAACAATTACTTTCAAATTTGGGGAACGCCTCAAATAGATCTATTTGCAACAAAGGAAAACTCAAAATGCCAAAACTTCGCATCCAGATACCCACAAGATCAATCCCAAGGCAATGCTCTATGGATGAAGTGGTCAGGGATCTTTGCATACGCTTTTCCCCCTCTCCCTCTCATTCCATATGTAGTAAACAGGTTGAGTCAAAACAAACTCAAACTCATACTAATAGCACCAACATGGGCGAGGCAACCTTGGTACACGACACTACTAGACCTGTCAGTAGTACCTCATGTCAAACTACCCAACAAACCAGATCTGCTAACACAACACAAACAACAGATCAGACATCCAAATCCAGCATCTTTGAATCTAGCAATTTGGCTCCTGAAATCCTAGAATTCAGACACTTGCACCTCACACAAGAATGTATGGAGGTCATAAAACAAGCTAGGAAACCTACCACTAGACACTGCTACGCAAACAAGTGGAAAAGATTTGTGTATTACTGCCAGAATAATCAAATTCAGCCATTACACGCATCTCCAAAGGATATAGTAGGATATTTACTACATTTGCAAAAATCAAATCTAGCTTTCTCTTCCATAAAAATACATCTCACCGCAATATCAGCTTACCTACAAATTACTCATTCAACTTCATTGTTTAGAATACCAGTCATTAAAGCGTTTATGGAAGGCTTAAAGAGAATCATACCACCAAGAACACCACCTGTTCCTTCATGGAACCTCAACATTGTCTTAACAAGACTCATGGGTCCACCTTTCGAGCCCATGCATTCTTGTGAAATGCAATACTTAACGTGGAAAGTTGCATTTTTGATTGCCATCACATCTCTAAGAAGAGTGAGCGAGATTCAAGCATTTACCATACAAGAACCATTTATTCAGATACATAAAAATAAAGTAGTTCTAAGAACAAATCCTAAATTTTTACCAAAGGTTATCTCACCGTTCCACTTAAATCAAACAGTAGAATTACCAGTGTTCTTCCCACAACCAGATTCTGTAGCTGAAAGAGCACTACATACATTAGACATCAAAAGAGCACTAATGTACTACATTGACAGAACGAAACTAATTAGAAAAATAAAACAACTATTTATTGCCTTTCAAAAACCTCATACAGGAAATCCAATTTCAAAACAAGGCATTGCTAGGTGGATAGTTAAGTGTATTCAAACCTGCTATCTTAAAGCAAAGAGAGAGCTGCCTATTACACCAAAGGCACACTCAACCAGAAAGAAAGGTGCTACCATGGCCTTTCTAGGAAATATTCCAATGAACGAAATATGTAAGGCAGCAACATGGTCTACGCCTCATACATTTACCAAGCACTACTGTGTAGATGTGTTAACTGCACAACAAGCCACAGTAGGTCAGGCTGTACTAAGAACATTATTTCAAACTACTTCAACTCCTACAGGCTGAACCACCGCTTTTGGGGAGATAACTGCTTACTAGTCGGTGCACAACATGTGTATCTGCAGCTACACATGCCATTGAACAGAAAATGTCACTTACCCAGTGTACATCTGTTCGTGGCATGAGTCGCTGCAGATTCACATGCGCCCACCCGCCTCCCCGGGAGCCTGTAGCCGTTTAGAAGTAGATCTTCAACATTTGTACATTTGTAAATATATTACTTTAACCTTTGTTATGTACATACGTATTCATTCCATTGCATGGGCACTATTACTAACATACACAACTCCTACCTCACCCTCTGCGGGGAAAACAATCTAAGATGGAGTCGACGCCCATGCGCAATGGAATCGAAGTGGGAGGAGTCCCTCGGTCTCGTGACTCGAAAAGACTTCTTTGAAGAAAAACAACTTGTAACACTCCGAGCCCAACACCAGACGGCGGACTGTGCACAGCATGTGAATCTGCAGCGACTCATGCCACGAACAGATGTACACTGGGTAAGTGACATTTTCCATCTAGCCCCTGAGCGAGAGCATGACGTTGTAAGCCAAATCTGTCCATACAGTGTCCAAGAGAAGCACACTCCACCCCTGTTACCTTGGTACAAGGTCAGGCTTCCTGTCTCCAGTTCAGGATCCATGGAGACACAAAGGCTGAGGTCAGCCTAAAACTGGCATGCAGCATGGATGGAAATTCTGGCTGGAACCCCCTCTAATGCCCTCTGTCCTACAAGATGTTTTTATAGGGGACATGTTTATGTTCATGCACAGAAGCCTGATGCTGGTATGTACCTACACACTGGACTGTTTACGCAATGTTGGGGCCGGCAATACATAATATTGCTCTGTGTGCTTTGTTTTCGGTTCGTGTGAATCCGAAGAAAAGGACGTGATGCAAAGAATATCATGCATAGCACTGATAATGATGCTTTTCGCAGAATAGCAACTGATTATGCAGATACAACAGTGCCACTAAAGGAGGCAATAATAAAATGAATAAAAATGATGAATACAGAGCATAATACCTGGTTAAAGCTATCACTGTGCCCAAATGACTAGCTAAAATGGACCCACAACACTTTTACTAAGACAAACTGGTCCTCCGCACATGTGCCTCCTTCCTTGTAAAGGTTGTCACTCCTTTCTATGTATGCCAGAACATCACCCTGCCTACCTTGTTTGCTCCACCTCATCCCTCCAAAGAAGAGGAGATGGTCCACTGCCTGGATCCAAACAGAGTTCCGTTTGGGCGATCAGCTCTTTTCTGTGCTCTGTGGGAGCAAAGAATGGGAAAGCTGTACAGAAAAGAACCTCTCATGATGGATTGTCTTGTGTATTAAGATCTGGTGTGTTGAAAGAACCCTGTGAGGACTAATGAGCTCACGCTACCAGAGCCAAATAAGCGACCATTGCGTTAGCGCGATGTCTTCCTCTCCTGGACAGCTGCCAGACAACATGGGCATCCCTGCAGAGCTTTACAAAAACATATTGGCTGGGCAGTCAGGTTTGGCATGATGGACACATCGCCTGTTCAGTCCTCCTGGATTTTTTAGTTTAATAGGATTTGCAGGCCCATCTCCAGGGAGGTATTGCTTGAGTACCTATTCAAAGGTAAGGAATCCGCTGCTAGAAGTCCCTGTAAAATGAACAAGTTACTTAACTTCAGTAACGCCTTAGCAGGTATCCACAGATTCCTTACCAATCCTCCCCATTCTGTGAACCAGTTTATGTATGAGTTGACACCCCTTTCAGGACCTTAGTGTTTTCCACGACAGCAGTCAGTTTTTATTGTGGCTCTGCGTTCCTGGTGTGAAAAGTCACAAATGTTAACTAGCCTCATCGGGCCGAGGTTTTCGTTTATATAGGTACTGTGCACGTCACTTCCGTCATGGATGCTGCTGACGTGGAACCGAATGACATCACCTACCGGTAGCCAGGGGTACTGCTCAAGAATCTTTTGTATCCAGTCTGATACCTGGGGGTTGGTCAGATGTAAAGCATCTGTGGCTAGGTAGCTTCTCTACCATTTAAGGCGTAACCAAAGGTAAGTAACTTGTTCTTTAGAGATGCTGAGAATGCACAATATCAGCATTTTTGCACACTAGATTTTCCAAGAACGCTTTCTCCCAGAGACTGTTTCTTCCCCACGTGGAGCTCGTGACTCCTATATACCTTTCCACCTCTATCTCTCTTGGCTTGTGTTCTGAAGAAGATTAAGACCAACCAGGCCTAAGTCATCCTCGTGGGTCCTGACTGGGCCAGGAGAGTGTGGTATCCAGAAATTCTCTGCCTGAGCATCTGTACTCTGATCAGCTGCAGCTTCCAGAGGGTCTTCTGTCGTAGCAACAGGGCAGGGTCCTGGACCCTGACCTCCAAACTCTGCACCTTTATGCGTGGATATTGAGTGGCAGCAGCTAGTCTCCTTTTTTCTTCTTCCAGAGTTGCTGATGTGATTCTAACAGCTATGCGTCTCTACACAATCGGTGTATGCCAGGTGCTGGGATAAATTTGGCTTGGTGTAATAGCAGTGAGTTTGAACCCCTACCAGCCTGGCTATCTGAAGTGATTTTATTTGTTCTGTCATTTGCGTAGTGAGTCAAGACGTAAGTGCCCATATTGCTTCCAAGAAGAGGGGTTCGGCTTGAGCATCAAACAAGAGAGCTGTTTCACCAGGAGGGTTAATCAAAAGATGGCAGCTAACCCTCTGCCAATTTCATCAGATTGTTCTTATACAATTATATATACCTGTTCTGTACAACAAGAGCAATATTGTTGCTTGTCCAGGCTGTGGGTGTCAATAAATAAGTTCCTGGAATGCCGATCACAGGGTGGGCTCATGGAGTCAAATAAAAAGAGGACTTTGTTGCAGGGTTTTAAGGGGGGGGGCATTAAAACAGAACCAACACCCAGCATTGCCTCCCAGTGCAGGGGAACTCCTTCCTCAACCAGAGAAACTGGGAACTAAAAACTAAAAGAAATGTGAAACAATAAATATAGGAAAAGCAAACTAAAACAAAACCTGCATCAGCTATCAATGGGAATTGAAATTACGAGTCAACGTAAGGAGACTCCATTATCAGTTAACAGTGAATGTCACAGTGAAAAACAAATAAATGATCCAAATAAGTACAATCTACTATTGCCAAAAAACAAAGGGAAATATTAACTTGTCTTAACTTTGGGCATAGCAGTGCTGTCACAATGGGCAAACATGACATATCCGTTCAAGGGCAAAAAATGTAATCATTATGTTCCATGCCATACAAGCTGCTGCATCATGCTGACTACTGTGTTTCAACATGACTGAGCGATAGATCAAGGCACAGCTATATGAACATAAGAGCAAAGTACATACAGAAAATATTAAATTAAATTGGATGAATGCATTTTAAAAAAGAAAGACCCATTGTCAACATTTGCATTATCATGTGGCAGTTCCAGTAAGTATATAAGAGGCTTCACCCCACCATAAACAAAACATGGCAAGAGTTATTGTGACATTGTGGTCTTTAAATCAGATAAATTGTTTACGCCAGTCAAGTGGTTCAAGGTTGTGCTGGGAGAAATCCAGAAATATCCCCACTGCCTAATGGGTAAAGGAACCAAGAGTTTGACAGGCTCGGAGCACCACCAAGAGAGACTGAGATCCTCCACGTCTAAATGAGCTCCTTAGTCTTTAGGTGGGTGCTTTTTTGATATGAAGATCCAAGTGAAATACACACTGATTGGCCTATGATAGTTGCAGATGTATAGTTGTTTCTGATAGAGACTTCTGACCTTAGAATATTCCCTAGGCATCAGACTGGATCTGGAAAATCTTGAGCAGTACCTCTGCATGCCGTAGAGCTGCTCTGCGTCTACATCATCCACATCGACACTATGTGCCACCCCAGCGTGATGACATCAATTCCTTTCTTTCCATGCCAACAGTATGGATCCAGTTTGTGTGTGAGGGATATGTACCCCAACATGCCCACAGGATTTAAACCATGTGAAGAATGTTACAGACGTATAGCTGTATCTGATCCCCACTTGATTTGCCTCTGGTCAAACCACAACCCCAGGGCTTGTGCTGACTGTAAGTCCATGCATCCCAAGGAGATACAGTGAAACTCCTGGTGGCCAGCAGAAGGCTCAATTCACCTCTGACCCCACTCGGGCCCTCTAGCTCTGGTCTAAGATCCGGACTGAGGCTGTCATCGGCACCAGTCCCTGGAACTGCCAGTTCCAGTCCACTCAGCACGGTTTCCGGCTCCACCGACTTGATTTGTTGAAGAGGAACTTAGCCTCCTCTCTGACTCTGAGGCAGCGACGCCTTGACACCACTCGACGTCGACACATGCACCAGGTGTACCATGTCTATCTGCCCTGGACCTTGTTACCCTTTGGCAGACCCACCATCTTTCAGGAGGGTGATAATGAAGAGGGATATGGCTTCCTGGAGGATGAATGCTACTAGGAGGAGAATTTATATGAGGAGCTGTGCAAAGCTAGAGGTTTACTATTCTCTCCAGACTAGCTTGGTTTCTCCTCTAGGCCCCGCCATGGAGGAAGGAACATTATTCGCTATGGTGATGTAAAGGGCAGTGGAGTGCCTCAACTTGCAACTCCCCTCTGTCGCGGTCAAGACCGACGTGTTGGGTGAGGTCCTTCAACCGCGGCTGAACACTGAGTCCCAGATCCCTTTTAATGATGCTCTCACTTATGTCCCAGACCAACATCTGCATGGGGGCTCCCATGCATAGTGTGATTGCCTGTTGTCACCCTCCTGCCCCCGGAGACCAGGCCTCCCTCACCCAACTTCCCTCCATCTCCTGACAGCCTGCTGGTGCAGGTCTCGACAAACAACCTGAGTGCAATCCCTAGCATCCCACCGGATAGGGAAGCAAAGAGGTTGAACACTTTTTGAGAAGAGGATATTTCCTTCCACCAACCTCACATTGCAGTCAGTGAACACTGCATGTTTCTTGGGCCAGTACACTCACGTCAGCTGCTGGCTACGCTCCTGGAAAAGGGCCTGACCATCTGCAGTTAGATAAGGCCTCCACCAGAAAAAGCATTACCGAAGGTAGGTAACTTGTCCATCCATGGTGAGTGGCTGGTGATGGTTAGGAGCCCAAATGTGTCCTTGGTTAGGATGTCATGGTGTTGCTGAAGCCCCTTGAAATCTGCAGGTTTCACCAAGCTTGGTGTCTGAACCTACTGAGCTGTGCTATTTTAAGATGTTAAATTTGTATTTTGTAGCTATTGAACGTATTTTTCGTGAGTGAATATTTGCATTGTTTACATGCATTCTACATTAGAAAATATTAAAATACTTTCAATGTTCTCTCTTTTTTTTTAAAGCTGCAGCCTACTTATTGGTATCCCTCATTCCGAGCAATTCTTTCCGTCAGATGTTCCGATCTACTCGATCCCTACATATTCCCACGCGCGATCTTCCCCTGAGCCCGGACACCACTGTCGTGCTTCATCAGGTCTACAATGTCCTCCTTGGTCTACTTTCAAGAGCAAAGCTTTATGTTGATGCGGCTGTCCATGGAACTACTAAACTGGTGCCCTATTTCAGTTTTATGACGTACTGTTTGATCTCCAAAACCGAGAAGCTTATGTTCTCTACATATTTCATGGATTTGTGGAATCTTTTTCAACCAAAGCTTTCAGAGCCAGCTATAGCTACTAATCACAACAAGCAAGCTTTGCTTTCTTTTTGGTACAATGTGTGCATGGACTGCTCTGAGAATGTGCGTCTTATTGTGCAGAACCCTGTGGTGACCAAGAATATTGCCTTCAATTATATCCTGGCTGACCATGATGATCAGGACGTGGTGCTCTTTAATCGTGGTATGCTGCCTGCTTACTATGGCATTTTGCGCATGTGTTGTGAACAGTCTCCTGCATTCACAAGACAGCTGGCTTCACATCAGAACATCCAGTGGGCTTTTAAGAATCTTACACCTCACGCCAGCCAATACCCGGCGGTAAGCAAATCACAATTATGTATGAAAATATTCCCTCTAGTTTATGTTTCTATTTCTTAAATTTCTCCAGTCTTTTATTTTACCCGTTGCTTGGACGTATTTCTTCAGGGGAAAGACACGTTTGTACCAAATTACTGTATTTTCTGTAAGTATTTTTAACAGTGCTTCTCACAAAAAAAGTGTGCATAAATTTAGTAAAAGGATTATGCATAAGGATAATAATATGGTCTATCACGAAGATATCTATTGCCTTAACCAGGTTCACAGCTAAATTGGATTTCCATCTTCCTTATCCTATCGTATTTAGTGGCTAATCACCAGGCCTCAACCTATTTCAGATATTGCTGTTTTTATTTTCTTCTTTTCATGCAACCTTCTTTTTGTTCAATGTGTGGCTCAAGAGGGCAGCTCTCTTCTAGTGTGGAGCTCATGTATGGGATATAAAAATGTTGATCTTTCATAATTGTCATATTTGTCACCGAAGTTTGTCCTAGAGTTAACGGAATGCATGACTTGGACATGTTTTGCCTACACGATCCACTGGCTACGTGTTTTTTTTTTTTTTTAAATTACATTTGTCCTTTATTTGTACATTCTAACTGAGCAAGAAATCACTAAAATGTTCTTTAGTGATCCTTTTTAATTCATGCAATGTACGTTTATGGATTGATGCCTTCTGCACCTCTTATTAACACCTGCAGGCACAGGATTCAGTCCTGACAATTGGACTGAATCATTCATTCTTAAGGGTTGCCATCTTGAAGATGTTCTGATGTGCCTCCTTTAAGAAGATTATAAGTACATAGGTGGGAGCAGTGGTTGAAGGGTGCTTATGAAAAACAAACATTACAAATCAATATTGTCTTAATCTTAAAATGTTATTTACACTCTCTGCAATGCTTTGCCCAAGCTGAGGAAAGAGAATAATTCAGTACATCCCACAAGAACAATTACTCATCAAAATATTCCATGGGAGATCTCCAGTAGGCAAGGAAACTCAAGAAAGTAAGTAGTTCTTCAGTTGGCAAAGGTCCTTTGTGCGCCTGAGGAAGTTGCTTATTCACCTCCAGTAATCTTATATTATGTGATCAGGGCTGTTCTCCCAGGTTTGTATGATGGAATAACTCACAAACGGTATAGCACCCAAATGTTAAAATAGTCTGTGAGGTTCCCACCCGGCATGGAGAACCAGAAAACAAATAAAAATATGTTTTTTGTATTATTTTCAAACCAGGTGCGGTTTTGCCGGCCTGCACCCGAACGCTGGTGGTGCAGTTGAGGCGTTAGCGCCTTGTTAAATACTGGTCAACAATGTATTTCTTATAGCACATCCGGACAGAAACGCATTTCGGCTGACACAGCTGCATTTGTCAATCTAAAATGCACCGCTTTGAATACCTATATATACTCTCTACTTAACACTCACGTGAGAAACATAAACAAAATACTTTCATGTTTTCATTGGCAGCAAATAGCACATCGAAGTTGAGGTATTGCGATATTTAAATCACCCCATTAGAGGAAAGGTTGTTATTGTGATTTAGAGAGACATTACGACAGCGGATAATTTTCCCCAGCGACAATGGAGATAATTTATTTAAGTTAATTCACAGACATTCAACTGTTGAAATACAAATAACGCAAGTGAGACTTGATTTATGGGCGAGATCAGCAGCAGCTATTTTGTGTGTTTAAACTTTTAATACAGGTAGTCTTCAAAGGGAATTGATTCTTGTGGCAGTGATGAACTTCAAAGTGATGGTAATTTTCATTCTGAGACAATTAATAATGAGTCGTTTGTCAGTCTATCATATTTGTGCAATGAGTGTAGAACATGTTCCTGTGACAGATTAACTGCGAATATCGGCACTTTATCAATTTTAGTGAGCCCATTTGGCAACATTGAACATTCTCAGTGACACTGCACGCATTGCATATGTTAATGTGAAAAAGATTGCGCACTCGTTACAGATTGTTTTATGATTCAGTTAACAATATTTGCCGCCAACGAAAAAATGAAAGTATTTTGTTTGTTTATCATGTGTGTGTGTTAGGTAGAAAATTATATATATTTACAAAATGGCACATTTTAGTTTGGCAAAGGCTGGTTTGACAACCGAAACTCATTCCTGTCCGTATGTGCTCTAGGAAATGAATGGCTGACCTTTTCCAGTCTGCGAGTGACATCTTTAATCGAAATGGTGGAAAGTTTCAGATATTTTTTGTATGTGCTACAATGCAAAGGTGTCAAGTATAGGAGGCTGGCCTGGCTTATGGTGGGTACCTTGTGGTACTTACACCTTGTGCCAAGTCCAGTTATCCCTTATTAGTAGAATAGAGGTGTTCTAGCAGCTTAGGCTGATAGAGGTAGCTATAGCAGAGCAGCTTAGGCTGAACTAGGAGACACACAAAGCTCCTACTATACCACTTATATCACTTAGCACTATATCATAAGAAAACACAATACTCACAGTTACTAAAAATAAAGGTACTTTATTTTAGTGACAATATGCCAAAAGTATCTCAGAGGATATACTCCCGTAGGAGGTAAGTAATATACACAAAATATATGCACACAAACCAAAATCGGGTAGGTAACAGTTAGAAAAGTAGTGCAAACAATGTAGAACACAATAGAATGCAATAGGGAGAAATAGGCCTAGGGGCAACACAAACCATATACTCCAAAAGTGGAATGCGAACCACAAATGGACCCCAGGCCTAGTGTAGTGTGTAGAGGGTCGCTGGGAGTGTAAGAAAACACTAAAGGTGTCCAAGATACCCCACCCCAAGACCCTGGTAAGTAGGAGTAAAGTTACCCTACTACCCCAGAAAGACAGTAAAGTCGAGATAGGAGATTCTGCAAGGACAACAACTGACTGCAAAACACTGAAGACGGATTCCTGGACCTGAGGACCTGTAAAGGAAGGGGACCAAGTCTAAGAGTCATGCAAGTGTCCGGGGGGGCAAGAGCCCACTAAACCCCGGATGAAGGTGCAAAAAAGCTGCCTCCGGGTGGAAGAAGCTGAAGATTCTGCAACAACGGAAGGTGCCAGGAACCTCTCCTTTGGTCAGAAGATGTCCCACTGCGTGCTGGAGGATGCAGAGTTGTTTCCACGCAGAAAGACCACAAACAAGCCTTGCTAGCTGTAAGAGTCGCGGTTGAGGATTTTGGGTGCTGCCAGGGCCCAGGAAGGACCAGGAGGTCGCCCTTGGAGGGGGAGACAGAGGGATCGTTCAGCAACACAGAGAGCCCACACAGAATCAGGCAGCACCCGCAGAAGCACCTGAACACGCACTTAAACGATCTGAGGACAGCTATCGACTCAGAGCCACAAAAGAGGGTCTCACGACGTCGGAGTCCAACTCAGCGAGCTGGGCAATGCAGGATGGAGTGATGGGGACCTGGGCTAGGCTGTGCACAAAGGAAGTCGTGCAAAAGTGCACAGAAGCCCAAGCAGCTGCAGTTCACACAGTACACAGGATTACTGTCTGGCGTGACGAGGTAAGGACTTACCTCCACCAAATTTGGACAGAAGGGCCACTGGACTGTCGAAGACACTTGGACCCAGCTCCTGTGTTCCAGGGACCACGCTCGTCAGGATGAGAGGGGACCCAGAGAACCAGTGATGCAGAAGTTTGGTGCCTGCGTTAGCAGGGGGAAGATTCTGTTGACCCACAGGAGATTTCTTCTCGGCTTCCAGTGCAGGGTGAAGGCAGACGGCTCTCAGAGCATGCACCACCAGGAAACAGTTGAGAAAGCCGGCAGGATGAGGCGCTACAATGTTGCTGGTAGTCTTCTTGCTACTTTGTTGCGGTTATGCAGGCGTCCTGGAGCAGTCAGCTGTCGATCCTTGGCTGAAGTCAAAGAGGGAAGTGCAGAGGAACTCTGGTGAGCTCTTGCATTCATTATCTGGTGAGATGCCCACATGAGAGACGCTAAATAGCCCACAGAGGAGGATTGGCTACTGAGAAAGGTAAGCACCTATCAGGAGGGGTCTCTGATGTCACTTGCTGGCACTGGCCACTCAGAGCTGTCCATTGTGCCCTCACACCTCTGCATCCAAGATGGCAGAGGTCTGGGACACACTGGGGGAGCTCTGGCCACCTCCCCTGGGAGGTGCTGGTCAGGGGAGTGGTCACTCCCCTTTCCTTTGTCCAGTTCCGGGCCAGAGCAGGGCTGGGGGGATCCCTGAACCGGTGTAGACTGGCTTATGCAAGGACGGCACCATCTGTGCCCTTCAAAGCATTTCCAGAGGCCAGGAGAGGCTACCCCTCCGAGGCCCTTCACACCTATTTCCAAAGGGAGAGGATGTAACACCCTCTCTCAGAGGAAATCATTTGTTCTGCCTTCCTGGAACCAGGCTGCCCAGGCCCCGGGGGCAGAAACCTGTCTGAGGGGTTGGCAGCAGCAGTAGCTGCAGTGGAGACCCCGGAAAGTTAGTTTGGCAGTACCCGGGCTCTATGCTGGAGACCCGGGGATGCATGGAATCGTCCCCCCAATACCAGAATGGTATTGGGGTGACAACTCCATGGTCCTAGACATGTTACATGGCCATGTTCGGAGTTACCATTGTGACGCTACATATAGGTATTGACCTATATGTAGTGCACACGTGTAATGGTGTCCCCGCACTCACAGAGTCTGGGGAAATTGCCCTGAACAATGTAGGGGCACCTTGGTTAGTTCCAGGGTG
This sequence comes from Pleurodeles waltl, assembly GCF_031143425.1. Lineage (NCBI taxonomy): Eukaryota > Metazoa > Chordata > Amphibia > Caudata > Salamandridae > Pleurodeles > Pleurodeles waltl. The sequence goes on along the minus strand of NC_090444.1, from coordinate 574,591,964 downwards.
CCCTCACACTAAGTAACTTTGCACCTCACCTTCACTAAGTGAGGGTTAGACATATAGGTGACTTATAAGTTACTTAAGTGCAGTGTAAAATGGCTGTGAAATAATGTGGACGTTATTTCACTCAGGCTACAGTGGTAGTCCTGTGTAAGAATTGTCTGAGCTCCCTATGGGTGGCAAAATAAATGCTGCAGCCCATAGGGATCTCCTGGATCCCCAATACCCTGGGTACCTAGGTACCATATACTAGGGAATTGTAAGGGTGTTCCAGTGTACCAATCAGAATTGGTAAAATTAGTCACTAGCCTGCAGTGACAATTTTAAAAGCAGAGAGAGCATAAACACTGAGGTTCTGGTTAGCAGAGTCTCAGTGATACAGTTAGGCACCACACCGGGAACACATATAGGCCACAAACTTATGAGCACTGGGGTCCTGGCTAGCAGGATCCTAGTGACACATATCAAACATACTGACTACATAGGGTTTTCACTATGAGCACTGGGCCCTGGCTAGCAGGATCCCAGTGAGACAGTAAAAACACCCTGACATATACTCACAAACAGGCCAAAAGTGGGGGTAACAAGGCTAGAAAGAGGCTACCTTCCTACATCAAGTCAGACAAATCGCTCAGTCCTCAAGTGAAAAATGAAGGAGGCAACTTGTAGCAGCTTCAAAGGGGAGTGTCCCAAGTAACTCATTGGACTTAATCCAGATTTCTCATCATCAATGTCTCACAGAAAGGAACAAGTACTGGCTACAGAAAGAGAGGAAGGGAGGAAAAAACACACCTGCTTTATAGCCTACTACTGGAAGGAACATCTGTCCGCCATCTCACCTTGTAGTCTTAGTAAATGGACGGATAGGCCAGTAACAGAGTCTAGAAAATAAGTATAAGGATGTTGTGACATAAAATATGTATCCGGTAGTGACTTCAACCTGCAAATTCCCTACCCATGAGCTATTCCTAGGTGTCAGACTGGATACAGTAATTTTCGGGCTGTATCCCTGCGGCCCGGTAGGTGGTGTCGTTCGGCTCCACGTTGGCATTAGAAGTGACATATCCATTACCTATATAGACGTAACCTTTTCATGCTGACATCAGTTCGTTCCTTTCCACACCAGATAGCGTAGATCCGTGAATAACTACCCTCAGTCACTTTTTGACTGGCTTATCTGACCAAGACTTCTAACCGCAGATTCCTTACCTTTTTCATTTTCCCCAAGCATCAGACTGGATCTGGAAGGTTTTCATGAGCTGTACCCCTGCGCACCAGTAGGTTGGCATCAATCAGCTCCACACGTCGTCATCCGTGCTAGAAGTGACGTCCATGTCTCCTATATAGACACCCCCTCAGCGCTCTGTGTCAGTTCTTTTCTTTCCGAGCCAGTCAGCACACATCCGGAGAGTGCTACTCTCTGTCATTGTTTGACCGGCTTTATTTTTTTTATTTTATTTTTTTACATTTTGTCGACCAGTTTTTGAGGTCTCTTGCCTCCTTTTGTATCAAGGGAATGTCTTTCAGGAAAATAGGTTTCAAACCGTGTGGCTCATGTCACCGCGCCATGTCGGTTACGGACCACGACTCCAAGTTGTGCTCCGACTGGCAGGCCTTGATGCCGAAGGCTTTGAGGGAGTGCTCCCTAAAGTGCTCCCTAAAGCCGCTAGCGGCCCGCAAGGCAACTCCATATCACGTGACTCCTTAGAGGTTTTGGTCCTGGCAGAGGGAAAAGTCCCAGGAGCCCCAAGTCCTCTGCGTCCTACTCTAAGTCCTCGGACATTCAGGTAAGAAGTCAGCCAATGCCGCGAAAGAACATCTAAGATCGAGACATGGTTCTGCAAAGCCTACGTCTGCGTTGACTTTGCGCCTCTCAATTTTTCCAGGAGCCGGAAAGACCCTGCTCAAATAATAGGGTTTTATGAGGCCATGCATCTCAGTTTTGAGCTGTCCGACCCCTCTGGAGTGCCTTTGGGCCTGAGGGTTGGAGGAGGCTTCAGCCTCAGCTCTGATGGGCCCCCATTGCTCCAGACAGGTGCCGGTCATGCCAATGCAACCTTTCCTGAGGCCTGTCCCGGTGCTGATGCCTTTGGCACTGCTGGCACCAGCCCCATTTGGATCCCCAAATCCGATACGGAGCAGAGTGAACTAACACTGTAGGAAGCTGGCTCCCTATATGGTGCACTAAAAAGAAGTACACCGTGCAGACAGTCTAGTGGATCCCCACTTGGTTTGCAGAGGCAAAAGTAGATAGGAATGCTCTATTTTGTGGTAGTGAGGGCGAGCAGTTAGGCTCATTAGAGGGTAGTGCTGAGCATTTGTTGTACTCAGAGTCAATAAATGAGACACACTCAAAGAATAAATCCAAGACCCAATTAGAAAAATCACACTTCTTTTTATATATGTTTCAAACCCGAGAACTTTGTATTCTGGTAAGCACTTTTTGAAGCATAGATACTTTTCAGTTTCAAAATCAGCACCTAGTGCAATTCTCAGAGTTCTTCAATGTTAACCTATGGAGGAAAACAATGTTGAGCAAACACAGGGTTAACAATGACTTATGAGGCCTATCTCCCAGAGTTAAGGTAAGTAAAGGGCACTGATCAGAACCACGCTAGCAGGACACTCCAGGCAGCCCGGGTGCAGGGGTGTGCAATAAGGCGCTGAGTGCCCGATGGTTTCCTATGGGAGCTTGGTCCTCGTGAAGAAAGGCTGCAGGCTCTGGCCAGGAAACAAGATGGGGACAACAAACAAGTAGGTTGTAGACTTGGGTGCTTAGGGATGTAGGTGCATCTTTGGTCCCTTTCTCCAGGGCCCAGGGGCGACGGATGCAGGGGTTTCCTTAGGCATTGGGTTTCTTTGCCCGGGAGCTCTCTCAGCCAGGGGGTCTTGCGTGTTGAGGCTGCAGGCTCAGGGGAGCTAAGGAACATCGTTGGCTCTAGTGACCCACCTCAGACGGGGTCAGGTGCGACAGGTGCAGTGGTTGCTGGAGGTGCCAGGTTTTCTCTCACCACAAGGCTGCGGGAGATGGGGCCTGCATACAAGGGCTTCAAGCAGCTTGGGGGAGTCCAAGATGGGTGAGACAACACTGGACTTGGACTCTGGGGAACCTTGCTGGCACCTTTGGTTCGCTTCACCTTGGATTGTGGACGTCAGGTGCAGAGGTCACTTTGAATGTTGGGTCTTTGCTGTTCCAGAGGTTGCAGAGTGCTTTACTTAAGACTTTGTTGCAAAACAGAGCCGCTGCTCACAGGAATCTTGAGTCTTTGTAAAAGGCAGGCAGTCCTCCTGGATTTCTTGGAGGCTCAGCTGCAGGATGAGTTGTCTATTGGGCAGAGTCTTTCGAGGTCAGCAGGCAGGCTGGCGGCGCTGGTTCCAAATCAGCTACTGCTTCTTTTCTTCTGCAGGTGCGACTCTTCTTTGTCCTTTTCTTCTTAGGTCGTCAGGATCTCAGTTCTAGGGTTCAGGGGTGCCACCTTAATACTCAATTTAAGGGTAGTAGAGGGAGTGCCAGGTGGTAGCCAATTGGCTGCCCACCTTTAGGGTAACTACACACTTTCTGTGTCCACTTCTGCGGCAAAGTAGTCATAGCCTTAACCCTAGTGGCCTGTTTCCTTCCAAACAAGATGGAGGATTAAAAAAGTAGTGTCCACTTCAGCTGGTCGACCTTAGGGGTGGGTCTAGCATGAAGTGGGCACACCTCCTAATCTGCCTAAGTTTCCCACCTGTGCTGCCGCCAAAAGTGAGGTCATGACAGGGGGGTCGGTCACCTCCACCATCTGGAGAGACCTGGGTCAGATTACAAAGGCGTCTAGGCCTTTGACACTTCCAGCCCTGGAATGTCCATCCTGCCTGTAACACCTCCCCCTCTCTCCTCCCCCCCCCCTCCCCAACCCAGTGCAGGCTTTTGTCACTGGCCCTCGAGAGCGCTGGCTCTCACCTTGGGGGGCCAGGAACACATCTGTGGTGGCTAAACTGGTGAGGACCAGTAACACTATTAACTGGTTGTTTTTCAGGCGGCATCTCTAAGGAGCCCTCTGGGTGCAGTTATTAATAAATCCCTTGTTGGCATCGGTGAGGGTTTATTAATCTGAGATGTTTGATACCAAACATCCCCATATTCAGAGAAGCCATCATGTAGCTGAGGAACTCATAGTGACCAGTGTCCAGCACATGCATTTAAAATGGCTTCCTTTGTCACTTACTGTGTCTGAGATCAACGGAGACATAGCAGGGGCATATTTGCTCATGCAGAAATGCCCTCACATGTGATATAATGCACCCTGCCACAGGGCTGGAAAGCCTGCTAGAGGGGTGACTTAGATATATTACATGCAGTGTTAACGGACATGGCACACAGGCTGTGTCCATGTCGTATTTTCAATTTTGGAAGCACCTTGTCATGAAGTCTGCAATGGCAGCCTGCATATGATTGGTGCGGGGTCGCTCAGAGTGGAACAAGCTGTGCTGTAACCCCCAGAGGCTCTCTTCAGTACCCAAGCCCTAGGTACCAGGGGTACAATTTACTAGGGAATTACAGGGGGCAAAAGGGCCTGGCCACTAGGAGATCATATGACCAGGTGTCTTGTTTTAGGAAAGGGACTCTGGTGACCTGGTTAGCAGGAACCCAGGGCACTTCAGTCAATGTTGCATCTAAAAACCAGGCGAAAAGTGTGTGGAGGGGAGGGGTACTCCAACCAGAACCTAGCTCCCTACAGAAGCTGACACCAGTGCAGACAGCAGAAACTGTGTTCTAGGTTGGTGTCTCAGCCCCAGTCTGAAGGACTAGGTCTTGGGGAAGAATGAGAGGGGTCACTTGACCCTTTAGAATACCAGTCAGAAGGTCAGGACATGCACTGGTTTGAGGAACTGGGTAATGCCAGCAGTCTGAACACTTCTCCAGATACCGGCATGCTTTCTCTCCCTACCGTGGCTACGGATAAAGTAGCTACATACGCTATGGTGGGGAAGAGGGCAGCTAAGGTCTTGGACCTCGAGTTGTCCTCAGTGGCAGTCAAGACTAACATCTTGATAGAAGTGCTGCAACCAGGAGCTTCCTCTTCTGAACCCCAGCTGTCTTTTAACAAAGCACTAACAGATGTCCTTTTGGGAACCAGACCCAATCCGAGCACAGGGGCTCCTGTGAACAGAACAGTTGCCTGCCGCCAAGGCCCCAGCGCAGTAGACCCAAGTTTCCTCAACCAACACACCACCCCGGAAAGCTTGGTGGTCCAGGCTTCAGCTTCCCATGACATGTTCCCTGCCACACCCCCGGACAGGGAATCCAAGAGGATGGATAGCTTTGGAAAGAAAATGTTTTCTTCCACCTGCATTGCATTGCAGTCAGTGAACACTGCATGCCGATTGAGCTGCTATTCCCATACCCTTTGGGATATGGTTGCGCAGGTGCTGCCATGGATCCCAAATAGGCCTGGGCCATTCTCTCCCAAGCGGTCAAGAATGGGAGAGTGCAGCCAAGTTCATTATTCACTGTGGTTTAGACACTACTGACTTACTGAGCAAAGTGATTTCCACAACAGTGGTGCTCAGACTACATGCCTGGCTGAGAACATTTGGCTTTTCAGGGGTTGTTCAGGCTCCCTCGTAGACATGCCCCTTGATGGCAACCATCTCATTGAAGACAAGGCAGCGCTTTAAAGACTTGGCTGCAGCCAAGTCCTTGGGCTTCTCAGCTGACCAGCGTCAACGCCAGTCTGCCTTTTGCCCCTTTTGTTTATACAGGAGGGGCATTTAACCACACCAGCCCTATCCCAGCCACCAGCCACCAGCCTATGTGTGGGCAAGGGTGCGGTTATTCGTGCCCCCATGGGTTGTCTGTTGCATCCATGCTGCCCCGACTCCCACCTCTCACCATCTCTGTCAGCTGCATCCTCTAAGTTCTCCTTACCTCGCCCTTCAAGATCATGGGTGTCCAGTTGGTGGCAGAATCTGCAATCTTCTCCACCACTGGCAGTCCTTAACATCAGACAGGTGGGTCTTACAGATCATTCAGAGGGGGCTATTCCTCCCCTTCAAATCTACCCCTCTGTCTATACCTTCATCTTACTAACGGCTGACAGAGGATCATCTGTCCTTGCTCCACGAAGAAGTCAAAGGTCTCTTGGCCAAAGAGCCGTGGAGAGGGTTCCTGGGTCAGAAGTAGGCTGTGGTTGCTACTCCTGCTACTCTCTGGTCCCCAAAAAGGACAAAGGTTTTCGCCCTATCCTAGACCTCCGAACCCTCAACTTCTTCCTCACAAAGGAGAAATTCAAAATGCTCACATTGGCTCAGATCTTGTCTGCCCTGAATCCGGAAGACTGGATGGTAGCGTTGGACTCCCAAGACACCTATTTTCACATCCCCGTCCTGCGTGCCCACAGACTTTACCTGCGACTCAGTGTAGGCCAAGAGCACTTCCAGTTTACCGTGCTTCCCTTCGCCATTACATGCACCCCCTTGGGTGTTCACTAACGTAAGGCATTGGTCACAGCTCATCTGCGCAGATTAGGGGTGCCAGTCTTGCCCTGTCGTGAAAGTGGGACCACCCAGGCTGTCGTCTTCCACCTCCAGACAATGGCAGACCTCCTACATTCGCTCGGGTTCACTATAAACATGCCGAAGTCAAACCTAACTCCCTCTCAGACCCTCCTTTTTATCTGAGCTTTTCTGGCTGTAGGAAGCTGTCTGTCTAGGTAGTGTACCAAATATAGCGGTACACTGTTCTGCAAGTAAAGCAACCCTTATTGGTTTGGAGGGGTAAAAGTAATTATCCCAAAATCTCTCTTTTGTAGTAGTGTTGGCGAGCAGTTGGGCTTAACAGAGGCTAATGCTAAGCATTTGTTGAACACAGTCAATCAATGAAACACACACTTAAGGACGAACTTTAGAGCAATGCTCTGAAACATGGTTACTTTGTTTATATGTTTCAACACCAGAAAATGTCAAATAAGATAAAAACCTTTGCAGTTGTATGATTTAGGAAGTAAGTAATGCTTTTACTGAAATGCAGTTTGACATGGTAAAGGTTCCAGAGTACTGTTACTGCAAAGGGGTCCTTGCAAACAGTTCTCGGGGGTCCCATGTGGATTGTAGGGCAGTAGGGGTGCAAGGTCACAAGCAAGACCAGTGATAGTTTTACCTGCCCTATGGTGTTCGGGTGCAGTGGTGCTAGTCATGGCAGGTGTCTTGTGCACTGCACAGTTGGCGACAAGGGGGGGGGGCACCTAGAAAGAGAGTGCATGGGGGGTACTTGGGGACTAGTCTGGGAGCTCCCAACAGGAAGGCTCTGTCGGTGGGGGTTCTGGGAGCAAGAGAACACCTTTGGATGTTGTGGACCTGGGCTAGGAAGTTAGGGTGCAGGATGTCTTTGTTGTTGGTGCTCCTGCATCAAGGTGCCCACCATTCTTTGAGTGACTTGCAAGAAGAGGGACAAAACAGGGCAGCTGATGGCTCTGAAAGAAGTCCTCTGCAAAGCTGATGTCCCTCGACAGCTGGTCTTTGAATGTGTCGTCGTAATCCGGGTTAGATTTCAACAAGCCTTGGGAGTTGCAAGGGTTCCGGTGCCCCAGGCATTTTAGTGCAGGACGGCTCGGGTGGATCCTGGTGTCTTCTCACTTGGCGGGGAGACAGAACTACCCTCTTTGAGCATTGTGACCTCTTCCTGGACAGCTGTTGCATCAGTGGACCTGGTGGTGAGCAGATCAGTAAACTGGATTTTGCGGTTGGTGCCTGCTGGACGCAGGGAAGTGGCTTCTCCACACCAAGAGAGATGCTGGAGAAGTGCTGGAGAACCTCTGAGGCTTTTGGGGTCCCCACAGCTGCAGGATGAGTTGAGATGTCACGATTGTCAGGACAGAAACAAGTAGGCAGGCAGGGTTTCGTGCCAAAAGTCCACCAGTCTTCCAAGGTTCTTGCCCCTTCAGCTATTCTTGGTCCTCTTCTTCTTGGGTCACACAAATCTGTTCTTCTATCAAGGGGCCACCTAAATGCACAATTTAAGGGTGTTTATGGAAGTGTAGAGTAGTAGCTAATGGACTACTTACCCTTGGGGTGACTACACCAGACCTGACAGCCTCAGGGTGGTCATCTCCCAACCTTTTGCCTGCCTTCCTCCATTTTATCACCCTGTTTTGCTAGTTTTAGGACTCTGCACACTTTACCACTTCAGATCAGTGCTAAAGTGCATATGCTCTTTCCCCTAAACATGGTAGCATTGGTTCCTACCCAATCAGCATATTTAATTTACCTGTAAGTCCATAGTAAAGTGCTCTACATGTGTCCAAGGCTTGTAAATTACATGCTACTAGTGGGCCTGCAGCACTGATTGTGCCATCCACATAAGTAGCCCCTTAACCATGTCTCAGGCCCGCCATTGCAAGGCTTGCGTGTGCAGTTTTATTGCCACTTCGACTTGGCATTTAAAACTACTTGCCAAGCTTTAAACTCCCCTTTATCTACATATGTCACCCCTAAGGTAGGCCCTAGGTAAAAGGCAGGATATGTACTTATGTGTTTTACATGTCCTGGTAGAGAAAAACCTTTGAGTGGTAGATTCTGATCTGGAAGGAGTGGCCCTGTCATATTTAGTATGGCCAGAATCGCAATAGAAAATCCTGCTCACTGCTGAAGTTGGATTTAATAATACTATTTTAGAAATGCCACTTTTAGAAAGTGGGCATTTCTCGGCACTTACTGCAATCTGTGCCTTAAAGCCCTATCTGCAATCCACGGCTGGTCTGTAATGGTTGACAGCTCCCCTTGAGCATTCCACCCAGACAGCTGTAAACACAGGAAACTCAGTCACATCTGAATTCATCTGCATAATGAATGGGTCTCCCTGGCAGGAAGGGTGGAGGGGCTTTCCCTTACATTTCAAAGGCCAGTGGCCTGCCCTCACACGAAGGACTAATGTCCCACCCTAGGGATCCTGGCAGACAGGACTGGGCTGAAAGGGGAACTTGTGCCCTTCAAAACCACTCTTTGAAATTTCCCCCACTTCAAAGGCATATCTGATAGAGACTTCTAGCTGCAGATTCCTTACCTTAGAATTCCCTGGCGTCAGCTTCAAATCTGGAATTTTTCTGCTGAGCAGTACCCTTTAGAAGGCTGGTCTGGTTTGTAGTGGGTACCTTGGGTACTTAAACCAGGTCCAGTTATCCCTTATTAGTAAAATGTAGTAGTGTTCTAGCAGCTTAGGCTGATAGAGGTAGCTATAGCAGAGTAGCTTAGGCTGAACTAGGAGACATGCAAAGCTCATGCAATACCACTTATAGTTACAAAGTACTTATACACAAGTAAAGACAATACTCAGTGTTACCAAAAATAAAGGTATTTATTTGGGTGACACAGTACCAAAAATATCTTAGCGACAATAATCCTTCTAGAGTTAAGTATTATACACAATATATATGCTAGACACCAAAATTAGACAAGTAAATAGCCATAGAACAATGCAAACAATAAGAAATGCTACAGAATGCAATGGGAGAAAATAGGTCTAGGGGCAACACAAACCATATACTAAGAAAGTGGAATGCGAATCACGAATCCCCCCCTAGACAAGTGTAGTGAGTGCAGAATCGCTGGGAGAGTAAGAATACAGTAAAGGTAAGTAAAGTACCCCACCCCAGAGCCCAGAAAAGCAGGTGTAAAGTACTGCAAGTTTCCTTAGGACACATTACACCTTGTAATTGGGATTTTGCAGCAGCCAACCAAGTCTGCAAAGAACAACTGCGGGATTCCTGGATCTGAAGGCCTGCAAAGGAAGGGGACCAAGTCCAGAAGTCGAAATAAGTTCCAGGAAGGACAAGAGCCCCTGCCAACGCAGAAGAGGGTGCAAAAGAAGAGTCCCCGGTTAGTCGAAGACTGCAGGAATGCACCCTAGGAAGATGCCAGTGGATTCCTGCATGATGCAAAAGATGTCCCACAGCGTGAAGATCGTTGCAGACATGATTTCGTGTTGGAAGTCGCCAAGAAGCCTTGGCTAAGACAAAAGTGCGTGTTGCGTCAAAATGGCACTGGATGGACCCAGGAGGGACCTGGGGGCCTCAACTGTGTGTGAGGAGGAAGAGGGGGCTCTCAGCACTTTAGAGAGCCCTCAGGATGCCAGCCAACACCCCCAGGAGTCACATGATAGGGGTTCAAAGGAGGTGCAAAACGCAGTTGATACAGCACAACAAAAGCAGGTCCCACGCCGCCGGAGAACAACTCAGTGAGTTGAGCATCGTAGGATGGAGCGCTGGGGACCTGGACCAGGCTGTGCACAAAGGAATTTTGCAAAGATGGCACAGAGGCATCAGGAGGTGAAGAAGATGCAGTACATAGGGGTATTATCACTCTCAGGGTAGGCAATGTCTTCCCTCCCCAAAATAGCGTCAGCAGGACTTCAGGACAGTCTGTGTCGATGATGTCCACCATCTGTGTCCTTAGGAGCACGCTCGTCGCTGTGAGAGGAGTCCAAGGGTACTGGTCGTCATCTTGGAAGATGCCTGCTTGGAGCAGGGGAGTGGTTCTGTCACTCCACTGGAAATTTCTTTGGCCCTTCTGGGGCAGGATGAAGAGAGGGAGTCCCCAGAGCGTGCATACCGTGGAAACTGTTGCAGTTGCTGACTTAAAGCAGAGGTTGCGGAAGAAAAGTATCTCTTGTAGATACTATGTTGCTGTTACATCGTTTCTTGGAGCAGGCTGCTGTTGATCCAAGGTCAGAGGAGTCTGAAGTTGTTGCACAGGATTCCTGAAGGAAACTTGCAAGCAGAATCTGAAGAGAACCCACAGGAGAGACCCTAAATAGCCCTGAGAGGGGGATTGGCTACCTTATCAGGTATTGACCTATCAGGAGGGTTTTCCGACGTCACCTGCTGGCACTGGCCACTCAGAGCCCTCCAGAGTGCCCCCCACCTTGCAAAGCAAGATGGCTGTAGTCTGGGACACACTGGAGGAGCGCTGGGCACCACCCCTGGGGTGGTGATGGACAGGGGAGTAGTCACTCCCCTTTCCTTTATCCAGTTTCGGGCCAGAGCAGGGGACAAGGGGTCCCTGAACCGGTGTAGACTGGTTTATGCAAGAACGGCACCATCTGTGCTCTTCAAAGCGTTCCCAGAGGCTGGGGGAGGCTACCCCTCCCCAGCCTGTAACACCTATTTTCAAAGGGAGAGGGTGTAACACCCTGCTCTCACAGGAAATGCTTTGTTCTGCCTTTTTGGGACTGGGCTGCCCAGACCCCAGGAGGGAAGAACCCTGTCTTTGAGATGTCAGCAGCGGTAGCTGCAGTGAAAGCCTCAGAGAGTAGGTTTGGCAGTACTGGGGGTCCACAGTGGAGCCCCCAGATTGCATGGAATTGGCTCCCCAATACCAGATTTGGAATGGGGGGACAATTCCATGAGCTTAGACATGTTACATGGCCATATTCGGAGTTACCATTGTGAAGCTACATATAGGTATTGACCTATATGTAGTGCACGTGTGTAATGGCATCCCTCACTCACAAAGTCCAGCGAAATGGCCCTGAACTATGTGGGGGCACCTTTGCTATTGCAAGGGTGCCCTCACACTTAGTAACTTTGCACCTAACCTTCAGCAAGTGAAGGTTAGACATATAGGTGACTTATAAGTTACTTAAGTGCAGTGAAACTGGCTGTGAAATAGTGTGTGCACTATTTCACGCAGGCTACAATGGCAGTCCTGTGTAAGGGTTTGTCTGAGCTCCCTATGGGTGGCAAAAGAAATGCTGCCGCCCATATGGATCTCCTGGAACCCCAATGCCCTGGGTACCTAGATACCATTTACTAGGGACTTATAAGGGGGGTCCAGTGTGCCAATTGAAATTGGTAAATGAAGCCACTAGCCTACAGTGACAAACTTAAAAGCAGCATAAGCACTGAGGTACTGGTTAGCAGAGCCTTAGAGACACAGTCAAGCACTACTGACAACACATACATTAGGCCACAAACTATGAGCACTGGAGTCCTGGCTAGCAGGATCCCAGTGAGAGAGATAAAACACACTGACACACACTCACAAACAGGCCAAAAGTGAGGGTAATCATGCTAGAAAGAGGCTACTTTCTCACATACCCTGCGTGCGCTGTCGGGTGGCATCGTTCAGATCTGCGTGCGTCGTCCGGCTCCACAGGCCTCGCCAGTGTCGTTGGAGCCGTCTGTGACATCACGGTTATCTATATAGACCCCACCTCAGCGCATGTACATCAGTTCTTTTCCTTCCGCGCCGGTTAAGCGCAGGTCTGGATAACAGCTACCCTTTTCTTGGACGGACATCGAGGTATTTTCTTGATTGTTTGAAGCATGTCTTCTAGAAAGACTGGATTCAAACTGTGTGGTGCATGTCATCACACCATGTTGATTACGGATCCACACTGAGTGTGTCTCTGGCGCTTAGAGAAGGATCACGACTCCACTTCGTGTTCCGACTGTCGGGCCATGGCTCCGAAGGCCTTGAGGGAGAGATCCCTCAAGCTTCTTGCGGCCCGACAGCCGTCTTCGGTAGGCGCGACTCCGAGGAGGTCGCGGTCCCGCAGTAGGAGGAGGTTGCGGCACCGCTTCCGGAGCCCCAAGTCCTCTTCCTCGCATTCGAGGTCATCTGATCACTCAGGTAAGAGGCACAAGAAGAAGAAGTCCAAGCGGACTTCGACTTTGCCACGCCCGTTGCCCAACAAGGCGTATAGGGAACATCTACATTCCGAGCGCAGTTCCGTGGAGTCGTCGATAGGGTCGACTCTGCGTCTTCCGCTCAAATAAAGAAATTTTACAAGGCCATTCGCCTTGTTTTTGAGCGGGCTGCACCCTTGGGTGGGTCTTCGGCCCCCGTGGGGTCAGCAGGTGCCGCATTGGGTTCAACGTCGGCGGCTTTGGCCTCGCACTGTTGGAGACCCCAGGATCTGATACCGGATCCGGACCGGTGTCAGTCCCTCACAGTCGACCTCCTCCGGCGCCGAGTCCGATGTCGACACTTCTGCCACCACCGACACCAGCTCCATCCTCATCCCGGGTGATCCGGAGCCAGAGCGACGTCGTGCAACGCCGACTCCGAATTCAACAGCGCCAGTTCGGCCCAGATCATTGCCTGAGCCTTATTCTGAACATCCAGGCATAGGAGAGGAGTGCGTGGGGTCTGAGGACCCTTTGGACTACGACCTGGAACATGACCAGGACTGGTACAAGGATCTAGGGGAGGCCAGTGGACTGGACACATCTCAAGATACTGGTATGCTCTCTCCTCCTAATGTGGCTACGGAGGAGGGAGCTTCTTATGCTATGGTGGTACGTAGGGCAGCTGAGGTCTTGGACCTAGACTTGCCCACGGTGCCAGTTCGGACGAATCTCCTTACAGAGGTGCTTCAGCTGGGGGTGACTACATCATAGCTGATGTTGCCCTTCAATGAGGCCCTAACAGACGTCCTTTTGGGAACATGGTCCAACAAACCCAGCACAAGGGCTCCTGTAAATAGGACGGTCGGCCGCCACCATAGACACGCTCTGAGCGACCCTAGTTTCCTTACTCAACACCCCACCCTGGAGAGCTTGGTGGTCCAAGCCTCTACTTCCCATGGTGCCTTCCCTTCCGCTCTCCCGGATAGGGAATCCAAGAGGCTGGATCTGCTTGGAAAGAAAATGTTTTCTTCCTCCACCCTGGCATTGAGGTCAGTCAACACCTCTTGCCTATTGGGCCGTTTTTCCCATACTTTATGAGATACGGTGGCACAGGTGCTGCCCCAGATCCCGGAGGGTGTACGGGACACTCTCACCCATGCATTCAAAGATGGGAGAGATGCAGCCAAGTTTACTATCAGGTGTGGATTGGGCAATACCGACTCGCTTGGTAGAGTGATTGCTTCGACAGTGGCCCTACGTTGTCACGCCTGGCTACGTTCCACTGGCTTTTCAGGGGATGTCCAGTCAAGTTTGATGGACATGCCCTTTGATGGCTCTCGCCTTTTTGGTGAGAAGGCAGACTCCGCGCTTGAGAGTTTTAAGGATTCTCGAGCTATGGCCAGATCCTTGGGCCTCTCAAAGCCAGCTCGACAGGAGTATGTCTTCCGCCTCTTTCGAGGCTTCGGAAGGGGCACAGTACCACGCCAACAACAACTTAGCCACCGTCCTCATGCTTCACAACACCCTCGGAGAGATTATTGCCATTTCTACGCTTGCCCAACCAACCATCTTTGTTCAAGTCTCCCACTGTACAAAGATTTTTAAAAGGACTTGTGCATCTCTTTGTGCCTGTGCCTTTTGTCATGCCCTAGTGGGATCTTAATCTTGTTCTTACTTTTCTAATGTGTGCCCCTTTTGAGCCCTTACATAACTGTCCGCTCTGGCTGCTCACTATCAAAACAGCCATTTTAGTGGCAATTACATCTGCCAGGAGAGTGAGTGACCTGCAGGCTTTATCATCGAAACCGCTGTATCTCACGATATATCCCGATAAAGTGGTCCTCAGAACTTGTCTCTTTGCTCCCCAAGGTGGTGATCCCTTTACATCTGGGTCGAAATATCACTCTGCCTACCTTCTTTGCGCCACCGCATCCCTCTAAGAAAGAGGAGTGTCTCCATCGGCTAGACCCAAAAAGAGCATTATTGTTCTGTCTTGACTGCACAAAAGAGTTCCGGGTGAACGACCAACTCTTTGTGGTATACGTTGGTGCAAAGAAGGGTCGGGCAGTGCAGAAATGGTCCATTTCGCGCTGGGTCGTTCTCTGTATAAAGATTTGTTACGTGTTGGCAAAGAAGCAGCCTCTGGAGGCTCACTCTACCAGAGTAAAAGCTGCTACCACTGCATTAGATTGTGGCGTGCCGGTACTCGGCATCTGCCAAGCGGCACGTGGGCTTAATTTCACATGTTTGCGAGACACTACTGCCTGGATAGCCAGGGGAGGAGAGAGGGGCATTTTGCCTGCTCAGTCCTGCAGGACTTCCTGATATGAAATATATCCTCTGTCTGCAAATTGCTCACACCCACCCAAGCCTCCCCGCTCTGCAGATATATATATATATATATATATATATATATATATATATATATATATATTTATATATTTATATATATGTGTGTTTTGGTATTTTGGCCCTTAAGGGCATGTCGTCTTCTTCAAACAATCAAGTGAAAAAACAAAATGCCGTTGGTTCGTCCATGACTCTGCGCTTCTGGCGTGGAAAGTTGTGGGAAAAGAACTGACGTACACGTGCTGAGGTGGCGTTTATATGGACAACCGTGACGTCACAGACGGCTCCAACGACGCTGGCGATGCCACACGTAGCCGGACGACGCACGTGGATCCGAACAACGCCACCCGACGGTGTGCGCATGGTACGGAAAAATTCCGGATTCGAAGCGGACGCAAGGGAATTTAAAGGTAAGGAATCTGCAGCTAGATAGAGTCTCTACCAGATAATTTGTTACCAAAGGTAAGTAACTTGCTCTTTTGGCTATATAAACGTGGTCTCTGACTCCACCAAATCCTACTCTTGTGGATCTACACCTGACCTCTGTCAGGGGAGCTGCCTGGCTGCCTAAAGGACTCATCTAAACTGCTTTTCTGAGAAGGACTGCTGCCATGCTGTTGCCCTGCTGCCTCCTGGCTTCTGACTGTGCTGGAAGGACTCTGCCTTCCCCAAAGGTGCCCTCCAAGAGCTTGGAGGATTGAGCTTACCTCCTGTTTTGAAGTCTCAGGGACAGCAAAAACTTAATCTACTACCTTTTTGCTAGTTCTCTGACTTAATTGACGCCTGGACCGACTTCAGCGACACCAGCACCGATGCCGCAGCCTGCTCTAGTCCCGTGGATCTCACTGCATGCAACAACCGCGGCCTGCAACGCACGTCCGACGTTGCTGTGACGCCGCTGACGCCCTGCAGTGTTATCACAACACTGAAATCAGCACATCATTCTTGACCGACTGGATCCATTGACCTCTGCTGGTCACAAGGAACCAACACCTTGCCACTGATGCCACACCAGCTCCTCCCTGCGACCAGAAGGATCCGACGCCTCGTCTCCCCCTGCCTTGCAGTGTGGAACCGATGTCTCAACTCCCTGGATGCCATAAAGGGACTGACGCCACACCGGTCCCAGTGTTGCATCACCTCCACGACTCTGTGCATTTCTTCTTTTTCAACAGTACTGTACCTGGGGGTCTGTGTGACTCTGTGACCGGTGCCTGTGGCGTCGGACTGTTGGGAAAGACTCAGTCAATGATACCATGATAGCCCCAGTTGGAGCTATTGTGCTTCTAAGCGCTGTTGTAGGATTTAATCTTTAAAAAAATCATAACTTTGCTTGTGTACATTGGATTGTCATTGTTCCAACTTTATTTATTCAAATAAATATTATCTATTTTTCTAAACTTGCATAGTATATTTTTGTGGTGTTTTCTCTTTGTTACTGTAGGAAAGTACCCTCTTTTTGGCATGGTTACCCCCCACTTTCTGCCTGCTATCGGTATGCTTGAACTGTTTTCCCTGGGATCCTCCTAACCAGGACCCTAGTGATTTTACTTTCTCTCTAAATTTGGTTGCCTGTGACTTTGCACACACCACAATTGGCATACTGGTGCCCTCTTATAAATCACTAGTATATGGTTCTTGGGTACTCAGGGCATTGGGGTATCAGGGGTTCCCCATGGGAGCCCATGCAAAATGTGGTTGCAGGCCAGCCATTGCAGCGTGTGTGAAAAGGTGCGTGTCCGGCTCTGTATGTACTATTTCAAAGTAAGAAATAGCATGCACAGAGTCCAAGGGTTCCCCTTAGAGGTAAGATAGTGGAAAAAAGAGATAATTCTAATGCTCTATTTTGTGGTAGTGTGGTCGAGCAGTAGGCTTATCAGAGGGTAGTGTTAAGCATTTGTTGTACACACACAGGCAATAAATGAGGAACACACACTCAAAGACAATTCCAGGCCAATAGGTTTTTGTATAGAAAAATATATTTTCTTAGTTTATTTTAAGAACCACATGTTCAAGATTTACAAACAGTACTTTAAATGAAAGGTACTTCACTTAGGAACTTTAGGAACTTTGAATTAGCAAAATAGCATATACAGTTTTCACACAAATGACATATAGCTATTTTAAAACTAGACACTGCAATTTTCAACAGTTCCTGGGGGAGGTAAGTGTTTGTTAGTTTTTGCAGGTAAGTAAACCACCTACGGGGTTCAAAGTTGGGGTCCAAGGTAGCCCACCGTGGGGGGTTCAGGGCAACCCAAAGTTACCACACCAGCAGCTCAGGGCCGGTCGGAAGCAGAGGTCAAAGTGGTGCCCAAAACGCATAGGCTTCAATGGAGAAGAGGGTGCCCCGGTTCCAGTCTGCCAGCAGGTAAGTACCCGCGTCTTCGGAGGGCAGACCAGGGGGGTTTTGTAGGGCACCGGGGGGGACACAAGTCAGCACAAAAAGTACACCCTCAGCGGCACGGGGGCGGCCGGGTGCAGTGTGCAAACAAGCGTCGGGTTCGCAATAGGTTTCAATGGGAAACCAAGGGGTCTCTTCAGCGATGCAGGCAAGGGTGGGGGGCTCCTCAGGGTATCCACCACCTGAGCAAGGGAGAGGGCCACCTGGGGGTCGCTCCTGCACTGGAGGTCGGATCCTTCAGGTCCTGGGGGCAGCGGGTACAGAGTCTTTACCAGGTGTCGGGTCTTTGGAGAAGGCAGTCGCAGTCGGGGGAGCCTCGGGATTCCCTCTGCAGGCGTCGCTGTGGGGGCTCAGGGGGGTCAACTCTGGCTACTCACGGTCTCGTAGTCGCCGGGGAGTCCTCCCTGAAGTGTTTGTTCTCCACAAGTCGAGCCGGGGGCATCAGGTGCAGAGTGCAAAGTCTCACGCTTCCGGCGGGAAACGTGTGTTGTTCCAAAGTTGCTTCTTTGTTGCAAAGTTGCAGTCTTTGTGGAACAGAGCCGCTGTCCTCGGGAGTTCTTGGTCCTTCTAGATGCAGGGCAGTCCTCTGAGGCTTCAGAGGTCACTGGTCCCTGTGGAATGCGTCGCTGGAGCAGTGTCTTTAGAAGTGGGGAGACAGGCCGGTAGAGCTGGGGCCAAAGCAGTTGGTGTCTCCGTCTTCTCTGCAGGTTTTTCAGCTCAGCAGTCCTTCTTCGTCTTAGGTTGCAGGAATCTATCTTGCTGTGTTCTGGGAGCCCCTAAATACTCAATTTTGGGAGGTGTTTAGGTCTGGGGGGTAGTAGCCAATGGCTGCTAGCCCTGAGGGTGGCTACACCCTCTTTGTGCCTCCTCCCTGAGGAGAGAGGGGCACATTCCTATCCCTATTGGGGGAATCCTCCATCTGCAAGATGGAGGATTTCTAAATGTCAGAGTCACCTCAGCTCAGGACACCTTAGGGGCTGTCCTGACTGGCCAGTGACTCCTCCTTGTTTTTCTCATTATCTCCTCCGCCCTTGCCGCCAAAAGTGGAGCCGTGGCCGGAGGGGGCGGGCAACTCCACTAGCTGGAGTGCCCTGGGGTGCTGCAAAAAAGGGGGTGAGCCTTTGAGGCTCACCGCCAGGTGTTACAGTTCCTGCAGGGGGAGGTGAGAAGCACCTCCACCCAGTACAGGCTTTGTTACTAGCCACAGAGTGACAAAGGCACTCTTCCCCATGTGGCCAGCAACATGTCTGGTGTGTGGCAGGCTGCTAAAACTAGTCAGCCTACACTGGTAGTCGGTTAAGGTTTCAGGGGGCACCTCTAAGGTGCCCTCTGGGGTGTATGTTACAGTAAATTGTACACTGGCATCAGTGTGAATTTATTGTGCTGAGAAGTTTGATACCAAACTTCACAGTTTTCAGTGTAGTCATTATGGTGCTGTGGAGTTCGTGCATGACAGACTCCCAGACCATATACTCTTATGGCTACCCTGCACTTACAATGTCTTAAGGTTTTGCTTAGACACTGTAGGGGCATAGTGCTCATGCACTTATGCCCCCACCTATGGTATAGTGCACCCTGTCTTAGGGCTGTAAGGCCTGCTAGAGGGGTGACTTATCTATACCTATAGGCAGTGTGAGGTTGGCATGGCACCCTGAGGGGAGTGCCATGTCGACTTAGTCTTTTTATCCCCACTAGCACACACAAGCTGGCAAGCAGTGTGTCTGTGCTGAGTGAGGGGTCCCCAGGGTGGCATAAGATATGCTGCAGCCCTTAGAGACCTTCCCTGGCATCAGGGCCCTTGGTACCAGCGGTACCAGTTACAAGGGACTTACCTGGATGCCAGGGTGTGCCAATTGTGGAAACAAAAGTACAGGTTAGGGAAAGAACACTGGTGCTGGGGCCTGATTAGCAGGCCTCAGCATACTTTCAAATCATAACTTGGCATCAGCAAAGGCAAAAAGTCAGGGGGTAACCATGCCAAGGAGGCATTTCCTTACATGCACCTTTTCACTGCAGGTCTCTGTAAGCCACCCCTATGGTAGATCCTCTCTGCCTAGAGGGCATGGTGCAGGTACCTGTGTGTGAGGGATCCCTGCATGAGCAGAGGTGCCCCTGCGAACTCCAGTTCCATTGCACTGGACTTCGTAAGCGTGGGGAAGCCATTTTACCCATATTCTGGACACCAGTCACTACCTGTGTCCAGCTACATAATGGTAACTCCGAACCTGGGCATATTTGGTATCAAACATGTAAGGAATCATACCTCAATACTGTTGCCAGTATTAGTTATATTATTCCATGCACTTTGGGGGCTCCTTCGAGGACCCCCAGTATTGCTCTTGCCAGTCTTCTGGGGATTTTTGCGCAGCCTGCGCTGCTGCCACCCCTCAGACAGGTTTCTGTCCTCCTGCTGCTTGACCAGCTCAAGCAGGGGAAGGCAGAACAAAGGATTTCCTGTGGGAGGGGGAGGCAACACACTCTCGTGTTGGAAATAGGTGTTACATGGCTTGGGAGGTGTATGCTTTGAAGGGTACATTTGGTGCCCTCCATGCATAAACCAGTTTGCCCCAGTCCAGGGACCCCCAGTCCCTGTTCTGGTGCGAAACTGGACAAAGGAGAGGAGAGTGACAACTCCCCTGTCCATCACCACCCCAGGGGTGGTGCCCAAAGCTCTATCAGGTGGCCTCTTGATTCTGAGATGGGCAGAGGCCCCTGGGCGTATCTGAGTGGCCATGTCAGGCAGGTGACGTCACAGTCCCCTCCTGAATAGGTGGTCACCTTGCTAGGTGACCAATCTCCCTTCCTGGGCTATTTAGGGTCTCCCTCTTGGGTGGGCCCCCAGATCAGACTTGCAAGATTCCACCAGGACTCCTCTGCATCGATTACTTCATCTTCTAGTCACTGGAACTTCAACACGACTCTACAGGAACCAACAATCTGCAGCTCCAGCGATGACTCCACTTAGTAACATTGTTTCACTGACTCCTTCCATCAACTGCAACATTTTCCTGGCAGGGCATCCTCTGAGGTCGACGAGACTCCAGCCTGCACCAAGAAGTAAGAAGGAATCTCCCTTGGAGTGAAGGAGTCACTCCCCTGCATCTGCAGACACCAACTGCAATGACAGCCGGCTGCGGGGATCTGCTCACCTCCTAAACTGCAATGATCCTGCGTCACAGGTGGTGGTCTGGAGTGGTCCCCTTGGTCCTCTCTGTCAGCTTTCCAACTTGGGAGACTGTACCTTTCCTTGCAGGACAGTACCCCTATGCATTGCGACTCTTGCAGCTACCAAGGCCTGTTTGCTTCTTCTCCAAGGGATCTTCAGGCTTTGTGTAGCTCCAGCCACCAGCAGTTCTTCCTGCCAAGCACAGTCTCCTCTCTGCTGCTCCAGTGACGTGGGACTCCTCTTCAGGTGTGCTGAGTGGGCTACACTGTTACTTGCTGTGCCTGCTGCCAGTGGGTTGCCTGTGGGGGCTGCATTCTCTTCTAGTGACTCTCCCAACTGCTGAGGGTCACCCCGGACTTTCCTCTTTGGGTTGAGTTCTCTCAGCCTCGCTGGTCCTCTTCAGCCTTGCAACTTGTCTTCCTCTTGTTTTGAGTTTGCCAAGCCTTGTTGGTGGTCTAACTGCACGATTGTAACTAGACAGCCAACGTGGGGCACCATCTGCATCACTTCAGGGACTCCTCTTCAGTTCCTGTGCTGCACAGCTGGTCTTCTTCATCCCCAGTCGACCTGGTCCTGCATCCACAGGAGGGTGGGTAGTGGCTTCTGCCACAACCGAATACTCCATCACAAACTGGAATTGGCCCCCTTCCTTTGGAGGTCCTCTTCAGTCAGAATCCATGTTTGGGTTCTTCCAGTCTGGTCAGGGTCTTACACAATCCTTTGCCAATGTCCTCCTGTTGGGTTGGGGGGGGAAACCAGGAACTCACCTCTGTTCTCCTGGTCGCTGGGAGTCTTTTTGGTACTCCCCTCTTAGGGTTCCTAGTTCCTCTAGAGAGCCCTGGCTTCCCAGACACTGCCTTCACTTCACTAATAGGGAATACCTGTACCTGGTATAAAGTGATAACACCATTGGTGCTCACCACACTCCAGGCCAGCTTCCTACATTGGTGGTGCAGCAGTGGGATAAGACACTTAAAATTGCTTTACCACTTTGTCACTAGTCACTTTCCACAGGAAAGACCATTACTAGTTGTCAGGTACACACTGCATTTAGTGATCAGGACCTCTAGTCTCCAATTTTGGGTAAGTTAGGGGTCAAGCATAGCCCTTGTTCCAAAATTTTCTAGGGAGCTTAGTTGTTAGAGTAGTCAGGTGCACCCACACCACTCTAACAAGATAGCTTTAGTGGGTCACACAGCTCAGGTCTCAGTCTCTCACTACGAGAGCTGCACTTTCCAAGAGTTGAGGGAGGTGTGTGTTTCCAGGAAGCTGAAGACAGGGAGAAATCCCAACAAGAGTCTACTTCTGGGGTTACTACTCCAGGCTGACCAGGAAAACACAGGCAGTCAGGGGGAGGAGGAAGTAGAGAGTGCCCCTCCAGTCCTAAACAGGATATATTTAGGCTACCCTGGGGAGGGTCAAGAGGAACCTGGGGAGCACCACAGCCCTGTTAGGAACACTATAGGCAGTGAAAAAAGGGGTCACTCCAGCAGGCCCACTTTTACTCCTAGAGGGTGGTACAAAGGGTATAGGTCCTCCTCTGTAAACAACCATGTCTCCTCAGTAACTGAGGGGACCCACTGCTCCAACTCAGGGTAATAATCCCTAGATAGGGAACTTAGGAAACTGAGATTGGAGGAGGTCAAACTGAGGCTACAGCAGCAGCAGCTAGCCCTATATAGGAAGGCCTTAGCAGTGGAGAGGGAGAGATGGGATTTGTGGTTAGCTCCCCATGGTGGCAGCAATCTTAGCTCTAGGGACACCAGGATCAGGGAGGACTCCTATGATTCTAAGAACCTGAGCAAGATAGTCCCATCTTTCAAGGTGGGAGATGATATTCACAAATGGTTCACAGTCTTGGAGAGGGCCTGTAAAGTACAAAGGGTCCCTCAAAGACAGTGGGCAACAATCTTGTGGCTCTCCTTCTCTGACAAAGCCAGAGACAAACTCCTCACTGTCAAAGACGACGATGCAGATGTTTATACACTCTTAGCTGGATTTGGGATAACCACTGAAAAATATGGGATCAAGTTCAGTGAGACCAGAAAGGAGTCCTCTCGGGATTGGATAGATTTTGTGGACTGCTCAGTTAAAGCTCTGGAAGGCTGGTTGCATGGGAGAAAATTAAGTGACTAGAAGGGTTTGTATAATCTGAATAACTACATTGCTGATCAGCTGCATCAAGAATTGGGAAAGAAGACAGACAGGTATGTCCTCACTAGGGGAAGTAGAAAAACGTACATGGGGTAACCACAAGAAAAAGGAATCAGGTGAGCATCAGGACAAAGGTGGGGACAAACCAAAAGAGAAAGAGTCTTCATTAGGCCCACAAAACCTTTCTAGGGGTGGGTCTGTATCCTCTTCCTATAAGAAACCTTGGTGCTACATTTGTAAGCAAAAAGGTCGTAGGGCAGGTGACAGTGCCTATCCTAAGAAAGGCACCAAACCCCCTACCACTTCTACTAACATTCCTCACCCAAGTGGGCCTCTGGAAACAGATTCATACTGGTGGTGGTGGACCATGCCACCAGGTATCCAGAGGCCATTTATCATAGGACCACTACAGCCCCTGGAGAAGCCAAGGCCCTCCAGGGAATTTTCTCCAGGGT
Organism: Pleurodeles waltl; assembly: GCF_031143425.1. Lineage (NCBI taxonomy): Eukaryota > Metazoa > Chordata > Amphibia > Caudata > Salamandridae > Pleurodeles > Pleurodeles waltl. The sequence goes on along the minus strand of NC_090444.1, from coordinate 574,568,837 downwards.
GGGTTTCCTAAAGAGGTGGCATCAGACAGAGATGCAAACTTCATGTCTACTTACCTTAAAGCCATGTAAAAGGAGTGTGGTGTCATTTATATTTTCACCACCCCTTACCATTCTCACACAAATAGGTTAGTTGAAATGTTCAACAAAACCCTCAAAGTCATGATAATGGGACTCTCGGAGAAACTCAGAAGGAGATGGGATGTCCTGTTACCATGCCTCCTCTTTGCCTACAGGGAGGCTCTTCAAAAGGGAGTGGGCAACTGCCCCTCTGAACTTTTGTTTGGACACTCTGTCAGGGGTCCTCTTGCCCTTGAGAAGGAAGGCTGGCAGTAACCTCACAAGCCTCCAAAACAGGACATTGTGGACTATGTCAGTCATTATGAACATGGCGGTCTGGACCGCCATATAATGTTCATGGCAAGACCGCCACAGGCGGAACTCTGCCACCGCCAGGCTACGGCCGCCAGGCAGCCTGGCGATGGCAGATTTACTTATCCGACAGGGCAGTACTGCAAGCAGCGCTGCCTGCCGGACAATGTACCTGTTTTCCCCCAGCCTTTCCCTGGTGGTTTAGCCCGCCAGGGAATGGCTGTCGGAATGGGTGCCCTGGGGCCCCTGCACTGCCCAGGCACTTGGCATGGGCAGTTCAGGGCCCCCCCCCCCCGTACACAGCCCCATCGCACATGTCACTGCCTGATTTACGGGCATTGATATGCACAACGGGTGCTGCTGCACCCGCCAGACTGCTACATTGCCACCGGCTCCCTGCCTCTGATCTCCAGTGGAGTCTGGGTTCCATATCAATCTTTTGGAGCTCCGGGTGATTAGGCTTGCGCTGAAAGCATTTCTTCCCTCTCTAAAAGAGAAAGTAGTGCAGGTGTTCACGGACAATACTACCGCCATGTGATACTGCATCAAACAAGGCGGAGTAGGGTCCTGGAGCCTTTGTCAAGAGGCCCTATGTCTCTCGACATGGCTGGAACATCAGGGCAATACCCTGGTGGCTCAACATCTGGCTGGGTCTCTCAACGCCAGAGCGGACAAACTCAGCCGTTGATGCACAGGTGTTCATGAATGGCGTCTCCATCCGGAGGGGGCGCAAGGTCTCTTTCAGCAGTGGGGAGAGCCTTGGTTAGATCTGTTCGCCTCCGCAGAGAACGTGCAATGTCAGCTGTTTTGCGCGTTGGGGGTTTCCACGGCGGCACTCACTCGGAGACGCTTTTTGTCTCAAGTGGAACTCGGGCCTCCTTTACGCCTATACCACTTCTGGCCAGAGTTCTCAAGAAGATCAGGAACGACTCAGCCCAAGTCACCTTGGTGGCTCAAGACTGGGCACGGAGAGTATGGTATCCAGAGCTTTTGAGTATGGCTATTGATCCTCCACTTAGACTGCCTCTTCGGGCGGATCTTCTGTCGCAGCAACAGGGGACTGTTCTCCACCTGAAACTGTCAAATCTCCGCCTTCATGGGTGGAGATTCAGTGGCAACAGTTGACTTTTGATCTTCCACCCGAAGTCTGTGATGTTATCTTGGCAGCCAGGCGTCCCTCCACCAAAACTGTATACGCCTGTTGTTGACATAAATTTGTGGCACGGTGCACCAACAAATCTGTTGATCCCCTGTCTCCGAGGTTCTTTTGTTCATTCTTTCTTTGGCCCAGCAGCAGGGCTCTGCTTTGGGCACCCTTAAAGGGTATTCATCTGTCACTTCGGCCTTTCTTAGGTTACATGATCAGTCTTCACTCTTTAAATCTCCTATTGTGAGTAGATTTCTAAAACGTCTCACCCATTTATTTCCTCCCACTCCATTTATCATGCCTCAGTGGGACCTCAATCTTGTCCTTACTTATTTAATGTGTACTCCCTTTGAGCCGATGCACAATTGTCCCTTACGGCACCTCACCTTCAAAACTCTTTTTCTTATTGCCATCACCTCTGCTCGCAGGGTGAGTGAGCTTCAGGCCTTTTCCTCCAAACCTCCATAACAGTCTGTGCACCCTGACAAAGTGGTGTTGCGCACTAAGGCTTCCTTCCTTCCAAAGGTGGTTACGCTTTTTAATGTAGGCCAGCCCATCACCCTGCCTACTTTCTGCGCACCTCCACATCCTTCCCATGAGGAGGAGAGACTCCACCGTCTGGACCCAAAAAGAGCGTTGGTGTTCTATCTTAATTGTACTAAAGATTTCTGGGTGGACAATTGTAGGAAAATGGCTCCCTGTTGCAGTTACCCCACACTTTTTGCCTGATATTGATGCTGACTTGACTGAGAAGTGTGCTGGGACCCTGCTAACCAGGCCCCAGCACCAGTGTTCTTTCACTAAAAATGTACCATTGTTTCCACAATTGGCATACCCCTGGCACACAGATAAGTCCCTTGTAAAAGGTACCAGTGGTACCAAGGGCCCTGTGACTAGGGAAGGTCCCTAAAGGCTGCAGCATGTGTTGTGCCATCCTAAGGGACCCCTCACCTAACACATGCACACTGACATTGCAGATTGTATGAGTTGGTGGGGAATAAAAGGCAAAGTCGACATGGAATCCCCCTCAGGATTCCATGAACACAAAATACTGCCCGTAGCATAGGTAAGTCACCCCTCTAGCAGGCCTTAAAGCCCTAAGGCAGGGTGCACTTTACCACAGGTGAGGGCATAGCTGCATGAGCAATATGCCCCTACAGTGTCGAAGTCCATTTTTACAAATTGTAAGTACAGTGTGGCCATATTAAGTATATGGTCTGGGAGTTTGTCAAAACAAACTCCACAGTTCCAAAATGGCTACACTGAACACTGGGAAGTTTGGTATCAAACGTCTCTGAATAATAAACCCATACTGGTGCCAGTCCTGGATTTATTAAAAAATGCACACAGAGGGCATCTTAGAGATGCCCCCTGTATTTTACCCATTCCTTCAGAGCAGGACTGACTGGTCTTTGCCAGGCTGCCACTGAGATCAGTTTCTGACCCCGTGGGGTGAGAGCCTTTGTGCTTTCTGGAGCCAGAAACAAAGCCTGCACTTGGTGGAGGTGCTTCACACCTCCCCACTGCAGGAACTGTAATACTTAGCAGTGAGCCTCAAAGGCTCAGGCTTCGTGTTACAATGCCCCAGGGCACTCCAGCTAGTGGAGATGCCCGCCCCACCGGATACAGACCCCTCTGGCAGCAGGTCCAGAGGAGATAATGAGAAAAACAAGGAGTCACCCACCAGTCAGGACAGCCCCTAAGGTGTCCGGAGCTGATGTGACCCCTGCCTTTAGAAATCCTCCATCTTGTTTTGGAGGATTCCCCCAATAGGATTAGGGAAGTGCTCCGCTCCCCACAGGGAGGAGGCACAAAGTGGGTGTAGCCACCCTCCAGGACAGTAGCCATTGGCTACTGCCCCCAGATCTAAACACACCCCTAAATTGAATATTAAGGGGCGACCTTGAACCCAGGAAATCAGATTCCTGCAACCGAAAGAAAGGACTGCTGACCTGAAATCCCCGCAGAGACGACGGAGACAACAACTGACTTGGCCCCAGCCCTACCGGCCTGTCTCCAGACTCAAAGAACCTGCACAGCGAAGCATCCAGAGGGACCATGACCTCTGAGGACTCAGAGGACTCACCTGCACCTAAAGGACCAAGAACCCCCAGAGGACTGCGGCTCTGTCCAGAAACACCACCAAATTAAGCACTTTAAAGAGACTCAAACTTCCTGCCAGAAGTGTGAGTCTTCACACTCTGCCCCCGGCTCAAGTTCAGGACAACCAAGACTGCAGAGAGGGCTCCCCGGCGACTCCAACGACGTGGACACCCAGAGTCGACCTCCCTGCACCCCCACAGCGACGCCTGCAGAGAGAATCCAGAGGCTCCCGCTGACCGCGACTGCCTGGTAACAATGAAGCCGATGCCTGGACCAAGCACTGCACCCGCAGCCCCCAGGACCAAGAAGAACCACCTACCAGTGCAGGAGTCCTCCTTTGACCTTTGCACCTGACCGGCCCTGTGTTGCTGGTGCGGTTGCTTTGAACCCCCAAAGGTGGGCTGCCTATGCCCAGGAGACTGAACTTGTAAGTGCTTTACTTACCTGAGAAACTAACCAATACTTACCTCCCCAGGAACTGTTGATTTTTGCAGTGTCCACTTTCAAAATAGCTATTTCCCTTTTTTTATAAAAACTGTTCATACTAATGTTTTAAACCAAAGTTCCATACGTATTGTGTGAAGTACCTTACAATTTATGTAAAATTTGAATCTTGTGATTTTAAAATAAATTAAGAAAATAATATTTTTCTATATAAAAACCTATTGGCCTGAAGTTAAGTCTTTGAGTGTGTGTTCTCATTTATTGCCTCTGTGTGTACAACAAATGCTTAACACTACCCTCTGATAAGCCTATTGCTCGTCCACACTACCACAAAATAGAGCATTAGTATTGTATAAATTTGCCACTATCAACCTCTAAGGTGAATCCTTGGACTCTTTGCACATTAGCTCTCACTTTGAGATAGAATATACAGAGCCAACTTCCTAAAACGATCAACTCTTTGTCGGGTATGTGGGTGCCAAAAAAGGGAAGGCAGTGCAAAAAGGTACCATCTCATGATGGGTACTTCTTTACATCAAGATGTGCTTCGCTTTGGCCAAGAAGCAACCCCCTGAGGGCTTGTGTGCTCATTCCACAAACGCAACTGCTGCTTCCACTGCATTGGCACGCGGAGTTCCTGTCCTGGATATCTGCCAGGCAGCTACTTGGGCATTCCTGCACACGTTTGCTAAACACTACTGTCTAGGCAGTCGGGTCCGTCGGGGTGGCTACTTTGGTCGTTCAGTCCTGCAGGACTTCTTAGTATCCTCTTGGTCCGCAGCCCACCACCGAGGATGGCATTGCTTGGGTATCTGTGCTAAGATAAGGAATCTGCAACTAGAAGTCTCTATCAGATGTTCAAGTTACTTACCTTAGGTAACAAAATATCTGGTAGAGACATATTCTAGTTGACCCACCCATCCTCCCCACTTGCCAACTGATTTCAAGGGACAGGGATTCCCCCTTCAGTCCTTAGCTCTGGCACACCATTCTCAGTGTTCGTAGCGGCTCTGTGCTTTGGCGTGGAAAGTCGCTAAAAGAAACTGATACCACTGCGCTGAGGCGGCGTCTATATACTACTCACAAAGTCATCACAGCGACTACGACGCCAACTACGCCCGCGGAGTCGACTGACTCCATATACCGACGCACAAAGGTATTGCTATCTCCAGATCCAGTCTGATGCCTGGGAAAAATTCTAAGATAAGGAATCTGCAATTAGTATATGTCTCTACCAGATATTTAGTTACCCAAGGTAGGTAACTTGTACGTCACTTCACAGTGATGCCCTTTGGACTAAAGAATGCACGTGCCACATTCCTAAGGTTGGAGAACAATGTTCTCCAAGGCCTGGAAAGCTTCAGTGCAGCTTATCTAGACAATATAGCTGTCTTTAACTCCACCAGGGAGGATCACCTGGTCCACCTTGGGAATGTACTAGAGGCTCTGCAAAGAGCAGGCCTCACTATCAAGGCATCAAAATGCCAGATAGGGCAGTAGAAAGTGGTTTGTCTGGGCCACTTGGTAGGTGGAGGCCAGATTCAACCCCTACAGGGCAAAAACCAGACAATTCTGGATTGGACTGCCCTTACTATTCAGACCCAAGTCAGAGCCTTCCTAGGCCTGACAGGGTACTATAGGAGGTTCGTCAAGAACTATGGCTCTATTGTAGCCCCCTTCAAAGAACTCACATCCAAAAGGATGCCCAAGATACACTTCTGTGGTCAGCTAGCTACCAAAAAGCTTTTGATTATCTCAAACAGGCCAATTGCTCTGCTCCTACTTTGAGAAGCCCTGTCTTCTGAAAGCAACTTATTGTCCAAACAAATGTTTCTGAGGTAGTGATGGGGGCAGTACTACCTCAACTAAATTATGAAGGCTAGGACCAACCTATAGCTTTCATTAGCAGAAGGTCAGATTCTGGCCCTTTTTCCTTTGGGTATGAATATGAGGAAGGATTGGAGGGGTTGCTGGTCACTTATGAATACCAACTGGACGACCCTAACATGGCATGGGCACAGGAATTGTGCGAGGCCAGTGGTTTGGATACTTTTCCAGACTTCTTATCCTGCCGTGGCTATGCCGGAGGGAGCCTCCTACTCTGTGGTACTCAGTAAGGCGGTGGAGGTCCTTGGCCTCAAGCAGCCCACTGTAGCGGTCAGGACTAATCTCCTGACGGAGGTGCTTCAGCCTGAGGCTTCCGCTTCAGAACCACTCCTCCCTTTCAACGAAGCCCTCACTGATGTCCTTCTGAGTACTTGCACCAGATCCATCACAGGGGCTTCTGTGAACAGGACAATTGCTCGCCACCATCGTCTTGCCCTGAATTACCCTAAATTCCTGTCCCAACACTCCACGCCTGAGAGCCTTGTTATCCAGGCATCCTCATTATGTGGCGTATTCCCTTCTGCTCCCCCGGATAAGGAATTAAAGAGACTGGACCAAATTGGGACGAAGATGTTTTCTTCCTCTAGTATGGCGCTGCAGTTGGTGAACACCACATGCCTTTTGGGCTGCTGTACCCACTCTTTGTGGGATCTGGTCATGCAAGTTCTACCGCAGATCCCAGTGGAGGCCCAGGCTATCGTCTCCCAAGCCATTGCTGATGGGAAAGACACAAACAACTCTTTTTGTACATTGGTTGTGTCGACAGTGGCTTTGAGGAGCCACGCCTGGTTGACGATATCTGTTTTTTCGGGGGATGTCTAACAGACCCTTATAAACATGCCCTATGATGGCACTTGTGTCTTCGGGGACAAGGCAGACTCAGCGCTTGAGAGGTTCAAAGAGTCCCTGGCTACGGCTCGGACCCTTGGCCTTTCTACTGCCCCTCATCCCCAACAGTCCACCTTTTGTGGCCATGGAAGGGGTTGCCTCTCTTTCCCAGCCAGCGTGCCACTCACGCTACTCATTTCCTGCGTGGCTAGGGACGCGGAATCCCACTGACTTGTGGGACAGGGAGCCAGAGGTCTGCCCAGTCCATCCCTGCCCTTGCTGCAGCCTCCAAACCTTCCTAGTCTGTACCCCCATCTCAAACCAGTTGGCTGCAGGATTCGCCATCACCTGTTCTACTGGTAATCCATTACTATGGACAGGTGGGTTTTGCAGAACGTGCGAAGGGCTACTCCCTCCCCTTCGAGACTGCCCCACTGGCCAGGCCTTCATCCTATGTCGTTTACCAGAGGATCATCTGGCACTTTACTGCGAGGAAGTCACTGCTCCCTTGGCCAAGGGAGCCATACAAATGTTCCCTGCACCAGAAGTAGGTTGTGGTTGTGGTTGTTATTTACACTACTTTCTAGTGCCCAAAAAGGACAAGTGCTTACATCCTGTCCTAGACCTTAGGGCTCTCAATCTCTTCCTCAAGAAGGAGAAGTTCAAAATACTCACACTGGCTTAAGGTCTTGTCTGCCTTGGACCCAGGAGACTGAATGGTAGTGTTGGACTTGCAGGGTGCTAATTTCCATATCCTCATCGTACCTGCCCACAGACGCTACCTACAATTCGTGGTAGGTCACAAGCACTTTCAATTTACCGTGCTCCCCTTCGGCCTTACCAGTACCCCTTGGGCGTTTCATGAAAGTGATGGTGGTGGTTGCAGCTCATCTGTGCAGGTTAGAGGATTCAGCCTCCTCCTACCTTGACGACTGGCTGTTAAAGGCAGACATGACCCAGAAAGTTGCCTCCCACCTTCAGTCTACATTGAACCTCCTGCACACGCTGGAGTTCACTATAAAGATGTTGAAGTCACACTTGACTTCCTCTCAGACACTCCCTTTCATTGGAGCTGTTCTGGACATAGTGTAGTTTTGGGCCTATCCTCCTGAAAACCGAGTCAAGGATATTCAGGCTCTGATTCCGTTGTTTCAGCCTCCATCCTGGAATTCAGTGAGAATGACTCTAAGGCTGCTGGGCCTCATGGCCTCCTGCATCCAGCTAGTGACACATGCCAGATGGTATATGCGTGCTCTACAGTAGGACCTGAAGTTCCAGTGGGCACAGCATTAGAGGAATCTTTCCAACATAGTCCAGATCTCGGAGGGGACTGCAAAAGCCCTACTGTGGTGGCTAACCAACTGCAATTGGGTCGGAGGCAGATCCCTCTCCTTTCCCCAACCAGAACTTACAAAAGTGACATGTGTCACTCCTGGGATGGGACGACCAACTGGGAGAGGTGGAGATCCGAGACCTCTGGTCTCCGGTAGAATTCGGACTCCTCATCAGCTTATTGGAGATGTTCAAGGACAACACCACCGCCATGTGGTACTGCAACAAACAGAGTGAGATGAGGCCACGGACCCGCTGTCTGGAGGCTCTGCGCCTCTAAGCATTGCTGGAACAACTGAGCATATCCCTGGTGGTTCAACATCTGCCAGGTTCCCTGAATGCCAGACCAGACAAACTCAGCTGTCGACTGTAGGAACCTGGCCTGGTGTGCTGTGAGCACCAATGGTGTTATCACCTTATACCAGGTCCAGGAATCCCCTATTATTGAAGTGTAGGCAGTGTCTAGGAAGCCACAGCTCTCTAGGGTTAGCTGTCTGTGGATGAGTAGCCAAGACTTATCTAGGAGACATACAAAGATTATGCAACGGCACTATGGTCACACACCATAAACACACATGAAAGAACCACACAGTGTTCTAAAAATAAAGGTACTTTATTATAGTAACACAAATACTACACTACTGAATAGGCCATCCCCCAACTGGACGTAAGTAAACACACTATTATATACACTTTAGCAATCATAAAATACCATTGAAAGCAATAGGCATTGGTAAAAGCAATAGCAAATAGTGTGGGCCCTAGGGGAGGGCCAAACCATTTACTAAAAAAGTGATATGTGAAAGACAGTCTCTCACCCACGGAAGTGAAATTGGTAGACTGGAACTGGAGGAACAAAGGACCCGAAGAGGTGCGTAGCGGAGTAATCTCCCCCCCCCCCCCCCAAAAAAAAAAAAATGACCAGGAGAGCATACCTTGTAGTAGGAGGCTGGCCTACTTTGTAGTGGGTACCAAAGGTACTCAAACCTTATACCAGGTGCAGTTATCCCTTATCAGTGAAATGTACTCAGTGTCTAGAAGCCAGGCTCTAGTAGTGTGGATGAGCAGCCAAGGCCTAACTAGGAGACATGCAAAGCTCATTCAATACCACTGTAGTCACACAGTACTCACACACATAAAAGAAAATATTCAGTATTACAAAAATAAAGGTACTTTATTTTGGTGACACAAATGCCAGAAATACTATAGCGACTATACTCCCATAGGAGGTAGGTAATACCCAAATTATATACACAAGTATGCAGAAATTGCTATAAAAACAGTTAGAAATCAGTGCAAATAGTGAAAATCACAATACTTAGAAATGGGCCTAGGGGAACACAAATCATATACTACGAAAGAGGAATGTGAAAGTTGGTTTCCCACCAAGGCAAGGGTAGTGTGTAGAGGGGCGCTGGGAGTATTAAAAAGCACCAAGGGTAAGTGTAGGAAGTTGGCTCTGTATATACTATCTCAAAGTAAGAGATAGTGTGCACAGAGTCCAAGGGTTCCCCTTAGAGGTAAGATAGTGGCAAAATTAGATAATTCTAATGCTCTATTTTGTGGTAGTTGGCCGAGTAGTAGGCTTATCAGAGGGTAGTGTTAAGCATTTCTTGGACACACACAGGCAATAAATGAGGAATGCACACTCAAAGACTTAACTCCAGGCTAATAGTTTTTATATAGAAAAATATATTGTCTTAAATTATTCAAGAACCACAAGATTCAGTACTTGAATTAAATCAATAAAATGCAAGGTACACAGGTAAGTAAGGAACTTGGAATTAGAGCAGTAACATACACAGTTTTAGTTAAACTGGCAATAAGCTATTTTAAAAGTGGACACTGCAAAAATCAACAGTTCCTGGGGGAGGTAAGTATTGGTTAGTTTTTCAGGTAAGTAAGGCACTTAAAAGTCTAAGTTCCTGGGCATAGGCAGCCCACTGTTGGGGGTTCAAGGCAACCCCAAAGTCACCGCACCAGCAACACAGGGCCGGTCAGGTGCAGAGGTCAAAGAGGGGCCCAAAACACATAGGCGCCAATGGAAAATAGGGGTACTCCGGTTCCAGTCTGCCAACAGGCAAGTACCTGCGTCTTCGGAGGGCACACCAGGGGGGTTTTGTAGAGCACTGGGGGGGGGACCACAAGTAGGCATACAAAACATACCCTCAGCAGCACAGGAGAGGCCGGGTGCAGTGTGCAGAGCAGGTGTTGGGTTTTGTATAGGATGCAGGGCACAGGGGGGCTTCTCGGGCCAGCCACCGACTAGGCTAGGCAGTGGGTCGCCTGATGGTCACTCCTGCACTGGAGCTTGGTTCCTTCTGGTCCTGGGGGCTGCGGGTGCAGTGCTTGGTCCAGGCGTCCGGTTCTTTGTTCCAGGCAGTCGCGGTCAGGGGGACCCTCTGGATCCTCTCTGCATGCGTCGCTGTGGGGACCCAGAGCGGGTCGTCTCGGGTTACTCACGAGGTCGCGGTCGCCTGGGAGTCCTCCCTGTGGTGTTGGTTCTCTGGAGCTAGAGCCGGGGGAGTCGGGTGCAGAGCGTGAAGTCTCACGCTTCCGGCGGGCAGAGTGAGATCTTTAAAAGTTGCAAGAAAGTTGTTGCTGTTTTTGAACAGAGCCGCTGTTGATGGGAGTTTCTTGGTCCTTTGGTTCAGGGCAGTCTCTGAGGCTTCAGAGGTCGCTGGTCCCTGTCGGATGCGTCGCTGTGCAGGTTCTTTGAGTCTGGAGACAGGCCGGTAGGGCTTGGGGCCAAGTCAGTTGTCGTCTCTGCAGGGCTTTCATGTCAGCAGTCCTTCTACTTGTTTCAGGTTGCAGGAATCTGATTCCCTGGGTCGCCCCTAAATACTGAATTTAGGGGTGTGTTTAGGTCAGGAGGGCAGTAGACAATGGCTAAACCCTAGAAGACTGGTAATATCAATACTGAGGGGGTCCTCTAAGAAGCCCCAAAAGTGCATGTAATCATACAACCAATCCTGGCAGCAGTATTGGGATATAATTCTGACATGTTTGATATCAAACATGCCCAGGTTCAGAGTTACCATTATGTAGCTGGACACAGGTCCTGTGTACCTGTGTCCAGTACGCAGGTAAAATGGCTTCCACGCACTCATGAAGTCCAGTGGAATGTAGCTTGAGTTCGTAGTGGCACCTCTGCTCATGCAGGGGTGCCCTCACCCACAGGGGCCTGCACCCTGGCCTGGGCTAGGAGGGCCTACCATAGGGGTCTTACAGTGACCTGTTGCAGTGACCTGTAGTAAAAGGGTGCATGCACCTTTTCATGCAGGCTGCAATGGCAGGTCTGCAAAACACATTTTGCATGAACTCTCATTGGTGGCATAATACATGCTGCAGACCATGGGGAACCCCTGGTGTTCCAATGCTAGGGACTTATAAGGGGGCACCAGTAGGCCAGTTGTGGAGTGTACAAAAGTCCTAGGCAACCAAATTTAGAGGGAGAGAGCACCATCACTGGTTAACAGGACCCCAGTGAAAACACTCTAAGCACACTGATAGCAGGCAAAAAGTGGTGGTGACCTTACTAAAACGAGCCTACTTTCCTACAGTGGGTGTAGGAAGCTGGCTCTGTACATACTAAATCAAAATGAGATATAGGGCCTCATTTAGAACATGGCGGGTTGGCCCGCCATATTCGGAACAGGGTGAGGACCCCCATCGACGGCCCTCACTCACCGCCAGGCTTCCGCCGTCAGGCAGCCTGGCGGTGAGTGGAAACACTATCCGCCAGGGTAGCTGTGCTACCCTGCGGCTAATGTTCCCTTTTCCGCCAGCCTTTTCCTGGCGGGTTAACCCGCCAGGAAAGGCTGGCGGAGGGGGTGCCCCTGCACTGCCCATGCACTTTGCATGGGCAGTGCAGGGGCCCCGGTGCAGAGCCCCGTCATGCAGGTTGTGATCTGCGCGAATGGTGCAACTGCCGCACAGAGGCATTGACGGCGGCTCCATGTGGAGCCGCAGTCAATGTCCCGGCTGGGCCTTTCTGTGAGCCAGCAGGCTTAAACAATGTTTCTGCCCGCCGGCCCACAGAAATGTTTGTAATTTGGCTGGCAGGGTTCCGGGGTCCCTGGCGGTCAGTGTTTTGACCGCCAGCATGAACACAGCGGTTGTTACTGCCGTGTTCATAATGACCCCCATAGAGTGCACAGAGTCTAGGGGTTCCCCAGAGGGTTAACAGAGGCTAAAGTAGATAATACTGATGCTCTCTCTTGTGGTAATGTTGTCAAGCAGTTAGGCTTATCAGAGGGTAGCACAAAGCATTTGTTGTACACACACAGGCAATAAATGAGGTGCAAACTCAAAGACTAACTCCAAGCCAATGTTTTTTATATAGCAAAAATATATGGTGTTACTTTATTTCAAGAACCACAAGATTCAGTTTGCAGGTAAGTACATTTGCAAGTAAGTAGCAAGCACATAAATGAACACCACTCTGTTTCAATGTGGCAAATTAAACGTTTTTCAAGAAAATAGCAAATATCTGTTTTAAGAGTACTCATGGCCTTCGCCCTGCGAATGGCCATTTTCCCTTGGACATACCTGCAAACCACACTTTTTTTAGGGGCCAGTATAGTAGTACATTGGATTATGCGGTAATCGATACATGAATTTGGTTTTGTGTACATGACGTGTGTAGAAAGACAGTTTACAAGTGACCACGCCTCAATTTTAGTCACCTACGAGGGCCTAATTCTAGAAAATGAGGATACCCATTGTAATAAGAGAGTCTCTCTGCCCCTAACACTCTCCTCTAACAAGCGTACCTTGAAATGGGAGTGCTTCCAAAAGTCAACAAAATTACAAAAGATTATGTATGATATAGTATCAACACATCAGCTTGTTGAAACCTCTTCTTTCCATTCTCCAAATGAGATCCTGAGTCTCCATACGGCATTATTTGATACTCTGCGGGATCTTTTTCTAAAAACTAACAGAGAAGTCAAACACCCAGTTCACTTCTGTCACAGGTGGTTTGACGAAACATGCAGGGCTGCTAGGAATGGCCTGATCAAAGCGATCAAATCAAGAGATAAAAACCTGATACCGAATGCCAGACGAGATTATGCGTCAACAATAAAGCAGGCCAAAAACAATTGGGAAATGGAGGCCTGGCAGAACCTATTGACAGCACCAGGGAAAAGCATATAAAACGTTTTTGGTCCCTGGTAGCTTCCAATGGGCTAAACCAGGGCAATAGACTTGACTGCCATATCCCCGCCGATACTTGGGCTGATAACTTCACGAAACTCTATGAAGAGGAAGTTTATGTTTCTGAGGCATACAAATTGGGTTCTCTTTCTGAAAACAACCCTATGCCATTTACATTATCTGAAACAAGAGAGGCAGTTATGGGCCAAAAATCGGGAAAGGCTCCTGGCCCCGATGGTATTCCGGCGGATTTATATAAATCCGACCCAGAGATATGGGTCCCATATATAAATAAAGTATCAATTGCAGTCTTGACCACTGGAAATTTCCCTCGCACCTGGAGGGGTGCTATCATTATACCTATCTATAGAAAGGGAAACAGATCTGACCCAATAAATTACAGGCCAATCAGTCTTTTGGATAACCTCCAAAAAATATTTTGCCATCAGATTCTGATGAGAACCAAGGTATGGATGCAAGAATCACAAATCCTGAGTGACCTCCAGGCTGGCTTTAGGGAACAAATTAGCACAATCGACCAGATATTCAGATTCCTCACGATAAAATGGAAGTCTTTCGACCTGGAAGGAAGGAAGCTATTCGTAGCCTTTGTGGATCTTAGATTTGCATTTGACCTGGTCCCACGCCAAAAGCTATGGGAGATACTGGATAGAGCAGGACTCCCATGTACGCTACTAAATATAATCAAAAGCTTGTACAATAAGACCTTTGCCAAAGTTAGATGGGGAGCAAATGGGGAAGTAACTAGAGAAATCCCAATCAAAAGGGGAGTGAGACAAGGGTGTGTTTTAGCCCCAACCCTCTTCCTTATATTTATAAATGCTTGCATTCCTTATCTTTTTGCTTGTGACAACGGTGCTCCCAAATTAGGGGGGGTGAAGACACCATGCCTGCTCTTCGCAGACGATACATTACTGCTATCCCAAACTGCGTCTGGTTTAGCAAACTTACTCCAAAAATTCACATCCTTCTGTAGAGATCACGGTCTTGAAGTGAACTCTATGAAAACAAAGTACATGATCTTTGGTGACAACAAACATAAAGTAAGAAAGAGCATCTCTATGGAAGGGGTAGAGTTGGAGAGAGTCGCTGAATTTGTGTATTTGGGGGTTAGATTGGAGGATACGCATAGATGGCAGGCTCAGATAGCAAGGGCACATATGTCACTGAAGCAGAACCTGGGTGGTGTACTGAGATTTGCAAACAGGTCCCCCAGGTTTGCAATCACTCCAGCAATGGAAATATACAAGCTACAAGCAAGAGGGAATGCTCTTTATGGAGCGGAGCTATGAGGACATGGAAACCTAAAGGATCTGGAGATAGCTGAAAACTTTTTTATAAAGTCTATTCTTAGAATACCCACTAGTTCTCCTACGTTGCCTGTACGCATGGACTTGAACCTCGATTCTATTGCTCATATAGCAGCGCTGGGACCAATACTATATTGGATCAAACTATGGTCCTTGGATATACTTAGCCCGTATAGAACATGGTTGAAAGCTTTGATAAGTGGAAACAACACGGAAAAAATCCCCTGGTGCAAGTATGTTAGGGCTAGTCTGACTAAACTGGGGCTGGCCCATTTTTGGATGGCTCCTAATAATTTACCCAAAAATGCGGCACAAGTTGTAAAGTATGGATATTGGCGGTGGCTAAAAATTGGGAATTTAACAGAGGTCCCTCTAGGTAGTTTGACGGACAAGTTCACATTAGTCAAATGTCACTGAGTTTGAATCATATATGGATTTGATTACATTCCCTCGAGCCCGCGCCCTTTACATCAGATTCAGGCTAGGCTCGCTACCGCTACGTTCTTTCACCTGTACTTGGTCTAAAGATGATCCCTATGCCAATCTTTGTCCGATGGGCTGCTCCCTTCCTGAATGTAGTGCACACATACTATTCCATTGTCCTGCTTACGATAAACAACAAAACAAATGGATTGTACCTCTTTGTAGAATCATGGGCTTTCAGAACCGTTTTACTGCCCTCAGAATTTTTAGGTCTAATACTGAGGGCACAGTGGCATTTGCCTTAGCAAGCTATTTAGATGAAATTTGGTGTGTTAGAATAAAAATGTTTAAATCATCCCATTAATAGGAGTGCATAAAGGGAATGCTTTGTACTTTCATTTTAACTCATCTCTCGTTTTTAAATTAGGAATATATTTGTGTCATGATATTTATTATGGAAAATGCAATATTTATTCTATCACGATTTTACATGTTTTTTTCTTAAAGGGAAAATGTCTTACATTCAAGGACTTTTATTCAAGGACTTTTATCTATAGTATATTTTTGTAAAATTGTGATTTTTTGTGATGTGCTTTTATGGTATCTGTGTTTTACCGAAATAAAGCTATGATGATGATGATGATGATGTTTTAAGAGTAGACAGTGCAATTTTCAGAGACAGTTCTAGGAGGGAAGAAAAGTAAGTATAGTTTTGAGGTGAGTACGAGACTTAATGTTCCATTCTCTGGGGGTTAGGATGTCCAAAGGCTGGGGTTCAAGTTAACCCCATACACCCACCACCAGCAACAGGGCCGGCTGGGTGCAAAGGTCAAAGTTGCTGCAAGATTTAAAATGGGCTTCTATGGAGACGGGGGCACTCGGAATTGGATCTACCAGCAGGTAGGTACCCGTGTTTTCAGAGGGCAGACCTGGGGGTTTAGGTGAGCCCCGGAGGGGGCCACAAGTTATCACAAACCACACACCCTCAGCGGTGGCATGGTCCAGGGTGCAAACACAGTGTCAGGCTCTCAATGCTTTCTAATAGGAGGTCCCCGGAGGTCACAAAGATGCTGCAGGTTAGGTCCAGGGGGTTGGTTCTAGAAAACCACAGGTTGAACAAGGAGGGCCGCCTGCTGAATGTTGCTGGACCGGTGGTCGGATTCCCCAAGGCCAGGAGACTGCGGGCGTAGGGGTACCTTTAGGTGTCAGTAATCTTCGTCCGGTTCTTTTGCAGTCAGGGGGGTCCCCCTGGATTTAGGCTGCAGGCGTCATTGTGTTGGCCAGGAGGAGTCAACCCAGGGTGGACATTAGGTCAGAATCGCCTGGGGACTTGCTCTGGATTGGTGGGCCTCCTGGACACGGGCCGTAGACATCGGGTGCAGAGTGGGCAGAAGTTGCAGATCCGGGGCAGTTCAGGAGTCCTTTGCTGGAGTTTCTTTCTGGACAGGGCCGCTATCCATGGGAGCTCTTGGTCCTCTGGTGTGCAGGCAGCCTCTTGATCCTTTTAAGAGGTCGCTGGTCCTGCAGGATGCATCACCTTTTTATAGCAGGGCTTCGGAAGCTGGAGACAGGCCTGTAGGGCTGTGGCCAAATTAGTAAGTGTCTTCAGACTCCTCTGTTGGGGGTCAGCTAAGCAGTCCTTGTATCTTCTTGGGGTCACCAGGAATCTGGTGAGCTAGGTTCAGGGGAGCCCTTAAATCATAGATTTAGGGGTGTTAAAGTTGTCAGAAGGCAGTAGCCAATGGCTACTGTCCCTGAGGGTGGCTACACCCTTCCTGTGCCAACTCCCTTTGGGGAGAGGGGGGCACATTCCTAACCCTATTGGTCCCTGTCCTCCAAAAGAAGATGGAGGATTCTGCAGGGAGGGGGGCTCACTTCACCTCTGGACACTTTAGGAGTGGTTCCAGCTGGAGTGGTCACTCCTCCCTGTTTTACCTAATTTTCCCACCAGACTTGCCACCAAAAATGGGGCTTCGTTTGGGGTTGGGGGGCATCTCCACTGGCTTTGAGGCTCATCGCCAAGTGTTACAGTTCCACCCAGAGCAGGCTTTGTTTCTGGCCTCAGAGAGCACAAAAGCTCTCACCCCATGGGGTAAGAAACCTGTCTGCTAGTGGCAGGCTGGCATAGACCAGTCAGTCCTGCACTAAAGGATTAAGTAAAATACAGGGGGCATCTCTAAGATGCCCTCTGGGTGC
This sequence comes from Pleurodeles waltl, assembly GCF_031143425.1. Lineage (NCBI taxonomy): Eukaryota > Metazoa > Chordata > Amphibia > Caudata > Salamandridae > Pleurodeles > Pleurodeles waltl. The sequence continues at coordinate 574,551,617 of NC_090444.1, read as the reverse complement.
ATTTTGCAATAAATCCAACACTGGCAGCAGTGTGGGTTTATTGTGCTGAGAAGTTTTATACAAAACTGTCTAGACTTAAGTGAAGCCATCAGGGAGCTGTGGAGTTCGTAATGACAAACTCCCAGACCATATACTCGGTATGCCCACACTGCACTTACATCTAAGAATGGACTAAGACACTGTAGGGGCATATTACTCAAACAGCTATGCCCTCACCTGTGGGATTGTGCACCCTGCCTTAGGGCTGTAAGGCCTTCTAGAGTGCCACAGGCTGTGTTTTGTGGGCATGGCACCCTGAGGGGGATGCCATGTCGACTTTGCCTTTTTTCCCCACCAACACACAATCTTCAATGGCAGTGTGCATTTATTTGGTGATGGGCTCCCTAGGGTGGCACAACACATGATGCAACCTTAAGAGACCATCACTGGCCTCATGACCTTTGGTACCACTGGTACCTTTCACAAGGGACCTATCTGTGTGCCAATTGTTGAAACTATGGTACAGTTTTAGGAAAAAACTGGTGCTGAGGCCTGGTTAGCAGAATCTCAGCACACTCTCAGTCAAAGCAGCATCAATATGAGGCAAAAAGAGTGGGTGCTAACTGAGGTGCCAAAGCAACCACATTTGAAAGATAGAGCACAATCACTGGGGTCCTGGATAGCAGGATCCCAGTGAAAACGGTCTAAGCAGAATAATAAACAGGCAAAAAGTGGGGGTATCCATTCCAAAAAGAGTAACTTTCCTGTAGTCTGGACACAGCAGACTTGCTGGGTCTGGTTGAGGACTACCAGCCTTTCTGGTGATGTCAAAGCATTGCTTATTGACATTCACTTTAACTGCTTCTGTCTTTTGGAAGGTGGACTCAGTGGTAGAGTGCGTTAAGGATGCTCGGGCTACGGACAGGTCCTTAGGTCTCTCTATGGCCCCTTACCCACCCCAGTCCACATTTTGTCCCTTTCATGGCCAGGGAAAGTGTTTCCAGCAGTGCCAGTACCCTAGCAGCCACCACGGTCAGCAAGCCTCCACAATGTTTCGTGGCCGAGGACATAATTAACACAGACCAAATGGGAAGGGAGCCAGAGGTCAGTCCACCACTTCCCCAGTAGCTGCAACCTCCAAGCCCGTTTAGTTTGCCCTCCTACCAACATGGGCATCCAGTGAGAGGCAGGATTCTCCATTACCTGCTTCTTTGGAGGTCAATAACATCATACCGTTTGGTACTACAAATTATACAAAGTTGCTACTCTGTCCCATTTGTGTCTGACCCCTCCACCTATGCCACACACTAAGACAGATTGATTGAGGACTGTCGTGTAGATTCTCATTATCCTTATTAGACTACTGGATTCGGACGGCAGTTTCCCTTGTTCTGCAGTGGACTGAGTCTGATCCCGCATCATGTCATCTAATCCATGTTTTGTTCCAGCTAACTAGCAGTGCCTCATCTCCACCCGAGAGCAGGGATGATTTGGCAACCGGGCGCATCACATAAATAACTCCTCAGGGGAATCGTGGTCACTCAGATCCCATCCGTTTCTCTCAGTTACTTTAGTGTCACATATGCAAGGACAATCGGAGGCAGAAGATGGTTCACTAAGGTTCTGTTGAAGTAACTGCATCTTAGATAATAAAGCAAGTATTGCCAAAATTAGGACGATGAAGCACAATAAGATTAAAATTGTGACAGGGAGAGCAAAACACAAGAATAACGCTACCATACTGTCACTAAGATTTGTAGAGATAGTTCCTACCTAAGCTATGTTAGAGCACAGCATGTCAAGCTCTAATTCTGCCCTTCAGGTTCCCCCTTGGAAGACATTATCCCTCATACCTGAACAAGAGGCCTGTAATCTACATAAGCAGCTGTAGCGAGGCAATCCGCATACAGTCTTGTTCCTCTGTCTGGAATCTCCCGCTAACGTACATGGGTCAAAGAAGTGTTTTTATAATGAAACCGCTGATGTTCCAAGAAAGAATTTCAGCGTTAGAGAGTGTATGATTTCTGTGAACGTTGGATACAAAGCATACCACTTTTGCTGGCAGCCTGTCTTTCTGCAGCCTTGAGAAAAGCACACAGTGAAAGGAACGTCTTGTTTAAGCACATAGTGCTGACCTAGGCGAAGAACAGCTACAAAATAACACAAGACTGCAAATGTGGCTAGTGTTAAAATAATATAACAAAGCTAAAAAAATATATATATATATAGTTTAAAGTGCACAGCGGCAGGCCTGGTTATCTAAAATAACATGTATAAAACTATAACTAAAAATGGCTACACAACAGGACCATTTTCCTTACTCCTCCAGGAAATGTCGGCTCTCTTGGCCTAGAGAGCTATCGAGAGGGGGCCAGCATTAGATGTAGGTTGTGGTTTTTATTCCCGCTATTTTCTGGTGGCCTAGAAGGACCGAGACATTACCTGCGGTTCACAGTGGGCCAGGAGCGATTTCAGTTTGCCGTACTCCCTTTCCGCCTTACTAGCGCCTCTCTGGTGTTTACAAAAGTGATGACAGTGGTTGCAGCTCATCTGTGGAGGTCAGAGGTTCAAGTATTTCCCCACCCTGATGATTGGATGTTGAGGGCAGGCTCACTCCAGGCAGTTGTCTCCCACCTCCAGACTTCGGCAAACCTTCTGCAGTCGCTTGTGTTCACAATCAAAGTACCTGACTCCCTTACAGACAATCTCTTTACCGGAGCTATTCTGGACACAGTTAAGTTTCTGGCCTATCCTCCTGAACGTCAAGTCCAAGATATTCAGGATATGATACAAATGTTTCAGCCTTTATACTGGATTTTGGTGAGATTGACACTGAAGTTGTTGGGCCTTATGAATTCCTGCATCCTACTTGCAATTCATACTGACGTGGCTGACGTACAGCAATTGTGTCAGCGGCAGACATCTCCCTTTCCTAGCCAGCGCTGGCTGTAGTGACAGATGTGTCACTTCTGGGATGGTGTGGCCATCCGGGAGAGGTGGAGATCATAGAAATGTGGTCCATGGCAGAGTCCGAGCTCCACATAAACCTGTTGGAGCCTCTGTCCATTTGCTTGGAATTGAAGGCATCTCTTACTTGGATCCAGGTAAGCTTGGTGCAGATGTTCAACGACCGCACTGCCGACATGTGGAAATGTAACAAACAGGGCAGGGTGGCCCTTTGTCAAGAGGCTTGAATGCCAGGGCATTTCCCTGGTGGTTCAACATCTGGTGGGCCCTCTGAATATCATGACGGACAAACTCAGCCGAAGATGCCTAGCAGATTACGAATGGCGGCTCCACCCAGAGTTGGTGCAGAGTCTCAACAGTGTGGAGAGTCTTCTTTAGGTCTGTTCGCCACAGTCGAGAATGCCCAATATCTACTATTTAGCATGCTGAAATTTCCATAGTGACTCTCGCTTGGAGATGCCTAGGGGCTATTCTAAGGAAAATAATCTGTGGCTAGATAGTCTCTCTACCTGATGCATTACCCAAGGTAAGTAACTTGTTCTTTAATGATGATTTCTTAAGTCTCCAAGTCTGTTGGCATGGACGGAGAACAGAAAGAAACTGACGCTAGTGTGAACTTGTGACTTATATATACTGTTCCCTGCCTGTTCATGATTGCACGAGATGGAGCAGCACGAAGTAGCATAAAGTCTCACAATGGCAGGGGATTGCTGTACAAAAGTTTGACAATCCAGTCTGACACCTAGAGGAATTCAAAAAGGGCGGAATCTGCAGTTAGTCACTACCATTAAAGGAGTTACCGAAGGTAAGTAACTTGTTCATATGGACCACCTTGTTATTTGAGTTTTTCTTCATATTTCAACTGCCTCGAAACCTGATAATCTTCCTGAAGAGGATCTAATGTGTAAACGCATCACTTCTTTATTTGGAATTAACCGTCTAACTAAGACTTGAGGAAAGTGTTTTGAGTTTAAACAGTGGTTATGAATGGAAAAGAAAATTCTAGTTATAGTATTGTGGAGAATGTGGAAGAATCAAGATCACTTAAGTTATTTATGAATTTGTGGATAATGTATATTGACGGATATTATTTACTGCCCTTTTACATCTTCTTTCTATAGGCTGTGGAAGAGTTGTTTAACCTCATGCAGTTGTTTATATCTCAAAGACCTGATATGCGAGAGGAGGAACTGGAAGATATTAAACAATTTAAAAAAACTACAATTAGCTGCTACTTACGGTGCATAGATGGACGCTCGTGCTGGACTACACTGATAAGGTAACACTTTTGCACACTGATAGCCTTCACAGATTTAAAACAAGGACATGCCTTTTAATTTGTTGTTGTTAATAATCTTCTTACTTGATTTCTTTTTATGAAAACCAAAACGTGTTTTGAGATGGTCGTTTGTAATGCGTGACTTTGTGTTTTTTTTTTTGTTTCTCGGGATCACTTAATTATTTCAGATATTGATTGGGGAATCTGTTGTACATTATCTGATGTCTTCAAAGTATGTATCTGTCTAAACAGTTTATGTAAACAGACCAGCTTCTCTGCTTATTTGTAGTGAGGGGCACTGTTGAGAATCATGTGCTGTTTTGTATCGCCTTGGATCATGAAACATTATGGCACGGTTTAATCAACCAAGCATACATTTCCTGCATTTATCTGATCACTTTCGTTTGCTGTTTTCTGCCTCTGTTGTCACTCAACATTGTGAACTAAGTGCCATTTCTGAAGATGTGCATTTTTTGTCTTGCATTATGTTTACTTTAGGAATCCATAAAGGGCTAATTTTAAAAAACATTTAACTGTCTCTATGCGTGTAATCACCTAATGATCTTGTAAAGAAAACATTCTTATAGGAGCAGTGTTTTTTTAGAAAGGCACTTGAAATTAATTGTCAACAGACACTCCTTTTCACAGTTTATTTGCTTGACACAACCCCAAGCTCCAGACTGAATTGCGCAATTTTGAAGCACGTTCACCGGTGCCAGTAGCTGGTCTATAAGACCTCCCTCGCTCCCACCCATATTTTGTGTCGTGGATTCATTATAGAGTGTCGGAAGCGTGGGCGATATCAGTTAGAGCTGTTGACAGTAATCTTTTTTTAAACTTGTTTTTTTAAACGTGTGTCTCCCTCTAACTCTTTAGGCTTTAAGCCATTCATTACTGTCAACTATTCATTTCAGGTATCCATTTGGAGTTTTTGTGGTGCTTGGGAAAGGCTCTGTGGCGGAATGTGAGGTTTGATGCATAAGTCCTCTGGGAACAGGAAGCAAATTACTTCATTTTTTCTGCTAAGTCCATCCGGGAACAGGAAGCAAAGTGTTTTATCTTTTCTGCTAAGGGGTCTGGTTTAAAACGAAATGTATATCCCCATTAAAGTGAAAATTACCTAAGAAGAAGCTACATAAAAAATAAGAAGCACAGTTTATCGTCATCCTCGCCTGGAGCATAGGTGTAGGTAGGTGGGTTCTGGGTGCAGTACTCCCCACTTTTTGCCTGGTTTTTAGATGCAACTTCGACTGAAGTGCCCTCGGTTCCTGCTAACCAGGTCCTCCGTGCCAGTGTTCCTTCCTTAAATCAAGATACCTGGTCACTTGATCCACAAGAGACCAGGCCCTTCAGCCCCCTATAAGTCCCTAGTGAATGGTCCCCCTGGTACCTAGGGCATGGGTACTGAAGAGAGTCCCCCAGAGCTGCAGCACAACTTGTGCCACTCTGAGGGACCCAACATCAACTTTATGCAGACTGCCATTGCAGACTGCATGACAAGGTGCTCCCGAAATTGAAAACAAGACATGGCATACAGCCTGTGTGCCATGTCTTCTAAACACTGCATGCAATACATGTAAGTCACTTTTCTAGAAGGCCTTACAGCCATAAGGTGGGGTGCATTGTATTACATGTTGGGGGCATATCTGCCTGAGCAGATATGCCCCTTCTAAATCTTTGTTGATTCTCAGACATAGGAAGTGTCCAGGGAAGCCATTTTAAATGTATGTGCTGGACAGTGGTCACTAGGACTTCCCCTAACTACATGATGGCTTCTCTGAATCCTGGGATGTTTGGTATCCAACATCCCAGACCAATACACCCTCACTGACCCCAGTAATGGATTTACTAAAAGTTGCACACAGAAGAGCTCCTTAGAGGTGCCCCCTGAAAACCTACCATCTGCTTGTGTGCTGACTGACTGGTCCTGACCAGTTCAGCCACCACAGATGCGTTTCTGGCCCCCCAAGGTGAGAGCCAGCGTTCTTGAGGGTGTGAGATGAAGGTCTGCCCTGGGCAGAGGTGTGACCTCCTCCCCCCAGGCAGGATGGACATTCCAGGGCGGGGAGCTTCAAAGGCCTTGTTGGCTTTGTAATGCAACCCAGGTCTCTCCAGATGGTGGAGCTGACCAACCCCCCCGTCCTGACCCCACTTTTGGTGGCAGCACAGGTGGGAAAATAAGCTAACTGTGCCCACTTCATGCCAGTCCCACACCTAAGGTGAATAGGGTGAAGTGGACACTGCTTTTAAAATTCCTCCATCTTGTTTGGAAGGAATTAGATCACTGGGGTTAGGGCTATGCCCACTTCCCAGCGGAAGTGGTCATAAGAAAGGTTTAGTCACCCTAAAGTTGGTCAGCCCCTTTGGCTACTGCCTGCCACGCCCTGTCATACCCCTAAATTGAGTATTCAGGTGGCACTCATGAATCCTAGAACTCAGATCCTGACTTCCTACGAAGAAGAATGACAAAGAAGAGTCACCCTCGCAGAAGAATAGGATGAAGAAGCAGCTGACCCAGTGGCAACCCTCCAGGCCTGCATGCTGACCTCAATGGACTCTGCACAAAAAGACTTGTCCTGCACCTGCAGCTTCAATAAACCAAGGAAGCCTGTCAGCCTTCTAAAAAGACTCAGACTCCTGTGAGCAGCGGACCTGCTCAGCAACAAAGTATCCAACAAGGACTCTGCAGCATGGAGACCCACACCTAAAGTGACCTCTGCACCCGACGACCTCAACGCAGTGAGAAGCTCACCGACGGTGCCAGCAGGTCTCCCCCACTCTCCTGAACCTGAGTCTAAGCGATAGTCACCTCTCCTAGACTCATGTAAGTCGCTTGCTACCACTGCACGCAGGCACCACTCTCCCACCGCCGGGTGGTGAGAGATAACCTGATGCCTACAGCAGCCACTGCACCCGTTGCCCCCGTCGTCAACTGAGGAGGGACACCGGTGCCAATGACATACCTCAGCTCCCACAAGCTCGAGTCCACCTTTTGTTGACCTCCTGCTGGACTCTCCGACGACACCTGCAGCCTCAACACGCAAGATCCTCTGACTGCGAGTACTCCTGGATGGTGAAACCAGACGCCATAGGACACCCCTGCATCCTTCGCCTCTGAGCCCTTGAGACAAGGAACAATGGTGCTCCTACCTTCCTGGACATCTCAAGTCTTCGACCTACCTGCTTGTTGTCCCTGACTGGCTTCCTGGCCAGAGCCTGCAGCCTGTCTTCGTGAGGACCACATTCCTATTGGAAACCATTGGACACCTGGTGCCTTACTGCACCTCTGCACCCAGCCACCCAAGTGCTGCTCGGTGTGACCTGTTGTGGTTCTGATCAGTGCCCAGTACTTATCTTAGCTCCGAGATTGGCTTTTTGAGTCGTCGTTAATCCAGTGTTTGCTGAACATTTATTTTTCCTCCATAGGATATAATTGAGATAATGCTGAAAATTGCACTGCCTGTTATTGAAACTGCACAGTATTTATGCCTACAAGTCTACTTAGCTGATTACGAAGTTCTTGGGTTTGAAACATATATAAAAAGAATGGTTATTTTCCTAAATTGGTCTTGAATGTATTCATTGAGTGTGTGTCGCATTTATTGCCTCTGAGAGGACAGCAAATGCTTAGCACTACCCTATGATAAGCCCAACTGCTCGCCCACACTACCTCAGATAGAGCATTAGTCCTATCTACTTTTGCCTCTGCAATTCCAATTGGCAATCCACTGGACTTTCTGCACAATGTACTTAATTTTAGTGCACTATACAGAGAGCCAGCTTCCTGCAATAGGGTAAAGGCAAACAGAACTCAGTCTTCCTCTTAGAAATCTATCTTGATGCTGGAGAAACTACAACCAAAGACTGAGGTGTATATTATTTCCTCATTTTGGGGCTACTCTAAAACATTTCAGTCCTTAGGAAACGCAATGCCTAATGGTTATTTTCCTCATATGAACCTTCTCCCAGGCATCAGACTCGATCCAGAACATTTTATTCAGCAATAGCCTATCACTTTTCTGTTTAGCACCCTATGTGGACTTGACTCTTTCAGTGGAAATAACAGAGGAATTAAACATGTCACAGGCGATTGTGATGTCTTTTTCTTTTTCCAGTGGCTGTACAGACTTGAGCTCTAGAAGTGGCAACAACTGCAATACTTGAGAATCCTCAGATGCCAGCCATTTACGCTCCAGCAGCAGCAGTAAGATTGCTGCTTGCTGCACTGGGTCCAGGCCCTCCATGTCAACAATTCAACTATTCTAGCCTCATGGTTGCTTCATTTCCCTTTGACTCTTTAAAGAGACAAGAGTAACTGATTGTTAGAAATGGTGTCCCTAGTTTGCAGAGGTATATACCATTGTCCAAGTAGGGACCACAATCTTAGTCAGGATAAATCACACACAAGCCAAATTATCCTATGCCCACCCTCTGGTAGCTTGGCACTGAGCAGTCGTGCTTAACTTAGAAGGCGTTGTGTAAAGTATTTGTGCAATAAATCATTCAGTAACACAGTGAAAACACCACAAAAATAAACCACACAGGTTTAGAAAATAGATAGTATTTATCTGAATAAAATAAGGTCAAAACGATAAAGATTCAATAAGCACAAGTTGAGATATCATTTTGCAAGATTAAAAAGAGTCCTAAATCTTAGAAATCAGCAATTGTCTCTTGTTTACACAAAGTACCTTTTTTTGCGTCAAAATTAACACACACGGAGACTGCAGAGGAGGAGATGCATGGAAAAATAGGGTGTGCGTTGGATTTTCTGACACGGCACAGACAATGTGTTGTTCCTTTCCACGCTGCAAGGGGCTTGCGGCATATTTCGGCATGCAGTCTTAGTTCCTCACTGCGATCCAGGATCTTTTTGACTCCCAGGGACGATGCAGGGAGATCCTGGGCATGCTGGAAGATGTCACAGGTGTTGCGTCGATCCGGTAGGGCGATAAGTCGAATTTTCTGTCTGTCGCACGGCAGGTGCTGTGTTGATTTTCCACTCAGGGAATCAGCTGCGTCATTCCGGTTCGGCCGTGCGTCGATCCAGTAGGGCTGTGCGTCTAATTTTCTGTCGGAAGGCAGACGCTGCATTGAATTTCCACTCGGGAAGTCAGGCTGCGTCGTTCTGGTTCGGCTGTGTGGCGATTTCTCTGTCGCTAGGCAGGCTGTGCCTCGTTTCCAGCAGGCTGTGCGTCACTTTTCGGCACACAAGGAGTTTCCTGAAGAGATGAAGTCGTTTTGGCCCAGAGACTTCAGAAAACAGGAGGCAAGATCCAATCCAAGCCCTTGGAGAGTACTTCTCAGCAAAGTCAGAGGGCAGCAGGGCAGCAGTCCTTCTCAGCAAAGCAATCCAGATGAGTCCCTTGGGCATCCAGGTAGTTCCTCTTGACAGGTTGCAGGTTCAGCTTCAGAAGTGTCTGATTTGGTGGGGTCAGAGACCCAGTTTATATACCCAAAAATGCCCTTGAAGTGGGAGAGACTTCAGAGAGTGGTTGTGAAGTGCACAAGTTCCCCATTCATCCAAGTCCTGTCTGCCGGGGTCCAGTAGGGGTTTGGCAGTTGTAGGAAGCTGGCTCTGTATATACTATATAACAATGAGATATAGTGCGCACAGAGTCCAGGGGTTCCCCAGGAGGCTTGACAGAGGCAATAATAGATAATGCTAATGCTCTGTTTGTGGTAGTGTGGTGGAGCAGTTAGGCTTATCAGAGGGTAATGTTAAGCATGTGTTGTACACACACAAGCAATAAGTGAGAACACACACTCATTGACAACTCCAGGCCAATAAGTTTTTATATAGAAAAATATTCTTTTGTTAATTTATTTTTAGAACCACAAGAATCAGATTGCAGGTAAGTACATTAAATGTAAGGTACTTTGCATAGTAAGGCTTAGAACTTTGAACCAGAACAGTAATGTACACAGTTTTTCATAAAATGGCAATAAGCTATTTTAAAAGTGGACACAGTGCAAATTTCAACAGTTCCTGGGGGAGGTAAATACAGTTTAGTTATTATGGAAAGTAAAGCACTTACAAGTTCAGTCTGCAGGGCATAGGTAGCCCACCGTTGGGGGTTGAAGTCAACTCCAAATACCCAGCACCAGCAACAGAGGGCTGGTCAGGTGCAGCGGTCAAAGAGGAGCCAAAATAACATGGGCGCCTCACGAGACAGGGGGTGCTCTGGGTCCGGTCTGCTGTCAGGTAAGTACCCGCGTCCTCGGGGGGCAGACCAGGGGGGTTTAGTAGAGCACTGGGGAGGGGGGCCCAAGTAAGGGTACAAAGCACACCCTGAGCGGCACAGGGGCGGCCGGGTGCAGTGGGCAAACAGAGAATCGAGTTGGTAATAGGGTTCAATGGAGGGACCTGTGGGTCACTCAGACGTTGCAGGCAGGGCACAGGGGGGCTTCTCTGGCCATCCACTGACTGGGCAAGGGTGAGGGCTGTAGGAAGTTGGCTCTGTATATACTATTTCAAAGTAAGAAATAGTGTGCACAGAGTCCAAGGGTACCCCTTAGAGGTAAGATAGTGGCAAAAGTAGATAATTCTAATTCTCTATTTTGTGGTAGTGTGGTCGAGCAGTAGGCTTATCAGAGGGTAGTGTTAAGCATTTGTTGTACACACACAGGCAGTAAATGAGGAACACACACTCAAAGACTTACTCCAGGCCAATAGGTTTTTATATGGAAAAATATCTGCGGTGCAGTGTTGGTTCCAGGCGTTGGGTCCCTTGTTACAGGCAGTTGCGGTCAGAGGGAGCCTCTGGATTCTCTCTGCAGGCGTCACTGTCGTCTCTGGTTACTCAAGGGCTCGCAGTCGCCAGAGAGTCCTCCTTGAGGTGTTGGTTTTCTGCAGGTCGAGCCGGGGGCGTCGGGTGCAGACGGGAAACGTGAAGTTCTTGGAAGTTGCTTATTTGTTGCAAAGAAGTAGCTGGTTTTGAACAGGGCAGCTGTTCACGGGAGTTCCTTGGTCCTGTAGTCCAGGGCAGTCCACTGAGGCTTCAGAGGTCTCTGGTCCCTGTCGGATGCGTCGCTGGAGCAGATTTTCAAAGTTGGAGACAGGCCGGTAGGGCTGGGGCCAAATCACTTGTCGTTTTCCTCCTTCTCTTGCAGGCTTGTAGATCAATAGTCCTTCTTCTTTCTTCAGGTTGCATGAATCTGATTTCCTGGGATCTGGGAAGCCCCTAAATACTGAATTTAGGGGTGTGTTTAGGTCTGGGAGGGCAGTAGCCAATGGCTACTGTCCTTGAGGGTGGCTACACCCTCTTTGCGCCTCCTCCCTGAGGGGAGGGGGGCACATCTCTATTCCTAATTGGGGAATCCTCCAAAACCAATATGGAAGATTTCTAAAGGCAGGGGTCACCTCAGCACAGGGCATATTAGGGGCTGTCCTGACTGGTGGGTGACTCCTCCTTGTTTTTCTCATTATCTCCCCTGGACTTGCCACCAGAAGTGGGGGCTGTGTCCAGGGGGCGGGCATCTCCACTAGCTGGAGTGCCCTGGAGCATTGTAACATGAAGCCTGAGTCTTTGAGGCTCACTGCTAGGTGTTACAGTTCCTGCTGGGGGGAGGTGTTAAGCACCTCCACACAGAGCAGGCTTTAGTTTGTCCTCAGAGAGCACAAAGGCTCTCACCCAAGGGGGTCAGAAGCTCGTCTCTCAGCAGCAGGCTGGCACAGACCAGTCAGTCCTGCACTGAAGTATTGGGTAAAATACAGGGGGCATCTCTAAGATGTCCTCTGTGTGAATTTTGTAATACATCCAACACTGGCATCAGTGTGGGTTTATTGTTCAGAGAAGTTTGATACCAAACTTCCCAGTATTCAGTGTAGCCATTATGGAGCTGTGGAGTTTGACAAACTCCCATACCATATACTTAATATGGCCACACTGTACTTACAATGGCTAAGAATAGACTTAGACACTGTAGGGGCATATTGCTCGTGCAGCTATGCCCTCACGTGTGGTATAGTGCACCCTGCCTTAGGTCTGTAAGGCCTGCTAGAGGGGTGACTTACTTATGCCAAAGGCAGTATTTTGTGTGCATGCACCCTGAAGGGGATGCCATGTCGACTTTGCCTTTTTCTCCCCACCAACACACACAATCTGCAATGGCAGTGTGCATGTGCTAGGTGAGGGGTCCCTAAGGGTGGCACAACACATGCTGCAGCCCTTAGAGACCTTCCCTGGTCACAGGGCCCTTGGTACCACTGGTACCTTTTACAAGGGACTTATCTGTGTGCCAGGGGTGTGCCAATTGTGGAAACAATGGTACATTTTAGGTGAAAGAACAGTGGTGCTGGAGCCTGGTTAGCAGGGTCCCAGCACACTTCTCAGTCAAGTCAGCATCAGTATCAGGCAAAAGGTGGGGGGTAACTGCAACAGGGAGACATTTCCTTACATGGACCCTCATAACAATGATCTCTGGTGCTGAGGCACAAAACCTGACCTAAAGTCCTGTGTCTTTGATGTACCTGAGATCCATGAAGTAGGAAGCAAAGCCCGAACACAAGAAATGAAGTCATTTCCACTCTGTCCGAAGTTGTTCCCCATCCTGCTCCCGGTTACCATCTTTAGGTAAGTCCAAGATGAAATGGACAGACAGGTTGAAGAGAAAAAGCAAAAAGTTAATACTGAGCCCTTTGTCCCATCATCACTCCTGTTCTAGGGAGAGGCCTCTTAGTCGTTGCTCTAAATGCCCTACTCTGGCTTTGGTGTCCGACTCGTATCGGATTACTACCCTGAAGGCAGTGTGCCCTGCAATCCCCAGGCCATTGTGTACTCCACAGCAGATTGCAGCCTTCACAGAGGCCATGCTGATATTCAAGATTGTTCCATGTCCCTCAACCACCATGCATCTGGGAGGGTCTTCAGTTAGGCTTTCTCCAACATGCCCTCCCTTAAGGCTGACTGACCCCATACATTTTAAGCCTGCTCCAGTTCTGGTGGTGGGCCAAGTCAATGATGAGAAGGTGGACTGTTTGCTCTCCCCTAATGCTGGTGGCTTGAACACAACCTAAGACATACTTATATTTTCCCTTAGGTGGCCCTACAGAAAAAAGTACTTCCTTTGCCGTGACAGTACGCATACCCACAGAGGTGCTAGACTTGGCAATTACCTACAGTGGAGTCAAAGGCCAATATTGTGACAGAAATCATTTAACCGGGACCCTCAACTTTGCAGCAATTGCTTCCTTTCATTGTAGCTTTAGCTTAAACCCTTATGGCGGCTTGGTCGAAGCTATGCTAGACCGCCTCAGTGAGTCACCTGATAGTTAAACAGCATACGATATACTGGTTTGTTGACTTTATTTCTGATGTCACGCTAATCTACCTTTTGCTCATCGGCCTAGACAAGTCCCTTGTCATGAGCAAGGTCCTGATTATTCTGTGACCTTAAGGGCGCACCAAGCATGCCCTAAGTGACAGACAGTGGACTACTATCCTATCATGGGTTTAGCATATAAAATGAGGGTAACATAGTTATGAGTTTTGTGAATCCATAGTTGTAACCAAAGTTTTTTTATCTGTGCCACTAGAGTGGAGGCCTTATGGCCCACAAACATATAGTTCCTCTTCTCTGCAGTTACCTAAATCCTAGCTCTACTATCCGAAGTGTAGTGTGTCTTTGTGTATGCAGCCAGCATAGTATACACATGGTGTGAATTAGCCAGAGTAATGGAGGCTTGTAGCATCCATTTTTGATGGATACTTCTAACTGCAGATTCCTCACGTTTATAAAATCCCCAGGATCCAGAAGATTTTTCAGCATACCTATGTGTGGCATTTGGTGACGCTATGCTTCTCCATGTTGACTCCACTGAGCTCTGGAGTGACAATTGGTGCCGCATATAGGTGCCGCCCCTGCACACTGATGTCAGTTACTTATTTCTGCACCTTCATACTAGCTCCTATGCTCTCCTCCTCAGTTGTCACAGTGGCTATCTTTTTTGGGATCTGCACAAAGCTCTATGGAGCCCACCAACAGGCACTTCCAACTAAGAATGCCTTTGTAGTACTGAGTGTTAGAGTTGCCAGGAGAGGGGAAGGGATTGGCATGGGAACAGCGGGGAAGGAGATCTGCAGAGGAAAATGTTAGTGTGCAACACAAAACACTGTCAGTTCAAATCTTTATGCGACATAGCTTGTACTCTGCTTATTCGCAATGCCGCCTTGCAGCTAGAGTGCCCTGTTGGTAGAGGAGGATGATACTTCAAACAGAAGTGATGAATGGCTTGCATCTAGAATAGAAAAAATAAATCTCTGGATCCTGCAAAAAGTCTGCAACATACTTAAGGGCTCCACCGAGGGTGGGTTCTCCGAAACGTCGAGCAGGACTCTTCAAGGAACTCTCTGCAAGACATCTTCTACTCCTGGCCTCCGGAACTGCTGCTGGTTTGCTTTTTGGACTGAAACAAGACTGTATCCGGTTGGGAGGGCTCCCACTGCAACATTGTTTCCCCAGTTCCTGCAAGATTTTTGCAACATCCGTGGCTGTGTATCCTCCAGTTGTCTCAAGGATTCTGCCGCAATCAAGAAGCAAGAAGGAATCTTCCTTGAAGTGAAGGAGTCACTCCCCTGCATCCGCAAGCACCTTAAGATGACCTGGCAGATCCTGGTAGATCCTGCAGTCTCACCGACAATGTAAAGGCTCTGCTTATAGGTCTTGGATCTGGGGTCTTCTCCGGGTCCAACTTGTTATGACCAACTTGGGAAACGGTGGACCCTGCTGCAGGCACTGGAACAGAACCCCTTTGCACCACAACTGTTGCTCTTACCAAGGCTTGTTGGCTCTTCCTTCAAGAGAACTTCGAGCTCCTAGAAGCCCCAGCACTCTGCAACACCAGATTCAGCTTCCACTCTGCAGCACATGCGACATGAGACTCCTGCTTGTTGTGCTGCTGAGCCCTCTCTGTGTCTCCCTGTGCCTGCTGCCAGTGGGTCACTCGTGGGGCGGCTCCTCTGACTCTGGCTGGCTTTCTTTCCTGCTGAAGGCCTGGCCTGACTCCCCTCCAAGGGTCGAGTCACTAGGACCTTGCTGATCCCCCAAAACCTGCAATCTTCTTTGCACCAGCTATTTGCATTTGTCAAGGCTTGTTGGTGGTCCTGCTGGTCACTGACGAACATCTCCGAGTTATCTGGACACTGTCTCCTTCTTTTTCAGGTTCTTCAAGTCCGGAACCCACCTTTTGGTTCCATCGGCCTGGTCCATAGGTTGCAACAGCAGCTGGACAACCGAGGCTCCCATTGACTTCAACAAGGGTTTCTGATGCCAATTCACCCCTATGCATCTGGACTTCCTGGTGTAAGTACTGTAGTTATCCAAAGGGTGGAGGCACTCTCCAACCTTCTTTGTGCCAACTGGTTTCCTCGGGGTCAACTGGGAAGGGTCCTGAATCCATAAAAATAGAACCGCAACGATCCTGGGTTGGCCTATTAGACACCCAGCTTGATAATAATTCAGCACCTGGCCACCTGTGGGATTTCTCGTACATACCTCGGGTGATTTCCTACTCCCCAGGCCCCTGGGATCCTTACACACTTACTTTGGTTGGGCACCTCCATTTTTATACCACTTTCTTAGTATATGGTTGTAGGAAGTTGGCTCTGTATGTACTATTTCAAAGTAAGAAATAGTGTGCACAGAGTCCAACGGTTCCCCTTAGAGGTAAGATAGTGGCAAAAAGAGATAATTCTAATGCTCTATTTTGTGGTAGTGTGGTCGAGCAGTAGGCTTATCAGAGGGTAGTGTTAAGCATTTGTTGTACAAACACAGGCAATAAATGAGGAACACACCCTTAAAGACTTACTCCAGGCCAATAGGTTTTTATATAGAAAAATATATTTTCTTAGTTTATTTTAAGAACCACAGGTTCAATATTTACAAGTAATACTTCAAATGAAAGATATTTCACTTAGGTACTTGAGGAACTTTGAATAATTACAATAGCATGTACAGTTGTGGCAAAAATGGCAATAAGCTATTTTAAAAGTGGACACAGTGCAAAAATCAACAGTTCCTGGGGGAGGTAAGTAGAGGTTAAGTTTGCAGGTAAGTAAAACCCTTACAGGGTCCTAGGTAGCCCACTGTTGTGGGTTCAAGGCAACCCCAAAGTTACCACACCAGCAGCTCAGGGCCGGTCAGGTGCAGAGGTCAAAGAGGTGCCCAAAACACACAGGCTTCAATGGAGAACAGGGGTGCCCCGGTTCCAGTCTGCAGGCAGGTAAGTACCTGCGTCCTCGGGGGGGCAGACCAGGGGGGTTTTGTAGGGCACCGGGGGGGGACACAAGCAGGCACAGAAAGTACACCCTCAGCGGCACGGGGGCCAGGTGCAGAGTGCAAACAGGCGTTGGTTTTGTATTGAAAGCAATGGGGAGACCAGGGGGTCGCTTCAACGATGCAGGGAGGCACAGGGGGTCTCCTCGGGGTAGCCACAACCTGGGCTAGACAGAGGGTTGCCTGGGGGTCGCTCCTGCACTGGAGTTAGGTTCCTTCAGGTCCTGGGGGCTGCGGGTGCAGTGTTGGTTCCAGGCGTTGGGTCCCTTTTTACAGGCAGTCGCGGTCAGGGGTAGCCTCTGGATTTCCTCTGCAGGCATCGCTTTGGGGGCTCAAGGGGGGTTGTCTCTGGCTACTCACGGGCTCTCGGTCGCCGGGAGTCCTCCCTGTAGTGTTGGTTTTCCGCAGGTCGAGCCGGGGGCGTCGGGTGCAGAGTGGAAAGTCTCACACTTCCGGCGGGAAATGTGAAGTCCTTAGAGTTGTTTCTTGTTGCAAGAAAGTTGCAGATTGTTGAACAGGGCCGCTGATCACAGGGGTTTCTTGGTCCTTGGTTGCAGGGCAGTCCTCTGAGGCTTCAGAGGTCGCTGGTCCCTGTTGGATGTGTCGCTGTTGTAGTTTTCTTCGAAGTTGGGAGACCGGCCGGTAGGGCTGGGGTCAAAGCAGTTGTCGTCTCCGTCTTCACTGCAGGGCTTCAGGTCAGCAGTCCTTCTTCTGGTTAAGGTAGCAGGAATCTAGTTTCCTAGGTTCTGGGGGCCCCTAAATACTGAATTTAGGGGTGTGTTTAGGTCTGGGTGGGCAGTAGCCAATGGCTACTATCATGAGGGTGGCTACACCCTCTTTGTGCCTCCTCCCTGAGGGGAGGGGGGCACATCCCTAATCCTATTGGGGGAATCCTCCATCCACAAGATGAAGGATTTCTAAAAGTAAGAGTCACCTCAGGTCAGGACACCTTAGGGACTGTCCTGACTGGTGGGTGACTCCTCCTTGTTTTTCTAAATATCTCCTCCAGCCTTGCCGCCAAAAGTGGGGGCAGTGGCCAGAGGGGCGGGCATCTCCTCTAGCTGGGATGCCCTGTGGCGCTGTAACAGAGGGGGTGAGCCTTTGAGGCTCACCGCCTGGTGTTTCAGTTCCTTCAAGGGGAGGTGAGAAGCACCTCCACCCAGTACAGGCTTTGTTCCTGGCCACAGAGTGACAAAGGCACTCTCCCCATGTGGCCAGCAACATGTCTGGTGTGTGGCAGGCTGGCAGAAACTAGTCAGCCTACACTAGAAGTCGGGTATGTTTTCAGGGGGCATCTCTAAGATGCCCTCTGGGTGTATTTTACAATAAATTGCACACTTGCATCAGTGTGCATTTATTGTGCTGAGAGGTTTGATACCAAACTTCCCAGTTTTCAGTGTAGCCATTATGGTGCTGTGGAGTTCGTGTTGTTGGTGAATGTTTGACATTGTTCAGCATTCCGTCCATCACTTGTTCTTTTTGCATTTATCGCCCTAAGTGGGAAGGGTATGCCCAGACATGAGTCCCGTGCTTCCCATGCCACTGGATTCAAGCTAGCCTGGCTGATGAGGGGTGAAACCCCGACACTGGTCCAAGGATGCTTGTTTTCAGTCCAGGGAAGACGTGGCCTGGCAGTTCGGGCTGGACTGTTCCCATGGGGAACAGGGTCAAGCCTGATTTGCACATGGCTGGGTCCAAACTGGAATGGCATGGGCAGCAAATAAACAATGGATTTAGGCCCAGATCTCTGTACTGGGGGTGAATGTTTGACAGTGTTCAGCATTCCGTCCATCACTTGTTCTTTTTGCGTTCTTTGTGGAGTTCGTGTTTGACAGACTCCCAGACATATACTCTTATGTCTACCCTGCACTTACAATGTCTGAGGTTTGGCTTAGACACTGTAGGGGCATAGTGCTCATGCACTTATGCCCTCACCTCTGGTCTAGTGCACCCTGCTTTAGGGCTGTAAGGCCTGCTAGAGGGGTGATTTACCTATGCCACAGGCAGTGTGAGGTTGGCATAGCACTCTGAGGGGAGTGCCATGTTGACTTAGTCATGTTTTCCCCACCAGCACACACAAGCTGTAAAGCAGTGTGCATTTGCTGAGTGATGGGTCCCTAGGGTGGCATAATACATGTTGCAGCCCTTAGAGACCTTTCCTGGCATCAGGGCCCTTGGGTACCAGTTACAAGGGACTTACCTGAGTGCCAGGGTTGTGCCATTTGTGGAGACAAAGGTACAGTTTAGGGAAAGAACACTGGTGCTGGGGCTTGGTTAGCAGGGTCCCAGCACACTTTTAAATCATAACTTAGCATCAGCAAATGCAAAAGGTCAGGGGGTAACCATGTCAAGGAGGCATTTCCTCACACTTACTTGCAAATATCCTTACCTGCAACTTGAATCTTCTGATTCTGAAAATAAATTAACAAAATATATTTTTGCTATATAAACACAATTGCTTTGTAATTAGTCATTGAGTGTGTGCTTGATTTATTGCCTGTGTGTGTACGACAAATGCTTTGCACTAACCTCTGATAAGCCTAACTGCTCGACCACACTACCACAAAAGAGAGCATTAGTATTATCCTTGTTAGCCTCTGTGAAACCTCTGGGGAACCCCTGGAATCTGTACACACTATATCTCATTTTAATATAGTATATACAGAGCCACCTTCTACAATATTTTTGTGTGTTGATATCTCCAGGTATATACAGAGCCACCTTCTACAATGTTTTTGTGTGTTGATATCTCCAAGTGGCGATATACCAATGTTAGTATAGCTTTAGTCTTGTAATAAAGAATTCCTTATTTTTGCAACACATGATTTGGTTCTTTCTAGTGAATGGTTACTGACTGACTATTGGGGTATTGCAAGTGCTTTACACTCCTCCTAGATAAGCTTTAGCTGCTCACCACAGCTTTCCTAGAGAGTGTTTGCTATCTGGACACCTAAACACTATCACTAAGGGTTACCTAGACTCAGTATTGGGTGCCACACCTTAGATGTACACCATAAACTGAGACAGGTTCCTGCAGTAGGATTTGTTGTAAGCTATTTCTGCGAGGCAAAGAAGAGTTACTCAGGACTCTGGAGCCTCCTCAGATAGAATCGCAGATAGTGTTTGATGGTCTGATTCACTCGCTCTGTTTGCCCATTTGTTTGCAAGTGGTGACTAGTGGACACTGTGGAAGAGATATGGAGCACCTTAGACCATGTTTTCCAGAAGTAAGATGATCAGTCTTTCTTCTAGCACATGTATTGCAATCATCTTTCATGAGTTTTATGTCTTTTTTTCAATGATGGTCGTCAGAATGACTTTTGTAGAAGTTCCAGCATTTTAGATAATCCTGGAAGTTATCCTTTTGGGTTCTCATGTAACTACTGAAACACTGTTCGTTTTAGTTCAGTAGTTGGGATAAAAAGGCGAAAATCATGCAAAGGTAGATCGTGGGTAATTACTTCCCTTGGATGATCGCAGAGCCACCTTTGGCACTTTGTGATCCTAAAATGGTCATGAAGGGTGTCAAAGTACTCTTCTGTCATGGTTATACATATAGAGGGGGCGAAGATAGAGTGAGAAGGCCCAGTCGTATGGGTTATTGTCAAATTTTGTTTAGATTGTGCATTTGTTTCTCTGTTGTCAATTCCTGGTCTAAATGTGACTAAAAAAATCTAATTCTGCGAAAAATAACATCTACTGTAAATGCAATGAAGCTTGGGCTGGCAAGCGCTCAAGTGCCACACATGAATGATCTCTGGCATAATATTGCAGTATTATTGAAAAGAGGGCATGTTTCCTCAGATTTTGCAGTTGTAAGAAGAATGAGAGGAGGCATTAATATAATTGAGTAGTTTATTCCTTAATTGATCTTTTTAACCATTATATTTTTAAAGTTACTGCTCATGTTGTGATCATATTGACCAGTACCCCCAAAAAACGAAAAAAGTGTCCATGGCTAGAAGAAAATGATTCAGAAGTAAATGATTCTAGTAGTTGAATGTATTTCATTTATCATGTGGGGTGTCATTCACAAAGCTCACTGTTTAAAAGCTAAATGTTTGTGTCCTTAGGATTACTGCATGTTGGGAGGTAGTTTCTACCATTTCAGTTTCAAAAATGATACCAAGAGTACAGAAGGAAATAAATTACTTGCAATACTCCAGTATGTAACAATATGACACATTATTTTTTTCTTTTCAGTGGAAAATTCTGCCTGGGCAAATCTGATGAAAGTATGATTTTTTACTAATGTACCTTTTACGTGTATTTTACCCTGTAGAGAGAACTGTTTTCTATTGAAAAAGAAGGGTACTCCTACTGCATCCCCACCCGGAAAGCTCTATTACCCCCTCCAGGAGGAATTTTGCATGCATTTCAGGTTGGAAAATTACTTGCAATGTCCCAAAAGCTGCAGTGTTTGTGTTTGCTCACCAGTTTTGCAAGCTTGTTTACCTATTCACGTGAAAATGTCCTTCCCTTGCCCTAAACCTACAAATACAAGTTTTTTGCCATGCTGGTGGAATTTCTACAGTAGTCAATACAACCTACACTTTTAAAATTCTACTAGGTCCACAAATCCAGGTTATGTGAGTTAGGAATGGAATTTTATGCTTGGAAAGGAGCCAGACGTTCTGGTCTCAGATCTCTCCCCAGACACTCTGTCTTTCAGAAGTATTTCTGTGGGACCTCTTCTAAAGGTGAGGAATCTGTGGATAGAAGTGTCCTTCAGAAGAACAATTTGCTTACCTTAGGTAACACTCTTTTTGTGTATACTGTATCTAATTGCAGATCCTCACTGCCTTCACACCATCGTCTTCTGTGAAGCGGCCTTTTTGCTATATGAAAAGACCTCAAGTTAGGTTTAGGGACACTAGTCAGATCATTTGTTCTATGCTCTGCGTCTGGGGGCTTGGAAGGAGAAAGATACATGAAACGGTGTTATCAAAGGTAAGTAACTTGATCTTTGCTCAATTATTTTCAATTTTGGTGTGTTAGACATTTTGTGAATCAAGCCCATACACCAGATTGTGTGTGAAATTTATTTCCTGGTTTGTCTGTTTCACAGTGCCTTCAGAATATTATTGGAATCTGATGAAGATCGACTTCTCGTCGTGTTTAATAGAGGGTTAATCTTGATGACGGAGGTAACTATATTCCCTACAATACACCAAAATAGACTTTAAATATGCCAGTGCTGGTTGCTATACGACTTAATAGGTATTGTATGACTCTTTCAACATTTATTTACTTTTGTGTAGGTCTGCAGGCATCATAAAATTTGACTTCAGCACATTGATATTTTGATAGAAGAATCCAAATGTAGAAGAGTTTTCTAGCAAATTAAGCTTTCTAATGTATACCTCTTATTGCAGATTCCGGATCTTGTCCATTTCCCATCCCTCATGGATGAATCAGTTGAATTATTTTCAGTTTCTCAACAACATTGTCAAAATGCTTACACAGAGATGGCGGAGGCAAGTCTTTTTGCACTTAAAACACTAGTGAACACAAATTTTGATAGAAGACATAATTTGGTGCATGAGTCTTGGAAACCAGTCACCATATTCTCCCAGATGGGACAAAATCTTCAATAGTGAGAATAACATAAATGACTCAGCACTCAACTTATTAAAATTGTGAATTCTTAGTTATACTCCTTATCAAATCAATAAAGCATTGATATGCACATCATCACATGATTCTTCCATATGGTTTTTAAAACATTTTCAGTTATTCATCTTCTTCTTAAAAGCTTCTTTTGACTGAAGCCAACACGTTTAGTCCCACAAAGGTCTTCTTCGGGACTTCAAAATATATACAAGTTTTAAAATCATTACATCTGTACCAAAATATTACAAAAATTCAGAAAGACATTGTAGGGAAATGCCTCCCTTGGCATGGTTACCCCCTAACCTTTTGTTGATGCTAGTTGTGATTGCTAACCAGACCCCAGCACCAGTGTTCTTGCCCTAAACTGTACCTTTTTCCCACAATTGGCCACAATTGGCTCAGCCCGGGCACACAGATAAGTCCCTTGTAACTGGTAACCCTGGTACCAAGGGCCCTGATGCCAGGGGAGGTCGCTAAGGGCCGCAGCATGTATTATGCCACCCTGGGGACCCCTCACTCAGCACATGCACACTGCCTCACAGCTTGTGTGTGCTGGTGGGGAGAAAATGACTAAGTCAACATGGCGCTCTCCTCAGAGTGCCTTGCCCACAACCCACTGCCTGTGGCATAGGTAAGTCACCCCTCTAGCAGGCCTTACAGCCCTAATGCATGGTGCACTATACCACAGGTGAGGGCATAGGTGCATGAGCACTATGCCCCTACAGTGTCTAAGCCAAACCTTGGACATTTTAAGTGCAGGGTAGCCATAAAGAGTATATGGTCTGGGAGTTTGTTAAACACTAACTCCACCATTCCATAATGGCTACACTGAAATCTGGGAAGATTGGTATCAAACTTCCCAGCACAATAAATTCACACTCATGCTAGTGTGGGAATTATTGAAGAATGCACACATAGGGCATCTTAGAGATGCCCCCTGTATACCAATCTAAATACCAGTGCTAGGCTGACCAGTTCCTGCCAACCTGCCACAACCAGACGGGTTTCTGGCCACATGGGGTGAGTGCCTTTGTCACTCTGTGGCCAGGAACAAACCCTGCACTGGGTGGAGATGCTTCTCACCTCCCCCTACAGGAACTGTAACACCTGGCGGTGAGCCTCAAAGGCTCACCCCTTTTGTTACTGTGCCCCAGGGCATCCCAGCTAGTGGAGATGTCTGCCCCTCCGGCCTCTGCCCCCACTTTTGGCTGCAATGCTGGAGGAGATAATGAGAAAAACAAGGAGGAGTCACCCACCAGTCAGGACAGCACCTTAGGTGCCATGAGCTGAGGTGACCCTGCCTTTAGAAATCCTCCATCTTGGTTTTGGAGGATTCCCCCAATGGGAATAGGGATGTGCCCCCCTCCCCTCCGGGAGGAGGCACTAAGAGGGTGTAGCCACCCTCAAGGACAGTAGCCATTGACTACTGCCCTCCCAGACCTAAACACACCCCTAAATTCAGTATTTAGGGGCTCCCCAGAACCTAGGAAACTAGATTCCTGCAACCTGAAGATGAAGAAGGACTGCTGACCTGAAGCCCTGCAGAGAAAACGGAGACACCAACTGCTTTGGCCCCAGCCCTACCTCCCTATCTCCCCACTTCAAGAAAAACTGCAACAGCGACGCATCCCCAGGGACCAGCGACCTCTGAAGCCTCAGAGGAGTACCCTGCATCTAAAAGGACCAAGAAACTCCCGAGGACAGCAGCCCTGTTCCAAATAAATTGCAACTTTGCAACAAAGAAGCAACTTTTAAAGACCACACGTTTCCCGCCGGAAGCGTGAGACTTTCCACTCGACACCCGACGCCCCCGGCTCGACCTGCGGAAAACTAACACCACAGGGAGGACTCCCCGGCGACTGCGAGCCCGTGAGTAGCCAGAGTTTACCCCCCTGAGCCCCCACAGCGACGCCTGCAGAGGGAATCCAGAGGCTCCCCGTGACCGCGACTGCCTGCTTCAAGGAACCCAACGCCTGGGAAACACACTGCACCCGCAGCCCCCAGGACGTGAAGGAACCAGACTCCAGTGCAGGAGCGACCCCCAGACGACCCTCTTCCTAGCCCAGGTGGTGGCTACCCCGAGGAGCCGCCCCCCGGTGTGTGCCTGCCTGCATTGCTGAAGAGACCCCCCGGGTCTCCCCATTGAAACCTATTTAAAACCCGACACCTGTTTGTACTCTGCACCCGGCCGCCCCTGTGCCGTTGAGGGTGTACTTTCTGTGCCTGCTTGTGTCTACCACCCCGGTGTCCCCCCGCCCCCCCCCTTCAGGTGCCCTACAAAACCCCCCTGGTCTGCCCTCCGAAGTCGCGGGTACTTACCTGCTGGTGGACTGGAACCGGGGCACCCCTATTTCTGTTGAAGACTATGGGGGTTATTCTAACTTTGGAGGAGGTGTTAATCCGTCCCAAAAGTGACAGAAAAGTGACGGATTTACCACCAGCCGTATTACGAGTCCATTATATCCTATGGAACTCGTAATACGGCTGGTGGTATATCCGTCACTTTACCGTCACTTTTGGGACGGATTAACACTCCTCCAAAGTTAGAATAACCCCCTATGTGTTTTTGGCACCACTTTTACCTCTGCACCTGACCGGACCTGAGCTGCTGGTGTGGTAACTTTGGGGTTGCCTTGAACCCCCAACGGTGGGCTACCTTGGACCCAACTTTGAACCCTGTAAATGCTTTACTTACCTGTGAATTTAACAATACTTACCTCCCCCAGGAACTGTTGATTTTTGCACTGTGTCCACTTTTAAAATAACTTATTGCCATTTTTGCCAAAACTGTGCATGCTATTGTGATTATTCAAAGTTCCTAAGATGCCTGAGTGAAATACCTTTCATTTAAAGTATTGTTTGTAAATCTTGAACCTGTGGTTCTTAAAATAAACTAAGAAAATATATTTTTCTATATAAAAACCTATTGGCCTGGAATTGTCTTTAAGTGTGTGATCCTCATTTATTGCCTGTGTGTGTACAACAAATGCTTAACACTACCCTCTGATAAGCCTACTGCTCGACCCCACTACCACAAAATAGAGTATTAGAATTATCTCTTTTTGCCACTATCTTACCTCTAAGGGGAACTCTTGGACTCTGTGCATGCTATTTCTTACTTTGAAATAGCACATACAGAGCCAACTTCCTACAGCCTGGAGTAAGTCTGAGTGTGTGTTCCTCATTTACTGGCTGTGTGTGTACAACAAATGCTTAACACTACCCTCTGATAAGCCTACTGCTCAACCACACTACCACAAAATAGAGCATTAGAATTATCTCTTTTTGGCACTATCTTACCTCTAAGAGGGGAACCCTTGGACTCTGTGCACACTATTTCTTACTTTAGATTTCAACCGCTGAAGTTGTAATGAGGGCCTATATCTCATTTTGATATAGTATATACAGAGCCAGCTTCCTACATTAGTGGATTAGCGGTGGGATCATAAACTTTGCATTTGCTGGACTACTCAGCCAATACCTAATCACACAACTAAATTCCAGAATTGTTGTTAGAAAATAGATTTTTGAATTCTGGCTATTTTTCCAAATTTTTAAAAGTCCTGCTAGGGCCTTGTGTAAGTCCCTGTTAGCATCTCTTTTTCAAGTTTAAAAGTTTTATAAAAGTTAGGATGTAAGTACTAGAAGTAGTTTTTAGTTTCTTAAAAAGTAATCCAAACTTTTAGAGACATAATGAGTAGCTCAAAGAATATGGTGATGGAACTCAACCTCACCCCTCACCTGCATCTAGGGATGACAGAGCTCACGTCCCTCTGTAAGCTAAGAAAGATTAAAACTGGGTCTAACCCTACCAAGGTCAAGCTCCAGGAGCTCTTGGCAGAGTACAGTAGGCACCATCCTACTGAAGGGGGAAGACCCTCCCCAGATGAGGAAGAAGTTTGGGATCAGGAGGTGAACTCCCCCCCCTACCCTAACTAGGGAGACCAGTGTTCCAAGACCCCTGTCTCCACAAATCAGACTAGGAGATTCTGGTTCTTCCACAGGGTAGTCCAATCCCTCTGGGAACATTGAGGACAGCCTCAATGAGGAGGACATCCTTTTAGCAAGGATGGCCAAAAGATTAGCTTTGGAGAAAAAGCTCCTAGCTATGGAAAGGGAGAGAGCAGAAATGGGTTTAGCACCCATAAATGGTGGCAGCAATATAAATAGGGTCAGAGAGAATACCGACATCCTAAAACTCCCCAAAGGGATTGTAACTAAATATGAAGAAGGTGATGATATCACCAAATGGTTCACATCTTTTGAGAGGGCTTGTTCAACCAAAAAACTAAACAGATCTCACTGGAAGATCTCCTTTGGGAACTCTTCACTGGTAATTGTAGGGATAGACTCCTCACACTTTCTGATAAAGATGCAGAATCCTATGACCTCATGAAGGCTACCCTGATTGAGGGCTTTGGATTCCCAACTGAGGAGTACAGAATTAGGTTCAGGGGGGCTCACAAAACCTCGAGCCAGTCCTAGGTTGATTTTGTTGACTACTTAGTCAAAACACTAGATGGTTAGATAACTGGCAGTGAAGTGCATGACTATGATGGGCTGTATAATTTATATATGAAAGAACATCTGTTAAGTAACTGTTTCAAAGATAAGTTGCATCAGCATCTGGTAGACCTAGGTCCAATTTCTCCTCAAGAATTGGGAAAGAAGGCAGACCACTGGGTCAAGACAAGGGTGACCAAGACTTTCACAGGGAGTGACCAAAAGAAAGGAGTCACAAAGCCTCCCCAGGGGAAGGGTGGTGAGACATCCAAGGACAAAAACAAAGAGTCTTCACAAGGGCCCCGAAAACCTGCTTAGGAGAGTGGGCCCCACGTCTCTTCACAGTCCACAAATGGGTACAAGGGTAAAAACTTTGATCCCAAGAAGGCCTGTAGACAGCATGGACACCAAAATAGAGACAAGGCCTGTCCCTTGAAACGTCCCACAACTTCTACTCCAGTTAGCACTGGAATAGCCAGTCTCCAGGTGGGATCAACAGTGTGCCCAGAGTAAATCAGGGTTCACACTGAAGCTACTTAAGTCTCAGAGAGTGGGGTGGATATAGCCACACTAGCTGCCTGGCTGCCTAAAATGCAAAAATATAGGCAGCTGCTCTTGATACATTGGACAACGGTAGAAGCCCTGAGGGATACAGGTGCCAGTGTCACCATGGTGATAGACAAACTGGTTTCCCCATGACAGTATTTTGCTGGGCAAATATATCCAGTCACCAATTTTGACAATTACATTAAGGCCCATTGAATTGTAATGGTGACTTTAGAATACGGAGGGGTTACTGGCCTGAAACAGGTAGTGGTCTCTTCTGCAATCCCAGTAGAATATTTGCTAGAAAATGATTTGGAGTCATGCTGCGGTAGAACTCAAAACCCATGCAGCCATACTGGGTATCCATGAACTGGTGTCTATGAAAACAAGAGCACAGGGTGAAAAAGAAGTGTTGGAGCCTGGAATAATGGCCCAACCTTCCAAGAGAAAAGGTAAGAGGTACTAGGGGACCAGCCTCTGTGCAGCAAAAGAAACAGGATCTCTCTTCCCAGTAAGATGTCCTGCCCCCTGAGGGAACTGAGTCTTTGGAGCTGGAGCCCTACCAGGTAGAGCTCTTGCGCAAAGGGGACCATCAAGGGAACAGCTCTGCCAGGGACAAAAGACTTGTCCCACTCTTGAAGGCCTGAGACAGCAAGCTGCTGATCGGAAAAAAGGAGATGTCAGTGGACACACAGGGTCTATTGGGAAGATTGACTCTTTTATACTGAGGAAAGAAATCTCAAACTTGGTGCCACTAGGAGAGTGGTAGTGCCTCAGGAGTTTAGATAATTTTTCCTCACTTTGGCCCATGACATTCCCCTAGCTGGGCATTTGGGACAAAGAAAGACATGGGATAGATTAGTGAACCATTTCTATTGGCCCAATATGTCCCAAAAGATAAGGGAGTGTTGTAGCTCCTGTGTCACCTGTCAAGCAAGTGGCAAGACAGGTGCCCATCAAAAGGTCACCCTCATTCCACTTCCAGAGGTGGGGGTCCCCTTTGAAAGGGTTGCTGTGGACTTTTGAACCTCCCACAGCCTGAGGGAACCAATACCTACTGGTGGTAGTGGATCATGCTACCACGTACCCTGAAGCAATTCCCCTTAGGTTAACCACTGCCCCTGCAGTAGCCAATGCCCTAATTGGTATCTTTACCAGAGTGGGTTTCCCTAAGGAGGTGATTTCTGACAGAGGTACCAACTTCATGTCAGCTTACCTCAAACATATGTGGAATGAGTGTGGGGTGACTTAT
Organism: Pleurodeles waltl; assembly: GCF_031143425.1. NCBI lineage: Eukaryota > Metazoa > Chordata > Amphibia > Caudata > Salamandridae > Pleurodeles > Pleurodeles waltl. Next base: position 574,523,202 of record NC_090444.1, on the reverse strand, counting down.
AAGTTCACCACACCTTATCATCCACAAACCAATGGTCTTGTGGAAAGATTTAACAAGATATTGAAGGGCATGATCATGGGTCTCCCTGAAAAACTCAAAAGGAGATGGGATGTCCTCCTGCCATGCCTGCTTTTCGATTACAGAGAGGTGCCACAGAAGGGAGTAGGGTTTTCCCCTTTTGAGCTTCTGTTTGGCCATCCTGCAAGGGGACCTCTAGCACTTGTAAAAGAAGACTGGAAGAGACCTCTCCATGAACCTTAACAAGATGTGGTGGACTATGTGCTTGGCCTCTGCCTAAGAATTTCTGAGTACATCGAAAAGCCATCCAAAAACCTTGAGGCCTGCTAAAAACTCCAGAGGTTGTGGTATGACCAAAAGGCTGCAATGGTTGAATTCCAACCAGGACAGAAAATCTGGGTTCTGGAACCTGTGGCTCCCAGGGCACTTCAAGATAGAGGGAGTGGCCCTTACCCAGTGCCTGAGAAAAAGAGTCCGGTAACTTACTTGGTGGACCTGGGCCACTAGCAGGACACCCAAGTGGGTGATCCATGTTAACCACCTTAAGCTCTATAATGACAGGGCAGCTATAACCATGTTGATGGTTACTGATGATGATCCGGAAGCAGAGAGTGAACCTCTCCCTGACCTCCTCTCAACTGACCCTAAGGATGGGACAGTAGATGGTGTGGTGTATTCAGACACCCTCTCTTCCCAACAGCAAGCTGACTTTGGGCAAGTCCTACAACAGTATGCTGAACTCTTTTATGTGACCCCTGGTGTAAGGAACTGCCTCCGTGGCATGGTTACCCCCAGACTTTAGTGAGGGGTCTCCAGGGTGGCATAATACATGCTTCAGCCCTTACAGACCTTCCCTGGCATCAGGGCCTTGGTACCAGGGGTAGCAATTACAAGGGACTTATCGGAGTGCCAGGTCTGTGCCAATTGTGGAAGCAAAGGTACAGTTCGGGAAAGAGCACTGGTGCTGGGGCCTGGTTAGCAGGGTCCCAGCACACTTTCAATCAAAACTTAGCATCAGCAAAGGCAAAAAGTCAGGGGGTAACCATGCCAGGAGGCATTTCCTTACCACTACCCTCTGATAAGCCTACTGCTCGACCACACTACCGCAAAATAAAGCATTAGAATTATCTAAATTTGCCACTATCTTACCTCTTACTTAATTGAATATTCGCCTCAACTCAAATCACCTGAATACAGAAACTGTAGGAAGTTGACTGTATATACTATCTCAAAGTGAGAGATAGTGTTGCACAGAGTCCAAGGGTTCCCCTTAGAGGTTGATAGTGGCAATAATAAATAATACTAATGCTCTATTTTGTGGTAGTGTGATCGAGCAGTAGGCTTATCAGAGGGTAGTATTAAGCATTTGTTGTACACACACAGGCAATACATGAGAACACACACTCAAAGACTTAACTCCAGGCCATTAGGTTTTTATATAGAAAAACATTATTTTCTTAATTATTTTTTTTAGAACCACAGGATTTAGAATTCAAGTAAATACAAAAATTGTAAGGTACTTGGCATAGGTAAGTATGGAACTTTGAAATAAAACAGTAAGGTACACAGTTTTGGCAAAAATGGCAATAAGCTATTTTAAAACAGGACACAGTGCAAAAATCAACAATTCCTGGGGGAGTTAAGTACAAGTGAGTTTATCAGGTAAGTAAAGCACTTGCAAGTTCAGTCTCCTGGGCATAGGCAGCCCACCGTTGGGGGTTCAAGTCAACCCCAAACACCGAGCACCAGCAACACAGGGTCGGTCAGGTGCAGAGGTCAAAGTAGGGCCCAAATAACATAGGCGCCTATGGAGACTAGGGGTGCTCCGGTTCCAGTTTGCTAGCAGGTAAGTACCTGCGTCCTCGGGGGAGCAGACCGGGGGGTTTTGTAGAGCACTGGGGGCGGGTCACAAACAGGCACACAAAATACACCCTCGGCAGCATAGGGGCAGCCGGGTGCTGTGTGCAAAGTAGGTGTCGGGTTTTAGGTAGGAATCAATGGAGAGAGCCGGGGGTCAGGCAGGGCACAAGGGGGCTTCTCAGGCCAGCCACCAACTGGGCAACGATGAAGGCCGCCTGCTGGTCACTCCTGCACCGGTAGTCGGTTTCTCTTGTTCCTGGGGCTGCGGTTGCAGTGCTTCTTCCAGGTGTCGGGTTCTTTGTTACCAGGCAGTCGCGGTCAGGGGGAGCCTCTGGATTCTCACCTCAGCTCAGGACACCTTAGGGGCTGTCCTGACTGGTGGGTGACTCCTTGTTTTTCTCATTATCTCCTCCGGACTTGCCGCTAAAAGTGGGGCCTGTGTCCCGGGGGGGGGGGGCATCTCTACTAGCTGGAGTGCCCTGGGGATTGTAACACGAACCCTGAGCCTTTGAGGCTCGCTGCTAGGTGTTACAGTTCCTGCAGGGGGGAGGTGTGAAGCAGCTCCACCCAGTGCAGGCTTTGTTTCTGGCCTCAGAGTGCACAAATGGTTTCACCACATTGGGTCAGAAACTCATCTCTGTGGCAGGCTGGCAAAATATATAGCAAAAATATGTTTTGTTACTTCATTTCTAGAACCACAAGATTCAAGTTGCAGGTAAGTACATTTGCAAGTAAGTACCCAACACATGTATCAATACCACTTTGTTTAGAATTGGCAAGTTATACGTTTTTTCAGTAAATAGCAATAATCTGTTTTAGAAGTTGACAGTGCAATAGTCAGAAACGGTCCTGGGGGGAAGAAACGTTAGTATGATTTAAAGGTAAGTACAAGACTTACAGTTCCAGTCTCCAGGGGTTAGGATGTTCACAGGTTGGAGTTCAAGTTAACTCCAAACACCCACTACCAGCAACAAGGGGCCGGCCGGGTGCTGAGGTCAAAGTTGTGGTCGATTTAACATGGGCTCCTAAGGAGACTGGGGGCACTCGGAAAGAGGCCTGCTTGCAGGTAAGTACCCACATCTTCGGGGGCAGACCTGGTGGGTTTAGAGGAGCACCTGGGGGGAGGGCACCAGTCAGCATCAAACACACACCCTCAGCTGTGTGGAGGCAGCTGGGTGCAGGGTGCAAACACAGCATCTGGCTCCCAATGCTTTCCTATAGGGGAACCCCGGGGGCCACAAAGATGCTGCAGGTGAGTCAAGGGGGTCAGCTCTAGGAAACCAAACGCTGGAGAAGAAGGGGGGGTCCTACTAGATGTTGCTGCACCGAAGGTCGGATTCCCCAAGGCCAGGGGGCTGCGGGTCCAGTGGTACCTTTTGGCGTTGAGAATCTTCGTCCGGTTATGTTGTGGTCAGAGGGGGCCTTTAGATTCAGGCTGAAGACATCATCATGGAGGACAGGACGGGTCAACCCAGGGTGGGCACTTGCTCAGAATGGCCTGGGGACCAGCTCTAGTCAGTGTGGCCGCCTGGACACATGCTGTGGCGTTGGGTGCAGAGTGGACAGGACTCGCTGATTCGGGGAGCTCTGGAGTCCTTGGAGTTTCTTCATGAACAGGGCCGCTTGTCCACGGGAGTTCTTGGTCTTCTGTGGTGCAGGCAGTCCTCTGGAGGCTATTCAGAGGTTGCTGGTCCTGTTGGATGTGTCGCCTTCTTTTTGCAGGGCATTTGAAGCTGGAGACAGGCAGGTAGGGCTGGGTCCAATTCAGTTTGTGTCTTAATTCTTCTCTGCTGGGGTTTCAGCTTTATTCTTGTAAGGTCGCCAGGAATCTGATGAGCTAGGTTCAGGGGAGCCCCTAAATCCTGGATTTTGGGGCATTACAGGGGTCAGGAGGCAGTAGCCAATGACTACTGTCCCTGAGGGTTTCTATATGCTTCTTGTGTCCAACTACCTTTGGGAGGGGGACTCTGACCTAACCCTATTGGTCCCTGTCCTCCAAACTAAGATGGAGGAGTTTGCAAGGAGCTGGGTCACCTCAGCTCTGGACACCTCTGGGTTTTTCCCAAGTTTACCGACAAACTTGATGCCAAAAGTAGGGCTTTGTCCGGGGGGCAGGAAATCTACACTAGCTGGAGTGCTCTGGGGCACTGTAACAAGATGGCTGAGCCTTTGAAGCTCTCTAGAGGTAGCTGTGGATGAGCAGCCATGACTTAGTACCATTATAATCACACAGCACTTACTACACATAAAAGAACCACACAGTGGTCTAAAAATAAAGGCACTTTATTATGGTAACACAACACTAGATAAACTTATAGGCAGTCCCCTCCCCCCCAACTGGAGGTAAGTACACACTAGTTATATACACAATAGCAATCACAAATTAGCATAGAACCAACAAGCATTGGCAATACTTAGTGAAAATAGTAAGGGCCGGAGGGGAGGACCAAACCATATACTAAGAAAGTGGAATGTGAGATACAGTACCCACCCAAGGATGCAGAGTTGTTAGCGGGAAGCTGCAAGAACTAGGAACCCCAAAAGGTGAATAACTGACTGACCTGGAGAGCAGTGGTAAGTACCTGGTGTAGGAAGCTGGCTCTGAATATACTATATCAAAATTAGATATAGTGTGCACAGAGTCCAGGGATTCCCCAACAGGTTTGAAAGAGGCAATAATAGATAACACTAATACTCTATTTGTGGCAGTGTGGTCGAGGAGTTAGGCTTAGCAGAGGGTAGTGTTAAGCATTTGTTGTACACACACAAGCAATAGAAGAAACACACACTCAATGACTTTACTCCAGGCCAATAGGTTTTTATATAGAAAAATATTACTTTGTTAATTTATTTTTAGAACCACAAGATTCATTTAGCAGGTAAGTACATTAAATGAAAGGTACTTTGCATAGTAATAGTTGAGACCTTGAATAGATTCAATATTTTACACAGTTTTCATTATAATGGCAAAAGCCTATTTTAAAAGCGGACAAAGTGCAATTTTCAACAGTTCCTGGGGGAGATAAGTACAGTACAGTTTCAGAGGTTAGTACCACACTTACGGCTTCAATCTCAGGGGTATAGGTAGTCCACCGTTGGGGGTTCAAGGTAACCCCAGCACCAGCAAAACAGGGCCAGTCAGGTGCAGAGGTCAAACAGGAGCCAAAATAACCTGGGGGCCTATGGAGTTAGGGGATACTCCAGTTCCAGTCTGCTGGCAGGTAAATATCTGCATTGTCGGAAGGCAGACCAGGGGGTTTGGACGAGTACTGGAGGGGCCCCAAGTAGGCTCACAAACCACACCCTCAGCAGCACAGGAGCGGCTGGGTGCAGTGTGCAAACAGTGTGTCGGGTTCTCAATAGTACTCTATGGATGGACCTGGAGGTCACTTAGGCGCTGCAGGCAGAGCACAGAGGGGCCTCTCTGGCAAGCCTCCGACTGGGCAAAGGTGAGGGCTGCCTGCTGGTCATTGCTGCCCCAGTTGTCAGTTTCTCACGGGCCCGGGGGCTGCGGGTGAAGTGCTTCTTCCACGCGTCGGATATCTTTGTCCCTGGCAGTCGCGGTCAGGGGGGTACCTCAGGATTCCCTCTACAGGTGTCGTCGTGGGGGTGCAGAGATGTCAGCCCAGGGTGGACACGTCATCGGAGTAACCTGGGGGTCCTCTCTGGGTAGTTGGTTCCTCTGGACACGGGCCAGGAGCATCAGGTGCAGAGTAGTGGGGACTCACACTTCTGGAGTGAGGTGGAAGTCCATTTAAAGATGGATGTCATTTCTTCTGGTTGGGCAGAGCCACTGCCCATGGGAGTTCTCGGTCCTCGGTGATGCAGGCAGTCTCCTGGAGGCTTTTCAGGGGTTGTTGGTCCTGTAGAATGCGTCTCTTTTCACTTTGAGGGTCTTTGAAGCATGAGACAGGCCGGTAGGGCTGGGGGCAAGTCAGTTGTGGCATAGATAAGTCCCCCCTCTAGCAGGCCTTACAGCCCTAAGGCAGGGTGCACTATACCACAGGTGAGGGCATAGCTGCATGAGCAATATGCCCCTACATTGTCTAAGTCTATTCTTAGACATTGTAAGTACAGTTGTGGCCATATTAAGTATATGGTCTGGGAGTTTGTCAAAAACGAACTCCACAGCTCCATAATGGCTACACTGAATACTGGGAAGTTTGGTATCAAACTTCTCAGAATAATAAACCCACACTGATGTCAGTGTTGGATTTATTAAAAAATGCACACAGAGGGCATCTAGTCTGTGCCAGCCTGCTGCTGAGAGACAGGTTTCTGACCCCATGTGGTGAGGGCCTTTGTGCTCTCTGAGGACAGAAACAAAAGCCTGCTCTGGGTGGAGGTGCTTCACACCTCCCCCCTGCAGGAACTATAACACCTAGCAGACCTCAAAGGCTCAGGCTTCATGTTACAATGCCCCAGGGCACTCCAGCTAGTGGAGATGCCCACCCCCTGGACACAGTCCCCACTTTTGGCGGCAAGTCCAGGGGAGATAATGAGAAAAACAAGGAGGAGTCACCCACCAGTCAGGACAGCCCCTAAGGTGTCCTGAGCTGAGGTGACCCCTGCCTTTAGAAATCCTCCATCTTGATTTTGGAGGATTCCCTCAATAGGAATAGGGATGTGCCCCCCTCCCCTCAGGGAGGAGGCACAAAGAGGGTGTAGCCACCCTCAAGGACAGTAGCCATTGGCTACTGCCCTCCCAGACCTAAACACACCCCTAAATTTAGTATTTAGGGGCACCCCAGGACCTAAAAAACTAGATTCCTGCAACCTAAGACGAAGAAGGACTGCTGACCTGAAGCCCCGCAGAGAAGACGGAGACACCAACTGCTTTGGCCCCAGCTCTACCGGCCTGTCTCCCCACTTCAAGAGAAAGTGCAACAGCGACGCGCTCCCCAGGGTCCAGCGACCTCTGAAGCCTCAGAGGACTACCCTGCATCTAAAAGGACCAAGAACTCCTGAGGACAGCGGCCCTGTTCCAAAGAAACCAAAACTTGCAACAAAGAAACAACTTTAAAGAGACTCCACGTTTCCCGCCGGAAACGTGAGACTTTCCTCTCTGCACCCGACGCCCCCGGCTAGACCTGCGGAGAAACAACACTACAGGGAGGACTCCCCGGCGACTGTGACCCTGTGAGTAGCCAGAGTTGACCCCTCTGAGCCCCCCCCCAGCGACGCCTGCAGAGGGAATCCTGAGGCTCCCCTTGACCGCGACTGCCTGCTTCAGAGAACCCGACGCCTGGTAAAGACACTGCACCCGCAGCCCCCAGGACCTGAAGGATCTGACCTCCAGTGCAAAAGTGACCCCCAGGTGGCCCTCTCCCTTGCCCAGGTGGTGGATACCCCGAGGAGCCCCCCCCTTGCCTGCCTGCTTCGCTGAAGAGACCCCTAGGTCTCCCATTGAAACCTATTGCAAACCTGACGCCTGTTTGCACTCTGCACCCGGCCGCCCCGTGCCGCTGAGGGTGTACTTTCTGTGCTGACTTGTGTCCCCCCCCCCCGGTGCCCTACTGGTCTGCCCTCCGAAGTCGCAGGTACTTACCTGCTGGCAGACTGGAAGCGGGGCACCCCGTTCTCCATTGAAGCCTATGCGTTTTGGGCACCACTTTGACCTCTGCACCTGACCGGCCCTGAGCTGCTGGTGTGGTAACTTTGGGGTTGCCCTGAACCCCCAACGGTGGGCTACCTTGGACCCAACTTTGAACCCTGTAGGTGGTTTACTTACCTGCAAAACTAACCAATACTTACCTCCCCCAGGAACTGTTGAAATTTGCACTGTCTAGTTTTAAAATAGCTTATTGCCATTTTTGCCAAACCTGTGCATGCTATTTTGCTGATTCAAAGTTCCTATGATACCTGAGTGAAGTACCTTTCGTTTAAAGTATTGATTGTAAATCTTGAACCTGTGGTTCTTAAAATAAACTAAGAAAATATATTTTTCTATATAAAAACCTATTGGCCTGGAATTGTCTGAGTGTGTGTTCCTCATTTATTGCCTGTGTGTATGTACAACAAATGCTTAACACTACCCTCTGATAAGCCTACTGCTCGACCACACTACCACAAAATAGAGCATTAGAATTATCTCTTTTTGCCACCATCTTACCTCTAAGGGGAACCCTTGGACTCTGTGCATGCTATTTCTTACTTTGAAATAGTACATACAGAGCCAACTTCCTACACCTCCTATCCGGAGGAAAGGGGATGGATGAGAGAAGGAGAGAGACACTGGAGTCGCAGGGCTGGATCCTGATGCCTAATGACTGTTCTTGAAGAGCTGTTCTTTCCTGTGATAAATTACACATCAGTCGAATAACTAATATCTCATAACCCATGTATACTCTACATTTAAACTATGATGTGCAAGTTAGATTTACCTGTCAGGGTCCCTTTTCCCGCTTTTGATGGCTCTCTCTCTAGGAATATTCAGAAACGCTGTGGATTGCCTGTAATTAAATAAGAGCCTTGAAGCTCCTATACTCTCTATAACTGTGATCCCAGATTAATCCCTCGTCACCTCCATTAAGCTTACCTAGATGTTCCTTGACGTTCAGTGGATATCTTGAGTGTTTCACCTTAATGAGATGCTGACTCACTCGACTCAGACATTTACATAGGCAACAATAATGACAACAAACTCTCAGGAAGTTAGATTCTCCAGATATTCATGGATTAATCCTCGTACTGTTCTAGTACTGTGAGGAACGCAATTCATGTTTAAAATCACACTGAAAACATAGGGTTAATATCAAGGTTAACGGTTCACATTGTATTACTAGGAAAACATAAGGTTAATCAATAGCATTAAACTTAATGAACCACTGTTACATCACAGCGTAATTCTGAGTATGGCAAAGGTAAGCTTCAACTTCGTTTAAGCTCCAAACACATAATGTTCTGCATCTCCAGCAATAATTTGCAATAATGCAAATGCCACATTAAACTCAGCTATAATAAACATATTCACAGTATCTTATAGAGACTTCTAGTTGCAGATTACTTACCTTAGAATTTCCCCCAGGCATCAGACTGGATCCAGAGATTTTTCTTCGAGCAATACCCTTGCGCTTTGGTAGGTTGCCTCGGTTGACTCCGCGGGCGTTATTGGCGTCTTCATCGCCGTGATGACATCGGGAGTAATACATAGATGCTGCCTCAGTGCAGTGATGTCAGTTCTCTTCTTTCTGCGCCACACGCTGATCCGGAGAGAGCTACCCTGGTCTCTTGTTGAGCGATTTCGACCGTTTTGTCGAGTTTTCAAGTGAGTTTTGGGTGCTTCGAGGATGTCCCTAAAGACCGGGTTCAAGCCGTGCGAGGACGGTCACCACCTGATGTCAGTGACCGATCTGCATCGGGTTTGTCTGTGGTGTCTGGAGCGCAACCACAACCCGAAGTCGTGCTCGACTCTGCGTAAGTCCTGGCCTCGCTTGAGAGGAAGGTTTCGAGACCGTTCGTAGAGCCATCACCACCCGTCTTCCTCAAAATCTTCAGGTCCAGGTAAGAAGAAGTTGAAGCGGTCTCATCCCACTTCGACTTCATCTCCGTCGCTCAGCTGACGCAGCGCGGGAGGAGCATCGACGCACAAGGCCTCCGTCCTCGGAGCCTGCTTCTGGGTCTGCTCCGTGCTTCCCCTAGTTTCCGGGAGCCGGAGTGACCCCGCCCAACTTAAGGAATTATATGAGGCCATGCGCCTCATCTTTGGGTGGACTGACCCCGATACAGTGCCTTCAGGTCCAAGGGGTTCGGTTGAGGGGCCTTCGGGTTCCGCGCCAGCGGCTTTGGCTCCGGCCACCGAGGTCCCCTCCGGATCCGCACCGCGCTGGTCGCACCACTGACACCTTCCCCGGCGCCGGGTCGATTGTTGACGCTCCTGACGTCAGTAGTGCCCACTTTCGATGTCGAATCAATCCTTATCCCCGACAACTTGGAGTCGGAGCGGCAGCAGCCGACGCTGCCCCTGTCTTCAATGGGGCCTACTTACCCCAGGTCGGATTTGGACCCTTTTTACTATGGGTACGAATTCGGGGAAGGATTGGAGGGGTCCCTGGACCTTTATGAATACCAGGATGACCCATCTTTGGACTGGGCACAGGAATTGGGCGAAGGCAGTGGACTGGACACTTCTCCAGATGCTGGCATGCTGTATTCTCCTACCGTGGCTACTGCAGAGGGAGCGACTTATGGTATGATGGTCAGTAGGGTGGCTGAGGTTCTTGGCCTTGAGCTACCTGCTGTAGAGGTCAGGTCCAACCTCCTGATGGAGGTGCATCAGCCAGGGCCTTCCACTTCTGAGCCCCTTTTACCTTTCAGTGAAGCCCTGACCGATGTCCTTTTGGGTACCTGCTTCAAACCCAACACAGGGGCTCTTGTGAATAGGACTATCGCACTCCGCCATCTGCCAGCTCCGAACGACCCTAAATTCCTGTCTCATCACCCCACACCTGAGAGTCTTGACATCCAGGCTTCCTCAGGGGCATTTTCCTCTGCACCCCCAGATAGGGAATCAAAAAGGCTGGAACAATTTGGGAAGAAGTTGTTTTCTCCCTCCAGTCTCGTGCTGCGGTCTGTGAACACCGCATGCCTTTTGGGCCGCTATACCCACTCTCTGTGGGATACAGTTGCGCAAATCCTGCTGCAGATACTGGAGGAGGCCCGTGCTATTATTTCTCAAGCTGCCATCGATGGGAGAGATGCTGCGAAGTTCACAATCCGATGTGGGCTGGACACGACCGACTCTCTGGGCAGATCGGTTCCTACGACAGTGGCCTTGAGATGCCACGCATGGTTGCGTACTTCTGGTTTTTCGGGAGCTGTCCAACAGTCCCTCATGGACATGCCCTTTGATGGCTCCCACCTCTTTGGAGACAAAGCGGACTCTGCCTTGGAAAGATTCAAGGATTCCCGGGCTACAGCTTGGTCCTTTGGTCTTTCCTCTGCCCCTCGCCCCCAGCAGTCAGCTTTTCGCCCCTTTTGTGGCCACGGAAGGGGCTCCCTGTTGCATCCCCTGCCCAGCCACCGTGCCACCCATGCTGTTCAGCCGCTGCGTGGCCCGGGATGCGGAATCCCACATAGATGTGGGACAGGGTACCAGAGGTCTGCCCAGTCCACCTCTGCCCCCGTTGAAGCCTCCAAACCCTCCCTAGTCCATTCCCTCACTCCCATCCAGTTGGCGGCAGGATTCGCTATCACCTGCCCTACTGGGAATCCATCACTACGGACAGGTGGGTTTTGAAGATCGTTTGAAAGGGCTACTCCCTCCCTTTTAAATCTGCCCCACCGGCCATGCCTCCATCACTCAGCCAACTCCCATACGATAATTTGGCACTTCTCCGCAAGGAAGTTGCGGCTCTCTTGGCCAAGGGTGCTATAGAGAAGGTCCCTGTGCCAGACATAGGTCGTGGTTGTTATTCCCGCTACTTTCTGGTGCCGAAAAAGGACAAGGGCTTACATCCTATGCTAGACCTTTGGGACCTCAACTACTTCCTCAAGAAGGAAAAATTAAAAATGCTCACTCTGGCTCAGGTTCTGTCTGCCTTAGACCCAGGAGACTGGATGGTAGCGTTGGACTTGCAGGATGCTTATTTCCACATCCCCATCCTGCCTGCCCACAGACATTACCTACGATTCGTGGTAGGTCACAAGCACTATCAGTTTCCTGTGCTCCCCTTCGGCCTTATCAGCGCCCCTCGGGTGTTCACGAAAGTGATGGTGGTGGTTGCAGCTCATCTGCGCAGGTTAAGGGTCTCAGTCTTCCCCTTCCTTGACGACTGGCTGTTGAAGGCGGACTCGCCCCAGAAAGTCGTCTTCCACCTTCAGACTACGGCAAGCCTCCTGCACACGCTGGGGTTCACTGTAAATGTGCCAAAGTCACACCTGACTCCCTCTCAGATGCTCCCTTTCATGGGAGCTGTTCTGGACACAGTGCAGTTTCGGGCTTATCCTCCCGAAAAGCGGGTCCAAGATATTGAGGCTATGATTCCGATCTTTCAGCCTCTGTCTTGGGTTTAGGTGAGACTGAATCTGAGGCTGCTGGGCCTCATGGCCTCCTACATCCTGCTAGTGACACATGCGAGATGGCATAAGTGGGCTCTGCAGTGGGACTTGAAGTTCCAGTGGGAGCAGCATCAGGGAAATCTCTCCGACATGGTCCAGATCTCGAAGGGGACCGCGAAAGACCTGCAGTGGTGGCTTTCGAATCTGGATTGGGTCCAGGGCAGATCCCTCTCCATTCCCCAACCAGATCTATGTATTGTGACAGTTGCATCGCTTCTTGGTTGGGGCGGCCACATGAGAGAGGCTGAGATCCGAGGCCTCTGGCGGAGTCTGGGCTCCATATCAATCTTCTGGAGCTCCGGGCGATCAGGCTTGTGTTGAAAGAATTTCTTCCCTCTTTCCAATGGAAGGTAGTGCAGGTCTTCACGGACAATACTACTGCCATGTGGTACTCCAACAAACAGGGCGGAGTAGGGTCCTGGACCCTTTGTCAGGAGGCACTGTGTCTTTGGACATGGCTGGAACATCAGGGCAGTACCCTGGTGGATCAACAACTGGCGGGTTCTCTCAACGCCAGATCGGACAAACTCAGCCGTCGATGCACAGCCGATCACAAATGGCGTCTCCATACGGAGGTGGCGCAAAGTCTCTTTCAACAGTGTGGAGAGCCTTGGTTAGATCTGTTCCCCTCCACAGAGAACATGCAATGTCAGCTGTTTTGTGTGTTGGAGTTTCCAAGGTGGCACACGCTCGGAGACTCTTTTCCTTTTGAGTGGAACTCCGGCCTCCTTTACGCCTTTCTGCCTCTACCACTTCTGCCCAGAGTTCTCAAGAAGATCAGGAACGACCGGGCCCAAGTCATCTTGGTGGCTCCGGACTGGGCACGGAGAGGATGGTATCTAGAGCTTTTGAGTATGGCCATCAATCCTCCACTCAAACTGCCTTTTCGGGCGGATCTTCTGTCAACGCAGCAAGGCACAGTTCTCCACCTTAACCTGTCCAATCTCAGCCTTCATGTGTGGAGATTGAGCAGTAACAGGTGACAATTTTTGATCTTCCACCCAAAGTTTGTGATGTTATCTTGGCAGCCAGGCGTCCCTCCACCAAAACGGTATATGCCTGTTGTTGGCATAAATTTGTGTCATGGTGCACCAACAAATCTGTTGATCCTCTCTCTGCCCTCGATCTGAGGTTCTTTTGTTCATTCTTCTTTGGCCCAGCAGGGCTCTGCTTTGGACACTGTTAAAGGGTATTTATCTGTCATTTCGGCCTTTTTTTAGATTACCTGATCAGCCCTCACTCTTTAAATCTCCTATTGTGAGTAGATTCCTAAAAGGTGTCACCCATTTATTTTCTCCCACTCCATTTATCATGCCTCAGTGGGACCTCAATCTTGTCCTTACTTATTTAATGTGTACTCCCTTTGAGCCGATGCACGATTGTCCCTTACGGCTCCTCACCTTTAAAACTGTCTTTCTTGTTGCCATCACTTCTGCTTGCAGGGTGAGTGAGCTTCAGGCTCTTTCGTCCAAACCTCCATACTTGTCCGTGCACCCTGACAAAGTGGTGTTGCGCACTAAGGCTTCCTTCCTTCCTAAGGTGGTTACGGCTTTTCATATAGGCCAGTCCATCACACTGCCTACTTTTTACGCAACCCCACATCCTTCCCATGAGGAGGAGAGATTCCACTGTCTGGAACCAAAAGGTGCATTGGTGTTCTATCTTAATCGTACTAAAGATTTCCGGGTGGACTATCAACTCTTTGTCGGGTATGTGGGTATGAAGAAAGGGAAGGTGGTGCAAAAACATACCATCTCTCGATGGGTACTTCTTCGCATCAAGATGTGCTACGCTTTGGCCAAGAAGCAACACCCTGAGGGCTTGAGCGCTCATTCCACCAGAGCGACTGCTGCTTCCACTGCTTTAGCATAATGGAGTTCCTGTCCTGGATATCTGACAAACACTACTGCCTGGACAGTCCGGTCCGTCGGGACGGCTACTTTGGTCGTTCGGTGCTGCAGGACTTTCTAGTATGATCTTGGTTCTCAGCCCACCTCCAAGGATTGCGTTGCTTGGGTATCTATTCTAAGGTAAGGAATCTGCAACTAGAAGTCTCATTCGGATGTACAAGTTACTTAACTTCGGTAACAAAATATCTGGTAGAGACATATTCTAGTTACAATAGGAATAGGGATGTGCCCCCCTCCCGACAGGGAGGAGACACAAAGAGGGTGTAGCCACCCTCCAGGACAGTAGCCTCCCAGACCTAAACACACCCCTAAATCTAGTATTTAGGGGCACCCCAGAACCCAGGAAATCTGATTCCTGCAACCTGAACTAAGGAGGACTGCTGACCTGTAAACCTGCAGAGACAACGGAAGATGACAACTGCTTTTGCCCCAGCGACGCATCCAACAGGGACCAGCGACCTCTGAAGCCTCAGAGGACTGCCCTGAACCTAAGGACCAAGAAACTCCTGTGAGCAGCGGCTCTGCTCAAGAAACAGCAACAATCTTGCAACTTTTCTGCAACTTTTAAAGACTTCACATTTCCCGCCAGAAGCGTGAGACTTCCCACTCTGCACCCGACCCCCCTGGCTCGAGATCCAGAGAACAAACACCACAGGGAGGACTCCCCGGCGACTGTGACCCTGTGAGTAGCCCGAGACAACCCCCTGGGCCCCCGCAGCGACGCCTGCAGAGAGAATCCAGAGGCTCCCCCTGACCGCGACTGCCTGTTCAAGGGACCCGACGCCTGGAACCAGCACTGCACCCTCAGCCCCCAGAACCTGAAGGAACAGAACCTCAGTGCAGGAGTGACCCCCAGGCGACCCTCTGCCTCGCCCAGGTGGTGGCTGTCCCAAGAAGCCCCCCCCCCCCTGTGCCTGCCTGCACCGCTAGAGTGACCCCCTGGTCCCTCCATTGAATCCTATCTAAAACCTGACACCTGCTTTGCACACTGCACCTGGCCGCCTCTGTGCCGCTGAAGGTGTGTTTTGTGTGCCTACTTGTGTCCCCCCAGTGCTCTAAAAAACCCCTGTGGTCTGTCCCCCGAGGACGCAGGTACGTACCTGCTGGCAGACTGGAACTGGAACACCCATGTTCTCCATAGGCGCCTATGTGTTTTGGGCACCTCTTTGACCTCTGCACCTGACCAGCCCTGAGCTGCTGGTGTGGTAACTTTGGGGTTGCCTTGAACCCCCAACGGTGGGCTGCCTATGCCCCAAAACTGAGACTTGTAAGTGTTTTACTTACCTCCTAATCTAACCTTTACTTACCTCCCCCAGGAACTGTTGATTTTTGCATAGTGTCCACTTTGAAAACAGCTTATTGCCATTTTTACAAAGACTGTATATGATATTGTTTTCATTCAAAGATCATAAAGTATCTAGTGAAGTATTAACTGTAAATCTTGAACCTGTGGTTCTTAAAATTAACTAAGAAGATACATTTTTCAATATATAAAACCTATTGGCCTGGAGTAAGTCTTTGAGTGTGTGTTCATTTATTGCCTGTGTGTGTACAACAAATGCTTAACACTACCCTCTGATAAGCCTACTGCTCGACCACACTACCACAATATAGAGCATTAGAGTTATCTACTTTTGCCACTATCTTACCTCTAAGGGGAACCCTTGGACTCAGTGCACACTATTTCTTACTTTGAAATAGTATGTACAGAGCCAACTTCCTACAATAACCTTTCTGCTCTTAGGCCTCTCGTTACAGTATCCACAGTCATTGGTTGTCACCAGGAAAACATCTCTGTAGCCCAGTTCAAGAGCAAATATCTGAGTCAGTCTCATTGGTCTTTGGTGAAACATCTATCTACGCTCATGCTTAGTCAATGAAGTCATGTCTCTTTATATCTCCTGGCTGAAAAAGGCTGAAAAAGGGCTGCTATTGGACTCCTACCAAATATATCTTTCAGGTGGAGTAAGCTTGGAGACTCCATCAAGACCAACACCATCAAGAGACATCTAATGAGCCCAGCACATGTTCAGACTGTTATAACATCCCCACTGTCAACAGGGACCATAACCTTTTCTTGCCAGTATGAGACAAAGCCCTTTCTAGTCAGTGGCATCCTGTAATTTAGGACTACTTTCTGGGAAGATTTTTCTCTCTGATTGGTGTTCATACATTGACCAAGCATGAAATCGAACCCAAGACCATTTTCACCTCAGTGCCCTTCACAATGCATCACTTTTCTTTGGAAAGTGCCATTGTAGTTCCACTTGAATGTGGATATCATCCAGCTTCCCTCGTACTCATACCTGAGGAGGTCCCACGCGTATGTAAAACGTACATTGTGCTTTTACCTTGACTATACCAGGAATCAGTGTTAGTCAGATCAACTTTTCATACTCTTAGGGTCTTGATGCCAGCAGAGCGGCTGTTAAGGCTACAGTTAAAGTAGCATTAACATCATTCGTCACCCACTATTACACTATTCATGGGCCCCAACATCCATCTGGTATAAACGGACACTGTTTCATGACATTTACTAGGCCAATGGCTGAGAGAGAGAACTGCTAGGTATCCATACCTGCTAAACATATTCTGCTTACACTGTCCTCTTGAGCTTTCAACCCTAAGCTGCGCTAGGTCTAAGTTTTAAACAGCTGTAGAAGCAGTGTCTGGTCCCGCAAATAGTGGATGGAATACTGAACATTTGAAAATAGCAAAAGGCGTATAAACTAAGAGTTATGGAGTGATCATGCAGGTCAATTTATCATTTTAATATATTATGATTAGTTTTTTTTAAATACTAAGATGCATTACTCATAATTGTCATGCGCTTTGTTCATTTATCTTAAATGTCAAATTCTAGATGCTGTGGTCCAGTTGGTAATATGTCTCAGAAATGCAGCCGAAATAATGATAGATGTTTCAGTAATTAGGTCTATTTGGTGGGAAGTCAAGGTAAAAACGATACACGTAGTCCCCGAGGACTGGAACCGTGCTAGAATTCCTCTTGAAATAAATGTGCTTAGAATTGATCAAAGTAAGAATCATTTACATAGTCAATAGTTACCTTTTAAATCTGCTATTATTCAGCCCTGGTACACCAGTGTTGTACACCTTTGCCCTAGACTACTGTGTAGGGAGAGAACAGTGTCTGGAGCTATGTGCCAGTGTGTAATTGTAGGTGATGTAAATTGGGTTACACCCTGGCATCCACAAAAAACTGAACTCGGTTTAAATGTAAGCTTTTCTTTTTTCTGTAGCCATTTTTTCTGGTGTTTATCTAGAAACATATTTGCCGTTTTTCTTGAAGAAAGAAAAATGTCGTTGTTTTCATTTCATTTCAGTCCTTCAACACATTGCACATGATGTATCATGAAGCTACGGCCTGCCATGTGACTGGAGACCTAGTCGAACTCCTGTCAATGTTTCTTTCTGTTCTCAAGTCAACACGGCCTTATCTGCAAAGAAAAGGTATTGTCCTGTCTGTTTTTATGTTTTTTTAAAGAACGTTTGGTGTTCGGTTATGAAAAATTGATGATGTGGGGGGCACGCTCTCCCGTTTGCTGGAAGCATTTATATTCTTTTCCCCCTGGACCAGTACTCGGAAGACATGGACTGACAAAGGATTCATCTGCTTTTCAAAAACGGCGAGTATGTTAAGACATAGCGTACTTCATAAAAGACAGCAGGCTTTTTCCATCTTATCTAATGCAATTTTATTCCTCGTTGTCTTGTATCTACACGGGAAAAGGGCTCTCTTGGATGACCAACGCCAATTAAGCTTTTTTAGTTTTCAACTAAAAGAAACAGTCGCATTCTCGCCCACTACCTGATAAGCTGACTATTCTAACCAAAGCTGTCCTTTGTAGTTGCACTGAAGCATTTCTTTTAGTGCCATTTGGGTCACAGTGAAAGCTTGAATGACGAAGAACACTCTCCCGAATTTATTATCCCCACAACTCTGCCATACAACATTTGTTAAACACATGTATCACCAAAGTAAATACGTTTGGTCCCCCACCACCATGAGGGCTGAAAGCTTCTTTCACTGATGGCACGTATATTACTGAATTGAACAATTAAAATGAATGCCCATCAATGAGTCACTAAGGCAGTATAGCATTATTACTGAAACACAGATTGTTCTGTGAACAATACATTAAAAGTGTTTTCCCCAGTGACAATGTAAAGCAGCGGTTCTTAACCTTCCAACATCTGTGGGGTCCTTTACTTCGTAACCAATGGAACCAGGGACCCTGCCTAAACAATTTCTCAACACTTAAAAATGTTTACACAAAATACAGAAACAAGTATACATCAAACAAATATACAAATGGTAAAATATTTCAATTTACAAGCCAAAAAAATGCCATAACCAAAATAGTAATAGTTTATGGGAAGTTTGGATTTTTTTCAAAACTGGGCCTTATTTCGAAGAAGCAAAGCCATGTGCTAGACTCTAGTATTTCACTATGTAGTTTTTTCACCGTAATGTAAGGCTTTCTTAAACCTTTATTGAAACTTTTTTCAACTTTAAGTTCATGTAACCAAAAAACAGCAATTAAATAACATTTGAAGCAAATATAATATAGCCAGAGTTACAGATGCTCAGGATAACCTCAGTAATCATCATATTAATGGGGCCAATCACCCAAATGGGGTATCCTATTCAAATGGAAGTAATAGTATAATTTCAGTACCAGCAGAGGTTTAACTTTAGAGTGGCCCATAATATTGGTTTGTACCTGTGCCATAATTAGTTTGGGTACCACGACCCGTTTAGAAAATAGCAGATGCGATTGCCACTCAGATTTTCCAGCAACTATAGCATAGCGGAAATCCTCCGGACTCCGAACTGGAGTTCTGCCACGTACCTCATAAGTGCAATCAAAGAAACATTTCCTTTGCAGATCCAATAATGACTTCAGTTATCTCTTTCACTCTACCCCAATACAAAGCTATGGCAAGACATTCCCGAGCAAAGTGTACAAAGCCTGCAGCATAAAGATCGCGGTGATGACATTCAGCGCTAGTAGTGCGATCAGTCCAATAAAACGAGTCTGTCACATTCTTATTATGAATTTAAAAATACAGAAATGTATGTCTTGCCTTCATGGAAATTAACCTGATCTGTTTATAAAAATATTTCCAGAATTATTCTTTAGCTGCCCTTAGATCTATTTCGCATAGTAGTCTTGCAATGAGGACAACATTTTCAACAGTGGCCGAACATATTTTACAACCCCCTCTTCTATTGGTGTCAGATGAAATCATCTGCATCAAAGGGCCATATTCCAAAGGTGTTACTGTGAATGTGAGTAATGCCTTCTTGGCTGCATGTCACAGCCTAAAGGATGTAAAAACATCTAGTGAGTTGAACTCGGCACACAGTTTGTGTTCGTCCAGTAACAAACTCACCAACTAGGAATAGATGCCCTAGTTGGCTAATCTCTCTTATCTAATAGAGACTTCTAGTTGCAGATTCCTTAACTTAGAATTTCCCCCAGGTGTCAGACTCGATCCAAAGATTTATCTTCGAGCAGTACCCTATGCGCTCTGTCACGTGGCGTCTGTCGACTCAAGGGGCGTCATTGGAATCGTGGTCACCGTGATGACATCGCGTTCGAATATAGGCACACCCCGGGCGCGCTGACGTCACTTCTTTTCTTTCCGTGCCTGCCTATGCACAAATCCAGAGAACAGTTACCCCTAGTCATTTCTTGACTAACTGCAAAGCTTTTGTCGAATAGTTTTTGATGCGTTGAGAGATGTCCTGGAAGACCGGTTTTAAACCCTGCGACACCTGTCACTGAATGATGTCTGTGACGGATCCGTATCTCCTCTACCTTTGGTGTCTGGAGCGCAACCATGACTCGAAGTCATACTCCTAGTATCGGGCCATGAACCCAAAGGCTTTGAGGGAGCAGTCTCTGAAGCTCATGGCGGCCAGGCACTCGACTGTGCGTCGCTTGCGGCCGCGTTTGAGAGGAAGGTCACGAGACTGCTCGCGGAGTCATCATCACCCCTCTTCGTCAACGACATCCATGTTCTTCAACTTCACCCCATTGCTCGGACTACACAAGGTGGGTAGAACGTAGACACTTTGGACCTCCCGCATTCGGGGGCCTGCGTCTGGGTCGACTCCATGCCTCCCCGACTTTCTGGAAACCAGTGCCACCCCTGCCGACCTGAAAGAGTTCTATGAGGCCATGCGCATCATATTTGGGCAGACAGATCCATCCTCGGCTTCTTCGGGCCCAGGAGAATCGTCGAGGGCCCCCTCGGGTTCCACATTGGCAGCTTCAGCCCCGGCTCCGAGGAGCACCTCCGGATCAGTGTTTGGATCCGTCCTGATGCCGGCCGTGCCAACAGAACCATACCTGGGATTGGGGCAGACATAAACGCTCTCGATGTCGGTTGGGCCCCAATTGATGTCGATCCTAAACTTATCCCTGACGACTGGGAGCCGGAACAGCATCACTCAACGCCAATTCCGTTTTCCATGGCTCTCCTGGACCCAGGGCAGATCCAGACCCTTCTTTCTATGGGTATGGATATGGGGCTAGGGTAGAGGGATCACTGGACCCTTTAGAATACCAGCTTGACCCTGACATTGACTGGATTCAGGATTTGGGCGACGTTAGCAGACTAGAAACTTCTCCTGACACTGGCATGCTTTCTCCCCCTACTGTGGCTAAGGTGGTAAGAAGGGCTGCTGAGGGTTTGGACCTCAAGCTTACTTTTGTGGAGGTCAGGACTAACCTCCTGACTGAGGTGCTTCAGCCTGGGGCTTCCAGTACAGAACCCCTCCTTCCCTTTAATGAAGCTGTTATGGACGTCCTACTGGTCCAAACCCAGCACAAGGGCTCCTGTGAATAGGATGGTTGCCCCCGCCATTGGCCTGCGCTGAACGACTGACCTAAAATTCTTGACCCAGCATCCTTCACTTGAGAGCCTTGTGATCCAGGCTTCTTAATCATCTGGCGCATTCCCTTCTGCTCCCCCGGATAGTGAATCAAAAAGAATGGATAACCTTGGGAACCAGTCTAGTGCTGCGGTCCGTAACACCCATGCCTTTTGGGCTGATACTCTCTGGGATATGGCCGCGCAGGTGCTGCCTCAAGCCCTGGAGGAGGCCTGGCCGGTTCTCTCCCAATCTGTTACTGACGGAAAAGATGCAGCAGTTCATGATTCATTGTGGACTGGATATGACCGACTCACTAGATAGATTGGTTGCATTGACAGCAGCCTTGAGGCACCATACCAGGTTGAGGGCGTCTGGCTTTTCAAGGGATGTCCAGCAGTCTTTGATGGACATGCCCTTTGATGGCACCCATCTCTTCGGAGACTAAGAAGACTTAGTGTGTGAGCACTTCAAGGACTCCCGGGCTATGGCTCAGTCTCTTGGCCCCGTAGCTGCTCCTCACCCCCACAGTCCGCTTTTCTCCCCGTTCGTGGCTACAGAAGGGGCACCCCGCCGCCTTCGTTTCCAACCGGCCACGATCCACGCATGCTTCACAGCCTCTGCGCGGACGTGGGATCCTACGTGCTTGTGGATCGGGGAGCCAGCCGACCACCCAGTCTACCCTGACCCCTCCACTGCCTGCAAGCTTTCCTGGAACATCTTGGACCAGTTGGCAGCAGGATTCGCCATCACTTGCCCCACTGGGAATCTGTCACCACGGACAGGTGGGTGTTGCAAATTGTCCAGAGGGGCTACTCCCTCCCCTTCGAGACTTCCCCTCTGACCATGCCACCATCATAGGCTCATCTGTCAGAGGATCATTTGGCACTTCTCCGCGAGGAGGTCGAGGCTCTCTTGGCTAAGGGTGCCATACAGAGGGTCCTTGCACCAGAAGTAGGTCATGCTTGTTATTCCCGCTACTTTCTGGTGCCCAAAAAGGACAATGGCCTTCTCCCTATCCTAGATCTCAGGTCTCAAGAAGAAGTATAAAATGCTAACTCTAGCTCAGGTCCTGTCTGCCCTGGACCCTGGAGTCTGGATGGTAGTGTTGGACTTGCAGGATGCCTATTTGCACATTCCCGTCCTGCCTGCCCACAGCCGATACTTGCGATTTGTGGTAGGTCACGAGCACTGTCAGTTCACTGTGTTCCCCTTCGGCCTTACCAGTGCCCCTCGGGTGTCATCGAAAGTGATGGTAGTGGTTGAACCTCATCTGTGCAGGTTAAGGGTTTCAGTCTTCCCCTACCTCGACGATTGGCTGTTGAAGGCGAACTCGCCCCAGGCTGTCTTCTCCCATCTCCAGACTACGACAAACCACCTGCATTTGCTGGGGTTCACTATAAGTGTGCCAAAGTCACACCGACTCCCTCTCAGATGCTCCCTTTCATCACAGCTGTTTTGGACACAGTGCAGTTTTGGGCTTATCCTCCCGAAAAGCGAGTCCAGGATATTCGGGCTGTGATCCTGATGTTTCAGCCTCGATCCTGGATTTCGGTGAGAATGACTGAGGCTGCTGGGCCTCTTGGCCTCCTGCATCCTGCTGGTCCAAAATACCAGATTGTATATGCAGGCTTTGCAGTGGGACCTGGTTTTCCGATGGGCGCAGCATCAGGGGAATCTCTCCGACAAGGTTCAGATCTCGGAAAGATCTGCAGTGGGGCCTAACGAATCCAGATTGGGTCAGTGGCAGATCTCTCTTGCTTCCTCAATAAGATCTCACAGTAGTGACAGATGTGTCACTCTTGGGATGGGGCGGCCACATCGGAGAGCTGGAGATCAGAAGCCTCTGGTCTCTGGCGGAGTCCGGGCTCCACATCAACCTTTTCGAGCTCTGGGCAGTCTGACTTGCATTGAAACCATTCCTTCCCTCTCACAAAGGGAAATTGGTGCAGGTATTCACCAACAACTCCACCGTAATGTGGTACTGCAACAAGCAGGGCTGAGTGGGGTCGTGGACCCTCTGTTGAAAGGCTCTACGACTCTGGGCATGGCTGGAATGCCAGAGCAGACAAACTCAGCCATCGATGCATAGTTGATCAAGAGTGGCTTCTCCATCCTGAGGTAGCGAAAGGTCTCTTTCAGCAATGGGGAGAGCCTTGGTTAGATCTGTTTGCCTCTGCAGAGCACACGCAAATGTCAGCTGTTTTGCGCGTTGGAGTTTCCAGGGCAGCCCTCGCTTGGCTGTGCTTTTCGTCATGAGTGGAGCTCAGGCCTCCATTACGCCTTCCTGCCATTACCAGTTCTTCCCAGAGTTCTGAAGAAGATCAGGCTAGACAGGGACCAACTAATCCTGGTGGCTCCAGACTGGGTATGAAGAGTCTGGTATCCTGAGCTTTTGAGCATGGCCATCCATCCTCCGATCAGACTGCCCCTTTGGGAGGATCTTCTGTCGCAGCAGCAAAGGACAGTCCTTTACCCAAACCTGTCCAGTGTGCACCTCCTTGCGCAGAGATTGAGTGGCAGCAGTTGACAGCTTTTGATCTTCCCCCTGAATTCTGTGATGTTATCTTGGCAGCAAGACATCCCACCACCAAAACAATATACACCTGACATTGGAACAAATTTGTGACATGGTGTATCAACAAGTCTGTTGATCCCCTTTCTGCAACACTCTCTCGGAGGTTCTTCTCTTCATTCTTTCTCTTACCCAGCAGGGCTCTGCTGTGGCCACCCTCAAGGGTTATTTGTCTGCCATCTTTGCCTTTTTAAGGGTGCCAGACCAACTTTCTCTGTTCAAATCTCCCATTGTTGGGAGGCTTCTTAAAGGACTCACCCATATGTTACCTCCTATCCTATTCATAATGCCCCAGTGGGATTGGAACCTGGTCCTAACATATCTCAAGTGTGCTCCTTTCGAGCCGCTCCACAACTGTCCCCTGTGGCTCTTGACTCTTAAAACTGCCTTCTTGATTGCCATCACCTCTGCTTGCAGAGTAAGTGAGCTCCAGGCTCTCTCTTCGAAGTAACCATTTCTGGCTGTCTATCCTGAAAAGGTGGTGCTTTGTAACAGGGTTTCCTTTCTTCCTAAAGTGGTGACACCTTTTCATGTAGGCCAATCAGTCACCTTGCCTACTTTTTACGCACACCTCATCCCTCTCCTGAGGAGGAGAGACTCCACCGCCTGGATCCAAAAAGCGGGTTGGCGTTCTACCTAAATCATACCAAAGATTTCTGGGTGGACGATCAACTCTTTGTGGAGTATGTGGATGCGAAGAAAGTAAGGGCAGTGCAGAAGAGGACCATCTTGCGATGGGTAGTCCTTTGCCTCAAAATGTGCTATGCTTTTGCAAAAAAAGCAACCCTCTGAGTTCCAATCCTGGATATCTGCCAGGCAGCAACGTGGGCATCCCTGCGTAGATAAACTAAACACTATTGCCTGGATAGTCAGGTCCGCAGAGACAGCTAATTCGGCCGTTCGGTCCTGCAGGACTTTTTGGTGTGATCTTAGTTTGCAGCCCACCACTGGGGATGGCATTGCTTGTGTATCTATTCTAAGGTAAGGAATCTGCAACTAAAAATCTCCATCAGATGAACAAGTTACTTACCTTCGGTAACGATATATCTGGTCGAGACATATTCTAGTTGCAGATTCCATACCAACATGCCCATCCTCCCCGCTCTGCGAACTAATTTCTAGGGACAGGAACTTTCCTTTAAGGGTTCTAGTTTTGGCACACCATTCTCAGTGTTCTTCATGGCTCTGCGCTACTGGTGTGGAAAGTCGTGAAAAGAAACTGATGTCAGTGCCCCGGGGTGGCGACTATATGCAACCGCAACGTCATCACTGTGACCACGATGCCCGCAAAGTTAACCGATGCCACCTGATGGCACGCAGGGCTACCGCTCAAAGGAAAATCTCTGGATCCAGTCTGACGCCTGGGGGAAATCCTAAGGTGAGGAATCTGCAACTGGAATATGTCTGTGCCAGATATATTGTTACAGAAGGCAAGTAACTTGTTCTTTGTAAGCTAAGTCACCACTTGGGGGGGTTCTAATGTGGGATGGTTCAATGGATTACATGCAAGGGCCGTGATGGGCGAGTACAGTATTTCATGAGTCATGGCCTGCTTTACTGACCAGGGACCACCATGCTCATGATAATGATATTTATTGCAGAAGTGGATCTGTATTGTGCAACACATAAGGTGGTCTTTAGTTACTTTTTCCTTAATATTTATAACAAATTTGAATTCACCATTGAATTTGATTATCTGATACAGACTTGTAGATGCAGATTCCTTGCCTTTTGAATTTCTCCCAGGCATTAGTCTGAGTGCGGAGATTTTTCTTGGGCAGTACCCCTTTGTGCCGTTAGGTGGCGATAATGGGCTCCGCGTCCACTGTCATCGTTGTCAGCGCCAAATGTGACATCGCTGGTGCTATATAGGCACCTCCCCAGCTTGCTGATGTCAGTTCTTTTGTTTCTATGCAAGCCAGCGCTGATCTGAAGAGAGCTAGCCATCAGTTATTTTTTGACTGGCCTTTTTAGATTTTTTGTCAAAGTTTGTTTGAGTTGTACAACTCCTGGTGCGTCGAGTATGTCATCTATGAAGACCAGGTTCAAGCCTGCGGATCCTGTCATCAGGCGATGTCCGTGACAGATCCGCACCTTGTGTGCCTTTTGTGTTTGGAGAGTGACCACGAACCGAAGTCGTTCTCTGAGTAACGGTTCATGCATTCAAAGGCTTTAAGAGAATGGTCCTTGAAGCTGATGGCGACCTGGCGCTTGACTCTGCGTAAGTCAAGGTCCTGGTTGAGAGGAGGGTCCCGGAAGAAGGCGCAGAGTCCTCCTTCATTGTTGTCTCTCCAGGTCCTGGGGATGATCGGGTAAGTCTAGCCACAAGAAGAAATGTCCTTCGACTTCACCCTGTCCATCAGCCGACGAGGGAGCGGGAGCGTCATCGTTCTAGGCCTCTATCTGCAGAGCCAGCATCTGGATGACTCCGTGCGTCCCGAGTTTCCCTGAGCCAGAGTGACCCCAGCTAAAAGAGTTTCATGAGGCCATGCGCCTCATTTTTGGACAGTCCAACACCTCTGGAGTGCCTTTGGGCCCCACGGAGTTGGAAGGAGCCCATTTGGGTTCACCGCTGGTGGCTTCGGCTCTGAGGGTGACCCATGGATTCATGTGTGGATCCGGAATGGTGTCGGGCGTACTATCTAAACCATTCCCTACGGAAGTCCCGACGTGCCTGGCGCCTCACGTGCCCCCGGGCGGTGCCTTCCCCATCTTCATTGCTGACTTCTACACAGAATTGGCTGGGCGTTGTACAACGCCGATTCCAGCACCCACAGGAGCCATACCTTCTATGTCGGATCCTTAGTCTGTTTCTTCTTGGCTAGGGTACGGTGAGGAGTGGTAGGGTTGCAGGACCCTTTAGAATACCAGCTCCTAGACCCCATGAAATGTCGTACGAACCTTGGTGGAGCCAGTGGACTGGATACCTCCCTAGATACTGCCATGCTTTCTCTCCCTACTGTGGCTGAGAAAGAGAAGGAGCTTTATATTCCGTGGTGGTGCGAAGAGCATCCCTAGGGCCTGGACCTTGAGCTGCTTTTGGTGGCAGTCAGGACTAACCATCTGACAGAGGTGCTTCAACGTGGGGCTTCATCCTCTGAGCTCCTGCTTCCCATTAATGAAGTTCTTACGGATGGCCTACTAGGTACCTGGTCCAAACACAGCACGGGCAACTGTAAACAGGACAATTGCTCAACACCATCGCCCTGGGCAACCCAATTTTCCTTACACAGCACCTCACCCCTGAGAGCTTGGTTATTCAAGCCTCCGCCTCCCGGGTCAAGTTCCCTTCCGCACCCCTGGATAGGGAGTCCAAGAGTATGGACACACTTGTGAAGAAGATGTTTTCTTCTGCCAGCCTGGAATTGTGGTCTGTGAACACACATGCCTTTTGAGCTGTTACTCCCACACCCTGTGGGATACTGTTGAGCAAGTGCTGCGACAGGTCCTGGAGGAGGCACAAGCTGTGCTCTCCCAAGGAGCTGCTGATGTGAGATGTAAGAAACTGCCCTCACTGGCATGGTTACCCCCCAATTTTTGCCTGATATTGATGCAAACTTGACTTAGAGTGTACTGGGATCCTGCTAACCAGGCCCCAGCACCATTGTTCTTCCCAAAAACTGTACCGTTGTTCCCACAGTTGGCATGCCCCTGACACACAGTTAAGTCCCCTGTAAAAGGTACCCATGGAACCAAGGGCCCTGTGGCCGCATGTATTATGCCACTCTGGGGAACCCCTCACCAAGCACATTCACACTGTGTAGGAGGCTGGCCTGGCTTATAGTGGGTACCTGATGGTACTTACACCTTGTGCCAGGTCCAGTTATCCCTTATTAGTAGATTAGTAGTGTTCTAGCAGCTTAGGCTGATAGAGGTAGCTATAGCTGAGCAGCTTAGGCTGAACTAGGAGACATGCAAAGCTCCTACTATACCACTTATAGCATATAGCACTATATCATAAGAAACACAATACTCAGAGTTACTAAAAATAAAGGTACTTTATTTTAGTGACAATATGCCAAAAGTATCTCAGAGGATATACTCCCTTAGGAGGTAAGTAATATACACAAAATATATACACACAAACCAAAATCAGGTAAGTAAAACACTTAGAAAAGTAGTGCAAACACTGTAGAACACAATAGAATGCAATAGGAGAAAATAGGCCTAGGGAAAACACAAACCATATACTCCAAAAGTGGAATGCGAACCACGAATGGACCCCAGGCCTAGTGTAGTGTGCAGAGGGTTGCAGGGAGTGTAAGAAAACACTAAGAGTGTCCAAGATGCCCCACCCCAAGACCATGAAAAGTAGGAGTACAGTTACCCTACTACCAATGAAAGACAGTAAAGTCGAGATAGGGGATTCTGCAAGGACAACAACTGACTACAAAGCACTGAAGACGGTCTCCTGGACCTGAGGACCTGCAAAGGAAGGGGACCAAGTCCAAGAGTTACGCAAGTGTCCCGGTGGGGCAGGAGCTCACTACACCCCGGATGAAGGTGCAAAAGGGCTGCCTCCAGGTGGAAGAAGCCGAAGATTCTGCAACAACGGAAGGTGCCAGGAAAGTCTTGTTTGGTCAGAAGATGTCCCACTGCGTGCTGGAGGATGCAGGAGTGTTTCCACGCAGAAAGACTGCATACAAGCCTTGCTAGCTGCAAGAGTTACAGTTGAGGATTTTGGGTGCTGCCAGGGCCCAGGAAGGACCGGGATGTCGCCCCTTGGAGGAGGAGACAAAGGGGGCGCTCAGCAACAGAGAGAGCCCCCGAAGAAGAGGCAGCGCCCGCAGAAGCACCTGAACAGGCGTTCAGAAAATCCGAGCATGGCGGTCGTCTCAGCACAACCAAAGGGGGTTCCACGAAGTCGGAGTTCAACTCAGTGAGTTGGGCAATGCAGGACGGAGTGCTGGAGACCTGGGCTGTGCTGTGCACAAAGGAATTCTTGCAAAAGTGCACAGAAGCCCTAGCAGCTGCAGTTAACGCAGTACACAGGATTACTGTCTGGCATGGGAGGCAAGGACTTACCTCCACCAAATTTGGACAGATGGACACTGTACTGTCGGGGTCACTTGGATCCAGCTCCTGTGTTCCAGGGACCACGCTCGTCAAGATGAGAGGGGACTCAGAGGACCGGTGATGCAGAAGTTTGGTGCCTGCGTTGGCAGGGGGAAGATTCCGTCCACCCACGGGAGATTTGTTCTTGGCTTCCAGTGCAGGGTGAAGACAGACAGCCCTCAGAGCATGCACCATCAGGAAACAGTCGAGAAAGCTGGCAGGATTAGGCGCCACAATGTTGCTGATAGTCCTCTTGCTACTTTGTTGCGGTTTTGCAGGCGTCCTGGAGCAGTTAACGGTTGATCCTTGGTAGAAGTCGAAGAGAAAAGTGCAGAGGAACTCTGGTGAGCTCTTGCATTAGTTATCTGCTGAGAAACCCACAGGAGAGACCCTAAATAGCCTTCAGAGGAGGATTGGCTACCTAACCAGGTAAAGAGCCTATCAGGAGGGGTCTCTGACGTCACCTGCTGACTCAGAGGTCTCCATTGTGCCCTCACACCTCTGCATTCAGCGTGGCAGAGGTCTGGGACACACTGGAGGAGCTCTGGACACCACCCCTGGGGTGGTGATGGACAGGGGAATGGTCACTCTCCTTTCCTTTGTCCAGTTTTGCGCCAGAGCAGGGGCTGGGGGATCCCTGAACCGGTGTAGACTGGTTTATGCAAGGAGGGCACCATCTGTGCCCTTCAAAGCATTTCCAGAGGCCAGGAGAGGCTACTCCTCTCAGGCCCTTAACACCTATTTCCAAAGGGAGAGGGTGTAACACCCTCTCTCAGAGGAAATCCTTTGTTCTGCCTTCCTGGGACTGGGCTGCCCAGGCCCCAGGGCGGCAGAAACCTGTCTGAGGGTTGGCAGCAGCGGTAGCTGCAGAGAAAACCCGAAAGAGCTAGTTTGGCAGTACCCGGGGTCCATGCTGGAGCCCCGGGGATGCATGGGATTGTCCCCCCCAATAGCAGAATGGTATTGGGGTGAAATTCCATGATCCTATACATGTTACATGGCCATGTTCGGAGTTACCATTGTGAAGCTCCATATAGGTATTGACCTATATGTAGTTCACGCGTGTAATGGTGTCCCTGCACTCATAAAGTCTGGGGAAATTGCCCTGAACAATGTGGGGGCACCTTGGCTAGTGCCAGGGTACCCTCACACTTAGTAACTTTGCACCTAACCTTCACTAAGTGAGGGTTAGACATATAGGTGACCTATATGTTACTTAAGTGCAGTGTAAAATGGCTGTGAAATAACGTGGACGTTATTCACTCAGGCTGCAGTGGCAGTCCTGTGTAAGAATTGTCTGAGCCCCCTATGGATGGCAAAAGAAATGCTGCAGCCCATAGGGATCTCCTGGAACCCCAGTACCCTGGGTACCTAGGTACCATATACTAGGGAATTATAAGGGTGTTCCAGTGTGCCAATCAGAATTGGTAAAATTAGTCACTAGCATTCAGTGACACTTTTAAAAGCAGAGAGAGCATAAACACTGAGGTTCTGGTTAGCAGAGCCTCAGTGATTCAGTTAGGCACCACACAGGGAACACATACAGGGCACACTTTATGAGCACTGGGGTCCTGGCTAACAGGATCCCAGTGACACAGGCAAAAACAAACATACATATAAGTGAAAAATGGGGCTAACATGCCAGGCAAGATGGTACTTTCCTACACACTGCCATTGCCACTTTTGTGTGCTGGTGGGGAGAAAGTCAAAGTCGACATGGCACCCCTCTCAGGGTGCCAGTCCCACACACCACTGCTAACCAGGCCCCAGCACCAGTTTTCTTTCCCTGAACTGTACCTTTGATGCCAGGGAACGTCTCCAAAGGGCTGCCACCCTGGGGACCCCTCACTCAGCACATGCACACTGCTTCACAGCTTGTGTGTGCTGGTGGGGAGAAAATTACTAAGTCGACATGGCACTCCCCTCAGAGTACCATGCCAACCTCACACTGCCTGTGGCATAGGTAAGTCACCCATATAGCAAGCCTTACAGCCTTAAGGTAGGGTGCACTATGTAGGAAGCTGGCCTGGTGTGTGGTGAGTACCTAAGGTATTATCACTTTATATCACGCCCAGGTATCCCTATTAGTGAGGTGTAGTCAGTGTCTAGGAAGCCAGGCTCTCTAGAGGTAGCTGTGGATGAGCAGTCAAGACTTATCTAGGAGACATGCAAAGATTATGCAATACCACTGTAGTCACATAGCACTTACACACATGAAAGAACACACATGAAAGAACCACACAGTGTTACAAAAATAAAGGTTCTCAATTTTAGTTGCACAAATACTAAATTACTATATAGGTAACACCCCAGCTGGAGGTAAGTAGAATACACTATATGTACAGTAGCAGTCAGGAATTAGCATAGAATGCAATAGAAAACAGTGAAAGCAATAGTAAGTACTGAAGCCCTAGGGGGGACCAAACCATATACTCGGAAAGTTCAATGTGAAAGTCGGCCCCCACCTAAGGAAATGGAATCGGTAGAGGTTTTAGGAAAGTACACTCTTTCTGTAATGGTTTATCCCCTTTTTGCCTGTTGTCAGTATGTTTTTGACTGTGTTAATTAGGATCCATCCTGCTAAGCAGGACCCCGGTGACTGTGCTCTCTCTCCCTTTAAACTTGGTTGCCTCAACCATAAATACCCTACATTTGACATACTGGTGCCCCCTTATAGGTCTCTAGTACATGGTACCCAGGGCATTGGGGCACCAGGGATCCCCCATGGGCTTCAGCATGTGTTATGCCACCCATGGGGAGCCGATGCAAAGTGTATCTGCAAGCCTGACATTGCAGCCTGCGTGGTCACTACAGGTCACTGCACTAGGTCACTGTAAGTCACCCCTATGGTAGGCCAAGAGGGCAGGGTGCAGGTACCTATGTGTGAGGGCACCCGTGCATGAGCAGAGGTGCCCCACGAACTCCAGCTCCATTTTCCTGGACTTTGTGAGTGCGGGGACGCCATTTTACCTATGTCCAGCTACATAATTGTAACTCCGAATCGGAGCATGTCTGGTATCAAACATGTTGGATTCATACCCCAATACTGTTGCCAGTATTGGAAGTATGATTCCATGCATTATGGGGGCTCCTTAGAGGACTCCAGCATTACTCCTACTAGCTTTCCTGGGTTTTCCGGACAACCCAAGTTGCTGCCACCCCTCAGACAGGTTTCTGCCCTCCTGCTGCTTGGACAGCTTAAGCCCAGGAAGGCAGAACAAAGGATTTCCTTTGGGAGAGTTAGTTACACACCCACCCCCTCTCCCTTTGGAAATGGGTGTTACATGGTTTGGGAGGGGTAGCCTCCATAAGCCACTGGTAGGCTTTGACGGGAACATTTGGTGCTCTCCTTGCATAAACCGGTCTGCACTAGTTCAGGGATCCCCAGTCCCTGCTGTAGCACGAAACTCAACAATAGAAAGGCGAGTGAGCACTCCCCTGTCCATCACCACCCTGGGGTGGTGCCCAGAGCTCTTCCAAAGGGTCCCTTGATTCTGCCATCTTTAATCCAAAGTGGGCAGAGGCCTCTGGGAGCATCTAAGTGGCCAGGTCAGGCAGGTGACGTCAGAGCCCCCTCATGATAGGTGGTCACCTGCTATGGGGACCAAATCCCCCTGTCTGGGCTATTTAGTGTCTCCGTCATGGGTGGGTCCTCAGATTCGAGGTGCAAGACTCCAGGAGGACTCATCTGCCACGTTTACTTCTGGCCACTGGAACCGCAGCTGGACTTCACAGAAACCTACAATCTGCAGTTACAGTGAAGCCTCTGCTCTGCAACATTCTCTGGCTCCTTCCAGCAACTGCAACATTTCCCCGGATGTGCATTTTCTGAGAATAGCAAGTCTTCAGTCTGCAACAAAAAGGAATCGCCCTTGGAGTGAAGGAGTCACTCCCCTGCATCCGCAGGCACCAACAGCAACGACGACAAGCTGCGTGGGTCTCCTCTCATCCTGAGCTGCGTGGATCCTGCATCACAGGTGGTGGTCCAGAGTAGTCCCCTTGGTCCTCTCTCCAGGCCTGCAGACACATTTTACATGGGCTCCCATGGATGGCATAATACATGCTGCAGCCAATGGGGAATCCCTGGAGCCCCAGTGTCCTAAGTACCTGGGTACCATAGACTAAGGACTTATATGGGGGCACCAGTATGCCAAATGTGGGGTGTGTGAATTCCCAGCAACCAAATTTAGAGGGAGAGAGGACAGTGACTAGGGTCCTGGTTAGCAGGATCCCAGTGAACACAGTCAAAACATACTGACATCAGGCAAAAAGTGGGGGTAACCATGCCAAAAAGAGGGTACTTACCTACACTATACCACAGGTGAGGGCATAGCTGCATGAGCAATATGCCCCTAAATTGTCTAAGTCCATCCTTAGACATTTTAAGTGCTGTGTGGCCATATTGAGTATATGGGCTAGGAGTTTGTCATTACAAACTCTATAGCTCGTCATTACAAACTCTACAGCTCCATAATGGCTTCACTGAATAGTGGGAAGTTTGGTATCAAACGTCTCAGCACTATAAACCCACACTGATGCCAGTGTTGAAATTATTGAAAACTGCACCCATATGGCATCTTAGAGATGTATGTTAACCAAACTGCTAGTGCAGGACAGACCGCTCTGTGCCAGCCTGCCACTTCCAGACTAGTTTCTGACCACATGGGGCCTTTGTACTCTCTGTGGCCGGAAACAAAGCCTGCATTGGGTGGAGGTGCTTCACACCTCCCCCTGCAGGAACTGTAACACCTGACGGTGTGCCTCAAAGGCTCAGACCTCCTGTTACAGTGCCCCCAGGGCACTCCAGCTAGTGGAGATGCCCGCCCCCCGGACAAAGCCCCACTTTTGGTGGCAAGTCCACCTGGAAAATTAGGGAAAACGAGGAGGAGTCACCACCTCAGCTGGGACCACCCCTAAGGTGTCCAGAGCTTAGGTGACCCCCCTCCTTGCAGAATCCTCCATCTTAGTTTGGAGGACAGGGACCAGTAGGGTTAGGTCTGTGCCCCTCTCCCCAAAGGGAGTGGACGCAGGAAAAGTGTAGCCACCCTCAGGGACAGTAACCATTGGCTACTGCCCTCTGAACCCTGTAACACCCCTAAAACCAGGATTTAAGGGCTACCCTGAACCTAGCTCATCAGATTTCTTGCGACCTCACAAGAAGAAAGACTGCTAAGCTGCTCCCCAGCAGAGAAGACGCAAACTGACTTAGCCCGTGCCCTACCGGCCTGTCTCCAGCTTCTAAAGCACTGCAAAAACCTTCAGAGGACTGCCTGCACCATAGAGGACCAAGAACTCCCATAGACAGTGTCCCTGTCCAAGAAGAAACTCCATCCAAGGACTCCAGAGCC
This sequence comes from Pleurodeles waltl, assembly GCF_031143425.1. Taxonomy (NCBI): domain Eukaryota; kingdom Metazoa; phylum Chordata; class Amphibia; order Caudata; family Salamandridae; genus Pleurodeles; species Pleurodeles waltl. The sequence continues at coordinate 574,489,473 of NC_090444.1, read as the reverse complement.
TCCCCGGATCCTCAAGTCCTGTCCATTCTGCACCTGACACCCACAGCCTGTGTCCAGGTGACCCAACCGACTAGAGCTGGTCCCCAGGTGATTCTGAGCAGGTGCCCACCCTTGATTTGACTTTTGCCCACCACGACGACGCCTGCAGCCTGAATCCGGAGGACCCCACCACCACCACCACCCCTCCGACCGCAAGATAACCGGTCCTGCTAACCAGGATCCCAGTGACTGTGCTCTCACCCTCAAAATTTGGTTGTTTTTGACTTTGTACTCCCCACAATTGGCATACTGGTGCCCCTATGTAAGTCCTAAGTATATGGTACCTAGGGACCCAGGGCGTTGGGGAACCAGAGCATTCCCCATGGGCTGCAGCATGTATTATGCCCCCATGGGAGTCTGTTAGAAATGGGGTCTCTAGTTGAAAGAGGTATGCACCCTTGTCCAAATAGGATCTACAATCCTAGTCAGAGGAAGTCACAGACAGTCCAAATTATCCTGTGCCCACCCTCTGGTAGCTTGTCACTGAGCAGTGAGGCTTAATTTAGAAGGCAATGTGTAAAGTATTTGTGCCATCAAGTATACAGTAAGGCAGTGAAAACACTACAAAATACACCACATAGGTCTAGAAAAATATATATTTATCTGGTTAAAATAAGATCAAAATGATAGATTCAATAAGCACCAGTTGAGATATCACTTTTGGAAGATTAAAAAGAGTCTTAAATCTTATATATCAACAGTTGTCTCTTGATTACACAAAGTACCTGGTTGGCGTAAAAAATAAGACGGAGACTGCAGAGGAGGAGATGCATGGAAAAATAGGGTGTGCTTCGTGTTTTCCGACATGGCACAGACGATGCGTTGTTTCTTTCCACGCTGAGGGGCTTGCGTCATTTTTCAGGGCGCAGTCTTGGTTCCTCAATGCGATGCAGGGAACTTGTGGGCACGCTGGAAGAAGTCACAGGTGTTGCACCGATCTGGTAGGGTGATGCATCAAATTGTTTGCCACACGGCAGGCACTGCATCGATTTTCTACTCTAGGAATTGGCTCTTGTCGCTCCAGTTTGGCTGTGCGTCGACCCTGTAGGACTGTGCGTAAAAGTTTCTGTTGCAAGGCAGGCGCTGCATCGAATTTCCTCTTGGGAAGTCGAGCTGTTTTGGTCTGGTTTGGCTGTGTGGCGATTTCTAGGTCACAACGCAGGTTGTGTGTTGTTTCCGGGAGGCTGTGTGTTGATTTTTGGCACACAAATATTTCCCTTAAGAGATGAAGTCTTTTTGGCCCTGAGACTCTAGAAAACCAGAGGCAAGCCCAATCCAAGCCCTTGAAGAGCACTTCTCAGCAAAGTCAGAGGGCAGCAGGGTAACAGCAGGCCAGCAGTCCTTCTCAGCAAAGCAGTCCAGATGAGTCCTTTGGGCAGTTCCTCTTGACAGGTTGCAGATTCAGGTCCAGATGTGTCTGAGTTGGTGGGGTCAGAGACCCAGCTTATATACCCAAAAATGCCTTTGAAGTGGGGGAGACTTCAAAGAGTGGTTTTGAAGTGCGGTCCCAGTAGGGAGTTAGGCAGTCAGTTGTGTGAGGGCAGGCCACTAGCCTTTCAAATGTAAGTGTCAGGCCCTCTATCCTTCCAGCCCAGGAAGACCCATTCAGTATGCAGATGAGTACAGGTGTGACTGAGCATTCTGTGTTTGTGGTTGTCTGGGTGATATGAGCCAGGAACCAGCCCAGCCCAGACGTTGATTGGAGACAGGCTGTAAGGCACAGATGGTTTTTAAGTGCAGAGAAATGCTCACTTTTTTACCAACATAGCACCCTGTCCTATGGGTTACTTAGGGCCTACCTTAGGGGTGACTCCTATGCAGAAAAAGGGAAGTTTAAGACTTGTCAAGTACTTTTAAATGCCACGTTGAAGTGGCAGTGAAACTGCACACACAGACCTTGCAATGGCAGGCCTTAGACATGGTGAAGGGGCTTCTTATGTGGGTGGCATAATCAGTGCTGCAGGCCCACTAGTAGCATTTAATTTACAGGCCCTGGGCAAACGTAGTGCACTTTACTAGGGACTTACAAGTAAATCAAATATGACAATTGGGAATGAAGCAATGTTACCATGTTTAGGGGAGAGAGCGTTTGCACTTTAGCACTGGTTAACAGTAGTGAAGTGCGCAGAGTCCTAAAGCCAGCAAAAACTGTGTCAGAAAAGTGGAGGGAAGCAGGCAAAACGTTGGGGGATGTCAGGCCTAACATGTGTTCCCCCTCAGCTGAAAGTGGGGAGAGCTACCCAACCCCTTGGGAGCTCTCATCGCTAAGGCGGAAGAACTTGGAGAGACCATTAGCATTGGCGTGGTCAGTCCCCGGGCGATGCTCCACCGTAAAGTCCATCCCCTGTAGGGAAATGGACCACCTCAGTTGCTTTTTGGATGTTAGTTATGTTAAGGGGTCCACTATGGTGCAATAACTCTTAACAAACCCACAGTAGTACCCAGTGAGCCCTAAAAAGGCTCTCACCTCTGTTTGGGTTCTAGGTGGTTGCCAGGCCGTGATTGTCTCAATCTTGGCTTGGAGGGGCTGCACCTTGCCACCACCAACTAGGTGTCCCAATTACACCATGGAACCCTGCCCAATCTGGCACTTACTGGCCTTGATTGTCAGGCCTTCCTGTTGCAGGGCCTGGAGCACCTCTTGAAGGTGGAACAGGTGTTCTTCCTAGCTGGAACTGTAGGCAACAGTGTAGTCTGGGTAGGCAGCGCATAACGCATCCTTCCCAGCTAGGACCCCGGTAACCAACCATTGGAAGGTAGCGGGGCATTTTTCAACCCAAAGGGCATCACTCTGAACTGGTAATGTCCCTCAGGAGTAGAAAAAGCAGATCTCTCTTTGGCCCCCTTAGTTAAGGCGATCTGCCAGTACCCTGATGTGGGATCAAAAGTACTGAGGAATTTGGCAGCGCCTAGCCTGTCTACGAGCTCATCAGCGCAGGGGTTTGGGTGAGCGTCAATCATGGTGATGGAATTGAGACCCCGGTAGTCCAAGCAGAACCCAAGTTCTGGCTTGGCACCAGGTGTGGCAGCCTTTGGTACCAGCACCACAGGGCTGGACTAGGGACTGCTGGACCTCTCAATCACCCTAAGAGCCAGCATCTTGGCTACTTCCTCCTTGATGCTAGCTTTCACCCTATCTGACAACCTGTACATTTTGTTCTTCACAGGGGGACTGTCTCCCGTGTCAGTATCATGGACACACAAGTGTGTGAGTCCAGGGGTGAGGCAAAACAGGGAGGAGTACTACTCCAATAACTCTGGTAGAAGTCCCCTCGCTGGTCCAGGGTCAGAGAGTCAGAGAGATTGACACCCTCCACTGACCCATCGCCTTCTTTTGCAGAGAGGAGGTCGGGGAGAGGTTCACTGTCCACCTCCATACCCTATTCTGTCACCAGAAGCATGTTGACCTCAGTCCTCTCAAAATGAGGCTTCAGTCGGTTCACATGGAGCACCCTTAGGGGGCTCCTAGGGGACTGGAGGTCCACTAAATATGTGGCCTCCTCTTACGCTCCTTGATCTCTAATGGCCCAGTCCAGCGGTCCTGGAGAGTTCTAGGCTGTACTGGCTCCATCACCCAAACTTTGCCCCCAGGCCTGAAACTTAACCAGGGTGGCCTTCTGGTCGTACCAGTATTTCATCACCTCTTGACTGGCCTCAAGGTTGCTCTTGGCCTTTTTCCAGAAGCGTTGCATCTGGTTGCAGAGGGCCATCATGTAGCTGACCACATCCTTGGGGGGGTTTCTGGTGAGCTTTCTCCCACCCCTCGTTTACAATGCTAAAGGGTCCCCTGACAGGATACTCATAGAGCGGTTCAAAGGGACTGAACCCTACCCCTTTCTGGGGTACCTCCTTATAAGCATAGAGAAGGCATGGCAAGAGGACGTCCCACTTATGCCTCATGGCGTCAGGAAGGCCTGTGATCATGCCTTTTCAATCTCACCACAAGACCACTGGATTGAGGATGACAGGGTGTGGTGAACTTGTAGGCCACCCCACACACAACCCGCATGGACTTCATGTATGCAGACATGAAGTTTGTACATCTGTCAGATACAGTCTCCTTTGGGAATCCCACACAGGTAAAGATCCCCATTAGAGTTCTGATCACCACCAGTGCAGTCACTATCCTCAGAGGGATTGTCTCTGGGTAGTGGGTGGCATGGTCTACCAAAACCAGGATAAACGTGATTCCTAGGGCAGTTTGGGGTCCAATGGACCAATAAGGTTGGTGCCCTCCCTTTCAAAGTGGGTGCCAAAGACAAGGAGTGGGATTGGAGGGGAGGGGCCTTGAGCCTTTTCCCTGTCTTTCCTCTGGCCTGGCAGGTAGGAAATGACCTACAGAATGTATCTGAGGGTGTCTGCATTCAAGGCCAATAGAAGTGGGTGACAAGCCTGGCAAAGGTCTTGTTTTGCCCTAAATCTCCTGCCAGGGGAATGGTGTAAGCCAAGCCCAGTAGGAAGGTCCGGTAACACTTGGAGACCACCAGCACACCTGCTGCCCCAGTCTCCGGAACCTTAGGCTCACTGTAAAGAAGATCATTCTCCCAATAGATCAGGTGATCACCAGAGACTTCACCTGCTGCTTGAGCTGAGGCCTATTGCCTCAAACCCTTAAGAGTGGGGCATTCTTTCTGCGCCTTACAGAACTCTTCCCTGGCGGGCCCACCCTCAACTTGCCAGCCAGCAAACTCAGGTAGGTCACCTAGGGCAGCAATGTCCTCCCCGGTTGGCTCCGGGGCCTCCTCCTCAGGGACCCAGTCAACCACCACAGGAACTTCTGGGACTGGTTTCCCACGCCCCTTGCCCCTCTCCTTGGCAGCTGTCTGAGCCATTCTTCCAGGCTCCAGACGCCCTTGACTCCCCTCCCGAGCAGCCATGGACCTTGTGGTCATGCAGACTGTAGGAAGTTGGCTTTGTATATACTATTGTAAAGTAAGAAATAGTGTGCACAGAGTCCAAGGGTTCCCCTTAGAGGTAAGATAGTGGAAAAAGTCATTCTAATGCTTTATTTTGTGGTAGTGTGGTTGAGCAGTAGGCTTATCAGAGGGTAGTGTTAAGCATTTGTTGTACACACACAGGCAATAAATGAGGAACACACACTCAGACTTACTTCAGGCCAATGGGTTTTTATATTGAAAAATGTATTTTCTTTGTTCATTTTAAGAAACACATGTTCAAGATTTACAGTAAACACTTTAAATGTAAGGTACTTCACTTAGATACTTTAGGAACTTTGAATGAAAACAATATCATGTACAGTCTTTGTAAAAATGGCAATAGGCTGTTTTCAAAGTGGACACCTTGAAAAAATCAACAGTTCCTGGGGGAGGTAAGTAAAGGTTAGATCAGGAGGTAAGTAAAACACTTACAAGTCTCAGTTTTGGGGCATAGGCAGCCCACCGTTGAGGGTTCAAGGCAACCCCAATGTTACTGCACCAGCAGCTCAGGGCCAGTTAGGTGCAGAGGTCAAAGAGGTGCCCATAACACATAGGCGCCTATGGAGAATGGGGGTGCTCTGGTTCCAGTCTGCCAGCAGGTTAGTACCTGCGTCCTCGGGGGCAGACCAGGCGGGTTTTGAAGAGCACTGGGGGGGACACAAGTAGGCACACAAAAAACACCCTCAGCGGCACAGGGGCGGCCGGGTGCAGTGTGCAAAGCATGCGTCGGGTTTCAGGTAGGAAACAGTGGAGGGACCTGGGGGTCACTCTAGCAGTGCAGGTAGGAACGAGGGGGGGCTTCTCGGGACAGCCACCACCTGGGCAAGGTAGAGGGTTGCCTGGGGGTCACTCCTGCGTTCAAGTACTGTTCCTTCAGGTCCTGGGGACTGCGGGTGCAGTGTTGGTTCCAGGCGTCGGGTCCCTTGTTACAGGCAGTTATGGTCAGGGGGATCGTCTGGATTCTCTCTGCAGGCATCGCTGTGGGGACCCAGGGGGGTCATCTCTGGTTACTCACGGGTTCGCGGTCGCCGGGGAGTCCTCCCTGAGGTTTGTTCTCTGGATCTCGAGCTGGGGGCATCAGGTGCAGAGTGTGAAGTCTCACCCTTCCGACGGGAAACGTGCAGTCTTTAAAAGTTGCTTCTTTGTTGCAAAGAAGTAGCTGGTTCTGAACAGGGCCGCTTTTCACTAGAGTTTCTTGGTCCTTTTGTCCACGGCAGTCTTCTGAGGTTTCAGAGGTCGCTGGTCCCTGTCGGATGTGTCGCTGGAGCAGGTTTTCGAAGTTGGAGACAGGCCAGTAGGGCTGGGGCCAAAGCAGTTGTCGTCTTCCTCCTTCTCTGCAGGCTTGTAGGTCAGCAGTCCTTCTTCTTTCTTAAGGTTGCAGGAATCTCATTTCCTGGGATCTGGGAAGCCCCTAAATATTGAATTTAGGGGTGTGTTTAGGTCTGGGAGGACAGTAGCCAATGGCTACTGTCCTTGATGGTGGCTACACCCTCTTTGTGCCTCCTCCCTGAGGGGAGGGGGGCACATCCCTAATCCTATTGGGGGAATCCTCCAAACTCAAGATGGAGGATTTCTCAAGGGAGGGGTCACCTCAGCTCAGGACACCTTAGGGGCTGTCCTGACTGGTGGGTGACTCCTCCTTGTTTTTCTCATTATCTCCTCCAGCCTTGCCGCCAAAAGTGGGGGCAGTGGCCGGAGGGGCAGGCATCTCCACTAGCTGGGATGCCCTGGAGCACTGTAACAAAAGGGTTGACAGGGGGAGGTGAGAAGCACCTCCACCCAGTACAGGCTTTGTTCCTGGCCACAGAGTGACAAAGGCACTCTCCCCATGTGGCCAGCAACATGTCTGGTGTGTGGCAGGTTGGCAGGAACTGGTCAGCCTACACTAGAAGTTGGGTAGATATTCAGGGGGCATCTCTAAGATGCCCTCTGGGTGTATGTTATAATAAATTGCACACTGGCATCAGTGTGCATTTATTGTGCTGAGAAGTTTGATACCAAACTTCCCAGTTTTCAGTGTAGCCATTATGGAACTGTGGCGTTCGTGTTTGACAAACTCCCAGACCATATACTCTTATGGTACCCTTGCACTTACAATGTCTAAGGTTTTGCTTAGACACTGTAGGGGCATAATGCTCATGCACATATGCTCTAGTGCACCCTGCCTTAGTATAGTGCACCCTGCCTTAGGGCTGTAAGGCCTGCTAGAGGGGTGACTTACCTATGCCACAGGCAGTGTGAAGTTGGCATGGCACTCTGAGGGGAGTGCCATGTGACTTAGTCATTTACTCCCCACCAGCACACACAAGTTGTGAGGCAGTGTGCATGTGCTGAGTGAGGGGTTCCCAGGGTGGCATAAGACATGCTGCAGCCCTTAGAGACTTTCCTGGCATCAGGGCCCTTGGTACCAGGGGGTACCATTTACAAGGGACTTGCCTGAGTGCCAGGGTTGTGCCAATTGTGGAGACAAAGGTACAGTTTAGGGAAAGAACACTGGGGCCTGGTTAGCAGGGTCCCAGCACACTTTCAAATCATAACTTAGCATCAGCAAAGGCAAAAGTTAGGGTGTACCCATGCCAAGGAGGCATTTCCTTACACAGACCCACTCAGGCAATCCCAACATTTCCAAGTGAGACCTTAGCTCTACCTCCTTCCAGGTAGTGTGCTCAAGGTCGTTGCCTAACAATCTACAGGCATGGCAGGTCTCACAGCTACTTCTAGAGTACCAGAGACCTCCCGTCATCGTTCACCTCCCCCCCACCCCCCAACCCCCCACACTCAGAGAACCAGAGCTTCCGGTAGGTGGCTCTCACGATTGTTAGGGACTATGACCTGCTGTGCTGACCCCTGACAGTAGTCATGCTGGCTCCTGTGTCACGCAGAGCCTCCAACCGTTGCTCGGTGATGGTGTCCCACTGCCTATACTTGGAAGTATTTGCAGGCATGTGGGCTTTTGGCACCATCTCTGCATCCCCCAGGCACACTAGGGTTACCTCTGTCTGTTCCCCAAAACTAACTGGGACTACCTCCTCCCTGACAAGCCAACCCAAGTGTCAGCCCTTCAGTGGGGTGCTGTGCCCTCTTGGGACACTTTGAGTCACCCTTACAGTGACCATACTTAGCGCACTGTATGGTATGGGGTACAAACCTCCCTGTCGTACTCTCAAAGAACCCTTTCTTTTCAGACTGGGACTGGTTGCCACTGTTCCCTTGGAAATTATTTTGGGGGCCTATTGAGAACTCCTGGTTTTTAAGTTTTTCTCCCCCCTCTTTCTTCTGGTGGGAATCCTGACCACCTTGTGGGCACCTAGCTCCACTGGCTGCAGCCCTGGCGCATTGTCCAACACCATTTCCTGTGCCTCCGAAACCTTCCAGCCCCATGCTGATGAAGATAATGAGGATGACCCTTAGGATGAAGAAAACTTATTTTTAGACCTGCAGGATGTTAGTGGGCTGGACACTTCTCCCAGCATTAGTCTTTCCTCCTCAAACCTGACTATGGCAACAGAAGAGTCTGCCTCCTTTGCAATAGTGTTTAGGAAGGTCGCAGAAGTCTAGGACCTTACCCTGCCCACAACGTGCAAGTGAAGGTCCTATTTGAGAGAAAGGTCCCGGGACCAGTCGCGGAGTCTGAAGTTGTTGTCGCCTCACTTTAAGTCCTCAGTATGGTAGATAAGTCAAGACACAAGAAAAAATCCTAAAAAGTCAAAGCACTCTTCAAATTTTCCTCTGCCTTTGCCTGACTTGGGTAACTCAATGCTCTAGGCCTCCTTCTACAGAACCTGTGACTGGGCCAACTCCGCGCCTCCCCGAGTTTTTCTGGAGCTGGAGCAACCCCTGCCTAAATCCCTGAGTTTTATGAGGCTATGCGCTTCATTTTTGGGCAGAGTGACCCTGCTGCAGAGCTTTTGGGCCCTACTGGGTCAGAGGGAGCCCCAGGGATCCAGTCCTGGATCGGCACGGTTGTGCCACCTTGACCTTCCCCGGGGCCAGCGCTCCTGGCGCAGTCCGCGCCCATGGGCAGCATCATCCCCATTGTAATTCCCGACTCTGCATGCAACCAGATAGGTGTTGTACTATGTTGACTCCAACAGGAGCCTTGCCTCCTTGTTTGGATCCTGAACCCTTTTCCTTTGGGTTTGGCTTTGAGGATAAATGGAATGGGTTGCTGGATCCTTTAAAACACCAGTGCCATAAAGACATGGACTGCCGTGAAGATTTTGGGGAGGGCAAAGGACTGGACACTTGACCAGATAGTGACATGCTTCATCCCCTGCTGTGGCTACAGAGTAGGGAGCGTCTTAGGCTATAATGGTGAGGAGGGCAGCTGAGGTCCTGGACCTTCAACTACCCTCGGTGGCCGTCATGACTAACCTCTCGACTAAGGTGCGGCAGCCAGGAGCCTCCTCCTCAGAACTGGTCAAAACTCTGCACAGGGGCTGCTGTGAAATAGACGATTGCCCGCCACCATCACCCTGCACCTGGGTAAGCCACGTGTCTGAAAGCAGCACCCCACGCCTGAGAGCTTGGTGGTCCAAGCCTCTACCTCTCATGACCCATTCCCTCCCGCTCCCCTGGACTCACTTTGAAATGTTTTGTCCTGCCATCCTTGCATTGTGGTCCATGAAAACACCATGCCTTTTGGGCCATTATTCCTACACGCAGTAGGATAGAGTTGCACAAGCCCTGGAGAAGGCCCAGGCTGTACTCTCCCAGGCTGTTGCAGATGAAATGGACGCTGCAAAGTATACAATTTGTTGAGGACTTGAAATGACTGATTCACTCGGGAGAGCGGTTTCTTCAGCAGTGGCCCAGAGGTGCCACACCTGGTTGAGGACGTCTGGCTTTTCGGGGGATGTCTTGGCTTCTTTGATTGACATGCTTTTTGATGGCACCCGTCTCTTTGGAGACCAGGCAGACCCGGCGCTCAAGTACTTCAAGGATTTTAGGACTACAGCTAGGTCATTGGGCCTCGCAGTGGCCCCTCCTCCCCCTCAGTCTGCCTTTCGCCACTACAGAAGTGGTCTCCAACAGTCAACGGCCATTCTCAGTCAGCTCCAATGCCACACATGCTGCTCAGCCTCTGCATGGACAAGGATGTGGGACCCACCTGTAGGAAACTCCCCACCCCCCCCCCCCCCCCCACCCCAACACACAGACATTTTGCCTGATATCTGATGCTAACTTGACTGTGTGCTGGGATCCTGCTAAGCAAGCCCCAGCACCTGTGTTTTTTCCTTAAACTGTACCATTGCTTCCACAATTGGCACACCTTTGGCACTCAGCTAAGTCCCTTGTAAAAGATACCAATTGTACCAAGGGCCTTGTGGCCGGGGAGGGTCCTTAAGGGCTGCAGCATGTATTGTGCTACCCTAAGGGACCCCTCACCAAAAACATGCACACTGCCATTGAAGATTGTGTGTGTTAGGAAGAAAAAGGTAATGTCAACATGGCACACCTCCCAGGGTGCGATGTCCACAAACCAATTCCTGTCTCATAGGTAAGTCACCCCTCTAGCAAGCCATAAGGCAGGGTGCACTATACCACAGGTGAGGGCATAGCTGCATGAGCAATATGCCCCTAAAGTGTCTAAGCCCATTCTTAGACATTGTAAGTGCAGTGTAGCCATATTGAGTAGATGGGCTGGGAGTTGCCATTATGAACTCCACAGCTCCATGATGGCTTCACTGAAGACTGGGAAGTTTGGTATCAAACTTCTCAGCACAAGAAATGCACACTGATCCCATTGTTGGATTTGTTGTAAAATGCACACAGAGGACTTCTTAGAGATGCCCGCTAAAATTCACGCTTATGAAAGCCTGCCACCACAAGACAAGTTTTTGACCCCATGGGGTGAGAGCCTTTGTGCTCTCAGGGGTCTCTGACAAAGCCCGCCCTGGGTGGGGGTGCTTTACACCTCCCCCTGCAGGAACAGCAAGACTTGGCAGTGAGCCCTTAAAGGCTTCTGCCTTTCGTTCTGCTGCATCAGGGCACTCCAGCTAGCGTAGATGTTCTCCCCTCCCTCCCCCCCCTCCTCCCCCCCCCCCCCCACCCCCCCCCCCCCGGACCAAGCCCCACTTTTGGCAGCAGGACCAGCGTAAGAATTAGTAAACACCAGTAGGACTGTCAGCTGGGACCAGCCCTATGGTGCCCAGAGCTGAGGTGAACCCCTCCTGGCAGAATCCTCCATCTTGTATTGGAGAGAGATAGCCAATAGGGAGTGGGCACAGAAAGGGGGTAGCCACCCTCATGGCCAGCAGCCATTGGCTACTACCCTCTAACCGCTGAAACTGCCCTAAATCTAGTATTTAGGGGCACCCCTGAACCTTGCTCTTCAGATTCCTGCCGACCTAAAGAAGGAGGACTGAAGAGCCGCTCCAGCAGTGAGACTCCAGATGACAACTGACTTGGCCCCAGCCCTACCAGCTTGTTTGCAACTTCAAGACTCCTGCTACAAGAAGAATATTCACCCTGTAAGACTAGTGACCTCTACCAACCCGCAGAGGACTGCCTGCTCTCTTTAAAGACCAGATCTCTTGAGGACTGTAGCCCTGACCACAGACAAACCTCCAACAAGGACTCCAGACCTCTCCGGATTCAGCGAGTCATGCTCACATCCGCACCCGACGCCCACGGCCTGAGTCCAGGTAGCCCACCTACCCAGAGAGTCTCCAGGTGATTCTGACCTCGTGTCCACCCCCAGTTGACCCCTCCTGGCCACCACAACGACACCTGCAGCCTGAATCCAGAGGACGTCCCCCCCACCCCCACCCCTACCCCGGCAGCAACCAGATCCGGTGAAGATAGATGACTCCTAAAGGTACCCCTGCAGCCCCCTGGCCTTCACAGGAACGGAACAAGACTGCAACATCGGGACAACCTTGTCCTGCAACATTGTTTCCACAGCTCTTGTCAGATTTTTGCAATATTTCTACAGCTGTACATCCTCTGGGGTCGGCTAGACTTCAGCTGCACCAAAGAAGCAAGAAGGAATCTCCCTGGGAATGAAGTAGTCACTCCCCTACATCTGCAGGCACCTAAGGCAATAACGTCTGGCTGCTGAGATATGCTGTCCGCTGGATCTGCGAAGATTTTCTAACACAGGTGTTTTTTCTGAGTTGTCCTCTGGGTCCTCTCTGTCTTCAATCCAACTTGGGAGACGGTGAGCCCTTGCCTCTTCCTCCTGGACGGAATACCTGTGCACCGCGACTGTTGCAGCAACCAAGGCTTGTTGACTCCTGCTCCGATGGATCTTCAAGCTCCAAGTAGCCCCGTTCCCCGACACTCTACCTCTGCAAGCATAGTCTCTTCTCTGCTGATCCAACGGCGTGGGACTCCTCTTCAAGTGTGCTGCCTGGGCCTCACTGCGATTTACTGTGCCTGCTGCTAGTAGGTTGCTTGTGGGGGCTCCGACTGCTTCTGCTGCCTCCCCTATCTTCCTAGGGTGAGCCTGGACTTCCCTCCAAGGGTCAAGTACCCAGGTCCTTGCTGGTACTCTCCAGCCCTGTAAATATTCTTCAGCTCCAACTTGCATTTGCTTGTGCTTGTTGGTGGTCCTCCTTCCCACTGATCCGGCTGCAATCCGGCAACCACCGAGGGACAGCTCGTAGATGACTTCAGGGACTCATATCTGCTGCTCCTGGACTCTGCAGCTGGCCTTCACCCATCGCTGTCATCCCAGATCTTCACCTACAGAAGGGTGGGCATTGCCACCCTGCCCCGCCTGGGCACTCCTGCGTGGACTGGACTCTGTCCCCTTATTTTACAGGTCCTCTTCATCTGGAATCCACCATTGGGTTCCACCGATCTGGTCCTGTTCTTGCTTTGTTCCAATTCTAAGTCCCAATGTTAGCCTGTGGGGCAACCAGGTAACTTACCTCTGCTCTCCTGGTCGCTGGGTGTCTTTTAGATACTCACCTCTTGGGGTTCCATACTCTCCCAGCCCTTGGCTAACCACTCCATATCCTCTTGTGGGGGACCTATTCTTGCATTCCCTTATTTTAGTGTATGGTTTGTCCTCCCCATGGGGCCCTTGATATTCCTTGTTATTTCAAATGTTTCTATGCTAATTCCTAGTATTTACCTGTGTATGCTGTGCACTTACCTCCAAAAATGGGGATTGCCTATAGTATTCTAGTTTAGTATTACTATAATAAAGTACCTTTATTTTTGCAACACCGTGTGGTTCCTTTTATGTGTGATAAGATACTGTGTGAATACTGTGGTATTGCAGGTTCTTTACACTCTTCCTAGATATGTCTTGGCTGCTCACCACAGCTACCACTAGAGAGCCCTGGCTTCCTAGACACTGTAACAATTACTAATAAGGGTTGCCTGGACCTGGTATAACGTGCCAACACCATAGGTGTCCACCACACACCAGGCCAGCGTCCTACAGGGTGGCAAGGGTATTTTTAGGGTTTAGGTTGGGTATGGGTTTTTGGATGGTATGGGCGTTTTTAGGTTTTATGTTGGGTATGGGTTTTTTGGGTGGTGAGGGAATTTCTCTGTTTTAGGGTGGGTATGTGTTTTTTTATGGTAAGGGGTGTTTAGGGTGGGTATGGGTTTTAGGATGGTAAGACCCTTTTTAATGATTAGGGTGGGTTAGGTTTTACTGGTGGTATGGGCATTTTTAGGTTTGAGGGTGAGTATGGGTTTTTGGGTCTTAGGGGCATGTTTAAGGTGGGTGTAGGTGTTGGGGTGATATGGAAATGTTTAGGTTTTAGGGTGGTTATGTGTTTTTAGAGTTTAAGGCAGAAATAGGATTTAGAATGGTAAGGGCATATTTAGGGTTTAGGGTGGGTATGGGTGTTTGGGTGAGGAGGGCATTTTTAGGTTTTAGGGTGGGTTTAGGGTGGTAAGGACATTTTTAGGTTTTAGGGTGGGTATGGGTTTTTGGGTGGTTTGGGTGTTTTTAGGTTTTAGGGTGGGCATGGGTTTTTGGGTGGTAAGGGCATTTTTAGGTTTTGGGGTTGGTATGAGTTTTTGAGTCCTAAAGGGTGTTTGGGGTGGGTATGGATTTTAGGATGGTAAGGGCATTTTTAGGGTTTAGGGTGAGGAAGGGTATTTGCGGGGTAAGGGCATTTTTTGGTTTTAGGGTGGGTATGGGTTTTGGATGGTAGGGGTATTTTTAGTTTTAAGGGTTGGTATGGGTTTTGTATGTTTAGGGTTTAGAGTGGGTGTGGGTTTTTGAGTGTTATGCACATTTTTAGGTTTAAGGATGGGTACCATTTTTGGTGGTCAGGGTGGTAAGGGCATTTTTAGGGTTTAGTATAGGTAGGGTTTTAGGGTGGCAAAGTGTGTGTGTTTATACATATGTATACGTTGGACAAAAAGAAAAAAGGGAGCACACTGCCTCACACTCAAGCAAAAAGTTAGCCCCAATGCATCATGGTAAATGCAGTCACTTCGTTTTGTGCTGAAAAAGTAATCAAAAGTCTTTCACCTAAGTAGGTGCAGCAAGTGCTGTGTATCTCTGGACACGTGTTTCTAGGTTTAGCCCGTCATCAGCAGAGAGCAGCCAAGTCTGTGGGGTTGCTTGAAATGCCGCAAAAAGTCTTCTCGGGTTTATGTACCACTCACTGGCGCACAGGTGCCTCTCCAGAGCTCGTTAGCTCAAGGGAGCAGTCATTGGACAAAAAGAAAAAAGGGAGCACACTGCCTCACACTCAAGCAAAAAGTTAGCCCCAATGCATCATGGTAAATGCAGTCACTTCGTTTTGTGCTGAAAAAGTAATCAAAAGTCTTTCACCTAAGTAGGTGCAGCAAGTGCTGTGTATCTCTGGACACGTGTTTCTAGGTTTAGCCCGTCATCAGCAGAGAGCAGCCAAGTCTGTGGGGTTGCTTGAAATGCCGCCAAAAGTCTTCTCGGGTTTATGTACCACTCACTGGCGCACAGGTGCCTCTCCAGAGCTCGTCAGCTCGTTAGCTCAAGGGAGCAGTCATTGGACAAAAAGAAAAAAGGGAGCACACTGCCTCACACTCAAGCAAAAAGTTAGCCCCAATGCATCATGGTAAATGCAGTCACTTCGTTTTGTGCTGAAAAAGTAATCAAAAGTCTTTCACCTAAGTAGGTGCAGCAAGTGCTGTGTATCTCTGGACACGTGTTTCTAGGTTTAGCCCGTCATCAGCAGAGAGCAGCCAAGTCTGTGGGGT